>NC_023166.2:13795064-15045064 GCF_000231095.2 Oryza brachyantha
GCACGAGGAACACACTATATAGCACATGAACTGGGTTACGGACACTCTTTTTGATAAACTGATTGACTTAACGCAACGATATATTGGTCACTGAGTACATATGTAGGCCTCACCCTTTCCATATCCAAATAACCGATTCATAGAAACAATATTGAGTGGATTGGAAGGGAAGCCAATCACACGAGAAATGCCATGTATAGTCTAACACTTTTGATCACAACTTCAAACCCAGATCAACATCCAGATTAACATAGGAACACATAAGACGGAAAAGCTAGAAAAACTGTGATAAAAAAAAGACCTAATAGAATCTAAGACTGAAGACTGAACAAGTAAACAACTACGCCTGAAGGATCAGACTGATCAGCATCAACCCGATCAACGTTTTACTGCTTTCCCCAGGGCCGGGAAGTGTTCCTCGTCGTCGAAGCTCGGTGGTGGAGGAGGCGGCTGCTTAACCGGCGGCGCCGTCGGCTCCTCCTGTGGTTTCATCCTCTCCGACGCAGGGATCACTGGCCTCTTCGCCCTGACCGGCTCTCTGTATTTGTAGCCTATGTACTTCGTGGTGTCCTGCTTCTTGCCTGCTGCGTTGGCACCCTTGCCCGCTTCCTGTGGCGGCTTCTTCTTCTGCTGCTGCTGCTTCGTCTTATTGTCCTTTTTCTTGTTCTTGTCGTCGTTCTTCTTCTTCGCCGCCGTCCGGCAGGCGGTCTTGGACTCGCCGTCCTTGGGCAGCTTAGCCTCGCCGACGATGGCCCTCGCCGGCGTGTCGTCGCCGGGATCGTTGCGGTCGAGGAGTGTGAACGGGTTGAAGCTTGCCTCGAGCGCCATCTCGACGTGAAGATATCCCGGTGGATCGACGAAAGCTAGCCCCAACGTGTGAACGAATACACCGGACGGCCGCGCGCGCGATTGATCGTTTGGCCGCTGCCCGTGTTGCGCCTTGTGTTTGCTGGTGTGGTCTACGGCGCGCGACGGTCCAGGATATGAAGGGGGGGGGGGTGTGTCTGTTGTCCAGCTCGGGTTCGGCTTTGAGTTCGGAAGCGGCACGGCGTCGGGAACCGATTCGGCGTCGGGTGGCGGGCCCGTACTCGGACGCGATTGCCTGTTTTGCTCGTACCTACTGTACCTTGCTGGGCCGGGTAGAGAAGTTTTTGCTGGGCCCAAAAGGTGCGAAGCTATTTCCACGCCCTTCGCTGTTTGGGCTGAAGACGCTATGGAATCCTATCGTTCACGTAATCACGTTTATCAACTGTTTTGCTCAACTTTCATATTCTATAGAAATAATATACTAGTCTTTTTCGACTGTTTCGCGGTATACTAATAATACTGTTTTCTTTCTAACTCCCTTATATTACTAGCAGCCCATCGGAATTTATAATATTACTCACATCATTTCAAAACTGGGTGTATTTTATTTCCTTAATTAGAACAATGATTTGACCAAAAATTACTATGTTAGTATATAATATTTATGACCAAATATTGATATTATTGTATTCATATCCGAAAGTCTTATCATTATACTTGTGTGTCACATAAATCCCATATTAATAGAGAGTAATCGTTGATCGATTTTTTGTGTTGCCAAGGCACAATACACCATGTTTTGAAATGGAGGGGGATATTTGAATCTTCGGTAATACTCTCATATGATTTTCTTATCCTTGTGATACATTGTTTTCGAGGTTCTGTTTTGACAAATCTGCTTTTGAAGTCCTCTTATGTTTTGCAAGTACCGATAAGATTATGTTGTTAATATTTTTGAATCTACTGTACTGATGTTGAAGATGTTGAATAAAATAGATTTTCCAAAATGATGCTCTGAGGGACATGGCATGAGTCGTCATCACTGTTGGCCCGGAATCCGGGATAAGGTTTTCATCCAAAGATTAATTAGTTATGGTATAAGAGAAACACGCCATAATGCCACCATCAATGAGGGAAAGGACATCTAAAGGCATTGCCACACAAGGCTTTTGCTAATAGTTATTTGTCTAGTTTCATACACATCCTACCGATGACCATGGAATATAAAGCACACTATCACTACAGCCACCTGACCCTGACAACCTAACACTCCCAAAGCTCCCCACGGGGACATAATAAAGAGTAAGAGGTTGGGCAAGGGGAGGAGGACTAAGTTGGAAGCCAAGAGCCAGGGCGGACATCACCAGCCGAAGCCTGTGTAGCCAGCCAATTTGTCGGGGGTGAGTCCAGCTAGCACGCTTCCCATTTTTCGCTTACACATGTGGTTTAAAACTAGCTACCCTTACATTTGGCTTCGTCTTTACTCCTGCCAAATACAAGTTTTCATTAGAAAAACCATGAAACTCTTTTAAACCCATAAGGGGATATCTTCTCGTTTTAGTGCATGTCATCTAAATAGTTATGAAAAATTAAAAAAAGAGATAGATTAATATATGATATATCACTACATAAATATGCAAGACCAAATTTAACTTTTACAAGTTGCAAAAAAAAAGACTCTAAATGTGCATATAGTAATTAAAGTTTGCTTAATTTGTTCATTTTATTACAATTTATAAAGGTCAAATTTTGATATGGATGTTTGGGAGTGATATATCGCATACTACTCTTTCTTGTTAATTTTTTCATAACTATTTAAATGACATAAAAAACAAGGGAATATCCACTCGAGTACCAGAATATATACATTTCCAGCAAAAGTAGTATATCATTACATTTTGCATGCATATTTGTGTTGTAGCCTTTGAGTCAGGCTACCTCGAAGTTACTCCCTCCATCACAAAATATAAATATATTTAGGGTTTGAACCTCCTACCAAAATATAAGCATTTCTAGCATTATTCACAGTAATAATATATCATCAAGCACTTTTGATTAATCAAAATTCTTTCTTTTTATCCCCACCTACCCTCTCACCCCAGTCATCTCATTTATTAAGTAGCATTATAAGTTTTGTTCTTAATCTCTATTACTAAAATATAAGCATTTCTAGTATTATTCACAATAATACTATCTCATCAAGCACTTCTGATTTAAAGTTCTTTTTTTATCTCCACCTACCTTCTCACCTCACTCATCTCATTTATTTAGTAGCATTATAATTTTTTTTCTTCTTAATCTTAATCTCCACTGTATAACGTAGAAATATGTAAATGTTAGGACGGACTTAGTATACACCACAAAAGAACTCTTCATACATGTTCCAAAACCGCGTTCAGCCCATTTGGACCAAAAGGCAAATGCATTTTTCTGCGAGCGATCCCACCCTACAAGATGTTCAGGTTAGGAGTGTCTAATTTATCATTTATAGTTAGATACTTAGATGGTGTGGTCCTAGTAGCTAGAGTGTTCCCAAAACCAAGATTACATGTACTAAATCATGATTGAAATCCTGAGCAAGTCCACGCCCCTTGCGTGGTGTGGTCCAATTTTACATCGGAGAGAACATTATAAAGGTCTCTGCAGCAGAGCGAGGGAGATTGTGCATATGCACGGGGCCTCTCTCTCGCTTTGTCACAGCATGTCAGAGTTTTAACCTGAGTTTGACCAAATTAAGTGCTCACGTTTCGTTATTTTGTTCTTTCGGGGGAGGAGGAATCTTTCGGTGGGGAATATATTTGGAGCTGGGTCTCTCTAGTAGCCAGCGTAGTAGGTAGAATAACCGACTATAAGCTAGCTGTAAACATATTTTAAAAAGATAAAAGAGGAGAGAGAAAAACAGCTTGTTATAGCTAGACTCTAAAACATAATATGCGTATAACAAGTGACATGTTATTATATGTTTTATAGATAACTATAGTATAAATTGACTATAGATGAATTGGATTCATTACTTAATACCGTTGAACTTGCTCTCACTGGAACTGTTTGACTGGCGATGCGAGCATGCACCGGCCGACCAGACGGTTTGGATTTTTGCTATTTCTCGTTGATTTTTATCATTAGCCATGCATCAAGACGGATACTAGTACTGGCCTACTGTGTAGCCAGCAATATAAAATTGCTGGATCAATGGGAACTAGGGGTGCAAACGAGCGTTACGACCTGCGCTTACTGTTTGTATAAGTACAGAACTACACATCACCTGCTGCGCCTGACCCTTCTTGTGCCATTCTCACACTGAGCCTTCTAGCTAGTACACCCGAAGCTAAACCGGTCAGGTTGCCGAGACTTGCCGTTGCCGATGCAAGATTTCGGTAGCTGCACTGATCGATCAAAGAACAACCTGACTAACGATCGATCTTGGTTCTTGTTTGCAAATCAGTGACAGAAAAAAAAGGAAGAAGCTGGTTAATTTCTGCGAGTGATATGGCTTCTGCAGATAACTGGCTAGGCTTCTCGCTCTCCGGCCAAGGCAACCCACAGCATCAGCAGAACGGCTCGCCGTCTGCTGCCGGCGCCATCGACATCACCGGCTCCGGCGACTTCTATGGCCTGCCAACGCCGGAAGGGCACCACCTCGGCATGCCAGGCGAAGACGCGCCCTATGGCGTCATGGATGCTTTCAACAGGGGCAGCCATGAAACCCAAGGTGAGGATTAGCCGATCTGACGAGCAGCTACTGTGCAACAAAGATTTGCGTGCTTGTCTCTGGGATTTGATATGGGGCGTGCTTTGCAGATTGGGCGATGAGGGGTTTGGACTACAGCGGCGGCTCCTCCGACCTCTCGATGGTCGTCGGCTCGAGCGGCGGCGGGAGGAGGACGGTGGACGACGGCGGCGAGGCGCCGAAGCTGGAGAACTTCCTGGACGGCAACTCCTTCTCCGAAGTGCACGGCCAAGCAGCCGGCGGATACCTCTACTCCGGAAGCGCGGTGGGAGGCGCCGGTGGTTACAGCAACGACGGCACCATAGAGCTGTCCATGATCAAGACGTGGCTCCGGAGCAACCAGTCTCAGCCACAGCCGCCGCAGCAGCACACTGATCAGGACATGCGCGCCGACGCGAGCGCGAGCAGCTACGCGCGCTCCGACGTGCTGGTGGGGAGCTGCAACGGCGGCGGGGCCGGGGCAGCGGCGAGCTCGCATGGGCAGGGCCTGGCGCTGTCGATGAGCACGGGGTCTGTGGTGGCCGCCGCCGGGGGCGGGGGCGGCGCCGTCGCGGCCGAGAGCTCCTCGTCGGAGAACAAGCGGGTGGATTCGCCGAGTGGCGCCGTGGACGGCGGCGTGCCGAGGAAATCCATCGACACCTTCGGGCAGAGGACGTCTATATACCGAGGTGTAACAAGGTTAGAAATTTCCATCAACTATTATTGGATCTTTGCTAGTGTTATTGTTGCTGATCTTGTTCTTTGGCATCTTCCCATTACAGTATTAATTAGTACCTAGCAATTTCTTTTTCTTCTTCTATATTATTCTCACTGTTCTCAAAGAAACATAGATCGAAGTATTAGGATGTGTTTCGTCTAAAACTCCAAATATATCTAATTAATTGCTGAGAACTAGCATATATAATGCAGTTTTCTTCTTTGCTGTTGCTCTGCTACTTAGCTTCGAGTACTGAAGGGGATGTGCAGTGTGATGATCATCTGCAACACGAGCAGATCGAGGCTCTTAACATAACTTATTGCAATCCACATCTATAATTGTTTTTACGGTTTTCTTCTGAACGATATATATTTGTTTTTCATTTTCATTTTCGTATGCCCTGCAGGCATAGATGGACGGGCCGATATGAAGCTCATTTGTGGGATAACAGCTGTAGGAGAGAAGGACAAAGTCGCAAGGGGAGACAAGGTATGTATATATAGCGAGATGTATGTAATCGTAGTAAATTACCCCCTTATTCTATTTACATATATACTATATATTCTTAAAAATAAATTAACTGATCAGTGATTAACCATTCTGCTATCTGTTATGTGACTCCGAATACTGAATTCCTGCCACCTCTCCATCCGGTATAATATATGAAAATGCAGTTTATTTGGGTAAGAGCTACCAATAACTTATCAATATATTCACCTTATGCTAAACCTCCTAATAAGTCCTACAACTTAGCTTATCCATGAATATTTGTGTAGGTGGTTATGACAAAGAAGATAAGGCGGCTCGGGCTTATGATTTGGCAGCTCTAAAATACTGGGGCACGACCACAACAACTAATTTCCCAGTACAGAGATTCTTTTTTAAAGACTTAAAGAGATTCTATAATTATGTTAAAATTTCTGTAGGTCTATCTGTTTTTCTTTGCATGGTTTGTTGATTATAATTTTTCAATTTGCAGATGAGTAACTATGAAAAGGAGCTAGAGGAAATGAAACACATGACCAGGCAGGAGTACATTGCACATCTTAGAAGGTATTGCTTGATGCATGCTGATTATATACTATAGCTAGCATCACATGTTTAGAAGATTGCACAGCACGAAAGCACACTAACTAATTACATGCATGATCATTCAACAACAGAAATAGCAGTGGCTTTTCTCGTGGTGCATCCAAATACCGTGGTGTAACTAGGTAAGTCTATCTTCTAAACTTCAAGAGCTGAAAAGATACATATGTTTTACTCTGCTTTACTGTTGAAATGTTGGAATCTAAATGACGGTTTCACAGGCATCATCAGCATGGGAGATGGCAAGCAAGGATAGGGAGAGTTGCAGGCAACAAGGATATCTACCTAGGCACATTCAGTAAGCCAATTAGCCACTAGAACACAGGGGCTAATCCATTTGTTAATTTAGCTAATTAAGATAGTACTTACTGGAACTGGAGGTACTAGGACGGCACTGTGCTTTCAAGAACCGAGTCATCAAGCCCTAATTATTTTAGCAATCCATTTTCTCGAAATCTCTGCCTCGTAGAACGGAGGATGCATTATTCTATCCTGCCCAATGGGGATTAATAATAGTGGAGTACAACATTAATTATGTCCCAAATGTTCCTTTCCAAGTTTATGTCTCGGAGCTGTCTGATGGAACCGGGGCATGTGGTCAAGAGCTCATTTAGAAAACCCTAGCTACTGCATCGAGACGTCACAGCTTGCACCACCTTGCATGCAGTGCAGTTACACATGCACGCGCGTCGGTGAGCTAACCCTAATCATGGCGCGCCCGGCTCGTACTGTGCAGGCACCGAGGAGGAGGCCGCCGAGGCGTACGACGTCGCCGCCATCAAGTTCCGTGGTCTCAACGCCGTCACCAACTTCGACATGAGCCGCTACGACGTCAAGAGCATTCTGGACAGCAGCACGCTGCCGGTCGGCGGCGCAGCGAGGCGGCTCAAGGAGGCGGAGGCCGCCGCCGGCGTCATCGTCTCGCACCTGGGCGACGGCGTGGGCGGCTACTACTACGGGTGCCCGACGATCGCGTTCGGCGGCGGCCAGCAGCAGTCGTCGGTGCCGGCGCCGCTCGCCGTGCACTACGCGTACGGGCAGGCCAGCGGGTGGTGCAAGCCGGAGCAGGACGCGGTGGTCGCGGCCGGGCACTGCGCCCAGGACCTCCAGCAACTGCACCTCGGGACCGGCTCCACCCACAACTTCTTGCTCCAGCAGCCGGCGTCCAGCTCGGCCGTCTACGGCAACAGCGGCGTCGGCGGCGGGTACCAAGCACCACCCGGCGGCAACGCGTTCATGATGCCGATGGGCGCCGTGGTGGCCACTGCCGATCATCATAGGCAGAGCATCACCTACGGTGGGGACAGCGACGGGAGGCTCGCCGGGTACGACGGCGTGGCGGGCGTCGTCGACCCGTACGCGGCCATGAGAAGCGCGTACGAGCTCTCGCAGGGCTCGTCGTCGTCGTCGGTGAGCGTCGCCAAGGCGGCGAACGGGTACCCGGACAACTGGAGCTCGCCATTCAATGGCATGGGATGATCTAGCTAGCTACGTTCTACACAGCCGGCCGCGCCGCGCGAGATGCGGCCAGGAAGGGAGATCTTGAGCTTAATTAGGATTAGTTTAGAGTCTACACCTCTTGACCAGTGCATGCATGAGACACGTATACGTCGGTGACATTACCTTCTGAAGGCTGGTAATGGCAGGTATTAGGGGGTAATTTAAGATTTGTTGTATGTTGCCTCCTCCTGCTATTAGTTTTGGGAAGTTTCAGAAGGAAGAAAACTCATGATCTGGGACATGTACACTGATCGATATAATAATCTCACAGGCTAATTATTCAATTAAGTTGTGTTTGCCAAAGCCCTGTTGACATGAGATGTTCATTGATGCTTGGAAATCAATTGCGTCAAACCACTTGCGTTTTGCCGTTGCCTCTGCAGTTGTACTTAGGGATGTAAGCGAGCGGTCCATTAACCCGTATATCACCCTATAGTTCATCAACTCAGTTTACTCATTTACTTATTGGACAGATCCAACGGTCTGAATCAATCTACACTGGATCGGACGGCCCAGATCAGCTATACATTGCTCACTCCCATCCCGCGTGTGCTCTCCCCTCCGCCCGCCTCCTCTACGCCAGTCTCCAGCTCCCTCACCCATCCGTATCCCAAACCCTAGCCACCCCCTCCCTCTCTGCCGCCCTCCCACCGGCGTCGTACCCGTCCCGACGGCGTTGCCCTACCGTCCTGCCGCCTTCGTTCCCGACCTGCCACACGCGGCCCTGCCTGCTTCCCTCCTTCCACCGCCTCCTCCTGTCTCACCGCCGCCGCCTCCGTGCGGGGCAAGCCTCCCTCCTCCACCTTCTTAATGCTTACGTAGTATATTGTTATCTTCACTGCATTGTGTGCTCTCCTTTTGCATGACTGTCGGTCATCTATTGCTTTTAATGTCTGTAGTTCACCTTCATCCATCTAAATGACACTAGCTTGTGCATCAGCAAACCAACAATTGCCATCTTGATGTAGGGTCTTAACATGTTGTTGTTTTTTCAGCACTGCAGTCTATCACCTTTATCGGCATATGAACCTGCATTTGATTGGGAAAATGAGAGATCTTTGATATTCGGCCAACGGGTCCAGACAATGTCCCTACAATAAACAGCAGGTTTTCAACCTCATCTCAAGCATCACATATATCTTTGTTCATTTTACCTCATTGCTCTGAGCAGCTTTTTCTTGTTATTCCCATGTTATTAACTATTCTATACTGGTTACAGTGGATTGAATATAACTGTCAAGGTTTATCTTTGTCATTCCAAGCTGGATTAGTTTGTGAGCAGCACAAATAAACACTGAAGTTTGTTGTCTCTTAACAGCTAGACTCTATATTGACCTACCTTCTAACCACATATCATTTGCAGAGCCATTTAGTGGTACAATCTGTTTGTACAACAGAGACAGAAGAGAAAAATTATCAGAAGATTTCTATTTTCATATACTCCCAACATAAATGCAAGATGTAAGGAGCAACCGAAAACTTCTTCCTGAGCTTATGCTGTATCCCTCTAATTTCTTGCAATTAGTATTTACAAACAAAACAGTTGTAACTTGTTAATTAGCGTGCTTTCTCATTCAGCTAGAGAAGGCTGCCACTGAGGAATGGGGAGTAACACCCTCTGTTTATTCCCGAAAAGAACCTATAAGAAATGAATTCTTTATATGTAAAAATGCAGTATTGATAACTAGGTGTATCATATGCACTTATAAACCTTGTGTTAACTTTCATGATAGGTTCACTTGACTGAGAAAGAGAAGCAAAAACTGCAAGTTTGGTGTAAGACCAAATATGAGGCTTGTTTAGTTCCCAAATTTTTTTTTCCAAAAACATCACATCAAATTTTTGGACAACTAAATAAAGCATTAAACATAGATAAACTAAAAAACTAATTGCACAGTTACGGAAGAAATCTTGAGACGAATCTTTTGAGCCTAATTAATACATGATTAGCCATAAGTGCTACAATAACCAACATGTGCTAATGACGGATTAATTAGGCTCAAAAAATTCATCTTGTGGTTTCCAGGCTAGCCGTAAAATTTATTTTTTCATTCGTATCCGGAAACCCCTTCCGACATCCGGTCAAACATTTGACGTGACAGTTCTCCCAAAAAATTTTTCAAACTAAACGGTGCCTGAATATTAGTGTATTTTGATTTCAGAGATGTGAAGTCCAACAAAAGCAGTGGGGTTGTGCAGCTCCAATCCCAGTAATGTTTCCTGATTGAGATATATAATGTTAGAAATCATTAATGTTTTGTAGCAGCGTTACGGTTATTATTTTCCATATTTCTGTAGGCACAACATGCAGAGAAATGGTTCTGCTGAATTCGGTTAGAAATTTTGGTCATAAGAATTTGGAAATACTATGTTGGAACCTATCCGACAGTTGTGCAAATCCAGCATTGTGTCTTCTCACTAAAGTGTTCAACGACTATATCCTGCTCTCGCGATCATGCATTTTTCAGTTATTGGCTCAACCACAAGGTATTGCATTTTTCTTCTTCAAGCTCTTTTATGAACATTGTGTCCTCCATCGGTTCACCCTGCCTTTACAAGACCCCTATTCTTGCTTTGACTCATCTCACTTCTTGCATTGATCATATTTCAGTTCTAGATGTTGATAAAACTGATCTGGGAGATATAGTGTACTTTAACATCAATCTTGGATTATCAGAACACAAGCGATCACACTTCTCATTCCAAGGCAGAGTAGACTGCTTCTAATAATTGATTGTGTTTCTGTAATAATCAGGTGACATGAAATAAGAACAAAGCAAGAAAAGAATGAAGGTGTGTTCCCCGTGAGACCAGGGTCCACACGAGTCTACTTTTCTTCAATTCAATGTACAATGCCCTTTCTTGCTGAGATATTCATAGAAATTAAATTTTACACATTCCCTCATGAGTATTATTTAGATAAAGATACAATTCTTCATTATTTATTTTAACATTATGTAGCTAGAACTATTTCTTATGGATAGTACGGCCACTTTCAAATTCTATAGAAAGAACTATCTGCAATCTAATTTCTTATTATTTCATATGCGCGGCCAAAAATTTGTTTGCTCCACCTTTAGTATTCTGTTTGATCCTATTGCTACGTTTTTTTGCGCCAGATTATAGTGGTGCAGATGATATGTTTATAGTGGTGCAGATGATACGAAGCTAATGTGTTGGTACTGGCGTACTGGCATTCTTTTGTACTAACATGTATAATGCGTTTTTTTCTTTAGTTAGAGGAATTATTGTGAGAGCCACCGACAAATAACTCTCTTACTTTGAGCACACAGGTATGTTTGATATATGACTTGAATCAAATTAAAGTGTAATTACATATATTTTAAAAAAAGTAATTTAACTAGCATAAAATTAAATAGTGTATAAATATAAATTTTATGATACCGTAGCGTTAGCACGGGCATATTAAACTAGTAGGCTAGGTAAGTGGGTAACCTAATATAAGTGGATGGTTCATTAACACGGACGGCACGAAGGGGACGACTGAATATGAAATTTTTTCGATTTACAATTTTATTTATTAAATAATTCACAAAATTAATTTTTTATTTTGAAAAATCACAGGTCTAACCTGCTGCCAGCTCTTTACGAGGCAGAAAACCTACGTGTACACAACGTGACGGCCGACAGTGAACGCAATAACGGTGCTTGGTGATTTTTTGCGTTTTGCCCCTTGCCACCCTCTGTAAGGACGAAAAGGAGTTTTATGCAAAATTGCCGCTTTGAAAACTTTTCAATTGAATCACGGTTTAATACATATCTAATAGTTTAATCATAAATACTATCTTAGCTCAGTGGTCACCACCACTCTCTTCTATCCTAAAGGTCTAAGGTCGAATCCTCATATGAGCATATTTTTTTTATTTTTGCTTGATTGGAAAAATAGGAGAAAATATGCTCCTCCGCGAGCGATAATTTTTTATTTTTGCATAAAACCCGAGGCAAAACGTAAAGATTCACAGACCGCCGTCATCCCGTTCACTGCTGTCCACCGCGCCGTGCGTCACGTAGGCTTTCCATCTTTCTAGAGGGTGGCAGGAGGTTACATCCGGGATCTTTCGAAATGAAAAATCAATTTTATGAATTATTTAATAAATAAAAACAAAAATAAAAAAAAGACACTGAATATGTAGCATCGCTCGCGTCCGAGGACATGGGCCGGCACGGCCCGACTCGGACTCCGAAACCAGAAGCGCACGCCGGTGGGCCTTACGGCCTTACCAGCCGTGGCGCTGGCCCTACTCCGGTCGCACTCCCCTTCGCAGCAGCGCGGTCACGCGAGCGAGGCAGCAGCAAGCCAGCAACCGATAGAGAGACAGCGAGAAATGGCGTGCCACTTCGCCGCGCTCCTGCACCCACCGCCACCGGCTGCCGCGCGCGCGCCAACCTCCTCGCCCTGGGCGGGCTCCCGCCGCTCCTCCCCGTGGGACGGCGCCGCGCGGGCACTCCGGTTTCGCCTGCGGTCGCCCGCCCCGCGCGCCGCGAGGGTCGTCTTCTCCCCGCGCTGCTCTTCTTCCTACCCCGCCGCAGGGGAGTCGCCCGCGGAGGCGCTACGGAGGGTGCTGGAGACCCCCGGCGCCCACCAGGCCCCCGCGTGCTACGACGCGCTCAGCGCCCGCCTCGTGGGGCGCGCGGGGTTCAAGGTCTGCTTCACGAGCGGTACGTGCTTGCTGTTTTGCCTCTGGAAGGGGGCTCCGGGCTCGGCTCCTTCCTGTAGCGCTCGTTATACTTCCAGTTCGTGGGTATGGAGAAGGGACATTGTTGTGTCACTGTGTTTCGCGCGGTTTGCGATCCTTAGCTTATGTAACGTCTGACTGCTTCGGCAGTTAGGCTCTCAAATCTAACGTTATACTTGCTGCTGGTATTGCCTAGAATGTCGTAAAGATGAAAATTTTTATTGGTGTGAGGATTTACTCTGTGATTATATGTATTGGATAATTGGTTGTGCCTCTGTTGAGGGAACCTCTATCTAAGATTTAAATGGTATTACACTTGTCAAACTACTGAAATTATGCGCGGTGAACCTGAAAATGCAACCACATGATATTTTACTTTTGGAGCTTTCACATGACTATGCATAAAGATGTTCCAAACTTTAAGTACATTCTGTCTTTTCAGGTTTCTCGATATCTGCTGCACGCCTTGGATTGCCAGATGTAGGTCTCATCTCCTATGGGGAAATGATAGATCAAGGGCGTCTGATCACCGAAGCAGCATCAATCCCAGTGATTGGTGATGCTGATAATGGTTATGGAAACTGTATGAATGTCAAGAGAACAGTAAAAGGATTTATTAAAGCTGGTTTTGCTGGAATTATTCTTGAAGATCAGGTATGTTTTCCAAGGGATAGTGAGTTGTTCGTCATGAATCTCCTATACACTGTATCTGTTCTAGACTTCTAGTTGCCTTGAAATTATAGAAATTAGGGGAAGTCTATTATATTCATGGTGCAATATGGTACTTCCAGTTAAACTGTAGGGTATTTTCATCATATTCATACCTCTTTGTGGCACTTCTGTGGCTTAAAATGATTCAAGACTAATGTAAGGACTTCTCAAATAACTAGTGATTTTCTTCTGTGGTAGATATTTTCACTTTTGTTTGGTTCTATTATAGTGACATGATGTGTAGTATTTTCAAGGTGTCACCGAAAGCATGCGGGCATACACAAGGAAGGAAAGTTGTCTCAAGGGAGGAAGCAATTATGCACATAAAAGCTGCTGTAGATGCCAGGAAAGAGAGTGGCTCTGACATTGTTATTGTGGCAAGGACAGATTCTCGTCAAGCTTTGTCTCTTGATGAAGCATTATGGAGAGTGCGTGCTTTTGCTGATGCTGGAGCAGATGTTCTGTTTATTGATGCCCTTGCTTCAAGAGAAGAGATGAAGGCATTTTGTGCAGTATCACCTGGAGTTCCAAAAATGGTTAGATCTATTACATGCAGTATTTCTTATCCAAGTTGTTTATGATTGTCATGAGACAAATGCCACGTCATACTCTGTGCAATCTTCTGCAGGCTAACATGTTAGAAGGTGGTGGTAAAACTCCTATATTGAGCCCTGCTGAACTTGAAGAAACTGGCTATAAGCTCATAGCCTACCCATTATCTCTGATTGGGGTATCAATGCGTGCAATGGAGGTAAGTTGATTTGTGTGTGTAAACTGCATGTTTTCTTCCTTCTCACAGATTTTATGAGCTATAACCTGAAAATTGGCTCAGATTGCTTTCGATTTGTCCTGTGAATAGTTATGGAATCTTAAATACTAGTGTAACATGCTGGACGCCCCATAACAGTATGGCAAACATGATGTTACTGTGAGTTTAGGGTACTGTTGCAACTTGATTCTTCTAGCCAGACCTTCCATAACATGACACTGTATCAGCGTACTTGCTAAGAACATAGCTTTCAGTAAAGCTGTCTCCACTGATATCATTACACCTCGTCTCTTTCTTGTACCATGTTCATGCAAAATCTTGCTTTAGCCTCCTAGACATTCATGATTTCGTCCACACAAACTTGCAATCTTTACAGTGCCATGTACTACCTTGTTACCTGTGAGGATTCGGTTAACATAATGTTTCCGTGCTATGTTGGATTTTATGAAATGGTCTTAGGAGAAAAAAAGCACATGCGCATATGGATGGATAGTCATGTCACCCTGTGTGTATGCAAACTCATGTAGCTGTTTCTTTTTATCTTATGGAAACTTGCTGCTCAATTTGGTTTTTGCATATAATGCTAAATACTCATAAACTATAACTGTAATCTGATATGCAGGATGCTCTTATTGCTATAAAAGGTGGTCGCATACCTCCTCCTGGCAGTCTACCATCATTTGAGGAGATCAAAGATACCCTGGGGTTTAACAGCTACTATGAAGAAGAAAAACAATATGTCGTGGCACCAGCCCAGTCATCATCATACTGGAGTGGTGAGGATTGATTCTCTTATTCTTTGTAGGATCTATGTTGAATTTTTTTCTTAACCTGCAGCTCCTCAATTATATAGGTTACTACGATAATACAAGTGAAGCAAGCAGTCCAGGAGATGCCAAATCAAGAACTGAAACACCGCAAGAGCCTGTCATTGACATATTGCCTCAGCTATATGATCTTGGTCCCACCGGAGGCAGAGGCCCTTCGACAGGGATGTGGTCTCGAACACTTCGGTTAAGGATTACAGGAAGAGACGGAGTTCAGAAAATTGATGCTAGGATACCTGTAAGAACTTCCCATCCATGTCTACTTGGTAGTTGCATTGGAGCTCCGACTTCATTGAATTAACCTATATACTTTTGGGTTGGTTATTATATGCACGGCTTGTTATTAAAACAGTCTCTTGATCCTCATTGTTTCAGCATATTTGCTATAACCTAATATTTGTCATGCTGATTAAAAGGTTTGCTTTTGTTTATCCCCCTTCCAACAGGCTGGATTCTTGGAAGGCATGACAAAAATTATTCCAGGTTTGTACTTCTTTTCTTAAGAGCAGCATGCATCTTTTTATATAAATCCATTTTTTTTTTGTAAAAAGAGCCGTAGTTACACATGCATATTCTTCATCTGATCATTCCCTTTGGGCTTTTCAGGTTTGGCTGGAGCTAATATCATGGAAAGGCTTCGGAATGCACCTATTGATACAGAAAGCCCCCAGAACGGTCAGATACTGCTCGATTTTGAGGATGCTATGGGGGATAGGATCCAGGTGTTCATTGAGTGAGCATGCATTTTTTTTTTCCGTTTGCTAGCACGCTGCAAAATCCAAACGCATGGACCTTCAAAGAAGCACCAGGCTTCTTGATGCTGTGCATACCAGTGAGCCAGCAAATCCAACATTGATCGTGTGACATGAAGTCATGAACCGATGGTTTCCTAGACCCGCACTGCTACATCCAAATAATCAATCTAGATGTATGAGTTGCTGTGCGCTGCAAAGCATTTCCCCGGAACTAGTTTGGCAGCCTTTGCTTATCTCAAAAATAATGAAGTGAATTTCGAATAAAGAGCATTCTTAGAGTTTGAAATGATTTGCATACTTCTACCCTGCTCATCTTTACATTTTTGAAGCAGTGAACAACTCATGCATTATGATATACCCAGGCATTTTATTCTCTGGGGTACATTTATTCTATACACTCCCTCCCGTATGCTACAGTGCACATTACTGACAAGGATTACTGCACCTCCACAACAATATACAGTGTCCAATGGTTCACCTTTGTTGACCTGTTGACACTCATGCTCCCTACGCTAGCTTCTGCTGCCATGCTGTATCGAAGAGACCCAGCAATGCATCCTCCCTACTCTCCGTGCCGGCCATGGCAGCGGCGGCCTCTATTTCCCTCCCGCGGCCTCCTTCCTCGTCGGACGCTGCCTGTGGGGGCTCAGCCTTCGCGATCTCCGCGCCGCCCTGAATGGCATCCTCCTCGGTGCATTCTTGGCCGCCTGATGCGTCGCCGTGTTTCGCCGGAGTTGCCGACTCTCCTTTGCCCTCATCCTCGACGTTGCTGATTGCCTTCTCGCCGTGCACGGTGTCACTGCCGCCTCCGGCGCCGCTGTCCGCCGTGAAGAGCTCCAAGCTCTCGAGTTTCTTCCGGGCCACGTCGTCGGAATTCTTCCGGGCCGTTTTCTCCATTGATCGGTGCAACGACGCGCCTTCCTCCTCGTCGTCCTCGTCGGCTCGGTAGCGGTAGCGTCGCTTGGGGAGAACGAACAGCCCCCCGGCGCCGCTCTTGACGCCTGCGACGAGCGCCTCGAGGCCGTCGATCGCGCCGTCGAGCCTGGCGGGCAGGGACTCGACGAGGAGGACGAGGCCGTCGGCCTTGCCGAGGACGCGCTCGGTGGCCGGGAAGAGCACCGTGGCGACGTCCTGCACGACGAGGAGCTGCCTGTCCACGAAGGCGAGCGCCGAGAACCACCTCAGCCGCAGCGGGCTCAGCACGGGCGCCGCCGCGCGGGAGACGCCTCTGGCCACGCACCCCACCGGGCACGGCATCGCCTCGACCCGCTGGTACGCCTTGCGCCCCATGGCCACGACGGACTCGCCGCAGCTGAGCAGCAGGCGCGCCCTCGGCGTCTGCATCGGCGGTATCCTTTTGGTACTGCCCGCTAAATTATCCTGCAAATTAGCACGGTAATATTAGCGATCCTTCTTCGTGTCACTATGTCACCAGTATGCCGTACTCACACCTTGCACGTGCAATGCAATCGATCTCTTTCTTCAAACAGGAGAACACGTTACACGTACGCGAATTTCGCATGATACAGAAACCAATTAACCGAACCAAAGCAAGGCAATTCACAGCACGGGGTGTACGCGCTTATCTTACCATGACGAGACGAGGGCGTGATCCACTCGGAGAGCGCGCGAGAGGATCGATGAGGAGCGTCGCTAACCAGAAATTGCGGAGGTCGCCGCCGGCGAGGCGAGACCGCGAGAGGCCTGCGGTGACTTCACCCTGGTCAGTCCATGGCGGGGTTTGCTGCAGTGCAGTGGGGGAAATTAGGCGGTGGCTAGGCTTCATTTGTGGCTGCCGTGACTATATCCGCAAGGCCGCGTGCTGCCGCTCGGGCTGTGAGTGAGTGTGACGAGAGCCGCGCCATGTGGCGGGGAGATGACTTGCGCGCGGCGGTGACAGGCGCGTGGCGCGACCGGTCAAAAGCGGTCACGCCGTCAAGGCGTACGTCGCCGCCGAGCTGAAAAGTCTTAAACCCTCACGAAACGACTCACGAGCCAACGAAAGGATGTAACTCTGTGAGCCAAGAACAGATGGTCCATGCTGATGATTTTTCACCCCCGAAATAACCCGCTTTTATTTAGTAAGGAAGCACAAACTACAGAGTTCAACTATAGCATTAATGTTTGACTAGGTTATTTATGGGGAATCAACAAATTTCCTTTCTAGGAGTAGAAAGTTTTCAACGTAGTCCGCAGTATTAAGACGCGTTAAATGCAAAACAGCAATGCACCATAGTAAAACCTCTTTTGAAACCACCGCGTAGACATTTGATCGATTGCTTCACTATATATCCGAATATCACAAAAAAAATGAACCATTCATGTTTGCCGGTTAACAGATACTACCGGATCGAACCAAACCAAATAACTTGCCTATCACACGATTCCACAGTTTGACAACATAGAACCCTCAACCATCTGTTCAGCCGAAATGTGAAAATAGTGGCAAGTCCATGCGGTCCACATAGAAGACATGGAATATGGCCGGTTGATGATATCGCAATACCATCCTCGGGGCGGTCGAAGTTGACGTAGGCGTAGCTGAGCCAGCGCTGCGAGTTTATGTGCCTACAGACCCGCACCGACATCATCTGGCCTGCCTAGTTGAAGAGCTCGTACCAATGCGATCCGGTGACCGGCGCCGCCAGGTCACCCACGTATATATAGCAAGCCGCCACCGACCCCTCCCACCACGGTGATAGCACCCAAAGAGCCCCTCGTTCACCACCGCTGGGGCTACTATTTGTGCCGCCATCACCCACTGAACCCTCGACCTCACTCACTTTTTTTTTCAAATTTTAATTTAAGAAAGAATTGGATCTAAACCATAGATGATAGATTGATATATAGCTCTACACAAGCAGGGTTTGGGGAGTTTTTTCTTCTTTTTTGGTGTAATACTAATTTTTTCTAGTAGTTTTTGGTTGTGAGATACAGGACGCCGTATAATTAGAGAACACAGGATACAAGAGGCCATAGAGCCAAATGCACCCTTTACCCTTATGCGTATAAAAACAATATAACACATGATCATGCTCTAGTCAGGAAACTATCCCTCTTGATACCACGGCAAAGCTTCGAACTAGACCTTAAACTAGTTGATCACATCCAATCTCCTTGATTGAACAAATAGCATGACACTACATGACCTTCGATGTGCCTTAGCTTGCACCATCACATTTTAATCTACGGTAGTTCATCCTTGGCATCTCTATCACTTGGATCCAACTCAAATTATTTCTCTCAAATAAAATAGTTAGTCCATAATGGTAATTGTCATTAATTACCAAAACACAATGTGGGGTCCTAGATGCTTCAACCCACCAATGTCGCTGCCTCTAGTTGTGATCGTCTCCTCCCCATCATGTGAGAGCCACCACATCTAGATCTACCTAACCGTAGCACAAGAGCTCAGTTGTCTTGAGCTCTGTCTAGGGAAGCTCCATCTCAAGCTCCACCTAAGCTCACTCGCCACCGGCATGTCACTCCTCTAGCCCCTCCACTCCCACCATGGCACTCCACAGTGGCAAAAATGCTTGATTGAGAAGAAGAAGATGAGAGAAGGAGAAACAGATAGAAAGATTGAGAGATGAAGAGGGAGAGGAGATTGACATGTGGGCCTGAGTTCAAATGGGATACTGGGATATAGAGAGTGGGATTTAGCTAATCTCTTAGATAATATTTGGTACAACATATGAAGTGGGATGGGAGGACACCATATTGCTTTTTCAGATCTTTGGTTCGAAGTCAAGTAGGGATGACATTATCCTTGAAAGGAATATTTTCCTACGATTTGGCACATTTTATTCCCCAAAAAACTACGCGGACCAATTCATCCCAACTCTCTCTCACACACACACCCTAACATATGGGCTACCCCATCTCGTTGATATCTCTAGAAAAACAATATCATATCATCATCCCTTGTACCAAACAAATGGTTGGGAGTATCCCATCCCTATAAACAAGGATGGCTCTAGCTAACACATATGATGGTCTCCAAAGCAAATGTATGTTTAGAGTGGACACGGAATATGGAGAACTAATCCGATGGTTGGCTAATTAAATGATCGTTTGGAGAGCCTGATCTGCCTATGATTTTAGCGATGCTTTAACAACTACACAATTAAAAGATCAATCATGGCATATGAAAACTATAGTACATAATTAAAAAAAAAGAACAGCCATAGAAAGTCTAACAAAAAAGCTACCATTCAAAACCTATCGATGTTTGGCAAATTGTGGCATAATATGTAAACCAAGCTTATAGTTGGAAAGATATGCGTAGGTCACAAGCCATCTATCTATCTGGCCTTGCGCTTAGAAAAAGAGAGGTCAACCTGCACTGGTTGCTACTAGCTCGGTCCCAAAGTCCCAAAATAACTTACCACTTCCGATTAAAATCTTGTTCAATATTACTAAGTATCATATTAATCACCTCGTATTTATTCCATTTAGCCCCAACCATCCCTCCACTCCTAATTATTCTTGATAAGCCATTCATCTCTGCCCATAAATGGTCATCTTCTCCCTCCTAGAATACTTGTTTTGGGAAGGAAGTACCTCTTGGTGAAACATGCATAGATTTCACATGCTCTTTTTCACCTATATTGGCAGGTGACATTTATAGGACATATAGATCAATACCTGTCACGGTCCATTTTGGACAGATTTATCAGTACACCACGACAAGAGTATTTTTTATAAAAATATATAGATAGTTTAAACGATTCTCTGTTATAAAACTACACGTTTAAGTATGTGTATCACAAAACTATTTTAGCATCAAATTTATCCCAAAACTACATATTTAAGACTATTAATTACAAAACTACAAATTTAATGATGAATTGTCAATAGAGCTTACACTCTCGAACGCGTAAAAGACTTGCACGTTAACATCAATAGAGCTTACACACATGCCATTATGTTTTTTAAGTGACAGAAAATGTAGATTTTGATAAAATTGATGCTAAATTTATGATTGTATAATATGATCCCTTAAATACATAGTTTTATGAAAAATTACCATTAAATATGTAACTTTAGGATACACACCAGCAAATCTTTATGATAGTTCGATAATAATGCATGTAATTTTGTGAGATTTTGTTTTAGAATTACATGTGTTCGAGAGAGCCATCCAAGAGCCACTCAGATTAGCTTTTTCTATTTTACCTTTTACGGTTATAACTGTGTCCTGTGGGTTTTGTTATATGGGTTGTTATATACTAGAGAGAGCAGCGTAAAAGTACAGACGTCAAATGAAGAGCACAATGAAGCCACTTTCAAACTTGTTGCCACGTCTAGAGCAGCCACCGGTGGACAAAGGCCGAAAAATAAATCAGAATAAAAAAAACTCCCACAGCAACTCTAAATTCAAGTTTAAAAATATAAATTTTAGCATACAAGCATATAAGTGAAAAGTGTATCAAGGGATGGAAAACCGTGACATTATGCAAATCTTGTGGCGTAATTCAATTTTTATTGCAACATTACCGGGAAGGCTCCTAGCTGCGGTGGCAACGTCCATCCCCATCCATGTCTCTACGTACTACTCAACAGGAGAGCCCATAGTCCCCGTGGTCGTACTATACGTGCGCTCGCTCCGGGTTCCTATCCGAATTCCCGAACTTCAAACGGCAATTACGATTTCAGATAAGCCGCAGCATTCGTGCCCCACCGCCGTCCCCTTCCCACGTACGTACCAACGCGCACGTCGACAGAGCATCTCGCGAAAGCGATCGATCGAGCGGCCGAAACGGGCGGAGTATATCGCGCGCGGCCTACCCACACATGACACATACATTCGCCGGTCGCCGCGGGACCTGACCGGTGGCAGCAACAGCCCAACCGTCCTCCGCTTCCTTGGATCGATCGGGCGGGCGGGCCGGCGTCTGCGCCTCGATCGATGATGCAAGACCACCACCATGCACGTCGCCTCACCGAAAGGCACCTCCGCTCTGTAGCTTTGATGGCTGCGGCCCCCGGCAGCGCGAGCCGCTGCTAGAAGTAAAGGCCGGAATGCCGGATTGCAGTTGCACACTCCTACCTCGTAGCAACCCATCCAAATGGGCGGACACAAGAGGAGGATGGAGCGCTATGGCTACTTAGGAAAGGATTGATCGCCGGGAGAGAGAGAAGCCAAGCGCGCGCTGCACACGGCGCGGGGTGGCACGGCGAGCAAGCAGGGGCCGGCCGGGTCCTGGGTTTGTGTTGTGTCCTTGAGCTGGGGGAAGGTGAGTGATCTTTTTGAGTGTCTACTAATGTTAGCTGCTGTTTCTTTGCTCTTTCTGTTGAGCGACGCGAACTGCTCGGTTTCTTATGGTAATCATTTGTTGGGTCTTGGTTCATGAGGCTTTGTTTGATTCGGATAGAACATGTGTTGAAACTGGCCCCGCAAAAGAAGAAAGCCCCGTGGCGTCACGTATTTAATTTGAATATTTGATCGTAGGCTCGTAAGTCGAAACGTTCTACTAAGATACAACACGCATGCGCCGGAAGAATTGCCTTGGTTGGAGTCCGTCCTTGAGAATTTTAGAACACAGTTTCGATGCTTAATCTGGAATTCACATGACTGGTTGGTGCGTTCTGCACTTCAGATTCTTTTTTTAAAGAACAAACTGATCATGGTCGGATACTCGGATTAGACGAATATGGCTCCAATTGGACAATTTACCTTACCAATTTTTTTTTTTGTGGTGGGGGGTGGGGGTTGTCACTTGTTCGCTCTGATGACCTCACGCGCCGAGACAAAATTTAGTTATTTCCAGGCATATTTTTCACGCCCCAGTGCACTTGATACTCCTTATGAACATGTCAGTCCAACGTGGCAACATCACACACAAGAAGATTACAAGAAGTAGATGGGCCGAGCGTCCCGAACTAGGTCCACCTCAACTTGTTCTTGGGCCACTAGGCCCATATGCTGCCCACCTCAACCTGTTCTTGAGCCTGAACGGCGAACGCCGTCGAGAAAGTTCCAGCCTTCCACTACCGTGAGGTCCGTGAAGCAGAGCGCGAACTTGCCAAGGCCACGGCGATGGGATCCGAGGGGCCGCCTCACCGGCGCCCGCCACCGTTTTGGGAGTTCTGCGATGGCGGAGGCCGGAGGCAGCAGGAGGACGCGGTGCTCCTGGCTGCAGCGCGTACAGGCGCTCGGCCTATTCGCTCGCCCTCGCCGGGGTGGCCGGCCTGTAGTAGTGGTAGATTGGCGGCGGGGGCTTCGGGCTGGATCGACGGTGAGCCACGCGCCTACGCCGAGTCACTTCCATATGTGAGCAGCCAATTGGGTATAGTATTTTCACATTCTATAACACTTCTGCCGCTAGTACTAGGGATATGGACTTAGATCACTTGGTCCTTTGTAATTTTGATGGCATGGTATATTGCTGTAGAGATATAGGATATTAACTGTTAATGCCATCAAATTATTTCTTGACATGCTGCCTAACTCATTGTAGTAACAGGTGGGTTTTGTAGATGAATGTTGTAAGATGGTGCATTTGTTGATTTTAAGTACATTTTTGTTAGCATGTTCTGTTGTTAAAAGATTAAATATGTACTCCCTCCATTTTAATAGATGGCGTCATTGGCTTTCGGTAATACTTTTGATCATTCGTTTTGTTAAAAGTTGTGTAAATATGCAAAAAGTATAAGCCATTCTTAAAGTTCCTTTAATGATAAAACGAGTCACAACAAGACAATAATACTTACATGGGTAATGTTTTTGAATACTTTTTTAGAGAAAAGGCCGGAAGGCCCTGCTTTTCAAAAGCTATATTAAAAGGTTTGCTGGGATGCTAGCTTACAGGGTAATTTTTTTTTTAATATAAGATGAATGGTGAAACGATATGTCAAAAGTCCATGGCATCATCTATTAAAAACACAGAGAGTAAAATTTATTTATTACCGCTAATATGTTTCAATGGACTACTTACTTCCACCGTACTACTCCCTCCAAACTTTTTTGTATGACGTTGGCTAGTTAACGTCATACATTAGCACATGGAGAGAGTACCTATCATCAGATTCAGATAAGATTTGACTTTCATGGTGTTTCTGAAGGTGCATGATAATGCTTCACACAGTGAAATTTATCCATGAGGGATGACTGAAATGGAGGATTCCTTGAGATCCTGCACGGAGCAGCTACTCCGTGTTAGAGAAGAGAGAGAGCGTTTTATCATTGAAGCTGATCATAAGATCTCTTTGGAGCAGAAGAAAGTATGGAGTTTGCAGCAGAAGTTAGAAGATGCAAATAAGCGGTTTGCAAAAGTCAGCACTGAAAACTACAATCTTCGCAACACTCTCAACTCCAAGGATAAGGCGATCATTGAGCTGAGCGAGTCTGAATCACTGTTGAACCAAAAGTTAACTGATGCCACAGTCAGACTTGAATTCACAAACAAACAATGTGCCTCTCTTCAGTATGAGGTGCGCATGCTTCAGAAGGAGCTCGAAATTC
This sequence comes from Oryza brachyantha, assembly GCF_000231095.2. NCBI lineage: Eukaryota > Viridiplantae > Streptophyta > Magnoliopsida > Poales > Poaceae > Oryza > Oryza brachyantha. Next base: position 13,819,114 of record NC_023166.2, read on the forward strand.
GGAACAAAGAGCGGGAGTATGACCTCAAATCAATTGATGCTGCCCAGAAGCATCAGCAGGAAAGCTCCAAGAAGATTATTGCATTGAAAGCTGAATGCCACAGGCTGCGGACCATGGTCCAGAAGCGTCTACCTGGGCCTGCAGCTTTGGCGAAAATGAAAGATGAGGTTGAGCGAAGGGCCGGCAGTTGTGTTGAGAACGGAAGGAGAAAGCCACGTACACCTGCACAGCCATCACCGCTGGTAGTTACTCCGAGGCAACCTGTTTCTGAAGGTTACCTCGTCAAGATGCAGGAATTGGATGATGAAAACAGACATCTCAGGCAGTTGTTAGCCAAGAAGGAGAATGACCTCCAGTTTGTGCAATTGCAGTATGCAGACGAGGCATCCAAGCTGTCAGTAGTTCAAAGGCAGCACAAGGAGTTGGCTGGTAGCCATGAAGGGGATGAGGACAATCGTCCTGAACCATGGGAAAATAATTCTTTAGTTCCCAAAGGAGAGCATTTTAGAGTTGGGAAGCAACATGCATCTCACAGTCGAGGAAGAAGAATAGCAGGATCTGACATGCAGTTGCTTGTTGATCTATCAGAGATCGAGAAGCTTGAAATGACTTCAAGGCCTTCAAGTGCGCCACATCAGTGCGTGCCAGATGCTTCTGATACAGATTCCAAAATAGCCCTGACAGAAACAGTTTGCCAAGCTCGAATCCTTGAAGATGGTCTATCTGACAACTATCCTGAGTGGATTCAAGATGTTTTGGAACTTATCATAAAGAAGCATCAAGTCCTTAAAATAAACATCAACATCATTCTTGATGAAATAAGATCTGCATTGAGTGAGATTTCAGACAAAGGAAATGGTACTGCAAATTTGACATATGACCAGGCTGTAATAGACAGCATGGTGGCTACTCTAGTTGAAAGGGTTAGTTGTATGATTGAAAGATCTACTGGAAACAATGTTGTAAGTTTTCAATCGTTTTTGCATGCGAAATCTGAACTCACTTGTCATCTTGAGCACCTGATCCATGTATGCAGTGCTGTACTGGATGGAAAGGCCAATCTCCAGAAGTTCATTAATGAAGTTTGCTTAACCCTCGAGTGGACAGTGAACCAATACCTATATTGTGTTGATGAGATCGGACCTGTGGATTGCATCACGAATGATTTCGATGGAAATATATCTGTGAGGTCATTAAAAATGCAGGAAAAACAACTAACGAAAAATGTAAAGTCGAAAGTGGTTGTAGGAAGTCAACAGGAGGTTCAAATCCCTGTTGACCTCATGGAAAATCATTCACAGGTTCATGGTCATAAGTTTCAAGAAAAACAGTCAGTATATTATGGTGAAAGGTAACTCTTTGAGAATCATCAATCATGTTATTGTTCCCAGCACAATGCACTATTATTGAGAATAATCCAACATCAATAAGTAACGTCTAATTTTGTGATACAGTGCTACTGCTGATGGGACCTTAGAAGAAGAGGGGAAACAAATAACAGTAATATCTTATGTCCTGAAAAATCTCATCATCTTTTGTTTATTAAATTGATACATTCTGAAATCTGATGTTTCGAATCACAAGTTGATCTGCACAACACTCTTTTTAGCTGAGCACCATAGTCATCACTCAATCACTATCACATAATTACTTAGACATTTTATTTTTTTATTTATGCATATTCGATCACATGTTTAAGGTGCACTCTACAAGCGTTGATCAAAGGACTACTACTGAATCAAAATATAGTTGTTTTTTTTTATTTGTGCATATTCCATCAGATGTTTAAGGTGCACACTACAAATATTGATCAAAGGACTACTACTGAATCAAAATATAGTTGTTTTTTATTTATGCATATCCCATCACATGTTTAAGGTGCACACTACAAGTATTGATCAAAGGACTACCACGGAACAAAATATAGTTGTACACTCGCATGACACTGGGCTGTCCATTAGTGATGTTTTGAAATAAGCACAATAATTGTGAAGTGTATTGTCTAGTCGCCATTTTCATGTTGGTATGATGAGAACTATAATGTTTGCGCTCAACTTCTGCAGAGTTCGGCGATATCCGCAGCTGCTGAGAAACTTGCAGAGTGCCAAGAGACAATCACAAGCCTAAGCAAGAAACTGCAGGCGCTAAAACGCCCAGCAAACGCAGATCGTGTAGACAAAGAAAAGTCCTATATGCATCTGTTAGTTGCAAATCTTCCTTGTGAGGAGGATCCCAAGAAAGATAATTTCACTTCTCCCCTACCAGAAGAAGTGGCATGCAAGAAAGAGCATAATGGTCCTATTGCAACTGAGAAGCTCCCTGTTGGCACGGGCCATAAAGCTGAAAGCAATGGTTCAACACAAGTCGTTCTTCGCCCTGTGATCCCCAAGTCACCACTAACAACTGTTTCTGTTGATATGAAGAAGAGGAAGAAGAAGAAGCAGAGTGGCAACTTGCTGAGTAGACTCATCTTCAGAAAGAAGGCATAAATCAGTTCCTTGGCTACTAAAATCTACAATGCTCCCCTGATTTTAAGTTATTAGCATTAGCATACCAAGTAGTGGTGGGAGCTTGTTCTTCAAAGTTATTTCCGTTTCCAATAAGAGGGGACAATACTGCGTAGCTAAGATGTTATTTATAGGTGCTGTCATATGCGTTGCGATGTGATCAACAAACAAAACTTGTAAAATCCTGTTCCAGACATATATGTTTATAATCTTATGATCGATAAATGTATTATGGCACGGGCACTAGAGGTGATCTGTGTTGTACTGATGTTGGATGGCTTTCCGAGAGGCACGGGCATTGCGGGTTGAATTCGTAGAGATGTAGAGCCCTGGCACGGGCCCATGCAGATAAATGTGCTGTACTTTCTTGACAAACCTATGCCAAAAGGCTCGTAGCAACATGTGATCGTCTGATCGAGTGATCGATGCCCCCATGCAATGGTTAGGTTAGGCTAGCTGGTGCAACTTCATCTCACTGATCACCTCTGTACGTGGAACACTGCTACTACAGCTAGAGCCAAATCTTACCCGTACAGCGACGGATCGACTTCACGAACACGCCGCCCGCCACACCACACCACACACTCCGAGACACAGCGGCAGCGACGGACGACGTACGCGCGCGCGCGGCGCCGAGGTTCACAGCGACAGCGCCCTGCCGCGCACGGCGCTTCTCTCTCTCTCTCTCTCCACCCAACCCAAACATGCGTACGAGCGAGGCGCCTATCTGGCGCTCGGGCGGTCGCGGTGGCCGGCGCGTGTACGTGCGCACGGCACGGTCGAAAACCGCGGGTGCGGCCGAGGCGCTGCTGCTGTGGCAGTGGCGGAGCCCGTGAACCGACCAAACTTCAAACGGCAAGCGTCTTTCTTTTTCGCTCCTTTTCACCTTTTTTTTTTGGGCATTTAACTTTTTATCACTTTTAGAAATAGCACCTAACATATTTGTCATCTGCTTTCTGTGACACGTGGGGTCTCATGTGTCTATGACATGTGGGCCCAGTGACAAATATGTTAGTGCCATTTCTAACTGTAGCAAAAAGTTAATTATTCTTTTTTTTCTCGCGTGGCCGGAACCGTCGGCGTCGGTTTGGCCGGACTCGATAGATCGATCCGATCGGTTTGGTCGCAGCTAACGCCGAGAGGAGGAGGACGAGACGACTACGGATTACTATACGCGGACGGAGTTTGGATCGATGCGCAAACAGTAGTCGGGGGAAGGAAAATGTGTAGTGTGTTCCCAGCGGGAGAAGAAACCAAAGACAGGGGGAGGACAACTAGGCAGAGGTAAAGCGCGAAAGGGCCTTCTCAACCACCGTACATCGTAACCACCGCCTCCGGCCTCGCCTATGTGCTCATCACACCGGTACACAATATACGTACAGGTAGCTAGCCGACTTCACCGGTGGAAGTTTCGCTAATTAACTACTAACTACGTTTCACACGCGGGAAGCTCGTAATGTTTGGGCATGTTCGCAAATGATGAAGGCGGCTGATTCCAGGTGCACGCTTTTCGAACCGCTAAATATTATGTATTTTTAAATTTATATGAAAGTTTCTCTAAACTTCACATTAATCTATTTTTTAAAGCCGCGTTTGCCCCCCACGTTAGTTAACTTCTATCTCATCGTTTTCCGCACGCATGCTTCCCGAACTGCTAAACGGTGTATTTTTTATAAAAAATTTATATAGAAAAATTGTTTTAAAAAATCATATTAATCTATTTTATATTTTTTAAATAATTAATTAATCATGTACTAATCTATTATTACGTTTTCCGTGCCAAGCCACATAAGTTAACTCACATGTACATGCCGAAGGCGGCCTAAATTTGTAAGAACTAATACTTAATTAATCCTGTATTAATGGTTTTTCTTGGTTCGCTGGTGCTGAGTAGCGAAATGCGCGCAATCGGCGTTTGCGGGCGTGCCCGTTAAACGTCGATGCCCTGTTTAGCAGAAGAGAGTAATTACTCAACCCTGAACTACTTAGGTAGTAGTACTCCTACTGAAATATGTAGTGTAATGTAAACCTTGCAGGTAGTCTTGGAAACTATTGTTGGCAAGCATAGTATAGGGAGTAATGGCAAGCATAGTTGGAGTACTTGCTTATGTTAATGAATGTCGTTTTCTCTCCTTATCCTCGTGCACATGCATTTCACTTCAATGGTGCCGGGCATAGGATAGTACAGTAGTCGTCGGCACCAAATTGCCTAATCACGACGACATTTTTTGTTCCCTTTGCTTACGACATTCCCGATAAAATATCCAGGGAACTTGTTTTTTGTTTTTCTGCCACGACATGGCGCGTACGTAAATTATGGATGTAACATCTTTTGCCATATCACGGGTCCATCATCGCAGTTTTGCATGCACAATAATGCAATTCGATCTAACCGCCAAAGAATACTCTATTGGTTCCAAAATACAACAACTTTTAAAATTTAAAATGTATATCAAAATATACCGAATTCATTAAAAAAATAGTACACCTTTATGCTGTGTTTTTTTCCCTTGAAATAAAGTTTTTCTTTTATCCACGGACACGGGTCAACTGCCAAATGCCACTGCTAACTGGTTGTTAGCTCAGCTGCGAAAAGAAAGCAGGGCTAATTATTTGGCTCAACATATTTGCAAACAAAAAGTAATTTATAAATAAAATTTTTAAAATTAAAACTAAAAAATAAACTTTGGTAAAAAATCTAAAATCAACTTTAACTTAAAATTAAAAATATATTTTAACTTATTAAATACAAGTATAATCGAAAAGCCGACGTCGACGTATTCTGGATTAGGTAAGCTCGTCCAATCGATCACGGGCTGCACTAGCCTGGCTTCCTGGATGAACTAATCGCTAGACTGCTTAAAGGGCCCCATGGTTGGACATGGCCAAGCACGCATGACATGCCAGTTCACGACTACGTGCAGGTACCTTTTCTGTTGGAAAGTATACGGTGAAACCGTGAAAGGAATTAGCGGCAGTGAAGAGTGAACAGTGTTTGGTCAAAACAAGTCAATGTCGAAGCGAAAAATGGTTGAATTGATCGATACGATCAACATATTCCGGTCAAAGAATATTCATGTGCTAAAACGGCTTATGGATTATAGATAGGTCCAGGGGCGGTTGTTTTGTTTTTTTCATGAAAAAACCAAACAATATATTTGCAAATAAAAACAATATATAAATTATATATATATGTTTCTAGTGATATAAATACCAATGCTAAAAAATAAACAAAATTCACTCTAAATTTAAATTTAAAAATTCATATTTTAAAGTAAAAGCATAAGTGAAACCATCAATCCACGAGTTTGTAAAGCTGCTATATACTTATGACATTTTTTATCGCACTACGAATTAAGAGAAAAATAGACCGCACGACTGAAGCTTCCATCAACCCACGAGTTTGTAAAGCTGCTTTATACTTATGACATTTTTTATCGCACTACGAATTAAGAGCTCGCACGTTCTGTTTGTTAATCAAACGTCTAATCATAAGTTGAGAGCTTGTATTTATTAATAGTTCTTTTACTTGAGATATTATTTTATATATAATTTTCTTGAGATACTAATTCATTACTCTCTCCGTCCCAAAATAAATCAATCTTTCATTTTTTAGCTATAATGTCTGACGCTTCGTCTTATTAAAGAATACTATTAATATTTTTGTTTTTATTAGATGATAAATCATGAATCTCTACGTGTGACTAATATTTTTTTAATTTCTTAAATAATTTTAATAAGACGAATAGTCAAACGCTTAACACGCTTAACACAGATGGTCAAAGTTTACCTTATTTTAGGACGGAGGGACTATCTTAGCATAATTTATCGGAGAACAAGAACAACAAAATTTGCCATTTATTAATCAAGGATAAATTTCCGTCCGTTCGATCCATTCGGCCACTTCCGGCATACCAGCGCCCTATCATTTTTAATTTATGCTTATATTTATAAGTCAACAATTAAATTTTTAATTTTAAATTTAGAGTTGGTTTTAGAGTATTTTGACAAAGTTTATTTTTCCAGTCTTATCTTTTAGATCCATAAGAATACATATATAAAATTATTTTTTATAAATTATTTTCACTTTTGCGTTTGATTTTTTTTCTTTGGTCAAACGCGCGCAATGTATGAGGGCTGCGCGGAGAGAGTATGTGCTTTTTGACTTGTGTGCGTGTCTTTCAATTATCATCTAACAACAGTGATCAGATTTGATTGATGAAATTAAAATTTTCAAACATTTAATTATTAGATGAACCTAATTATTTTTCGTTTTCAAATATGCTCACGGATGGCCAAACCAATCTGTCGATCGCATGAGAGAAAAATCACGTCAAGGCAGTTTAAACATTACGATGACCATCTGGCTGCCTACCAATTGTACAGTGACTAGAGAGCGGTCTGCATTTCGTCTCTACGGTACAGTATTTACATGTTATCCTAGCACGTGAGCTCCGCAACTATTTGGTGGAGTCCGCAAATTAGGAACGGAAATACACATGTGCAACGAAACAAGGCCTCATTTTTGTGAAACAATAATAACCGTTAATCCCTTTCCACATTTACTCTGACACAGTACTGTGTGAGAATGAGTGAATGGAAACGTGGAACAGAGCATCCCCGAACGGTGGTAAATGCTCAAAGTGAACCTCTGACACGCATATACATGCAGCTAGTAGCTAGCAACAGCGACGCGATCGAACCTTCCTCTGGGTAAAGTGGCATATATGTGATGCAAGTGGCGGCTAATAATCCAACGGCCCCTCCCATCGCATGCACGCCCCTGTGTTTATATACTACAGGCGCCCGCGCGCGCCCCCAGGACCAAGGGCGAAGCCGCGCGTTCGATCATCGAAATCGACCCGTCGCGCGCGCGCGACGCGGGAGGGAGAGCGACGGCCGGCACACGAGCCCCCCAAAAAAAAACGTTGCTTGCTGCAGCGTGCGGTGCTACGTGCGCGTCTCCCTCTGTCACCGACGCCGCCCCGGTGACCGGGGATGGCGCCAGGCCGTGTAGGCGGCGGCGGCGGTTCGATGTATGTCTCGCGGTGCCTCACTCTCTTCTGCTTGCTGGCGGGCGCCTGCATTGCGCTTGCTCCCGGGGCGCGTGCCAACCGGCACCACCGGCGGGACCTCGACATCAACCTCGGCGGCGGCAGCGGGGGCATCAGCATCGGCATAGGAGGTGGTGGTGGTGGCGGCTCGTCGCCGTCGTCGTCGTCCGAGCCGCGGCCGTGCGACTTCGAGAACGAGAGGCTGTACAGGGCGTACAAGGTGATTCAGAAGTTCAGGAGGACGGTGACGTGTGACCCGCAGAACATCATCCAGTCCTGGAGCGGCACCGACCTGTGCGGCAGCTACAAGGGCTTCTTCTGCGAGCGGCCGCCCAATGTCAGCGACCGGACCATCGCCTCCGTCGACTTCAACGGCTACAACCTGCAGTCGTCGTCGATCAAGGACTTCGTGGACGCCCTCCCGGACCTGGCGCTGTTCCACGCCAACAGCAACAACTTCGGCGGCGCCGTGCCGGACCTCAGCGGGCTGCAGTACTTCTACGAGCTCGACCTGAGCAACAACAAGCTCGCCCCCAACCCGTTCCCGACGGACGTGCTCAAGCTGCGGAACGCCACCTTCGTCGACATCCGCTTCAACAGCTTCTACGGCGAGCTCCCCGGCGGCGTCTTCTGCTCGTTCCCGCAGGTGCAGGCCATCTTCGTCAACAACAACCAGTTCTCCGGCAACCTCCCGGACAACATCGGCGACTCGCCGGTGAATTACCTCTCCCTCGCCAACAACAAGTTCACGGGGGAGATCCCCAAGTCGATCACCCGCATGGCCAACACGCTCCTCGAGGTGCTCTTCCTCAACAACAAGCTCAGCGGCTGCCTCCCGTACGAGCTCGGCCTGCTCGCCAAGGCCACGGTCATCGACGCCGGCACCAACCAGCTCACCGGCCCGATCCCGGCGTCGTTCGCGTGCCTGCACAAGGTGGAGCAGCTCAACCTGGCGGACAACCTCCTCTACGGCGAGGTGCCCGACGCGCTGTGCAAGCTCGCCTTCGCGTGGACGGGGCGCCTCAAGAACCTCACCCTCTCCAACAACTACTTCACGTCGCTCGGCTCGTGCTGCTGGGACCTGATCAAGGAGGGGAAGCTCAACGTCGAGCGCAACTGCATACCGTGGGCGCCCAACCAGCGGTCGCACGAGGAGTGCGCCGCCTTCTTCCACCGGACCAAGACCTCGGCGTGCCCCGTCAACAGCTACGTGCCGTGCGGCCACCCCAAGTCCGACGGCGCCGGCAGGGAGGAGGGCACGGCGGCGGAGGAGGAGGACAAGTACCGGACCTACTCGGCGCTGAACCCATGAGGTCGCCGGCCGGCCGGCCGGCCGGCGAGGGCACAGGCTGCAAAGGAAGGGCAAAAGCACTGTGCTTCTCGTGAACGTTACCCGATTATTGATTGATTCAGCTGTTTGGCTGGTTGTGTTGATGTGTTGCCTCCTTTCTGTACTTTTGTTCCCTTTCTCATCCACCGTTTGGTACGACAACCAACTTAACTTCGCATATATCTGCATGGACACATGCTACTGCCCGCATGTTTAGATAAGGTAATGGAGATTTTATTTTGATGAACCACATAAGGTTGTAATAATTCATCAGATCATGAAAGATCAACTTTAATTTTCCGTGCCTTGATGTCCTCAATTTCACCGCAACTGGTAATATGTGATACTCCGTATGTTAACAGACGTAGATACTATCTGGATATCCACCGTGAAGTGATCTACCAAGAATCACATATCATGAACTCAACAAATTACCGTACTGACTCGGAGATTTGCCTAGATTCATATATATATATATATATATATAGACATTTCTATTTTATTATAAAATTCATAAGGTTTCCATTGTCCGTCTAACGCATATCCATGCTTCAATAAAACTCGTGCTCACCCATAATACAAGACAAGTCCGTAGCCCAATGGTGAAGTCACTTGTCTTCGTCGAGGTTTGTCATTTGTGGGTTCGATCTCCAATGATTGGCGTGGTTCCATGCAGCGATAGCTAGCCGATTTACCTTTAATTTTCTTAAAAATATAATTAACATTGAAAATAGAATTGCTAGAATTTTGTTTCTACCTTTTCACTGAATAGCCAATCAAAGAGACCCGGACAGATGATAACCTTCTTTAGGTCTCTAGATTACTTTACAAGGCAAATAGCTGGGTTGGGCCTGCTCGGCCCACCCCCTAACAACAGGATAAGCCCACTGCTTTGGTAACTGAGGCCCATGTATTCCATAGGTCTCTACATCTAAATAACCGAATTTAAGTCAAGGAAGGATGGCGCAGCATAGCCTCTACTCTCGTGGTGGTGTAGTGGCGCATGTCTCCTGTACAATTTCTCCCACCACATCGGCGGCCAATGGCTCTCCTTGCACAAGGCTTCAGCGTCAAGCTCTATGTATAGAACTATATATAGAACTATACTCGAGGAATTAGATTAACATTATATGATAAAGCCAAGCATAAAAAATATTTTAGAAATAACTAAAATTTGGATATATCAAATACAATATATGGCTAATTGAATTTCTAATAAAAAAATAATAAATTTGATTTCTATTGAAGAGTTATATAATAATAAAAATTTACTCTAACAAGTCATCAGGCTAATTTTCTCAAATATGATGAATAGTAGAAGTATGCACGCATATAGTTCATGTCACAGTACATACATGCAAAGTGATATATGATTATTTGATAAGAAAACAACATTGCTGATAATATAGCCTCCCATGCAGTAAATATTATCCAACATACTTGCTACCAGCCAATATCAAATCTTAACGACAAAACCACATAGGGCAATACATCCAGCTTAATGGAACGGAACTCGACCTGATAAGCAAACACCGACAGGTAAAAACAACTGAAATTCAGGAGGATTGTAACATCTCAACAGTTTGGTGCAGAGTACACTTATTCTTAACGGTACCATGAAAATAGTTTGTAGCCATCTTAACAGGCTTATTTGCCATTGCTCGCTGCAGACAATTGTCATATTCAGTTCAGTCAGAAACTAGACGAACCCAGGAGGCAGAGTTGGCCCCGGCTTCGGCACCACAGGGTAATTTCCAGTGCTCGAGGTCTTCTCGCTTTTCTTAGTGGCAGTAATCTTCTTTGCCCTGGTAGACGTACTCCCACCTGATTTCAAAATATTGAGTTAAAATTCGCTAAACCACACGATAAAATCAAATGATGGCATTATAAATTATGTTAATCAGTTTGTGTAGCAAGATTCCAAAACTGTATGTGTCAGGTACGCACCACTGCCTTCACCATTGGAATCCAGTGCCCTCTGTAAAGAAAAAATAAAAAAAAGATATATAAAGATCAAGTTTCTTCAATTAAATTATAACATTTATTACAACCATATAAAAACTGACCAAGCTCAAATACCTACTATACTATAAAAAGTGGCACTTTAGAATTAAGACTTACTTTTATCAAAGCGCTTGAAATATTTTAACAAAATACAGAATATATATGATTGGTATTAGCATAGAACAATTGTCTACCCTACCTTCTTCTGCAGTTTTCTCCCTTTGAATATATTTGTCCCGTTGATTAGGGTTGTATCCATAAAGAGTTTAACCTCTGCCCTGGAGCGGAAAACTGCTTGGTACTCCCGGTGATTGTAGGACTACAACAAAATGCGTTATTGAATCATAATTCATACAACGTAAGGGATTAAGCTATAGTAAATTGACATAAAAAGTAAAAGTACATGGATAATGTTGTCGGCAATCAACATTAATCTACATATATCAAAACAGTGGCTGAGATAAATGGAAAAGGATATGCTAAACAGATAGATGAACATGATAAAATTATGTGTAGTATATATATTTCCAATTTGATCATGATTGTACTAAAAAACATAGATCAAACTTGCCTTCAAAGCAGAATATTTTATTACAACGCGCTCGACTATTTGTGTTTGGTACACCATATGACCTAAATTTGGATGATACACATATCTGAAGAATGAAACATATTCACCCTAGCTGATCTATTTGAAATTCATAGAAGCCATTGTGATGTTGGAGCTATACTCTTCATCCATTTTTTTTTTCAATCTTACCTTTCCATGTCAAGATTAAATCAGTACAATGCATATAATATCATATGTTTCTGGCATATGTTTTTACATTCATGGACCATAAAAATTAAACTTTTATATTAAAAAATAATACTTATTTTGCTGCCCTTTGTACTTGTACCAGGATTACTATTGCAAAATATATGTCAGAAGATTGTTTTAAATGGATACTAAAATTATTATGGCTTAGAGTTTTAGCAACATATTGATAGATGATTTAGGTTACAATCGTTCATCGCCAAGGCTACGACATGAGAAAAGATGTAGCCTACGATTAAATATGTACCCCCACCATTTTTATGATAGGACGATGAAATGCCATATCACAATTAACTCTATAGTTGTGGCATTATACTTTTCTAGGGGTTTAAGTTAATTCCTCAATCACTTGAAGTCACTACGACACCCATGTATAATGGTGCCATAAATCCACATGAGCCACTAGTAGGCTGTACATGGGTTCGATTCCTGAAATGGCATTTCTTTAGGCAACTTTCTATACCTTATGATCCACTCGCAGCCACGACTGAAAAAAGTTGAGGACATGAATACATTAACCAGAAATATGGTGTTAAACTCGGCCTACTTGTGCTCATATATTGTTCACAACCGATATAAATATGATTGAACCAAACCAAGCAGTCTCGAACTAAAACACATTACACCTGAGGGGATTAAATTCACAAGAAAACCCATGTATTAGTATCACATGCACGTCCTTATGCTTGAAAAGTTGAGCATGCTCATTTCAAGGACGTACATGAGGTTTCGGTTGTCTAGAGTGAGTATAATGATGGGGTCTCTTATTAATCAATATATCTATATAAAATGTGACCCACAAACACTAATTTATTTTTTAAAAATTCAATACATATTACCTTAAAATTTTAACCATGCATTTCTAAATGCGAGGTCATTTGTGATGGTATTAACATCAATAACAATATAAACATATTTTTTGCCTGATCAATACTTTCTTAACGATGCAATTTTAAAAATCATGATAATTGAAAGAAATAACAAATCAAACTCTACAAAAGTAATGGATTAAATCAAACAAATCTTAATGATTTTATGTTGACCTAGCAAATCACCATAGTTTGTAACATTATGTTGTATTCTTATTTGATCAATTTATTACATCATATTGTAAGATTACAATGCATTCTAAATTGATCAGTTTTTCACTGGATGGTTCATTGGGTTCATGTAAATGTGTGATAGGCAATGTTTTAATCTCCAATCTCATGTACATGATCATTGATCGTGAGTAATAGGCAATACGATGGAAGGTACCTACTTTAGTCAACAACCACAGGCTCCTGCTTTGATTGGCCCTATACAAGTTGACCAATAGATTACGACTATTACCGTAGACATGCAAGTTGCAGCATGGTAGGCCAGTTAGCGATCTCGATTACTCAACCTCTTAGGGCGTCTGCATATTGTAGGAGTTTGCATCCAAGTCCTTCATGCATGCCAGTGTGGCAAATCAATCGAGAATATTACCACTCGTGAGCAACAGGTGGAGTCATGGTCCTTATGGAGTTGGAAACATTGCAACATGGCAAAAGATCGGTATTTGTTGAGGGTCTCGCAGGTGCTGCCTATAGGTCGTGATGTGCCTTAAGATGGCTCTCCTATTCCCCTACTCGTAAGGAATCCATTCTTGATTGTTGTTGGGGGCACCAATTGCTAGCGTGGCGTACTGGCTACTCTTAAACATATAGTTGGAGCCCTGGATTATAGGCATCGGTGCCATTTCCCTTCTACAATTCTGCCCCACCCTCATAGCCAGGCATCACCCATTTGCCTATGAGAACACTCATGAGTAATCAATAATATTCTAGAGTAGTAATAAATTAGATATTAATTACAACATGCTCTAAATGTCACGCGAGACTGCTTTGAGGCTTATAAAATCAATTATTACATCCATATGCTCAAGATGTATGAGAAGAGAACCTTTTTATGGACAAAGCTCCTTGCCATCACCGCTACCATCCACTAGTTCATTCTAGTCCATGACGGAGATGAAACCTCACCTTGCCATGTATTAGGACCCCTAGCCAAAAATCTAGCTTATGATGTTGCTTCTGGCATTTGGGTTGATGGTAGGCCAATAGTGTACCTTTATTTTGACATCACCACTAGCTTGACCCTCCATGGTTTAGTGTGGATCCAAAACAAACTTGGATGCAAAAATAGATGGTTGACTTGTCTTGTCTAGTTTGTAGCACATCGGGTGTCTGGTGAATTCTTGTGAACGAGTTTTCCTTAACCCGATAACATACTACTGCATGGAATCTTGGCTTCATGGTCATAATTGTCTAGGCTAAATCTTCTTTCTTATTCACTAGCTCGATCCTAGAATTACAACATTGTTGAATCTTTGTTGAACGAGTTCATTAGACCATAACTAGTTGGAAAATTTAACATTAGAAATCAAGCATTATTCCTTCTTTAAGGTTATGTCAATGAGAACTATTTTTTTTAAAGAGGGTATTTTTTACCCAACCTCTATATCCACCTAGATATATGTAGCCATTTTTTTAATTCGGGAACTTTGGGAACTTAGCCCAAGTAGAGAACTTAGCCCCTCAAATACTCAATCTAAAATTTATGCTCCTATGGAGATTTGAGCCTAGAACCTTGGGTGCTACTTAGGTCACATGCCCTTTCACATGGTGTTGGATCTCTTGTCATCGATGTTTAGTCATTCTTTGGGTTGAAAATTATTGCGCAACTGACATGGGAATTTTTCTAATCCATTGAATTGATTCGTCATGATAATGTTGATGGCCATGTTGATTGAAGATTTTGTTTTCCCCTTATATTTCCTTTTTTTTTCTACTACAATGGTTGTGTGTATCCATAGTCAGTAGAAGACTAGAGTTATCACTTCTAATATCAATAAATGGATTGATCAATGGATCATCCTTTGCCAAGTTAAAAAAAGTCTCCACATTGTTGCTCTCATTTTCAATAAGAAAATATGAAAGGCTCAACTGCTCCCGGTTATGATCTTCAATGCTCCTTATCTTAGTGTAAAGTGCTTATTTGTAGATAAAATAGAACAATGACGCATACCGAGAAAACCAAAATAGAGAGTTAGGATCTTATGAAACTCATGAATCAATAGCTAAACAATATATCATCCAACAAGAATGATACGGGTGGGTATCACAAGGGCTGTTAATCGGTAGTTTCTATCAGGATGGCACCAAAAACCGGCCCAACCATAAAAGGCTGATTTGGATAGTTTGGGTCGTCTGGTTTGACTAGTTAAACTAGTTGGCATTGTCATCTTCCTTCTCTCTATAGCGGAAAGAAACAAGGAAGCGACCATGAACATGGTCGATCCATCTAGCTGCATATAAATCATTTCATCAAGCAAATATTATGCCTACTCTAGACCGAGCCCATCCAGATGGATGCAAATACATTGGAATATTAAAAATGGTAGTGGTCTCCATATTATAACCCCTGACTGCGCACCAAGGGGATTCAATCCACACAGCCACGTGGCATTGCTCTTGCCGATGTAGTCGTGAGCAAGCCTCTAGTGGGATGCATGCATGGAGCTCATTGAACTCGACCATCGTGGAGACTCCTCGAGCAAGTTGGCGTGCGACTCTCATGGGACATGGCCGCCGGTGGGATAGCAGCCCGTCATCCACACGGAGACACGATCGTCAAAATTTATCTAGAGCATGAACGTGCAGGCTGCAAACATTGCAATGAATCGACATAGGTTATCACTCGGCTTGTGCGTAGGGATGACTATGTAGCTAATGAATAAGATGCGTCGTGTCGTGGGGAAGATGAACAAACATCGTTGATTCTGCATGTTCAACGGATTGAATGGGTCCCAAACCAACATGTGTGAAATAACATAAACATATTGTTTGGGTTGGTTTGATAGGTTGAACCGTTTGTGCCCAACCCGTGAACAGCCCTAGGTGTCACCACTGGGGGTGGGGGAGTCAGATGATTGCAACATCATGAGGGGATTTATAGCATCAAGAAACTTGGTAACCATGGTATTTCTAACTATTTGGGGATAAAAATTATACTGAATTTCTGCCCATTCCGTCTTTTGATTTTTTACACCAACTATTTTAATTTTTTTAATTATCTAATGTTTGGATATAAAATGGAAATGGTACATATAGGGTTTTGCTTGTCGCGTTGCCTATATAATATTTTCGTTTCGAATTTCCAAAAGAAAAACGTAAAGTCCTGATAAACCACCAAAATGATAATAAAACTTGACATATTAGTTAGTTCCTGCTTTGAATCTTTAATAATAGTTGGATGTGATGCAAATTTGGAGTGCACGTGACCGTGACTTAATTGGAATTGTGAAGTGTTGAGGTGTATGGTAATATTCCATTGGTTCCAATATTGTTTTTATTTATGGCTCTAACATTTTTTGTTCCATTTTGGAGAAAAATATGTTTGTGGAAATGCTTTGATCATTTTTTTCAATCGCTTCCATCCACGCTCCTTGAGAAGACATGTAAGATGCATGTGGTGGTTAAACACACATAGCATTCACAAGATTTTTCTCAATGCTCCTTTGGCTGTTCTTTACTCATGTGCTGGTTAGGTGTAAACGATGGGTCATACCCACCTTAAAATTCTTTTAGAATGCATATTACTCTTGAGCTCTTAAATTTCTACCTTGTCCCACCATCACCTACTCAATCACACTCCACTTTATCCCACCACTAGCATACATACGTTCTATTTGGACTTACTTCCTTTTGAGCCCCACTTCATCGGCCATCCCTAGTGTCACCAATTTTGATTTATTCCAAATCATACTTCATCCTTCAATGCATGCCCAGTACGATTTTGATATCGCAACATTATCTACATCTATATGATTCTATCATCTCCCTAGAACAAGATCTCAATTGGTAGACCTACTGATTAAGGGTTAATTAGATTTATGCCATTGTTAATATACCAGTTTAGAAACATGCCATCAAAATTTCTGTATTTGCATATATGCCATTATAATTCTTCCTTTATCATAGAAATGCCATTTCTACACCTAGAATTTCATATTGTCCAAAATACCCCTCCCTCCACCTCACTACCATGTGGGCCCCTCCCTCAGCCTCGGTGTGACAGGAAAAGTCGATGACGACGGCGTGATGGTGAGGGCGGCCGGGGCACGACAACGAGGGCTCCTCCGCTGACGTCCGCAGCAGCTAGCCGCACCACCGCTAGATCCGCGACGAACTCCCATGTCCACCGCAACCCCTTCCCCAGATCCCCAACACCACTAGGACCATCGCCGCAGCCGCCGTGGTCACTGCTCCGTGGAGCGGGAGCTAGATCTCCCACAGCCGTTGTTGCCACCTCATGTGTCATCATGTGTCATGGCTCATCAACAAGGATGTGGGCGCGCGACATGGCTACTCACTACAGTGGCCGCCGCTTAGGAGGAAGGGGTCGGGTCGAGGTCATGGCGGTCGGCCGGCCTACTCGGAGCGACTGACGTGCTCTTCAACCTCGGGATGGTCTACTCCCCAAGGCTGCCACAGGGGAATCCACGCCGCTACCGCCACCACCGTCCTCTACTCCAGCAGAAGTTGCTCCAGTCGTTTCCGCACATGGGCCACTATCGCCGCACACTAGCCGCCCTCGTCGTCACGCAGTCGCCGCGTTAGATGGTTGCCGCAGTCGAATCCACCGAGGCTAGGGAGAGGGCCGGGGCTGTGGGGAAGGGCCCATATGGAAGTAAGGTGGAAGGAGGGGTATTTTGGATAATATGAAATTACAGTGGCCTTCCAGGCATAGAGAATGACATTTGTATGACAGAGGATGAATGGTAATAGCATTTATGCGAATATGAAAATTTTAATGGTATTTTTTTCTAAACTGACATATTTGCAATGGCATGAATCTAATAAACCTAGTGACTAATGGCGAGGATAAGCTTTATTTCAAAACTCCAAAGTAATCTAGATATCTGCTTCATTAGTGTGTGTCAACATTAGGATCACAGACTATGGGTGTTGGGTGCAACATGTATTGATGCATAATGGAGATGCTACTGAAACATGTCAACTAAGGGGTTTACTTTTCAAAAATATTGCAACTCCTAGATAGACCCCTAGTAGATACTTTTCTTGATATTGATGGATCTAGAGTTCCAAATATGGAGTAGAGTGCGAGGAGATAAGAGAAGTCTATATGCTACCCTTAAACATTTCTTTTGAAAAACATCAATGGGAGATAAATAGTGTGAACACGAACTACTCCAAAATAACTATTATGCTTTATGAATACGTCCTAAATACTCCAAAACTTTACAGCTCACCTTGCCAACTGGTAGCATACTACAATAATGGCTTATTAAAATTTCTAGCTTTAACTGGTATACTTATCTTTTCCATACAAAGCAAAAACATTTATGTGATATATATTTTGTTCCTTGTATGGACATAGCATTTAATATGTACATCTTTCCTTCCTTAGGTGGGCACACCATTTATAGACATTACTATACACCAACCTTACAATCAGCACCACATCTCAATATGAATGAAAAATGCATTTTCACAACAAAGTGCTCTTGGTTATTTAAACAGGTAAGCATTAATGACCCCTTTTTTGTCTCTCCACACCTAAAACTTTCAAAAGAAAGATCTCATAATTGGACATAATCAAACATAGTACCAAATGAAATCATAAAAACTTCCAAATATTGTAATGCCGATGGATGATCTCCCTCACATGTACCTAGTTAGCATGCCGCTTAATTCAATAAAAATAGAACTAATAAATTTTAAATGGTTTGTTAGTAATATTCTACATGCTCTTAATTTTAAGGCTAGCATGGATTATCCATTCTAACTATGCCATTGGATTAGTGTATTTTATAGTAAATGCATGCGTCTTAACAGTGTGCAACTATTGCATGCATGACAAGGTTACATTAGTAAAAGAAATGAGTACATGGTAATAAAAGAATAGTTTTAAGTTCTTCTAGGCATGCCTTCTTAGATTTTACAAATGCGATGATATATCAAAATTGAATTGGATCTAAGACATATTCATCGATTGATTGGAAGTTACGTCGAAGTCAATATAACTATTAAAAAAGGAAGATTTACTAATTAATACCATGGCATAATATTTTGAAACAAAAAGTATGAAGAATAAACACAACTGTTTGAGACATCTATATAAATTCTTAGAAAAACAGTCTTATTGGAAAGCATATAAATCCTTATTGATTTAGACATATCAATAATACAAAAACAACAGTAAAGAATATATACGAAACGGATTTGATAAAGAAAGGTAAGATCAAATCACTAACCCAATCTTTATGCCCATCATCCCTTATTTGAAGGAACACTTTCCAGTCCCCATCTTTGTAGAGATCGAGTTCCTTCATCCATTGAGGAACCGGAACCTCTTCTTTTTCTTTTCCTAGAGACACCTTTTGCCCGAAGGGAATGGCATTCAAAGGCATAACGTCCAAAGGCTGATTATTGAAAAGCATATGAGATCCTTGTGGATTCCACATGGGGGACACAACAACCCTATTTTCTTCCTCCTCTAAATTTGCATCAATCACTATAGGAGGGAGGTCATCTAGAGTTGCTTCTGAGTCAGTACTTGAATATTCAGAATCACTCATCATGGCTAAGCTTTTTGGAGTCTCGATATTGATGGATTTAGACTTCCAAAGACAGAGTAGAGTGCAAGGAGATAAGAGAAGTCTATCTGCTACCCTTAAACATTTCTTCTGAGAAACATCAATGGGGGATAAATAGTGTGAACGCGAACAACTCCAAAATATCTATTATGCTTTGTGAATATGTCCTGGATACTCCAAACCTTTACAGCTCACCTTGCCAACTGGTAGCATACTACAATAATGGCGTATTCAAATTTCTAGCTTTAACTGATATACATATCTCTTTCCATATAAGGCTACAACATTTATTGTGATATATATTTTATTCCTTGTATGGACATAGCATTTAATATGTACAGCTTTTCTTTCCTTAGAGAGACACACCATTTAATGTGATAGATATCTCGTTTCTTATATTGACATACTATGTAATATGATCCATATTTTTTTCCTTACATGGATATACCTTCGTAGAGAGCATGTTTTCTTTCTCATATGGTTCTAATGGTCAATGCAATACACATTCTCTGGAAAATGCTTAGATTACGAAAAACATATAAATAGAAATATCACCATTGTATTTTGCTATCCACAGTTTTTCCCTTAATTGTGTGTACTAGTTAATACAACCAATGTATTTCCCATATAGAATTGAAACAATGTTTTGCAATAATTCCTTCTAAGAAATAATTGTGTTTTAAATAAAATATTATACATGTATCCCATATTATGCACCTTTACAGCTCAATGTGTAGTGACCATAGGCATAACCAACAAAGACATTTGTCCCACCAACTAGAGTAAAAAAGTTTACTAAAAAACATGGTAAGCATGCATGTCTGGTCCACATGCAAAAGTAGAATACTATAATTCTTTATTAACTTCTCTTTTTGTGTGTGAGTGACCTTAGGTTTTCTTATTTTAGATGCATCTCTACATGCAACAAGGATAGTGTGAATAATAAAGAGTAGTAACTTTGTCCTAATAATTTATGAGTTGTATAGCAAATGAGTGACACCTAGGGACATGTTTTCATTTGTATAATGATTGGATCAAAACATTGTATAGGTTGTACGTGTATGGTGAGCAACACATAGGTAGTAGCAAAACTCATAACTAAAACAATTGGTTTTCTTTTCTTTTTTTTTTTGACCGGAGCAACTAGATTTTTCTAGAAATAAATTGGTTAGGCCCACTTAGGCGTTGTCCACCTCTGCACCCAAATAAGATGTGGATGAAGCACAACACACATTGAAAGTGTCGATAACAATGTTTGTTAGTAGGTACGTTTATAGGTTATGTGAATGGTCACCCATATAATTATAATTATCCTAAAGCCTTGGTGGAATTGTGAAGTTGTCAAACTAACTAGCCTTGTGGGCTACAGGGTATATATGCATGGTAGCATTGCAAAGTGCCAAGAAAGATTGTCTGTGCCGAAAGGATTCTACCCATTTTGGCGTTGTGCTCTAGACTAGTTGATGCATTGCTATAATTGCATCATGAGTTCATGACAATGGAGGTCCTATAATCTACGAATCACACCTATCACCAAAATGTCATACGTGTATTAATATTGTGGCCTATATGCAATATGCATACCATATGATGATGCTCTGAATTGCAAGTGATCCTACTAAACCAAGTGGTGCTCAATCTCATGGCATTGTCATCTGTAGCGCCGACACAACACAACAACGATCAGTACGTCCATAGTATAGAGAGAAATCAGGACAAAATAGCACAAGAGAGAAGACGAGATGAAGAGGGGAATTTAACTATTTTGCCATCCTTACAAATGGCAACTCTTCGTATGTCACTTTTATCTTTGTTTCTAGAAATTTTCCATTAATAATGTAGTGGCATGATGTATGGTGTCGAGCGTACGAGCAAGGAGATCCCCAATCCATATCATCCAAGATTGTCTCCCGTGAGGGCACGAGTACCCTAGCTGGTCCCCCATAAAAAAAAAGTGGTGTCGAGAACCTAAGATACGAGAGAGGGGAATAAGATGGGATTGACCTAAGCAAAATGACGGAGGGTGAAGTGACCTGCGTCGGCGAGTATCCGATATCCGGGAGGTTGATTTGTTACCTAGGGCACTTGATCAATCGTCGAGCTCACATGTAGGGTCAGGTGATATTTTTTTTCATCGTTTGGGTTAGAATGAATAGGACCTTGGCATAATTTAAATTAAAATAATAAAATGTCTAGTATAAAATTATAGGAGTGAAATGTAAAAGATTTTTAGGCCCCACCTAAAGTAACTTGCATCGTAGAGAGGGTGTCTCTATATATGTGGTTTCATCTTGGTGGCACTTAAGGGCACTTATATGAGTTCTCTGTATTGCCAAGGCTATACCCAAACCACAGTGGTCTCATGTGCCAAATCAGCTTAAAACACTTATTTGACCACACCACCCATGGACCCTACTCAGGCCTGTGTTCAACAAAATGTAAAGGTGGGTTAGTTAACTAACTTAAGAAACATAGTAATAGATTAGTACATGATTAATTAATTATTAATTATTAAAAAATTATAAAATAAATTAATATGACTTTTTAAAACAACTTTCCTATAGAAAATTTTCGCAAAAAATACACCGTTTAGCAGTACGGAAAGTGTGTGCACGATAAACGAGAGAATATAGGGTAAAAAAGTGAAGAGGCGAATGCGACCTCAATCCACCACCACATTCTGGGGTAAGTCCAAACCACAGTGAAGTGACCTTAGCTCATAAGGCATGGCCTTAAATTTCTTGACTTACCCTCATAAAGCACGCATGGATGCATCTTTCTCGCAACTTCTCTCTTACACCTAAAGTTGTCTTCTTCACTAGCATATACATCCCTCTTCCCCTAGCACTTTTCCAGAGATCGTCTTTTCCATTGGCATCTCCATAGGTATTCCCGTAGCACTTCCCTCATAGAGCAATTTTCTTCACGTGCGTTCGTATGTCTTCGTCCCTCTACCCCTAGTGCTTCCGCCTTAGACATATCATCTTCTACCACAGCATATTTGCCCTTCTTCCCTCGGTGCTTTCACACGATGGTTGGCGTTAAAGACAGGAGAGACTAGACGAGGGTAAGCAACATCTTACGATATGGAATATAAGGGATATATATAAAGAACATGCACTTCCTTTCGAAAATATACAATATAAGTATCTTTTGACAATGGATTTGCTAGTCAAATCCCTCTGTCACACCCAGTGCGCTCGGAAGTCCAAGGGAAGAATTCTTCCAATCAAAGCTATAATTGCAACCAGCAATCTAACACTGTTACAAATCAGCAATTAGATGCCTATCGCACAATGCCAACCCCCAAAAAAGATCACATTTTGGATTGCTTCATGCACTTTCCGCAGCATCACTTCATCGGCCTGTAGTAGCTGTAGGTGCTGTAGAAGGTCTGCGTCATGGTAAGCAGCAGCAAGAAGACACCGGCGACCACCGAGACGATAGCCCACGGGTTGCTGAAGTAGTTGTGCTTCAGGCTGGCGACCCACGTGCTCCACTTGTGGTCATAGTATCTGTTCACCTGGTCCGAGAGCCCGGAGAGGTAGCTGTCGTTGATGTCGAACACCACCTCCAGGCACAGCCTGTTGAAGAGGTCGGCCACCTCGGCGTCGCTCCCCAGCCAGTGCTCGATGATGCCCCGGTCGTGGAGGTACCTGACGTCGTCGGCCGAGTTGATGAGGTTGTCCATGAAGATGGCGTAGGAGGTGATGTTGTTGCCGCCCGGGGTGGCGATGTCCATGTGGCACTGCTCGAACGCGATCAGGTTGAGGAAGAGGGACTTGGTGCCGTCGTGGATGAGGATGCGCGGGATCTGGAGCACGCCGTTGTCGAACTTGATGTCCCAGAAGCGGTCCGTGTTCCGCCGCCGGCACCGGATTCCTGCTTCCCGGAGCTCCGACACGCAGTGCACGAACTGCTGCCGCCGCTTGTCCGCCACACGCCGGAGCCCCGACCACTTCTTGAGCCAAAGCCGTGCCGGCGGCGGCGGGGTGGGCTGCAGTCCGGCGCGGAGGAGGCTGCGCCGGAAAACGTCGAGGCAATGGAGCATTGGTCCGGACAGCGGGTCGAACGCCGCCGTGGCCGCCGCCTCCCCGGTGCTGACGGATGACTCCAGCTTGGACCGGTCCTTGCGGAGTAGCGGCTCATCGGTCGGCATGAGCGGGTCGAAGAAGCGCACGGCGAAGCTGGCGACCAAGCCGGTCTGCTCCGGATTGCCGAGCTGGAGCCCGAGCAGGAGGTCGAGCACGAATAGGGGTATCTGATTCTCGAGCAGGATCATGTCGTTGCGGATGGCGTGCATCGCGCCGCGCATGGCGAAGATGGGATCATGCCGCGAGTAGCCCAGGTCGTCGACGAACCTCTTCCCGCCGTCCAGCGCTCCGCGGAAGAGCTCCAGCACGAACGTCCCGTCCAGCACCATACACTCGGCGAGCTCGTTCCCCTGCATCCCGGCGACGCGGCCGTCGTAGCAGGCGCGCACCCGCTCCTCCATCGGCCGCAGCGCGTTGAGGTAGGCGGTGACGTCGTGCCCCGTGCGCTTCAGGACGTGGTGCAGCGCCCGCCACTTGTGCCGCTCCATCTCCCGCAGCCGGCGCCGGCCGCGGTGGAGCGGGCCGATGGACACCACCTGCGGCATGTACGCGCGCTCGTCGCCGTCGCGGAGCGACTTGGGCACGCGGTACACGGACAGGCGCGCCCACGGGCACGCCGCCTCCTCGGCGCGCGCCTGCGCCAGCTTCCCGCGGATGGCCACCACCCATTCCGGGTCCTGCGGCTTTGGGCTGTGCGCCGGCGATCGCACCTGGATCCGGACCTCACCGGGGCGCTCCAGCTCCTGGCGCGGCGGCAATGCGTCGCTTCCGGCTTCCGCCTCGCCGCTGGTGAGCAGCGGCAGGTTACGGTTCAGCGCCTGCCACCGGGGCAGCGCGCCGGGCGGCGGGGACTTGTTGAGGTTGGCATCGACGGTCTCCTTGAGCTTGACCGTGATCAGATACCAGCTCAGAACGTCCTTGTTAAAGACGGCGACCATGGATGGCGGTTGGCAGCGCCGGCGCCGGCGTGCGCGGCGGCTCCTCGGAGTAGCGTCTCGTGGTTGCCAAGATCCGTGGCCCCTAGACAGGCAAGGCAAGCCAACCAGACAAGGCAAGGCAAGAAACGGGCGTGTGCAGTGCGTGCCGATTTGGTAGAACGATAAGTTTATTGGCTGATGATGATTGATAGATGTAATGTTTTTTCGTTGCTTGCTTGTGCTAAAATATTACTCCAATTAAAAAATAGGAGTATTGTGTGACTTTGGAAATTAAAAGAAGCTTCTTCTTGTGATCATCTGCAGTTTTCAACGAAGTACGTTGCTGCACGTCCTTCTCCAACCTCCATTCCATTCCAGTAGTGATCGGTGACTGCACTAATGCACTATACGTTATGTCTGGCACAAATCTACGCTACCATGAGTTCGCCACCCAGAAAATCTCAACTAGCTCGATTCTTTATTTAAAGGGAAAAAAAACCGTATACTACACAAGTGACCAAAACCTGCTTTACTCCGAAGAAAACTCAGCAGAGCAAACCGACAAGCCGAAGCCACACATGGGCCATGCCCATGGGCTGCAACCACCGAGAAGCAGCAGCAGCCGCAACCAGCGAACGCTGGCAACGCGTGCGGCCGCGCACACATCGTGCCCAGTCGGCACGTGGGCAGCACGGCGTATGCATCCCTGATTCCCGTAGCCGCTCGCTGGGGCTGCATGCATGTCATGTCGTCGATCTCGAGAGTGACTAGCGAGTGGAACGCCACGACGAGAGCATGTCTCACGTTCTCGCCGAGGGGGAAAGCACGAAGCATCGGTCAGGCCCGCAGGCGAAATCGAGTTCTTTCTCCGTGCAGTTGCTGCGAGATCTGCGCGTGCGCATCGATCGAGTTGGCCAGGTCAGGCAAGCGCCGCACCGCCGGTGCTGCAGTGGGAGGGGCGGACGCCGGTGGCAGGGCTTGCAGCATGGGCGCGGGTTTATGGGCCGCTCGGTGGCGAGGCGGAACCGCACTTTCGGTGAAATCGGTGACAGTTCTATTGAAGTAAATGGTCGCGATCGTGATCCATCGCCCATTCCCTTGCAGCAAGAGTTCTCGACTTATGACGGTGTATTTTGGCCGGGGGCCTTCAATTGTGCTTTCCTGCCGCTGTTGCCAGGGGAGGAGGGAACTGGACTGGATCGTGCGATTTCTGTTCTAGACCTGGCCTTTTAGCTGGAAGATGGACTGGGCCTGAATGCAGGCCACTGGGCTGCACCGGGCTAATCTTCTTTACCTATTATATACTCCTACCAAAAAAAACTGAAAGGGTTTTCACCAAATCAGTTACTGAGACACTGAGCAATTGAATAATTGATCATGGGAACCATACCGTGTCTGGTTCATATTTTGTGGAGATAATCGCATATTGAGGCATGTAGATAGATGCAATATTGATTGGTGTTGGACAATTTGATGTATTGTAAACAACTTTGGATGGAGAAACCATGTTAAGGTGTTGGTTGACTTTAACATGGTTGTCCAGCACCAACCCAAAGCCTGTCATTTGCCTCCACCACTGTGGATGGAGAAAAATACACCCGCTGCAAAACGCGGATATAGTGTTATGTCTAAAAACAACCAACTCTAAACCTCTGGCCGGTTCCGGTGGAACACGGTTCCTCTAAGTTAAGCCAAAGGAACATGGGTTGCTGATATATGGACCCCTCCTCTAAGTTAAGCCAAAGGGACATGGGTTGCTGACACGTGGGCCTCATCGTTCATGGGCCTACATGTCAGCCCCTCTTACGAGATCCCGTTCCGTTCCGGTGGCCTTGAACCAGGCATGGGCCTCTCGAGTCAAATGGAGCATCAATCAAGCGTGGTATCGGGTTGCACTAGTACCATCAACTTTTCTTCTCCTTTCTTCAGAATCCGAGGGGACCGATGCCTGATGCCGTTTGAACCTTTCCTGTTTGCGTTATTTTTTCCAGAAAAAACCCACAAGGGAACCCGGGCCGCGCGGCCCTCGGACGAACGGCCGGCGCGCGTTTGGGCCAAAATGCTGTGACATCGATGGATCGTCCGGTGTTCGTCGGATCCGACGAAGTTTGATAAATTTGAACGTAAAGGTTACTGATCTGACATTCATGGCATATTTGCCATCAAGCATGGTTTCGGTGCGGTGCCGGGCGGCTGATAGATATTTTGCGCTGCTGAGGCTGCTCACAATGATTGCGCCACACAACAGCTCGCAACTCGGGCGTGACTACTGACACGAAATATTTCTCGTCAATAATCTCAGATAGGAGCAAGAGCATCACCATAAGTCACAACTCACAAGCCGTACTGTCCTAAAACCTTGTTTGGGGAGCTTTTAAGGCAACGTCACGTTGTTTCTATTTATATTTATATGCTGAAATTTAAAAATTTTAATTTTAAGCTTAGATTTAAAGTCTATTTTAGAGTTTTCATTATAGTTTATTTTTCAGTCTTTGTTTTTATATTATTAAAACTATGTATATAATTTTTATTTATAAATTATTTTTTCTTTATAAATATATCATTTTGCTTTTACTTTCAAAAGGTCAAACAATAATCTTGTAAGGTTATAAGAAACAGGTAGCGAGAAGTCAACTTTTTATAATCTAATAAGGGCTACGATGTTCGGCTTTTGATTTTTATTTTATTTCCTAAATTTTACCGCTGCAAAATCTCAGAATATAAGAGCATGTATAATAGCAGGCTATAAACCAGCTGTAAATATATTTTAAGAAGATAAGAGGGGAGAGATAAGAGCGGTTGGCTATAGATTTATAGGCAGATGCAGCACACGCTCTAAGACATAATGTGTGTACGACAGGTGAGAGATGATAGTATATATTTTATAGATAACTAATGTATGAGTTAGCTATTAAATTGACTATAAATAAATTGAAGCCAGTAGTTAAGCTATGCTATTGAACTTGCTCTAAGTATTGCTTGGAAGACCTTCTAAAAGATTATGTGGCCAACTATGGTTGTTAAAAGCTCTTCAACTAAGACCTATGTAGTGTCAAGGTCCGGTGCAGGTCCGCCGAAAAACGTTTGCTCTGTGATGCAGGCATCCAGCCAACGAATTTCGACAAGGTACTTCTACATCATACATGATGAACAGCAGTGCAGACGATGAAGTGGCCAGGAGAGTATCGTCCTCGTCACAATTCACAACGGACAACGCAGCATGCCGCGCCTCCCATGCCGCTCCACCATCACTGCACAACTGGAACACTCAGAATAAATTGGAGTATTAAAAAAAACTATTATCAGACTTGGTAGCACCAAGAAAATATTCACCCACATCTTTTCATTTTTCTTATGAGCAATTTTACGGTATAAAATTTTGATATCTCTCAATACCTACTCAATAACTGTAAAAGTAAAATTTATTTTTGCTTGTACTTATAAGCCAAAATATAAATTTCAATATTAAATTAAGAGTTTTTATCTTACTTTATTTTAAGTCTTGGTTTTTAAATTGCGAAGAACACGTATATAAAAGTTTTACTCATAAATTATTTTATTATTAAAACAGCTACACAATCACCCCATTATCCTGGCAAGAAATACCATAATAAAGGAAAAACAGCCGGACATGACAGATAGATGCAAAGTTTAGAGCGCCACCAGTGACGGATTAAGAAAGTATGCCAGCGGATCTGAACAAATAACAGAGTTTCAGTCCTACATATATGGTATGAAATTTTAATGATGACTATACGGCGCTGTCATGGTCGGCGCTGTCATGGTCCCAACGAACTAGCGAGTGCTTGAGCCCCCTCCGCCTCAACGGTAAATCCGTTCCTGAGCATCACTGTAGACTGTAGTGGTCAATTTCCATATAGCAAGATAATTTTGGATTTGTTCTAAGTAAAGTTTTATCAATATTGATCAACCCTGTTAATAAATACGTAATATTTTTAATCCAAAATATATATACTATAAAAGCACACTCAGCGATCTAGTTGATAAAACTAATTTTATGTTTTTATTAACTTAGTAAAACTTGAAGTTGGTCCAAAGGTCTCAAATATGGAACGAATTGGTAGAGTGATTATTACGGACCTAAATACCATTCAATACGCACTTATTGTTCCAGCACCGGCCAAATCTGCCTGGCGTACAATAATAATACTCCGATATTATACGCAGAGACAAAATCCACAAGGGGAGATGACGGAGTGGGTGACGAGGCTGGAGTATTGAACAACGGAAATGACGAATTAAAGACATGAAATTATTGTTGTGTAAGTAACCGCGTGCTATCCAACGGAGCAGACTTGTGGCCTTGTGCACTCGTGCGTGTTTTCCTGATTACCACTCACAAAACACAATCAGCTGGAGTACACATTCAGGATTTCAGGTACAGGCATAGTAGCAGAAACTGAATTTGAAATGTTTTGAGCACAAACATCGGAAGTGCGAGGTTTTGAATACGAAATGAAATGAAGAGCTGGAGGCCATGGGTAGAACGCCAGAACCGCAGAAATGGACTAGTGGAGTTGGAGTATAGCACATCAAAGATTTCACCGTACAAAACTACTATAAATGCAGCAACGCCCAGTATGTGCAAGAGACCAAAAACTGGAACGAATGCACGCCTCCCCAAGTCGTCAACAAGCCGGGGCTCCCTCTTCCCCCTTTTTCCGTGCCAAAAGATGAGCATCCGAAGCAAAAGAGCGTAGGGCAACAGGAAGAAATAGACAAAAACCGACAAGCTTCACGTTTCGGATTAATGGCACCGAGGCATTTTCCCAGCACTGGGCGTTCGTCTGACGCCGACTACGGGGCCAACGGCATTTACGCCGGACAACAAGCACACCCACTAGTGTTTTGCTTACCCTACAACTACAATGTATAGCAAGCGACCAGCCGTTGACGAATTTTTTTAGAAATAAGATTATTTTAATAGAAAATCGCAAGATTAGAAGCCATCAGTACAAAATCGTAATTTGACGGGCCCGTCGAACCACCAGAACGACGAGTGTGTTCGACAAGGCCTATCGAACTGGTGGTGTTCGACAGACCTCTATAAAGACCTGTCGAACACGAACTGGTGGTGTTCGATAGACATCTGTAAAGACCTGTCGAACACGAACTGGTGGTGTTCGACAGTCCCTCCACAGGTGCTTGTCGAACACCACCATCGTTCGACTGGGGTGGGGGGCTGTCAACATTCAACATCGGTCGACTGGGGTGGTGGGGGGCCTGTCAACCTTCGGCAGTTCGACAGGCCCCTTAGCGCCAAGTGGTAGGCCCTGTCGAACGACAGGCGTTCGATAAGGTCCTCTGTCGAACATCGACAGCAACTGTTTGATAGAGCCCAATCAAACACCCACTGTTCGACAGGATATTAAAATTGTAATTTTCCACGTATGACCTCTAATCTTGTGATTTTCTATTAAAATAATGTTATTTCTCAAAAAAAATTCGCCGAAGACAGCACTGCCTTGAACGGCCAGTTATGTTCATGATAAGTGAGGGTGTTTCTGTGGACAAATTTTGCAAAGGCATGAACCAGCAGACGTTTTTAACACGCACCTTCTGTAAGAGTGTATTACTTCTGGTTGAGGAAGGTTTGCATTGTTCTACGGGCATATTTGCAAACGAAAAATAATTTATAAATAAAACTTTTATGTACGTATTTTTATTGATCTAAAAGTCAATGCTAGAAAATAAACTACAGCGAAAGAAAACTCTAAAATCAAGTTTAAATTTAAAGTTGAAATTTTAAATTTTGGCTTATAAGCATAAGTATAATAAACAAAAAGATCTACCAAGTTCAACTGCTTTGAGTTTGAACCTTTGACTGCACACTTTCATATTACTTACTACTTCCACTTCATATTATAAGACTTTTTAGCATTGATTGATAAATATATATATATATATATTAGCATTCATATGAATCTAGACAAGACTAGAAAACCCTACATTATAAAAAGGAGGGAGTAGTATTGTACTGTAGTTACCCATGGAAGAAAAGCAAACAAAATTTCCAGACCCTCCATGACAAAGCATAGAAGAGAACAACATGGACTAGGGATTGTTTGGCTTTTTCAATGTAAAAGCTAAACAACATATTCGTAAACGAAAAATAATTTATTGATAAAACTTTTATATACGTCTAAAGAAAAGCTAAAAAAATAAACTTCGATGAAACCCCCTAAACTGATATCTAAATTTAAGGTGAAAAAAAAATCAAATTTCACCATACAAACATAAGCAAAAACGAAAAGATAGGAATTTTGGTTTGTAAGTATAAGCAGAAATGAAAAGACAGGAATACAGTACTAAAGGGAGTCGATCCTTTTCCAGATCAGAAAGCTCTCTTGAAGCCTATCGTATAACAGATGCACGGACGAGAATTAATCTTGACAGCAAAATCACAATTTTCACGACTAGATAAAGTACATCAAAGGTCTAATTATTAAGAAGCAAGACTTATTTTACCCAGATGTCTTGCTAACTTCCATTTTCATACCTAATATTCGCTATGCAGTTGCAACCAAGCTGCTCACACATAAACTTTGGAAAAAAGCCACTCAAAATGATAAAAGAAAATGGTACTGTATGGGGGTATATTACTCCTATTTGATATTCTGATTGAACTCATTCAATTAACACTCTAATGGATGTACTAACAGAGGGTATCAAATCGTGGACAACTACAAATACAGGCAGGCATATAATACAATCATAGGAGTACATAACATGAAATATTTCACTATCAACAACATCACCTACCGCCTCTAACTAAACTTCAAAGCAACAACTAGCATATCACTATCCAACACCTCTATAATTAAAGGTAGAAAATAGCATTTGGCTTAACTTCTGCATTATCTTCCATTGTTTAATATCATTTCATTTACACATTACGTTATAACAAGCTACACAGATGGAATAATAATCTTAAAAGAGAACATAAGTTTAATTATACATGTTTGATTCTTCAACCTAATGCAAAATCAGACTGCTGTGCAAGAGCAGACAGATTATACGCTATACGCCTATAGCAATTTGCACGACAGTGAGGACGTCAATTTTTAGTATTAGTACCGAGGTACTCCTAGATAGCTTGCAGCCCCAGATTTCAACAATTCCAAGCAAACAAAGAATATATATTTCTATAGTTAAGTAGGCATGCTGATCATCACCAAAGCTAAACCAGACCCCTATTTTTTTCTTAATCAGAGAAAAGGGCAAAAACAACTGCCGATGAGCTAGCAGAACAGAAACATGGAATTATCCATAATGGTGATTTTGCCAGAACAAGATAGTAAAATTAATAAGCTAAGGAACAAGAATTCATTAGAAAGCATAAAGTAGCAAATAGGTTCATCAATTTTTTTATCTCACTTCACAGGGATGGAGGATTGCCAAACCTCCTCCTGAGTGCTGACATGACGCTCCTCATCCTACTACTCGCCTGTGCAGAGGATTGAGCACTGGCGGTGTTAGTCGGAAGGTCCATGGCTGCCATCTGATCAGTAAGCTCTGTAATTGGCACCTGTCCAGCCTCTTGCCCAACGTTTTCACTTGCACCTCCTGCATCACGCTCCACTACAGGATCCAAGCTGATAGAGAACGAACCCCCCCTAACTACCTTCAGGTTCTCAATACATTCAGGCGATACTCCACGGCATCTCTTCAGCTTCACCTTGACCAAGCTGGGACAGCCTCCGCTCAGTGCCCCCATCCCACGGTCTGAGACCGGGCAACCCTTGATGCAAAGCTTCTTGAGCGCAGCACAGCGCTCAGCCAGGCAAATGATCTCAGGATCACCAACAGTCTCACACCCACAAAGGGCAAGACGCTCCAGCGAGCGGCAATGTTCACCAAGCATCCGCAGACTCTGTACAGTGGGGTTGACCCCAATCAAGACGAGCTCTTGCAGGTCTGGGCATCCTCGTGCCACAGCCATGAGGCCATGATCCCCAATCCGGTTTGTGCGCCACCCATCAATATGTAGCTTACGCAGTTTGTGACATCTCTCGGCAACACTGATTATGCCCGCGTCAGTGCACTCGGGGGTCTTGACAAGGAACAGGATTTCAAGGTTTGGGCAAGCCGATACGGCGGAGAGACCGCGGTCGCCAACCTGCAGCTTCTCAAGGTGGAGCTCAACAAGGCCAGGTGCACGCGCTGCGATGACCTCCAATGGCAGGTCCCAGGAGCCGGAGCACCTCAGGATCTTGAGAGACCGGAGGTTCGGAGAGGAGGCAACCAAGGGAACGAAGCACAGGGCGCTGTACAGATCTTTGAGGCACACTGACCGCAGCGACGATGCAGGCGGAAAGAGGATCTCCTCGGTGATGGCGGTCGTGGCGCCGGCGGTGTCAGGGAGACCGCGTAGGCGCTTGACGGAGAGGTCCTCAAGGAGGGGGCACGAACGGAGGACGGCGACGAAGGCCTTGGGCCCAAAACCGCAGGACGCGACGGACAGTTTGCGGATCGCCGGGGTGGCCCCTGCCAGCGACGCGAGCCCGTCGTCGGAAAGCTGCCGGAGGCCGCGCAGCTTGAGCCTGGCGAGCCGCGAGGACGGCAGCGCGGCCGCCACCTGGCGTGCCCCGTCGTCGGAGAGGCTGTCCGTCCCGGAGCCGCGGGCGCAGCGGAGGGCGAGCTTCGTGACGGCCGTGAACCGCGCGAAGATCCCCGGCGCGGCGTATCCGAGCGCGGCGCGGGCGTCGAGGGAGAGGCGGTGGCGCGTGGAGGCGTCCACCTCCTTCCAGCGCGCGCAGGTCAGCGAGCACGCGTTGCGCTCGGTGGGGGTGAGCGACGCGAAGACGAGGGAGAGGATCTCGTCGGGCAGGTCCTGCGTGTGGTCGCGCTCCGGCGGGGGCGCCGCGAACCTCGGCGCGTCCCCCGCCGTCCCGCCGCCGGCCACCACGAGCACCGTCCGCGCCGGCGGCACCATGGTAGGGGAGGAGGAGGAGAGCGACCTGCGGCGCTGCGGCGAGGGGGACGGGGAGGAGGAGAAGGAGGAGCTGGATTTGGCGAGGAGGGTAGAGGAGGAGGAGGAGGAGGAGGAGGAGGGGGCTTGGCCCATGCTACGCTATCCCCGGGGCCGCGATGGGTGGGGAGGCGCAGGCCATCCGGGTGGATGGGGTGAGGCCGGATCTGCCGATCCGGTTTGAGGGGGGGAGGGAGGAAGAGCGAGCGGGCGAGGCGAGGCGAGGCGAGGCGACGACGCCTCGTCTCGTTCTATTCACGCGAACAGATCGACCCACCGGGGGAAGAGGAAGAGAGAGAGAGAGAGATGGGGAAAGTGGCCGAGTACTACGATGGTGAGAGGGCGTTTCATTTTCTTTTTTTTTCTCCCTCCCTTCTCAGGTGGTTGCGGACGGTGCGTGCCGTCACTCACTCGCGCAGTTGCGCCTGGCGGATCGTAGGGCACACAGCGCGGCGTCGTCTCGTCTCTCGTGGTGGACTCGGTCGTTCGTTCGCTGGCGTGTGGCCAAGGCAGAGGGGCGTGATGAAGCGCTCTCTCTGCAGCCGGTCCGTGCCGCGGGCCTCGTCTTGGTTGTGTGCGGATTGACCGGCTAACCGAGGTGGGATATTTCTGTTCTGGGTTTGGTTTTCCTTCCGGCGAGCGGCCGAGCCGTGGCCGTGGATAACCCGTGGGAGCGACGCCGTTTCTGACCGGCTTTGGTAGGAATCTGTTTGGTGTCGTGATGGTTGTGGTTTCTTTTACTTCTCTACTCTACCGTGGCTCTGCACTATTATTGGTAGATTATTGTTAGTTTTTTTCTTGTTTCTTAGATGGCTACACAACATATTTTATAAGCTTTATAAAAAAAACTTAATCTTCCAATGTTTTTTACATAGTTTTTTTAATTTTGTAATAGTTATTTTTATTATTATACTATTGAATACCTATAAAAATCCGATAATTTAGAACAAAAGTTAAACCATGTTTTTCAAACGAAATATATTTAGGATAAAACTTTTATGTATGTGTTCATAGAGACTCAAAAGCAAAATATGTAAAATAAGTCATAATAAAACAAACACCAAATGGAGTCAAAATTAAGTTTTAAAATTTATTCAGCTTATAATCAATTGCAACTGCAAGATGATAAAAGCTATATGCTCCCATGTTCTAAAATATAGATATATCTGGTATTTACACAAAAAATATATAATTATTTTACTATTTACAATTCTATTTATCACATCAATCACTTATTATTTAGTTTATCTTATGTTACCCTCTCACTGTTATTCATTTCTCATTAATTAATGATAACCTCGCATCCATATTAATTTCTTATTTACTAAAAAAGCATGATAGTTGTTTATTCTCAACCTTAATTCCTACTTAATAGCTTAAAAATATTTATATTCTAGAACATAGATGGTAGAATAAGACAAGTAAAATGGAAAAAATACTAACGCCACAACCCGCGTGTGGTTTTCTTAGGAAGAAAGGGTGCATTTGTGAATGAGAACTAAGTATTTTTTTTTCATTTTTCCGTGTGCACACTTCTCGAACCGTTAAATTATGTGTTTTTAAAAAATAAAATTATATGGAAGTTGTTTAGAAAAATCCGATTAGTCTATTACCAAGCTAGTAATAAGTAATATTTAATTAATCATATGCTAATATTTTTTCTAGTTCTGTGTTGGCTAATTAGACCGATTAGTACACACAGCGGCGATCGAGGCCGAAACCAGCTAGTTAACGTCCAAAACTCACATTGATGAGGTCCATTCCAACCACGAACACGAAAACCTACCGTCTCCTTTTAGGGAAAGGAAAAAAAAAAACCTACGTCTCTAGATAGTTACAGTACCGTAATACTCGCGCACGTTGAAATAGTAATCCGTTGTTGGGCCGGATCATCGAGCAGACTTTGCGCCGTGTCGTGCATCCGGGGAATTTCAGTGTACATCTATGCTACTGCTGCTCACCTGTTGCTGACGAGGATGGCCGATGGCATTGCAATGTGCATCCCATTTATTTGCTGGGACCAGGTGCAGCGCTGTACCTAGAGCGGAAGGCGGAAGCCACGTCGTCGGGTAGCGCCGTAGCGGCGCCGGCAACAACACTGGTGCTCCGCGACGCTCCGTCGTTGCCGGAGATGAGGGAGATGCGGGAGGCGGTTGTTGCAGCAGATTCTGCAGAGGTCGCGCGCGTAATCAGTGTACTCTGTATTTTCAGTATTTTCGTGATCTGTTTATACTACATGTTCCGAAATAAGGTCATTTTTTAGTTTTTAGATATAACGTTTTGACTATTCATCTTATTTAAATTTTTTTACAATTAACATTTTTATTGTTACTAGATGATAAAATATGAATACTACTTTATACGTGACTATTTTTTTAAAATTTTTCATAAAATTTTCAAATAAGACGAATGATCAAATCATTGAACATAGAAATTAAAAAATAATATTATTATAGGACGGAGGTAGTACTGATTACATCCAAAGTTGAACAGGGATTACACATCGCATTGTGACTCTATGATGTTTCCCCTTCCATACTCCATTAAAAAAACTTCATTTTAGGCTACCTCGTACGAAGTAGTATAATCTTTAATTTGTTCAAATTCCAATGCATTTGTCTCGTGCTTTTTGAAATTCTAATATACTCCCTTGTCTCGAAAAGAATCAATACTTCAGTTTTCGTGTCTAATATTTGATTATCCGTCTTATTTGAAAAGTTTTTAGAAAATTAGAAAAAAATTAGTTGCACGTAAAGTACTATTCATGATTTATCATCTAATAAAAACAAAAATATCAATCGCAAAAAAAATTAAATAAGACGAAGAGTCAAAAATTATAGATAAAAAGTGAAAAATTGATTTATTTTGGGACGGAGGAGTACATCGGTCTCTCATTTTACCAATCTCATTTAACAATTACTCAAGAAACAAAGTATAAAGTCTTCATAGCTCCGTGCCTCCGCGTAACTACTGAGGTTGATGTTTTCAGAATCTTCAGACAAGCAGCACAAAACTGCACCAGCCTTTCAGTCTATTTTACAGATTAGACAGGTTGAAGATGTTTTCCGGAAACATTAGCTCCGGTCGAGAAATTCAGTTCGAGAGATAGTGTAGTCTTTATCTTACTTTACAGCTCAGGCGTACGGCGTACTCATATAGTCATATGTGTACATAGATCCTACTCGTAATTACGGAGTCAAATCTAGCCAGGAAGATCTCGCTTTGCAGTTAACTACAGTACAATCTCTTTTTTGCTAAGTGCTGCAGCTTTGGTGAAAAGACGAGCTTCCCATACGCAGTGGGGCGCACTACCACAGAACAACAAGAAGAGCAACGATGCAGGATGATACGAAATGATGAAGTGATTATCATAATCATGTAAGACAAGGATGTTGCTTGTTAAATACTCGTGGGCTGCTCTGAAAAAAAGGAGGTTTCTGGATAAGAAAAGGAGCTGCCCGTAGTTGCTTTCAGCAGAATACTCGGCTATATCCTGTCAAAGAACAACCAGCACTCGAGTAATCATTCACCATTAACTTTCTATGAATCCTACCAACAAAGCTTTCTTGAATCGCCTTTAGCGGCTCTGCACTCATCAGCCATTAGCTAGAAAAATACAGACAACAATACTATCCCAAGAGCATTGGTATTTAACTTTTACTGGAGTAAGACCAAAGCAATTGTTCGAGCCTCATGAACATAGCTACTTCTTCGCTGTATTTTTAATGCTAGATTTCATTTCCGTTCGATGAGTAATGAGCCGAGTTGGAGCCCCGGAAGGTGGCGCGTCTGCATCACGGAGCCGGTTTGTGTCTTTTTGGCTTTGGGATACATCAAGGTCTACTTCTTATACAACTTGTTCTGTGGAATTGATTGATCGATCGATCAACACTTCAACAGTAACACAGAGGGGATACTAAGATACAGTTGTTTCTGAAAGTATATCGTAATCTCCGCTCCATTTCGTCTTGTTTGTTGAGACATGTGACAGTACAAGCATGACGAATCGCACCGCCATGGACTAAACTGCCTTTCGTTTATACCAATAATTATCAGTTCTCATTTACAACTGTTCCTGCAGTCCACAGAACTTTATTTCACTCAAGGAATCGGAATTCTGAAGGAACCCAGTTCTTCTCTTTCTTCAGCCGAGGTGGCCGTGGTTCAGCAGTTAGCACAGCACGACACGGATGGATACCAACCGATGATCGATCAGATCGCAATGGTTGGTGTTTCTGTCACGGAAAACGTTGGATTCGTTGGGGTTAAGCGTCGCAGGAAAGGTTGATCGATTGGTGGGGATTTGGGTGGCGAATCACCGGATCACGTGAGATCGCTGTCCAGCTGATCGATGCGCCAGGAGTAGATCTTAAGCTAATCGGTTGTATTTGTAACCGGTCACCCCAACATTGCAGACCTGCAGTCTGCGGAGTCCCAGCATCGGGCTCTTTTTTCTGACAATGTTTAAAGATAAAAAGAAAAAAGAACTACGATTTCTGGAGCGGAAACCAGAACAAAGATGTACGGAGTATCAGGTATAAGTATAACTATGGGTATCAGGATTGATTCGTAACTTTGACATTCAGGTTTGATTTTTTTTTTCCCATTACAACGATTTTTTTTACATGAACAACGATTCTCAGCTTCTTCTTCTTCTTCTTCTTTTTATACATTGAGAGTTAGGATGGGCTGGAGAATTCAGCCTGATTTTTTTGGGGCCTGTTTAGCGCGGATTTTCAAGTCCAACTACCTTAAAGGCCCACCTGAATCAGGTAACTGTAGCAAGCCCCACTAAAACTCAAATCTAATTGAGAGAAATAAACTCACGGTACATGGACATGTGAGGGGAGTGTGATGATCTACTCCCTCTGTACAACAGCAGATTTTGATAACATCTAGATTTACACACAAATTAATTAATATATTTTTTATATATATTCAGATTTATTAGCATTTATATAAATATAAAAGGATAAAAAATATTATAATATACAATGGACGTAGTAGTTACGAACACGTAAAGCATCAGTTTCGGTGTACAAACTTGTATGGTACGTGCGATCCAAGTCTAAATCGACACACCATACTAAGAGTCGTATGTGATAATTGATTCCATACAAATTTAAGATCACACAATACTGAAGTAAATAAATCAAACAAAATCAAAGCACAGGCAAAGCACGTACATGGTCACGTTCTCAACCTTTTTCTTAGGCGTTGCGTGCGCGTATTCCGAGCTACTAACTAGTGTGCATTTTTATAAAATAATCTTATATAGAAGTTCATCATCATTGATCTTTTAAAGTATTTTTTAATTTTTATGTTAGTTAATTTATCGCTTATACTATTAAATAATTATAAAATGTCTGATAATCTTTTATGTTTTATCATCAGTGGACCATACCCTGGTAAGATGGAGAAGACAAGGAATGAGAGAGAAGAAGCTGTCCTTCATGTAAAGGGCAACCTTTGTACATGCTCGAAGAAAAGACCAAACGGTATATTTGTAAATAAAAAATAATTTATGAACAAAATTTTTATATGTATTCTTACGATTTAAAAGTAAAAGGTAGAAAATAAACTTCGTTAAAAAAACACCAAAATTAATTTCAAATTTAAGGTTGAAAATTTAAATTTCGGGTTACAATCATAAGCACAAGTGAAAAGATGGGGTGAAAAAAGATAAATTAAATTATGCAAACAATAGTTGAAATTAGTGTATTAGAGATATTGTAAAGTAATGTGTTGCATCTTAATGTATTGCTTATATGGATAAATTAGACTTAACGTCTAACTATGTTATTAAAATTGCTCTTAGTGTAGCAACGTACACACCCTTAATGATTTTGCTCATAAAACCTAGTAGTATCACTAGTAAAATTTAGGAGGTATCCATAATAAATAGAGACTGAAGCCGAATTGTTGGTCAAGCCTCAACCACACGAATACCAATCTTTTTTGGGTGGTTCGACCTTGTTCTTGTGTTAACCAATTAGACTAACTTTGATTCATAGTATCTCATCCAATAGCCCAACAGCTTCTCTACAACATATACACTCATCAATCCATTAACAATATCACCTGATAGCATGCTAGCCTAACCCTAGCCGTCATAACTTTGCACTCCATATTAATTAGCACCACTACCCTAAGCCCAACCATAGCCACCAACTCATGCCTCCAAACTCTTGACGATGTCCTCAACCATGGCAGCATAAGATTGAGCGAGCCATGACAATGATGATGTTTGAGAGGGGACTCGCGACAAACGACAGTTTCGAAGGAGATTCCTCGACTGCAGATAGCGAGGATGCAAGACGCGACGTCATTGCTTGGAAAGAGTCAGCCAACAAGGTGTGGTCGTGCGGGTCATGCGGAAGAAAATTCACAGCAATACTTGTAGTTCTATCTTTACCTACGTTATTTGACTTGGTTCAGCGTCTCACTTAGATTAGAAATTTAGAACAGAAGACCAAACCCAACTCTTATAGTCTCGGGTGCCTGTAACCACCGGGTGGCCACTCATTGTAAATCTATCTATAGTAGCTAGTGATTCTAAAATCAAGATTCAAAAATACATCTGATAAACATTAAAACTGAGAGAAATCTGAAAGAGAGAATTGGCATGGCGATATGCGATGTAATTACAGACGGCTGGTTTTCCCCTCTCGCAGAAATCGCTAGCCATTCAAGCTGTGTCAACAAGCACGCATCTTAGCGCAAGAGCAAGGACGTCTCGACGCATCTGAGAAACCCCTCCAAGCTCACCGCCGACGACCCGCCCGGCCCCTGCCACGCCGCCGCCATCGCGCGCGCGGTCGCCCCGGCGTTCCTCCTCATCCCCTCGCCCTTCTCCGTCTCCCCCATCACCATCCCCACGGCCTCGGCCACCTCCCCTCTCTCGACGGCCGAGCTCTCCAGGTTCCCGCGCGCCACCTCCGCGCAGACCCCCCACTCCACCACCACCATCGCGTTGAAGAACTGCTCGGCCCCCAGCGGCCACCCGAGCAGCGGCACGCCGTGGGAGACGCCCTCGAGGATGGAGTTCCAGCCGCAGTGGGTCATGAACGCGCCCGTGGACGGGTGCGCCAGGATCCGCGCCTGCGGCGCCCAGCCGCGCACCAGCAATCCCTTGCTTGCCTGCGCGATGCGGTCCTCGAATCCGGCGGGGAGCCACCTGGGATCGAATCCACCCGTGGGTTCGAACCCTACCGGCGGCCGCACGGCCCAGAGGAACGGGCGCCCGCTTGCCTCCAGGCCCAGCGCTAGCTCCGCCATCTGATGGATGCTGATGCTGTTCTGCGACCCGAACGAGATGTACAGGACCGAGCGCGGGGGGTGCGCGTCCAGCCACTCGATGATTCTGGCGTCATCGTCGTCGTGCGATTTCGACGGAGCCGGCGCCGTGAGGACCAGCCCGATTGGTAATATCTGGACACCGAAGATCGCTCTGAGCATGGCTAGCCCGGAGGGCTCCAGTTCCTGGACGGTGTTGACGAGCACCGCGTTGGTCTTACGGCAGGACGCGATCACCCGCCGGAAGAAGGCCGTCCAGGGGTCCGTCCCCGTCGCGGCGAGCATGAACCGTGGGAGCTGGGTGCGGTGGAGGACGACGTCAGGGAAGTCGAGCAGTGGGAACTCGTCGCCGGCCGTGAGTGTGTGCGGGAGGTGCTCCCACACGGAGAAGAAGACGGCGTTACCGAAGGCGCCTCCGGGGAGGAACACGGCGTGGGACGCCCCCCGCGCGCGCGCGACGTCGGCCGTCCACGCGAAGAAGGCGTCGGCGATGATGCAGACTGGGGACGCGATGCCAGCGACGAAGCCATCGAAGGCCGGGCGGAGGGACTCCGAGGCCTGGAAGAAGGTGATGAACTGATGGACGTGGAGGTCGGCGAGGGACTCGGCGCCATCGGGCAGGCCGTGATCGGCGGGCGTGAAGGGGAGCGCGTGGAGCTGGACAGGAGGGGAGGTGGCTCCCGGGGGGCAGAGGGAGCCGAGGAGGCGTGGGGTGGAGACGAGGGTGACGTCGAGGCCCGGGCGGAGCGCCTGGAGGTGGCCGGCGAGGCGGAGGAACGCCGGGATGTGGCCGTGCGCGAGGAAGGGGAAGAGCACGACGTGCAGGTTCCTCGCCTCCTCTCCCGCCATGGGTGGATGTGGACCGTGGACGACGCCAGGGTCTTCGGTTCGGTGGAAGTGGACGCT
Source organism: Oryza brachyantha (assembly GCF_000231095.2). NCBI lineage: Eukaryota > Viridiplantae > Streptophyta > Magnoliopsida > Poales > Poaceae > Oryza > Oryza brachyantha. Next base: position 13,860,676 of record NC_023166.2, read on the forward strand.
GAGAGTGATGCGGCTCCCGCGCTGCCGCTGAACAAACGCTGACGCGCGGGATGACTGGAAAGGCGCCCTCCACTTACGGGGTGAGACGTGACAGATTCCTTCCTCCAACTCTTCTCAGTTTCGCTCAACTGAACTGTGCACTATAACGCCATGATCAAACAAGTTCGGGCCTTGAGCAGTAGATCTTCATCAGTCATGTTAGCCTAATAAAAGGTGAAATCATGACTTAACATTTTCAATCTTAGCAGACATTGACCAGCTCAGATAAATCAGATGATGACACAAGAGTACATGATATTTATTAATGAGGTTCAATCCTAACCTAATAGACACACACATTTACGTCTTACTAAGCAAGATTGGACTCCTTACCTGGCACATCCCCGACACTCTGAAGAACATGTTCATCTTCATCTTTGTCTTGAATTTGATTTATCTTCATCTGTCTTGAATTTGATTTATCTGCTCCATAAAGAGATAATCGATAATTCGATATTATCACCAAATAGACAAACTTGAATTCATCTGGTATGAAAATAACCTTTTTTACTTGCAGTCATATGAACAAGTTAATACATCCAACAAATATTGTGTGTTCTTGTGTCATCATCTATTATGTTTGAGTTGATCAAGGTCTGATGATTATATAAAAATGTTAGTTGTGATTTTGCTTTCTTTGGCTAACTTTTATAACAAGTTCCATACTCCGATGCAATTGACATAATGGCAGATCTGAATACCCTTATTTCACCTGTCAATGCAATATCTGCGCTGCACTGGACTACTGGTATAAGGGATTCTACCCTGACAAATTACTTTCTTGAAACAGACTACGCTGGCTGATCTCGTAAAACAGTACTCTTTGTAACATCAGTACTATACATAGCGGCCGCAGGTGAAATTTGGAAGGTTTGCAAACGGTAGCCGAGTTGATTGAAGCAGACTGAGAGGAGCCTGCAGGCTGCAGCTGTCCTGAGCAGAAACCAACTTGATAGAGAGAACCAGATATATCCAAGCAGACGAAGGGTAACATTATTAACAGGTATTTTGTTCTTTCAACTAGTAGCACAATACTACTACATATGTATTACACTTTTACAACTGGATAGTGAACTCAAGAAAAAGGAGCTACAAGAAAGAAGCTCAGACCAAAATCAGATAAAAGAAATAAATAACTGTACGTCCGCCATGAATAGCTACACCACTAATACTCCCTCCTGCTCCTGTTTTTAATGTTTGATGCGTTAACTTTTTAACATTCATTTGATTTTATTCAAAACTGTATGTAAAAAATAAAAAAAATATATAAATCATGATCAAAGTGCCTGTTGTTGATAGGATAAATCATAGCAAAATAAATAACGGAAAAGCTCTCGTACGACATACCGTACGAACAGGACGGTTAATGATTTATCTCCTCCGCGCACGCCTCCACGCTGCACACGTTTGGTTCCGGCGATGTGGTTTTGGATCGGTTTGGACTTTAACTATCCCGTTCTCCGACGGATATTCCGTCGTATAGTCATTCCCAATAAATAATAAGTTATAACTTTTTTGAATAAGATGAATAGTCAAACCTATATCTAAAATTTAATAACGTTATCCATTAAAACCTAGAGGGAATTCTACCTTATTCCAAAGGACGTGTTGTGGGACACTTGATGTACAGGAGTTACCGTATGAGTCAGTTTTATTTATCTCACTAGGAAATTATGACAAAGAATGAATGCAAACTCCCAAAATTCCTATAAGTAACGAGAAAGTGGGAGTAAAAGGGCATTGCCCTGACTAATTGAACATAATATATAAATACATCATGAGTTATCCTTCTTTGAAGAATGATCAGAAGCAGGTGAGGATGAAGAGCTCATCCTGGCCCTATCTTTAGACTCACTTAACATAACTACAACATGCCGCATCGGTGGTCTGTCATATGGAGACATATTAGTACATAGCAATGCAATTTTCAAGACCTCAATCATATGATCGACAGATGTTTTGTCTTCTAAATCCAGATTATTATCAAGAATGCCTGGACCCAAAGAATTGTCCCTGATGTAATTCTTCACCCAAGTTACCAGATCACCTCCCAATTCTAATGGTTGTACAGGGGCACGTCCGGTTAGCAGCTCCAGCAGCACGACACCGTAGCTGTATATATCACTTTTTTCAGTAACCTTCATGGTGTATGCATATTCTGATCAGCGGAGAACTAGGTTAGTACTTTGTAAGAAGCAATCACGTACTTACTGCTAGTCAAAGCAGAATCAACATAATCAAACAGGGATTGGTACAAAGTAAATCAGCACGACACATTACAAAAATGGAAAAACATTGTGAAATGGAGGTAGCAACATATTTTGCCTCTATAGTAACCTTGGATTTTATGAACAATTGAAGTCAAACAGTTAAAGAGCTATACCAGAAACAAGTATTAAAGTAACAATAAAAGACTCACCCGGTGCTATATATCCATATGAACCAGCAATCGCAGACATTGACTTTGAGTATGGCATGTCTATCACCTTTGCCAATCCAAAATCACCAACATGTGCTTCAAAGTTCTCATCAAGTAAAATGTTGTTAGATTTTATGTCACGGTGTATGATGCGAGGTTTGCAATCGTGATGCAAGTAAGAAAGCCCTTCAGCTGCCCCTAGGGCTATCATGAAGCGTGTCTCCCAATCAAGTGAAGAAGATTGCCCATGAAGTAACTCCCCAAGGCTTCCTCTTGGCATGTATTCATACAACAGAAGGTTGGAACCCTGGTGATAGATGAACCCATATAGCTTCACAATATTTCGATGCCTTATCTTTCCTAGAGTAAGGATCTCTGCACGGAAACTGTTGTCTGTGTTGCTTCCTTCTCTGTTAGAAGCCAACTTCTTTACAGCAATTGTCTGTCCAGCCTTCAAGATGGCTCTGTACACTGTTCCACAAGCACCCCTTCCAATGACACAACTCTCGTCAAAATTATTTGTAGCAGAAACTAATTCCTGAAATGTATATGCATCCTTGGTGGCAACCTGCATGTTAGACGCAGCAGAAAACATTTGCTTGTCTTGCAAAGGAGCTACTGTTTCTAGTGGTTTTCTCATATGGTACACGATTATACCAATAAGAATAAGTGAAATTCCTCCAATAATAGCAGCAACGATGGCTATGACCTTGCCCAAAGGGGGACTACCTGAATGGGATGACTGGGAAGAAGACACTGACTCAGACCCACACTTGCCAAGTTGTCCGCCACATAACCCTTTGTTTCCCAGAAAGCTGGTTGCAGCCATGTTATCAAACAGCGGTATAGTGGGGAGAGCACCAGTGAGATTATTGTAGGAGACATTGAACTCAAGCAAACTGGACAGATTTGCAAAAGTATCTGGGATTTCACCAGTCAATTTGTTATTATTGAGAAACAAATTTTCTAATAAGGCAAGATTACCAAGCTCTGATGGTATGTTGCCGGAAAGATTGTTATAACTCAAATTCATGGCGATCTGCAGGCTTGAGAGCAGTCCGAGCTCCTTTGGTATTCCACCAGAGAATCGATTGCCACCAATCTGTAGAGCTGTCAAATGTGAAAGTTTACCAAGAATAGGTGGTATCTGCCCAGAGAGCCTATTGTCAGCAAATGATAGCAGCTCCAGCTGAGGAAGCCTGCCAACTTCATTTGGCAATGAACCTTCGAAACTATTTTGGCTGAGATCTAGACGCTGCAACATAGTGCAATTGAAAATTTCCAATGGTATGCTTCCTCCTAGTCTATTGGATGAAATATTGAAGACAACAAGCTTTGACAGATTACCTATTTCTTGGGGCAACTCTGATGTGAAGTAATTGTTTGTTAGGTCAAGCCTTTGAAGAGCCTTGCAATTGCCTATCTGAGGAGGAATAGGCCCACTGAACTTGTTTCGACCTAGCTCAATTGTTGTCAAATTCACCAGATTGCAGAGATCAGTTGGGAAGCTTCCTGTCAGACTGTTATCAGCGAGACGAAGCTGCACCAAGGACTTACAACTGGTGATTCCATGGGGAATATTCCCAATCAGTTTGTTAGACCCCAGATTCAACAAAATAAGGTTCGATTGCCTGCAAAGGTCTCGAGGTATCAACCCAGTTATATTGTTGTTTGAGAAATCCACCACCCAAAGTCGGCTATAGATACCAAATCTTGGAGGTATGTCACCTGACAGCATATTGTTGAAGAGTTGCAATTGAATTAGCTTGCTCATGTACTGAAAACAGCCTGGAATTGGGCCACTGAGTGTATTGATCGAAAGATCAAGCTTACTCAGGTTCTTCAATACACACAACTCCGTAGGAATAGGCCCAGTGAGTTGGTTTTGGAAGAGATAGAGTAAATACAATCGTGGAATGTTGCCAAATTCCTTTGGTATACCACCAGTTAAAGCATTCTCTGAAAAGTCAATCTCTTCTGCAAGAGAAAGATTCCCAATTTCTGATGGAATTGTACCATTTAATAAATTCCTGTAGAGGTACAGCCTCTGAAGGTTCTGGATTTTCCCAATTGTTGAAGGAATAGAACCAACTAGATTATTGTCATAGAGGGCAATTGTCCTAAGATTTATGCAGTTTCCAATCTCGGGGGGAATCACACCAGAAAGAAGATTTCCCCACAATATCAAGTCTGTCATGAGACTCAGTTTCCCAATCTCCTTAGGCAATGGCCCTCCTAACTTGTTTTGTGCAAGACCAAACACTGTCAGGTTGAGGCATTCACCTATCTCCACAGGAATGTTACCAGATATCGCATTCTGACCTAACCGGACCGTTCTCAGGTTCTTGAGCCTACCGATAGAACGGGGTATAGAACCGGAGAGGTTATTGCTGTACCCTACCAGGTCCTCAAGTGATGCCATGTTACCAATCTCATCAGGTATTGCGCCAAGGAGCTTGTTGTTGCACAGGTTGAATGTGGTCAGCATAGCTAGCTTCCCGAGCTCGGGAGGGATCGTGCCCTGAAAGTAGTTGTTGTTCAAGTAGAGCCCCACCAACTTCGAGCAATTCCCAATCTCTGCAGGGATAGTACCAGACAGCCCATTGAATGACAGATCAAGGTAAGTCAGCTCTGCCAGATCACCAATGCCCGGGTCGACGGTGCCCGACAGGTTCATGTTGCTGAGGTTGAGGGACACCACCGCCGGCTTGGACCCCGACGAGCAGTTGACACCCTTCCACCCGCACGGCGATGGATCCCCCGGGCTCCAGTCGTCAAGGTGGTGGAAGGTATCAACCATCTGCTTCTTCAGCGTCAGGAGAAGCCAGCCCTCATGGTTCAGCCCCTGGGAGCCAGTGGCCAGCAGGAAGGTCAGCACCACACCGAGCTGCAGAGCCCATGGCGTGTGAGCAGCCGCAGAGCCCATCATCCGCTCACAATGCTCGCGGTGGAACCAGAGCCCGAACCTCCCTCTACGACCTCATGAGCTGCCGCATCTCGACGACCTGGAATAGGATGCAAAGAGGAGTAAAAACGTGCAGCAAGAGACAGAAAAAAAAAAGATCAGCTTTTGGATTGGGAAAGATTCTAAGACCTGGAACTGTCTGCAAGCTAACAAGGAACTACTTTTGCATTGTCTTTTGTTCAGACTTCAGACTACTACTGGACACTATAAAACAAGGCAGCAAAAACATCTGAACTCATCTACTCAGTTCTGAAAAATGGAGCCACCGAATCGCTCAAAGCTGGGACAGAACTGAATTTAGGCCATCCGAATCAAGAAGCTCACACCACCGAGAAGAAGCACGGCCAGACACAGCAAGAATCCGATCCCATGACCAGGAATGGTTAGCCGTGGCATGAGCTCATCAAGAATCAGATCAGAACAAACAGGAGCAGGCGGCCACCAATCGCACCCACCATTCCCAGCAGTGAAGGAATTTAGCGGAACAGGGAAACCCCACGCGAAGCGCTGGGGAGGAGGAGACAAGCCCCCACCGCTCCCCGAATCACGGGAGCCCCCCGGCCCATCCCCGGGAGGGTCCCAGGAACACACCGCCGCGCACCACCACCCCCCCACCGGAAGCAGATCGCGGGAGGAAAAGAAAAGGAGCCGAAGCCTTCTTTTTCCCACTCCAGCTCCCGCGCCGCGCAGCGCACGGCGAGACACAAAGGCGGCACGGGGAACAGCGATCGAGGAGCACCGTGGGGCGGAGAGGAGAACAGTAATGCGACAAAGGCGGCAACTCACCGACGCGTGACTCCCGCCGCTGCTGGCTGCTGGGTTCGCGCTGCCGCTCTCCGCTGCCTGCCCCCCGCTCGAGCACTACTGTCGCGCACGGCGTGGCGGCCGGGCGCGCGCGCGCGCATCCACCAGCCACGAGGGGAATGAATGAGCGAGGAACACAGGCGGGCGGGCGCGTCGTCGTGGAGGAGGGAGGAAGGAAGGAAGGAGAAGAGGTGGCGGAGGTGGGAGAGGGAGATGGAGATGGGAGGGAGGGAGGAATTGGAAGCTGGAAATGGCAGGCAAGCACGCTTTCAAGCCTGCGAGGCGTAGCGATCGCGGGCGGTCCCTCTCCTCTCGATCTAGCCCCTCCTTTCCTCCCTCTCCCTCTCGCTCCCTCTGCTTTTCTTCTCTCCCTCTCGCTCTCTCGCTCTGCACTGCTTTGCTTTTCGTCCTAATCCTGCCGGCCCCACCCAGCACTTTTAGTTTTAGCTCCCGTTGTTTTTTTCTCCCTCCCTTCTTTAATTTCTCCTGTTTATATGTACTTGTAGTACTAATGTTCGGTTTTACTACTACCAACTCGTAGATTTGTCCTACGTAGACGGACGGAGGAGTGAGGCAGAAGGAGAGCACAGTGTTGCGCACTCGTGCTGTATTGCAAGGATATAATAACAGTTATAGTGATATTTTTTAATTTTTTTAAATAACGTTTTAAATTAATAATAAATTTATAATTATCCCTTGTATTGATTATTGCAGTACACTTATCTCGTCCCAAAGACGTATGATCCTTCTAGTATAGCAAATTTATCTAGATATATTGTACTAGGAGAGATAACATCTTTTTTAGATTGAGTTTTTTTATGGACACAGTAATTTTCGTTCTCTTATGAATTAGGCCCCGTTTAGATGCAAAATATTTTGGGAGAAATGTCACGTCAGATGTTTGACTGGATATCGAAATGAGTTTTCAGACACGAATAAAAAAACAAATGTCACGGCTAGCCTAGAAACCGTCAGACGAATCTTGCATAATTAATCTGTCATTAGCACATGCTGGTCCTGTAGCACTTATGGCTAATCATAGACTAATTAGACTTAAAAGATTCGTCTTAATACTTCTTCCGTAACTATGTAATTAGTTTTTTTTTATCCATGTTTAATGTTTTATTTAGATATTAAAGATTTAATAGGATATTTTTGAAAAAATATTTTGAGAACGAAACGAGGCCTTAATAGACGTTACTGTGTGATTCGATGGTAGAGGATGATGAGGAAGAAGGTTCGGGAGGTCGCTTGCTTTGGCCGCCATAGAGACAAAGACGGGGAGGCGTCCGATCGATCCATTTTTATGCGTCTCCCGGCGGGTTTGGATGGGCGGTTTACGGGGCGGGGCTGATTGATTGGTCGTTGTTGTCATGGCTCACGAGTGAGGTCAGCTGTTGCGTACCGCCCTACGTGACTGCACGGGTGTCTGTGCTCGACAGAAAATGAAAGCCAGCGCACGCACACCTTTGGAACCCTATGCCCTATTGATGATGCGCGCTCTCTCTATTGGTGTTTAAAACACGTTTTTCAAACGAAAATAATTTACATATAAAATTTTTATATACATTTCTATAGCGACTATAAAAACAAAAGTTATAAAAAACATGATATAGAAAATTAAGCTTGAAATTAAGTTCTAAAATTTAAATTATGGCTTATAAGCGGTGTAACTGCGAAACGATGACAGCTTTTGACTGTATTGTTGTATGCCAGTACTAGTACTCCAGTAATGTAGTAGAGCAACGTAATTTATAGTGTATGCGTCTCGTTGGGACATGGTTAATGCTTGATTACGATAGTTACCCTCCCTACGGTTAGTATCTTAGTGACTAGCTAGCCATGTACTAGTACTACTAGGAGACTGGTTGGGATTAACCGAAACTCCGCACCTCGTTTCGTCGTCTTTGACGGTCTGACCAACCCCAAAAAATCGAGGCCTGTTTGTGCTACGGTTTACTACTCCAGCACAACAGCAGTCCGTACTGGTTACACTGTAGCCCTCGGGGTGCGTGAGTGAGTGGCAAGAGAAAGAAAGAAAGAAAAAAGGGGTGTGATCTGAGATCGCACAAAAAGGAAGCCTTTACGTGCGTGCGAGTGTGTGCAACGCAGCGCTCCCTCCGAGCGGAGAGATTTGCTAGGCCTAGGTGTAACCACGCGAGCGGGAGAGTGCCTTGTAGTTTACTCCATCGGTTAAAAAAACAAATTTTCCGGTTTCCGTGTCCAGAATTATTCGTCTTATTTAAAAATTTTTCAGGAAATTAGAAAAAAATAGTCACACGTAAAATACTATTTATGATTTATCATCTAATAAAAATAAAAATATCAATCAAAAAAATTTTTAAATAAGACGAAGAGTCAAAAATTGTAAGTAAAGAGTGAAAAATTGGTTTATTTTGAGACGGAGCGAGTACTCTTTTTTTTTCCTTCTCCTTCTTCTTTAATCACCTGGATCAACGCGACGGCAGTAGGGTTCTTTTTACGCGTGGGCACCACAGGTTTTGGAAGGAGACAGATGTTGTATCGATCGCCGTTTCACGTGCATGGCCGGCCTCGCAAACCTGTCCAGTGCAAAGCGGCTCGTTTGTGGGGGCAGGGAAGCTTCTGTTCGATCACTTCGTACGACGAGCGAGTCGTTTCTAGCTGGAGAACGTCGTGGCGATTGAGATCGAGATTATCTCGCTAATCAAAATTCAAATTTTTAATTTTTAATTTGAAGTTAATCTTAAGAGATTTTATTATAGTTTATTTTTCAGTATTGTGTTTTAGATCAATATGAACACGTACATAAAAGTTTATTAGTAAATTTTTGACCATTTGCAAGCATGTCGTTTGCATTTTTCATTTGGAATGCCAGAAAATACCCTACCTTGCTTAACTTTCATATAACATGATAAGTTAAGATAATTTTTATTATGTTTAAAAAAGTATCTAAATACCAAAATTTGTTGTCAAAATTTTGACAACTTGAATATAAAGTATAGGTAGGTATCAAATTTTAGATTACAAAAACATGTGGTATCTTCTAATAACTTTTGAAAGACGTTGAATTACTCAATAAGTTAATATATGGGTGCGTTAACGACATAATTTCGATAATTACGGTTGGAGATTAAACTATGATTAAAGACCGAATCGAACAGGAAATACAACAATCGGATAGAAGACCAGGCGGGACACGTTGTTATTATTTTCAATGTCAACCGGGTCGTATTGCTTATGATTCTATGGCCACGTTCGTCCATGGGTGTAAGTTAACTAAAATTCATCGTTTTTCACGCGCATGCTTCCCGAACTGCTAACGGTGTATATTTTGCAAAAATTTCTATAAAAAAGTTGTTTTAAGAAAATCATATTAATTTATATTATTTTAAATAATTATTAATTAATTAATTAATTATGTACTAATCTATTAATATGTTTTCTATACCGGAATAAGTTAATTTACCAGAGAACGCGGTCTATTTGTTACTGAGAAGATCACATGACGAGAGGAACCCTCGATCTCCTGGCCATTGGCCCCGCATGAGTGAACTTTGGCAGCACGACCAATCGCAAACTTTTACTCTTCAAAAAAAAAAAAAATCGCAAACTTTTTGTTGCTTCTGGAGCTGGATGTGTTACACCTACCACGCAGATCTGACCTCCACGTACGTACGTACGAAGCGAGCATTCAATCAGTGTGCCCCGAAATTTCAAAGATGACCCAGCTGCCCGTATTATAATTTCCGCGTTTCGTTTAGCTTCAATCCCGTAGCCATGACCAAATAAAAATAGATTCAGGCATGCCCCTGTTACATCATGCATCATGAGTGCATGCTACATATAAGTATTTTATCTAGCTTGGACGATGTTCAGGTAGTAGTCGCTAGCTTGGACGATGTTGTTAGGTCAACAGAAAAAAAAACCCCCCGATAATAAGCTGTTATATGTGTCAGCATCTTAGACAGCATGCAGTCACTACTACAGATTCCAGTCTTGAGACGCTATATACACTTGTAATGTAGCCACTGTATTCAGCACAAATAATATTTTTGGGAGGGGGCCAATTTTCTAGTGGAAAGAAGAAATCAGTCCATCTACCGGATTAACAAAGCTAAGCGAACGAGGGGAGATCGATTAATTAATTAATCAGGATAGGCTTTTGTAGCACGAGAAATCAACCGAGGACGGCGACGTAGCATTCCGCTGGTCCCGTTTGCTGGTTTTCTCCAACTATTCTGTTCGGCTCGCTCTTGCGGTGAGCGCAGGATCGAGCAAGCGGCGCAGGGAAAATGACCGTGGGAGCGACAGAGAAAGGTGGATCGTGGCATTACTGATCTGCCACGAGGTGGATGCATGCACGGAGCGACTAGCGACTGAGCTAGCCGGTTACAGTGGGAAATCAGCAGGGGAGGCATGGAAAACCCATGAAAGGAAAGAACAAGTACAGTACGGACGCCCGTTTCGTATGAGATTTGTTCCGGTTCAATAAAAAATAAAAAGTAACTCGAGGTACCAAATCATTTTTTACTATTAGATCTAGCTGAGTAGGATGTACGCTGTTAGATCCAACGATCAGAAACGAATTGGTACCGCGAGGTACCGATATCTCGAGATACTTTTTATTACTTTTTATTGGACTGTAAAATTGCTCGTTTCATACTTTTAGATAATTTTGCGCCACTAAATATATTCATTAATCAATAGTATACATGTTTCATATATGTATCTATTCATTAAACATGCATCACGTAAATCTGGTAATAATCAGAATATCTTATAATAGAAAATAAATAGAAAACAAAATTAATACATCCATATATATCTTACGTGTTCTAGCCTAACCTAGACACTGGTGTAGTGAAAAATTTTTGGAACGATCCAGCGTAACATAATATTCCACTTGTCTTAGGTTCAGATCATAGAATTTTCCTCTCGTGTTCATCTTCTTAACAAATGCTAGAGTTCAGTCTCCAAAGAACCAAGCTTATCAATTCCATTCTGGTACCGATTGGAATGACCAATAGGTAGGTTCTGTTATCTAACCCAGTGATTGTTTTATTTCGTGAAAAAATTCAAATGGTATATTTGTAAAGAAAAAATTATTTATGAACAAAATCTCACCTTTTCAATTATGCTTATAAGCCATAATTTAAATTTTTAACCTTATATTTAAAGTTAATTTTAAGGTTTCTCACCGAATTTTATTTTTCAGTATTGACTTTTATATTACTAAGGATATGTATATAAAAAATTTATTCATAAATTATTTTTCGTTAGCAAATATTTGACTTTTTCATAAAAAGTCAAACAATCACCCAAAAATCTTTAATATACGTGTTTCTAGCGATCTAAAATCAACTACTAAAAAATAAATTAAGATGAAAACTTTAAAATTAACTCTAAATTTTTGGCAAAATTTTAAACTTTGACCGATAACCAGAGGAAAAAGATGAGGCCTAAACCTATTGATGTACATCTCCTAACCGCGAAGTCATTTGGTCCATTGCACCAGTTTCAACACCGACCAAAATTTGAGTTGCCACTTGTTCTAACTGGTCTTATATATACAAACTAACGGCAATGTCAGTTCAACTTTCTTTTGAATTACTAGATAAATTCATAATTCTTAAATTTGATTTATTAGATTATTATTGATAAGGCTATATTATTTTGTTAAGCCCAAAACCTACTTACACTGGTATCGACCCGTACCGAATGTTCCAAGCAAATATAGAAGTGGCTTCCGGAATGAAATCGATTACAGGTGAAAAAAAAGGTACGGATACATAATTCATTTGAGAGATCTCTAGAATATATATGAAAGTTAACAATCGGAATAAATTTATGAATTACAGTGATCTCATTCATGAGTTAATGGATAAAGTACATGCAAACAATGGAGTTAACTACTATGGAAGATGAAAGATGAAATAATATCTAATTTTTTGGTAGCTATTTAATGCTATGAACGATAGAATTAACTATTATAAAGTTAAAAGTGTCGTTTAGAAATATGAGATGATGAACTTTTGTGTATAAACTTTTTACAATAAATGTATTATTCAGAAATTCAAAAAGTGTGCATATAAAAGTCAAAAAATATTTTAGTAATAAGCTGCAGAAAAGAACACAACCAAAATTTATGCTTCAAATGTCATTGGGAAGCTAAAGCACCAAACAATTGTATGCCTTCTCAGCCATGTGTGTACTACTTAGGATAGGATAATATGTCATCAAATAGCGATCCGACTATTATATTTGAGGACGTAGGATTTGTCAATACTATGTATATGCGATACTAGCAACATGAAGGACATGGGGTTTTTATGCATGTTTGGGCCTTATGATGACGGGTAATAGCCATGCTCCTATTTGCCGTGGTGAATTTCATTTAGACCAATCTCATAAATACGACATAGAAGGATAAAATCCTAGCTAGTCTAGTACGTCAGCGTGGTTACACGAGCTAGCATGGTTATCAGTAACTAGGTATTATCATGTGTTTTCAATATTGACTCGATGGGATTGTGTTGTTTGTCTCCTAATTGCCCATCAATATCTATTAGCCTATCAAGGTTGGATTGTCCTCCCCTCCCAAAGGTCTTATTTCAATACTCATGGTTGCCCCCTGTTAAAGTAGAACAAGAGAGATAAGTACGTATACTATATGAATAACTTTGGCAGGACCGAGTAAGACATCTATTTTTTACCAGGTACTTCTTCCATATATTCGGTATTTTATCCATATATACAGTTATAAGATTTGATATATATAGTACTGGTGCTGAGGTAATAAGTACACCCTTACGAGATATCTCATATCATAACAATGAAAGAATGGATACAATATAATTAATCATTATTGCTGTTACTAACGAAGAGAACAATTTGTTTAATATTCTGAGCAACTGATTAGGAAGGTGGTGGCTGTTTTCTTTAGTAGGATGGTCCAACCTATTACGCTTTACCACTTCCTCGTGGTTATCTCACTTTAGAAGTTGGTTAATTTATACGGACAACTTCTATAACTCATTAGCAAGGTATTGTGTAACTGAAAAAAAAAGTAGACACCAGTGCTATGGTATGTGGATGTAGATGCTATAGCCAAAATATTTGACCTCATTTTAAGCCATTGCTGGCCGTAAACAATTTTTTACCATATAAATTAATTCATGGACTGCTCATTTAAATAATGAAATCTCTATAAAAGTAAATTTCATCTCATATAATCACACTAATTTTATCCTTGTTTCACAAAAACACAACGGTTTTGGAATATGGCACATAAACCTAATCAACTTTTTTTGTTTATCATACTTATGAGTTCTAAAATCAAATCTCAATTTTATGAGTTCTTTGATACATAGTATACAAAATTTTGATAATCCAACCGAAGTTGCATTTTTTTTCCTGCGCCAGTTGCAAATCAAATTGGCCATTGATGGAAGGTGTATACTTTTGTGTAATTATTGGACTATAATATACTCGGGCTTATGTAAGATGTACCAAAATTTCTATAGTTTTATATAACTTGGACTATATAATACCCATGGTTTTACAAATTTAGAATATGAAGTAGCAGGTCGTTAATTAAGGGTACAATAGGAACAAATAACAAGAGGCTTGCACAAAATAAAGTGATGTTTTTTCCCTTCTTAGCCGTAAATTGGGTGTTTCCATCCGAAGTATTCTTGTCTGGGCCCGCCTTATCTTGCAAACAACTTTCAATAGCAAATCAACTCACGTCTTCACCCCTAAACCGCTAAACAAAATTGACCACCATTTGGTTTGTTTTCACCTCTAAAACGCATGCTGCACGCTGCATGCCTGCAGACCTAACTCGTCCAACTATTTTAGATGAACAATTTTTAAACGCTTAAAGGTTTAGAATAATGTACTTTTCGGTGAAAAGAACACATAATCAATACCCCCTCGTAACCCATCATCACAGGAAGCAATAGCAATGAACAAGATGAGTGGGATCAAAGCAAGAATCTCGATCCGAGCCGGCCAAGCAAGCAATCAATCTACTAATAACACGAGTAGTGGTCAACTATGATATCTGTGCTTACGTGCAGCAGTTCACGCGAGCACAGGAGGACGCCGCTATCTCATGAATCTCATCACACACACACACACACGCTGACACGCCTACTGGCGATGAAGTCGACATGTCCGTGATGTGCTGTGCTTGCTGTTACCCTTTTCCTAGGTATGTATAGTTGAGACCAGCCTAGCTACACACGTACGAACGCCTTTTGGGGACTCGATCGATCTGCTTTATGATCACATCGCACAATATTCTCGCCAACGATCTGATCCTATCCACACAAGCTAGCTCGATCTTATACACACGTACATCGATCGATCGGCCTCAATTCGCTAATGGATACCGGTGACAAGCTAGTCTCGGCCCGTCTTTTGACGTGATTGGAGCAGCGAATCTCCATGCGTGAGAGACCACTCATCACGTACGCTTGCTTAGTTGCTTGGGTGGGATCGACGACGACCGATGTAATGTGTCGAGGCATGCGTGTGCCCATGGGGTTGGTTCATTAGGCGCTCGTAGTCGCCTTTGCATGGCCGCGCGCACACAAGGAGCCGTGTCTGGTTCGAAATGCTAATTAGGGCTTTTTAATGAATGGTCTGCAAAACTAATTTTACTTATCAAATAGATAACTTAAATACATATTCTTCAATACAAATATAAATATGCAGAAATATAACAAACATCAACTCTAAAAAAAAAGATATTGTTGACCTTAAGTTCTATTAAAAAGCATCATCCGTCGGTGACAACGCAAGATAAAGAGATGAATACGAGAGAGCGTGATGATACGAGATGAATATATAATACGAGAGGTTGTGATAATGCAATTCATGGCTCACCGACGATACTATTGTTTCCACTTCTAACTATCGCTTGGTACTAGGTTGAGGGATGCAAGGTGGGGGCCTATAAATTTTGGGGCCCTGTTCGACCGCCCACCTCGCACATGCCCATCAATGACTCTGGCGCACACGTACCTACTCAATCCGTTTTATACTATAACAATTTTTAGATTAGTGTAGATTCATTAATGTATATATATATGTAAGTATAAATTTATTAACATATAAATAAATCTAAATAAATTTAAAAAGTCTTATAACATGAATCAGAGTGAATACGTGCTTGCGGTGGAGTAAGCTCGATCAGCTCTCTTGAGTGTTTTGCCGTGTCAGATCGTGGTTAGATTTTCAAAGAGCAAAATACTGGACAGCAACGGCACGAGCGATCATGTGTCGCATGTGCCCTTGGAGACGCATGGGTATGCAAGTGGTGGTGAGGAGGTGGTTCTTTTTCTTCCTGCTAGAAGGAATTAAAAGCGAGAGTGGAGTCGTGTAAGTTGGGAGTGTGTGTGCCTCTCTGGTCCCTGGCTGTTTATTGATTGATCATTGATTGGTTCAAGTACGGTACGAAATCTTGTTTATTGCGGAATGTGGATGGAGGAGAAATTTGTTTCCTAATCCAACATGGCCGATCGTTAATTCAGTAGCCCCCCATCAACGGCGCCAAAGTTTTCTTCAACGCAAACGAAGCATATAGCGATTTCCCCCCCGCCTGCAGCCTGGCCTGACGCGCGTGCCAACCTCGCCACTCTGTCTTCTTCGCTTCCTGCGGCGCGCGGTCGCCGACGACCGACGAGGATGTATATACCGTACTCAAGTAGCAAGATCACGCGCTGCATGTGACCGCTCTCGAGCGATCGAGAGGGTCACAGGCCATGTCGCGGGTCGGCGACGGCGACGCCACGATTCATTCTTCGCCCAACTAATTGGTCCCCGCGAATGCGGCGATGACGGTTGCCTGCTTGCGGTTTGCGGCCGCGTGCGCCCCCCCCCCCCCCCCCCCCCCCCGCACTCACGCTCGCCGAGTTGCCGTAGCCTAGCATAGGCCGCCTTTTGGCCCCGCCTCGCGCACGCGCACGCCACTTTACTACTGGTACTCTGGTAGGAGTATACTAGTCTTATTGTTAAACTCGTCGTCTTCTCGTGCGTGCGCGCACTGCGACCACCGAGCTATTCGGCACGTGACGGCCGTCGGGCAAGGCAGGAAGAGCAGAGGAGGGAGGGGTGGAGGAGGAGGATGCGGCCGCGACGCTACGCGGGCAAGGCGGTGGTGGTTCGTCCGCGCGGCGGGTGCATGCGTGCCGGTACGGTGCCGGTCGGTGGTCGAGAGTATGTATAGTCAGGCATTGCTGAAGGGCGCGGATTTTCGGCGGTTGTCCTGCTTTTCTCGCATGGTTTTCATAAGACTTCGGTGCACGCGGGAGATCGATTTGTGGACGTGTCCGTGTGTGCGTCGGGCTTGTTGGACGGAGGAGATTATTACGGCGGGTGATTATCTCGTACTTTATCCGTTTATTTAAAGTTGAGTATCTTTAATTTTAATAAAATCCATAGCAATACTTTTAATGGAAAACAAATATCCTTTAAAAATATATTTAATATTCTATTTAACAAAACTAATTTAATATGATATATGTTTCTAGTTTTTTAATAAGTTATGTTAAACTTTCAAAACGTCTTATCATATAGAAAACGGCGAAATACATCATAGCTAGAGATTGAGCTTCATGGATCGTCAGCCAGAACGTGCTCAAATCGATCGAAACCTTCTTTCAATAATTGCTAGGGATTAGATGCCGATCGAACGGGCAAGCTCACAGTTTTGAACCTAGCTTCGCGTAGCTTTTGCTGATCAGTCATGGGTTAGCCCTACCATTATACTCCCATCATGCGTTATCCGTAACCCTGTAATCCACATATATTCGTCTAGACAAATAATAAAGTTTCGGCCGGCAACCTAATATCTGGCACCGATCGATCGATCACTTTAAGACCTTGGGCTGATATGAGGAAATATCTCTCCGAAAGCAAGCACGCACGACGTGTAAAGCAAAAGTACTTAAACATTACATGAGAACGTATCATCATCTAGCCGTGTTCGCTGGACACACTTGGACCGATCGAGCCGTCCAACTCGTGCATGCAGCCCGGGACGCCTTAGTGGTTTTGCCACCCACAACCCATCTCATCAACCATCTCGTCTTTGATATTGTGCTACACCCCTACTGTTGCGCTACAGAAAAAACTGAGATTTCGCGTCGCTGAAAGCAGTGTGTGTGCGCGCACGTACTAAGTGACTTAAGGCCTTGTTTAGTTTTCAAAAAGTTTCTTCAAATATATCATATCAAATCTTTGATATTTAAATGAAGCATTAAATATAGATGAACCAAAAAACTAATTACACAGTTATGGGAGAAATCGCGAGACGAATTTTTTAAGACTAATTAGACCATAATTAGTCATAAGTGCTACAATAACAAATATATGCTAATGACGGCATAATTAGCCTCAAAAGATTCGTCTCGCAATTTCTTGGTGGAATTTGTTTTTTCATTTGTGTCCAAAAACCCCTTTTAATATCTGGTCAAACATCTGACGTGATATTTGTTGCAAAAATTTTACGATCTAAACACTCCATAAGCCATCGATCGATCTCCTTTTTGTGGATTCTGTGAATAGTGTGTTTATCTGCCCTGTCCTCGCATCACATTGGCTGGCAGCTAGCAGGGCATGTGTAACCGATTTGACACACATGCATGGCCCTATTACCTACTACTACTACTCCTATATAGGTCAAAACACATTGGCTGACTGCCACTGAGATTTTACAGTGCCCTGATATATGATAGGCTGACGCATGTGGCCGACAGATATAAGCATGGTGAGCCCCTCTCCGATGCTTGACAGTAAAATTTAATCGGATGACTATAATTAAATTATACTCTCAAAAGTATTAGAGTAGTAATTAATTTAAAGAGACATTATCGTTTTTTTAATTATGAGTTTGGAAAACTTATATTATTTAGGCCGCAGGGCCGCTGCCAATGCGCACACGAACGAAACGATCTTCCCTCATGCTATTTTATCAAAGACCATGTACGTATTACTTTTTTGTTTGTAAAAAAAAATCTAAATTACATTTTGTTTGTAAAAAAATCTAAATTACACAATACTACTAATCAATTAATTAACAAGTACTTAAATATTTTTTTAATCAATGACTCAGATTAATTTTAACGGTGGTATAATATTATAACCAGAGAGCCCCGAAAAGGGACATGGTTTGATAGAAGAAACTGATCGATGTGTCAAGAACCACATACGTGTACTGCAAAAACCACACGAGATCGCACTACGACTCCGTTCATGCGTGCGTAGGGGCAACTCGAGTGGCGGTCATACTCGAGAGCGACGTGTCCCTTGCAAATTGATCAGAAAAGGAGCCCAGGGCTGTGTAATTAAGGTCGGCAGACGTAATCCAAAGCACGTTAATTTTTGGCTGTAAGCTACCACACGCGACACATCACGCGTCCTAATTTTCTTTTTTCTGCCGAATACTGCTCTGTTCTAAAGAAGACACGGGCAAATTAACATGGCCGTAACCCAGTGGCGGATCAAAAGCACAACGTAAGTACTCTAGCTATAGCTCCTATTAAGTAGTAGCTACTACTAGTAGTACATAGGCAGCTCGCAGATGAATGATACAGCAAAAAGGAACCCTCTTTCTAAAAGAACACTGCAAAAAGAAGAGATATTGTTCATTAGTGTTAAGCTTATTGATTATGTTGTGCATTATTATTGATCGACAGAAAGGCGTACCTATCATTGGGTAAGCAGACATGGATCGGGTAGTTTTGGGCGCCACAGCTCTATCTACATAATACAATGTTATTAGTCCAAAAGCGCCTTGGTTCTGGATATGGGTTACACGTACGCATGTGCGCAATTCAGAAAAGGTTGCGGATGATTTGTGTTTCTTAGCCAGCAATCTAAAAGGAACAAGCGCCTGCAATACGTTCAGAAAGAATGAAATAGCACGACATAAATGCAAATGCAGAAAATGGGTGTAGGTAAAGCAGAGATCAAACTAAATTTAGACTAATAACATATAAGATAAAGTCATAAAACACTATATTTGTTAATAAGGTTTAGCTAAATTCTATATTATCAAGGCTCAAACTATCCAAATATTAGTCCTTTTTTATTTTTATGCTTATAAGTCAAAATTAATTTTGAAACATAAATTTAGAGTTGATTATGTTTTTTCCCCAATATAGCTTATTTTACAACACTCGCTTTTAAATCACTACTCTCTCTCTATATATAATTTTTAATAATTAAAAAGCCGTATACCAAGAAAAACGATGAGGCTAGCGTTCCTTATTAAGATCCTAACCAATATTCTCTTTATTCCATATTATAATCTAGATTTATCACATATACATTAATACATGGATAAATCTAGACAAATCTAAAAAAATTATAATATAGAACGGACGGAGTAACACCCATTGGTCACCAATGAGATCATGACCATGTTGCGCTGCGTTGCTGTTATCATGATGTCTCTTATGTATTGAGTAACATATTTTGGCGCTACTCATACTACCTTCGTAACTCCACAGCAACTGTAATCTATACGTGTTTTAAACAAGTTTACACTAGTTCCAATTTATGAAGCCGTATAGTTTTTGCCCATGTTTTCTTTTCGATTTAAGGTTACTGGCTGGTTGCATTGCTTTCAGCTGGGCTTCAAAAAAGCATTGCTTTCAGCTGATCTTGTTTGTTAGCATTTGCTTAGCGTTATCAAGAACTAACTTTGCTTGCCATTAGCTCAGACGCCGGCCGGATAGAGTAAAGAAAAGCGTAGATGAACATGCTAGGAACAAGTGATAGGGGTTGTTTAGATAGGACTAAAAAGTTTAGCCCTATGTCACATCGAATGTTTGTACATTAATTTGAAGTATTAAACATAGACTATTAATAAAACCCATCTATAATCTTGGACTAATTCGTGAGACGAATCTAATGAGCCTAATTAATACATGATTAGCCTATGTGATGCTACAGTAAACATTTGCTAATTATGGATTAATTAGGCTTAAAAAATTCATCTCGTGGATTAGCTCTTATTTATGTAATTAGTTTTTTTATTAGTCTATGTTTAATACTTTAAATTAGTGTCCAAACATTCGATATGACTAGAAACTAAAAATAAGTCCCTATAAACAAACACACCATTGTCTGGTGGAGTGTCCTGTGCTTTGATCAATTGAGCATCAAATCATACATGCTAGTAGATGCTACGCCCTAGTGCTGTTGGAACAGTTGATTGTTTTTCCTTTGGTCTGTACCTACCACCAGTGCATCATCGCATCATATTTGTTTCTCCTAATCAAATGATTGAACCTATCAGGCTTTGCTAAGCCATTCTTTTGATTATTGTCTTTTCCTTTCGATCACACTCTTCAGCGCTGTACTAGGGAAAACTATAGGGTCGGTGCATGTCCTGTGGAAAATAGCAATCCCCTCAAAACTAATTATTTCCATTCACACTAGTTGTTTTTTAAAATATTTTTAGGGCACTAACGCAATGATTTGTTCTGTGAGAAAAAAAAGGGGTGATCCATATCAACTGTGTCAATTAAACAAAATTATTATGCAGAGCAATTAACAAGCATAAAGCTTTCTAGATTTAGCAACTACACGGACAATGGTTGGAGCTAGCATCATGATCAGGCACAAACAGGGTTGCTTTTTAATCTCTTTCTTATCAATCGATAGCTTTCTTCGAAGAATTGGCTCGTGCACAATCATAAACAGTTGGCGACACCATGGAGCTTGCCAATTTTCTTTTTTCTTTAAAAAAAAACCCTTGCTGGAGTTGTGTATGCTGGTCGATCGAGGTGACATGATGGACGGCGGAGATTGATCTGTCCCGTGGTGAAGGCAGGCATGTGTTGTCCTCTACCGTTCTGCTTTCTCGCTGCCATTTTCGTTAGTGACGCTGTCAAAAAAATGTCGATGCTGGCCTGTAATCATACTCAGAACCTTTTTTGTTGTTGGGGTTTTGTAAATGGCGTGTGATCTTTGGCGATTGTGGAATCATTAGTGGTGGCATTTCAGACGCGACATGTGACATGCCCCCAAGCTTCTTTCATGCATTGTGATGCTGCCACTTGCAATGAGTCTGTTGGTTCACTGTGCACCAGCGACATCTGTAATCCTAGCATGCAGAAGATGCAACCAATCTCTAACGAAGTTAACATTCTGGTAACATGGAGCACTTTGCCTGTCTGGATTTTAGAATTTAGAGCACTATCACTGATCAGCACTATCACGTCGTCAGGATCCGCATCGGGACTCCAGAGACCGTAGAGAGATCACGACGTGTAAGAGTAGGTACATTCAAGGTATAAACTTAACAATAAATTTCGAAGGCTACATGACCATGCATGATTGTACTTGAGAATAATAAATGAATGAAATTGTGTACTACTAGTAGTAATTTGGAATAGGCAAGCTTCCTGGTCCATGGACTGTGATGCGGGAGTACCTGTCATACATGCAGGGAGCTTAATTAATTAGGTAACCAAACCTGGTTGACAAGTGATGTTCTGTGTAATAATAGTCGCAGGAGTTGTATTAATTAATATATCCGCATTTATTGTTGTACTCAACTACTAGTAATACATCTGTGCAAATTGGAGTATGATAATTGTTACAGTGACTTCAGAATGCCCTCAAGCCTGTCAAGATGGTGTAGCTTGACACTGACAAACTCATTAACTATATCATGAATGATTAGGTGGTAATCAGTACTAAAAGCGGAGATCACTTCGACAGTGCTTTTTACTGTTCATGAAATGGGTTTGGTTTTCTGCTATCGTCAGAGACAATCTGCAAGCTTGCAACTGCATGCATCAGGAAATTTAGAAATTACTACACTACTGCATACCGAGGAAGAACACTAAGCACGAAGTCTAAAAACTCTTAACGCTGCATGTGCTGATGTTTCTGTACATGGCGACAATATAGATCTCCGAGGGAGCCATGGCACGGTTTAACGTGTTCGCTGCACAACTTGGTGTAAACTAATTTTCTTCGCTGCAATCCAAAATTCAAATGCGGCCGGCGAAGCAGTTGATCAGTCCACGGTTTTTCAGGGCAACGAACTAGCTGTACGGCTGTACAACCAAATCGCCAGATAAACTATGCAGTGGTCCGTATGCACGACGGTGATTTACTGAAATTTTTTTTAGCCCAGCATGTACGAGGGAATTACTAGTAGCACATAAACAACTGCTCAAATATATCAAAATGTCTCCATTACGCAGTTGGTTACTGTCAGCACGCGGCACTGCTGTCATTTTTTGTTTATACTTATGGTTATAAGCCAAATTTTTGAATTTTAAAACTTAAATTTAGAGTTGATTTTAATTTTTTTTGTCATAGTTTATTTTACAGTAGAACATGTATATAAAAATATTTATTTATAAATTATTTATAAATTGTTCATAAGTTATTTCACTTGTAAAATGTTTAAAGATGAGGCAATTTAGACTTCTGCGAAGGTGGCCGGCAAGATGCTACTAGACTTTGGAGGCTCATATCATCAGACTTCTTTGCTTAGGCATAGCCTTCTTCAGAAATTCTCTACTCAAGGCTTTTTCACCCGAGTGCTCACATGCAGATCGATGGACCAGAGTTCAGATGTCACTGTTACTTCATTTTACAGCGTTTCATCACGTCAGCCTAACCCTGCCGACGATGGAATTGGACTCTACTTTACACAGTAAACGTGAGGAAGAATAGTGCTATGACATGGAAAGAATTTTAGCCATCCCTTTTGAGATAAATGGCTCTAGATCCATCTGCCACGTAGTTTTGTGCTTCGGTATAAAACAATAACGTTATTATTATTTTGTCATGACAGTGATGCACAGTGAAACTGCTACGGTACCTGCCTTTTTTCTCACTGTGTATCACTGTGCTACACTTAACATCGGTATTGGTTTGTAACGTCGAATCTGCCTAGGATATCCTTTCTCTAGTCTGGTCTGACGACTATCCAGCGAGATATCGAACCAAGAACTCAACTCTGAACATAACCAAGAATATAATCTGAATACACAGGAATTTCAGAAATAAGTAGCAGCCAGCAACTGACTTAATGCTTACGCAGAAGAAACGTAGTAGCATCATCTGCTGATAACGTGGAACGAATCGGTTGTGGAATCGGGGCCAGACTGCGACGGAAGAGTGAAAAAACGGTGGCCCGGCAGTGTACAGGACAGCGCATGGGAGGCAGCACTAAACCGAATGGACGCGTAAACTGGGGCAACTACTCTGCATTTTGATCTGGATTGACACCGACTGGTCTCGATTCTGCTCTGGATTAGCTTTGCATGCCTTGCAAGAAACTGCGTGTCCCTCTAGATTCTCTTCCTCTTGTCCGTATTAATCCACGAGTCCAGGATTGTACCAGGATGGGATTTTAAAGAGAAGTGACCTTTCTTTAAGACGAAGGCCCCGCCCGTCAGGCTTTAGTTTTAAAATTTTTTTGACACCTAAATAAAGTATTAAATATATATGACCATTAAAACTAATTACACAGTTATGAGAGAAATGGTGAGACAAATCTTTTGAGCCTAATTAGAACATGATTAACCATAAGTGCTATAGTAACCAACATATGCTAATAACGGATTAATTAGACTCAAAAGATTCGTCTCGCGGTTTCTACGCGAAATCTAAAATTTGTTTTTCTATTCGTGCCTAAAAACCCTTTCGGACATCCAGTCAAACGTTCGATATGAACCTTTTAACAAAATTTTTGCCAACTAAACAAACCCCTAGTTGCTAAAAAATTTTGGATGTATGTCACATCGGTACGTACGGTCACATATTTTAAGTGTTAGACATAGTCTAATTATAAAATAAATTTTAGATTCTGTTAGAAAACTGTGAGACGAATCTTTTGAGTCTAATTAACCCGTCATTAGCACAGTGGGTTACTACGACACTTATGGCTAATCATGGATTAATTAGGCTCACTAGATTCGTCTCACGATTTCTTCTATAACTGTGTAATTAGTTTTTTATTTTATTTATATTTAATACTCTATTTATATGTCAAATATTCGATATAATGTTTTTACGAAAACATTTTGAGAACTAAACGGCCCGGAAAAAAACACCTAGAGCTATAACATGTGCTTGCCTAAAGAGCCCATAAAGTAGTTTAGCCGGCCTGGCCAACAAAGCCCATGGGCCTAAGAAAGGTTTGCAAAATTTGCGACGAAGGCCCATACAAAAATTACTATATTCTTTTTAGCTGCACATGTATTTGAATTTTTTTAAAAAGCATGGGGCTGGCCTGTGAAAAGTCAGACTGTATACTTTTAGCTGGATATCTGTATAGCACATAAAAATGTGGCTGTGAAAAATCAGACTCTATACTTTTAGCAGAATAATTGAATAAATAATGTGTAAAGGAAAATTTCGCTATCGTGAACACTATACTGTGAGGGCCTGCGCCTGCGGCACCAGCTCTTCATTGTTGGCAGCTTCCTTCCTCCATATCACTGGAGAGATCAATCTCCAAACTGCAAAAGTATAGACACCAGGTGTGACCATCAAATTGTTTTTTTTCCAGAAAGCATAATAATTCAGATACCGAACAAGCAAATGATGCACAATAAATCAGAATATTAGCACTTACAGAAGACAGTAAAGAAAGAGATAGAACCATTCATTTTATTTTTGTCAGAATGAGAAAGTTTAAAGAAAATGTTTCATTCAAAAATGGCATGGCAGGTCTTTTTTTTTTTTTGTCGACTTACCGTATATGCTAGCTGCAAACCATTCATTGATGATCTTTACCCACGTACTGGCCCATCCAACATCTATGCTCCACCTGATTATGAAATGGGACGTGTGAGGGGATGTTCTTCGATGCATCTTGTACGCAAACAATGATGTCATTGATGAAATTATGGCACTCTGTAGAATGCTTGCGATGATTAAGCATGTCTCCTGTTAAAATCGTATGGAACATGCTTTTCTGGATAGCCTTCCAGCTGTGCATAATGGTAGGATGCCTTACTTTCTCGTTGGATGGTTAAGCTCCCAGTTGATGAACAGCATCGCAAAATACATAGCTCCCATTGCGAATACAACGTGGAAAATCTCGTAGCTGTAGGGGACATCGTCTTCCAGTTGGGCCTCGTCATTTCGAAGCTGAAACGTGAGCGCTTTAGTTCGATGAGTAAATCTAACAATCTTTTTTACTTTTGAAAGATAGCAGCTAACACTACTGAAGAAGTTCTTGATAGTCAACTAACATCACTCGACAGAGATTTAAATTATCATTTGAACAGCATTGAAGAAAGATGTTTTTTTTTTCAGTCTCATGCAATTGAAGGACATTTGAAACCTGCATAATACAAACCTGAAACAACTCCGCAGCGACGCTAGAAAATTGAAATGATGCATACTGTAGTAGTAAAATCCCCAAAAGGTAAGGCCCTAAAGGCCTTAACTTACTTGGAAAGATCTGTTGTCGATTCCAGTAGAAAATGTGGCCATCACAATAGCGCAAATTGCTATAATGAAGCTCTACAAGATCAATGTGGCTAATTAGAACACTGAGTTATTAGCTCCAAACAAAATGAAAAATTAATATGTCCACCCAACTGGGACGTACGCAGATCAAGAAAACAACACGACAAAGCAACGGGCCATTGGAAAAACAACAAACTTGTACTTACAACAATAGTAGCCCAATCGCCAGCAAATTTCATCTGAGTGTGGCACTTTCCAGTTTGTGGTTCGCTGCAATACGTAAAGTTATGAAAGGAACCTTTTAATAATTAGATCGTAAAACACTGTAAATTATATAAAAGTAGTACAAAGATAGTAAATTAGTACCTATGCAGTGCCGACCAACAGAGGAACACAATATATAAGCCCATGATTCCAGACGACAGGAGACCCTCGTTGACCTTGTTTAGCAAACAATGGAAATTCAGATCATACTGTACAGCTTACATATGTGTCGAAGCAATATAAGCATTGAGACAGACTAAAATTTCGCTAGAGTTTTCAACCGAGAATACGGCATCAAGAGATAAGTACAATCTTCTGTTTTTTTCCTGATTAAACAGAGTATGATGTTCACTTCACCTTTTTCTTTCTGTTTGACACCGTTCACTATTGAATCGATGTTTGATCGCTCATTTTTATTAAAAAAAGTTACGTAAAATTATTATTTATTTTGTTAGCCCCCCGCCCGCGATTTTGCTATGCTTCCATGGGCATTGGGCATCGGAGGCGTAATCCTTTCATGTTTCGAACTCTTCTAGAGTGGTTGCCTCGTTGGTACGGTGGTCTGCACCTTTTCTAGCTGAATCATGGGATCGCCGTACCTTTGAGTGCAGCGACACCGCCATCATTGTCGCCACCAAGATCGCCGTCCATGTGATGGTGAAGATGTTGAACGCGCACGACGAGTTGGGAGCGTACAAGGCATACAGCACGGCGATCCCGGCGAACGAGGCGATGAAGGAGACAGTCGACATGAACAGTCCGAACAGGCCGCTGCAAAAAAAAGGTCGCAAACCACACAAGGCCATCCGTGTGTTAATCATATGGTGTGCTATCCGAAACACCGAGAAAATGAGCAGGTTTCCAGTGTATCATGTACCATTGTCTCGACCGGGAATCTGGCATCCAGCGTTTGTTGCACCATGAGATGAAGTGTAGCATGCTCGTGAGCTGGAGGAGGAGGAATACCCTGGTGGGATCATGGAATAGAAGTTAACCATAGCCTGACTTGCAATCTACCACAGGTAAAAAGCATCTAAATGACTTGTCCACTAAGTATTGAAACACCTGTAATACCAGCAATTGCAAGCAACAATCAGTGTAATATATGAGTTTAATTAGAAATTACCCGGCACCGATTCGAGCAATTTCACCTGCAGAGGAAATGGAATAGGTATCTTTCAGCGCACTGATGGTTAGAAGCATTTTCTCAGGTGAAAAATTTACAATGGAACCAGTAAGTCTACTGAAGGTATTAATTGAAGCCAAGCATTCTGTTGTCTTTTTAATCAAGGATATTGGACCTAGCTAGCTAGCTTATTGCTACCTCTACTTCCTAGCGGCAGCCTGCAGAGGCCTATCTTTTGAGAACTTTTAGGTGAAATATACTGCCAGTATATACTTAAATTAAGTTGAAAAAACATCTATCATTTCAATTGTGCAATCTATGGTTGCTACACATCTAGTAATGCCATAAAAATCTGTTAGTAGTGCCATAAAAATCTTCTTGTCTCTGCAGCAACCACACGGTGGTGTACCTCTCTCTGGGCAGAGTGTCACAATGGATAAATAAACGAATGATCAATGATGTGGAAAAAAGAAACTCACCATACAGCTGGATGAAGATGTTAGGGATGATAAACGGGATGATTATTGACACAGCATACACAAGGAACTTCAGGACCCAGCATCCGGAATGCCATGAATTGCGAACTTCATGGAGCTTGCGAGTTCCAAATGTTGAGGCAAACATCACCCAGAAAAATATCTGGACCCTTAGTATAAGGAATGAACAAATGGAACACAACCCCTCCATTGACTGTGATCATGCCTGTTATTTCAATTTTGCCAAGTACTTTCAAAGAAACACCTGAAAACAGTCTTAGATGAGCCCATGTCTTCGCCAATTAGCATGAAGAGCTAGGAAGGGTGCAATTGCAGTATTCAGAATCCAAAGGATACAAAGCAGCCTAAGCTCACTCGAAGCACTCCCCCAGACTGGAAGCACTTGGAGTCTCCTGCTCCACAAACCGGCACATCTGAAGGTCAGAACAAACAGCAAGCACAGTGAGTACAGACTGACAGAACGTCGCATCCACAATTCATGGCGGAGCTAGCCTCCAAATGCAAAATGCCAGCTGAGAACTGGCGAGCGTGCAGAGGGTTCAGAGCTGGAAGCGGGCGAAGAACGTACGGTGCAGGCCGCGGAGCAGCTTGGCCCCGTAGTCCCTGACGAACCAGGCCAGCAGGTTGGTGGCGAAGAAGACGAGCCCGTAGGCGTACCGCGCCCTCAGCGACTGCCACCTCCTCGCCTCGCGCACGCCGTCGTGGTACAGCACAACCGGGCCCTGCGCCTTGATCATGTCCACCCACTCCTGCTGGGGGCTGGCGGCACCGTTGCCGGCCGGCCGCCGGCGATCGCCTGCTGAGCTTTCAGAGCCGAGGCTCCTTTGCTGGATCAACAGCGGGGCTGAAGCAAAGACGCCCTCGTCCTCAGCTGCTGCTGCGCAAACTCGTGTGGCGGCCGGAAGGGAAGAAGGAGAGAAAAGGAGGGAGAGAGATGGCTCACGGAAGGGCGGCGCTGCTGGCCTGCTGCTAGCTCCGACGATGTGGTGGTGCACTGCTCGGTCTCTCTGCTCTGCTTCGCTTTGCTCTGCTGCTCTTGCAGTGGTCGGGTCGCCGTCCGCTTCACACTCGCTCGCTTGCCTCTTTAAACCGGGCGGGTGCCGTGCTGGCAGCCTGGCACTGGTGTACTGGTCCCGAGCAAATTTGGACCGTCCGATGCGCGGATCGGATGGTTGCCATGTACCAATGGGGTGGGGCCCACGCGGTGGACCTCTGCCTCTTTCTCTTCTAGAAACGCACCCGGACGAGGACGGCCGTTGGGGCGCGGGGATGGCGTTTAAAAGTAGGACGGCGTAAACTTGCGAAAAACCCCCTCCATGGTTCCATGTTTGTCCGAGACAGGTGTTCTAAAATATGTTCGAAGTTGACTATGTCAGCATGGCTAATCAGCGCACGTAAAAAAAATCATTAATATATGATTAATTAAGTATTAGCTTTTCTAAACTTGAAAAATGGATTAATTTGATTTTTTAAACAACTTTCATATAAAACATTTTTCCAAATAATACACCGTTTAACCGCTTGGGAAGCATGCGCGTGGAAAAAGATGGAAAAGTATCGCTGGTTGGTAGGTTTCAAACGAGGCCTATACCATGTAGTGATAATAGAACTAATCTTGATTATTTAATTTTGATAATTCAATAAATCTGATCTATTTATACTGCTACATCAATGATAGTAAAGATCTTTTTCCAAATTGCATCCTTTTTGCTGTATTTTCTGTCCTACTGCCTGATTTGGGGAAGCGAAGGGCCAATTCGAAAATCATTTGCTGCCCCAAGTGTTGTCCGGACGAAACCCCAACGTAAACTGTGCGTCTCTCATTGGTCCACTCGTTTGGACACGTTATTACGCGTTTTAATGGGGTTTGGTG
The DNA here is from genome assembly GCF_000231095.2 of Oryza brachyantha. NCBI lineage: Eukaryota > Viridiplantae > Streptophyta > Magnoliopsida > Poales > Poaceae > Oryza > Oryza brachyantha. Next base: position 13,890,106 of record NC_023166.2, read on the forward strand.
AAGAAAAAGTTCATAAATATAGTAGAGCCCTAGCTTTTTGGGGGGTCTCTCAGTGATAAAGGCACAAAATGACAGGATAGTTAGGTTATAAATATTCACCTGCTGCTAATTTCGCAGTTCGTCCTTCGCAATTAAGCAGTCACGCAACGCTCAAAATGACACGTTGCCTTTTACTGCATCTTTCGACAAGCTTGTCTCCATGGTGAAATACAGCTCATAGCCTGGGCATTTTGGGTGTAGTTTTGACGGGATTTTTGATTTCATCGTTCCAAGACATGTTAAGTTTGTGCCGAAGTATAGAAGGTTGGTGCAGTGTGAACAGTTGTTTCGTGTGGATGCATATGGTCAGTTACCATGAGTGTACCTCTTGGTGAAGTAACACGTACGTCAGTTACCATGTAATTTCTCCGAAAAAACTGTCACGTCGCTTGTCCGAGAAAGTTTCAAAAGAATATGTAGTAAAAGTAATCTTAGGGGTTATTGTTTCCGTATATTTATAAACAAAAATAATTTATAAATATAATTCTTATATATGTGTTCTTAGCAATGTAAAAACAAATGTTGAATGTTGAAAAATAAAATATGATTAAAAAACATCAAAATTAACTCTAAATTTAGCCAACAACTCTGTGTCAGCTTGATCCAGCCAGGCTAACACTATGACGAGCAACATCGTTGTTGTCCTCGTGGACAGCAGGAACCTCATCCTATCTGATGCCTCGAACTCTTCTATCATCTTCCGAGAGAGCTTCAACCACATGGCGGACACCTTCCTCCATGAGGTGCCAAGATCGATGACCTAGGATTTCACCCGTGGCCTTGTCTCCAACCAGAACTTCGTCGATCTATCACCCAACGTCTACTCCGCTACGCTGTTCTCGGACTTCTCCAACCCTGGGTTGTTCCTCGCCTCGAATTAGTTTCACAAAATAGTTCATATTTACTTTGTTCACTTTCATATAAACATCATAATATATGTATAATACGAATAAGTAGTGAATGAAAATATCAATAAATTGATGCACAAGTCTATCTTGTACTGCATTTTCTTACAAATACTTGGTACCGGACACTGTTTATTTGTAAACTTTAACCGGCTACCCCTTAAAAAATATAAAGTTATAAAATGCATCGTATTACCAATGTATATTTCACCATAAGAATTAGTGAGCGCACGCCTTGGAGAAACACTTCGGACATGTATGATGTGATTTCCAACTTGTTTTTGAATGACCAAATGAAACATGTTTTATGAATTTTGCTTCGCATTGTTTCTTTAATAAATTTTAAAGTTCTTCAAAAGAATGTTGTTAGTTTTATGAAAAGTTTTGTTTTTTCATAAAAATATTTTTTAAAAGTTCCTAGTGAAAAATATCTATCAATAACTTTTATTATGAAAGTTATAGGATAAATTATTTGAGTATAAAAAAGTCCATCACAAGTTATTAGTTCTCTTTTTCATTTAAAAATTTCTTAGGAACATGCAGCTTCATGCGTATCCAATGCCGAGACGGTCGATGTGACATACGTGCAACATCTTGCGGAGTTGCGGGTGCATAATAGAAACACATGTTGCATTCTAAACATAAGCACGATAGTTTCGTTCATGGGGATCTAACCATTCGGAAACTATATGCGGTTTAAAGCTAACACAGTAAAAGTCAAAATTAATTGTCACATACTAAATACAATCGGATCTAGTATCTCTTTTTTTTTTTAACAGGAAATTGGAGTTCTTCTATATATGCATCCCACAAAAGGAGAAACGTATTGTACAAACATGGTTCGCGGTCGCCGTTCTCGCCCACGGATCGACCGTCGCGAGCCGTCATTCAAACAGATTAGGAGGCTCAAAATAAAGGCAAATCAACGCCAATCAAAAGCCAAACAAGTCATAAGACGAAACTAGCGAATCATTTTTCTCTCTCAGTTGGTGCTCTCCTTTTTTCCGGTAAGGATGCACTACCGCGCAGTGCCGTATACACGAGTTCGCCACTTCACGATGGTAATATATTGTTACTTTTTTATACACGTTTGATCATTCGTCTTATTAAAAAAACTTATAAAATATATAAACTTATATATATATATATATGCATAAAAGTATACTTAATAATAAATAAAATGATATAAAAATAATTAATAATTATATAAATTTTTTAAATAAGACGAATGGTTAAACGTGTATAAAAGAATCAACGCCGTCAAATCTTGGACGGAGGTAGTACCTTGTTTTTTCTGCTCGTCCATATCTGCTTAGAGAAAGTTGGTTTAGATTACACTACAAGTACTGCGATATACTACTTGATCTGCACGTATACGATGTGATGTGCGTTTTTTTTCCCTTTCTACCATATTTAAAAAAGTAACTTAAGATATCATTTTGTTTTAGCGCTAAAATTTAGTATCTTTGGATGCAATGTATTAAGGTATCAAAATTTTATGCTTTTCAACTGTGTTAATATTTTTCTTTTGTTGTCGTGATAAAGCACTTTGGTAAACGCTGCGGTGCACACCGGTTCTCGTCAACTCTCTTGGGCAGGCTACAACACGGGAACTCTCGTCCGGCCAGTTGCTCGCGTGACGAGTGAAGTAGAGCCACTGGCCTCATTTTCTTCTCCTTTCGGTTTTATAACGGATTAAAACACTTAATGGTCGAGGTGCTAATTTTAGGTCTTAGTCCCATCCACGTACGTGCTAAATCAATTGTACAACACGCATAAAACGGGAAAGACCGTTTTACTCTCACGACTATTTAAGTCGGTGTGCCTACTCTTCTAAACATTTTTTCTCTTATTTTATCAAAATTACATAAATAACTTATGTTAGGGCATCCGCAATATGGTAATGTGTTCTTTATAATGATCTATGGCTTGAGCTACCCATATACATATGGATGATTCAAAAGAAATATAATAATAGTCGCTCTCTCTAGATCATTCTCTCTATGTTTATGAAGAATTCAATTGTACCTGCCTTATATCACACTTTAAAACTTAACCATGGTGTAAAATAAAATAGATAAAGACCAATGTTTATGGTCCCAACTATAATGACAAGTTAAGGAATATACATTCCTTACTCTTTATAACTTTTCTCTTTATATGCATGGCATATACATTTCCGTGTTAAAATTTTATAGGATAATAGATAACAACCCTAACATTAAATGTGTTAACCATTTCTTTTTGAAATTTTTACTCATTGTTTTGATGGATTGGAGACACCTAAGACATATTTGAACATTGATATTTAAAACTGCATGCTAATCACCGTGTAAATTTTGGAAATATCGTGAAATTAATTATGATATACCATCGATGGCTCGACAAATTCCAACTTAAACAATTCCTCATATAAAGAGAAATAAAAAAGGTATTAGGTACTAATAAAAAAACAATCCAAAAATAGTTTAAGTGGTTTAAGTAGGAATAGTTTCTTTTCATCAAAAGTGTAAGCCGTGTTTAGAGTTATCTACTTTTCTCCGGATGTTAGGGTACGTTAAACGACTTTGAGGCACTTCCATTTTTCCCTCTTGTGTCTATGCTTATTAAATGCTACTGTATTAAATCTTTTCCACGAAGACTTTTTTTAAAAAGATTTCCTCATTTGTTTTAGAAATGTTTAATTGGAGTTTGGAAGAGTAATTGACAGATGTATTGAAATTTTAAAAAAGAAGGGGACCAATGCATTGATATTTTAAAAAGGAAATGATTTTATGGTATAACAGATTATGTTTTTAAAAAATAAAATATAAAAAGTACTGTGTTAAAAAATATGATAGTCGGAAGAATAAAATAGTACAAAAGTTATACATGTGGAATAAAACAATATAAAAGTTGATCGACGAAAAATAAAATATTGCCTTGGGACCATTGTTTGAGATAAAACTTAGGATATAAATCTCCTATATCATAGGACAGAGGAACTTAGGATATAAATCTCTTATATTATAGGGTGGAGGGAGTATGAAATAGGCAAAAATAGATATATTTTTTTTAGACTAGGGGAGTACGTATTATATTTCATTGTGCAATAGAGCGGCTATATTTTTTAAGGGGCACCGAGCTGGAATGATCGATGTCCTAAGAGAAAGCCATATTTGTGGTGATCACGTCTATTCCATAACACTTAGGACAAATGTAGGGAACATTGTTCCATTTAGCTTAGTTAATTTGTGCATAATTTATTATGCACCGCCTTGAATGTAGGAGTAATAACGTATATAATTCCGATAAACAAATGATAAATTTAGTAGTTACGTAAACGTATAATATATGAAATTTAAACAAGTTAGTTACGATGGGGCGATGATCACTGGACGCCATTTCCTGTGGAATCTTTTTTTCCTTTCTTTTTGGAGCCGTTCTCCTATGGAATCTTTCAGAAGTTACATTAATCCTTCGGAATATATATATTCCTGGATTCCAAATGGCAAGACATGAGTTTGCCAATTTTTTGTTTACTCCATCCTTCCATAAATATAATACTATTTCAAAGAATTTCTGCGAGGGATTAACTCTAGAAATTTTAGCGGAGATTAAAGTAGATATAAAAGTACTTCGATGCTCGTAAAAATTTTACTTGATTGAGAAAAATCACATTCAACAATGCAGTAGTAATACATGCAGGACACCATGATAGAGTGACTGAATTGGTAGAATAGTAGCATAGAAATGCTTATACTCATAAATATTTTTTTAAGGGTTAGTAGCAATGCTCACGGTAAAGTTAATAGAAGAGCTATACGTTAGCTTCAAACTTTTTCCATATCATTAATAAGCATTATGGAGTTAATTTATACAATAGTGATATATAAGCAAATTTACTCATTATGACTAACATCTCATACGCATGGTGTCTTAGCTTGCTACAATGATACAATATAATTTTAAAAAACTCACTTGCATAATATAATTTTAAAAAGCTCACTTGCATATATACTTGCTCTTATTTTTATGTGCTGCAGTGCCATACGTACGATGATTCTTGTACGATAAAACCTCTTCTAATTAGGCTTTAGGGTCATGAGCTCTGTTATGTTTCTCTCGTAGTGTTCGCGTCGTTACGTTTGATCATACTCGAAAGTAAAAATCGTATGCGTAACATTTTCCAAATGGGCATGCGCGGGGATCTTAAGATTCATCATTCCAAGCTGTAGGCGCTTCCAGCAAATCGTCCGAGAGCCGGAAGGGATGTCGGTCAGTCCGCCATGTACGTAGCTTTCCATTGACACGGGGGAACGTGCCTGGGACGACGCAACGCACTTGCCAGCACACGACTCGGCACACCAATGTCGATTATCCCATGACGACGCCGATCGACCTCCCCACGCGCACTGGTTGATCACTGCCTGCCGAAAAAAAACGCGCCCTCCCGGGGGAGGCACGGCTCGGAACCCATCCATGCTTGCACCATCTGCTACGCTCCCCGCATCAAACCTCCGCCAACTTGCCACGAAACCAATTTTTTTGTGCCGTCGCGATATTCTGAATCATCTGGGAGGCGGAAGCGTCTCAGCCTGCCTGTCAACGTACAGAGTACTCGTGGAAATTATTATGTGAGAAAATGATGCATGGGCCGGCGTGGCCTCTGCGTCTTCGGCTCCCAGATTGTGTCCTCCCGTTTTGACGAAACATGCGCTACATGACATGACAGTGAGGAGGATGGCATTTGCGATGCCCGTATAAAAATGGAATCGTGTCGTGCTTTTTTTTGTGATACTAGTGCATGCAGACAGAGGCAGGCAGGCTCGCCTGGAAACTTAGCTGGGAGGGGGGCGGAGCTTGCTTGCCGGGCGAGATGAAGAGGAGGCATTGGAGCCACCAGTCGTGCGGCCTCCTCCTGCTCGTCGCCGTCTTCTGCCTGCTCCTCCTCGTCTCCCTGCGCCACTGCGGCGGCGGCGGCCGTGCCACGGCCGCTGCGCCGGAGGGTGGTGCGGGGCGGAGTGGGGATGGGGTTGACGAGAGGCTGGTGGAGCTCGCAGCCGTGGACCCGGCGGCGTCGGCGGTGCTGCGGGCGGCCAAGAAGCTGCTCGAGGGGAACCTGCTGGCGAGGAGGGCGCCGGAGAGGCACCGGGACGTCGCGCTCCGTGGGCTGAGGGAGTGGGTCGGCAAGCAGCAGCTGTTCGATCCGGGCGTCATGTCCGAGCTCGTGGACCTCATCAAGCGCCCGATCGATCGGTACAACGCGGGGACAGGCGGCGGCGGCGACGGCGACGGCCAGGGCGAGACCCGGCGGTACGAGTCGTGCGCCGTGGTCGGCAACAGCGGCATCCTGCTGGCGTCGGAGCACGGCGAGCTCATCGACGAGCACGAGCTCGTGATTCGGCTCAACAACGCGCCGGCGGGGGACAGCGCGCGGTACGCGCGCCACGTCGGCGCCCGGACAGGGCTGGCGTTCCTCAACAGCAACGTGCTGAGCCAGTGTACCGTCCCGCGCCGCGGCCTCTGCGTCTGCCGCGCCTACGGCGAGGGCGTGCCCATCCTGACGTACATGTGCAACGCCGCGCACTTCGTGGAGCACGCCGTGTGCAACAACGCCTCCACGGGCGCCGCCGTGGCGCCGGTGATCGTGACGGACCCGCGGCTGGACGCGCTGTGCGCGCGGGTCGTCAAGTACTATTCGCTGCGCCGCTTCGTCCGCGAGACGGGGCGGCCGGCGGAGGAGTGGCCGCAGCAGCACGAGGAAGGCATGTTCCACTACTCGTCGGGGATGCAGGCGGTGGTGGCCGCGGCCGGCGTGTGCGACCGCGTCTCCGTGTTCGGGTTCGGCAAGGACCCATCGGCGCGGCACCACTACCACACGCTGCAGCGGCGGGAGCTGGACCTGCACGACTACGAGGCCGAGTACGAGTTCTACCGGGACCTCGAGTCGCGGCCGGAGGCGATACCCTTCCTGCGCGACTCCGGCTTCCGGCTGCCGCCGGTGGCGTTCTACCGCTAACACCACGCAAGCAACCACAAATTCTTATTTTTTTTGTAATTATATACGTGTTTTTAGTCAGTAACTAAACGAAAGAAACCAAATTTGTCCATGGACATTTGAGGTCGTGATCGAACTCGATCGCGATCATCCATCTAGCCGTTCGATCTTTGCCGTGCTTTGCCTGCAACGACGTGGGCTTCGGTTGCGACGACGGTCATGATGCTTTCAGGGATTTCGTTAGCCTCTCGATGCCGCAAAACTTGCAAACTCCACGATTCCGTCAGCTCTGTCTAAAGATAACTTTCGACTTACGAGTCCATGCACAGTTGCACATGTTGTTTGCCAAATGGCACAAGAAATCGCAACAGAGAGTTGACTCGTATTTGCTCTAGTCCGGCGGCTTTGCACGGGCCGCAAACTTAAATTCGCCAGAGACTAGTGGATCTGCAACTCCAAGGCGCTGAATTAGTGCTACTCTCCAAGTGATGAAATACTCTGAGCCTGGCATTGTACAGTTGCTGAGCTTTATTTGGCAGAGGACAAGTGGACTCTGCTGTTGATTTCGCCGCACGTGAAACAGTGTAGATTAATGCGGCTTCTGCGACTCATACCAAATCTATCGCATCTACAGAAGTCCAGTTAGTTAAATTTCCATACTACTTATGTACCATGAATCTATGATTGCTATAAGGCAAAGGCGATTATTAGCCGATTCTCTCTATTACCACATGAGCAAATATGATGATATGGAGAAAGAGAAGAGATAGAAAAGAAGAGGGTTGTTATGCATGACAACGACTTGGAGTTAACTCTTGTTTGAGGTAGATAAAAAGAAAAAAAGTAATAAAAATGTTTTGTTATATTAATAAAAAAAATCATACCTACCTTTACTTCGGTACATACGCTTATAAAATAAATTAGAGTTGCTGATGTGGATGAGGGAAGAGTCAATTCTAAGCTTTATTTTTGAACATGCCCTAAGGCCGCGTTCGTGTGAGTGGGGGTAAGTTAACTTACCCTGGTACGGAAAACGTAGTAATAAATTAGTATATAATTAATTAATTATTAATTATTAAAAAATATAAAATAGATTAATATGATTTTTTAAAACAACTTTCATATAGAAAATTTTTGCAAAAAATATACAGTTTAGCAGTTTAGGAAGCGTGCGTGTGGAAAAACGAGGGTGATAAGTTAACTTAGAGGGGGTGAAGAACGCAGGTTAAGTTGCTTCTGCTAGTTCTATACTTTCACATCTATCTTTTCGCTTATGCTTATAAGCCAAAATTTGAATTTTTAAACTTAAATTTTAAGTTAGCTTTTGGATTTGTTTATATATGTTTATTTTTCATCATTGACTTTTAGATCGCTAAAAATACATATATAAAACTTTTATTCATAAATTATTTTTTATTTACAAATATGATGTCTAATTTTTTTTCATAAAACACCCAAACAATCACCCCTGGAGACCTTCCTGAATGACATCTGCAATGGTGTCACCTCTAGTCAATTACGAGATGTCACATTTTAGAAGGAACTAGCAATATTTATGACACCATTTTCCCAACAATTACAGTAAAATTTATAATTTAATTACATGATATAAGATGTTTGACTTTATTTTCAATTCTACCCTTCACCATCTTACTGTGCATATAATTGGGTGTAGTATAGATAATTATGGTACGTTGTGTAAGATCATAAACATGATTAATATTTTCTGATGAACAATTGGCTTACGATTTGGTTTATAAATTGAATTTGGTTTGGAAACAATTAAGGTGTTGGTGCGAGTGTGTGTAACTAATGTGAGTCAGGTTGCGATATCTGTGCTCGGAAACGGTTGGTTTGTCTCTAGTTGTGCAGGTGACTTGAGGTCAATATCGGTCAATGGCGGTGGGATCGTGACTAGACTCAGGGAGGAGCTGAGGTCCGGACGATCAAGGATGCCGGGTGGAGCAACACCGTGTGGGATGGAATCGTAACAGGCTTCACATATTGTGTGTGTAAGCGCCGGAAAAATCGGGAAGTAAATCGGATCAAAACTGGATGAGAAAAGAAAAGGAATTTGCTACAGGTTCGGACACGGTAGCAGCGTCGGATACTGTAGCGCCACGGTACTGTAGCACCCGGATTACTGTAGCACGCGGCACTGTAGCAACCGGATCGGATTACTGTGGCGGACCCGGATTACTGTAGCGCGGCGGGTACTGTAGCAGTCGGGCTACTGTAGCACGTTTAGACTTCTGCGCCTGTGTCTGATTTTGGCATGTTGGATTTGATTAGGAAAACTAAGAGATAAGTCATATTAGTATAAGGAGTCCTACTCCTATTTGGTGATAGACTTTTCGATATAAATAGAGACCGAGGGGTATGCCCCCAGTGTGCTTTTGTGAGACTTAGTTGTTGATTCTAGATCAATGATTTTAATAGAAGTGCTGTTGGTGCACTTTGTAAATACCAGTTGATGCAATAAAGTCAAGATCCTTCAATCTACGTTTTCGGCTTTCATCTACTGGTGATTTTTTTGGATTCCGACGATCCGATCGACGTCATAGGAGTGGCGCGATTCGATGATCTGTTCGGCGGCACATGAGCGACGCGATCAAGGTAGCGGCGACACAGGAGCGACGCGATCAAGGTAGCAAGCCTTCGTCAATTTCTTCGACAGAGATAATCCTTTATTCCGCGAAAGATTTTTGGGTTTTGTTTTTCCCTGCCATTCACCCTCCTCTGGTAGGTTTGTTTAATCTTGTTCGATCCTACAAATGGATGACATATATTGATTTAAAAGTACCTTTAAAAACTCCTTATGAAATGGTTTTGCTAAAAATATGGCGCTGCATTTGAGTAAGACGAATGATCAAACGTTGCAATAATAAAAAATCAAACATCTTACCTTAACTGAGATAGTAATAAAGTAAACAATGGTACCATGATGCTTTTCCTTGAACCAATATTAGTGCTCCTGCCCCAATGGCCAATGCCTACTTAACGGTTAAACACTTAAACTAATACTACTGCACCTTGATATGAGAAAGATGCCATCAAGATTAGAAAATCTTAGACCTGAAGAATGTCCAGAGCTGACAAGAGCTACTAATCACCTTTGCTTTTGTTCAAGTTGTCATCTTGTTGCACTAGACAAACCGTGCTTGGTTGGGTCATTAATATGTCCCCATTTTAATTTTATATTCAGACGTTCAGAATGACAGTTTGACATAGAGCTCAAGACAACAGGATGCTAACTGGCGCCGGCATGTATTATATAATACTATTTGCTAAAATATGGTCATATGGCTGGCATGTATTATATAATACTATTTGCTAACATATGGTCATATGGAGCAGTGTTCTGCTTCACCTTGAAGTCAAATACACACATGGGCCACTCAAGGTTTTTGGCTTCCCAAAAAGCTACAATACTACTGATAACATATGGTAATGTCAGACTTCTCTGACTAACACTATTTGATCAATAGGACATCTACAGAGCCTCAGACTTGCATGATTAGGGACAATTCAGTTGTAGAGGTATAAGCAAAAAGCACGAGTAAGCAACTACTTGGACTTATATACAATCTATGAAGCTGCTGAAGAACACTTTCAGCACAAAAAAATTCAAGAGATGTGCTCATATGACAGAAATTGCTTCCTACAGCTAATTTGGCATTACCATAGGCACTGGCATTGAAATGCCATGCTCTGAAAGACAAATTGCTTGATGCTCCACAGTATCGGTGACAAGGTCGTCCAACACTTCACAGGCAATCTGCTCAGTGATCTCATCTGTATCCATTGTCAATAACTTAATCCAACCCTTGCCTTCCACCTCCTCCTGCATAATTCTTTCCAACGTCGTTCCAGCATCGTCTTCCATGTTTGCCACAAAGCTCCCATCTCCATAAAGCCAATCGCTCACAATGTTCCATACTTCTTCACCCAAAGTTCGAGATAATTTCTCTCTCCATGTTCCTAAGCATTCTCTGCTCCATGGGTAGGTGCACAGCAAGGCGTCCTGGCCAATCTCAACCAAGGCCGTGCTTACACTGTCAAAAATAAGCTTTTGGTTTGACCTTCGCTCCCTCGATTTAGCATTCTCTTCCTTGCGATCCAAGAACTTGTCACACAATGCAGGGTCAATGGGGGAGTCAGGCAGGTACCATCCTGTGAAGACTATACTTAACTGCAGATGGCCTAATCCAGCAGACGATACTATTTCTTGTACAAGAGAATAACATTGTAGTTCATCATAATCGTCATTGGAGTGCTTTAGGCAGCCTAGCAACGAAGAACACGAGTTGGTATCCTCCCATGATAATGAGCGGGCAAAAGATTCAATTGCAGGGGATTGTACAGCAACCCCTACAGATATAGAGAACATGTAGTCAGTGCACAATCATAGAGAGCAGTGGCAAGCTGAAGGGTCAGAAGAGGAGACAACTTACTCTCGGTGCAGGAAGATGATTCAGGTTCATTACTGTTGCTATCTTCAAATACGGTGTCAAGAATTGAAGTAGGACTGGGCTCATCGGGGATAGATTTCAGATCACCATTTGATTTTACTTCATTAACATCTCCAATTGCATAGTCAGAAGATACAGGTACTTCGACCAAACCAGCATCCTGCTACAGGTCTCATATTAGTTATCAGAGTAAGAAAACTGGAGCATAAAGAAGTACTCTTTCGCAGCAACTCGGGAAGAGTTAATCAAAGGGCTCCGAAACAAATGGTCATGGTGGGAGAGGATAATTCGGTAGACAAATGCAGTGATTAATAAAATCAAATTATCTAGTAAAGCATGAATATAATGAGACAAGTGTGTACTTTTGAAGAACAGGGAGCTTGACTGGTGGAATTATCAGTTTTGTCCTTGCAAAAAGCTATTTGTTCATCAGGACCAAGATTGTGAACAGACTGAGGTGTCATGTACCCAATACATCCAACCCTCTCTCCGGAGTTATCAGATGAGAGGGAAGTTTTCTCTTTTGTAGGTCTTTTATTGCCTGAGAAGAAAAAACTTGATATTTTCCCCTTGAAAGATAATTTTGCTCGACCTGACTTTGTAACCACCTTCGAAATCTCTTCAGAATTTGCAGATTGAGCATTCACAGCTCTGTCATCGAATATAGATGATGACACTGGGACAGACCTTGATTTTGCTAAATTCCTTGGAGAGCTCTTCCCATTTTCACCATACTCTCTTAAAGAAGATTCACATGCATCTTGCATGGCCGACTCATTTTCTGTGCCACTAGACCGGTTACTTGAAACAGAAACAACCCCAGCAACAGCTTCTTTCTTAGCGGCTTGAAGGGAGAGCATCTCACCCAATGTGGTTGAGCTTCTTGGCAACGGTACTTGTTCTTGATTAATCTCATTGTATGCTACTGTCGCCCATCTCTCTGAAAGCCGCTTTTTGGCTTCCCTGATCACAGATGACTCAGGTGAATGTGAATGGGGTGCCCTGCTAAAAGTAGAGGCTGAGTAAGGGGTGTTATGTCTTTTGATATAATCCCATGAATGTTGTGACATTGGACTGACTACCTCCGAATCACTTGGGCTACATCCTTCATCAATGTAGTCAACTTCTGACCCACTGAAAGAGCTTTCATCTCCTCCATACCCATTTGAATATGTGGATGATATCAGGGATTCGTCACGCCGATGATGACTCTCTGGCAGGTGTTGAACCGGGCCATGCAGTAATTCTGTAGATCCTACAATGGATGAATCATCTTGCAAGCCTCCATGAAAGTCGGGTCGCCGAGTTTTTTCAGATGGAGCTGCTCCGGGATATAGCCTGGCTCCTGTTCTATTAGGCTTCCCAGGGCTAGGCTTTAGAACCACTATCCTAGTTGACTTGGAGAAGTTGTCTTCTGCTGAGTAAGATCTCTGGTGAGTCTTTCTGATCACAGGTTCATTTTCTTCATTAACTCGGTGTGTTCTGGTTTCTCTTACTCCATTGTTCTCAACAGATTTGATTGGTTTCAACACGGTAATACGCTTTGTCGGAGGTGGTGCAGACATTGTTTCCAGTCCATTGAGCTGCTTCAAGAAAACAGGGTTTGGTTCTTCAAGAAACTTCAGAAACAACTCTCTGTTTGAACTTAGAACCTCAAGAGCTTCTTGAAACTGTTTTGAATGGAGGAGATTTTCATCTGTGGCAAGGCGTTTTGCTTCCATAAACTTTTGTCGGACAACTTCTATCTTAATGTCACTCTTGTTCCCCGAAGATCTTTCCCTAGGGAAAGTTTGCCCAAGAATATGATGTCTCCTTGATGGATCTTCAGAAACTTCATACACATCCTTAAATTCAACTGTTTCTTTGGGGCTTATGTGTACGTTTGGTGCTGTGCTGCTGTAATGGCGCAGCTCTTGCTGCTGCCATCGAATGTTTGTTGCTGCCAAATTATCAAGTGAATGACTTTTCCGCAAATTTGTTCTAGAAGAATGTAATGTTGGTTCTTTAGCAGGTGGATCATCATCAAGTCCCATTAATCTTGCAACAACACTAGGCGGCTTCCTCTTCGATTCCACTTCCTTGGAAATGTCTGTTGCTACTAGTCTCTTAATTTCAGATACATTTGATCTGTTGCTTGAAGAACTCCTAGTACTAGCTACCTGCTGCAAAGAGTACCATATCAGAAGGAAAATAATTAATGAAGACAGAGTGTCTGGACTTCACCAAATTGTGCAAGTGCTGTCCAGCTATAATATAAGTAGTACTCCCTCCATTTTATATTGTAATACGTTTTGGCTATGTCTCGATTCACCTATTGTTCAATGTAGTATATTGTTTGTATTTATGTCTAGATTTATTAGCATTCATATAAACCTAAGCAATGCTAGAAAGTCTTACACTATGAAACGGAGGTAATAGTATTTAGAAGGACAATCTAACAAGGTGAAGTTAGGTAGGGCACCTATGACAAATTGAGATAACAAATGATAGAATAAGGAAAATGACATGATACTCACTAGTTTGTCCTCTACACAACCTATAGTGGGACCAAAAGCTCTGTTGACATCTTGCCGGCCTTTACGAACTTGAGAACCTGAAAGACAGAAGCTAAATCAAATGTGGAGCCCAAATAACTAACACAAGGAAGAAAATATTAACAACCATCAATAGAAGCAAACAAATAAATACAGTCGGTTTGATTTTCAAGGTCGATGTCTTGCAGCAAAAATAGCAAAAGCACTTCCTTTTTTTTTTCGAATCCAAGAAGAGGAAAACGCACAGAAGGAAAAGGCAGAAATGTCAACGTCTAAAGGGAGACCATATAACAGTAACATTATGCAAAGGAATCATCATTCGAACAATGCCAATGCCATCTATCCTAACAGATAGGAGGAGATTGGCAACATTTCTGATAGCAAATCTGCAAAATCTCACCCCACCTGTGCCAAGCCACCAAGTATCATTTCTAGAAACAGCATTTCTGGCAAGTAGCACTAAAGTATAAATATTTATAGATTAGAAAGCAAAATCAGGACTTGGAGATCACTTCATTAAGCAGTTAAACACAATGTCGAAGGGATTTGTGTACCATCTCTGCGAGTTCTACCCATTAGTACATCTGTACTGGCCATCCCTGTACTCAGGTCGAACAGATTGATCATTGCCTTCTTATCACAAAGGATATCCCAGAGGATAACACCATTGATGAGTCCTAAAAAGACAGAAATGACAAGAAATTCAGTAAAATACCACAGAGGGTATGAAACATTACAAAACCAACCTAGTCTAGTACCCGTGATCCGCAAAAATGATCTAGTCAATTAAGTCACAATAGTATTACAGGCAGCTGGTAAGAAACCGGCGAGCTAGCACCCTAGCGTAGCGAAGCATAGAACGCTTTCTTGTAAAGCCTTTCTCATTGAAGCCTTAAATTTGAAACTGTTGGTATGGGTCATATAAGGGCAGATGAGATTACCAAATGTACTGTACACTGTAGCAAGATGCTGTCCTTCCAGGAAAACATCAAACATACACATGCAAAAGCTGGATTTTTGCAGACATTAGTAGGCCATATTGATGCAAAGAGAGTACAGTTCATGGCCCGGTTCTATTTAAAACCAAAAGAAAGGAGAATGGCACGTCCGACGAAAAGATACGATGGGGACTGAGCAACACCAGGCAAGATGAAAAAGCAGAATGTGTAGCAGCCAACAGGAGGTAACATAAAAGCAGATGCACTATTCCAATTGGATGGAGAGAATTACAAATCCATGATTACCATCAAAAGGAATCTTGCAGTGAGAAAGGCTTTGAAAGGCTGCACTTTTCTCAGTAGGATAGTTCAGTTATTATCATGAACAAGTGCACAGCTCCACAGCTGGCAGGAGAGAGACGACCAAAGAAGCTCGGCTTTCTACTTGACAGAAATCAAAATCGAAGCTGTTAGCTTCAAACGTATCAAGTTTCAAGAATTCACAATTCAAAATAACAAAACAAAAAAAACACAGAGAAACTATGCAAAGCAACGAAACAGCACGCGCTGGGCCTCAGAGGGAATCTTGCAGTTCTCATCAGAACATCGATAGAACGAAAAGAACAAGACGCCAGGACGTTGATAGCAGATTAGCAGGGGAGGGGAGGGGAGAAGTATAACGACAAGGTAGAAAGGAATGTGAAGAACAAGACGTATAGCGTACTCTGAAGCCCAAACGAAGCCTGAAACCGAAAAGCAAAAGAGATGGAGAGAAAGAAAAAGCAAAATCTGATAAGCTCTTACTAAAGCTGCGATTTTCGCAGCGGAGAGGAAGAAGCACCAAGAACTCGAAGCTTTCCACGCGGAATGCGGCCGAACTCCCCCCCGAGCCAATCCTCGTGAAATCAGAGACGAGCTGAGCGCACCAGGGATAAACCAGAACGCTCTGCTCTACGCAAGCAGGAGTTCATCACAGTGACGAATGGGTGGTACACAGCTGCGCGAGGGGCATCTTGCAGCCGAACAGGCCAAGCATTTAAACTGTAAAGGCTGCATCTTTGCTCTGCTCGTCATCAGAGAGCAGCATTGCGAGCTGCGGCCGCGACGCGCGCCCCGGGCAATAAATTCTCGGGCGCGGGAGCGGAAAGGGACGGGAGGAGGGGAGGGGGGGAACTGCGGAAAGGCGCCGCCTTTACGCCATCATCGATGGGAATTTCGGTCCTAGGGGGATCATAAATAAACCCGAGCTCGGATCTTCACGCGCCCCCCCCTCCCGCCCGGACGCCCCCCGGCCACCGGAATTCGCGAGGCCAATCCACCGAACGCAACCTCAAAACCTACGCACGCACACCACCGAATCAAACGCCGCACTCAACCGCTGGCCGGTACCCCACTCAACACTGAATGAGACGGGAGAGAAAGATCTAACGGAGAAGGCAAGAGAAGGGAAAAAAAAAAAGAAAGAAACATCGAATAGGAAGGAACACACGCCAACTCATCTCGTCTGTGTATACTCCGGGAACGGCGGGAGGGAGAGAAGGGACAAGAATTGAGAGGCGCCGCACCTACGCGCGAGGCGGGCGTTCGCCGGCGGCGGCGACCGCGGCGCGGGCCAGGGCAGTGTGTGGAGCGGGGCGCTACGCTACGCGATGGCGAGTTGGCGACGGTGCGTGTGGGGAGGCCAGGACGGTTGGTTGGTGCAGTGCTGATGGGATGATTTACCCGGACCCGGAGGAGGCTTCGTGAGCTCTGAACTGTGCGTGTTCTTGTGTTTTGCTCGTCTTGACCTGTTGTTCCTCACGCGTTCCACCGCCACTCCGCGCGTGGGTTGCGTGCGTGCGTGCGTGCAAAAGAGAAGAAAGAAAGGAAGAAGTGGAGATGACGAGAAGTGGGGGGAGTTAATTAATTAACTGAACGGAAAAGAACAATGAAACATCGGCGGCAACGGCATACGCCATGTGTTTCGTTCTTTTCCAGTCGTACCGTCAAAGGAATAGGAAAAGTAGAGAAATAAAGATGTATGTCAACGTTATTTTATAGTAATTTTTTTAAGAGGTTTTGAGTGGATAAAAATTTTCCTATGTTTTCTCTCTATTTTTCGTACGAAGGAAAATTTTCTTTGATTTTCTATGATGCATTCCTATAAACCGAATGGCTTTAAAAGGAATCCAATCCTTTAGAATTGGATCTTTATTTTTTCTTCCAAACGAATAGGACCTAAATATACAGCGACTATTCATTCGCAGTACACTTGTGTTCTCTAATCTACGGAGGAGAAGGCACTCCGTCTTGTACAGGCGGTTCAAAAGCCCCACGTAATAGGGGCCGTGTTATTTTAATTTAGAGCTTGGAAAACAAGCATCTCCGTATTCAGTCGTAGCGCACCAACTGTTCACGAGATAGGCGTGACATAAGCTTGTTGACCGCATAAATCCAAATTTTTAATTTTAAAATTAGAGTTAATTTAAGTTTTTTTACTAAAATTTATTTTTCGGACTTAGCTTTTAGATCGTAAGAATTCGTATAAAAATTATATTCATAAACTATTTTTTATTTTAAATATACGGTTTGGTTTTTCTATAAAATAAGTCAAAAAATCACTCTATTGCAACATGATATGATTCTTTTATGAGACATGGTTTTCTTATCTTTATTCATTTACTCGTTTGTTGGTACGTGAAAACCATTTCATTTTTCAGACATCATTCTTAATATTTTATTGGGAATGATAGTATACTTTCTATATGCCACATAGACTTTATTTCTGATCTTTTTGTTTGTCCCAAAAATCTTTATTTTCCTTTTGCCATCGTTGTATTAAAGTTTGATAAAGTGCGATACAAGTGACTTAAGATTTGATAAAAAGTAGAAAACAATTGTATTAAAGTTTAAAAAATAAAAATACACTTTGATCTTTATAAATTTGTGTTGTAAGGTATGCTAAAATAAAATTTTTTTTATGGAGTACTATAAACGCTGATTATTCTCGGTAACTCCTCGCTTGTTGCACCCTCCCTATTTCATACTCTCTTTTTAAGGCTTTGCACTGCTGATAACCACAAAGTCAATACAAAAGTTAGCTGGTAGCGTGAAAATCTTTCATGTTATCAAGAGTTCACGTAGAGCTATTTTGTATAATAGTTAAATACTTCCCCGTTTCAAAATATAGGACGAAATTACAAATAACACAAAGATCAAAAATCAATTATATTTATCTCCTCGTTTAGATAAGACGTATATAAATCAAATTTTGATGGTGAAGAATATAAATCAAATTTAGAGGAGAGATATGCAAATTGATGTATGCTCGCATACATGTCTTATATTACGGGATATAGAAAAAAAACAGGTATGCCTTATATTTTGGAACATTGAATAATTTTTAAAATGTGTTTCATGTCAGGCAGTGCATATAAAATTGGTTTCTAAAACTGAATTTTGAGAATTAGATAAAAATGTATTCCCAATATGCTCTCAAATCTATTTTTAATATTTATGGATGTCTAATAGCAGTTCTCTCATATCTCATATTTAAGACTGGCATATATATTTCTAATAAGAGGTGATTTAGTTTTTGACTTCTTCTCTAGACGAGGATAATTTTGAGAAATAATATTTTCTAGATGGATTCCATATAATAATTAAAGATTTTAAAGATGTGCCCCTAAGTATTATCGTGTCTCCTTCGGCTTCAACGGACGTCTGGTTTCGGCCGTACGTGGTGTGTTCACGGGGCGTGGGGGCTCGGGCGATCGATCGGGACGTCACTGCTCGCCTGTCTGTGCCCGCCACGGTTAGCACTGTACGCTGCAGAACAGGAGAACATGAACAGCCAGCCATGCGGCAGCGGCCGCGGTCCCGGTCCCGGGTGCGGACGTACGCCGAAGTGGGACGTCGCGGAAAACGGCAGGTTTGGCCGGAGCCGAGCACCCCGCCCCTCCCTCCCGATGGATCTCATCTCCTCCACCGCGCGCGAGCTCCGGCTCCGTCCCCAGAGCTCCCTCTCCGGTAGCCAACCCAACCCAACCCGCGCGCGCGACGAATTTTTGGTGTTTTTTTTACGCGGTTCGCTGATGCGCCGCGCGACACCGCGGCAGGTTGGGCAGGGCAGACGCGCGCCCAGACCGCGCCTGCCTGCCTGCCTACCTACCTGTGGCGCTGGTGCGGTACTCCCTCCTCGCGGCGTCACGTGCATCTCCTTTCGCGCGCTTGTCTTCTCTGTTCTTCTTCCACGCGGACAAACCGCCGGTGCGGGTGTTTTGGGAGAGTTGGAATTTTTTTTCTCACACCGGCAGCCCGGGTTAAACATCTGTCGAGAAACGTCCATCGTTCCGGCGGATGTACGACGGTGACAGGACGGTGCAGCTGCGAATACCGACGATTTTAACGTCTCGTCCTCCCATGACAGGCCTAAGGCCTTAGTTCCCAAAATTTTTCTCCAGAAACATCACATTAAATTTTTAGATATCTAAATAAGACATTAAACGTAGATGAACCAAAAAACTAATTACACAGTTATGAAAGAAATCTTGAGAATAATCTTTTGAGCCTAATTAGCCCATGATTAGCCATAAGTGCTACAGTAACCAACATGTGCTAATGACGGATTAATTAGCCTCAAAAGATTCGTCTCGCGGTTTCCAGGCTAGCCGTAAAATTTGTTTTTTCATTCGTGTCCGAAAACCCTTTCCGACATCCGGTCAAACATTTATCGTTACACTTCTCCTAAAAATTTTCTCAATCAAAACACCCCCTTTTCCTTTCCTAGTACTTGCGTACATTGTCCAAATCGCCGTGTGAAATTTGAACCAAGCACTAGGTGCTTCTCCTAGGTAAAAGATGTATATCTAGGCCACGTTTAGTTCCTATAAATTTTCCCCTAAACACTACATCGAATCTTTGGACACCAGCATTAAATATAGAAAAAACGAAAAACTAATTGCACAGTTATATGAGAAATCGTGGGACGAATCTTTTGAGTCTAATTAGTCTATGATTAGCCATATGCGCTAATGACAGATTAATTAGGCTAGCTCAAAAGATTCGTCTCGCGGTTTCTAGGTGAGCCGTAAAATTCATTTTTTTATTCGTGTCCGAAAAACCTTTCTTACGTTCCGTTTCGATGTGTCTAGCAAATTTTTTTTTGCTTTGCTATCTAAACGCAGCCTTAACGTAAAGCTGAACTTGTGAGGCAGAGTCACAGCTCACAGGTGAGATGCCTGACAATTCTGACGACGAGCCGAGAGAGCGTCTGCAAACCGGCAACTATGTCTGGCAGTATGAACCAGCAGCTTTCGTGTGTAGCAGTATGACACATCTGGTCTGGCTCGCAAAGACGCATCACAGATTAGTCATAACTCATAAGCCATGTCCAGGCGTGCTATGCTGCCAGTTCATGCAAAAAAAAACAATGTCATAATGGTATTGCCACCACTCATATGAGGCTAAGTACTCATCACTACTCAAAGGCGCGATGATCATACATTTATACTGCTCTATTTTCCAGACAATGGAACTACGGAACACGCGACGATATGAAAACCCGTACATTTCCTTTGCATTTTCTATATCTTCACACATGTGGCAGCACTGCAGCAGTAGGGCTGGTTGGTTAGCTGGAGTGTTACGGTCACCCAGGTACGGCGATCTCATAATGCAAAACGGGAATTAGGGGAAGCAATCATGCATAGGCAGCTTCGGCACGTCGCCGTCGCAGCCCAAAACCGCCAAATTGCCAACCGTGGGGAAGAGCCCCCCACGCTCGTGCATCTTCTGGCGAACGTAAAATCCGTCGCGGGCTGGCAACTTGACACGGTGACAATGTCACCCGCATCGGATGCCTGCCGCTGTCTCTCACTTGAAACCGACGTGGTTTTGGGAGAGCCAAGGCAGAAAAAAACTTAGCGTGCCATCCCAGTTCGCCTTCTCCATAACTCCAAAGCCATCCACTGTGATGCATAAATAGATGTACATATCGTACGGTAGAGGATAGCTTGCACATTTCTCATCTCATTATACTGGCGTTATGTGGGGCAGATTCGAGCATGAGGGGGGGTTCAAGTATCTCACTCATGTTACAGGGGCTATGGCCCCCCAGGGAATCTAATGATGAGAAACATGAGAGTTGAAAGCATTTTGAATTTTTGATAACCAGAATTTTGCAAGCGTGCAGTCTCCCCAGAGAATATTTGGGAATTTGCAGATAAGAGGATTCGTAGCCAAAGTATCATCAGTAAATCCAGTCATCTGTAGCGAATCATGATTCATGTACCACAAATGATACCGGAATTAAGCCACACATCGCATTTCGCAACATAAGTTCTTCCACGCGGAAGAAGGGCCCCTACTATGCACAATGATGGCACCACTACCAGGTAAACAAAATTGGGGCAGGCATTCAGGGAAGATTGTATCAATTTGCTCCTGCCACCTATGGAACGCAACCAAATGGGATCAGGATGCACTCCCCTAGAGTTCGACTGGACTGCATCTTCTAAAAGAGTTAGTACATTAGATTTTCAGCGGGCTCACTGTGCTGCAATGGCCTCCCCAGAGACTAGAGCTATACCAAAATTTCGATGCTTCCCATCAGCCTTATTGATGAGCTTGAAACCTTTCAAAGGTAGCTGATTTATGAGAAGAGTTTCCAGTTGGCATGCAATGCTCTTGCCAGGTACCAAAATATATAATATCGTGGCATCCTGCATACCTTCCTTCGATCTGTGAGCACTCAGACGACCCACAAGATCATCCGTCTGCAGGCAGTGGAGACAACATTTTATGACCCTCATAGTAAGTTAGTAACACAGTAAAAGAATGGAGATACCATGGAATATGATAAATAAAGTACCTGCCCAACATACAGTTTGTTGTCACGTCTGATAATTATATAAATGCTAGACCTGCCAACAGTTGAAGGTGGAGGTTGCTCCCTAGCACCTACAGCAACACAGACCACCTCAATCATTTCTGCGATTTTTCTTTTGTTGTAGAGGTCCAACAGTTTCTTCTTGCATATTGTGGTAACAACACACTCAACTTCTCTTAGTAGTCCAAAGGCACCCGATTGAAGCTCTAGTCCATTTCTCAGGTAATCAGGCTTCTCAACCAAGCTATTTACAGTAGAGATGGCTATGGATGGTTCATGGTGGACAGTAGATGTCTGCTTGTTGTTTGTGCTCATAACCGAATATAGTTCCTCAGCTCTTCTAATTATCAAGTCAGGCATACCTTCTTTCCTGGCTGTTTGAAAAGCGAGACTCTCTCGACAGATGCCATCCATTAATTTCCATGTTGGCTGAATGCACCCATCGATGACTTCTGTTCCCATAGCTTTGAAATCAGTATTGTGGAGTGACAAGGGAAGGTCAAAAATGTCATGCAAATGAGTTGATATGATGCCTATGCAGCCAGCATTATCGAGTCTTTCAATGATGCTACCAGCTATACATGTTCCTTTTGCTGTTTCTGTGCCCCTACATATTTCATCAATTAGAACAAGACTACTAGCTGTAGCTCGGCAGACTAAAGATCGTATCTCTGACATTTCAATCTGCAAAGAACAGACAGTCAATAAAAATATTTATCATGGTAATTAGGAAGTTTATAATAAACGATGCTAACAGAACATAAATTTAGAGTAAGAAATGAATAACCTATTGCACGCACAGGTGGAAAACAAATAGTGCAGGTACAGCAACTAAATTTATCATAGCATTTGCAATTTTGCATCACAGTTCTTATCGTGATCCCATGCATTTACACATTGAGTAAAACCAAGCAAAGTTTCTATCATGTAAATTTTGTGACGTGCTACTTGTTGGGGAGAAGTTCAACATCAATAAAAAGCTAATATAATTAGTTTAAAACAGCAATAGCATCAATCAAAAAAATTTTAGCAGGTCAAATCCCAACCCCATTGCCAACCTGAGAATGTAGTACACGAATCATTTTAAAAAAAAATACGAAGAGCTACAAATTGGCACCTGAAATGAGCTTTTGCCATCAGCTGGGCTATCATAGGATTTCATATGCAGCATGATGGAATCAAAATGTGGGATCACAGCTGAAGCAGCTGGCACCATCAGGCCACATATTCCGAGTAATGCAGCAGCACAAACTGATCTCAGCATACTGGATTTACCACCACCATTTGGACCAGTAAGAATAAACAAAGAGTGCATATGGACATCATTCAGTATTGCATTCCCTTGGTTAGTATCAAGCCAGTAAGGAAAAGTTCCTAATAATTTCATTTTACTTGAGATTTCCTCTGTACCGTTATCCTGTATGAAATGCATATGATTAGTATCAAGCCAGTAGGAAAAGTTCCTAATAATTCCATTTCGCATGAGATTTCCTCTGTAACATTATCCTGTATGAAATATGTCATACATATAAGCACAAAACATTGCGAAAGGAATATACCTCGGGGCAAATTAAAAATTGGTGCAGGTAACGGCTGGGGCTAGAATCTATATACAAAGGCTGGTCCTACAATGCGTTACTTTCGTTCAACAAGATTAACTGTATCATTCGAAACTAACAAAACTGCATTTTGTACCTGAAAGTGGCAATACTGCATGAACACAACAAAGATTTTGCATCTCAGATAACAGTAACAGACAAGAAACCTAGATGGATGCTATGAGTACCTAGCATCAATGACGACTTTACAGAACTGCTACAACTAGCACACATGCAATCATATGGCAAGTTATTAGCCAGAATGGGAAGTCCTCATTTACATAGCACAGTCCTGCCATAAGCAAACTGAAAACACTGTCCGTTTATGTATGTTCATTTTTTTACGGTTGTGTCAGGAGGCCGGAGGGGGTGTTGTCACACATACATAAGGCTAAATGGATACAGTATCTTAAATGCCAATTGCTAAAAGTTGTTCCAACTGGACTAACATGTGCATCTGTAAGACTAATAGTCTAACACAGTGCTACCTAAAAAAAATAAAAAAAAAGGGGGTAGACAACAGAAAGAAAAAGGTAAGCAAAGATAAAGGCATCATCTCATATAAGCTTATTTTCATGGAGATTGTTTCCCAGACTAAAAAATAGTAAGACAATATGGTACCTTACATAAGGGGGATATAGTAGGAAACACCCAGCCCCTTCTTCGTCCTTCACTGTTCAAAATCCCCAATAAAAATGTATGAAACCAGGAAAATGTATATATTACCAAAACAGAAATATTATGAGTACATTAAACTGACAATTTTATGCCTCGTAAAATGTACAGTCCAAAAATATAGGTAACACGCTATTAGCTAAATTCAATGAGAAACATGACATCAAAAGGTTCCAGAATAAATTTAAAATATATAACTTAGAGATATTCAGATGTAATAACCAAGATTGACGTCAGTGGCTATTGGCTAATAACAAGTCGTAGAAAAGAACTAACTAGTTGATTATCTATAGGATTTTCCATTTGATAAGCCTGAAGTTTCCAGAATTATATATAAATAAAAAGAATTAAATCCAACTCTACTAGTGCTTTGTCAATTTGCTACAACTACTACTAACCAGACCACCAGTTGTTTAGTGGAGCTATGGAACAGCTCGGGTGCAAAATTTTGATCATTGCTTAATTTTACAGTAGCAGAATACAAGAGGATACACTAAGTCACTAACCAATGTATTGCAGGTTTATTAAAAGAGAAACAACATAATACTCAATACAATGTTCGTAGAGGCAAGGTCAAAAATAATCACCTAACATGACCAAAAAGTGCCTTTGTTATGATGAGTAACGTTGAGCAGAAGACAAGTATATTAATCTTGTCCTGCAATTCACTTGAAAGTCCTCTCAGCAACTCAAGAACTTTACATCTTGCCTTATCACAAGCATCATGGTACCTAAAGAAACAGATTATGATTAAGTTACTGTAAAACAACTGATGTTAATTCACCTGCTTGCTCTGTAATGTGTTACAACTTACAACCAGCTTATTATAGATGATATATTATTGTTCAAAAAAATACTATAGTTTGTAGATTATGATCATTCATTTTGTTCAAAAGCAAAATAATAATCCCTCACAATAGAAAAAAGCAAAACATTTTTTATAAAACTTAATAGTAGCATGTGAGATAAAAATAGTGAACACATTCAACATATATGCAGTTTCAATTCTCCTTAACAATTAGTAGCATTTCGTTTGTGCAGTTTGAACAAATTTAGCAACTTCAGAGTGAGACATGCAGTTCAACAGATAAATAGGGTGAGACTGCCACTTTGATTATTAAGTGAGGTTACCAAGTGGTTATCATCATCAATGCCGATACCTGGTTAAAGCATTCTCAACTTTGATAGTGGTGAACCATTCTTCTCCAACCTTTCTACCTTTCGAGTCAATTGCAGGCTTCAATTGCTTTATCTGTTGTTCACCAGGAGTGTTGGCCCACACATTTGGTGTGAATCGCTTCCCTTTAAACCAAACAGCTTCATGTTCTTTTGCATAACAAATTTCTGCCTTCGGACTTCCATTTGATGACATCACAGATTTTACTCTTAAAACAATTGGCAAAAAATCTTGAATGACCTGAAAAAAAATTTAATGTGCGTTAGTCAAATTCAAGACAAATCAGATCAAAGCAAACGCAAATGTGAAAAATCCAATTCAGTCTCTTGCAAATATCCATGGTATATATCCAAGTTTGAAGGCTGCAGCCACAGGTATCGATTTATTGTTAAAGATTCACACATTTTTAGATCAGTATTGGTACCACCACAAAGTATTATAGTTTGTTCACATACAAAGAATTCTGGTAAACTGAAATTCACAATAGATTCAATAAACACAGAAACTAATTCCTCAAAACATACCGCTGTTGACAGTGCCTCAGCAGCTATATCAACATTTGAAAACTCCTCTTCAGCATGCACTCTTTTTACACGTCCCTTCCAAGATGACTCCATATCATTGAAGAACTCTTTGGGAATATATTCAGATGAAGTTATTGCCTGGTCACTTTCACCACCTAAAGATATTACTTCAGCTATACGTTGTGAAATAAAGCTACATTCATTGACCTACAAAAAAAGACAAAATAATATGCTCAGATCAATAACACAGGGAAGGGATAATATTGCCAAATTGGCTTCAACTTACCAGGATATCGGCTTCAACTTTCAACCCAGTAACTATGGCGGCAGGATCAAGCAATTTGTTCAGGATAGCAGAAAGCTCAGCATTGCTACTCATGAACAATACCTCATCTAGAACATTCTTTATTCTACAGAATTCGATGTGATTAACCTCTTTTGACTCAAGTAATTTCACAAGCTGCAAAACCAAAATTAAAAATAATATAGGGTGAGAAAAATGCACTATAACCATGCTAAATTGATGAAAACTAGCAGGAGATAAAAGGTTTTCCTAAAGATGAAGAATAAAATCAAATTAATACAAAAAAAGGAATCTAGGATACTTCCTTTTCAATATCCCAATTATCATTTTACTCACTATAAATGGCCCATGAACCACTGGCGAAATCTAGAGGGTGGTCCCAGCCCCCAGGACCACCCAAAAAATCCCAGCTTAAGCCTATATATATTATACAAACAAGAAAATTAGCTCATGTGTGGAGAGAAAAAGATCATTTATTAACATATACAAGATGCACTTCTGATCAATTTTATACTTCTATTATATATTGCATGTTATATTTGTGACATTTTAAAAAAATATGTAAGTTGGACCACCCATACTAAAAATCCCAGATACCTCACTGCCATGAACATACATGCTAGTAGTAAACTGATATACAAAATCATTACATAGAGCCCATAGAAACCTTATATCAGCTATATGTCTCATAAGTCATAAAACCAGTGTGGTCAGTTAGTGGTAATGCCTATTTAGTATCCGCAAAAGGCTGGTAAAGAAAATAGCCAAGAAGAATAACCAATGAACATTTCAAAAACCCTTCTAACATTTTTTTGTATCTCCAAACAATATTGCCAAATGATGCATCCTACTTCATTATGATACCAAGTAGCCAAATTCCTCAGATTTACAAATCCAGCTTAATGTTATATCAAGTAATCACAAACATCTTTACATCTCACACAAGTTACATGTGACTAGGGACATTGGGATGTACTACTGTGAGCTCTGGTATATAATTACTGGGTAGTGGGTATGAAACGTTAAGTTAATTTATCCAGCATGAACATGCACGATGCATCAAGCACACAATCATATAACTGATGGTGCAAGCATTGCAGTATTTCTCTAAGGAAAAAGAAAGCAACCTTTGCGGCTGATATGCATGTAAATTCAGGAATCGAGCAAGTTATGCTACCCATTAGCCTGCAAGCCTCTGAAACAGTAAGATATGCAGCGGTCATGATATAGCTTTGAAAAGCTAAAAGTTTTCAAGACATAAAAATATAACAGCTGTTATCATATCATGTGGTGAATTTCAAAGTAAAATGGCTCAAAAGGAGGTAACTACTTTAGCTGCTTTTGCAACAAATATAATGTTACCAATTGATATTATTGTCTATTTAATGCAATTGTACATAATGTATGAGATATTGTAGCACAGTAGCACTCAATGTAAAGAATCATCACACATAAAAGTTCAGAATCAGCAATTCAGCAAATTATTTAGAAAAAAGGTCAGACTGTTGTGATACCTTCGAGCCATTCTACCAGTGAAATTGTAGCATAGGATTGACCAACAAACTCTAAAAATATCACAGCTTTGCTCAACCTAAGAAATGATTTGTTAATGCAATTATGACATATGAGGCTATGACAGTATCTGCAGTTCTCCGCAGAGATGGAAATACATTTTTTATCCATAGCAATTAAACCATCACGATGTAGTGATGTCGTTGGAACAGGAAAGCATGCATAGTTCCAAGGATCAAATTCAGATGAAATTACGGACAGGTCATTCCATTTTTGTCCATTTTGCAAAAAAAAAAGGAGGGGGGGGGGGGATAAAGTTAATACCAATCATAACTGTATGTGGTTAGGTAAAACTCAAATAGATATTATCTTCCACACAGTGAACTCAAATTCTGATTCCAGGAAATTACAAGCACTGAATCTCACAGGGAAAAAAATACCTTGAACCGATGACGCAACATCAAAAGATGGAGGATTAAGAAGAAGATCTCTAATGTACCTACATATATCGTAAGAAAAGGTAACTCTCAAGATCCAAAGGAAACACATAAAAACAATGAAATATAAAGATCTTGCCCCCAAAGCAAACCTATAATATCTCATATTAAAATAAGATCCCATGTGCATATGTATAGTACAGCAACAATTTTAATTCAAGGAGTATTTGAGAAGAGTGATATGGTGTGATTCTTACATGATATTTTCTCTCGCCTGCCACTGTTTTAAAAAAATACAAGTACCATTTGTGGTGGAATTACAAAGCAATGATTAACTGTATTTCAATGCAGACATTTTTTTAGCTGATTTCATGGAACAAAGAAATGATCACTGGCCTAGTTCATTACATATCTGCATTATTCATTGGCCTCGGGAACAAATGAAGGCATTGTGAATGAGTGTGCTGACATTTGGTTAGTGGTAATCTAGGAGGCTAATTAGACTTAATAGTGTTTAATGAGGCAGGTATAGGAAAATGATGCCCACAACAACATTTACTGTCTTACACCTTAAACCTACAATCATGACAAATAAATTGGAGGTTGAGTACTTGGCAAGATTCCTCCGTGACTATTTTCTAGATACTTGCCTGATGACCAGATAGTAGTGCTCTATGGACTGATTGACAGAATATTTGCATATGTATATCCTTAGGACAAGACAATAAATAATTGTCTTGCTTTGGCACCACCAAATCAACTGTTTCAGCAATCAATATGAGGAATATGCTAGCATCAATCTTGCATAAACCCTCAGTTCTCTTGATAAGTAGCATGGGAAGAACAGTGCTAAGCACAATCATTCAATCAAAGTTAATCGATGATCCAATGGACATAAATGATGCATGACTGAATCCTACCGGAAAAGAGCCTCTGAACAGTTCATAGAGTCACAAAACTATGCTATTTTGTACAATATTGTGAAGATATTTTCGAGACAAATCTATACATATGATTTTCATGTATCCAATCTGAATAGTTAAAAAATGCATTGGTGCTTAATGTTCTGCAATCTTGACTTTATGTATGTCCAAAACGACAGGCTTTAGTGACAAGAGGGAGTACAAAGATGTGCACAGGAACTAAGTAATACTATGAACTTAATTCAACAAATAACAATACTTACAATGATGGAAGGCCACCAAAGTTTGGAGGGAGAACCATCTTTAGCAAACTTGGTATTCCCTCAGTTGGTATCATTCCTATCATAGCAAATTATTAATAAATGAGATTCCACCACTTTAGAAGGCTCTGTAAAAAATCAACACCCAGTAAGCTAACACATACCAATTTGTGTAGCCGTTCCAAGATATAAAGGTTGAGGTCTCCCTTCCAATGAAACAGTGACATTACGGAAAACAGTCCTATCTTCAAGCCCATATATTTCCTTTACCTTAAAAAATTAAATCTTTTGGACGTAAGAAAGTAAGAATCAACATTCTTAGGCACATTGAGAAATATATAGAACTCAGGCACATAAAAGCCTAGGAAAATCAGTAAAAGTTCATATTTAATCTCAACATATGTATCATATGCACGAAAAATCATGATAATCATGCACTGTCTCCAGGGATATTCTAACCTTGCACAGCAATTCTTCAATAGGATTACCATCAAACCACTCAAAAGATTTTCCACTGCACTCGCCCCACAATAGCCCCCCTTCACCGAACTCCCCCCAGCGTGATGTGCCTAAACCATAAGCAATTGACAGGAAGGAATTATTAAGTCGTCTGATTAGTCACGATTAATTATGATTAGTCAGCCTAATCGGAATATGCGGCTCAATCATGACCTCGAGGCGATCAGCTCGATCAGGAAACTAGTCGTCCAATTAGTCATCGACTAATCATGGTTAGTAATGCGATTAGGAGGTGGACGACTAGTTTGAAAGAGGCTTCAAAGTAGCCACCAAAAAATACTTGATACTTGCTTTATTTTACACGTATTTATTACAATGTATCTGTCTAGTATAGTAGCAATATAATGTATAGGTATACTTAAGTAAACATACTATAGTACTATACACTTATACAGCACAGTAGTTACTAGCATACAACTATAAATATATACACATGTCCTGGGTAGAAGAACAACTAGACACCGACTAGCCCCGAGTAATCAAACCTGATTGACGACTAATTGTCTAATCGGTACCCTTACAACTAGCCTTGACTTTACAATTTGAAAACATTGATCATAAATAAATAGCTAGATTTAAAACCATAGATAGCTACAGCTAAATTAGTCACATCCATATTATATTAATGAAAAAAAAACAGATATGCCTCCATAAATTTCAATCATAAGTTTCTTCCTCATACATACGAGTGATACGACATTTGTAAGGAAAAAAACAAATGCATCAGTATATGTAGAGAGGAATGAACACCTAGAATCTTTCAAACTGTTGTTCAATTACAAAACCATGAAATGTGGTATAGATGTAACAGCATCAAATTTGGATAACTTTACCTATGATATGATCTAAAATGAACAGAAAATCATGTTAAGAGCATAAGTTAGAACGTTATATTTCCTGGTTCCAGAATAGCTATTTCCTGTGCTCTTAGTTCAAACACAATAAAAAAATTAGAGAAAACAATTGCTCTGAAATATTAACCCAAACCTGAAGAATTATTCCTCAAAGAACTATGAAGGTATAGATGATGATAACGGCATATGCGAAGCTTAGTAACTACAGCTTCCTCTGTTAAGCCCTCCTCAGCTGAATATGTTTTCATTGTCTCTAGCACAGAAGTCAAGCAATAGCCTTTTGCAGATCGTGAAATCCCTGATAAATACAAATTTCATAGTGTATAAATACTTCAGTGCTGGAATCAGTACACACAGGTCTAATGAAACCATCATATAAACGGGGAATAGAAATCAAGAACAGACAGAAATGAAATATACACATACAAAGCATAACATAATGCCTCAATTGAAAACAAAAAATGTTCTCTGCGCCTCAAGCAACACTCATAGGTCTGTACACCATGATTTATTACTTGTACTCATTAAAATTTTAGGAAAAAATGGTACTGTTAAAGTCCTATTCAAGATTCACAAGTAGTAATTATGACGTTTTTAACAAAAGACAAACATTTCACTAAAGTATTGTTTATAAAAATTAACAGAACATAAAATATAATGGACCATATTCACCAATTGAATTATATGCTCGAATTTGTTTACTAGTACACTCTCAACATGAAATTGATATAAAGTTACATACTGAAATTTTATGGAGCAAATATATGACTAGCTGACAAGCAGCATAGTTACAATGGAACAATTGACACGGAGATTTAACTCAAGTTATGGAGTAGAAATCTGGAAGTAAAACCCACCAACTACAGGCATTGGATCAGGAAACTCAACATCATGGTCAACTTCAGCAAGACCAAATACATAAGGACTGCCAGGATGCGCATGGCTGTAATAGAAACAGAAGTACACAATTACGAGCTGAACTAATTATCAAACCTTACAATGTAAAGGCAAGATGGCAGCTTCCTATTGTTAAGATCTAGATGCACATGCCAGTAATATTGCAAGAAAGAACAGGCTTGTGGAGGATAAATATTATGAATATACACCACTATACTTTGTTGTTAAGTATGCAAAATATTGAATTGAAAGCCACAAAATAATAAGTCAAACACTACAAAATAAGTTTTCTCAAATATCATCCATTCACTAATAAATAATGAAGTTCTAAATTAAACTTCCACGATAAAGTCACACAATTACCCAGAAATAAATCGACCTTTCCTAGCACGAGCTTGGGTTGGGCCTTGAATTTCCTCTACTATGCACTGCATACAGTAGTAAAAAATAACAAAATGCACATAGTGTCAATGTCAAGAAGATAGCCAATTAAAAATACAGCCAGAGATGCCAAAATTGGTGGGAACTTAATGGTCAAGTATGTCACAATTGATAAAAGCAGCATGGTCAAGTACTGCTTACAATTGAACAGCCAAATCCACAATTGTTTAGCTCTATGGTCACTCCAGTACTAACGCAAATGAAGTTGGTTTAAAACTCCTGGGTGCAAAATCATGTGATGACCTCATGAAAAAAGTCTCATTTTGACCCATCTCTCTCCACAAATTTATGTCAAATGTTCAGCATGAGAGGATAAAAAATTGCCAAAAAAAAGTATCAGCCTCATTAGTATGATTGTAATAAGCACAAGCGAAACCACTTATTGATGATTAAAATATAATTTGTATAGTAAAACTTTTATATATGTGTTCTTAGATCTAAAAGCAAAGGCTGAAAAATAAACTACGATGAAAAAACCCAAAATTAACTCTAAATTTAAGTTTTAAAATTCAAATTTTAGCTTATAAGCATAGGCGAAAAGATGGGGACCATAGTCATTTCCTGTTTATGGGAACAGTGATTTTAGAACCGGTAGTTGCAGTTGTATTTCTACAGTTACCAAGGTTCTAAAAGGTGGAATCTAGTTTCAAGGGATGCCCCCACCTTGTAGCACTTGTGGCAAAATCAGCCACTTATGCAGCTTGAGTGGTACAAGGTTGGGGCATGTGTTCCTTACTTGCAGACGTGTGGAGCTTTTCTCAAGAACACTGAAAATTACATTGTGCAAATGATCTTAATGGATATAATGTTACAAGCAGCTGAGTTAACATCTTACCACAGAGTAACCACATCGAGTTAAGTCATCCAATGTTTGCCGCAAATTCTGTAAGGAAATTTGCTCTGATGTCATACTATTATCAACATAACTCTAGAATGTGCATCAATTATAATCCTATTAAATAGATGTTTGCCACAAGTTCTGAATATTGCTCCCATGATACTGATATGTTCACTATTATCAACAGTACAATAAGATATGAACCATGCTGACTTCAATTCCTAGCATATCTCCTAGTCTGAACGATATCACCGAATAATGCTCGAACCATATTGATGGATCGTGGGCATACAAAATGCTAGACATGTGATATAAGTAACTAATACAAGACATAAATTATCTGTGTTCACAATGTGTAATGGCAAAAAAGGCAGGCAACTGACAAAATGTTGTTGTGGTTAGACTAAAATTTAGATCTAGTCAAAAGGCAGCAGTACGTCCCACAGTGTGATACTGATATGTCAACTCTTCAAAAGCATAAAAAAGGAACACAACACGATCTGTTTCACAGAAAAAGTTCAAGCTCCTCATTCTCCAATTTCTGTTATACTTCTTTACATAATTATGCAAGAATTTGATGATTAACCAAGCAGGTCACTATGATATTTCTTAAAGCAATTCTAATTTCAGAGCATCAACATAGTTATGTAACAGTTTACCATGACTGGACACCCAGCTTTTGGAATACTGTCAGAACGCAAGCCTCCAAAAGGATTTAAGCCTGCATGCTCCACAAGGATACATGCATCAAACCCAACGGCCTCATAGAAATCTCCCACCTGAATGGAGAAAGGAAATTCCATTATAGCTCAATGTATTAGAATTTTTTTTTCCAGCTTGAATGTAAGAGGTAAACCAGAAGAAGGCTGGAGAGAAACATGTTAGTTCTTAGTATTATATTTAGAAAAATGCTGAAAGTGATTCAGATTGACAGGTGGGAATGGGGAGTGGCAAGTAGTGAGACAAAAAAAAAAGAATTGTTTTGTAAACAAGAACAGTTGTGGCACGTAAGTTATGGCATAGCAAGGATTTATCAGAGGCACATAAAACATACCATCACATGTCTCTCCAGATTTTCCAAAAGAGACATCAAGCATGTGAACAAAACAGAAGAATATAATAGCATCATACTCTGCAAAGTAGAACTTCACGTGGAAACTTCGATTTGAATTGCAACATTTCTGTGTTCAGGCTGCCATCCTTCAAGCTGCAAAGATTGATATCAATATTTGCATTAATGAAAATTGAAAAGAAAGCAGATACCATGAAATGTGCCTGGTTTGACCGATACAAGAATGACTCAAGCAAGAAATATTTAATCAAACAAAGAAAAATAACCATGGAAGAAAGTAATTGATTAAAGATGATACAACATTACAATAAACTTTCCCCAAGCTGCTCAGATTGGTCTGTCTCAAAAGAAAAGGAGTAGAAATATGGCTTTTTCAAGACATACATGAAGCCACAATGGCCATAAATTTCTCCAGTGATTAAAGCAAAGGATAGTAACATGCAAATTGTACGATCAATAGAACTACGCAAACAGATGGATTAATGGACGCACACAAATTTCACTTTAGAATATGAACAACTCAAGTAATTCACAGCAATTGAAAAATAGTGCAATGTCATGCTACCATTCCATTTCTCAAAGAAACATTAAACAAAATGTTCATCGCATAATAATATGAAGCATGAGCATCTGATCACCTTCCATTTCTTAAAGTTGGATCCAATCCTAAAATATTTGAATATACAAGTCTCTCAGTCAATTGCATTGATGATGGTTTCCTGCACCTCTCCATTTTCTGAGAACATTAAACAGAATAACAGCAATAACATCGGAGAAGCATTAGTGATTCACTGTCGATACATTGGAGAGAAAAAACATATATGCCAACTTTTGCAAGCACCTCTTTCCACCAGAGGATATGTGGTAGCATGCCTTCATTGCAGATATCCTCCTGTTTGTTCACCTTCCTAGACGCCATGGAAATGCCTCGTGAGACTTTCCTTGGTTTAGACCAAGATCTCCTGTTAAATAGCCTGAAGTGTAGATATATCAAGATTACCAAGAAGTTTAAATAGATCAAATTACATAGATAAAAAATCAAGCAAAGCATGCCATTCTTCTTAAAAAGTGAAATTGAGGTCAGTTAAAAGGTGCAACAATCCATAAATAATTTCTGTTATATTCTGTTGTGTGTCTATCAACATAGTGAAGCAGGAAATAGGTACTGATCCAACTCGTATAGGGCACCAACAATGTGTATGGATAAATTATATACTCCCTCTGTTTCAAATTACTTGTTGTTCTATCTTTGTCTTAAGTCAAATATTTTAATAACTATCTGTGACCATCAATTTCTATACATTTGTATATTCTAACAACATGCAAATTATATACTATCAAAGGATTTCTCATGGTGAATATAAAGACAAAAATCTTATGATGTTAAAGTACACAAATTTCTAGAAACTGCTGGTCAAAGATAAAAATAGTTGAGTTAACCCTAATTAACTGTGCAATGTATGGTTTGGTCCTGTTTCTCCTTAAAAACAGACACTGTCTTACATAAAATAATATACACTGGCAACAGCCGGTTGTCTTTGAAGAGAAAAATATATGACTTAGGACAAAACCAGAATGACAAGTGATTTGTAACCGAGGGAGTAGTAAAATGGATCTTGCCAGAACTGGACCTTTAAGATATGTATTCAACATTATATTTTCACTGGTTTGATTAGTAATGGTGCACGTGTGCAGTGCACTACGCAGAGGCGCGCCCAATTAAATTCAAGGGTATTCAGATGAATACTCAAGATTTTTGACATAAATAATAGGTATATAGAGTACATACTCCATATGTGTATGCAAAAGCAGAAAAAAAACTGCAAATTCAACAAACAAGCAAAAAGGCCAAATTTTTGGGACTTCAAACTCTTGCCGGCCCAATTCGTACCCACCCCCAACCACCAGCATGCATCAAGCAGTAGCATGACCTTAACTCCCTGAGTGCCCTCTCGTCCTCAAGCCGCATGCTGCCGCAAACTCCTGCACAGAGAGCCATCCAACACTGCTGATGCCACGAGCTGGGACTGCAAGGGGGGAGCAGGCCAGCTGCCAGCCGGGAGCCGGAGTCACTGGCTGCATCTGTGAGCAGGGAGCAGCACCACCACCGAGAGGCAACAGCATCCCTCCCAACTACCCGTCATCCCCAACCGGATGGTCCCCCGCGCCAAGAGCAGGTGTGCCCGTGCCTTTGCGGCACCGGCGTGGCAAGCAGCAGATGGTAGCACAGGGGCGCAGATGCAGCCTCCTGGTTCCTGTCCTCCAGCGATTCAGACAGGGCACAGTGCAGTGCTGCATGAATCTGAGCTTTCGCACGCCTCAGGTGAGGTTTTCTTATGCGGTATCATACTTGGCAAATATTTGGATTGTGGATCTAAAATGTTAGTGCTTTCCATTTCGAATACGCAACCTCAAAATCCTACGCCCACCCCTGGCACTATGGAACTACCAATTGCATTGCTGAATGCATTAGGTGGATATCACATATTCACATGACTACATGAGCATCATTTATCATGGTTTTCCATTGGTTATTCTGAATTGCAGTAATGTATTTGAACTTGATTTCTTAGTCTGACATGGACACATTAAGTCCAAACTCATGTGGCATATCTACAGATTAGCATGCGATAGGCTGAAATTTGTATAGGAGTGTACAGAAACATTTAGGGCATGCTACAATGGTATATGTGATGATGAGAGATAAGGTTGTAATTCACTTCTTTATCTATCTCTACAAGGATCACAACATATCAATTTGAAAACCTAGGAAGCTATGATCATAGCATGGACATGGCTATCCTCCTGTGCGTTCCCCAGCCTTCTCATTCAGATCTCAGGCCAATAACAATCAGAGATAGAAATATAATTTATTATTTATCTCCAAGCATGATCAGTTTATTTAGTCTATAGTATCCACGAAGTTTG
Organism: Oryza brachyantha; assembly: GCF_000231095.2. NCBI lineage: Eukaryota > Viridiplantae > Streptophyta > Magnoliopsida > Poales > Poaceae > Oryza > Oryza brachyantha. Next base: position 13,926,801 of record NC_023166.2, read on the forward strand.
AAATTTCCAAAATCTATTCCAGTGCCATGCCAGGCTCCAAAATCCCCACCAATGTCATTCCAATGTATGCTCGCGTTCCACCCACGTCTACTGCCCAATGCCATTACCAAAAAAAACACTATACAACAGCAGCTGCTGCAGCACAGCAAACAACAAACCGCAGCAAATGCTCGGGGAGACGGGAGTGCGAACGAAGCTCACAGCATGGGAAGCGGGGACCGCCGAGGGCGGCGGTGCCGGAGCAACGAGTCGGCGACGGGGAGCCACCGCGGGGCGGCCGCCACGAGCGAGCTCGCGAGCAGCCGCTGCATGGCGATGGGCCGATGGCGATGGCGATGGCGCCGCCGGCGCGAGGCGAGGGAGGGGAGATACCCCGGCGCTGCTAGTGTTCCGGTGGAGTCCGCCGGCTCGCTGTTGCTCGGGGCGCCGCCCGTCGCCGGCGGAATGGGAACGGCGGACCGGCGAGCGCCGTCGCCGGGAGGGTTTTGGGGGAAGCGGGGGGGGGGGGGCGGTTCGGTTCGGGGTTTTGGCCTTTTGGGAAGTGTCGGGGCGCGAGCAGCGAGCCGTGTGGGGACGTGGGGTTGTGGTCGCGCGCCTCTCGGTGTAGTGCGCACGTTTCCCGACTGCTGACGAGTGGGCTCACGGTTCACGGGCTCTCTGTGTTTAGGGCTATATGATGATATTAAAGTATTCCTAAGAGCTCATCTATCTCCTCCTTTATTCTAAAAATAGAGGATGAATACTATAAATTGAGCTTAAACAAAATGGCTATCCTATCATCTATTTTTAGATGACATCCATATTAGAAGAGAACTTTCATATTTAGATGATCTCCCTCATTCTTCAAAGAGATATAGAGAATATCATATATAGATGATCTAGTGGAGTGCAAAGAGATATGAAGGATAAAACTAATTTAGATGATCATCCAAATGAAGATATAAATAACTAAATTTAGATGAGTTGTTGGGATGCTCTTAGCACTTGGATGTCTGAGATTTTTTTAAATTTTTATTTTTATTTAATAAATAATTTACAAACTATATTTTTGTTTTCAAATTTACAAATCTAACCTCCTACCGCCCTCCTAGAGGGTGGAAAAGTGACGTGGGCAATTTTGCAATTTGTCTCTTGCCGCCGCTCACGCCCGTGAACTTTTCGATTGAACCACAGTTTGATACATATAGGTATAATGTATATAATTATTTAGTTACAAGTAATATCTGGACTCAGTGGTCACCGCCTCCTTCAATCCAAAAGGTCTGAGGTCGAATCCCCGTAAACACTCACTACAATACCAATACAAAAATAAAGAACTATATTATTATTCGCTTTATTAAATCTCAGTATTGTTATGTTATACTTTATCTAATCCCATTACTTATAAATGAAGTTATTTTAAAAGAATAGCTAAAAATGGTCTTATTTTGAGACTAATGTAGTGGATATTAAGGTTAATAATAAAAGGTCATGGTGTCCTTTAGTAGATGAGGAATAATTATAAGAGGGTTGTTGGAGATAAAATACGAAAAAATCTTGAATAAATATAATTGATGTAACGAATAGTATAAATAGTATCACGAATGCTTATATTTCAAGACAAGATTTAAATACTAAAAATGATTAAATTTGGAACGGATGGGTAGTACAAATTAGTAGAGCGATTCTACTGCCGTATCATTACGCCAGAATCCAGTGATCCATCTGATCAGATTGTCACGGTTCATTTTTAACAAAAATTGGAGAGAAGTGTAGCATACTGCACGCCAAAAACTCTTTTGATATGGGACGCTCGTTAATCAAGTCAGATAGGCTGGAAAACTACATGGCAGACCATTTGGTTGATGATCAACACAACAGGAGTTGAGTTAACCAATCATTAACTCGTGCTGTTCTAATCTGTAGATCGAAACCGGCAGTCTTCTTCCTCCATTCAGCTTAGCATATTCACGGTTAAAACTACTTCAGAGCACCCTCCCGTCCATCCCATCAAGAAGGCCAGACCACATCCCCTTCACCGGCGGCAGCTGCGCGACGAACGCTTGCCACGGCGGGTAGCCGACGCCGCTGCCACGCACGCGACCGTCCAGCCGGAGCGAGAGATACCTGCGAGAGCGGTTTCAGGTTCAGCCGCCGCAGAAGCTTCAGTTGAAATTTTTCAGACAAGTTCAGAGGTAGCTTGGTACTCACACAGGGGAATCAGATGGCACATTGGCTAGCTTCTTCTGGTCATCCAGCCATCTGCATGAAGCAGCAACAGATTAGAGAGTGAGCTATGTGAATTTGATTTGAATTTTTGATTTAGATGAAGTGTGCTCCTAGAAAAGGAGCCAAATTTATTCAGCTTGGTGGCACGTACTTGGACCATTCAGCAGCGTAAACCGGAGTGAGCTGCCAAAGCCTCCGCTTCATCTTCCCAGGCGCGCCGCCGCCGTCGTCGTTGTCGTCGTCGGTCTCGACGAACTGCAGGTCCGGCGTGTTCCCGTCCGTCGGGAAGGGCACGACGAGCACGCCCCGCTCCATGAGGTCCTTCAAGAACGGCTTGCTCCGGCGGAACGACTCGGTCACGAACTCGGCGGGGCCGGCGACGATGACGAGCCGCGCGGTGCCCCTCAGCTCGCCGAGGGGAACGGGCGGCCTGCCTTCGCCGGCGCGGATCTTGAGCCTGGACAGGTTCTCCTCCCGCGTGAGCTTCGCCACCTGTGCGTCCTTGGCCTTGCTCTCACGCCAGTAGAGGAACGCGAAGATGGAGACCGCCGCCACGTCGATGCCCAGGCCCTTGAGCGTCTCCGCCGCGCCGGCCGCCCTCGCGGGCCCGCCGGACAGCGCCGGGATGAGCTGCGTGAGCGCGATGAGGGCCCCGAGCCCCCCGCTGGCCATGAACGCGAGGTAGAAGAACATCCGCACCGAGCGGAAGGGGGACAGCACCTCACTCCTTATCTTGGCCATGGAGGCCGAGCTGCGAGAAACGAGGCATGTCACTCTCCGGATGACGACGCGACGACCAGCCCATACCATACCCGAACCACCAAGCTCCCATGCAGAAACAAGAAGAGGAGAGGTAGCAGCTACCTTACCTCGGTGCCCGGAGCGGTGGAACGAGAAGGCTTGTTCGCCGCCGAGCAGCGCACCCCGCGGCATGCTCTGCTGCAGGAGCCGGAGATCGCCGATGGCTTGCGAAAGACTGGCCGTAGGAAGAGGAGAGGACTCGGAGGAGTCCGGAGGGAGACGGAGGTGAGAGATGGCGGCGGCGGCGGCGGCGGCGATGGCGCCATCTCTCTTCGTCGAACTGCAGGGCGACCTGCCTGCCTGCCTGCCGAGAGTGCAGACATCCACAGAGCTCGCTATGGATGGCAGGATTTCCTTTTCTCTGCCATTTTTTTTTCATTTTTAGCTTTTTTTTCTAACTGCCATTTGATTTGTGGCGGCAATTGCAACAGCAAGGGGTGCAGGGAGAGGCCTTGGCTTGTTGGCTTATTGGCTAGTTGGCTTTGTATCAGCCGCATCCACCCTTGCTGCAGCTGTGCTTGCTGGAAAGAGTGAAATCCATCTATCTGTTCAGTTCAGTACCCAAGCAGATCCTCTCTGAAGGAAAAAAGAAACTATTCAATGCGCTGGTTTGAGTTATGGAAACAAAACTAGCGTCCAATTACCTTTTATTACATAAAATATGACGGGGTAATTGTTTGTTTTATTTTATAAAAACCCAGACAACATGTTTACAAACGAAAGATAGTTTGTGAACGAGAATTTTATATACGTATTCTTAGTGATTTTAAAATCAAGGCTGGAAAAATAAACTTCGATTAAAAACTCCAAAATTAAATCTAAATTTAAAATCTAAATTTTAACTTATAAGTATAAGCAAAAATGAAAAAATAGGGATGGACATCTAAAGCAGTTATATCAATACTTTTGTTATTGATCAAACGTTTGATTTTTTTGTTTTTCTGTCAAATACGCGCGCAATGATGGAGGGTTGGGGGAGGACGTGTATAAGCTTTTTGACTTGTGTGCACGTCTTTAGATTATCAACCAACAACAATGATCGGATTTAATTGATCAAATTAAAAATTTTAAACATTTGATCACTAGGCGGACCCAATAATTTATATGATACAATCTTTGCATATATAATTTTTCTATATACTGACTTTATATATACAAACTATACACATGTATTTTATTAGTATATAATATCATACCTTAGATACATATTTGTAAGATAATATTTTTAATGTAGATTTTTTTCTAGTAGATATATAATATAAATTTGTTTCCCATGTAAATTTTTGATACACAAACTTCATAGTTATAGCGATAAAATTTTATACATACAAACATAAATTTAGATATCGTTGTGCGGGCTAATAGGTGTGCAGGAGTTCGCCCATTTCACCTGCCATTACTAATGCTAATGGCAGGTGATGAACAGTATGGTGACATTGAAATAATTTTATCCATTCGTTTTGACATCTATGGCTATGAATTAATCTACTACAATGCACCACTACGGTACAGGACAATAAATTTATTATTCTTTTATCTACCGTACCATACGTGCATCTGCTACAGTGTGTTACTGATTTCTCTCTATGTTTCACTGTGCTATCCTGCCATTGCTATACAAATCTCCACCCAATCATAGCCTTGCGAATCAACGCTACATCTTCGACAGCACGACCGTCTCCGCCGCGAGCCCCGCCCGCACGGCGGCCGCGAACCTCTCCATGGCGCGTGGCGGCAGGCACATCGGCACGGCGATCGCGCCGCCGCCGGCCGGCATGTGGAACGTGGCCAGCGTCGTCGTGGCCGGCCCGCCGAACAACGGCTTGCCCCACCCTAGGTCCACCTCGTGCAGCCGTGACTTCGTCAGGTCGGTCACCAGGTACGTCCGCGCCGTGGTGAACCGCGGCCGGCCCCGGAGCACCAGCGTGTCGGCCACCGACTGCGCGTACCCGTCGTCCATAGCCCGCGCCCTCGCCGCCGCGACCAGCTCCACGGCACGGGACAGCGTGCCCGAGCAGAGCTCGCCGGCCGTCGTCCGCGCCACGCCGAACGTGAGCGCGTTCCCGTAGAACCCCTCGGGGAGCGGCGGGGTACGACGGCCGCGGACGTTCACGACGAACATGAACCGCACCTCGTCGCCGGGCGCGTACCCTAGCGCGGCGGTGCGGCAGCGCCACGTGAACGCGGAGAGCAGGAGGAACCGCGAGCACGGGGTCCTCAGGCGCGCCGGCGGCGAGAGCTGGTGCCGTAGCGCGGCGATGTCCCCGGGGCCGAAGAGGAACCTGCGGTGCACGAGCTCGTCGCCTGGCCGGAGCCTGTCGTTGCCCACGTCGGACGCCGGCTCGTACTCGGGGTGGTCGAACGCCGGACGAGGCGGGTCGCGCGCGTCGAACAGCTCCCGCGCCCACACCGGTCGGACGCTGGGCACCGCCATGCCTTTCGCGAGCTCGCCGACGGCTTGCAAGAACTGCGTGATCCCCGCTGCGTCGACGAGGTTGTGGCAGATCTGGGTGCCGAACACGAATCCGCCACACTTCAGTCTCGTCACCTTCATGCATGGCACCATGGCGCAAAATCGAGCACACGTCAGGTCGTCATGTACACAAATGGTTCGAAAGCTGACAGCTTTGTTGCATCTTTTGACGTACCTGCACGTAGAGAAGTGGTCGGTTGGTGACGACGGCGGAGTTGCTCTCCGGCAGGGAGAGGAGCTCGCCGGCGCAAGGGATCGGCGGGCACAGCACGTCACCGAACTCCTCCAGCGCGACGTCGGCGTCGGCCTCGACGAACGAGACCCCCTCGCCGGTGCAGTCCACCACGAGTTTCCTCCCGGGCAGCTCCCGGATCCTCCCGGCGATCGGGTAGTAGTGCACGAGCGCCGCTGCCAGCGCGTCGCGGATAACCCTGGCCGGGTCAACGCCGCCGCCGCCGCCGCCGGACCGGTAGAAGTAGATGACGGAGCGGTAGAACCGGAAGCTGTCCTGGTCGTCGATGTCGGAGAGCCGCCTGAGCCCGCGCGGCGTCGGCCCGGCCGGCGCGACGAGCTCCGGGTGGCGCCTGCGCGCCGTGAAATCCACCGTCGTCGACGACGCGGCCATCGCCGGAGCTAGTTTAGCTAGCTCGATCACACGCTCCCGGAAAATGACGCTCGTACGTCTCCTCCTCGTACCACGCGCATGCACCCGGGCCATCGTGCGTATAAATAACAGCGGTCAGCGGGGGAGTCGGCTCGCATGGTGAACAACTTTTACCATATGTTTCAGCCTTTTCTGACCGTGCTAAAGAGCAAACCTGTCACGTTGTCCCAGATAGTTTGGTCGCTGCATGCGCCGTTGAAATGCCGTTCCATCTCAGGTCCAAAATGTGTTGTTTCCGCGTTTGTTCTTAAAGCATCAATATAGCCAACTACTAATTCCAATTCATCTATAGTTAATCTAATAGCCAACTCATGCAATAGTTACCTACAAAACATCAATACATGTCCTACATGTCATACACGTATTTTGTCTTGGAGTACGTATGTAGCTGGCTACAAATTAGTAGCACACATTCCTTCTTTCTCATCTCTTACCTCTTTAAAATATGTTTATAGCCGGCTTGCCTGCTATTATACATGCTCTTAAGATGTGCTATTTTACTGCTTACTGTCGGTAAAAGGAAGGGACAATTTCGTTTTAACCCCTGTTTTAGATTCTAATAATGATCATGATCTTATTTTTTTAGGGTTTTTATTTTTATCATTATTTTTTTAACTGAACCAATAATCTGCCTCTTTTTTGGATGGAGAGACCTAACGGTGTTAACTTGGAGGTTAAAAATACTCTTTTACCTTTTCTCAAGAATTTCATTTTTAACCATGTTTTTTTTGTCATTTGCTTTTTGTCATGTTGTTGTATACATATTGTTGTGATTCACAACGGATGGCAAAAAAGCAAGCGATAAAAAAAAGCTAAAAATGAAATTCCAAAGAAATGGTAAAAGAATACTTTTAATCCTCAAGTTAACACTGTTAGATCTCTCCATCCAAAAAAGAGGTAGACTGTTGGTTCAGTTAAAAAAATAGTGGTAAAAATAAAAAACCTAAAAAAAGCAAAAAATCAGTATTAAAATCTGAAATAGGAAAAATAACAAAATTGAGTTTGCGTCCGTAGGCCATGCGGAATAAAGAACTCACCGCCCTTTCCAAAACCGCAGGTTTTAACCATATATTGGGCGTGTTAGCTGTAACGGACGGTTTTATTTGAATAAAGTTTATCAAAATCTAAAAGCGTTTTAGTGGTGATTTTCACTTTAAATCACACGATGACTGTGGAAAACCAAGTGATTATCCTGATAAAAAAAAACACAACAAAACCGTCCTACCATAGCTTACTTCTATTGGACCATGGCAGCTTTTGGCTAAAACCGCGCATTAAACGTGATTACTACGGAACACCTCACTGAGTTCAATATTTTAAATTCAAAAGTTTGATATATGAATTTATGGTGGATTCATCCGTAACCACACCGTCGTCCTCCTTGAACGATAGTAGTCAGTCCGCTGCATGCGGGCCGTTGAAAGTTCGACTTCTCACTGTCCAAGGTAGTTTCAAACTCTCATTTTTGTTTTTTATAAGCACAAGCGAAATGATTTGTCGATAAATAAAAAAATATTTATGAGTAAAACTTTCATAGGATATGTTCTTAGTGATTTAAAAGCAAATGTTAGAAACTAATCTCCGATAAAAAAGACAAAATCTAATAAATGTGACCGACAAACGCATAATTCTAACAAATACCATCAACAAGTGCGAGTTTCACACAATATTATTATACAAATGAATTTATCTTATAAATAACATCGTTGTTAGAATTTTGTTTGCAGTCCTTCGTTAAGTGCTATAAGACAAGCAATGTATTTAATACCGCGGGATAGGCGGAATCCTAACAACGAAGGTATTTTTTAGACAAGGTCGTTTGTATAATGACATTTTATAGGCTCTTATCAATAATATTTCTTATAATTATGTGTTTATCAATGACACTTCTTAGATTTTATTAAAAAAAATCAAAAAATCAACTACAAATTTGAGTATTAAAACTCAAATTTTACCTTATAAACGTAATATAAGTATAAGTGAAAAGATGAGGGGCTTTCATCTTTGCATGTGCCATTGAAATGTTGTTCTTTCTTGATCCAAACTATTCAATTTATATCCCAGTTGTTTTCCATTGGTATAGGTAAATGGACAACGTGAGCGATAAGAGATCATACTGGACGAAATCTCTTCAAGTGGACATGATCATTAACGGGAGCTATCCTTCTTATCCTCTTTTCATCCCATGTGTAGATATATATATATTCTCTCATCTCTTATTTTTTACACCTCCTCTCCACACACTCTCCATATTCGGTTGGAGAGTCATCGATACTGCGACTGGTGCGGCAGATTTCATGCTGTAGCACGAATAGTGATGAAGATTAGGCATGACAGTGTTGTGAAGCTTGAGTGCAGCGACATGACTCATGCATGACGATGGCCCCCAACCAGTGAGGCATGGGTCAATGCTAAGGGGCGGGGTCACCATATACGTTTGTATCAAAGCACATGAATAGTGGATTCAATGCTGATGAGGTGAAGGAATAGTGGATATGTGGCGGCAAGGTATAGGAGAGTATGTTTATGGAGGGATGAGCACGATAGCAACGATTTGGTAGAGGCATGGCTTAGGAGGTTTTTCTTGCTTGGCTTAAGTTTTCCACTGATACACAGATGGTTTCGTGAATATTCCAATGATACTCTAGTGACATCTTATCGATTGGTATATATATCATGACTAATCTCATAGATATCAGGCCTAGTACCCAGGTATTAGCCAATACTCATGGATACTAGGTACTAGATACCGACAAATACTTATGATACCACTCAATACCCATGGTACCGATACTCAGGTACTAGCTAATACTCATACTAGTTACCAGGTACGGGATTCCAACCGATACCCATGGTACCACGCACTGACCGATACTCATGATACCAACCAATATCCATGGGTATCAAGTACTCCCGTACCTTATGGGATGAAGACAGTACCAAATATTTAGATACCAATGGATATCCATGGCTATTAGGTACCATTCATCAACATCACGTTTTGCCGAGTCTGACGAGTGCGACTATTGCCAACCACTCATCAACATCACGTTTTGCCGAGTTTGACGAGTGTGACTATTGCCAACACCTGCTATTCTCCCTCTCCTTTTCTCCTTAGCTTCACACTCTCCTTGTTGCTACTGTGGGCATGGCTTTGGTGCAACCGCGAGGTCATGAGGAGGAAGTAGGAGGCACGGAATGATAAAAAGCTTCATAAAGTATCCTGCCCTATGACCGAATCATGTATTGTGGTCCTTCTTTTATTGTTATTGGTCAATACCAAATACATTTTGTTTGTTTAGTTTATCCACCTCATTATTGAGACAAATTATTACTTCACGGTTTAAAATTGTCTTTTCTCAAAAAGAAACTTTGTTTTACGTTGCTTAAACTATTTATTTTGAATTATTTGTTAAGTTTATTCTCAAAGTATTTAATCTAGCCATATGATTCAGTAGATAACATATCTCAATAATTCACTTAATTAATAATCTAAACCAAACCAGTACTAGTGAAGAATGCACCAGCACCACGTTGGCGGGTTAGAAATTCCCCGGTCGAAAGCCTGGGCTGGGAGAGTGCATCGGTCAAGACGGCGCCGTCTGGTTAGAACTTCCTCGGCCGGACTGACTCGGGTGTACGTGCACGGTGCATGCGTCGAGATGGCTAGACCATTCAGCGACGCCTTTTGATCCAGCACGGTGTTAGTCAGTCAGTGCCACCAACCCAAATTAACCCCTTTTTCAAAAGCCTGAGTTCCTGGTTCCTGCAGACAGTGGTCACAGTGCGGCTCTAAGAGCAAATTCAATAGTATAACTAATTACTAGCTCTAATTGATCTATAGTCAATCTAATAGCTAATTCATATAATAGTTATCTATCAAACATCAATACATGGTCCCACATATCATACATGCATTTTATCTTGAAACCCATGTGCAGCTGGCTATAAATTAGTAGCTCATTTCTCTTCTCTTTCCCTTCTTATCACTTTAAAATATGCTTAAAGCTAGCTTATAGCCTGCTATTGTACCTGCTCTAAAGGTGATGCTCACGTGTTGGAATTCCTGATTAACGTGTACACAATCAAGTATGATATTATCGGAGGTGGACATAGTTTTGCTGGTCAGTCTACTATAGTGAAACTTAGGGATAATTGTTTAGTTTTTTATGGAAAAGTGAAACGCCATATTAGCACATAAAAAATAATTCGTGAATAAAAATTTTGTATATGTATTCTTAGTGATTAAAAACTAAGAATGAAAAAAAACTCAAAATCAACTCTAAATTAAGTTTGAAAAATTCAAATGTTGACATATAAACATAAACCGAGACGAAAAGATAGAGGGTGCTTTTTTTTTCGCTTACGAGTAACTATTATTATTTTAGTAACAAACCACGTGCTCATCGAGAAGAATGCAACCATGGTAGTTGCATTAATCTCAATATATGATCAGCCCAGCCCACCTTCCATAGGGGCTCGTAGGAATGAGATGTGCGCATGTTCGTACATATAGGTAAGTATGCACTATGTTTCTTTAATTAACAGCAATAGAATTAAACCTATTAACTGTTCACTTCAGTATCCAAGCACGAAGATTTGAGTTCTGGGAACAAATTGATTATCTTTAATAAAAGGTTAATGGAGTGGTAGAGTGCACTCACCATGACCGTTCTTCAATGCTTCGCGCTCATATCGGTACACGGCGGCAACGGTGATGGCCTCGTCCAACTATGGCCTCATCCCGGTGTGTTAACCTTAATCGCTAGTTAGGATTTAAGGCTTTTTTGGTTGGTGCCCTGAGCAACGTACCTGAAAAAACTACGAGCCTAAGTGTAGCCTACGAATTTAACGATATTTGACTGATGAGACAAGGTTGTATAAATGTGGTTGGTTGATGACTTGAGCCTGAGAAAGCATAATACCAAAGAAATACGCGTTATAGATCAGAAAAGGCGTAATATTAGAAAGTACGTATTCGTAACATCTCGTGGCGCAGTACCTAATGACGACGACGAGGACGAACGGTGGCAAAGCTCACATGGAATCATCAAGCTAACTGCAACTACGAGGAACTCTAATAGTTTCGTTGATTTTGGATGGTAACTAGTGTTGATTTGGAAGTGATTAGCATTGATTTGGGAGTGATTAGTGATGGCTTGGTTCTGTCGGACTCAGGCAACAAATTTTGGACGCATGAGCCTAAGGGCATGTTTGGGAGAGTTTCTCCCCGCTGCAGCTTTTCCTAAAGATTATGGAAAATGAACTAAGAATCCAGAAGCTGGAGAAGCTGGGTTTAGGAGCCCTTCCAGATTCTCAGAAGCTGGCTACCAAGCAGCTGTTTCTCAGAATCTAAAGTTCCTTCAAACAGGCTCTAAATTAGGTTGTTAAGAACATTTACAGTGCTTCAATGTGACGTATGGCTCTAGCCCACCATATTAGAGCTGGCTTGCCAAATCATCATGGACCGTACCCTTGCAAAGACGTGCACGCCCTGCAGACGGCACAGATGGCCTTGTCCGATAGAGCCCCAACATGAGTCCAGATAGTAGGAGAAAGGAGAGAAAGCCACCGAAGATGGAGTGGGTAATGATATACGAGATGTTGGTCCGCCATCGTCAAGGTCAATCCATCATCGTCGCTATCGTGCTTTATCCGTCGACGTCGGGTTTGATCCATCACCACTAAGGTTGATCCGCACCATAGGAGCTTGATCCACCACCATGTTGTCGGGGAGAGAGGGGGAAGAGGGGAGGCGACAAGGATAGAGAGGCTGGGAGATTCGGGAGAAGAGAAGTTACTCACTATAAAATATATATATATAAAGGCTAAAATGTAAAAGGAATTGAGCAATAGTTACATTGTAAGACCTAATATCTGCATAGTAGTCTTATTCTACTACCTCCATCATATAATAACTTTATTTTTTAAATTTCTATGTCCAACGTTTGACCATTCATTTTATTTAAAAAAATTATATAAAAACATAAAAAATTAGTCACGCATAAAATATTATTCATGTTTTATCATCTAGTAGCAATAAAAATATTAATAAAAAAATTTAAATAAAATTAAGAGTTAAAAATATTGTATCAAAAACTGAAAAAAAAATATTTTAGAACGAGGTAGTACGTGATATCTCTCGACCGTGTATGCGGTAGCAGGACGGCAACCAAACAACACCCTGTCAGCTCAGGAAGTGTTCAGGCCAGGCGAAATCTACTCAGGGCAGTAACCAAACAGCCCCTAAAACCTAGCTACTCGCCTGCTCATGGTGGAGCGATGAAATTACTGACATCGGAATCAAACTACTCATCAGAAATATGACTATACGTTTTGTCAGAAAACCCACAGAGCTGCTCGGTAGACATGCTCGCTCAATTCTGTACAAAAGGTGCAAAGTTTTTATGAGTTCAGAGTTAACATGATCGTGTACGATGCAAAACATATCAGAAACTGCAGAGCATCAACCGAATGTCTTAACAAAATTTGGGTGGATTGGTAACTCAAGGCAAAACCAACTAGAAGAACCAGGTTGACAACTGAGAATTAACCACATGCAATTCCAACGCAAGTCATACAGAAAAGAAAAGGATGGGGCAAAATGAAACTGAACAAAGTCTCTCAATAAAGCTACACTTTCCTTTCTTTGTACAGTGTAAGCACTAAGAGGTACAAAAAGAAAACACTCAAGAACACTCACCATGCTGACCAAAAAGAGAAAAAGAAAAGGATAAGAAATGCATAATCACACACACAGAAAAAGAGCGGCAGGAGCTCCCTACACAAGGGGGACTTTGTTTATACTATACACATGCACAAACAAATGAAACCCAAAAAATGCACCCCTGCCAAACAGGTATTCATACAGAGCAGAAATAGTAACAGAGCGTTCTGTTCATCAGGTCATTGGTTAGCATTAATTGGAGCCCCAGATCTTGCTTGTGAAATCCGGTTTGCGTAGATAGTTACAAGGCGCAGCTGCGTGCTGTTAAGCCCTTCCAAGTACGGGACAAATGCTTTTCCAAGCATGATGTAGATATCCACCAAGCAGAATACAACAGTCTAGAAATATGAAAATAATACTGTCAGATATGAAATGGGATAATGCATTATAAAATGATTCAGGGTGAAAATGAAAGAACAATGACAGTATATGAGATATTTAGAGGCTTAACCAAATAACCATTCTAGGGCATGCCATGAATTCGAGTAACAACGGAAGCTGCTGGCTGAACTAACTTCAATACCAACAAACGATGCACATCAAAAGGAATAGCACTCTATGTGGATGACAAACTAGAAAAGACGTCATCCCACAATCCTATGTTTATAGTTTAGGATATCAGATGTTCCAAATAACCAGGGGAGCTCAAAGATTATTGTGAAAACAATTCAATGGGCAAGAGTAAGTGATACCGAGTCCTAGACTGCACAGTTGCTAATGGAACTAGTATCATCTCTGGCTAGTAGGCAGAGTGGTTTTAAATGCAGGAACAATAGGAAATAGGAGTATCAAAGTGGCAAGTCTAGGTGAATTGTTGGGATTATATCCCACCAGACTTTTTTTTCTCCAGCTCCTGTTCCACCCACTGCCTGAATGTCCTTAGAAGTTAATCCATTGGAACTTAAACCATGGACCACAATTCCAGCGTAGCTATCTTTATAAGACCCACATGGTTCCAAAGTTTCAGAGAACTAGAAACGGACTAAAAAAATACAGAACTATATCATGACAAGAGCTATGATATTACTGTATTATTACCAACCTTTCGAACATCAGGGCTTTGGTTACTAAAAGCATCAAACAGGGCTGGCAGAAATGTGGGCAACTGATTCATCAATTCCTCCTCGGAAAGTCGTCCAACAAGCTGCAAGATTATCCAAAGACCACTAGCAGTCAACAACAGTTGCTTAAAATGTGATAGTTTACCTGTTTATAATCAGTCAGAGACACAATGCATAGCGGTGTGCAGTTAAAAACAGATCACACAATTCATTTAATTCAAATATATTCAAATACATCTGATTCCTGATATTTTTCTATGCAGGGCATAAATTTCCAAACACTCAACATAAGGCCATATATACTCAAACAACAGGTTGAAGAATTCAAGAAAGGGGCATCTACAATCAACTAAACCTTAATGTTGAACACTAAAGAAGTCAATCAGCTTAACATCAATGGTGACCGCTTACCAGAGTACCCCAAAAATATCATAATATAGTCATGGAACTGGAAAGAAAAAATACTTGAACAAGTGATTAGGAAATCTAACCAAAAGAAGTGTAATACATTGGTTTTGGAGGGGCAAAATAACTGGTAGGAGAACTCAAAGAGTATTTATAATATCAATTCATGCTATTTGTATAAGATCATCAGAATATGAAAAGAAAACATATGAAATTCACAAAAGAACCATGCCACCATGAAATTTATGTTATATTGTTGTTATGCACCATTTAAACTTGAGTGGGAAATGCTCAAAACAGTAAACAGGGAAAAAAAACTCTATGTGAGATACCTTTGTCAAGGAGTTGATACACACAACAAGTGTCTTTTCATCCTCACTGACTAATAGAGGCACCACAACCTGTCGGGGAAACAAAAACCAAGACGATTAAGATAAAGTCAATTACACTTGGTAGAAAAGGAAATAGCAGAGGTACACAAGACATAAAAGAAATAGCTTGTACATACCGCAAGACATCTGAAAGGATCATATTTGGCTAACAGAACATTTAAGCACTGGTTTGCCTCATTTGAAATCTGCAACGCCACAAAGAATATTAACACAGAAAGGACTCCAAGAGAACAGCTCTATAATAATATGGAAAACAATGGCATGCATACCTTTCCCACCGTGTCTTTGGTAACATGCAGAAGTTTCTCTAGAACAATTTCGGTAGATTCTTCCATAGCCCCTCTCTGATAGCAATAATCATCAGTTATCAGCAATAACAATCAACTAACTTAATCTGTTCATGAACACAAATTGTGGACATACCTGATTGTTGAGCATCTCAGCAACTAAAGACAGAGCAAGTTCCCTAGAAGATGAATCAGAATCATCCAGCACCTCAAGCACAGCCGTTAAGATTTGATTGAAATACTGTTGTACAGTTGAAGGATGTAATTAGAATGCAATGGTATTGAAAATTTTCAGATCATTATCCAAAGTTCATCTAGCAATACAAGGAAGAAAGCTTGAATGTCTCCAAGCTATAACATGGGTTTCTTTCTTCTATTATGGGAAAATTTGCTTATTTTGGCACAAGACCAAACATCGTTGGCAAAAATTAGATCCAAGTGCTGGACAGGCTTGTAGGACAGAACCAGACAAACTGATAGAAGTGCAAGTTTGGCCATAATAAAACAAATATGGTCACCTAAAAGAGCTCTTTAGTTTTACAATCAAACATTGCCTTTGGAGGTCCAAACTACTTTTAAAAAGATGAAAGAAAGGGAAAAAAACATGAATTATAACAAATGTTGTCCAGGGCAGACAAAGCCAAGAAAAGGG
Source organism: Oryza brachyantha (assembly GCF_000231095.2). Lineage (NCBI taxonomy): Eukaryota > Viridiplantae > Streptophyta > Magnoliopsida > Poales > Poaceae > Oryza > Oryza brachyantha. The sequence continues at coordinate 13,942,471 of NC_023166.2, forward strand.
CAAGAAAGTCAAGTGATTAACATGAGAAAGATTTCATTAAAAAAAACATCAGGTTATACCTTTGCCCAAATGGAGATGTCATTATCAACAGAAGCTTTAACTAACTGCTGTAATGCTTCCCGTTTTTCCCGACTTGAAACTTCAGTACCATTGGTTATCTAAAAAAGTAAGAAACAAATTAGTACTTGATACATACTTTAGGGAAGAAGACAAAAGTGACATAACCACAAGGTAGTGAAAGGAATTTTTGTGGGTACCTGATGAAGAAGTTGTGGTATGCTCAGCCCGTTGTCAGCATGTAGGGTAGTCTTTATAGAATTAAGAGTCACAGCAATATCTCCCTCTTGAACATTTTCTTCAACAGTAGAACCAACAGCATTATGCCCGTCAGAAGGAAGACGATGGTTGAAATCTAAGCGGGAAGTACTGACAGCAGTTTCATCATCTAAGGGTGCATCAGTTTTGCCAGGATAGTTTGGCCAAGAACGAGAAACTTCAATGAGTGAGTGAGCATTGTTCTTTGATTCCCTACTTTTAGTTAAAAGAACTTCATTTCCAGTGTCCAGTTCTAAGCCTTGATTAGTATGTTCTACACTCATATCAGAAGTAGTTCTTGCCATAGGGGCATTATGCAGTGTTGACTCTTGCACTGAATTCACCCTTTTACCACCTTCAGCATCAAGGGAACTGGACGAATACCGCCCAAATGGATAGCTCTTCTTTGAGGTCAGTGTGTAACCATCTTCCGAACAAGTTCCATAATCAGTTTGATCATAAGATTTGGGACGGGGGCGATCTTTCTTGCTCTGTAAGTAGTTCACCAAATCAACTTCAATGCGAGGTGTGTATTGCTTCAGTGCACGCCTCAAAATGTTTTGCTCCTCCACAGATAAACTTAGGATAAAATTTAGCACTGCCGTTGAATCAAAGTGAGAATAAACAGATATGATACCAGAAATGGATGCCTCCTTCAATTTTGCATTCTTTTCATGAACTAAAGGTGCCAATTTTGAAAGCCACAGTTTAAGGAAGCCACTGTTACAATAGCCTTCAGAATCTACAGTGTACTTGCTGAACGATTTATTTGCAAACTCAAGAACAGCCAACTTTGCCTTTGGGGACCTCTGTTCATCTAGCGAGCGCACTAGGGCAGGTAGCAACATATCAATTGCATATGTTCGTCCAACAATGTCCAAGGTTGACGAACATGGTTTTTTTACCAGTTCTTTTGGATCAATAAGCCGAGAAAAGACATATGGCAGAATTCTTTCTACGTAACTCTCAAATGGCTTCTTGCAAGCTGGAATAAGCTCTGCAAGTGTAGAGAAGACTGCTTGTGCAACCTTATGATGAGGGTCATCTAAATGACGAAAAAACAGCTTCATGACCTTTTCAAAATTTTGTGTAATTTCTTGAATACCTCTCTGGCCTTGTTGCAGAAGATTCCGAATAAATTCAAAAGCTGAAACTCTCACTGCCCAGTCCGAACTAGGGCTGAGACCCTCAGAAAGGGCATCATTCAGTGAAGCCAGTGCATCCGTATAACCAGCCACCTCGCCTGACTGTACTTGGTTATCATCAAAGCTGTGTCTGCTGCTGGCAGAAGCCCTTGACATTGCTTGCTTCCTAAGAAGAGGTCTCTGGAAATTCGGGACATGATTATTATGTGAATCTCTGTGAATGGCATCTCTGAAGGGCATATCAACATAGTTTTGCATTTGAGGAAATCGTCTAGTTGACCGGATATCGCTACTCTCATCCAAGCGGCCTCCATCCTGTGGCCTCTCCAAAGACCTTCTTGGATAATGCAGTGATAAGTTTGACATGGACTCAGATGATATATTACCCAGATATGGTGATCTTGACCGCTCCCTCGTCTCCAACTGGGTTGTCATTGACTCCAAAAGGCGGGAGCCTCCATTTCGTGCACTAGCAGTTGTGGTGCTAGGAACAGATGAGTCCAACAGTGCTGAATTCTGCAAGGATAGATGATTTGAAGCTGTTGCTGCAAGTGGAACAGGAGGATCACGAGATGATGGAGGATCAACCCCTGCACTAGGATTAAAATGAAATAAGAAACTAATTTTCCCTATCATATAAAAACATAAGACAGTATTGTCAATCAATCACCAGGAAATAGATGAGAAAAGGCTATTTCTACCACTTAACAGTAATTGACAACTAAGCAGTTAGAAGAATACCAAGATCCAAGCTAGTTGAGAGCGTAGCTGAGATATTTTGCCTATCTGACATGCTTACACCTTTCAGCAAACTTTCAATGGCAGAAACCTTTTCTTTGCTTGAGTTAAGCACACTCTCTAGGCTTCTTTCAGAACTTCTTCCAACAGTCTTTGACTGTGATAAACGAAGAGTATTTGATGAAAATGATGAATCTGAAGAAATAGCAGCAGTTTTGTCCATAGCAACAATAGCTGAAGTGCCATATCCAAGTGCACTTGTACCACTTGAATGTGATAAGGCACGAGAAGGCTGCGCAACCCTCTCACGAAGAGAGGGTGATGCATACCGCTTGTGCACACCACCATCTTCATCGTTTATTGTCTGCATCATTTGTAGTTATGCATTTACATGTGAGGATGTGCTTATTTGTAGAGAGGTTGTAATAGGGGGGGAGACACAAAAGATAAGCAGAATGACATACCCTCTGTATAGCGGGATCAAAAGACATAAACAGCCGACGCGAACGTTCAGGCCATGTCTTTGAAAACAGTCTATAACAACTTCTTGCAGTTGCACGGACCTAGAATTGTAAAAAGGACAACATAAAAACAATCATGATGAGTATTGCACGAAGAAAAATAATCTTCATAAAAACTAATGATCCCTGATTAAAAGTAGCATAGCGGTAGAACCGTTCCATCACTCCTTAATCAATATCCTGGTACAATAGCATTTATCAAAGATATAAATATTGATTAAGAACATGGGCCTGAAAGGCTGCTACTTGCTATATAACCTACAATATTCATCCTGGCTTCGTTTGTTTCTCAACTCAAGGGTAACACAGCCAATCTAATTTGTCATGATGGTCATATCATAAGAGTAAACACCACAACTAATGTATTTAACAGATTCCTGAGGATCAGGTTGCTGTTTTTCTTTCAAATTTAAAGTTATGAACAGAAAATAACATGAATTCCTTATACAAGAGAAATTATCATATGCACAGTTGAAAGACAACACAGACTAGCTGCTATACGAAGATTTTTTTCTCTCATTATTTGTGTGCAGCAGTATTAAAAATGGAACATTTTTTTTCAGTAGCAGCTTTGGTCCTAAACAAAGATAAAATATGTGAGCCATGGTACACCGTACACATTCAGTAAACAGATGCTACCTCACTCATTGCATCTGCTACACAGCACTTTATTAGATCTTCATATAAATCAGCTGATCGTTGTATCTCCAGGGCATCAGCCCAATACTCCAATACTAGAAGCGCATACTCGCAACACCTAGTACAGTAGATAGTAAGTTTCAAGGGTTCAGCACATTATATTATATACATGGAAAACTGGAAGATAACATGCACCCACACATACCTAGCACGGAGGACAGCACTTCGGTCATTTTTTGCTGTGTCAACTATGCGAGGAAGGATTCGTGCAACCTTGCAGTTCCGTAGAATCTGCAATATATCTAATGTCAGCAAAGAGACAAAGTGAACAGTAGCAACACAAATATATATTCAAATAAATAACTCACAGTTTTTATGCATGTATCAGCTGATTCAGCGATGACAAGCACCGTTATGACAACAAGCTTGAAAAGCATCTGAAAAATTCAGAAATATGTTAGTTTTATTGAAACAATATAAGGAATAATAGAGAACTTGTCCATATGTACCGGTATAAATAGTTCAGCACATGGCTCGAAATCACCAAGGAGTTCTTTTGATAATACATTAAGTAGATGGCATGCCTGGGAATAAAAAGAAGACGATCAGGAAGGTTTCACCATAAGTAAATACATCCTCTGAAATATTCAGCTCATTTTGGACAACTAGCACACGCCCGCGCGTTGAAACGGGATTTAATTTTAAAAAAAATATCATAACATGTTATTAACATTATTTTTTGTATGTGTCATATTTTAGTTGCATATATTTGTTATTGACATATGAGTCTATTAATCTCACGGTTCTTTTCTTCTCATAATAAATAGAGTTAGTGGAAACTGTTAATATAAGGAATCCATCATTTTTTTTAAAAAAAAAATAGAGTATAGATTAAAAAAACAAGGAGTTGGTGGTGGTGGTGCCACCACCACTAGCAATGTTTATAGTAGTATAGAAGTATAGATATAGATAGCAGGGGAGACGCACGGTTGGAAATAATCAATACTGTACTTACAAAAGGAGGAATTAATGGGTAAACAACGTACCTGTTTTACAATGCTAGACCGTCGATCAGACAGCTGAGTTGATAGAGGTGGGACCAGCTGCTTCAACAGCATAAGAAATGATGGATAATCGATAGCACCTGACAGACAAAAATAAAAACATTTTAAACATCATCCAGGATCATATTAGCAATTAATAAGTTATTTGTTCCTAATGGATGACAGTTTTGATGTCAATTATGAAGGTTAGAGACTTAGAGATAGAATTTTCAGTTATGTCATCAAGGGGTTTTCAAGCCCATAGATCTTTTGTTGTACCAATATCACTAAACAGAAGGATGCTAATTTATTGAAGGATATTGCAGTAGTTTCCTAAAGACAAAATTTCCATTTACTTCATTCCACTAAAAATTACAAGAGTGTGAAATCAATTAAGGCTGATGCATAGTTATAACCAAATATAGGGACAATGACAGAACTTTTCCATCTTGGGAATCCTAGCAATGAATTATCCTCTCTGGATACATGAAAACTTTCTACGTTGTACAGTCATTGCATACTACAAAGTCTCTGCACACAGGTAATCATTAACAAGCATAATTGCACAGAACATTATCAAGGAAAGTAGCATATAGGTGCAGAACATCAACCTCCATACACCAGAGCTTCAATCCTTTGCATGGCAGCGATTCGTAGAGACCAATCCTTTTCTGGAACAAGGGTAGCTGCAATCTTCTCAAACTCCCGAAGTAACTCTTTCTCCGAGTGAACTCTTACTGGTTCCACTGGTTTTTCTGTTATATCCGTATCCCCTGCAAATGAAAAAAAAAAGTACAGTACAAGGAAAAAACATGGTATATGTATCAGAGTCACAGGTGGAAAATACTCCCTCCATCCAAGAATACAAGGGCATGGGGGGCATGAATCTGGACAAGTGCTTGTAGAGATTCATACACCCACACCCCACACCCACCCACTCCTTATATTTTTGTTGTCAATCATTAACCATTATCTGGAGCATCAATCATAATTTAGATCCAAATTACGACTTGTTGTCAGAGAACCATTAACTTCTCAGTTGGCACTAGTTTACTGTGGTACATCGCACTTAACAGAAGTTTCAGGGAAGAAAGCTCAACCATATGTCTCCATATTAAATATAAAATAAAAGTAGTGTTAAACTAATAAAAGTATGTAAGAGTATTTGGACTGACCAAAAGCATATGCACCCCACCATATGAAAGGGGTTTTCAAAGTGCATGTAATAAGCATGTATCACTTTGGTTTGTGCTATACTAGATTCCAAATTACCTATGGCTGATAAACATATAGCATTAGTAGCTCCACTAGATTCCAAATTTGAGGGTGTGCTTTGTCCTATGAAAGCTAGTTCAGCACAGTGGTCCATGTAGATTCTTGTCTAAACAAATATTTAACATTACTGTATTGCCAGATCTTACCAGTGTATCAGAAAAAAGTTCATATCTTATCAAATAAGTCCTGAAAGTTAAAATTCTATTCAATCAAATTAATGAATTATATTTCAATATCACTACATGCAACATAAATGTAACTCAACAACTGGAATTTTATTTTGCTCGCAAAGTTCAGAAGTGCCACTTGAGAGTATAAAGTTGGCAACAGAGGTATGCTTTGTGTAGCTTCTTCATGGCTGACTGCAATTTAGGATCATAACACGGTAAAAACATTTATAGCATCTCGAAGGTCCATCGAGATACAGTGAGAGAAGGAAGGGCGTCTTAACCTAGATTTGTTCCAACAAATTGCAGCCTGAACCAGTAACGTGCTAGATTGCCCCTATTGGAATGAAATACATCTAATTGTCCATGTAAATTTCACTGGAACGTATAATTTACCTCCAAATAGTGTACTTTCCCTCGGGGTGCTTTTTATCCTTGGGCTGCCTCTTTTTGGATTAGCAGTGACAGATCTAGATTCGACAGCCTTATATTGCACAGTAGTACCATCAGATGTGGGAACCTTTGGTTCTATTTTTTCCAATCTTGAATTTATCTCTCTTAACTGCAGGCATCAGACAATACATATTAAGGATAATCTAAACCTACATCTGGCATTCCTTCAAAAACATGGGCTCATAAGAACTCAGCCAACTATAGTAGTGCTACTACAAGCCTCCTACTCCAAAATTATCAAATATATAACAGTTGTAGTACATCTATCATAATAAAAGGTGCCGCATAAATTGTTAAAGTGCTAATGAAACGAGCGGAAACATATGAACTGTGTGTTTGCATAACAAGATAGTTCTGGGGTTTTTGAGCATATAATGAGTAAGATATTTGGTACAAATAACTAGATGACCAAACATATTACCATGTACGGAGGCAGGTTATGGCGCTGCAACTCTTCATGAAACTGAGATCCCATATGCCTGTACATCTCCTGCATTTACACTCAGAGAATGAAACCGAAAGTAGTGGAAAAAATATGAAAAGCATTAGCTGAAAGAAGTGTATATGGTTTGAAGTCAGCTTACCTCAATACAATATATAGCAGCATCTCGAACACTTTGATTCGAATCATTCATCAAATTCAAGACCTGTAAACCAAAAAAATATAGGCACGTCTATCCATTAAAACAAATAAAGTGGGGCCTATTCACGGAAGAAAATTACCAAATGATGCCTAGACTTACAGGTGAAAGAAGAACTCGTTGCAAGGGGAGCTCAGTTGAAGCAAAAAGCCCAACCGCAGTTGCCACTGTCCGTACAAACTCTTCCCGGACCCTCCAACTCTTGTGAGACCATGCAAAACTTCCAGCTCTTTCAACAATTATTGTCGGTGAAGAAACCTGAGATACAGGTAGAATTAGAAAATGAAGCAAAATGTTAGGATGGGTACTAGAATGAACGTACACAAGTTAAAAAACCGTCTATAAATGGTATGCTAGCATTATTATCAACATGGACAAGTAAAAGAGATAAGTTATACATTGTAATACTGAACATTATATATAACAACACAAATGCACAAAAGGAAAATATTTGAATGTGAACCAGTAACTTAAATAACTATCAAAACATCTAGTCTGAAAAAGGTCAAACCAATACATGCATGAAAGTATTGTGCTTGGCAGGATTCTGGAGGAACTGAATTAAATCCTGTAAAATTCCCGTGTTCCGAAGGAGCCCTTAAAGTTCACTTCTATCCCACATTTTAACATAAATATGAAAACATTTGCTCACTGGAAATTAAATTTAGTTTGTCAATCAATTTGATATTACACCTATCGATTTATTATGAAGTGGCGGACAATTTCAGATTTCTAATTTCAGTTCAGTTGTGCATGTGCAGCTCAGCATCCCCTGAGAAGGAATCGGACTACTTCAAGCCTTCAAGGCAAGCCCACGAAGTGTCAAATATGCTCCTTATCTAACACTATCTCGCATTTGCGGCTACACCCAATTTCCAAACAGAACAAAAACAACCAATGAGATTACAAATAACAGGAGCGGACCTCCATGAGGGTGATGAGGAGCTGCCGGGCGGCCTCCCGGACGGGCTGCTTCCCGTCCCCGAGCCGCTCGACGGCGGCGGGGACGAGCGCGTTCAGGTGGATCTTAAAGTGGTCCCCGGCGACGACGGCGGCGGCGGAGAGCGCCTGCAGGCCGCCCTGCGCGACCCGGAAGTTGGCGTCCCGTATCAGATCCATGCAGGTGTCCACCAGCGCCGTGACCTCCGCCGCCATCAGCCCGCGCCGCGCCGCCGCGTCCAGCGCCTCGTGCAGCCGCTCCACCCCGGCCAGCCGCTCCTTGGTGTCCTTGGCGCGCGCCGCCTCCAGCGCCGCCTCCATTTCACCCCCCGCCCACCTTCTCCAACTGCAGCAGCAGCAGCGCGCGTGCGACCCCCTAGGGTTTCCAGGCCGGAAGGCGTGCGGCGAGGCGAATGCGGGGAGGGGAGGGGAGGGGAGGGGAGTGGCCGGATCTGAGGAGGGCGAGCCGAGGCGGAGTGTGTGAGCGCACAGCGACACGAATGCCAGGGTGGTTGGGGGCTTTGTTGCACTTGCACCCCTGGTTTTTCGTAAGCCTTCCACTTTCACGCCCCCTCCGGTTTCGCGACGGGCCGGACTCGCTGACCAGTGGGCCCCGCCGCGAACTTGCCTCAAATATGGGCAGCAGATACGAATTTCGGCCATATTTTTAGGCAGCCGATGGATCTTTTTTACCCTCTGTTTGAAGTCTAGTTCTTTGCCTCTTTTGCTATGGCTAAATTTTTTGTCCCATCATCGTACATGAGTACATGCTTAGTACTGGTACTGTCTGAACTTGCCCTTCTCTAATCTCTACTAGTAGCATACAAAACATGACAGAGTGTCGCGATCAAACAGTGCCGAAGATCATTCGTACCGTGACGAACGATGGTGCCTCGTTGCCAATCTCCTGGCTTGGTTTAATCTACCGCTATACCAATCACCTAACGTGAATGCTTGCCTGCTTCGGTTGAATCCAACGGGAACAGGGGAGTACGTACAGTATCACCGTTCACCAAACAAGTTCGAAAAATCCAGCCTGCGGACTACAGTGCTGGCAAGCAACAGCTACGGCGAGACGTTACACTTCAGCTAATCTTATCCTGATAGCTTAAGTTAGTACCAGGGGCACACGCATTGCCTTCGTTTTTCGATCACTTCGCTTCCCAGAAAGGCCGAAACAGACACAGAGCCCCCCTGGAAATTTATCTGGTGCAAAAATGATGTGTTACAGTGGTGCAAAAGTGAGCGGTGTTAGCTCAGGAAGGTACTAAAACGTCCACACTGTCCTTATTAGCTGAATTAAGCTAGTGCTACATCCGTTCCGAAATAAAAACGTTTTTCAATTTTTTGATATAATGTTTTGACTCTTTATTTCATTTAAAAAAATTTACGATTAATATTTTTATTCTTACTAGATGATAAAACATGAATAGTATTTTATGTGTAACTAATTTTTTTAAGATTTTTATAAACGTTGGACACGAAAAAACAAAAAATAAAGTTATTATGAGACGGATGCAGTTATAGCTTAGAGCAGGTACAATAGCAGGCTATAAGCCAGCTATAAGTATATTTTAAAGAGATAAAGAGGAGAGAGAAAAGAGGTGGACTACTAATTTGTAGCCAGCTGCACACGAACTTCAAGGCATAGTGTACGTATGGCATGTGAGACCATATACTAATGTTTTATGGGTAGAGTTGGCTATTAGATTAATCATAGATAAATTGAAACTAGTAATTGGCTATACTATTGAACTTGCTCTTAGCGATGCTTCAAGGGAGCGCAGGTACAGGTTGGCTCTTCGTCTAACTGCGTCTCCTGCTTTCAATTCGTCTTGTGATTAACAATGATTATGTATTGAAGCCTTGAGAGACAGAGAGAGTTAATGGAGCAGCAAACGCCATCAATTTTTATCGGATAGCTTTTGCAAACGGTGGGGCAGCCGTGCTGCCGCATCTGTCCATGATCCATCATCCCAATCTTGATACTACTCGATCCCAGCTTCAGCTGCTTTTTCACCCCACGGCTCCACGAGGGGTCACATTGGACTAGGCTCGCCATCGGCGTCGCCGGACTTCAGTTCTCTACTTCTTTGCTATTCCACTACTGCTTTACTCCCGTCCAAAATACAATCATCTAAGATATCTGAATCTTTTCCTATCAAAATATATATTTTTTATATTATTTAGAGTACTATTTACCACATCAATCGCTTTTAATTTTTATCCTCACATATTTTACAAATCTCAATCATTTATCGTTTATTAAGAGATGTCATAGCCGTTTCTTCTCAAGCTTAAACTTAATTAATCCTAAATCTTTGCTCCTATAAATATTCCCAACGATAATGGCGGGTGACAATGAATCTACCACCACTCCACTCCCTCCCTGATTTTTAAAAGAAATAAAATAACTATAGAACTACGTGTTAATCGTATCGACTAAGACAACGAGTAACCCACATGTCATTAACAATATATACAGTAATTCAAGAGATATATATGAAAAATAATATTATTAATATACTAATGATATTTGTTAATAAAATCTTGTTACCAATATACGATAAACTATAAATGCTTACCTCATGGATGGACCAGCCACCAGTGTGGCAGTGTGCAGCTGTAGCCGCAGCTCTTGTCTGATGACTCGCGAGGAAAAGCGAGTAGTATGAAAGGGACGAGACGACATGTGTTGTGTTTTGCAAAGGTTCAGCTCGGAGTAGACCGTGTAATCGCTTTGCTTCATTTTGCAAAGTTTCGTAGCAGTCCAAACAACGGCCTGGACTCCAAACGGGTGTGGCATGACATGTGGAGAGGCAGAGGGGGATGAGTGCGTGCAGGTGCAGCGATGGCAATTGGCGCAGATCTCAGATGACGGACGCAGCGTCAAAAAGGTGGCAGGCCATTCTAGCAAAGCTCTTTCTAGTCATACACTATTTTTTCTTCTTCCGCTCATACTTATAAACTGATTTAAATTTTAACTTTAAATTAAAAGTAAATTTTAGGATTTTTTTCATCATAGTTTTTTTTCATCCCTACCTCTTATATCACATAAATTATATTTCATTTTCAAATATACCACTTGTTTTTTTCATTAAAAAGCCAACAATCACCCTATGGTCTTATGCATGGTGACTTCAGCATACATTCTTTTTTAGATGAGAAATGAAGGAAGAAAAATTATCTAATTTGTTATAGTGATTTAATAGTATAAATAATAAATTAATTACCATAAGGATGAAAATATATATTAAAAGGCGAGATAATAAAATTTTTAATATTTTAAATGTATATTTTAATATTCTAGGAAAACGTGCATGTATAACATGGTACTATAAGAACAGTCTCAATGCATAGTTTTATGGTATAGTTAACAAGACTGTAAACTAGATAACCGAGTCAGATGAGTTTAATGAGGACGAAACTACTCTCTTATTATGAAACTCCATAAAACATACATTAAGACCGACTTAACAAAAATAGGGATGGAGGGCCAATCATTTACCTCGTCAACCTTCTCATCCTAGCAGAAGAAAAGGTTTTAGAGTCGATTGACAAGCACTCAACAGAATGACCCAATCATTCCCCTCCGCATCACGTCGGTCGGCACGGTAGCCCCAACGATTCACCTGCCGATTATAGTGGGACTTGCTGGGCTTAAACTAGGCCGGGTATACTAGCCTAATTTCACGGCGGTGTCCGATATTTTGTAAAAAAAAAAAGAGGTCTGTTTAGCCTCCCTCACCTAACAAGCAAGTCTTAATTACCACCCTCCAAAGCACAGTTGCGTATATCATCTCGCTCGTCTATTAAAACTGGTTTTTTTTTTGGGAAAAATTGGTTAGTTTACTACATCTAGCAGTCTAGACAACGATGTTGTCTTGCGTAGTACGGTGACCTAATCTTCGTCGTATATGACGTCCATGCGGTATCTGTGTGGCATTATACTTGAAAAGGTAAGACCCGTATATAAGTTAGTTCAGGGAAAACGTAAAAAATACAACAGGACTCAAGAGTCATTCTCACTGTCCATCCTTTAAGTAGGACAAAGCCACCATCTAAACAGTTAAAAGGAGACGAATTGAGCTATAATTTCGATAGATGAGGAAGAGGATACTTGGTTTTTTGTTTGACTGAAATTTTAGCTGATAGTCGAGGACTCGAGGGAGGTAAAACCGGAGATTTTCCACGTGCGCTCAGGAACATAGATGCACAGAAAGTATATTATATGTATGTAAAGTAGTGGTAAAATGAGTCATAGAGTTTGCTCTCACAACTAGATAAATCCAATATTAATTGAAAAACAAAAAAATAGAATCCGACTAGAAATACATTTAGAATTAAATAAAGAAAAGTAAAAAAAATCTATCTATAAGTGTAATTTGGAAACATCTAAAATTAAGTGAAATGAAGATAAAAATTAATATAAAAATACAATTTAGAATATCTAAAATGTGAATTAAAAATTAAATATTATGCATTAGAGAGTTTACGTATCAACACACTTTAGTACCAGTATAAATACAAATTAGGAATTAGAAATAAATGAGGTTGCGTGTAAAAATGCATTTAGAAAACAATCCATATCAAAATAAGAACATATATATATATATATATAAATACAATTTATAACCATGTTAGCGTGCAGTATGTGGGGGCCACCGCGGTAGTTGGACCTAAAGGTTCACGTGGGCCGTTTGGACGAGACAGGTTGCGCCTGAGCCCAAATACATGGCTGCCTCGTGCTCATATGGCCCACTGCGAGATCAATAGCTCCGCATGTCGCCGAAGGCCCGACCCAACCCAACTCGCCCCTGCCCCACGCAGGCACGCACGCCATGTTCAACAGCAGATAGCCAGATCCTCTGCAACCTCTCTGCATCGTCGTCAAGCTCTGGACCTCCGCGACGAGTGCTCACTGCCCAGGAGGGTTCAGAACTCATGAACGGAACGCAACATCATCATGGCGGACACAGTTACACAGTTCGCAGACAGTTAAAACTCTGCCAGCGCCAGCGCCGTTCCAAAAGCTGGTCCCGTGGTGATCGAATGGAAATTAGGCCTTTGAATCACAGGATTAAAAAAACGAAGAAATAAAAAAACATAGGATTTTAACAGAAATGTATGTATAAAACAGAGGATTGTAAAACACATGGTTTGATTGGATCACAGGAAAAATATAGAAATTTGAGGAGAGATATAGACTCAAAGAATTTTTTCTATGAGATTTAACCTCTTATTAAATTTCCTCCGAAACTTATATAAGAAGATGCATTCCATAGGAATTTTATAAGATTCATTCCCTTGATTCAAAGAACTTTGTAGGAAAAATTCTTATAGAAATGAAATACTCCAAAATTTTCTATAAAATTCTTTTGAATCAAAGGAGGCCTTAAAGAGGAAAAAAAAACACAGGTGCGTGCATGCAGTGCGTCGACACAGTGGTTCACTGAAACGCAGATCAAACGGCACATGCAGAGATATGCGTGAGCAATTCAGCGTAGCTAGCCGCTCCAGTGAGAGCGATCGAGCTGGATCGATCTGGATCGAGAAGACGGACGAGACACAGCAGTTATGAACTCACTGCAGCTGATCGCTGGAAGAGATCGGAATCTTCGGCCGGGCACCAATACGTACGGCGAGGAGACCGGCGATCAGTAATAATTCAGTTTTCACCCTCCTTGCATGCCCCCAATCGTGTGATTGTGAATGGTCGACCGACGAGCGTTTTGGCAGACTGATCAAGATCGAGGGCTCGAGGCGATAACGATGATGGTGAGAGTACAAATGTCAGCTGCAGCATCTGCTGCTGTAGTAGAGTACGATCAGTAATAATCAGTAGTGGTAGATAGCTCGATGGATCGCCATTCGCCAGCCTATCTGCAGTCCAAGTACACGTCTTCAGGACGAGCCAGCTGTTACTGTCACCGGCCGGGCCTGGGAGGTATGAGTAAATGCTGGCTTTAGCCTTTACTGATGGTAGCTGGATCAGCAACGAGCCAACGACCGTTCGGTTTACCTTGCTCCTCCCCGCCTCTGAAAGCTCTCCGAAATTTCACTGCTATGGTTAAACTTTACTGCATTCTTCAGCTGGTCATAACATAGTATCTCGGTGTGTATGCAGGCAGCCCTAGCAAAGGTGGTGTTTAAATCGAGAAAATTTTTAGGAGAAGTGTCACGTCAAATGTTTGACCGGACGTCGAAAGGGGTTTTCGGACACGAATGAAAAAATGAATTTCACGGCTAGCCTAGAAACCGCGAGACGAATCTTTTGAGCCTAATTAATCCGTCATTAGTACATGTTGGTTACTGTAGCACTTATGGCTAATTAGGGCTAATTAGGCTCAAAAGATTCGTCTCAAGATTTATTTCATAACTGTGCAATTAGTTTCTTGGTTCATCTATGTTTAATACTTTATTTAGGTGTTCAAAAATTCGATACGATGTTTTTGGAAAAAAAAACATTTGGTGTAATTATAATCTCGAGAAGACAGGCACAGATCGGATTGAACCTAAGATTCCTGAATTTGCTTCTTTTGTCGTACGGAAGTTCAGAGCACCTACGAACACAGTGCCAGCAGACTAGCAGAGGAACATGTCACTGAATACGCACATACAGATACAGATTGATATCTTTAAGGTTTTATGATAAGAGGATGGATATGATTTGGAAAGCTCCTGTACCTTTGAAAGTTAAATATTTTATTTGGTTACTTGCTAGAGATAGAATTCAGTCAGTGTCAACCTTAAAACTAGAAATTGGTCGGATCAGAGTTTTGCAAGCTGTGTGGTGAACAGGAATCTGCTCGACATGTTATGTTCCACTGCGCGCCCGATTGCTGTTTTTGCATGGAGTTTTTATCGTGACATCTTCTGTTGGTGTTGGTAGAACAAACCGAATACCTTTGAAATGTTGTTAGACATTTTGGATAATCTAGGGGGTAAAAGTGCTAAACCTGGTTGTATTTTGCTAGGAGGTTTTTGTTGGAACTTATGACTGATCAGAAATGATATGGCTTTCTAGAATAAAATGTTATCGTCCCCTAACATGATAATTTTTAGGGCTACATCTTCGCTCTCCTAGTGAAAGACTCTTGCAAAGAAAGCAATAGAATAAAAGTGGAAATCACGAAGAACAAGCTGCTGGAAGGGGTTAAGAAATTAGTCAATAGAAATAGAGTGGGGGTGATCTACTATCTTTGGTTGGCTGTTAGTTAGCTGTAAATGTCATTTTATCTTCTGTTACATTTTTGCTGTTTTCTTTCGGACTCTTTGGGAGTTCTGTTTTTGGTTTAGAGTGGTGGGTGTGGTCCCCTTGCTCAAATGTTGTAAGCTGGCGTCCCAACAGACTATGGGCTCGTTCGCAGGAGATAGTGCCAAGCAGTCTAATCAATTCACGCAAACTAATAAAAACCATTAGTATATGATTAATTAAGTTTTAGCTATTAAAAACTTGAAAATGGATTAATATGATTTTTTTAAAACAACATTCGTACAAACTTTTTTAGCAAAAAATACACCGTTTAACAATTCGAGAAACGTGCGCGCGAAAAAAGAGATGAAAATTATACTCAACAGTGTCTCAAGAACGAGCCTTATGTTTCTCCTGCCTTTAAAAAAGCAGGGCCTTGAACCTTTCCTCGTGAAAATATACCACCAGTTCGTACTCCTGCAACGCAGCCCACACTACACTACGACTCCGCCAAAATGCATGCTATAGCTAACTAGCTACTCGATCCGGCAGTTCAGTAGTTAGCTGCAATGCATGTACGATTCGCAGAAGATAAATGGGTACGGTGCCGGAAACGTATAGGACGAATCGCCGGCGGCGGCCGGCCGGGCCGAACGGCGAAAATTAATCACTTTTACGCGTGCAATTACGTCTCGAGATGTCATCTCGCCGTGCTTGCTCTCACTGCGAGCCACTCCGACCTTTCCAAAACACAAGTATATATGTAATTTAAATATTATAATAAATATAATTGTTTTAGTACTATATTTATCATAACCATTACTACTTTTTATTTAAAATTTTCTTTTCATTTTATCTTTACATAACCTCTCACACTCTCATTCGTAGTATGTTAATAAGTGTTACATTCGTTTTATTTATGATAAGATTTTTTAATATTGTCTAGATTAATATTGATACTAATGAATTCATTAGTATCAAAACATATAAACAATATGCTTTATCAATAAAATGTTTTACGTTATAAAATAGAGAGAGTATTATAGCATTTTTCTTTTAACCTTATTTCATACTAAACAATTTTAAAATGTTCATAATTTTGTAGCTAGCTAGCTCCACGGTCGTGTGCGTGGTCGAAAGGCGCGGTAGCTACGGGGTAGTGGCACCCATTGATTGATCGATAGATAAATTTTCTACCCGGCCCACCGCGTAATGAATTTCACATGGCGCCGTCTGCTACGCTCGCATGCATGCGCTATACGTACGGGAGCAAGTACAATAAATGGGAGCTCTGCCGTACGTCTATACGTCAGTCAGTATACGGCGGGCGGCGATGCTCCGTGCAATCCGTAGAGCGGTATGACCGTAGGAGTATACTATATGTGCACTATACATACATGATACATCAGATTTCAGAAATGCCAATCTGAATCTACCTGTGTGAATACGTATGCATGCAGTACGTACATTGTATGTTTCGCTACCGGTAAGGGAAGAATGGTGATCGAGTAAGTGGTAAACTCTGCGGTATGCATGGACCATGCAGCCATGCTCGCGTACATTCTATCCCAGCTGAACTATGAACATGTCAATGTTTTTCTGTTGGAAGGTAAGTGCCGTGTGTATATTCAGGGGAACTTGATTACTCCTGGATCATTAACCTGGCCAACCTGTCAAAAGTTGAAGGTACAAAGTAGTTACTGGTTAGGAGGACTGGCAACTGGAGGATGGAAAATGTTATGGCGTATTGAAATCTTCAGTTTGTGACCGAGCTCACTTCCAACATCGTCTTTTCACGCTTTATACAAACCAAAATTTAAAATTTTAACTCTAAATTTAGAGTTGATTTTTAAGATTTGTTAATTATAGTTTTTTTAGCAGATCTCTAAGAACACGTATATAAAAGTTATTTATAAATTATTTTTCGTTTGCATATATATGGTTTGAATTTTTTTCCGATCACACCTTTAACTCAACCGAAAAAGCAGAAAGAGAATAGAGTAGTCTGACCATCAATTAGTAGGTTAGTTTGCGTTTATTTGACAAAATTTAGTTACTGTTGTTTATCATGCATTCGAAAAGATTAAAAGAAGATGAGCTATCTCGAGGTTTAAATTTTGCTACTGTGCTGCTTCTCATACTTGATTTGAGTTGGGCGGGAACTAATTAATTTAGTTTCAGTTACGGAATTTCTGTTATTGGATTCCCGATCAAGCTGTACGTGCTCCATGTCCCACGCTGTCCTGATTTCAGGAACAGCAGATGATGACCGCATTAACCTTGAGACCAACCATCAATGGAATGCCAATTAATCCAGATGCCACTTAATCCTCTCATCCTAACAACGACACTCTCACTCATGATTGCAAACATACTCTCCTACTACTAGAAACACACCAATTGAGGCCTTGGTTAGTTACCAATTTTTTTTTCCAAAAACATCACATTGAATTTTTGGACATCAAAATAAAACATTAAACATAGATGAATCAAAAAACTAATTGCACAGTTATGAAAAAAATCTTGAGACGAATCTTTTGAGCATAATTAGCCCATGATTAGCCATAAGTGCTACAGTAACTAACATGTGCTAATGACGGATTAATTAGGCTCAAATGATTCGTCTCGCGGTTTCTAGGCTAGCCGTGAAATTTGTTTTTTCATTTGTGTCCGAAAACCCCTTCCGACATCTGGTCAAACATTTGATGGGACACTCCTTTCAAAAATTTTCTCAATCTAAACATCACCTGAATTATAAGACAGAATTCAATGGAAAACAAATTAAAACACACAGCTGTTCACAGTGCAGAGAGAGGGAGAGAGGAGATCGATCGACAGTGACGGACGTTGGCACTGCACCATATGCATGACTGAATAGTCGACGACGCATCCAGCATGCAGAGGATTCCGTTTCTACGCAGGAAGCATCAGCAGAGCGGTTTACCAATAACTAAAAACCAGGCGGATAAATATTTGATATACATGTTCTTATAAACCAGAAAATAAAGCCCGGAAAATAAGCTATATAAAAATCTCAAAACTAATTTTAAATTTTAATTTTAGTTTATATGTGTAATGTATCGGCGAAAAATGGAGACCATTTCAAGTCTGAGAGAGCAATTCTGGTGGTAGGTAGCAACAGGAAGCTAGTCTTTTTTTTTCCTTTTTTTCTCGAACGCGCAAAAGAATAGCACGTCAATAAATTAGAAGATAAAGAGTGCTGATGCACAACGCATACGGCCAGACTGGCCTCCAGCAGGGACCCCCAGGGAAAACAACGCAGGAGAGAGAGCCCAGACGCTACAAGCTAAACTCCCAGAAAAATGCCTAAGAGAATGAAACACACCTTTTACGATATGTTAAACTCCTAACAATACGCCAAGGGGTGCTACCCCAGCGGAGGACCACAGCAGGTCCTCTGAACGGATGGTTTGGAGCACGTCCTGGAGGAAAGAAAGCTCGTGATCGAAAACCCGGCGATTGCGTTCCCCTTTCTCGTGCATGCACAGCTACGTTCCCTAGTCCCTGCGCGCGCGCGCATGATCCGAGGCAAAGGCACGGGGATGCAGTGCAGTGCAGGGCAGGGCAGGGCCAGTTTGTGGCCGAGAGAGCCAAGTGGCCTCCGCGACGACGCATGGTTACTTTGGCTGTGCCGGCCGGCACCGGCAGGCGTACGCGCGCACGCGAGCTCAGCTCCCCCGCATTTAGCACCCAACCAACCACCGTGCTATCTTGTGGCGCGCGCACCCCCGCGCGCGTTCGCCATGACGCCGCCCCGCCCCGCCCCGCGTTCCGGTGTGGTCCTCGCGCGCGCGCGCAATTGCTTTCCGTGTCTCCTGCCCGCTAACTCCACTACTACTGCCCGGCCCACCCCCAGCCATAACTGCGCGTGTCTCATGGTGGCGACTGGCGACGCGAGCGCGAGCGCGGCCTCCGTCTATAAGAGAGAGCGCCGCCAGCGAGCAGCCCTGCAGCTCTCGCCGTGCATCGTCCACCGTCGTGTCGTGCCGGCGCCCGCCGTCCGCTGTCTGTCCCACTGTCCAGTGCCCGCCCAGTTCCAAGGCCGCCACCTTGCAGGCGGCACAAGTGTGTGTATACTGATCTCTCGATAGTGCGCGATGGGCGGTTCTTCTTTGGCTGGCCTGCTCCTGGCCGTGGCGGCGGCGACGCTGCTCGTGGCCGCCACGCCCGCGGCGGCCGCGCCCCGGGCGTTCTTCGTGTTCGGCGACTCGCTCGTCGACAACGGCAACAACAACTACCTCATGACGACGGCGCGCGCCGACGCGCCGCCGTACGGGATCGACTTCCCGACGCACATGCCCACGGGGAGGTTCTCCAACGGGCTCAACATCCCCGACATTATCAGTTACGCACGCCCTAGCTCTTCCACGTCACTGTCGTCACTACGCACTTGCAAGTTGCAAAACAACACAATTAAACACTTGCTAAAAAATGTTTATTGACAAGTCGCGTTCTTGGCTCTCGATCCTGCAGGTGAGTACCTCGGGTCCCAGCCTGCGCTGCCGTACCTGAGCCCCGACCTCCGAGGCGACAACCTGCTCGTCGGCGCCAACTTCGCCTCCGCCGGCGTCGGCATCCTCAACGACACCGGCATCCAGTTCGTAAGCCCCGCATCCGCATCCGCGACGAACACGAGCCAACGCGTCGATCGTTCTTGACCGACGACGCAAAGCGAGCGGCAATTGAGAGTTTAATTTTGGTGTGCGTGCGTGCGTGCGTGCAGGTGAACATAATCAGGATCGGGCAGCAGCTGGAGAACTTCCAGAACTACCAGCAGAAGCTGGCGGCGTTCGCCGGCGAGGACGCGGCGAGGCAGGTGGTGGAGCAGTCGCTCGTGCTCATCACGCTCGGCGGCAACGACTTCGTCAACAACTACTACCTGGTGCCCTTCTCCGTCAGGTCCCGCCAGTTCGCCATCCAGGATTACGTCCCCTACCTCATCTCCGAGTACAGGAAGATCCTCACGGTTAGTCTGATCATTTCGCAAGTGTTTTTTTTTCTTGGTCAGAGAACAATTTATCTCGATTCACTCCCGTGCAACCCCCAAAGGTAAACTTTGGCAAATTCAAACAAAAAGTGATTAGCATTTCGGTAGAGAATTGGCCGAAAAAGATGAACATAACTCACTTGCATAAACGCAGTACTCGTAGAAATCAATGCTGCATGAGTTACTGACTATAATGAACAATAGCACAAAGAGATGGGTTAACTGTTAGCACTGCAAACAATAGAAACAAGTGCAGGGTGAACAGAGTGGACTTTCTTCGGGTAATATGTTCTGAATGACACGATCTGTAGTTTTTTCTGCATCAATCTGAGATGTTACTGTTGAAACAAGAAACCGAATACAATATGGCGTTCACCTCACTCTTTGGGTCAGCCAGTGTCAGTAAGCCCCCATCTTCAGTTCATCATTGTGCCGCCGACTGCAAATGAAAACCAATACTTCCAGTTAGGAAAATATGCTAACTTCTCATCATTAAATTAAGGCCTACAGTATGTACACTCTTAACTGCAACAAGTCTTAATATGTCTAATAATGCAGTGCAATGTGAAAAGGGCTTCAAGCATTGCATTATAAAAAGTACAAGATTTTGATTGCATGGAGCATTAAAGGAAAAATAAGTGAGTCACTGTAGCAGATATCTCTGCTGCAGATCTACATTCCTTCGGACTCGTGAGTTATAAATAGCTTATGATCTATAGGGTCCAATGACAGTAGACCTAAACACTTGCAAGGGCTTCCACACCAGATAATTTCAAGAAGTGTAGTATGGTGTTTCCTCCGTTCTAAAATAAGTTTAGTTTGGTATTGTGTTGTCCATTGCAAATTGAATTAGAAATATTAACTTATTTCGTTTAAGGACGAAGGAAAATTGTGTTTGAGATAGTTGGAAGATGTGTGAGATTTTCTGATTTTTGTGATAGTTATTTAATGATATAAATAATGAACTTAACTATAAAAGTTAAAATATACTTTATATATACTTTTTTTAAACGGTGTTTCTTTTGAAAAAAAAAATCCGCAGCCATAGCACCCAAGTTTTTACCGTACGATACAGTGCTCTGTATGACTCAACAAACTGTGTGTATTCTATGTCACCTACCACACTCGCACTCTGCTGCAGAGGCAATGAATAAGCCGAGTAGGACACTTAACACTGTAAAGAAACCGCTCTAATTCACCGAGTAAAAACAAGCAGGCCGGATGCAGTGACTCTATACTAGAATCGTGCCATCGCATTTTGCTAGTGTACCCGCGAGGAGGTCGTGCCAAAATTTACTCATGCCACATGCAAGAACAGTGCCACTGCCAGTACAGCTTCGTGTGCAAAATGTACTGCCTCTTTCCAGTTTCGGCGTAGATCAGAGGGGAGGCTCGCTCAGCTCAGCCGCATTTGCCTGCCTCGTTTTCTCGTCACCTTGACAGAAATTCCAGTGTTGTGCTGAGGAAGTAGTAAAGGGAAAACTAACTGCCGCCCATGGTGTTGCAGAGGCTGCACGAGCTGGGCCCGCGGCGGGTGATCGTGACGGGCACGGGGATGATCGGGTGCGTGCCGGCGGAGCTCGCCATGCACAGCATCGACGGCGAGTGCGCCACCGACCTGACGCAGGCCGCCGACCTCTTCAACCCGCAGCTGGAGCGCATGCTCGCCGAGCTCAACTCCGAGCTCGGCGGCCACGTCTTCATCGCCGCCAACACCAACAAGATCAGCTTCGACTTCATGTTCAACCCCCAGGACTACGGTACGTAAGCAAGCTCACTGACGAACCCACGCCGCCGGCCGGCTTGCACCGGCCATGGCCGGGCACGGAGACGATGACCTGACCCCGTGGCCGTGTGTGTGTGTGTGTGGTGGCTGCAGGGTTCGTGACGGCGAAGGTGGCGTGCTGCGGGCAGGGGCCGTACAACGGGATCGGGCTGTGCACGCCGGCGTCGAACGTGTGCGCGAACCGGGACGTGTACGCGTACTGGGACGCGTTCCACCCGACGGAGCGGGCGAACCGGCTCATCGTCGCGCAGCTCATGCACGGCTCCACCGACCACATCCGCCCCATGAACCTGAGCACCATCCTCGCCATGGACGCCATGGACGAGACAAGAAACTGATCTCACCACCACCATGGAGGAGAGGATCATATTACATGTGTGGCCTGGCTATGTATATGTGCTTAGTTGGGAAATAGTTTTTAGCACACGGTGTAGGTACACCCGTGTGCTTGCATGCCATCTAAATAACCATAAAAAAATATGAAAAAAATTAACAAGATAGATTAATATGAGTTATATCACTCCACAAATTTTAAATTCAACTTTTACGAGTTGTAGAAAAAACAAATAAAACTAAAACTAACTATATGCATATTCATAACTGTTTTTATTATTTTTGCTATAACTTATAGAAGATGAATTTAAACTTGCATATTGGTGAAGTGATATAACTCATATTAAACTATCTTGTTAAATTTTTCCATATTTTTTATGACTATTTAGATGACATGCAAACAACGGGTGTATATAGACCCGTGTGCTAAAAACTGCTTCCGTGCTTAGTTACTTAATACCGCTGCTTCAAGTTTTGATGTTTCTCTCTCTCCCTTCCCTTTTTCTTTTCCGGTTTTATTTAGTGAAAGGTGATGGTGAATCTGGTTTTAGGTCCAAAGTGATGGTAAATTAAGACTACGGTTGAGTGTGTTTGTTAATGTTCAGTAGGGTACTTATTGGTTTAGGGAGTTTTAAAGAATATGTTTCTCTTCGGTTATCAGGTGCAGAATTCGTTGTAATATATAGCTCGTGGACCTTTGTTGCTAGAACTTATATATTGCAAATATTCTTGGTGGTTCGTTCGTTGAGCTCAGTTATATATACCCCCTACAGATTACTTGTCCCGTTGTGCGGCGAAGTGGGTAAGGAGACTGACAAGTGATTAAAAACTCTGCCCATAAATACGAGGCGTAGATCTTGGTCTGTCGTGGATGGGGACCGATTAATCATACGGCAGAGGATTCTGAACTCACATTTCACGCCGTGGAAAACACCTTGGGACCTCGTGATTCTCACCTGCTTTCGTGCCTCCGATATTTACCCAAAGGTTGATTTCCTGTCAGATAGCTCAAATGTTGCCAGCAAGCTCGTACTATGCGCGATGCCAGACTTTCATCTCAGGCATCTTATTTTGATCGAATCGCTCCTGCAGCAGCACTAAAATCAGGTTATGCATTTCAGGCCATTTCCCACGGTTTGTTTTCTTATTTCAAAATGGGAATTATACAGCAGGGAAATTTTGTATGTTTGGTGCATGATCCATGTGGGATCAGTGAATCAGAACGATCAGACAATGTAGAGGGGAAAAAAAGCACTGAACCAGCTACGTAATCCAAGTAAATCATACAGATAAGGTTTACAATTCTATTCAGCGAGTTGCAACCAAGTCCCCCATGAGCCCTCCACCGAGTTCATAATGCTTGGCGGCAGAAAACCCAGCTTCTTTAGCTAACTCCTCCAGCTCTTTTCCTGCACAGGAGGATGTAAACCGCCACAAGCAAATTAAATACAAGGGCGATAACTTTGGTCGATGATGAAAGGGCACTAACCAACGGACTGTTTGGAACATAGGAATGCGACTTCTCATATAAAAGAACTCCATCACGACAAATTGAGGTGTGTGTTGAATTAGTGCTACTATCAGAATGGCTAATACAAGTTTTACCATGTTTTTTGTTTAGGTCCCTCTCCGGTGCATTTTGGTATTTGTTAATTAATTGATTAGTATTATTAACTACTGGTAGAACTATTCTAAACTGTTGATTTAAAAGGATATTTTGGTACTTTGTTAATTAATTGATTAGTATTATTTTATAATTTTGTATTTTGGCAATAAATATCACAATAAAAAAGATGATATTACCATTTCAAATTTCTACTACACCTAATATTACTGGTAGTATAATTTAATTATAGTCGTCAGATAAAAATAAATAAACGGCGTGGATTAAATTTCACTACCAGTTAAGTCAGCCCCTTTTTGTTTCACTCAAGGCGTTGCTAAAATAGTGTTACTGTAGTTCTTCAATGGAATTTTCTCACAGAAGAAATATATGTGCAAACCTGTTAGATACTGTGATATCGAACTTTTCAGGTACTTGTATTCTTCAGTGAGTCCATAGCCACTGGCCAAAGGAACCACAACGTTATCAATCATCCAACTCTGCCCAAGAGAAACATTTTTTAGCCGGGTCAGGCTGGAAAAGCCGACTGAAATTCATTAAGCCTTGAAAGCCCAAGAGAAAAACATCAATTTGTTTTCACGGTGCAATAATGAAGAAACAATCTTTCTCACGGATATTAACACACAAGCCAAACTCATTTGTACTAAAGATGGTCTGATATTTTACCTGCAATGATGTTGTGAAAAGCGATGAGCTCTTGTTAAAATCTAGAACAGATGCTCTTGATCCTGCAGTCCAGTAAAACCCTACTGTGAAAAATTATGCTGGAGTATAAGCATGGTCAACCTGAAAAAAGAACTCGAAACCTTCACTAGACCTGGTTTTAGGACCCTAAATATCTCCCGCATCGCTTTGGGTTTGTCAACCACATTGCGCAACCCATAACCAACCGTAACAGCATCGAAGTAGCAGTCCGCGAAAGGCAAACCAAGTGCATCACCTTCGATCCACCTGCAACCATACAGGCTCAAAGCACACACCCATTAGACCATCAGCCATGTGCTCGACTTGTTCACTAGATCAACCACAATCACGAAGCTACATATTGCACGTGTTCTTAATCTACGGCTCACGTTTTTATAAATGAAAAATAATTTACAGGCAAAACTTTTATATACGTGTTTATGACGACTCAAAAGCAAAAGTTTTAAAACAAACCATAGTGAAAAAACCACAAAATCAAGTCTAAAATTAAGTTTGAAAATTTAAATTTTGACTTATAGGCAGTTGCAACTACGAATCGAGGGGAGCTTACAATCTTTCGCACTGAGGATGCTCACTTGATGTTCTTGTAGCAAGGTTTCCAGCGTTGCTCCTGACGGTTAGCAGCAGTTTGCAGCTGCTGCCTTGAGAAATCAACAGCCATCACCTGTAACATATGACAGCTTTCAATCGTAAAGCAATTCTGAAATCTAAAAGCAGCTAAGCAAATCCAACACTAACCTGTCCATCCAGTCCAACCTTCTCAGACAGAAGGAATGCCAAATCCCCGCTCCCGCAACAGAGATCAAGAACACGATCCCCTCTCTTCGCCCTAGCCTCAAAAATTCAACTTTTTGCACAAATCAATCGCAGAACAAGAGTCTCTCTAATCCACATTACTATGCCTGCCAGTCTGCCACTAGTGAGGTACCTGGACCAAGAGACGCAGATGCGCTTCCATGTCCGGTGCTGTCCGAGGCTGAGCACGTCGTTCAGCTACAATGAACACGGCACTGCGCCGTCGTCAGCACAATGCTGCTGCTGGGTGTCAGCTTGCGAGGGCGGAAAGGGGGGGAAGGCAGGAGGAGGGGAGGGTACGGACATGGTCGTAGACGGGCGCGATGCGGCTGAAGAGGACCTGCCGCTCGTCGGCAGCGGAGGACGAGCAGCGCACGGCGAAGAACCTGCGGCGGCGAGCGGCGGGGCCGGGCGCCGCGGGGGTCGAGGAGATCGCCGCGGTTAAGGCGGCCATGGGTGTCCGTTTGCTCGCCCCCGCCACATGATTAGGATAGGTTATTGCGCGACCGGTTTGGATTAAGGTTTTGACTCTTTTGCCCCCGCCGCCGCCGCGCCGCTGAAGTGGAGCTGTGGTAGCGGTCTCGACTCTCGCCGCCCGCCGCCGCCGCCGAAATCGCCGAGGAAGGCGAGGCTTTCCTTGACGGATGGATTTGGGGTCCTGTTACCTCGGCGGCAACGCCGACGCGGTGGAGTTCTGCCCGCACCGCCCCTTCCGCCACGTCCTCGCCGCCGCCACCTACACGCTGCAGGAGCAGGAGCAGGAGCACGGTGAGGAGGAGCGGCAGGACCGGGCGGGCACCGTGTCGCTCTTCTCCGTCGACGCCGACGAGGAGGACGCGTCCCGGAGGCTCCGGCTGCTCCACACGGTGGAGACCGCCGGGGTCTTCGACATGAAGTGGAGCCCCCTGGCGCCGCTGCTCGCGCGGGCCGACGCCCACGGCTGCCTCGCGCTCTGGCGCCTGGAGCAGGAGGAGGACGGATCGGACGAAGGTGCTGTTTGCTCCTGCATTTTTCTTACAGTAGAACAAAAAAAAGTTGTTTGTCGTGTCAAAATTTGATCACTGTCCACTTGCTAAGCTTCCATGAGATATGCGGCAATTCTCATGAATCTTTGACTGAACGTTGTGGTGATGTAAGGCGAATGTCAAGCTCTTAGGCTTGCGAAAGAGTTCCATCATCCATGTGGATGTTGCTTGATTCTTGCAGAAATATTTCGGGGTTTAGGGTTTATGCAGTTGAAATTTTGTTTCGAAAATGCATAGCTAGGATTGGGG
The DNA here is from genome assembly GCF_000231095.2 of Oryza brachyantha. Classification (NCBI taxonomy): domain Eukaryota; kingdom Viridiplantae; phylum Streptophyta; class Magnoliopsida; order Poales; family Poaceae; genus Oryza; species Oryza brachyantha. Next base: position 13,969,067 of record NC_023166.2, read on the forward strand.
TTAGGTTTCCAAGGGTTAATCTGGATTAACAAGTTCGGGCCTCCTGGGCTGGTCCGTGGTTGTCATCCTCTTTTTGAGAATAAGTGCAATTATGCTGCTGATTGATGTTCTACGTCGGATTCTTGCGTTGCTATTTTTTCTTATGAGGGCTTATTATTGCTGGATCAACTTTTTTGGTTTTGATATTTTTTTATTTAATCACCATGATAGTCTAGTTGATCCTGTACTGGAAGCTCGTCTAGCTATTTGTGAACACCTCGGTATTTCTGACATTTGTAATTTACCATGTCTTCTGTGACCAAATTGCGCAGGTGCTATTCTCAGGGATGTCTGTTCTGGAGACATTTCTTCTTCTATGTGCTTGTTTGTGGACTGGAACCAAACTGCCGATTCTCTTTCTGTCGGATTATCAGATGGTTCACTGTCTGTGGTTTCCATGAGAGAGGACCGCTTGGAGGTATCAGAACAGTGGACTGCTCATCAGTATGAAGTGTGGACATGCTATTTTGATCGTGCAAAGCCACACTTGTTGTACAGTGGCTCAGATGACTGCTCTTTCAGCTGCTGGGACTTACGCCAGAGCCCATCGAATTCTGTGTTTCAGAACAAAAAGTCACATAATATGGGTGTCTGTTGCATCGCCCAGAATCCACTGGAACGGAACATGCTACTTACTGGAAGTTATGATGAATTTCTCAGAGTTTGGGACATGAGATCAATGGTGAAACCTGTTAGCGTGAAATCCCTAAATTTAGGGGGTGGTGTATGGAGGATTAAATATCATCCTGTTATTGCGGATGTCGTCTTGGCTGCATGCATGCACAATGGATTTGCCATTGTTAAAGTTGGTACTGGGGATGCTGCAGTAATGGAGACATATAGCAAGCATGAGTCCTTAGCATATGGTGCAGATTGGCAGACAAGAGAAGGTGCAGAACAGAGCAAGAATTGTTCAGTTGTTGCTACCTGTTCATTTTATGACCGGCTCCTCCGTGTGTGGCAACCGGAGAACCTAGAAAATCTTTAAGAGTGAAAGTATCATTGCTCTCTGTTGAAGTATCACTATATGGACCTGTTTACTGAAGGAAACAATTAATTTTATTCAGGTAGCTCTTCAAAGTTATGCTGATTTTTATTTAAAGGCATGGGCTTGTGGTAGAATCTTTGTCTGTTCCATAGCCATTCAATCATCCAAATTGATATTCTGTGTGAACTTCGAATTTTTATTATTTTTTGAACATTTTTTAAATTTTAAAACTAAACCATCCCAAAACTTTTTTTTAGATCTGATCTTTTAGCCATGCCATCCTGTCCGGCGTGGCTAAATAACACTGCCATGCCATGATGAGTTGGTGTGGCCTTTTCAGTGATCTTACTAGTTTCCACTTTTCAGCAGACATGCGCCTAGATCAAAACTCTTGCGTAGTGTTGCTTCTTCTTTGAAATATCTTGGTTCTTTCTTGTTAAGAGAGCTGATCAGCACTCTCCAAGGTAGATGAACTTGTCCATCTGTTTTACAAACCTGTTTTGATCTTATCATTGGTTGGATTTGTGGTAAAAACAATTATGGCATGATTTTGTCAAAAAAAAAAACGAGATATGGATTGATTATGGCGGTGCACATGACCTTCTAGATAAGTTCTACGACATATTTGAAGGTAATAGTGATTCTATTTTTTGTGTTAACTCTAAAATCATTAAAATATCGTTTATAATAGAAGTACATGCATGACACAAGACAATATCTACATTGTTTCTCCTTATCTGATACCACTAACCGTAATGCACTCATGTAAGATAGCTACATGGATGCGTATCCACTCAATGAACACTAAAAGTGCATTCTTTGTAGATTACCATTTTTCCATGATTGTGATGTGGACTGCATTGTAACGTTTTCCTAGTTCTAGCTCATTGGTTATCTATAAAGGCATGCTCATCATGCTTTGATTGTTACACCAACTCTACTTAATATATTTCATAAATATAAGTATATTACACTTCCCGTAGTTTGGAAAAGAAAAATGAGCTGCAATAGGTTAAGACTATGAATAATCAGTAATGTTGTCTATGGTACCCCATTTCTCGTGCACAGTTCCACAAGCATAATGAAGGAAGGGAAGGTTTCAGGTGTCGCTTGATAAAATATGGAACATGGGGATAGGCTATGTTATGGATCTGGTTCGCATTTCAGGTGTCATTTTATTGCTGGTGACCGGTGAGGGGTTTGTTTAATTACCATAGGAACTTTACTGTTTGTATTATAATGACCTATTATGTGCACTGATTTAATCTTTCTGCTAAGGTTAGCTTTTAAATCTGGAATGCACAGTAGATCTAATAAACTAATTTACAGTCAAGCATAATGAAGCTAATTTATTGAATTCATCCCGTTGGATAGCACAAGGAAACTTGAAGAACATTAGCAACTTAAAATAAGGCATTCCACTGTTTCTTAAAGTGCACACTGATGTTTTTCATGTATCTTGAACCTACTTATATTCTTGTTTATTAGAATGTAGCTTTAGTGATGCAAAAGCTGAGGGTTAAGATTTGTTACTGCTTAAAACACTGAAGAATGATGTTTTGTTTGATCCAGCCTATCATTGGCAGATTACTGTTTTGATCGGTAATATAGTTGAGTGTCCAGAGTTCAGCTTCTGATTGTGCCCTCATTTGGTTTCCTCATGAATTGGTACTCAAGGGAGATTCTTTGCCATGTACAGGGTCAGTCCTATATGGTTGCATGTAAATTTAAGGATTGGTTCGGAATTGGATAGCATGAAATACCTAATACATTCATTAAATATTTTCATGGTAATTAACATTTTAAGTAAACATTGGTACACATTTTTAATACTTCCTCCACTTATTTTATAATTCCTATTTTGATCAGCTACGGAAATTGATGAGGCTATAATCCAAGATAATGTATTTACTGTTAATATCTTGGAATAAGAGTAATATAATACAAGTGTAAATGAGGGAAGAAGATAGAAAATATCATTAAAGTCGCATGCTAGTTATATTGAAACATAGCTGCAAAATTATGTGTCTTATATTGTGAAAGGGGGGGGGGGGGGAATGGATCTCTGTGTTACTCCCTTTGGGGTGGTGTCACTTCTTACGTGAATAGGGTTTTGACCTTTTCTTTTCTTTTCTAAAACACTGTGTTTTGACCTGGAATGCTTGTAAGACTCCTTTGGAAGCACTATGACCCTTGTGGTGCACTGTTTTCCTTTTAGTTTCTATTACAGTGTAACTCATTGCTGGTTGCTACTGCAAGTTATTTGAAGTTTTGAAAACAACCAACATCATAGACGGCTAAAGATTATTATATCATACATAAAAGGACATAGCACCATATGCATCTAGATCTAGTTGCAGATGCAAGAAAGGTTTTTTTTTTCATGTGAATATGTGCGTTAATTTTCTACCAACCAAAAATATTACATGTGCTTTCTTTTTTTGAGAAAAAAATCTTTCAGAATTGGGCAAATGTAGGTATTCAAACACAGACCCTGCTTGGTCAAGAAGGATTCTATCCTGATGCATGTAAAGTCAGCTCCAGACTTGTTACTGCTCACTGGCCAGTGCATGTTATGTCTGGTTTATGAGAATAATTGATCCTCTATTGGCTAGGAGACAGTTCTACTATAAGCTGCTACTTGATAACTGCATAAAGTGACTGAACCATCCAATTTTCGTTGGTTTCTGGCAAAATTAGATGGGATATGCTTTTCTTGAATCCTGTTATTAGCTGTTCTTCATAAAATCAACTGGGCATGGCATATATATGACTGATGTTTCTCAACCAATCGCTATTGGTGGGGCCTTGAACCTCGACTGTTGTCCATGATGTTACTGATTGAGTGCATTTCTGAGAGGATTCTCACTATCTCCATGTGTCAGCCACCTATTAGAAAAAAGTCAAAGTTCAGAAATTTTCATAGGAGTGGTAGAGACCAGTGATTAAATCCCACTTTGGTGAAGCGGTGGAATCCCACGATTGGTGACAGTGATTTCCTCCCTGTCCAGGTGGAATCAGTTATCTTAAAATACAGTTTTTCTTTTTTATAATTATTTCTATGTATTAAGGATGTCTCAGTTGGGACTCGAGAGTGGTAGTCTTGCATGAAACTGAGATCTTATCGACTTTTAGAGAATGTTATGGGAGCTGATTTAATGAGATGGAGGTTTTTTTGACTTTATCATCTAGGATTAGGAAATGGGATGCTTTGGATAAACATGAGTTAGTGGTTGAACAGGATGGTCACATTGCTCTAACTCCGCACTCTAAAAAGTATAGTTCTAAAGTTGGAGAGTGCTCCTTCAGCTTTTTGTAAAGGTTACCCTTTCTTTTTTTTTCTTCCCTCTCTTGTTGATATGTAGATTCAGTCACACATCATGAGTTATTGAACTTCACTTTGTTGGTGAAGGCTTAAGCATCCGGTTGGTGATAAACTCACTGTATCTATAATTCTACTTTCTTTTATAAAAAAACAAGCATATATATCGTTAAATGTATACTATTGATGTCTGAATAATAGTGAAAATCAAGGCAGATAGTGAGATGAAGTGTGCCCACTGCAAAAGGATGCATAGATTTTAAACATATATAATTTTCCGGAGAAACATCCTTACTAGTATATATTCCCTGGGAACTGGAAGTGGATTGTGGTTTCTGCAGTAGTGTTTAGTCCTTTACACGTGCCCTGCTTAATTTGTAATAGGTATGTCACTGTTCTGTTGAGTAAAATACCCTGGATAGTATTGGGCTTGTAAGTGGAACGGGAATTTCTCTAGAGAAGGAATATAGTTAGAATTGACATGGTGAGGAAAGAAGAACATCAGTGTGAAGTCCAGCAAATGAGCACTTTGCACAGTTTTTACTTTCATTGTCCTTTCTCCACTAAAGCATGCTGCGCTGTCCAATTTAAAATGCTGCCATGCAGATTCTGGGTTCCTGCAATAGATTTAGCTGGAGAAGTACCTGCAGACATCAGCAACCTCATCAAGGTATAAAGTAGCCCTACCCCTCTCGTCTTGTTCGTACTCAGTACTAACCATGGAAGATGAATGGCTTGAACATGCACATGGTTCTTGAGAGAGCAGAAGCAGGAGGAGGATGGAGAGCAATGGCTGAGGTCCAGCTCAAGAAGCTCTTCGACTCCATGGTGCATTTCCTGGCCTCCTAGGTGGTTGGCTGAGGTATGCACAAACCGGCAAGTCACAAAACGGCATTGGTGAGCTCCAGCAGGAGTACACCCCCTTTTTTTTCTTCTCCCGTTCTATCCTTCCAGTTGTATCAGGTGGTAGCGAAATAACCAGAAATCGCTGTGGTGATGATCGATGAATCCATTGATCCTTCATTGCTGAGTCAATGTTTGTTTTATGTGTAGTATGAAGATCACTCTACTAATAAATGGCTGCTTTTTATCTAGAAAAATGCTATGTTATCTCATTTGATTGTCCTTGGTAGTTGACATCCTTTTGCCAGTTAGCAGTTGGCCATATCCTTTACTTCGAGATAAATTTGTTTGTGCTGGAACAGTGTAAATTGTATGTCATTTCATTTCTGTCTCGTGCTTTGCAAGGATGTTTGCGCGAAAATGTTTCAACCGAGGCAAAATTTTCAGGGAAAAATAAATTATCTGAAATATGACAATTAGATTTTAAAAGATGAAAACAGAAGCAAGAGAGTAATCAGAGAAACTACCTTTCCTTTTGTTGCTGGGCGAGTTAAAGCATTTCTTCTGAATATCCCAGAATGATTTGCTGAGGGAAGATGAATTGTGGCATAGCAAGAGAGTACTTTTCTGCAGTGGTGTCTAAAACACAAGAACTGAACCTGTTATACATATGTTTTACCGACTCCTGAAGGATGAAACCTTACAGACTCGGCAATTTAAGACTGCAGTATGAAAGGCCAGCTAAGGAAGTACTAAAGTTAATGATTTTGATATGAACATGTGATGGCATTCCCTAGTTCCATTATCCATTTTGAGATGTTACATCAGTTAGTTATTGAGCTCTCATATGTACATGAACTACCCGGAGGAAAGAATTAAAACCTCTCATCTTATTAATCTGCTGCTCAATGCAAGATTTCCTGCAACTATCACCTCTATAAGATCAACTGCTTGTCTTTTTGCCTGTGCCTTGGGTGTCCAAAGGTTCAGTACTGAAGCCACCATCTCTTAGTCCCCAGGAACATGAAGCTCTTGGTCCTTTTCTTTTTTGAGTAAATCCTACAAATACTATTGACAAACGCCCAAATCTAGTAAATATCATTTGTTGAGTTAATTCCATGAAATATCATAATACGAATGACTTTATTCTATAAATGTCATCGCTGGCAGAGTTTCATACACCTCTTACCGTTGAATGTACTATTGTCTTACAACACTAGTACACAGGGTTTGCAATACTGCGGCAACTACTGCCGAAACCATGATTATTGCCATGAAAAATTGTTAAAAACTGTGACAATCGTGCTTCGCGGAATGACAGTTTTGGATGTCTCCATGAAAACGTAAACCCTCCTTGTAATATGTGATTTTATAAAACCCCTACTTGTCAATGATATTTTTTGGAATTAGATTATTATCGATTATAATTTTTGGATTTTTCTGTCTTTTTTTTTCATGCGTCATGGCTGTCCAAAGACTTAGTTTCTCGTATTTTTAGGGAATACCCGTAAGATTTGTGCATCATCCCTTCTTTCTTTCATGCCCACTAAATGTAATTAATATTAATTCTCTCTTCTCTTATGAAGCCACATCACCTTAATTGTTTTTAGACTTAGGATGATACATTAAGGGTGTAAATTGCATCTCTTCGTATCACATCAATCGTTTTTAGCCTTTGGATGATTCATCGAGAGTATAAATTGTATCTCTTCCTCAAAAGGCACACCATACAACCCAATCATTTATAACTTATAAATAATTGATAAAGGCACAAAAATATATAAACACGTGAAAAAAATCATATAGTAGGTAAGAAAAAATTTAAAACTTATATCTACTATATTATCATACAGTTCTCCCGCAGCAACGCGCGGGGTATCTATCTAGCTGTATATAAGGCTTGTTGCCATCCTTGAGAAGTACTCTGGTATGACAAGTTTTAATACAAAATTCTAGTACATTAAGGTGCATTGTACTAAGTCTTTGCATTGAAAAATGTGTATCTCGAAATATTTTTAAGGAGGATAAAAATGATTTTGTATATATGTATTAAGAGAGTACTCGAGTTTTTCACAGTCTCCACGATCCTTTCCCTGCTTGGAGCAGCGAAGCATATAGCAGCTCGTTCCATGTATCCGGCACGCCGGGCAAGCACCAGTGGCTGCAGTCCTGCGCCGCCGCCGCCGCCATCCGCTCCTCCTCCGTCTCGTTCCGCACCGGCCGGTACACCGACGGGTGGCCGTCCTTCCTGTAGTCCGTCATGGCGCTGACGTTGAGGTAGATCACCGGCGTCCTCATCTGCCTCAGGACCTGCTCCAGGACCCTCATCTTCTCGGGGTACTCGGCGAGGTGCGTCTGGTTGGAGATCGGCTCCGTCTCCCTGTGGCATCCCCCTCCCGAGTTCCACTGCCCTCCCCTTGAGAGGTGAGAAGATGGAGAGATCATGAGGCGAAAAGGAGATATGATACACGCCACGCCGATGGTCTCATGGCGCAACGGCTGCATGATCGTTCTCTCTGTTACCTGAAATGTGTTGGGGAGTATCCTCTGAACACGACCTGAGTTCTCGTGGAGTCGATGTTGTTGTCGACCCATCTAGCCCAGGTGGTGAGAGCTTTCTTGTATGCATCCATCACCTCGAGGCTGGGGTGCACGTAGCTGCCTTCCTGGTAGTAATTCAGCCTGTGGTCACAAGAACTCACTTCAGCAATGGCTTGGAAGAAGGGTAACAAGGTAGGTGTCGTGTCAAGTTTCATACAAAAGTTCACTTTAGAGAAGAATGTTATGTGATATGTACCCTCTCGATGTTTTCAAGTGTGTCCACCAGTGGCCGGTGCTGAAGACGACGATGTCGGCAGTCCGGTACGCCGGAGTTGCTTCGTCGAGCTCATCCAACCTCAGCTTAGCGTCCACGGCGCCGACTCTGGTCTCGTTGATCATTTCTCTGACAAGAAATGTTGATCTTACGAAATCGACGGAGCAATTGTAATCCTGAAATTGCAGTGAAAGCAGCACTGAGATGACAAAAATCTGCTGAAGTCTCAGAGCTGCTGTTCAGTGAGCCAAGCCTAGCTCTACCCTGAATCTGAAGGAGTAGTATCCCCTGGTCTTGAACTGGTTCCTCTCCGATGCCTCGTACACTCTCCTCTTGTCCCTGACACCATGCTGCAGAATGCACACAAGAGACTCCCACATGTTGCGGTTCAGTGAGTCGCCGACGAATATGATCCTTTGCCCTCTCAGCCTCTCCAGAAAATCAATTGCGTTCAGCCTGCAGCAGAAGATAATTACTATTCCAAGTTTCGATCACAAATCCACGATACACTAAAATGATCTTGAAATTTTCCGAGTCAAGTCTAATGTTAGAGTTTGCGTTGAATATCAGTTAAGGAGTAATCGTGTGATGCAGACTTGGCAGTGTACTCTCTCCATCTCAAAATAAGTCTATTTTTCAATTTTTTATGTACTATTTGTCTTATTTTATTTTTTCTGAAATTGGCATTTTTATTGTTATTGGACGATAAAACATGAATATTATTTACATGTAATTTTTTAATAATTTTTTAAATAAGACGGATAATAATTAGACATTGAACACAAAAAATAAAAAATAAACTCCTTTTTCAACGGAGGGAGCCGGTGGGGCGGAGCTCAAGTGTGTTGGTATGAAATTCACTGCTATAGTATTTAAGCAGTTAAGATAATACTAAAAATTAAGTAATATTAGTATATTCTGACCCGGTGAACTAATTTTCTAGCTCCGTGCTTCTCCGTGGTAATGACATGAGCTGAAGTTGTTGGGATCACCTGGGGATGTCGCAGGCGTGCGGCTGCCACCTCCACTTGAGGAAGCTGGTGTCGGTGCGGCCGTTCTTGTGGCAGTTGAAGTCCTCGTCGAGGTGCGGGCACGACCCCGGCGGGTAGAATGGGTAGCCATCGTCGTCCGGCACCCAGCCGCCGCTGAACATGTCGCACTTGGCGAAAGAGATCAGGCTCTGCACGTCCGACGTCCAGACGACCCGGTTGTTGCCGACGGCGGTGGCGTTGATGGCGCCGGCGGCCATGGCGGCGGCGTCGTGGTGATCGGGAGCTTCTTGGTGCGCTACTGGGAGGACGACGGTCTCCTTTCGCCGCCTCGGGTGCTGATGATGCTTGTGCCTGGTAGCTCTCCGATGACTGCTGTGCCTGCCCTTTCGATCCGGCGTTGACGGCGTGGCTGCCGACGAGTTCAGTGGTGGGACGTCGGTGGTGCCGTCTCTGTTTCTCTCTAGTTCGCTCGAGCTCCCGACGTCGGTGGAATTGGCGGTGGCACCGTCGGAGCCCGACGGCTCGCCGGGAGCGCCGACGATGGCGTCGCGGGTGGAGTTCTCCCCGTCGCCTTCGCCTCTCCGCCACAGCGGCGTTGGCGTTTCGCTTTCCTCTCGCTGTTGCTGTGATCGCGTGCCGTTCCCGATGGGCCGGTACCCGTCGACGCCGCCGAAGGTGGCGTTCCCGGCGTCTCCGAGAGAAACACGCGCCTTAGCCATTTGCTCCGGCGCCGGCAGCCCCGGATCCTCGGCGATGCTCTGCATTCTACGTGTGCCGTTCTGCAGATCAGCACTGCCGGCGCCACTCATCGCAGCCAGATGAATGGGCGGGTGAGGCGGGAGAGACCTCCTCGGCAGCGCCACCGACGTCGAGTTCGACGAGAGCCACGACAGGATGGCCAACGACGACGACGACGCCGGGGAAGGAAACGAGGCGCCCGCGGTGGGGCCGTTGGTGACGGAGACGTAGAAGAAGGCGACCGCCAGCGCCACGGAGATGCAGGCCAGCCCAGCCTTACTACTCATCACTTGACCGCCGCCACCGCCGTACTTCCCGCCGCCCCGCTTGTAACCGTTCAGCGAAGACGACGACGACGACGGGGAGAGGAGGCCGTGGAGGTGCACCTGCAACGACCCACTGCTTCCCCCACCGCCTCCGCCTCGGTCCAACACCGACAGCCACGCCTTCCTCCACGCCGCCATTATCGCCAGCCAGTAGTCACCGTACGTGACCAGTCCACCCGCCCGCCCGCCCGCCGGCTCGCCGCCGCCGCAACTTGCCGGGAGCGTGCGGCTCGTGCAGCAGTGGGTGGCAACTGTGGAGTGGAGTGGATCGGCGGCCAGAGGGAGGGACTGGAGAAGTGCAACCGCTTTTACTGGTTCTTGCCGGTGGCGCGCCACCGCGGATTCGCCTCTCCCCGCGCGCGCTTCGCCCCCCCGGACTTTTTCCAAACGAGCTCGATCGATCACCGTGCACGCGCCTAGCATGCAACGCGATCTTGTTGACTCTTCATCAGAAGAGCAATTTTTTCTCCGGATTATTACGATTTCCGACATAATAAAAACACGAGAATTGTTTCGGCTCTTGGTATTGTTGAAAGGCCCACTTACGAATATCGTGTGGGCCGATTTGGAGGCCCAAAATCTGCCTTGGGCCGATTTTTTTACGGGGGTCATGGGCCCGTCCTCGGGTCTCTAGGGTTCCTTTCCCGTGAAATCCCAACCGTTCGATCCGCCGAGATCCGCATCCTGACACCGGCGACCACCTTCTATAAAATGTTGGCCGCATTCGCAGCGCAGTGCCTCTTTTATCCGCCGCAAAAATCGCCTTCCGTTCTCCCTTCCCGTCTGTCTCTTCCTCTGGAAGCTTCCTGACCGCTGCGCCATGGCCGGCGGTGGAAACCTCTTCGGGAGGGTGCTCAGCTACGTCGTCAACGAGTTCATAGTCGAGGGGCTCGCCAACAAGTATAACCCCCCTTCTCTCTTCCCCTCTCTCTCCGCTCCTTATCTTCGGATCGATCGATCGATCGGTTGTGTGCGAATTTATATTATTCCTGGTTTGATGCGATGTGATTGCTGCGCTTCGTCATCTGGTCCGCGGGAGAAATCAAGTTCCCGGCGGACTCGTTCCCTTGAAGCCACATCGATTTGTTGTATCATGTGCCTGCCCCTTCTCTTGCGCCCTCCTAGGGTTTCCCGAGGAGCTGGGCGCAGAACGGCTCTTACATACATGTTGCTGTCGCCATGTTTTACCATGCGTAGTATGCGTGATTGTTTGATTAGTGTATGGAGTCTTTGTTAGTCGGTGCCTGTGGCGGTGATGAGCCCTAACAGACCTGTAATGATTCTTGCGAATATGATCGCTTGATTCAAAGAACATCTAAGGGACTGAGTTACCATAGGCCTATCATAGGCGTGGGGTGGTACCAGGCGAGGGGCGCGGCTCGAGCCCCACGCCTGGCCAAAAAATTGCATCGAAAAATTGCTATGTTTTAGTTAAAATTTATCCAAAAGATTTATATTTCATTTTTTGAGTCCTAGGCTTAGTAAATTTTTGGTTCTGCCTGCACTGGGACTTGTGCTGTCTAGTACATTGTTACTCTGTCTAGCAGATGTAGATAGTTTGCGAGCGTTTGTGCTTCTCTAGGTTCATGCTTAAGAACTGCTTGTGGTTCTTGAGCTCTGGAAAGAGAAGCGAAAGACTTAGTGGTTCCTCTCGCTATCCTGGGCATAAATCTTTTTGATGTCGCTGGACGTTGAGGAACTACATGTCTACATCTTACCACCTCCATAAAAGTTCCTTTGAAACATAGTCATTTCTGTTTAATTTTGTTACTTTGTCATGAGATGTTTTATTGTAATTGTTGTGTTACCATCTGGACGTTGGGAAGATTCCCACAGACCTGTTCCCTGAGAGCCACTATGTTGTATCATAAACGCCTTTTCTTGTGCTGAGCAAGAGGTTTCCTACAAATTTGTGTTCCCTAGGAGCCGCAAACTTTATGTATCACAGGCTTACCTTGCACCGACTGAGATTTTGGTACCTTGGACTTTGTTTTACTCCCACAGACTTTTCCCAGGAGCCACTGCCTGGCTTGCCCTTTTCTTGTGCCCATCAGCCCATGGAATTTTCCCATGGGACATTGGACTTTATGCCTTTTTTACATGTATGTCATCTTAGAATATTCATTTGACGGTGATGAGTCCTAACAGATCTGTAATGATCCTTGTGGATATGATCGCTTGATCAAAGAACATCTAAGGGACTGAGTTATAGTATTCTTTGTATCTCTCATATTTGGTCTATTGGGTTTAATGGGATGATCTTTTTAGTCTTATAAGCTTTTGTGCATGGCAACGGTGATGGGTCCTTACAGACCTGTAATGATTGTTGCGGGAATGATCGGATGTTTCAAAGAACATCCAAGGGACTGAGTTAGCATGAAGCTTGTCAAACACATTTTTGTATGCTATGCTTTTCCAATAGACAATCTTTGGTCTTATCACTGACTTCTCTTCATTAGCTGATTTTGGTTCCTTTGCTTGTGAATGCTGAAGCAAAAGGCTTAATTTTTGGTTATTTCCAACTATTCTTTGATTGGGCATTTTTGGGTGTTTCTGCTGATTCTTACAGTAAGTGCTCATTTTTTTTGTAGCCGTGCCTTCCAGAGATTTGCTGTAAGGACCAACAAGTCTCTTGAGAATCTATCGTCCAAAGGTATGCAATGATTGGTATATGTGCAGATGGTCGATTGTGTTATCTTTGTGCGCTGCGAAACATTACAATATTTTATTTGTTGTTGGAATAGCATGTTAGTTTGTATTACATTGCTTCAATGTAACCCTTTTTTGTCACTGCTGTAGTACCACAGTGTTCTAAATTATGTTTGCTATGACCTGTTTGTCCTAATGTGATTATTTTTGTGCCTTTCAGCAAAAGAAGTGAGGGAGGAGCTATCGGAGCAATGGAAGAATGCTCGTGGCCGTGATGATGTACTGAGTCACATAATTTCATAGCGTTACATAATTTCATAACGTTTCTTATTTGCAGTTTGGTGTGAACTGTTTGTTCAGAATGCTGTATCTGATTGAAAGATTCCGTTTTGCAGCACTTCAGGCAGTGAACCTGGTATGCATTTCACGAGGGCTATGAAGTCGATGCTAACTGTACAATCTTGTTACCAGCTTTCCTAGCTTTGGGTGCTATTTTTTCTATATTTTTGCATTGAAGAAACCGTTGTATAGAAACCATGTGATCTTCAATTTTTCTAGACTTGATAAGTAGAATCAGAAATACTTTCATGCAACACTTCGGTATTATCTTCCGAGTACTTAAGGGAGAAATACACGAGTGATTTCTTGATGTTGACTGAATGGCGTATCCTTATCTGAACGTGCATTTTTGTTAATAGTACGTGCTTTTGTTGATTCGTTTGTAAATGTTATACCTCTCTTCTATTTGGCCTATGATCCGTTGACGTTCTGGTTCCTCTGTCTCAACGCCCCCTGAATCGTTTGGCTTTGCTCTGTATCGCAGAAAAGATCGTATGAATTATGAAACTATGCCAAATAGACCGTCGACGATGGCTGCCGCACGCCGCTCGTGAAAAGCCCGATTTCCGGACCGAAACCACGGTAAAAGCACACGTCCCCGGTGCTGAACCGCTGCTGATTCCTTCCGAAGAACGAGCCAGAGACAGCCCATTTCTTCCTGGGGACGACGCCTCGAGCCCTCGATCACACCAGGCACCCCCACTTCCCTCTCATCTGAGGCCCACATATCAGCCACTATAGGTCATGGGAAAAAGCAGAGGATCTCGTTCACTTGCCCCGCGGCGCCGCCGGTTCATCCTTTCCTCCCTCCTTGCCGCGCGCCCCCACCCGCCGTGTCGCGTGGTGCCCTGCCCGCCCGCCCCCACGCGACGCAACACAACACAGGAGCTCCACCTCGTGGGGTTTGGGGGCTTTCCGGTTCGGTGACCTGGTGGGATGCGCCACCTGCTCCTCCGCTGCGGCATGGCTCCTCTCCTCCACGGCTCCGCCGCCTCCACCACCAAAGCCCTCCTCTTAAACCCCGCCGCCCGTCCCCTGTCCCGCGCCCTCGCCGCCCCGCTCGCCTTCGTCCCTGCCCCGGGAGGCCGCGCGTTCCGCGGCGCCTCGCTCCGCTGCTATGCCGCCGCCGCGGTGGCCGAGCAGCAGCACCGCATCAAGGTCCACAACCCCATCGTCGAGATGGACGGTGCGTGCCAACACCCCCCCCCCCCCCCCCGCCGCCGCGCTCCTACGCCTACGCGGCTCACCCGCACCCGCTTCGTCGCGTCTTCTACTGGCCTGCTGTAACCTCGTTCAACTGGCTTGCGTGTGTTTTTCAGGTGACGAGATGACGCGGGTCATTTGGAAGATGATAAAGGATAAGGTGCGGAATTCCGCCGTTTGCCTTCTCGTTTGGTTCTATTTGATTTTCTATCTGGTTCTCATGATTTGATTACGCGACCTGTTTCGTGTAGCTCATCTTCCCTTACCTGGAGCTGGATATCAAGTATTTCGACCTTGGGGTGCTCAACCGGGACGCTACCGATGATAAGGTCACTGTAGAAAGTGCCGAGGCTACGTTGGAGTGAGTGGATCCATTCCTTCATCTGTTCACGTCTCATAATCCCATCTGCAACCGGTTCGATGCAAAATCCATCATGTCAGTAACAAAGCAATTGGCATAGCACTTAGGATGAAGCATATGCATTTGGAAATCCTATGCCAGCTTTTGAAGATGTCATTTGGCAGTTATGTAAGTTAAGTTGCTGAGTTGGTAAATGCAAGTTTCAACTAGTATACAAATGAAATTACCACTTTTGCAGCTCTTGCATTGGCACTTTAGCATCCTCTACCAAATTTTACGTTTTGCACACATGGAGGTTAGCATACATTTTCCCTTTTAAATGGTTCAGTTAAGTTAAAACCAGGTGTTTTTTAGGCCCATTTTTGTTGGACCTATCCATACTTTAAACTAGATCTTACATGCTCACACACCCCAGGTATTGGGAGAAGGGCTTAAAAGTGAACGGACTGATGCATGGTATTCAGGATAGTGAGGGGCATGCCTTTCAAATAGTCCGTCTTAATTAAGCTGAAAGCAACTATGCAGAAGTTCCCATGAAAGAATTTTGCATCCAGTTATGCTACATACTCTCATTTCAGAGAAGCTTGCCCTCTAGAAACTATATTTTGTTGTCTCCTATTTCGGTGTAATTCAGGGATTTTCTGTTCAATATCTAGCGATAGAATTATAATAACTTGTCTATGGAAGTATATCTTTTGTACTATGCTCCTTACTTAGTGGTGGTTCTCTTTTGTCTACTCAACCTCATTGTTTGGTGAATCAAACATAGAGTTCTGTTGCACTATTATTGAAGTAGGACTACTACAGTCATCTCCTGTATGTAGACCTTATATAGTGTTAGTAGAATCATTGTTCACCAAATGAAACCTTTTACAGAAACTACCCGCATAAGAATGTCCATGCTTTGAAAGAGGTGATCATAAGTTGGTTGCAATGTTATACTGAACTTTTTTGATGTGAAGCTCTCTTAGGATTTTCTTGTTACTTCTGTTTGTATTCAAATTAATTTTCCTTATGCTCTCAACAGGTACAATGTAGCTGTTAAGTGTGCTACCATCACACCTGGTAGAGTCCCTTAAGCAATTCTATTTACACATACTTAATTATATTTCTGTAAGGTGCATGTATTTCATCTGTTGTTTTTTTTATTTTGTCACATGTGCTTCTGGCATAAGTGTGTGCTGTATTGTACATATTTTCAGGGCATAATTTGTTCTCTGACTATTTTCCGTTGTCAGCTTGCTTGCATGAGTTCAAAAGTTACATAGCAATTTTCTCATGATCGTCACTATTTTCATGAATTTGGTACTAGCACTGTTTTGCTAGTCATAGTAAAACATATTTTATTGATGTGACAATCTGTTTGAAAACTATTCTGTATGATGCAAAAAGAAGCAAATTAAAGGTTCTCTGCTTTCTAATTACTTGTTTGAGTTATCTGAACTGTCAGCAAAGCCAACTATGGTATAAGCCACTTTTTCTTATAGATATACTTTAAATGAAGTTGACAGGACCTATAGATATACTATTTCTGATCTTCCTTTGACTGAGTATATGTAGGTTGTTTATTATAATCTGTAGGTCTTCTGTTTGTCTTATTATCCTCTTCTCTTTATGCTTATATGCAGATGAAACAAGAGTTAAAGAGTTCAAACTCAAGTCAATGTGGAGGAGCCCAAATGGCACCATCAGAAATATTCTAAATGGTTCATTTTTCAACTCTTGAGATTTCTTTGGTCTTTTAATTACTGAGTGAAATAATTCTGGAACTTAATTGATAGGCAACTGTGAACTTTGTTAGTAGGACAAATTTAAAATTTTGAGTTAATTCTTGTAATAAAATTTTATCAAGTCAACATTGAAACTCTGGTTGTTGTTTTAATGTTGAAAATTTTATACACAGATGTTTCCGTATGTGTTATACTATATCCTAAATGTGAAATGCTGAAATATGTCTGTAGATTCTGACCAGTAGCAATAATATGAAATTTACTTGACATTGTTTTTTATTACACAGAAACTGTTATCGTGAGTAGCAACAATATGCAAGGAACTCAGAAGTACAAAAAAGTATTATGGACCATAAAATTTGATTACTAATGTGCACAATTTCACACAGGAACCGTTTTCCGGGAGCCCATCTTGTGTAAAAATATACCACGAATACTTTCTGGTAAGAAATTTTGAATTATTGCCAGGGAACAGTAACTGTCTCCGGACTAAAGGTGCTTTCTTTAATAGGTTGGAAGAATCCCATTTGCATTGGAAGGCATGCATTTGGAGACCAGTATCGAGCTACTGATACAATAGTTAATGGTCCAGGAAAGCTTAAAATGGTTTTTGGTGAGCTTCAGTTGACGGCTACTCATTTGTATACCATCTAAAGCTGTTTTAGTAACTTTGCATATCTTTTTATAAATCAGTCCCAGATGGAGCTGAACCTGTGGAGCTAAATGTTTATGATTTTAAAGGGCCTGGTGTGGCTTTATCAATGTATAATGTGGATGAGGTGTGGAAGAAAATCAATACAGTTCATTGCCTTATTCTTCTCTTAAAAGCTATGCTAACTTTCTCTCTCTCAGTCTATTAGAGCTTTTGCTGAGTCCTCAATGGCAATGGCACTTTCCAAAAAATGGCCTCTTTATCTCAGCACCAAGAACACAATATTGAAGAAATATGATGGCAGGTATCTAATCATACTACCTCTGTGCCAAAATATAAGGATTACATAGGCAAAACAAGTCCAAACCTGACATAACTAATTTTGATGTGACCAAAGATTTAAGGACATTTTCCAGGAGGTATATGAAGAGAAATGGAGGGAGAAATTCGAGGAAAACTCAATCTGGTATGTGATACTAATTTACATTGCCAGATTTTACCACTAAAGTTCTCTGTGAACTCCAAATAATATTTGAATGATGCACCCAGGTATGAGCACCGGTTGATTGATGACATGGTGGCATATGCTGTGAAAAGTGAAGGTGGATATGTCTGGGCGTGCAAAAACTATGACGGCGATGTTCAGAGTGACTTTCTTGCCCAAGGTTTTCATATGTCCTTTTCCTGACGTTGAAAATATTCTGCTGCATTTCTATTGTAGCTTCCATGAAGCTGCACGGTGATATTTGTCAGTATATTTGCTTTGTAGGGTGGATTTGTGTTCTATTCCTCTTTCTCATTTGACCTGTTTTTTTTTCCTCACTGAGTACTTGTTTCAGGTTTTGGTTCCTTGGGTCTGATGTCATCCGTTTTGGTAGGTCGCATGAATCCTTTTGCTTCGTTGTAGAATCTGTTGTGTTTTAATTGTCCCTAAGTAAGCATGCTTGATTCTACAGTTATCTTCTGATGGGAAAACATTAGAAGCTGAGGCTGCTCATGGGACTGTCACTAGACATTTCAGGTTACATCAGAAGGGACAGGAGACAAGTACCAATAGCATTGCTTCTATATTTGCTTGGACTCGTGGACTAGAACATAGGTAATCATAACAATCGGTGCAAATGATGAATTTTATGCACGAGCAAGTCAATTTGCTACAATATTCTCCCTTTTGCTGCTTTTGCTTATAATAAATCCAAAAGTGCTATACCTTTTGTTACACACTGATGTAATAAACCACCTTTTTATTTGTCAGAGCAAAGCTGGATAAAAATGATAGGCTGCTGGATTTCACGAAGAAACTTGAATCTGCATGTATTGAAACAGTTGAATCAGGGAAAATGACAAAGGATCTTGCACTCCTTATCCATGGCCCTAAGTAAGCTATTTATGCATATGTGCTGCGTTTTTTCATGGTTGTTCAGAAACTTAAATGTGTAATAGCCGATCCCATCTCTTGTGAAAATTCTTGTTGGCCAAGGCAATGTTGTAATATAATGATATTAATACAAAATAGATAGTCCTACAGTGACCTAGTTTCTCTAAAAATAGAATTGTGGTGATGATAATAGAAAACTAATGCAGCTAATACTATTGTAGTTTTTCTACGGATGGTGAATTGGTGATAGACCATAGTAAGTAGTGTCAAACAATTGTTTTTGCAGTTAGTAGACCAAAATGGTTTTAACTTTCAGAACTGAAAATTCAGAGTATTTGTTCTGCTGCATGTTTTTAGACCAAAATTCCGTATACTTGAACCTTTTCTTTTCTCATCTGTGCAGTAGGGCTCTGTGTTTAACCTATATACTGAAGAATCGAGATGGTTGTAGCAGTATGTTATACTGATTGCTGCTATTAGCTTATTGCCTCCGCTGCTCTGTTTTATATCTTTCCTGATTATCAGATGAGCCTGATATTCTTTGTGTTCCTGTTGGCAGGGTAACAAGGGACTATTACCTGAGCACCGAAGAATTCATTGATGCTGTGGCTCAGCAACTGCGTGAAAAGATTCAAATACCAGCTGCGGTTTAATCCTCAATATGCAAAGTCTGTCTGGTTGGAAGCCTGTCATTGGGTGAAGCAGCTTCACCCTAGCTGTGCATTGGCACATATTTTGATTGGGGTGATGAGACGGAAGAATGGAAGAGCCCATAAAACCGTTTGCGTTAAAGCAAATTTTGATTCAGCCTGACCGTTTCATCGTTTTAAACTGTTAATAATCTGCAATAGCTAGGGGTCATTTCCCTACTCCAACCGTCATGTTTGGTTAAACAATGGTTCATAGGCTGCCGATTCAGAACTACCTTGAAGTCAATATATTAGAGTAGTCTCTCCTATCCATGCTCTTTTTGCACAATTTTATTTCCATCTTTGCCTCGTAAATGAGTTGGATCGTTTCTCTTATTTGCATTCTGGACCGTAATACACGCATCTCGGTACGTGTAAACAATTGAACTGTTGCACCAACTACCCAGAGATGCAAGTTTTACACGGGCAACAGCAATGTATCAAGCGAAGCTACCTGCTGATACTCTTTGGCATATACATCAGCACCAATAGATGAGTGCCACACGTAAATAAATGATGGAGAATATGGAACGTTATCCGTTTTAGAAGGTGCCAGGTTTGATACTAGGAATTAGCTTAGGTCAGTCTCAATGCATATTTTATATGAGTGTGTTATGTATATTAAATACGATATCATATTAATAAAATTGCTGGCTTGACATGGTTATTAAATGAGGAAGTTTTATGAGATGAGAGAGGAGTTTCATATCTATAAAACTTATCTAACTCGGTTGGCTCGGTTACCTAGTTTATAATTTTAATAACTATACCATCAAACTACGCATTGACACTAGCCTTCGCCGTTTTCTAGTATTTCTATAACCAAATGGTATCGAAAGTTATTTATAAAAAGTTATGCGTAAAAAAGTTATATATGATAGTATTTTGAATGAGAGTATTCTCTCTGTCTTACAATACTTTCATGCAAGAGCCATATGATTGCTTATACATTTAGACCCATATAAACCATATATTGATCGATGGATGATGAATCTAAACAAAGCTTAAAATCTTATGATATAAATGGACGAGGTAACCATTCTTACGTGACCGATCTTTTTAATTTATATTAATAATTAAAGTTTAAAATATTTAATCTTAGCATCATTTCAAAGTAGCACGTAATTAGCCGTCTACGGGTACTCGTTGTCTCGAAGCATTTGACTCGTATATACTGCAGGCCGGGAGGACCGGTGGAGAGGGCAAGAGGGAGACGTGGCCGGTGCCCGAGCGGGTCAGTCCACCCACCATCCATCATTGGATACGCGTCTGGTCGTCACGATTCCTCTCCGTGTGAATTCTCGTCGTCTTTTTCTTATCCCGGACCGCTCTCAACTCTCCTCAACAACCGAGCACCCCCCACTCGCCGCCGCTCTGTTCAACGCTCCCTCCCCACCCGCCACCTGCCCTATAAATACGCGAGCGACGTCACCACCGCGGAGATGGGAATCGCCGCCTCCTCCTCGACCCCCGAATCCAGGAAGATGGCACTCGCCAAGGCCAAGGAGATCGTCGCCTCCACTCCCGTCGTCGTCTTCAGGTTTTCTCTCTCTCTCCCTCCCTCCTTCCTCTCTCCCTCAATTTGCTCCTGCTTATGAACGGCTTCTACTCCTAGCGTGTAGTTGCCGAGGGGTTGGAACCTTGGATGGGGGAAGGGGAAGAAGATGGGGAGCGGTCGGGATAAGGAGGAATATATGCTTATGTGCTCTTTACCTCAGACCCTCCCCCTTTTCCTCTCCATACTCTGTTCTGATTTCTGAGCATATTCTGCTTCATTGTTGTGTTTATCGATTATTTATTGACGGGTGTATACTTTATAGTATGTTTGAGGGGGGTGATGCAAGGGAATCACATGAACTAGATGTATAATTTCTGCGGAGAGTACTCGATTTATTTGCTTTCTAGAGTACAGAAGTTGCTTGTATAGATACGTGAAAGCCTTTTTGGAAGATCTGATCCGAAAAACTGAGTTCCCGTCCACCCTACTGGTTTGTTTGGGCGGCGTAGCTGCTGTTGGTTCTGCAATTCTGCTATGTGATTTGGGGGAGAAAAAAACATGGGAAGTCCCTTTCTGGATCACCTGGGTTTTGTTATTGCCACCCCCCCCCCCCCCAATTGTTTTTATTTTAATAGAGCTGTTGATTTCATTATATGAGGTTATTTTCCTCGATGTTTTCTAATCTATCATGCTACCGTTTGACGGCCTATGCTTTCTCTTGTCGTTCTAGGTGCTTACTTTCGTGTCTGATCTTCGGAGGTTGCTTTGCTCCCCCTAATTTGTAGCTAATTCTTATTGTTTGGTTTATCTGCAGCAAGACTTACTGTCCTTTCTGCGTCCGTGTGAAGAAGTTGTTCGAGCAACTTGGAGCAACTTTCAAAGCTATTGAGTTGGACGTTGAGAGTAAGTACACTTGCTTTGGTTATATTTTCTCTGGTCAATTATGAAATCCTTAATTACACACTGTACACTATATGACTATGAGTAGCCGAACTGAACAACCCTGGTGAAAAGGAACTGATTTGCTTGTGCTAGCATGTTTATACTGATTTTGTTGAAACACGAATTTGGTTTAAGGGTTTTGTTTGTAGATTCTACTACTAAAATGTGGCACACCAAATTTTATGTAAGCTTACAATGTTGCAGAACCTTGGATATTTAGATTGCTTGGTTAGACACCAGAGGAAACTGAAGGTGGTAATTTCGGTGTTGAGCATTAGAACCTCAGTTTTTTTTTTCTGTTTCTATTCACTAGCATATTGCCCGTGTCTTGCAACGGAATTTAATTTAAATAAAATCATCACCAACCCATTATTATTATTATTATCATTTTCTGTATATCTCTCTTAATTGTTGCATTTTTTTTACTAATATTTTGTTCTATTGGTCCTATAGTCATTTTTTCTACCCACAGAAATTAGAGAGTTGGTGGGGATGGTTGCCATGTGAGCCTCTGGTCCCACAATCCTTTCTTTCTTTCAATCCAATGGGGGAGTTCGTGGTGAGCAGGGTTGGAGATTTACCGCCCACTATCGCCACTCCTTTTAGTAGGAGTATAGCCTTGCCGCCAAGCACCAATTTATTAGTAATTGCTGGCATGTCTTATGTCACACCCAGAAATTCCAAACTATACGTGTATTAAATCCCTGTCCAGGACTAACCGGGGTACACAAATGACAAAGTTAACATACCATTCCACGTCTTACAAACAAATAAAATAGTCTTGCGAATGCAGCGGAAATAAACAACTAGCTAGTCTTGATCTTGCGTAGTGATGACTCCAAGCCACAGACAATCTTGACGGAGGGATGAAGCCTACTCCTATGAACTGCCCCCATCTGACTCGTATTCCAACTTTGGTGGAGGGAAATTGAGCAAGGCTGATTAGGGGTGGGCATAAGAAGATCGAACCAAGAGGCTGAGACTGAGAAATTCGGTCATCAATTTGGTCATAGGTAGTGAAAAACCGAATTAAAATTCGGCCTATTTGGTTAGTCTCCTCGGTTAAACAAAAGACTGAATTAACAAAAAGTAAGTCCAAATGCAACCTACAATAGTTCAACAAGACTAAACTCCAATTTTTACATCCCTACTCCTTCTAGGCATGTAACCCAATAAGAGTCTTCCACTTGGACGTGCTTGCGATTTTTTTATGATTTTTGTGTTGAATATTTCTATGATTTCTTTGCATCTAGGGAACTGCTTCTGAATTTCTGTCATGACCAAGACCGAATTGTTTGGTCATTTTTTCTCAAGACAGATCGGTCCTGTATTTCTAATGACCGATATTTAGTTGAAGAGCGAAGACTGAGGCCGAATTAACTGAATACCCACCTGTAATAGTGATGGCTGGGTTATCATGGATTCCAAAAGAACTTTTTAATGACAAAAAAATTGCTCATTAAAAGAGAAGTAATAACAAATCGGTCTGTTTTATGAAGGTGATGGACCTGAGCTGCAGTCAGCACTTGCTGAATGGACTGGACAAAGGACTGTTCCTAATGTCTTCATCAATGGGAAGCATATTGGTGGATGTGATGGTGAACCCTTTTGCCTTCTTTTGTTTAATTCCAATACTGCTTCTTTGTCACATTTTTAATTTATATGGAATTATCGTCCATGAAGTCTTTACACACAAGCGCTTGTTTGGTCGCAATTTGATTACTCTCGAGTTAACGAGTTAATGTTTATTGTTAATATCTTTTTCTTGGCAGATACTATGGCACTGAACAGCGCAGGGAAGCTGGTGCCGCTGCTGACAGAGGCCGGAGCGATCGCCAGTTCTGGCGCAAAGGCAACTGCCACTGCATAGTTGTGTTAAACTGCATCCATGCTATGAGAAAATAAAATTGGATGTTTGTATTGCATTGCCGTCTAGTATCCTGTTGTAACTAATCTGTCCCATTTGGAACTCCTTGCATATCAATAAGATCATCTTTGTGAGTTGTGATTGCAGTCCGTGTGACCGTGTCTTCCTCGATTATATGTGCCGAAAATGAAAGCAGCTATAAATGTTGAGACACCATACCTCCATACCATACCGTACAGGAAGTCAGGATGAAGCCAACAAGACAAATGCGCTGATGCGCAAAACGGCAAACGCACGACTGCTTGGTTACAACTGTGAACTGTAGTACTCTTTTACAAATTGTGAATGACCGCGACTGCAGATTGTTTGGGAAACCAAAAAAAATCACACCCTAACAACCTGCTTGGTTTGGTTTGTTCGGATTGTTAGATATTTCGATTCAACTGGGTTTTGTTTGTTCGAATTGTTAAGACATTTCGATTCAACTTTACTCTAATTCTGAGGTTGCTGCAGACATGTATATGCGAGTTATCAACGGGCACCGACCAATTTCGGGTAGACCTTGTACACCACCAGCTCTTCGTCCTCGCCGCGCGGCCTGGGCGCAGGCAGCTTGTTGTGCGGGAAGTCCGGCCCGAACCCGTACTCCTCCATCCACCACACCGTCGGCGACACCCGCCTCGCCTCGTCGTCGACCTCCCGGTACCGGAGCACGAGCCGGTAGCCGATGTCCCTGCTCCTCCCGTCCACCACGCGGCACTCGCGCACTGGCACGTACGCCCCTGCTGGCCCGGCCTTCCGCGGGCGCGCCGCCCCGTCCCCGCCCCCGCCCCCGCGCCTGCGCACGGCGGCGAACAACCACTCGGGCCGGTCGTTGGCCGCCGGGAGCACGGCCGTGATCACCGCCGGGTGCGCGTCGAAGACGTCGGCGGCGTGGTGCATGCGGCACGCCAGCGGGTTCCCCAGGCTGAGGCTGGCCAGGTAGAGCTGGACGAGCACCTGCGGCTTCGCGTCCTCGTCGTCACGGCGGCGCGAGGCGAGCGCCACCCGGTCGGCCCCGAGCCTCTCGTGGAGCGCCCCGCCGCGCGACGGGAAGACCTTGCAGACGACCAGCTCGAAGTCCTCACAGCCGCCGCCGCGGCTGCGATCGCCGAACTCCGACATGCGCCACTCGGTCTCCTTGGCGCCGGCATCGCCGCCGTCCTCGTAGTACCGGAAGCAGTGGCAGTACGCGTTGCCCCGGTGGTGCTTCGCCTCCTGCAAGAGGCGGTACTCCCCAGGCCCGGCCCTGCGCCGGCCGCCGGGGCAGCGCCGACGGCACGCGAAGAAAAACCACTCGAACCGCTCGTTCGCCGCCGGGTACACCGACGCGAGCAGCGCCGGGTGCGCGCCGTAGACATCCGCGTCGTGGATCTGCACCGGCAGCGCGTCGCACCGCAGAGCCCGGCGCAACAGCAGGTACCGGTTAACTATATCCCCCGCGGTGGGCTCGAACGCCTGGCCGCCGCCGCCGCCGCCGGACGCCACGGCCCTCGCCATGAGAGACGGCGGCGGCGTCGCCCCGGACGGGCCGGCGAGGACGACCCAGCCGTCCTCGGTCTCGTCCTCCCGAAGGCTAGCGGCGCCGGCCTCCGGCGCCGCCTTCTTCTTCGTGGGACGCATGGGGGTTTTAAAGACTTTTAAGCTATAGCTAGGTCACCCACCAACCCACACCCGCGCGAACGCAGACGCATTACGCATATATATACGCGCGGGGCTCGAGGCTTTCCGTACGTGACGCGCGCTGTGCAACAACCCGACGCCCGAATCGTCTAACAACACGTAACACGTCCGCGCGCCGCGTCGCGTCGCTTGCGATAAAATCTCCCGGCTGGTGGTAGCGCGGGCGACGCGAAACGGCGGGAGCGACGGGGGCACGTAAAATCCCCTGGATTTTTGGGCCGGCTACCGGCTGGCTCGCGATCGTGAGGCTGTTGTTGGGTCGGGGCCCTGCCTTTGCAGGGTTGGGGGGCCGCGCGGCCCATGACGCCCGCTGCACCGTATGTTGGAAAACGTCCACTTTATGTCTTTCAACTAACTATTGACCGAGTTTCATTCGCGTCTACATTTCATGAGTTCCATTTGCGTCTGCATTT
Organism: Oryza brachyantha; assembly: GCF_000231095.2. Taxonomy (NCBI): domain Eukaryota; kingdom Viridiplantae; phylum Streptophyta; class Magnoliopsida; order Poales; family Poaceae; genus Oryza; species Oryza brachyantha. The sequence goes on from NC_023166.2 coordinate 13,994,573, forward strand.
TATGAGTTGTGATAGTACTGTGCATGTCTAGTCAATAAAAATTAATATCCACTCCGTTTTATATTATAAGATTTTATGTGCTTATCAAGATTCATATATATATTAATAAATTTAGACGCATATATAAAACACATACATTGTTATACGGATGAATTTAAATAAACGTAGAAAGTCTTATAATAAGAAATAGAGGGTATTAAACTAGTTGGACCAACCTATCAAATAGAAAATGAAAAAAAGAATCCACATATCGTCACCTCTCCCCTCCTTCCTTTCTTCTGTGCTTTCTCAAGGAAGTGACAGTGAACCTCGAGCATGTGACAGTCGTTGAAGGAGTTGTCGGTTGGCGACGTCCATAGCACCTATGCAGGTGTAGGAGAGGAGAGGAGAACCAATAGGTTGTGTTGTTAGATCCCACTCATCCTATAATGTTATCGCCTTCCATTCGAACCATCGATGCTTTAATTGGATGATTGTGCCCTAAGCCCTATCATCGTTGCTAGATGCGCATAAGGGACAATTCATATGGGGCTCACAAACATACGTCAGTAGCTAATCCTGTCATCCTCCAATTAGATTTATACCTAGATGACACCGCTAGGTTGACCCAACAACAATCTTATTAGGATCCACCATTATGTGATGGCGGTGTCTGCTTTGCCTCTCCGATCCTCCTTCCCAAGTGACCACCGGCTAGATTACTCTGTGCGGCTCCCTTTCTTGATCTCTTCAGGATTGTCGACCTTCCCTCTCCTGTCCTTTTGGTTCCATCACCTCCTCATTGTCACAAGTGGCGGGTGATGCTGAGCTATAGACAAGGCAATGGTGACGCATTGCCAGGCTAGCATTGCAAAGGAGATGATGCCCTCATTCAAATCCCTCTATGTCACCATAGCTTGGGCTTGATGCCACAGTGCCTCGAGACATACAGAAAGATGAATTAGAGGAAGTAGAGGAGAAAGAACTATTGTGATATGTGGGCCCACTATATTTATTTTAACTATTACGAGGATCCCAAATAATCATCATGTAAGCATTACATGCCATGAAAACAAAGTCAACATGTCACATGTCACATGATTACCTCGTAGAATATAATCACTGTCGTCTAAACTCCGAGATAGTTGATTTGTGCCTTCCGACGGAGGGAGAGTATGGAACGGTATCCAATTTTAGTATGGTATAGGTCTGATACATATGTATCAGGCTATCCCGTCTTAACGGTATACTGGTTTCTAATATTTCTGTTTTTTTCCTGTTAAACCATGTAATAAAACTTGATTCATAATATCGAGACGTAAAATGAACTTTTTCCTTTTATGCCGGCATCAATCAAACGCCAAACGGAGCGCACGTTCGTCCGCCTTTCATGCGAGCGAGTGAAGGACAAGAAAATGCAGCTAGTGCGCCATGCATTGGTGGTGGCTAGTGTTTGCCTCCGGGTCGGAATGATTAGATGCTTGCTAGTGCGTACGGGGAAAGAGGAATCTACCCGTACGTCGGTTGAACAGTGTCAGTACACCACCAACAACAAAAATTCAACGCCCCACACATCATCTTGTCTTGCCCCTTGTATCTGGCAAATGGATAATAACAACAGTCATAAAACTGCTCTTTAATTACAAGTTTACATTCATATTTTAACACTACTACATGGCATAATCGGTAATTAACAGTTAACATATCCCAATGACAAATTAATTGCAACAACGACCCTCTTACCCTCACATGCATGCATCTCTCTCAGTAATTTGTTATATAGAGAGCTAGATAGCTATTCGAGGGAAGAACACATTAGTTAATTACTCACTTAATTTCCCTTGGATTAAAGAAGTGACCAATAATAGTACTATAGCTTCAACGTGTCATCGACTCAGGCCGTCGTTGTGGCCACTGCGAAGTGGACGTACGATCTATGCGTAGTTGCTGTCCCATCCTTATCCATGAGCTTAGCTATGTCGTCTGTATGTACGTACGTACGCGAGATCGCGACTCGATCTCATGGCGTCATGCAGTTATGCAGACGGACGGGAGAGAGATCGATCGATCGATCTACCACAGCGTGCATGCCCCGGCGGCGGCGTCGGCGTCGGCGTCGACGACCACGCCGTCGAGGTTCCACAGGCTGCCCCACGTGGCGCCGTCCTCCTCGCTCGAGCCGTACTGATCCTCGCTGGTGGAGGCGCAGCAGCTGCCGCCGCCGCCGCCGTCGCTGAGCTGATGGTGGCCCGCGGCGCCGTGGAGGAGGAGGAGGTGGTAGGACATGGCGGGGCACAGCATGAGGTCGTCCATCGCGTCCTGATGCATGATCAGCTCCTCCGCCTCGCGGCCCGGCGTCGGCGTCGGCGTCGGCGACGACGGTGGCGGCGCCACCGCAGCTCCTCCCATTACGTCGTCGTCGTCTGTCCACGAACCGCGGGCCTCGGCGACGGCGACGACGACGACGTCGTCGTCGTCCTTGCTCTGTGGCGTCGGCGCCTGCTGCTGCCGCTGCAGCTGGCTCTCCTGCATCTCGCGTCGCTGCTTCAGGAACCTCGCCCTCGCGCGCTCGATGTTCTTGGACGGCTTGCCCTTCTTGAAGTGCGTCCTCCAGTAGTTCTTGATCTCGTTGTCCGTCCTGCCCGGGAGGCTACGCGCGATCGTCGACCACCTGCAAATTGCAAACGGATGCAGCTTAATTTGTGCCATGCATTGATCTCCCTGCAGCCGTAACTAATCATCAGTAGCAGCTAGCGTACGTGCGTTAATTTACCTGTTTCCCCACAGGGCATGGAGCTGGACGATGATGCTCTCCTCCTGGGGTGTGATCTTGCCTCTCTTCAGATCAGGCCTCAGGTAGTTAACCCATCGCAGCCTGCAGCTCTTGCCGCTCCTCTTCAGACCTACAACAACAAACAAATTAAGCTAAGTTCAGATGATGATCAAGAAATGGATATGGGCATGCATCTCGCTATATGTTAAGCGAGACACCTGTACATATGCACTACTAGAACATAGTTAAACTCGACAAGTCGCCACCTAATGTCCTAACATCCGTATGCACCACACATTAGTCTAAATCGCCATCACATGGTACTGATACTTGGTTAACGTTACTAAAATTTTAAGTACGAAAGTGTTGAGTACTTTTCATGCACTAACTAACTCAAATGCTTTTAAGAGCATATATATGTGCATGCTCTAAATATATACTTTTAGAATTCTAATTAATTAAATAACTTAACTCATCCAAAAAATTATCAGGCTGCAGCGGCATCCATTAGCAGTTTTAACTATACTACTTCTACTCTTTTGCAGTATCTCTAATCTTCTATGCCGAAAAATGCTCAGTTTCTCAGCGATATTACATGCGACTATGCAAGATCAACCTACTGGCTGGAGGCTGAGGCTGGAGCAAAGGAATTCAATATGGAAGAGCAACAACAGTGCCGGAAAGAGCATGCATGGAGCAGGGATCAAGGTCTGTACAGTTCAGTGGAAGAAATCGACTGCAGAATAAATCGAGTTCAGAAGAACAAACCTAGCTATCCGCTAACACATCAGAAGAATTTACTGATCATACGGTTCACTTAATTGACAACTTGACATGCATGCAAATTAAGTTGCCACTTGAAGATCTTAATTAACCACAAGTACTAGTACAAGCTACCTAAAGTGCAACAGTACTACTGCCTGCAGGTTGACTGCCTTTGCAACTTGCAGAGCCAATCATTCTCAACTCACAAGTTGTACCAGGTTTGCATGGTGAAAACTGAGAAAAGGAGAGTCGATCTATCGTACTTGAAAAATTATAAGCCATCAGAGGAAAGCAAAGAAGACAGGGAAGAAAATGCAACTGGATTAAGATAAGATAACCCCTGTCAGTTCATCACTCGTACCAGTACACAGGTGTCCATATATGGTTAAATTTCACTGATGCCACTTAATTACCTGTAAGCTTGGAGACGGAATTCCACCGGCCTTCGCCGTGCTGCCTGACATGCTCGACGAGCAGCGCGTCCTCCTGGCTGGTCCACGGCCCTTTCCTCCACGCGCCGCCGTCCTGCTGCTCATGCCTCCCCCACCCTGCCGACTGCACTTCCGCCGCCATTGCTGGCTAGCTAGCTAGCTCTCAGCAGCTATATACCACCCCTCTTCTTCTTCTTCAGTTCTCTTCTTCCACCAACACACGTACAGATCGAAGCAGATCAGATCAGCAAGCAAGCATACATGATACTTGCCTCAGAACGCAGCAGGCAGCCGTGTCTCTGCCTGTATTCTTGGAGATTTTTGTGCAGCTGGTAGGACACACACACAGGCAGTGGAATCAAAGGCAATCAAACTAATTAAAGGCAGGCTAGCTAGCTAGTTTAAGATAGCAGCTATAGCTATCTATGGCCGCGAAGCAAGCAAACCTTTCTTTCCTCTTATGCTGTCCCCCAACGAGCTGGTGAGGCCATGGCCATGTAAGCGAGCGAGCCGCTGCCGCGTATATATCGGGCACAACGCCCAAAGGCCACGTCGCTGTCCGGAGGAATTCCAGCTCCACTACTAGTAGTACTATCTTGCTGCAGCGCGCGTGTTTACCAAAATGCCCACGGTAAATTTTTCTTCACGTCTATCCTTTCTTTACAAGATCGCTGTCAAAGTGCTCCAATATCGATCGACGCCCTCTAAAAGTTGCAAAAATGGGAGATTTTTTAGGAATGGGGAACTTCGAATTAATTTTGAAAACTGCATTATTAGTTCACTCCAATGACGTTTGTGTCTGGCTCATATAGGGACCAGAGAGCGAGTTAGAACGAAACGAAGGGACTATCATTTATATTCTTAACTTTATTGAATCAGAGTTTAGATTGATGTAAATTTTCAGACCAAAGACTAAAGGATGTATATATCAGGAAACTGGACAGATATAGCTTAATCGTTTTTCTGACTGTTTCTTGGGCACCCCTTATTTTAACTCAAAGGTATGTTGAAAAACACTTTCAAAAAATTGTATTTTCTATAAAACTTTCAAAAAAATAATGTGATTTTAATTACAAAAGGCTCCACGTGGATAACTAGGTTTGCTACAAGTGGTAGCAGGCCCATAGTGTCACCTATATCGTACGACCAGTAAAAATATTGCGATGGCAACTGCACACTTGCAGGGATCAATGGATCATACACTTTCCGACGCACAAACGAACTAAACAAATCATAGTTTGATGACCATATGTATGTATCACTGGAAGTGCAAAAATTCTTGCCTTCATTCTCAGCACCTGGTCGCTTCGAAATGTTCTGAGCTGTAACGCGGTTAACAAATGGTAGATACGCCACCTTCACTTTGGTACCGGAGCAATTTTAGAAGTACTCTATGTAAAATTTAGTATTTTATAGTATAAGATACTAAGGTATCAAGAGATACTAAATTTGATATAAAAAATAGCGGTATCTCATGGTACCTTCTCAAAAATGAAAAAAGTATTTTTGGTACAAAGTTAAAGAAAGATGAAATTAAATATATTTCGATCAGTCTAGTCAGTAATCATCGTCTCCTTTTCAATCGCAATCCAGTAAAAGCATTAAAGAAACAACCTAATTCACAACAGGCTAGCTTTGTCCAAGTGCATGTATATATGCATATTGATAACCATGCTACTTTAATTAGTTAGCTTAATCAGTGCAAGGCTAATTTAAATGAAAACTCATAAACCACGATCGAAAATTCATCTAAAATCATAAAAGTTTCCAACTATAGCCAGCATGACGATGAATACCCGTATAAAAATATTATCCAAATTCGACCTTATTTGTGAGATATACAAATAAAACATATTTTGAACCATACAGCAGTGTAGCTAATTAATTGATTTAGTTTGAAATTTGTTATTTTTTTTATCTCACAAACAAGGTTAACTTTGAACAAGATTTATTACACGGCTAGCTGTTCATAATCTTATCTACGCACGTATGTGATCTTAAGCCACGTTTTCTTATCACGGTTTGCATGAGTTTATTTTTTTAAAATCTAAATTAAGGTTTTTACCGTATATTTTCGGCTCAATAATTGAGTCATCCATTCTTCAGATCAAGTACGTCTTAGGGTCTTTGAGTTTTTGACCGCTATAATTTTCACATAATCTTTAAAAACTCTCCTAAACAACCCTGAGCTTATAAAATAAGTCTGGAGTTGTGGAATCAAGAAATAAAAAAAATCAGCAGCTGAAAAATACAATTTCTTCCTATTCTAAAAACCTGCTTCTTATCTCAACCAGTACGTACATGCTCCTCACAAATTTAAGCTCTAGCTCTTCGAACATGCCCTTGCTAGTTCAACCGGTCGATCGATCGATCGGTCTCGGTCTTGGTCGCGGTCACGCAGCAATGCATATCTGGGGCCGCGCGCGCGTGCAGCCGACTGCCCGCCTAACTCGTGCGCGCGCGCGTACGGCTGCCATGTTGCAGAGAGCGCGACATGAGTCATCACACGACTCGAGTCAAAAGGACGCAACCATCTGGCGTGCTATCGCCAGATGGCTTCGTCTAATCATGCATGCTGTGCTGTGCTGTGCTGTGCTGTGTGTGGATCAGGACATATGTGCTGTTTCGTTTCCGAGAGCAGGCTAGGATAAAGAGAGGCTACCGTGCGTGCCTTGCAAGTGACACGTACGTGCGTGCGTGTGCGCGTACGTTGTACGTACGAATCGAACCGAAACATGCATGCATGTTGCAGGGAGCCCGGCGGCATGGGAGCAAGAAGCGATCAGCAGGCATCCATCCATGCACGCACTCGATTCGATTCTCCCTTCACCTGATAATTTTGTTTTTTCTTGTTAATTACATTTGATCCCATATAGAATCGATCTTCGCTAGATTTGTTCTCTCATGTACATACATACATACGAGAGTACACATAGCCTCAGATAGTTAACGGCCGGGTGGTTACTAATTACCGGAGGGCAGGGGCACATTTGGAACGAATCGAGATAATGCCCTGCAGCCCCGGCCTTGCCCCTTCGAGAGACCTCGATCCTCCCTCTCGTCATGACATCCACCACTCCAGGGACCAACAGCGAGATTAATTATATATACTAAGTACTATATGCTTAACTAGATCATTAGGCCTCCTGATCCGGGATTAAGTATTTGGCACGGTCCCCACGTACGCTCTCCCTCGCCACGTACCCCCCAAGCAAGCAGCGGAGAGCCGCCGGAGCTCGATCCCACGTACGCCGCGCCCTCTCCCAGCTCACCAAAACAAGCTGATGTTGAAAGCCTTGGCGCGAGCCCTAATAATTAACGAGCCCGAATTAGCATCATCCCCCGCATCAGCACGACGCCGAGAGCACCATTTGTTTAACAATGCGTGCGTGCGTGCGTGCGTCGATCCGTCGTTGCCGCTACATCCACACGTACCGGTGCCGCCCGGCGCGGCGCCCGCGGCCTGCTGGCTAGCTTGTCGCGGGCCTCGCGGCTGGCTGATTAAAAGGCCTAGCTTATTTAGCGAACGTTTGTGCGTTTTAGTTTTGTGCGACTTGTTAGTTGTTTTTTTTTGCATATATCTAGTTTTTCTTACAAAAAAAGTTTTACACGTTAAGTTTGTAATATCAAAGTTTGTATATGACCGACTCTAATTCGAACTAGAAATTCAATTTCTAATTTTAAATCTATAAGTTTATATGTTTATATTAAAATTTTATATGTGCAAAGTTTATATATTTAAAGTTTATAGAAATAAATTTATATGCTTAAAAGTTTATACGTTTATATGTGTTGTTTAGATAGGGTGTTCGCACAACTTAATCTTCACACGAATGTTCTCTAAATAGACCCCCTTAGTAATGCACGCCACACCATGGTCGCTAACTATTAAAGTGTGATGTTTGGATTAGTCAATTAGCCATACATAAAATAAAAATAAAAATAATATATAATTTATTAAGTAATAATCGTAAAAGATTTTAAAATGGACTTATGTGATTTTTATAGACAACCTTCTCTAAATAAAAGTATAGTATAGTTTAGCAGTTAAGAAAACGTCGTAATAGAAACCGAGGATTAGCCTGGCCGAGGAGGCCGAAAGGAACGGGCCTTCAGCAGCGTACGTGGTTTGGTGCGCCGCGTGCGCTGTTGCCGCCGATACGACGATGGGATCGCCGAGCAGGGCAAGCGCGCAGCACCGCCGCTCTCTCTCTCTCTCTCTCGCACGCGCGCCTCCCCGGTGGCTTCCAATCAGGCGGGGGGCGTGCCGTGGCGGCGTCGCGGGGGTTAAACAATGCGGGCGCTGCTATATCGGGCAAGCACGTATGAAGCGGGGGGCGCCCGGGGTTGGTTCCTACGTTTACTCCAAAGCGCGCGTCGCCGTCTTTATGCGTGGGTGCGGCGACTTTGCCCTCTCACGCCGACGCCGGTGACAGGTGTCGCCGGGCCAGGACCACACTACAGCCTCGTTTTTTTTTTAAATCCAACAACCGATACATCGCAAAAGGAAACTAATTAAGCTGCTAGCTAAGCTAAAGTTTGCAGCGCCAGATCGATCGATCGATCCGTCCATCCAATGACGCAGCATCAGTAGCTAGCACCACGTATGCGGTATATGCATATAATAGTAATATGTCATGTCTAGCCTTGCGTTGCTCTCTTCGCTCTAAAATATAAACAATTCTATTGTTCATATTTTATATCATAGTATGATTATGTTTTACAATAATACTCATGATTGTATTTGTATAGCCAAATAAATATTTCGAAAGGAATTTAACCAATGTAAAATTTAAAATTTCTTGCTTAAGTAACTAAAATTGGATCTTTTGATATCTTTTTAGTTTATATTAAATAATCTAAATATTTATATTCTGAAGCTACATGGGAAAACCGCTTGAATTGCCTAGCTAGCTAATTTACTGAGCCTAGGATCCGGAATCAGCGAATCACGTTCTCTTTGGTTGTGTATTCGCCAGACAGGTTTGACACCTTGTGTTGGCACCACCGGGTTGGCGTCCCTCTCCTCCCCTAGCGGCGAATACCTTCTGGCCCTCCTCTAAAGCATCCTTGCCCAAACCTCTAAAGGCCAGTTTTGTCTCTCTAGTTCTCCTCATCTCCCTGTGAAAGAAGCGTAACCGCAAGATCATCGACTCGGTGTTGTCTTCTGTTCAAGAAGTGCTATAGTTCATCCGCTTGTAAGGACAACTCTGGTCGTCAGCCGACATCGCTTCTTTAGGGATCTTTTGTGAGTGTAGTGTAGAGTGGTTGTGTGGCCCTCTCTAATAGAAGCCGGTACTATCTTTTAGTTGTATGTTTAGCTAGACATTCGCTGGACCTGGCTGGCTTCTCTGTTTTAAGTCCTCGCTTGAGGTCTGTCTGGCCTAGTACGTCTTGTGTTTTAAATTTTTTCGTGCTAATATATTGAAGTTGCGCGTTCGAAAAAAATCGACCGCTTAATTTGCTTGCTTAATTCCTCAATCTGGTGCTTAAATCGGTTCGATCGCTTTACGAGCTACAGGTACATCTACCGTCTGTCTGCTTCGTCTGCCGCGCGCTTGCCTGTCGCTTGCTGAGTGCACGGAGGCGGCATCCCATTCGAGCTCCCGATTAGTAAAATTTCTCCGGGGATGTGCCTAGTTCCAAAGGGGGTTTAATTTATATATCTTTATTTAATTGCGTGCGGTGAAATGAAGCATCCGTATAAACTACATTTGGGTCTCTGTGATGATCGATGCACGCAGCAGCAGATTGTATATATAAATCGTCACAATGATGGTGCATTGGTCCAGAAGTTTCTTTCAGCACCTGTACTTTTGCGATCTGGAAGGGTCTCAAGTCTTAGTTTGTTTAGTGTTAACCAGAGAAAGGCCAGGTGTATTTTGGAGGTATGTTTATACTCCAAGCAAGCAAGATAGATAGCTCGTCATGCTGGGGGCCGGGCCAAAAGTAGAAAGCAAAGATACGGCTCCGACACAAAGTGAGCAGCTGCATGCATTAGCGACAATTCACATCCGGCAAATCGGGTGCTAGCTAGGGGGATTACTATAATAATGATGCACTGAACTGAAAGGCCTCTTTCTCTTGCATTGTGAGGTACTGCTGCTGCTGCTGCTGCTTTACAGCTCAAGGCAAAGGTAGACTGCACTGGTGGCAAGGTAGCGAGCTACCAGGTATTCGGTATCGCTAGGTCACTCGTTCGATCGGTCTTGTATGAGACTATGATTATCCACGTCTCATTATCTAGATATGTAATCCTTTGGATTTATGCTCGCTTACGTACTTTGAGCAACTTCTTCGCTAGCTTGGAAGTCCAGTTGGTAACTTACTGGAAATGACTTTTAACTAGTACTAGATTATATCACATTATAAGTTGGTCTAACCCTCGATAAATTTATTTATGGATGCTAACAGAGATGGAGCTAAACAAAATATAGTGGGTGCCGCTTATCTATTTTTAATGTTTTGAATTGAATTTAGGTTGCTACTGGTGTCTGAGTTTGGATTGAGAATAATGTATATACGATGAAAATACATAAAATCTATCTACAATATTTTCTAGACTGGATTTATGGGAATCCCCCAGACCCAATGTAGCTCCGCTCTTGGATGCTAATGAATTTAGGCATATACATATGTAACATATTTATTAACTTAAAGATGAATCTCGGTAGAACCAAAACATTTTATAATATGAAACAAATAGAGAATGTATATGTATAAAACTACCCAGAGCTAAATAATTAGGGGTGGATGAAAAATAATAGTTGCATAATTGATCTAGACCATCGTTTTATATATGTATTTTAGTATTTTACTAACTCAATTAGGTTAATGTTAGTATTTATGATTTTCATCAATTCTTTATAAGAGATTTTATCCATTCATTAGATTTTATTGATACATAGCACGTACTTGATGACCCATCCTTCTGTATGCATGCAAATGTACGATTTTACCCCTCTAAACCCATAAATTTGTTTTGACGATCGTATCACTCTATGTTTCTACTAAAATAGATCTAAACTATTCGCTAAAATATATAATGATTCAGATTTATTTTGGGTACCAGACAAGGGGCTTTGGTGGACTGGAAGTATAGATAAAGTACATGTATATGGGGCATATGTTCCTAGTGAGTTCTATACTTGCGTTATAATTGACTAATCATATAAGAGCAAGTCTAATAACAAGTCTAATAGTACAGCTAGCTGCTAGCTCCAAAAACTAACTTATCATCTAATAGTCTATTGATATAATAGCTATTCATGCATATATACTATAGAATTAATATCATGACCACACCTCTCTCATAGAGTTTTTTAAGTCTTGTGCAGCTGGCTGTAAATCATTTCTTCTTCTCAATCTTTCAACTAAACACAAATCTGATACGGTAATTTTTGGAGCGGACTTAACTTCCTTACTTTAATCGCTCTAAGACATTGTTCACAATAATACACGCATCATGTTGTTGTGTGCGCTCGCGTCTCGATGCGAATCTAGAAATTGGCGATCAAATCAGCGCACACAATCCATGGAGTTGACATTCTAATCCTAATGAGCACCATGTTCTTTGTTGGGCGCTATGCATGCCCGGTGCAACGCAAACAGGACCTATGTTCCGGCTAGCTCTACAGCGCGAGAAATAGAAAAGAAATTGGTGGCATCGGTTCCATCTTGTACGCTGCAGCGTGACCCCTCCACGAGTACTCTCGCGGCCTTAGCGTAAAGCGTTGCCGGAATCTTTGATGTCGCCGGCCGCGCGCGCGAGAGAGAGAGATGATGCTAAACCGTGCACGCATCTCTACCCTGTTCGGACAGGGGGAACAAAATTCATCAAGCGTGCCCACACAGCCGCACAGGTACACAACCTACGACCTTTCTCTCCTTTAGAGGAAATGCGTCATTCTCGTCTTTTTTTTCTTTTATTTATCGACCAAAATTTAAATTTTTAATCTTATTTTTTTGTTTTTTATCGAAGTTTTTTTAACTCATGCATTTTATTTGATAAAGAAAAATACACATGTCATGAGTATTTCTCGACACCACGATTAAACTGCATGCACCAATAATTTTGCAAAGAGGGTCCTTAAAAATAACCAAAGTAACCTAAACTTTGGGCTTTTACAATAAAGGACTTTATAAGATTAAAAAAACAATCTAGGCCTTTCGCATATTCTCCGTCTAGACGAAGACACCTATGATGACGATGACAGTGATTTGAAGACCACAAGCAGCTGTAGATGAACGCTAAGAAACAAATCCAAACGGGGCCTCCGATGGAGGTTGAAGCTTCATTGATTGCAACAAGAAAGTTCAGCCACTCTCTAAAGATCCGTCTCTGTAGACAAAGCAGGTCGACGTTCTTACAGATGTATTGCCGGAGATGAAGCTGAAGGCCGGTTCCGCTAAAACACAAACCTGCAGCACATCCAGTTCAAGACGCCATGGGAAAACTCGAAGCTGCCACCACGAGAGATCAACAACTATGTTTTTGCACCGAGACAAGAGGACACGACCCCGGCAACCTCTTGAGCTACACGGAGAAAAGAAAACACAAACAAAGCAAAAGGATTAACCCTACTACGGGATATACCCAACTATCTGGATCTATCGAAGTTTATTTTTTAACATTGACTTTTAGATCACTAAGAATACATATATAAATGTTTTATTTGTAAATTATTTTCGTTTATAAATATGTCGTTTAGATTTTATTAAAATGTCAAACAATCACTCCAAGTACATGCTACATGCTACATAGTTCTTAATATATATATACTATTTTTCCCTCACAGATTGTCGACATAGGGAAACAACCGTGATGTGATGATAAATGGTTGGTGTTTGACTTTCACGAATCAAGATTCAGAGGGTAATTGGCTTATTTACAAGCAAAAATAATTTATGAATAAAATTTTTATATGCATATTTTTAGTGGTATAAAAGTCAACGCTGAAAAATATAATATGGTGAAAAATCTCAAAATCAACTTCAAATTTAATGTTAAAAATATAAATCTTGGCTTATAAGCATAAGTATAAACGAAAAGATAGAGGTGTGATATGCTAGTATTCATCGGTATTAGGATAAGTGGGTAATTTTCCAAAGGAATATAATAATATGTGTTAGGAAAATTATTTTGTGTTTTTTCGAGTGTGTACGCATAGTGGCTTGCTTGTGTGTTTAAAATCGTGATTCCCCCCAGTTGCATATGTTTTCAAACATGATCACACTGTCTCGGCCAAAGTAGTTGGCCCAGTGAGCCAAAAAAAAATCAAGTAAAATACAGCGACTGACGTAGATTTTATTTTTCATTCGACTGACAAGTGGATCCCATAATATTTTATTTATTTGAGTCCAGAAAGTAAATAAAAAACCATGGGGCCGTATACCAGTCACACGAAACGAAACATTGCTGATCCGCCTTGCGGCCCATTTGAGGCATCGCAACGAAACATAGGGAAACAGGCCGAAAAGCGCGGAAAATTTCTTACTTTGGCCCGTGCGGTGCGGGTGACGGGCCACCTCCGCAAACGCCGCCACGCGAAGCGACGAGCCCCTCCTCTGTCTCGCAGTCGCGCGCCACGCCCGGAGCGGCCACTGCTATTCCCAATCGCTTGCGCGCCTATTGATGGCGTGAGCGAGCGGCACGGCACGGCGCTACGTGGGTGGAACCGACCGACCGACCGAATCCGCCATGGCCGCATCCGTCTCCCTGCTCGCCGCCGCCGTCGCGCTGCTGCTGCTGCTGCCCGTGGCGCGCGCCGAGGTCAAGACGACGCCGATCGTCGGCGACGCGCGGCCGGTCATCCTGTTCGAGGAGTTCGGGTTCAAGCCGGGCGGCGTCGCGGGCGTCTCCGTCCGCGGGGTGTCGTGGCGGGTGCCCGAGGGGTCGCAGCTCCAGGCCGCCGACCCTGGGCTGATGGGGTTCGTCCTCATCTCCAACTCCCTCTTCTTCCAGATCAACAACGAGTCCGAGTACGCCGAGGCCACCGGCGGCGCCTTCTGCCCGCTCACCAGCAAGTACGCGCTGCCGCTGTTCCGGCTCAAGGACATCGCCCCCGACGGCAACGGCAAGGGGTCCGTCACCATCGACGACGACGACCAGTACACGGTGCTGTTCAGCAGCTGCCAGGACGGCGTCGAGGTGACCATGGACGTGCGCACCGAGATGTACAACGTGCGCGGCGGCGCCAGGGAGTACCTCCCCGTGGGCCTGCTGCCGCTGCCGGGCATCTTCGCGGCGGCGTCGGCCGTGTACTTCGCGTTCCTGTGCGCGTGGGCTTGGGCGTGCGCCAGGCACCGCGCCACCGCGGAGCGCATCCACGCCGTGATGGGCGCGCTGCTGCTGTTCAAGGCGCTGAAGCTGGCGTGCGCCGCCGAGGACTCGTGGTACGTGGAACGCACCGGCACGCCGCACGGCTGGGACGTGGCCTTCTACGTGTTCGGCTTCTTCAAGGGCGTCCTCCTCTTCACCGTCATCGTCCTCATCGGCACCGGCTGGTCCTTCCTCAAGCCGTACCTCCAGGAGCGGGAGAAGAAGGTGCTCATGATCATCATCCCGCTCCAGGTGGTCGAGAACATCGCGTCGGCGGTGATCGGCGAGACGGGGCCGGCGGGGCGGGACTGGCTGGCCTGGAACCAGGTCTTCCTCCTCGTCGACGTCATCTGCTGCTGCGCCGTCTTCTTCCCCATCATCTGGTCCATCCGCAACCTGCGGGAGGCGTCCAAGACCGACGGCAAGGCCGCGCGGAACCTCCAGAAGCTCACGCTCTTCAAGCAGTTCTACCTCGTCGTCGTCGGCTACCTCTACTTCACCCGGATCGCCGTCTCGGCCTTCGCCGCCGTGCTCAGCTACAGGTACCAGTGGGTCGTCACCGTGGCCATGGAGGCGGCCAGCCTGGCTTTCTACATCTTCGTCTTCTACAACTTCAAGCCGGTGGAGAGGAACCCGTACCTGTACGTCGGCGACGACGAGGAGGAGGCCGCCGGCGGCCAGCTTGAGATGGAGGGCGCCTTCGAGATATAATCACCATGGACATGGCATGGCATGACCATGACTGCCTCCCTCCCTCTGCCTCTCCCAGTTTTGTAACTATAATGGTGCATCCGCTGCGTTCTTTTTTGCATTGCTGTGTATAAATGACCATGCAAAAAAAAGCTCCAGCTCAAAACATTTGGCACGCTCTCCATCGATACTGTGATTCCCCGAGGGAAATAACAAAGCATATAGCAAATAAAAAGTGAAAATTTTCCTACTGGTTAATTGACTGATTTTTTGGTTTTCATTAGTCACCTAAAGTTGCTCAGTGTTGAAATTTGCAGCTTTAGTACAAGAAGATGTAAACATTGCAACTCGGCCTCATTGTATCATTGAAATTAAGCGTAAACCAAAATACCTTATTAACGATTAAAAAATATTAGTAAAACTTTTATATACTATTATTTACGATCTAAACGTAAAGTATGAAAAATAAACTACAATAACAAAACCAAAATTAACTTTAAATTTAAGCTAAGCTTTAAGATTAAATTTTGGCTTATAAGCATAAGCATAAGAAAAAAAAAAGAGGACGGTAGTTTATCTTGAGGCTTAGAGATATATGCTATTCCATCCGTTTAAAAGATATTAGTATTTCTATTATTCAAATTATATACCATAATATAAATATTTATATACTGATCCATGATTTCAATCGCTCCAATAATTCAAGAGCCAATAAAATACTTAGAAAAGAAATCTAGTTAATTTAAAATTCAAAAATTAAATATTGAATTGACTAACAGATGATCTTTTGAAATCTACTTAATCTATGATAAATAATCAAAAATTTCCAAAGAAATGCTTCCATATTCCTAGTTACATATTTATTTATGGCGACGAAGAACAAAACTACTATATTTTTTTTCTTTTCCTAGTTCTTCTTCCAAGCGTAGGAAATGTTTATAGATGTAGCAGTTTGGAGTGACTTGGTGACGGATCTAAGTATATATGCTCACTCTATTTCATAATGTAAGATTTTTTTGGTCTTGATTCATATAGATGACAATGAATCTAGACATATATATAAGTTATATATATTTATCAATTGATGAATTTAGGCAAGGTTAAAAAGTATTACAATATGAAACATAGGCATAGTTTTGTGATAATTTGTCAAAGTATACGTAGTTTTATAAAATTTACTCTTATTTAATTTCTCTATAAGACATGTTTTTCTCGCTAGAAGTTCATATATAATAGGCTTTATTTCGGAAAATTGCATTTATATGTGGATATATTTTCCAAATATGTGCTACAAAAATTTTGGAACTTTATCACATTCTACAATATGCCATTATCATGGTCGTCTTGTTAGTCTCCAATAGTTAGTATTGTATAAATTTTGTGTAAATGACCAAAATACCATTGGGACAAAAACTTTCAAAATTTGTACAGATTAATCTCTCATTTTTGTCCCCTTTTATGCAACTCTTAAAGTTAAAATAATCACGTATTGATGATGAAAGGTTAAATATCATTTGTGTAAATGGCCTTTCAATAATTCCTTAGAAATATGGTTAATAAGAAAACATATGCTTTAGATAACAAGATATTCCAAATTATTAAATAATAAGATGTGGTCTCCACAAGTACCAATGTTTTTCCTCCTTTTGAAGACTGCTTTAGGGTTCTGTGAATCAATTTTCTCCCCGTTGTTAAGGTAAGCAAAATGTCTACGTGCCTAGCACATGGACACTCACTAGTATTGTTAAATACAAATATAGATAAATATGTTAATGTTATTGCTACACTTCCTGCCAAGTACATTGTACAAACACATTTATATTGTTAATTGTTATCACATATATAAGCTAATCACTAAAACAAGAAACAAATAAGTAAACACATTCAATATGAAGAATATAAAGAAGTTACGGCGCGACTTATCAGATGAAAAATGGAACAAATTTTCAGTTCAACCATAATTGGGACACCAAACTATCCACATTTCCAACCTCTTTATCCCCCAAATCTTATTATTCCTTCGCACCACAGGAGTAGGTACACCCAGAATGTATTCAGTACTCGTTACCACACCTCTTGGTGTAACTTTTAATCCAGTGCGGCTCAAAATAGCTAAATCAAATAATTTAAGCAAGAAGAATGGGCAGGTACTATGTACCAACAATCAAGCTAACAACTACAGAAGAGTAATTAACAGGACGAATGGTTCATCGTCGTCGTCGTCGCCTCGTGGTTGCCAATGCCATGATTTGACCGCAGTCAGCTACCTCGCCGAGGGCTTCTCCGATGGCCCGTGCCGTGGTCTTTGCCGGTCCTGAGGCAAAGGGATATGGTTCTGGGAGTGCTGCAGCATATCAACCATGGACGGCGTCTGGTAGGAGTAGACGATGGTGCTGCTGTCCGTCGAGTCCCCTCGCGTCGTCGCTCGCTGCCATGAGTGCGAGCTCAGACCAGACAGCATGTAAGCCCTCCCCGAGGACTCGTAGAGCTGGCGGTTCGCCATCCTCTCCTGCATCTCTCGCAGCTCCGCGTCGAGGGACAGCGACAGACGGTCCCCGCTCTGGCTCGCGAAGGACCGTGACAGTGTCCTCCTGCAACCCTCGAGAATGGCCACAGCCTCAGAGAGAGCACCCCTCTCGGCGGCGGCCCTTGAAGACTCTATGGATTCAGCAGCATGTATACGGTTCCTCTCGCGATCGACCTCGATGGACACCGGTTCAGGTGTATCGGATGTAGGCCTGTTGATCTTCACCTCGTCACCTTGAATCTTGATGGTCTCACCTGTCACTGGATCTCTGTAGGCACAAGAAACCTTCAGTGCTGAGGTCTGTTCATGAGACCGTGGGATGTTCACAGACAGTAAGATGTCCCTCTCCTCGTCAGCATACATGTGACCGATGTCGACGGAACCGTTCCGTCCATCTCGTGCCACCTTGCTTGGATAGCTACCAGATTTTATGGAGCATAGCTGAACAACAGGATGAACACATTGCATGCTAACTCGCATCTCCTGAATGACGACGCTAAGAAGCCCACCAATGCATTGAGCGAATGCATCTTGCATCACACCTTCATCCTCGATGAAGGAGAAGGTGCCACCTGAAGCTTCAGCAATTGAATGCAAAGAATCCGAGTCATGGTCTGCTCCAAATCCGAAGGCATGAAGCGGCACTGTATGGCGAGCATCATTTAGAATGGAAGATGGAACAAGTGACTTGTAATCTGGAGAGGCCCCTTGAGCATTTGAGGAAATGCTGTATGTATCTTGGCCATCCGACAGAAGAATGATGCTGCACACTGAATTCTTATAACTGCGGTCTTCAATCACCTTCATAGCTTTCTTTAGTGCATCAGCAATGTTTGTACCACCGCCAGCACCAAGTGAATTAATTGCCTGCAATGCCTGCTGCCTGCCATGATGTGACATTCGTTGAAGGTGGAACAACCTTCTTGCACTAGATGAGAAAGCAAGAACAGAAAGACGATCACTTGGTCCAAGGTGCTGAACAACAAAACCCATTGCTCGCTTTAGGAGTGCCAGTTTGGTGCCTGCCATACTGCCACTAACATCAAGTACAGTAACGAGATCAACAGGAGCACGGCTTCTTGAAGATTCAACTGAGCTTTCATTAGCCAATCTACCTGTGCCCTGGTATGGGTCAGCACTAGGAGCCTTCAGATGGATCAGAATAGCAAAATCATCTTTAGATGAAGACTGCGGTATGCCAGAGAATTCTGGATATGTGCTTATCTCTGCAGTCTTAGTAGATCGGACATTAAGATTATTAAAAACTTCTGGTTGCTGCAAAGGTTCATCATCATTGAAGTCTGCTGGCTCAGAGGTATGTGGGCGACGAACTCTCTGATGATGATTTGGAACTTGGTGGAGAAGAGCCAAATTAGCATCTTGTTGGGTCAATCGAGCTCTATTGACTCCAATTCTTCCATGAGGAATGTTAGAAGATAGTGAGCGGTTGAAGGGTATCTCTTTCCACTTTGCCCGACAAACTGGGCAGAAATAATTCCCATGTTTCACATTGGATGAGATGCAGTGGAAATGAAACATATGAGAACATTCGGCAGTGAATAGGGCATGGCCATTCCCATGTTTCATGGAGTCAAAGCATATTGCGCATTTCCTCTGTTCAGATACCAAAAGGATGAGGTTAATACAATTATACTCCACTTATACAAATATAATTCAGAAACAGACAGCTTCATCAATATTGTACTTCTATGTTCATGAAGGTAGGTGGAGTTATTGGCCGTACCTCAAGAATCTACATAAATTTACCTCCTTATCTAGCCCGTTCAAATCAAAATTTTAGGAGCTAATACATGAACATACACCATATTTCACTTATGTTGTGAAAGCTTCCAAATGACCGGCTTTGTCAGAATAGTTCATACCACAAATACAGTGTAGCAAAAACTGCCAAAGAGGGATTTTATTTGACCAAATAGATGAAATCTGTCTCTATCGAAATAACCATGTGCCATATGTTGAATGCAACACCTATGAAACCCTATAGTCAAATTTAAGATAGAAAAACATCATCCCGCACGTGTTTGAAAGTGTCATTTATCATTTTTAGCCTATTTGGTCATAACATGTGCACCATGGACCCACCCCACATTTAATTTTCTGGACAAAAGAAATAGGAATGGTCAAATCTTAATGCTGATTACATTGTAAAGCATCCATCCTATTGTCCTAGCATCTCAAATATGGCTTTGCATGCAAGATAGACAAAGACAAACATATCGAAGATGAGCCAAACCACAAACTAAAAATCATTCCAAACACAGGTTTACCAAACATCAAAATGAGCACGTCATTTTCGGCTGGTGTCCGTAAAATGTAGCCAATGTAATTGTTTTTGTCAACTATCACTAAATTAACAACTAGCAAGCGAACTATTTCATGGGCTTTCCCAGGGCTCTATTTTCACCACTTAAGTGCACAAAAAGTACAAAACTAGCCCCTCCTGTCAAATCTTAGGAAGGAAATTCATTAAATTAGCACCCTTTATTTTTTTTTTCTTCACGCAATTACGCTGCTCCGCTAGGTTACCAAAACCACAGATTAAGACAAGTCTAAATTCCAATGCAAGTTAGCCTTTGACCATGGCTTAGCCGCCTATCACCAACCTCCAAGGCCAATAAAAGAACAAAAATGGAATCCACGTTTTCTGAAACGCCAAAGAATTTTCTGTGTATCATGACCATCATAAACGTCAACCTGGAGGTCTTATCTCAATGTTTTTGCAAATGTTCAAATGTATCTACTTACACATGCAAAATAATCAGACCTGAGAATGTGAAAACTAAGGTAGATAAATTCAAGGAAGAAAATTACTTAAATTTATATTTTAATGAAAGCTTTTATTAAGTGAAAAGTTTGTGAGATACAACACCGGATAAATGTCAACTCAATGAGGTAATCCTCATGAGGCTGCCTGTCCAATTGGCGCCATTTAAAGACAGATTGCCAAATCTAGCACGCTATTCTCATATAGTCAAGGCATATTCACCACAGAATAAGCAAATGTTTCACCCATTTGCATTTATTAATGATAGCTGTTGTCAACTTGGAGCATTTGTAGTAAAGAAGGAAAGCTGGTGGTAGGAGGAAAGAATGGGGATTGCTGCACGTGAGCAGCACGGGCAGGTGATGAGCAACGAAGCAAACTTTTCCCTTTCCTTTTCAGGGGGCAGGCAAGTGGAATATAAGAATAGTGGATGCAACAGGAAAGTAGTTTGCGTTAACCAATTCAAACAAAGATAAATGATGATGAACAGATCACAGGGACACCATATCATCAAGAGGTCTCAAACGCGCGCGCGCGCGCACACAAAAATTGATTTCTTTTCTCTCATGATAAAATAAACAAATACACCATCCGAACTTTTATGCTAGCAATATTTGACCATTTATCTTATTCAGAAAATTATGAAAATATCATTTATTTTACTTATGACTTACCTTTATTATGAACTTTAAACATGACTTGTTATTTTTTTTATTTGTACTAAATTTTTAAATAAGATGAATGGTTGCAACAAAAAAAATCAAACATCTTGCATTACGAAATCTTACATTACGAAACGGAGGTAGTAATTAGCTGATTCAAAACCAACAGCTAATAAAAGATAGGCAAAAGTATATTTTTTTCCTATGAGGATAACTGCGTAATTAGCAGAAAATAACGACGATAGCAATCCTAACAAGCATAATGAAAATGGCCAACCCATCCTCTTCTGAGAACCACTGTAATGTGCATATCTTCTAAAAAAAATGCAGGAATGAACAGCTTTGCAAGAATCAAACGACATACTGAAGATAAGAACTAACTTGTAAAGATAATCCATCCGAACCCAAGTTTCGGCCTGATACAGTCCTCCGTAACAGCCATGCGATGAGTAAACTCGCTTTATGAGCAAAATTCGAATTGAAATGACTAAATGCAGAGCTCGCCCATGCCCCAATTCACAATCCAACAACCAACCTAAACCCAGTGTCTTATACAAAAAAAGAATAAATCCAAAACCGAATTCAAAGAACAGTCGTAGCAAAATCAATCACCTTGGAGGAGGACCGGCTGCTCCCGGACTTGGACCTCCGCACCACGCCGGGCACCGGCACGTCCGACTCGGGCCCCACCGTCACCGCGGCCTCGCTCCGGCACCGCGAGCTGCTCGCCGCCGGCAGCCGCCTCGGCTCGCTGGCCCCGCCTTCCGCCCCCTCCTCGGGGACGTGCACGCAGAGCCGGAGCCCCAGCGCCCTCTTCGCCTTCCTCCACGCGTCCTCCATCGCTCGCGCCGCCTATCTCCTCCCTCCCTCCCTCTATCCTCCTCCAGTCTTCCTCCTCCACCTTATACCCACCCAACCCACCAGAACGGAACGCGGCGCAGCCTACGACCAGCGCGCGTGGAGGGGGAGAGGCGGTGCGGTCTTGGACGGGAGCGGCGGCCGTCGCGGCATTGGAGGTGGAGGTGGAGCGTTTGGCTGCGGCTCTCTCTTCTCTCTCTGGTTTGACCTCGCGGGTGGGAAGCGAGGTGAGATAGAAAAAAAGAAAAAAAAAAAAAGAAAGGAGAGGAGAGAGAGGAAACGTACAAGGAATCGCAACGGAACAGGCGGTGGGTTTAGCTGGTGTTTACCTGCAAAAAATTTTTGGGATAAGTGTCACGTTAAATATTTGATCGAATGTCGGAAGGGGTTTTTGACACGAATGAAAAAACGAATTTTACGGTTAGCCTAGAAACCGCAAGACAAATTTTTTGAGTTTAATTAATCTTTTATTAGCACATGTTGGTTACTGTAGTATTTATGGTTAATCACGGACTAATTAGGCTCAAAAGGTTCGTCTCAATATTTTTTTCATAATTGTAGCATTTATGTTTAATTCTTATTTAAGTGTAAAAAAATCAACGTGATGTTTTTAAAAAAAATTAGGAACTAAGCAAAGCCTAAAATTAAGAGACGTGTTAACGCGCGAGTGATGGCGGGTGGGACCCACCCGCGCGGGGGGTGCGTTGACGGTGGTAGGAAATGAATTTTTCAATGGGCCTACCTGTCAGTGGGAGGAGCCTTTTGAGAATCTTATCTTACTTTGAATATGACCAGTCTTAAACAGGAATGCCTATACTTTCTTCTTTTTAAAATATTTTTAAAAGAGTTTTAGACTTTTTTAGCAGCAAAGTATTGGCTATCACCATAATTACCTGTATGCTCAAGAGGCTAAGGTGTACTCTCTGGTTTTCAGTAAAAACAGCTAGCCATGCAGTTGCCTTCTCAATTTTAATCATCCTAATGACGTAATTTCACTTTTTTTTTCAGAACTCGTGTAAGCAAGTACTAAGTTTTATGGGTATTTAATTTCATCGACTAAACAATGACTAGAGGATACCTTAAATAACACGTTTGTGACTTCGTGCGTAGTATTTCTGAAATATGAACAAAGAAATCGAGGACGACACTAACAAAGCAACCAGCTCATTACTACACCGATGGAAGCAACAACAAAATAGCTGGTGAACACATTATACACTACCCCACACATCAAGCATAGTCAATGACCTGATTAGTTGATGGATTAATGCAATACGAACAGTGTAGCGCTGCTACTTAAACAAGCACTGGTTCACCCACCCTGAAACTTCTGCAGGTTGTTCAGGAAAAAGAAAATTCAGGCTTAACAAAGCGACCCTGCCTGCTCACATCCAGCCAATATCATATCAAATCAACCAAAAATGGTAACAGGTTTAGGCTAAGCCAAAGCAGAATCCTACCTGTGCAGAGATTTGATCAAATGAGATTGATTTCATTGCTGGTTTAGTTTTTTCAGGTTGGTAGTGCTTTTGTCAGGCGTTAGCTGGGTTGTTCTGAAAGTTTGCTAATCGGTCGAGATATATTTACGAGTATGCATTGCAGGTGAGCGACCGGGCGTGACACCCTAATCCCACATAATTATGTCGTCGCTGTTATGCTGTCTCTAACCTGGTGATCAGTTGATGCAGACTTGCAGTGAGTTTGACGAAACAAAACATGATGGCGCACGAGGCACAACTTCATCCGCTACTCAAATGAAGCTTATTGGATAATCGCCTGTCCTTGCCTTCTCGATGTAAGCTGAAAGCGCACCACACGCATATGAGATTATGAAGTATATTTGAATTGCTTTCAAAATGATTTTGTTGTGAATCTTGTGATCAGAAAAAAGGATCTCTCACCTGCTGACATTTTCAGTCTACTCCCTCTCTGAAACACAAGTTTAACCAGAATTTCATAGTTTCTTTTTTGGTAGTAAGGCCGCGATCGGCGATGGACGGTAAGTTAACTTGTCTCTATCGTTTTCCGCGCGCACACTTCTCGAACTACTAAACGGTGTATTTTTTATAAAAATTTTCTATATGAAAGTTGTTTTAAAAAATCATATTAATCTATTTTATATTTTTTTAATAATTAATTAATCATATACTAATCTATTACTACGTTTTTCGCACAACTCATCCCCACCTCCACCAAACTCAGCCTAAGAAGAACAAGGATCCAGACAAACACTTCATCTTTTTGTTTCTGACTTATAAGCCAAAATTTAAATTTTTAATTTTAAATTTAAATTTAATTCTAGGCTTTTTTACCAAAGTTTATTTTTCAGACTTGGCTTTAGATCATTAAAAATACGTATATAAAATATATTTATAAAATATTTTTCGTTTGCAAATATATCATGCAACAATCACCACCAAGGTCATGCAGAGGTAATGCTACCTGCCTACCTCCAAGGCTCGAGCATCATGGCTGACTATCCAAACGTGTCCTCTAGCAAATAGCTAATAGCCATTAGCCACCCTTTCCATGCTGAAGATTTCTGCCGTAAAGCAGCATGAACTTTCCTGCTGGAGAGGGAATCCGGCAAATCCGGCCTTGGTAAACTCACGGCGTAAAGGAGCCCGTCCCGGTAAACCACACCTTTTAGGAGATGATTTTTTTTTTTTTTGCTCTCCACCAACTTTGATGGGAACTTTTCAGCCATTTGAGGCTACAAGGAAATTCACCCCTACTTTCTACAAGCAGCACAGCTGCGTGCAGCATGAAGATGTTTGGTTCAGAGATACTCCAGTGTTTGTGTTCTACAGAGGCTGCAGCTCCCGAGCAGCATGATGGCAATCATGTCGTTGTCTCTCCAAGCCAAAGCAAAGGCCCCCGTATAGGTCAGTGTCATCGCACGAGCTGGAGGACCACGTCGTCACAAAGTTCTGCATATTTGCAAGTGATTGCGCACAGGCAGCATAGGACACGAAAAGGTTCTGGAGCAGCGGCACTAGTGCGCAGCGCACACCGGCCCCTGTGCTCGAGTGATCTACAGCTGAGGGGAGTTGTCGTAAGTCCATGATACGTGTTGATAGGAATTTAAGAGGTAATGCTGAAAAATAAAGTATGATAGAACCTTTTAAAATCAACTTTAAATTTAAGGTTAAATTTGTTAGCTTATAAGAAAAAAAAGGTGAAAAAATCGGGGCTTCACATACACACCGATGGGCTTTGCCTGGCTGTGGCACCGAGTTGCTCCAACTTGACCGTGCAAATGGTGCAGAGTGTGGGCAAAAACGCTGCTGCCATTCATTCGCTTTGGCAAAGCAAAAAAAAAAAAGGATGTGGTAGCAGCTCCGGTGTCTGGTTATGCTGCATATGCATGATGCCGCTGCTCGTCACCGGAAAAGGTGAAACGAAACAGCGAAAAAGGTAGGAGTTAGCATCTCGCTTTGTGTTGACTCCGCCCATCAGAAGCGAACGGCGAGGCAAAACGCATCAAGCGCTAGCTTTGGGGTCAACAACACCGTGATCTCTCCAGCGGTTGCTGTTTCATCCTGCATTTCTGCCTGCTTTGAAAATTTGCGGCTACGTGCAGCAGGCAATTGCTTACCTAGACGATTCTGCAGTCAGCAACCAGCAACGGAAAATGCAGGGTGCGTGCGTCGAGCTGTCGATATCCAGTATGATTTTAGCACATCAGGTGATGAAGGTGAAAAAAAAAAGTAAACAGCCTGGGCTCGTGTAGATCAGGACATTGACTCATGACACCGAAAAAATACATCTTGCCTCAGAAAAACGGCAAGAGCTTACAGGTTTTCAGTCAAATTGTACATTTCTAACACCTCTCCTCAGCAACAATGCTATATGACTTCAACTCCTTGACCAGTGCTCTGTATCAAAATAGCTTAACTAGCTACTCCATCTAAACGAACAGGAGGCGTCAACAAAATGGAGGCCGGGCACTATATCATCTGTACACTGTTTGGTTATCACACAACATCGCCCACCAATGCCAGTGTACTAGAAAGCTTACAGTAAAGGACAGCTTCTTGAGTTAAAAGAAAAAGACTAACACCACAATGGCATCCCTATGAAGAACTACGCTGGCTCTCGCAACCTGGGCAATTGTGCAAGCTCTCGTGGATGTAAATATCACAATCAAGGCAGAAGTGTTGGTTGCATTTTGGACAGCGAACATGGAGGCTAGAGTGACTATCTGCAAGAATATTAGATAAATAATCAATAAACTTGATGATTTGAAAAAATAAACTAGCACAACAAGAAAGAACCAGGAAAATGAATTAAATGAAAGAGAAGCACGGGATTTGGTAACTGAAGAACATGATCCCACGTAATTGCAAATAAATTTAAGATTTGTATTATGCATTTCCTTTTTCTACAATTGCAGCATATTTAGTACACTAAGGATATCTTTCCTATAATGAAACAGTCACAGTGAAAAGGTAGCATGTACAAACTTTGACATGTTACAGTAAAGAACTGCATACCAGGGTTAATAAAGCTCTGCTGACAGCTGTAACACTTTTGTCCTCCCTTTTGACCTAGTTTATTTGGGTGCATGGAGGACACCTCATCAAATGGTTGTACCGGGAAGAGATGATGATAGGACCTTGCTAGATGTGGAGAGCTAACTAGTGTTAAACCACAAGTTCGGCACTCCGTTGGAAGCTCACATACATTAACTTTGCATCTAGGACATATGTAACCTTCAGCCCCAGATTTTATTTTCTTGTGACAAGAGCAAATGGAAATAAGATCCTCTGCTCCCCTCTGTGGAAAACCCATCTTAATCAAATTAGCTGCAGCATACTCTGCAATTGCAGGTGGTGGAGGAGCATGTTCCAGCAGCAGTTCCTTGAGATGGGACTGCAAATAGAAAGGAAGAGTTATGCATTTTCACAATAACAAAATAAGCAAAAGTAAAGACATGACCATAATTTCGGACCTCATCCAGTGCAACTGTGTAGGATCCACCAGTCTCTTCACAGAGATATTTGCAAATAAAAATCTCTGCAGCAAGCCCAATAACCGAGCATCGAATTTTGGATTTCTTGCATTTCCCTATTGTCTCCATGATATCTCCAGGATCACAAGTATTTAGTGCAGAGTACAATATTAATACTTCCTTGTGACCATATGAAGGAACTTGGTCTAAATAACCATGGATAAGCTCTAGAGCGTTCTGCAGAGATGAATCACCAGAACACTCAAGCTTCCCCATCAATGCTTTAATTTGTGACTCTGGACTACCTCCAATCTCCGTAAGTCGATTGGAAATGCCATCTTTAATCGTCACTATCCCCACATGGCTCAAGGGGTTCTGGTCAAAGAATTCCCTTATGAACACTTCAGCGTATTTTGCAACAACAGCCATTCGACTAGGTCGATAATCCATCTCTGAAGCTGCCTACATGATCAAAATACAACCAGGACAAATTGGGGATTACAAAATCATCGAAAGAAGTTGTGAGAATTGTATCAATTTGCAGTAAAAATATATTTATCAGTAGAACAGTTTTGAGCAGCCTATTGTTTTAGAACTAAGCAAAACAAATGCTGAAATAA
Source organism: Oryza brachyantha (assembly GCF_000231095.2). NCBI lineage: Eukaryota > Viridiplantae > Streptophyta > Magnoliopsida > Poales > Poaceae > Oryza > Oryza brachyantha. The sequence goes on from NC_023166.2 coordinate 14,021,938, forward strand.
AAGGTTACTACCTACCATATAAACTAAGAAAGGACATTTTCCACATGGATGCATAAACACAATATGTATAGTATTTTGCCAAACCAACAAAAAACACTTTACAACAATGTTAACTGATATTGGAGCAGTATCGCAGTACGGTGCCCCTTTTATTTAGCACAAAACAAATGATAATCAACCAAGACACATTATTTGCTTCAGAATCTTGATAACGAAAAACCTCACACTCCTATGAAACTTTCAGATTAGGACAGCACTGAGAGAAAATTTCTATTATCAGTATATCATAAGCCTAGAGAGGATGGGGTCTGGAATATGCTCCCTTTTTAAGTTGATAATTTTAGAAGTTTGATCAAATCTTGTTCTAAACGAGAAATATTTTTCACCGGAGGGAGTAACTTTTTAGGTGCCTCATAGAGTCAGTGCAGTAATTTCTAGAAAGATATTTATGTACCACAAATCTTAGGTCACCCTTCCGGACAGGCAAAGTTTTTCCCTTAGATGATTATAAAAATACGGTACCATTTTTTAATCCAAATCATAATACTTTTTAGTTCATAAATTTCTTTGCATTCAATGGTTGGAAAAAACTCCATTGAATGTATGATTCAGTTTCTGTCCCTGGTCGCTGACATATTAAAATGGTTAGATAACATCACACCCACACCCAAGAATTAAAAGCAGAACACCAGTAATTGAGTTCAACTCAGGCAAAACCTAGATGAGGCAGTGATGTATGAAGCTAAGCTAAATCACTAACCCAGTGATCACCAATTCAACAATCCTGCCTCCAGTCCACACCTTACACGAGCCGAGTTGATAGGACATGTGCAATACCACCAGATCAGTATCAGCACCAGATCAGAATCAGCACAAAGGTGTTAACATTTAACAAGCAATGCGAGGTTAGCACGATCAGCATTGCTCGCCATTCCCCATTGATCTTTAACCCGAGCTCACACGAAACTCCGCACTCACCAAGCGCTCGGCGGAGCGGCTAACCTGAGGGCAAGACAAGCTACAGGATAAGGCAAGTGGGGGAACGAACCCGGGAGAGATCGATGACGATGTAGAGGTAGCGGATGAGGCCCTTCTGGATGCGGGCCGCCGCCGAGGCAGAGGAGCGGAGGAGGAGGCGGCGGCGGTACTGGGAGTGGACGAGGGCCTTGGTGTCGATCGGGCGGAGGAGGCCCGACTCGTCCTCCTGCAGCGCCTCCCACGACCGGTCGTCCGCGTACGCGCGCTCCCAGGCCTCGAGGACCCGCCCCTCGCCGGCCTCCTCCTCCTCCTCCTCGTCCTCGTCCTCCTGATTGCGCCGCCGGCCGGACGCCGTGGAGGGCGCGTTGAAGCCGCCGCCGCCGCCGCCGCCGCCGCCGTACATGGTGGGAGGCGGCGGCGAGGTGGTGGAGTGGGAGGACCGGAGTAGGAGGAGGCGAGGTCAGAGGTGTCGGGACCAGATGGGCCACAAGTCGGAGTCTCGAGAGATGCTGGGTCTAGGGTTGCTGGGCTTTTCAGTGGGGTTTTCCTCAACTTTTCTAGCTTTCCCACGCTTGATTTGAGCCCTTGCTTGCTCTTTTTAAATTGTCTGAAAAAAAAAGACTCGTTCTTTAAAAAAAACTAGGGCCGTGTTCGGCATGGTTAGACAAGTTAAGGCACGGAAAACGTAGTAGTAGTAATAGATTAGTGCATAATTAATTAATTATTAAAAAATATAAAATAGATTAATATAATTTTTTCAAACAACTTTCTTATAAAAATTTTTTGCAAAAAATACGCCGTTTAGCAATTCGGAAAACGTGCACGTAGAAAACGAGAGAGGCTTAGTTAACTTATGGGGTGGCCAAACGGGGCCTAGAGGATTCACCATGTAATTTCTCACTGAGCTACATAAAAATAAAATAAAATTAGTATACAACTCTTATATATCACCTCCGTCCTTGTCTAGATTAGTTCCCAGAATACCTTACATTTAACTACGGTGGTAGAACGCTCTGTTTATATTAACAAAATTATTTTTATATAATTGAAAATATAATTGAATTTCATATATGGCACTTAAAACATATAATTGGATTTTATGTATAACTCTTGCTTTTTTTCATGTTTTATATACATATAGTTGCAATCTATATACAAAGTATTTTCAAGGTGTGATTAGATTTAGTATGCATCTCTCTAACTTTTCTTTTTATATGCACTTGTATTTTGTATACAGTTGCACCGATCAATACATTGTTATAATCTAGGACACCTATGATTTGATGATTAATTTTTCAAATTTTTCTTCGACTAATATGAAATTTTTTAGCCTCTCCAGCGAACATGGTAACTTCTTTTAAAGTTTTTTTTAGGTAGGTATAGATAGATACAGACAGATAGACTGAAATTTTTTTACAAAATTTTAGTATAATACTACTATATAGCCGTTGCACGCGAGGTACACTGTCAAACACATATGTCACTTGAAGTTGCCTTTGTATCTGCATAATGTCCGAATGCATATGTCACTCTTTCCACTTATTCCATCGTTTTAATTTTAATTTACAATATACTAGTAAAATTTAAATTTTAAAACTTAATTTTAGTGTTGATTTTCATCTTTTATCAAGTACGAATAATATATAAGTTTAACTTATAAAATGGCTTTTTATATCAATAGTAAACCATTATATTAGCTGGCAAAACTATGGAAATCTATATTTTCCACTCCCAGTAGTGAGCCTCGACCACTGTCCCCTTCCTCTCTTTGCAAGTTTTTTTCCCTGCCACTTGTCCCATGTAGTGCATCTCTTCCCTCCTTTCTCCCTCCTTTCTCTATAAGCTTTTTCCCTTCCTTCTCTCCCATCCCATCTCTACAAACACTTTCCCCTCGTCCTTGTTTTTGCCTCTGTATTAAACTTAGTGAGGATGTTGATGAAACTCATATGTAGCCACCAAAGGTTACATGTGAACGTGCGGTCAAAGAAACCTCGACAATACTAGTAGGACTCCGCGTCAATGGTTAAAACTTGGTCTTCTCTATGTGCGTGAAACAGAAATGTCTCGCCTAGGATTTGAATAGTTCTATTTTAAACCTTCGATTAATAAACATAGTTGATAGTTGATGCTTCAACGGTTGGAATTAAAAGTTTCATGCATAGTGCCATTGAATAGATAAACGATATTTGAGAACGTAGGATTTAAATGATATCAAGCTACAAGCAAGATGCTAGCAACGTGAAGGACGAAGATTTTATACAGGTTCGAGCCTCGTGGTGAATGAGTAATAGCTCTACTATTGTTGGGCCAAGCCGATGCTGACATTATATCAATATCACATTAGTACAACAAACAAGAAGGAAACATTAGTCCGGTCTATAACTATATTAGTATGGTAGCACGTGAGTGGTTGTCGGTGGCTAGCATCATCGGACTTCTTCTACGTTGACCCTATAGGATTTGTATTGTATCAGTGTGTCTTCTAATTGCCCCTTAGGGTCTTTTGGTCTCATCAAAACTTTTTCAATTTCCTCCCCTTCTGAGGATCTTGTTTTTATAACCTTAGATGCCCTTGTTGCGGGTATGAATATTATACAAATAGTCTCGATAGGATCTAGGTAGGAGTCTATATTTGATTTTTTTATATAGGATTCATTACACTTGGAACTCTATCTATATGCATATGTTTTCTTTTCGTATGACATATGGTACGTAGTACTTCTGCTAAAGTAAGTACATCTCTATGTGGTATTCTATATCTTAACACTGACATCACAAATGTGCAATATGTTTTAGTTTTGATTTGACAGTGCTTCCCTTTTTCTTTATTTCTTGTGTTGCTCTTCACTTATTCATATGTTTTGTCTCTAATATTATTTTGTTACATGTCAGTTTCTCATAAACTTATTTTTTTAAAAGAATCTTTTAGTGATTAGACCTTTTGTTCACAAGGTTACCTTGATGTTTTAAATAGTTGACCACCTGATTTTCTGACTTAGGTTGCTTTCTTTCTCCAATATTTTTCTTAGTTTTTACACGCGTGCTTTCCGAAACTGCTAAATAGTTTATTTTTTACAAAATATTTTTATATAAAAGTTCGTCATCTCATATTTTTAAATAGCAGTTAATTCCCTTGTTTATATTATTAAATAGATATCAAAATATTTTTAAAAACTTATATTTTCAAGCTATCTCAAACACATCCTTACACCGACGTCTGGTTTGTAGTCATATAAATTTTGCAAATCGAAATAGTAATCCTTATAAACTAACTGGACATCTGCACACGTGTCCCCTGAGTTAGTAAAATGTGCATGCGTTGAACCTCCGGATACTAACCTCAATAAGGTTAATTATATTTTTATGTTGCCAGTTGGAATCGCGACAGTGGCGGTGTGGCACTGATCACCTTATTTTTACTAAGACAGTTTTGGTAACTATGCCATAAAACTATGTATTAAGACTAGTCTAAATACATCTGTTAAGTATTTTATATTATATGTAGTAATTCTATGAACCTTGGCATGATTGACTGGTCGAGATCGCATCTAATGTGCTGCATTGGGCATAACACAAATGTACCCGTGTCTCATGTGCCACGTTTGTGCTATGTTCTACAGTGTTTTTATTGATAATCTTTTTGACAAACTTTGCAGTACTTCATGCTTGTTTTTCCTGCCTCTTGAAATACTACCGACTTCTAATTCAATTAGAAGGCGGTGTTTATTTTTGGACAATGGAATATATAGTATGCACTTCATGCTTGTTTATCACTCTCTGAATAAAGTTGATGCATTTTCATTGCAGAGTAACCCTTGACTAATCTAATTCTTGATTACTTTTAGATCTTCCCATCTATATTTTTTTTGCTAACATCTTTTCATCTATAGACATTGGGTTCTTCTATACTGAATAGCCACTGGCAGTCGTTGGAAGAACACAGCCTATGCGCAGGAGGTCTGGGACTCGGTGTGTATCTACTACTATCTCCCTGCATAGATATAAGAAATTTTGGGATTAAAATCTGTCCACGGATATAAGGGGGTTTAGACTTTAGAATGCTGCTTTTCAAATTCATCCAACACTGAATTTATTTTAAGTTGACGTGTTCTTTTCCAATCGAGTAAAATCTCAGGTGGATCAAAATAATTTCATCTTCCTTGACCTAATTTATTTTGCTGGACATTTCACCCTCAGTAATCCGTCAAAAGGATCGAGCCTATCTTTTCGCTTCTGTTTATGCCTATAAACCAAAATTTGAATTTTTAACCTTAAATTTGAAATAGATTTTGTGATTTTTATATTAGTTTATTTATCAGTCTTGACTTTTAGATCGCTAAAATACATTTTTTATTCATAAATTATTTTTTATTTACAAATATATATTTTGGTTTTTTTCTCCTGATAAGCAAAACAATCACCATCGTCTCAACCTTAAACTCTACTCATAATCCATTGTATTTGTTGTATTCATGCACACACAGGGAGTAGCTGGTTAGTGATCTTCAGAAATTTTCAGAGCAACAGTCTTGGCTCTTTTCAGAAACTTTCAGAGCAACCTCAATTCTTATACAAGCCGACTGTATCAATGAGCACAAATGGTTGGCAGTACTCCTCCAGCCTTCTCCTCGGCTGCTTATATGCGATGTTCATTTTAAACGGATAAACCTATCTATCCTCTTCAAGTCTGCTCTTCCAAAGTCCCCTTCCCTCTGCAACCGTTTCTGCAAATCAGCCAACCACAGGTCAGACTCAGACCTTGCCACTGTCATCAACTTCTGGAATTCAATGGCCTCAAGATATATGTTCATCGCCTGTACGTTTTTGGAGCATCCCTGTTGCAGACGGTACAAAAGTCTACTATGGACAGCCATATATACAAAAGTCTACTATAGCAACTATACCTTAAGCCTTCGTAACTCGTAAGCATGGCAGATCTGTGCCACAGGTGCAGAATAAACAGTAGTAATTGCCAGTTTACATGCTGCCTTCCATGAGCAGTACATGCAAGAGTTGGACCATACAATCAAGATCCAACGGTTTAAAGTGGCGAATTTGCTACTAGTAGTTGCGACAGCCATACTGTCCTGGATCCTGATTTACACAATCAAGCATTCATGCTGCTTGGGGATGCTACAGCAGCTAAACTCATCTTCACCACCCTCGTCTGTTTGCTTCTCGTTATACTTATAAACCAAAATTTAAATTCTTAATTTTAAATTTATAATTGATTTTAGAGTTTTTCACTTAAGTTTATTTTTCGGTTTTGTTTTTTTAAATGGCTAAGAATACATATATTTAAAAACGATTCATAAATTATTTTTTATTTGTAAATATGTCATTTGGTATAAAAAAGACCAAAATATCACCCGGTGGCATCTTCATCTTCACCACTATGGTCGCTGTGCCAAATGACATCAAACCGAAACGGCAACAGAGGCGTGTGTGTCCTACAGCAATTAAGGCCTCACATGACGCTGCGCTTTGTACTTCAGTTCAGCGTTGGCGGCCCCTTGCCATTTAATCCACTCACCACTGGTAAATGGATGGCCCCGGTGATCAAGATTAGCTCGATCAAATGATCAATCCAAACCCGGTGAAACGATCGATCTTTTTGTTGATTTTGTTGCGGTTGAAGTGCTCGGGGGAGGTAAGGTTCAGAGTTCAATGCGTAAAGCCAAATGCTTCGATCCTCTGAAACAATCATGACAATGATGCGACGCATTTAACTAGAGATTGCAGTGAAGCTGTTAAACTGATTGATTGGCACTTGGTACCATGGGCAACGCTTTATCAAAAGTTGGCACAACGAACTACTACTATCTCCAAACGCTTTATCAAAAGCGAAAATTTATGACGAACAATCGGCAATGAGCTGATTGCTACTCTTGAAAGTCTGAATGTCCGATTTCTCTGAATAACGCAGCCTCTTCTTCAGACTTTTCTCGCCTAATGCGACAGAAACACAATCTGAATTACCCACATTTCCGTAGGCAAAATCTAGCTTGCTGCCGTACAAAGCTATTCGGCAATTCGTCATTGCTTTCCCGCAGGCCACTAGATGGACCGAGGATAGCACTATCTTTTTTGTTTTTTTTTCTGCTTTAAGTCGTAATTTTAAAATTTTAACTCTAAATTTAGAATTAATTTAAATTTTCTCATCGCAGCTATATTTTATTCTTTGTTTTTTACACCCATAAGAACACGTAATTATTTTTTATTTGCAAGTGTGTCGTTTGGATTTTTTATTGAGAAAACAAAAGAATATCCCCGAAGAAGTCAATACAAACGAGAAAAAAAAATGCGTTTCCTGCCTTCTAAGTTTAACCTGCGGCGAACAAACCAACCATCGCATCGACGACGCAACGCCATTCACCGTCAATTGCTCCCTTCCTTTCCCTTTTTTTTTTTTTTGATCTTCCATGGAGTGAAGTGAACTGCTTGCTTCCTTTCTGGAACGAAGAACATACGCAGGTCTCGTCTATCTCTCGCCTCCTGCCTTTCGGTTAAATAAGGGCCGAGGCACCGTAAGAAACAAAGGCACAAACAAGACACGAATTTAACGTGGAAAATCCTTGCGGGAAAAACCACGGGCGCCAACCGGCAATAATCACTATGAGGATATGATTACAATGCAGGGAAAACAATGAGAACTCTAGTCTTCCCGTGCAAACTACAAGAGTATATATAAGGGGAAAATCTAAGAGTCCTAGTAGAATTAGGCGAAAGAATCCTATTAGGAAACTAATCCGACTCCTAGTAGGAAACAACTGGGAGAAACCTACTAGGAAACTAATCCGGATATAATTCCAGTTACAATTCGGATCACATATTTAACAATCTCCACCTTGAGACGAATTTCCTCTTGTAGCATCAAAAATCATCAATCACCAATATACACCTCACAGGTCAAATTGATTGCGCGCCAAATAGTCTCTTGGACTATACCGTAACACCAACCAAGCTTGAGCAAAGCTCAAACTTAGTGGCAGGAACTGACTTTGTCATCATGTCAGCTGGATTATCATGAGTACTTATCTTGCATACTTCTGATTGTGGACAAAAATCTGAAGATAATCTGAAATGTGCAGCTAAAGGAGTGCTTACTGGTTTTGCATCATGCATATTGAAGCGACGAAGGACCTTTTCAATATAACCTTTCTGGCTAAGATACAACTTGTCAGACCGTCTTTCTCTGGTAATTTCCATACCGAGGATTTTCTTTGCTGCACCTAAATCCTTCATCTCAAACTCACTACTCAGTTGTGCCTTCAATTTTGCTATCTCTGATTTGTCTTTTGCAGCAATCAACATATCATCAACATAAAGAAGCAGATATATAATTGAACCATTAACCTCTTTAAGATAAACACAACTATCAAATTGTGATCTTTTGAAATTCTGAGAAAGCATGAAAGAGTCAAATCTCTTGTACCATTGCCGAGGTGATTGTTTCAACCCGTAAAGGGACTTATCCAACCTACAGACAAGGTTTTCTTTACCAGGAACAACAAAACCTTTCGGTTGCTCCATATAGATGTCTTCTTCTAACTCCCCATGTAAAAATGCAGTTTTCACATCTAATTGCTCTAGTTCATAATCATGTATTGCAACGATACCAAGTAAAGTGCGAATTGAACTATGCTTCACAACTGGGGAAAACACATCATTGAAATCAATACCTGGAATCTGGCTATATCCTTTAGCAACTAACCTTGCTTTATATCTTGTCCCATCAGTTGGAGATATATCTTCCTTTCTTTTGAAAATCCACTTGCAACGGATAGGTTTCTTCTCCTTTGGCAATTCCACCAATTTCCAAGTATGATTCTTTTCAAGTGACTCCATCTCGTCATGCATGGCAGCTATCCATCTATTGCTATCGGCAGAAACAATAGCCTCAGAATATGAAGAAGGTTCTGCATTACCTTCGATTTCTTGCGCCACACTCATAGCATAAACAACTATGTTCGCTTCTTCAATCAATCTTTGAGGGGCTTTAATATTTCGCCTAGCTCTGCCTTGTGCAATAGAGTATTTTGGTGACTGCTCAACAACAGAAGAGTCTGACTCTTCAATAACCGGTGCATCTTGGTTACTAGCAATATTCTCTTTTTCTGGTACATGTCCTGAACTGATCAAGCGCTCCAGCTGCACGCTTGCTTTCTGCTGACTCTCAACAAGAACATTAGTAGAAGATTTATCATTCAACATAACTGTTTCATTGAAGATGACATTTCTACTAATCACAACCTTTTGGGTTTCAGGACACCATAACTTGTAGGCTTTCACACCAGAAGGATAACCAAGAAATATGCACTTAATAGCTCTAGGCTCCAATTTACCGTTGTCAACGTGAGCATAAGCAGTACAACCAAATACTTTCAGGTCTGAATAATTAGCTGGGGAACCAGACCACATCTCAATTGGAGTCTTCTTATCGATGGCATAACTGGGTGAGCGATTAATAAGATAACAAGCAGTGGAAGCAGCTTCCGCCCAAAAACGTCTAGGTAAACGTGCATTTGACAGCATACAACGGGCCTTTGAAATAATTGTCCTGTTCATACGCTCAACTACGCCGTTCTGTTGAGGTGTATGAGAAACGGTGTAGTGGCTCACAATGCCTTCTGACCTGCAATATGATTTAAATTGCCTAGAACAGAACTCCATCCCATTATCAGTACGAAGGACTTTCACCTTCCTATCAGTCTGTCTTTCGACCATAGTCTTCCACTGCTTAAATACCAAAAAAGCTTCAAATTTGTGCTTTAGAAAATAGGGCCAAACTTTTCTCGAATAATCATCAACGATAGTCATCATATAACGAGCACCTCCAAATGACCTCTTACGAGCAGGACCCCATAAGTCAGAATGCACATAATCAAGAATACCTTCAGTAGTATGTGTAGATGTGGTAAACTTCACCCTCTTGTGTTTGCCAAAGATACAATGCTCACAAAATTTCAACTTTCCGATGTTTTGTCCATCTAGTAATCCTCTCTTGCTCAATTCTGCCAAACCAATTTCACTCATATGCCCAAGACGCATATGCCAAAGATCGGAATTCGATAATGAATCGGTGACTGCAGCAACATTACCTACTATCGTAGTACCTCGTAGATGGTACAAATCGGCAGTTTTAATGTCAGCTTTCATCACAACAAGAGAGCCTTTTGTTACCTTCAAAATTCCGTCTCCACCGGAATATCTGTACCCTTTGCGATCAAGAGTAGATAAAGAGATGAGATTTCTCTTTAAACTGGGAATATGCCGCACATCTGATAATGTTCTAATGCAGCCATCAAACATCTTGATCTGTATAGTACCAACGCCCGCAACTTTGCAGGGCGTATTATCACCCATCAAAACATTACCACCTTGTACAGGTTCATAGGTGGTAAAACAATCCCTATTAGGGCACATATGATAGGTGCATCCAGTATCAAGAAGCCACTCGTCACTGGTTTGTACACAACCAGCATAAGCAACCAGTAATTCTGCATCTGGTTTATTATCAGTAGCAACTGCGGCTTTACCTTGCTCTTCTTGCTTACCTTTCGGTTTATAATTTCCCTTGTGCTTTTATTTGTTCTATAGCTTCCAACAATCGGAAATATCATGTCCACCTCTCTTGCAGTATTTGCATGACTTATACCTGCCTCTGGATTTTGATCTCCCGCGGTAGCCACTAGAACTTTTGTCTCTTGATTTGTTGTCTGTGTTCTTCTCTGGTTGCCTGCCCCGAACAACCAAGCTTTCTGGTTGTGAGTTAGATCCTTCAGAAGGTACCATCTTCTTCATCTTTTCTTTGGCATGCAAAGCATCATAAACTTCTTGCAAAGTTAGAGTATCACGACTATACAAGATAGTATCTCTGAAATTTGCATATGAGCTAGGCAATGAGCACAACAGAATAAGGCCTAAATCCTCTTCATCATACTTTATCTCCATGGACTCAAGGTCAGCAACAATTTCCTTGAAAGTGGAGAGATGATCCATCACAGACTCATCATCTTGCAACTTGTGCAGAAATAACTTTTGCTTCAAGTGCATCTTGCTGGTTAGATCCTTTGTCATGCATATCTGTTCCAGCTTCAACCACAGCGCGGCAGCTGTCTTCTCCTTAAGCACTTCCTGCAAAATATTATTGGATAGATGAAGATGGATATATGCCATAGCCTTACGGTCTCTCTTCTTCTCATCGTCGGACCAATCATTTGTCCTTTTGTTGTTGAATCCATCAAGCGCATCATCCAGATCTTGCTGTGCAAGAATTGCACGCATCTTCACTTGCCACAATGAGAATCTTGTGTCTCGGTCCAAAAGAGGTAGATCATACTTTAAACTCGCCATTGGGAATAAATCCTGAATCTGTTGGTATTAATATGTTGAACCCAAGCAGATACGCGAAGCTCCAGTGCTCGGAACGATGCACAATAGTTGATCTGACAACTTTTGGGTACACAAGATCGGGTAAATGTAGCAATTAAATCTGGAAAGAAAAACGATACTGTTACTGTAGCTGTACTGTAGCTGCTACAATAGCGCGGATTGGATGGCACGATCTGATGGCTTGTCGTTGGAACGATCAATTTTTCTCCTGCGTGCGTGCGTCTGCTCCTTTCTTTTTTTTCTTCTGTGCGGACGCGACGTCGAGTCGGAGTCGCCGCCGACTCCGACCTGATCTCGACGGAACGACGATTCTGTAGATCGCCGGAAAAAGCCCGGTCAGCGGCAGCAACGTAGCGTAGATTAATCTTCGCGGCTCTGATACCACTTGTTAGGAAAACCCTTGCGGGAAAAACCACGGGCGCCAACCGGCAATAATCACTATGAAGATATGATTACAATGCAGGGGAAACAATGAGAACTCTAGTCTTCCCGTGCAAACTACAAGAGTATATATAAGGGGAAAATCTAAGAGTCCTAGTAGAATTAGGCGAAAGAATCCTATTAGGAAACTAATCCGACTCCTAGTAGGAAACAACTGGGAGAAACCTACTAGGAAACTAATCCGGATATAATTCCAGTTACAATTCGGATCACATATTTAACAACGTACGAATGCTGAAAATGCACAGTACAGGAGTACAGGTCACCAGCTGCAACAACCGGTGGCGATCACGCGTAGTGCTTCTTGGCCTGTGTCGCCCCTGAAAGGCACTCAGGCTGCCGCTGTGTTTCTCGACATGTAATACTACCTCCGTTTTGAAATTTGATCCTTTTTCAGTTTTTCGATATAATGTTTTGATTCTTTGTCTTATTTAATTTTTTGTGATTAATATTTATATTCTTACTGGATGATATGAATAGTACTTTATGCGTGACTAATTTTTTTAAGTTTATATATACAATTTTCAAATAAGACATATGGTTATTATAGAACGAAGATAGTAGTAGTCATGTAGCTCTGCGGCGGAAAGGTGATAATATAGTAAGAGTTAAGCACTATAGTATGGTGAAACATACTTTCCTAACAAGAAGAGAGTGGCAGATGGAGAATTCAAAGTGGTGGTATATTCGCTCGATTTCAAATTACAAGTTACTTTCGATTATTCTAAGAAAAACATCTTCAAATTTAATTAAGTTTATTTAAAAAATATTAATATTTATAACACAAAATAAATATATTTTTAAAATATATATTTAATGAAACGAATTTGGTGTTATGAATTTTAATACATTTTTCTATAAAATGAAAAAATAGGTATATTCATATACTTTCTTTAACTACCATAAAATTTCTCCAAAGAAAAGATGGCATATGTGGAATTCGATCTACGTTGGGTAATAACTAGTGGTAGGTCAAGTGAATATTAGAATTAAATTTATGCTGAGTTAATGACTCTAGTAGTAAGTAGTACTTTGCTGTAGAGATACTCCTTCCAACATATACTGATAATATTATGTGGCTATGTTTTGGTGTAACTGAAAGCGGATGAAATTTATTGCCCTTTTACTAGCTTTGCGATGGATGATATGAGGAATTCGATCTACGTTGGGTAATAACTAGTGGTAGGTCAAGTGAATATTAGAATTAAATTTATGCTAAGTTAATGACTTTAGTAGTAAGTAGTACTTTGCTGTAGAGATACTCTTTCCAATATATACGGATAATATTATGTGGCTATGTTTTGGTGTAACTGAAAGCGGATGAAATTTATTGCTCTTTTACTAGCTTTGCGATGGATGAGGTGGTGGGGCTGGGGCTTTTCATGCTCTGCCTTTAAGCTCACTCCTCTATGTGCTAGCACGAGTGCACGACCGCAAGCAGCACGGGCGGCACCGCTAAATTCTCTTCGTCTCTCGTGAAAGCTTGTAATTTTGCTCTACGTCCACCGTGGACTCCGGCTGCCTTCTTCCAGCTAACTTATAGTTATTTTGTTTCCCGGATTTTCTATGAACGCTTTTCGAACTCCTCAAATAGTCCTCTTTTGGCTGATTACACAAAAAACCTCTTTTGGCTGATTACACAAAAAAACCAGTATATTTACAAATAAAAAATAATTTGAGTAATATTTTTATATATGTATTCTTAGCGATCTACGAAAAAAATGAGCTGATGAAAAAATTAAATCGATTAACTCTAAATCTAAAGTTAAAAATTCAAATTCTGATTCGTAAATATAAGCAAAAGCGAAGGAACAAGACTATACATTTTCTAATAAAAATTATATAGAAGCTATCTCACTTGTCTAAATCAACATTTTAACTATGTAGTGGTTAATTTTATCGTTTATACCATTAAATATTAATTATAAAATCACAAAATATTTTACCAATCATAGAACAAATCCGTGGAGTCACAAAATATGTTACTATGATATGTGAAAATAGCATTGACAAACCATTTTTTACTGAGAAAACTTGATATCCTAATTTTGTAACGGAGGGATTTTGTTTCAGGAATTTAACTTAGTCACATGAAATTTGTTACAAAATTCTAAGTTCTAAAATAACCCTTAATGGTTTTAATGAATGCATGAATAGAAAACAATAACCAAACATATAATCATTAAATAGCTTTTATGTCCTATACAAAGACTTATTTCTTGGGTCGGGGGATAAAGCGGAAGGTAAGGGGCATCCTATTTTAGGGTTATCTTGAAACATAGGATTATCAAAATAGTGAAATGAAAAGAAAAAATAAACATGATTTGAAACGCAATAAAGTTCCAAACTATCGTTTGATTGAAGACAGAAAAAAAAAGCAGGAACACAAGGCACAAGAAGAATAAACACCATGAGGTGAGGCTTCATACTAATTTTCCTTAAAAATCTCTACAAATAGCCCATTCCGTAGGAATTTCAAATAAATGAACAATGATCAATCCTTTGTTTCACAGGGTTCTGTAGGATTATATCCTATGGAATATCAATCATCTAAGAATTATATGTTTTTTCTTTGTTTCAAAGAAACCCTTAGAATTATTTGGTTGGGTTTCAATAAGAGACGATATGTCCCCTAAAAAATATTCTCACAAGATTCAAACAGATCGATGTATATTGACGAATCGTCCCATCCCACTCCATCTCTCAGCGGACATGGAACCCTATCCCTCGTATCAAACCAATGAAAACAAAAATAGCCTAACCTCTCTTATTTATCCGAAATCAAACACATGATTTGGCTCTGTTTAGTTTCTAAAATTATTTTCCCAAAAACATCATCGATTTTTGGACATCTAAATAAAACACTAAACATAGATTAAACAAAAAACTAATTTATAGAAGAAATCGTAAGACGAATTTTTTGAGCCTAATTAGTTTGTGATTAACCATAAGTGCTACAATACACACATGTGCTGATGATAGATTGATTAGGCTCAAAAGATTTGTCTCGTGGTTTCCAGACGAGCTGTAAAATTTATTTTTTCATTCATATTAAAAACCTCTTTCGGTATTCGGTCAAATATTCGATGTGGTACCAAAACTTTTCTTTTTCCCAACTAAAATCTCCCCATTCCTCACTCTCCATGCTGCATTATTCAGACTATTTCACCGGACCAACCAGAGTATTAGTGCTTACCCAATACAAGTAACACACTTTGTCCCCGAAATGGAAAACATCGAAAGCAAGAAAAGGAGAATTTTGTGTGAAAAGTGTGCATCAACATCGCATGTACTGTCAGTTACACTTGGAAAACCAGTCATCATCATATAGACGAAGGAGAAAAAGGGGAAAAAAAACTTGGAAAAGGTTCAAAGACCCAGATGTATCTTCCACCCGCCAATTAATGCTCACCTAGGGACCAGCGTCACCACTTCAATACAAGGAACCAAAAAAGAGAAGTAAAAAAAAAACCTTGGAAGAAAGGAACAGCAGTACAGCAGGCAGGCAGCAGCTCGCGCAAGGCAGAGAGAGAGAGAAGGGCGCGAGGGAAGAAGGCGCGGGCTGGGATCCCCATCCGTCGGGGCCCACATGGCATCGCCGTGACTTGCCCTGGTCCCTCCCGCCCTGCGGCCGGCGCCGGTGACCGGCAGCGAGATGCCGCGGCGGCGGCGGGCGGCGCTGCTCTTCCTCGCGCTCGCCGTTTATGGTATGTTCTTACAAGGCTGTATCTTGTTTTTCTTTTTTTTTTCGCTGTGTGTGTGTGTGTGTTCTTGCCCGGACGATTCCGTCGGGTTCGAGGTTGCAATGCCGAGCAGAATTCGTGACTGGTTTGATTTCCTGCAATGGGATCGCTTGGGAGAAGAGCGGCCATGGCTTGCGTGAGACGTCGTTGCCCAGGGTTGAGTTTGCCTTTGCTTCATGGAGCTGTTCCTCCTGTGATTTGTCCGAGCGCGTCTGAATCCGCTAGGGATGGACATGGCGTACTCCCGTCAAATTTCCTCTCTCTCTCTCCTTTTTTCTTTCACATTTTATTGGATCAACACAGGCCCACGAAAGTTGGATTTTTTATGTAAATTTGTTGTTAAACTTTGCTGCATTGGCGCTGCCGCGGCGATTGCTGGTGAGCTTTTTACTACGGCCTGATTTGCCGGCTTAAACCCACCGCGTTTCAGTACTGCACCAGCTGTAATGGTTGGTGTGCATTTGCCTTTTTGTTATATTCAACCGAAAAGCTGTAAGCTTTGGTGCAATATTTGGCGATTACTGGTCGGGGGGTTTTCATTCTTGGCGAGATTCCTCATGTTCTGTCCTCGTCTTCTTGCAATCTTGCATGAATAGAGTTGTCATTGCACTATGAGGGGTTGTTTAGATGGGGCTAAATTTTTTAGCCCATGTCATATCGGATGTTTGGACACTAATTTGAAGTATTAAACATAGACTAATAAAAAAACTAATTTCATAAATGAGTGCTAATTCACGAGATGAATTTTTTAAGCCTAATTAATCCATAATTAGAGCATGTTTACTGTAGCATCATATTGGTTAATCATGGATTAATTAGACTCAATAGATTCGTCTCGCGAATTAGCCCAAGATTATATATGGGTTAATTAATAATCTGCGTTTACTATTTATAATAACGGTTCAAATATTCGATGGGACGAGGCTAAAAACAGCCCCAAGTCACTCAACTAGATAGAGTAGGCGCAAAATGGTGTGCATTACTGTATTTGCATTCCATTTTCCACTTCAAAAGGCATGTTTTATTTTAGTTATACTGAAGTGTTTGTATACCGATGTTATGTATGAACAGCACGGGTTTATTATTATTTTTTTATTTTTGCAAATATCTTGTGTAGTGCCACTGGGAACAGCAAGCTCAACAACTATTGCGTCCTACTTACTTGGATTGTGGAGTAGAGCACATCGGCATTCTCTTCCTGCCACTGCCCCTGCTCCAGCCCCAGCCCCTTCCCCTGGAACTCATCGTGAGTAGAAACACTGTTCAGAATTGCACACTAAATATGTTTATTTCCTTTATGTAATTTTGTCGATCATTTTGGTTCTCAGGACCAGCTATTAGTCACCCGGCGCCTAGGCATCACAGGAAAAGGCCTCATGTTGCCCCACCACTACCACCACCATCATCATCATCAGAAAGACAAGGTTTTCTTTTTTTCCTCTACTGACCAATAGAGACATTGCAAATCTTATTATTGTTAGCACTTGAGGACATAACAATGATAAACGCTTCTGCGCCTGCATTGTAACAGATTGCAGTGGAATTTCCTGTTCTGCTCCACTCACATCTACTCCAATTGGCTCCCCTTGTGGCTGCGTACATCCTATGCAAATTCAGCTTGATCTTGTAGTAGCACCATATCAGTTGTTTCCAAGAATTGATGAATTAGAAATTGAGATCGCAGCAGGAACATTTCTGAAACAGAGTCAAGTTAGGATAATGGGTGCTGGGAGTAGTCTTGAAGATCCTGAAAAAACTACAGTTACCATTGATTTGGTGCCACTAGGTCAGAAGTTTGATAGGACTTCAGCCTTACTGACTAGCAACAGATTTTTGCAAAAGAAGGTGCCGATAAACTCTTCAATATTTGGTGATTATAATATAATATATGTTCATTACCCTGGTAAGTGACATTATTGTGTTTAAGCCATCCAGTTCAGTAGTATAATTCCTGGTATTGCTGTATTTAATCATTGAAATTTTGCAGGCCTACCTTCTTTGGTCCCTAGTGTTCCAGGATCCTTGGGCCCAGTAAGCAGCAGCGAGTACCCCTTCAGTGCAAATGTACGCAATAGAAGACATCAAAAGATTAACTCTAAAAGTGTTGCCATAATTGCATTATCAGCTGTTGTTCTTGTATTAATGAGCTTTGGCATCTGCATCATATGGAAATTTAAAGGATTTGAAAAGTCTCACGGCACTGGTCGTGTTTCAAATTCATCAGCCACAAGAAAAACAGGTAACTTTTAGCAGTCTTGGTACACATGATACATTTGTAATAGGTTAGCACATTATTATCCATTTTCATTTACATACCTTTGTTCTCGAAAAACGAATAACTGACACTGTTGACTGTTGCCATCTCATTTGATCACAAGTTACTTTTAAACGATTATATTATGATGAATGAAAGTTTTAATGTCATATTTGTGACGCCACACACTTCAATAATGTAACATATTTTCAAGTATTTATATCTTTTTTTTTGCTGAAGAAAGAAGTGGTCAATGTCAGTCATTCGAGGATGGAGGTAGTATTAATTGCAAATTAAATTTTGTGCGTTTCTTCTGTGGTCGTGATTTCACCTTGAATAGTAAAACCTTATTTTTGGATCGTGTAATTCCCTTGCTGTTTGTATAATATCTTGTTACTGTTTCAGGTATGCGGTCATCATTCTCCAGTATGACCAGCTCGACGGCATCTTTTGTTTCAACAATAGGAACCTGCCCTCCTACAGTTAAGACATTCTCAATTGCTGAGCTTGAGAAGGCCACAGAAAACTTCAGTTTCAACAAAATAATAGGTGAAGGAGGGTATGGCCGTGTTTATCGAGGAACGATCGATGACGAAGTTGAGGTTGCGGTCAAACTGCTCACAAGAAAACATCAGAACAGAGATCGTGAATTCATCGCCGAGGTTGAGATGCTAAGTCGTTTGCATCATCGTAATCTTGTCAAGCTGATAGGCATATGCATTGAACGAAGCACAAGGTGCTTGGTATTTGAGCTTGTTCCAAATGGAAGCGTAGAGTCCCATCTGCATGGTAGGTTCATTTTGGGTACATTTTCAGCTTTTTTCCTGTAGTGCAATTTTACAGTCTAACAAAAAATATCAAATTATTTCTGATCATTGGATCTAACAACACACATCCTACTCAGCTAGATCCAATAGTAAAAAATGATTTGGTACCTCGCGGTACCGGTACCTCGAGATACTTTTTGTTGGACCAGAGCAAATCTCTTTCCTGTATACTTGAACATACTTTGTTGTGACCCATGTATTTACTTCTGTTCGACATTGCAGGCTCCGATAAAATATATGGCCCGCTTGATTTCGACACCAGAATGAAGATAGCCCTTGGTGCAGCAAGGGGCCTGGCCTACCTTCATGAGGATGCCAACCCGCATGTCATACACCGCGATTTCAAGGCCAGCAATGTTCTTTTGGAAAATGATTTCACCCCCAAGGTTGCGGATTTCGGGTTGGCCAAGGAAGCATCAGAAGGAATGGACCATATTTCTACTCAGGTCATGGGAACTTTTGGGTAAGCTGCATTCTTATTCACCTGCTGCCACTAGCATATCATTCCATATCACCACTAAATTTCTCAAGAAAAGAAAGAAAGAAAGTTCAATCACACACCAAATTCTTTTCTTTTTAGTTCTTGTTTGACTTTGGATCGATTTCTATTCGTCATGGCCTTCAGGTACGTTGCCCCAGAGTATGCGATGACCGGGCATCTCCTTGTGAAGAGCGACGTGTACAGCTACGGGGTCGTGCTGCTGGAGCTGCTGTCGGGGAGGAAGCCGGTGGACATGACCCAGCCGCCGGGGTCGGAGAACCTCGTCACCTGGGCGCGCCCTCTTCTCACCGACCGGGAGGGCCTGCAGCAGCTGGTCGACCCGTCGATGCCGGCGGGCTACGGCTTCGAGAAGCTGGCCAAGGCGGCGGCCATCGCGTCCATGTGCGTGCACGTCGAGGCGGCGCACCGGCCGTTCATGGGCGAGGTGGTGCAGGCCCTGAAGCTCATCTACAACGACAGCGACGAGACCTGCAGCGGCTCCTTCGGCGGCGGCGGCGGCGGCGGCGCCACGGAGGAGGAGGACTACGAGGCCGCGCCGCCGTCCCCGTGGAACGGCGGCGGCAGGATGCGCTCGTGGAACAGCGACGTCGCCACGCCGCCGCCGCCGCGCCGGCTGGCCTTCCCGCGGGCGCCCTGCCCGACGATGGACTACAGCTCGGACGGGGCGTCTTCGTCGGCGCGGCGGCCGCGGTCGGCGTCGAGCCTGGTGCTGGACAAGATCGAGTCGCTGGCGGCGTACGACTGGTCGGGCCCGCTGAGGGCCAGCAGGGGGAGGAACTTCTACAGGCTGAGGGGGAGCATGAGCGAGCATGGCCATCCTTCCGAGGATTGCTCCATGGAAGGCTACTGGATGTAGCTCAGCAGCTGAGCCGAGTGATGATCAGATTGCCATATCATCTGCACAACTGCATGCAGATTGCCTCCCATTTCTTGCTCTGTTCTTCAGTTCTTCAACTGTAAAGTTACTGCCCGCCTGATAGGATTTTGATATGATTGATTCCTGCTCTGAACAACGCCCACGTCTGGTTTTCATCTTTCTTAAGTAGTAGATGAATGGATGCATCTGTGCACTAACATCATCGTAGCATTTCACATGGTTATTGACATTTTACCACTTCCATGCTCTAAAACCTAGAATGAGTAGACAATGTAAAACAAGAAGAAAACAAGACACGAGTGGTATGGCATGAACGATGGACAGCACAATGAAAATCGAAATTTTATTTTATGGACTTTTTTTAAAAAAAAACTAACAGTCTGATTTTTTTAGTTTCTGTTTACAGTTATAATCTAAAATTTAAATTTTTTACTTTAAATTTATAGTTAATTAGAGTTATTTTATTGTAGTTTATTTTTTAATCTTTATTTTTAAATCATTATATATATATATATATATGTAAAAATGCTATTCATAAATTACTTTCCATTTGCAAACATCTCGTTTCATTTTTTTAGAGCCAAACAACAGTAGCTAAACTTTTAATATAACTTATTTTCATATTCCAACGTCTTGCTAAACAACAACGGTATTGTTTAGCCACATCAATTTCTTGTAGCCTCACAAAGGTAGCCACGTTAAAAGATTTTGAGGTGAAGTTTACTTTTAAAATTTTAAAACAAAAATGTTTCCAAAATAAAAAGAATAGCAAAAATCGTGACCTAGCTGGCCCACATGGTGCTGGGCCCACTGGACAGAGAGCGAGCGCTCGAACCGTCTAGCGGCAGACGTGGCGTGGCGCCTGGCGCGCCTTTCTCCGCTCTTTATCTCACCACCGCGCTCCATCTAGAAGGCGCCTCCGCGATACTTCCTTCCGTTCGAAACGAACCAACCAACCAATCGACGACGACGAGGTGCCATGGCTCTCGCTGCTCCCGCGGCATGCGCGTGCCGCGTGGCGCCGCCTCCTGTCTCCGGGCGCTGGCGCTCGCCGTCGGCGTCGGGCTATTATTTTACTGGGGCGGCGCGGTGGTGGCCGGGGGTGCGGAGGGGCAGGCGGAAGAGGTGGGCGGGGCTGAGGGCGAGGTGCGCCGAGCAGTCCGTCGTGAAGCCCGCCGCCGGGGAGGGGTTGGCCGGGGAGGACCCGCCGCGGCCGCCGTTCGATCTCAACCTCGCCGTCGTGCTCGCCGGGTTCGCGTTCGAGGCCTACACCAGCCCACCCGTGAGCACCCCCCTGCTTCACCCGTTCACCTCACCACCCATCCTTAATGAGTTAGGGCAGCTCCCGTAGTCCTGTAAGTTGGTGGATCATCTGGTTCAAAATTTTTCTTCGAATTTGGCAGGAAGATGTGGGCTGGCGCGAGATTGATGCGGCTGAATGCCAGACAGTGTTCCTATCTGAGTGAGTTGTGGCCTCATATTTTTAGACTTAGAATCGTCTTGTAAATTGTGATAGAAGTATCTCACTAGATTTTATGGTACTAAACTGTAAGTGGACGGAAACTGAAAGAGTTGATATCATTTATTAGTTACCACTGTAAATGTTGTGAATGGAACTGTGACTATGTATTGCAGTTCATTTCTCCGTGAAGTATATGATGGCCAATTGGTTGTGAGGCTGAAGAAAGGTGTAAATCTTCCCGTGATGGATCCTTGGGTACGGTGATGCACTGATGCATATGTTTCGTTCAATGCATATAACTATCAGCTTGACAAGATTACGATGATGCAGACTTAGAAGCTCAACCTCAGCAATAAATTCACGATCTCTGTTTTGATGTACATTATAAGTTTTTCTCGACGTATTGTTGATCTAGGAGAAACAAAATAAATCTCTGCAGGTTATACTTATATGAGTTAAATTTACCTTTTCTTAGGTGGGAGTTAAATGTACTTCAATTAATGATTTTTCTCATTCTAACTACTGTTAAGTAAGTCTTTTATTCCAGTTTATTAACAGCTTCGTTTTCTTAACATTTCAATTGAAGGGCACAAGTGATCCTTACGTAGTTCTACAACTGAATGGCCAAACTGCAAAAAGCAAAATTAAATGGGCGTGAGTAAGCTTTTCCTTTTCTATTCATGCTGGGGGTTTGGAGGATATTGATGCTTTTTTTCTCTGATTTTGTAATATTTTTCCAACTAATGGTTTGATTTCTTTAAGCAATGTTTGATATGCTTGAAGGTGTTATTTTTCTCCATCATTGATGCAGATTGTGATTTCAGTAATTGATCAACGTAGGATGAAGGAACCAACATGGAATGAAGAATTCACATTTAACATTAGTTTATCTCGAGAAAATCTACTACAGGTATGAGCAAGCTATTATTTTCATTTCCCTCATTCTGCCTCATTTTGCTATGAGTGTAATACCAAACACTAGAACTTCTCTTAGGGCATATCATTCTACATAACAAGTCTTGACAACTTGTTGTCCTAGCCTTATTATTATGGCTTGTCTCAGCAAACCAACTGAAAAGACTATAATGTGTCACTACATTCTTCTATCGTCACTATACCCATGCTTTGCTATGGCTAAAAATGAACTATGCATGTGCTAGCATTGTTTGGAACAACTTAATTATAAGATTTTTCAAACTTTCATCTCTACATATGGCTTTGCATGGTAAACTTAAATTCTAGAGCTGAAATGATATATTAATAATATGTAGAAGGATCTTTTTCTTAACACTAAAAGACATGGAGTAGTTAGTAAAAAATAATTCAGCATAGGAGGTGGGGTGGCAGACTCACCACCACCATTGTCTTTTTTTAAAGGAGTATAGATATTTGATTGTTATGCTTGTTTACGATTCACGGAATTCTGTATCTTGGAGTGGTTATGGCTAAGAATCGTGTTTATTAGGAGTGGGTCAATTAGATTGCTATTCTGCATGAAACCATGTGAAAAAATTTGGCATGTTGTCTCCAACAAAGCCTAAGCTGAATGAATAATATTAAAGCCTGGAGCCTCAGACATCTTGAAAAATTGAAATAAACTTATAGGATTCTCCAACATGGTTCTAGAGTACAAGGCAAATAGTTCTATTTAGTCAACAGGAAGGAAACTAGACATTTTATTCTAGTAAGTTCAAAAGGCTGCCTCGCAAATTATAGTAATCATAGCATGCAGCAATGTGCAGCTTTACTCTTCCTTTTTTTATTATCATTCTATTACATATTGGTAGCACAGTAGCATAAAGGATATATTTTGTTCAATTATTTTCCTCAACAGGTTGCTGCTTGGGATGCAAACCTTGTTACCCCACACAAACGCATGGGAAATGCTGGATTATACCTTGAATCACTTTGCGATGGTAACTATTTGTATTGATGCAACAAATGAAAATGCATGAAATTTGACATTTGTTTTGTTATAAAGAGATCTTGGAATTCTGTGAGGGCA
The DNA here is from genome assembly GCF_000231095.2 of Oryza brachyantha. NCBI lineage: Eukaryota > Viridiplantae > Streptophyta > Magnoliopsida > Poales > Poaceae > Oryza > Oryza brachyantha. The sequence continues at coordinate 14,045,422 of NC_023166.2, forward strand.
TGGATGCTGGTTTCTTTTCACTATAAGCAGGAAATTGTCCATAAAGAATCCTCGCCAAACTACATAGGGAACATGCTGGAATTAATCACCATAGGAGCTAATCATTTTTATATATGGTGGAATATGAGAAATGATCATTCTTCTTTTCATTAGTGATGCTTATGGGGTATTAATTAATCAAAAAACAATAGAACAATGTTCTAGGATAAACTTGATCTGATAAAACAAAATTTGAATATGTAACATACCCCTAGCATTGGGATTTCTGATGTCATTTTTGTTCATATCCTTTTTTGTGTAACTGTGATGCTAACTCACAGTTCCTCACCTTCATGTTGCTCAATTGCATGTATTTTTCTGATTTAAAGTACTTACAATTATGGACCTTTTCATGGAAAAGAACCATACACCGACTAGTTTATTCATTCCCCCTGTACCTTTGTATTAAAACAAGATCCATGTATTATAACTAAGACTTACTCATATCCACATTTCATTTCTGGTGTCATAGTTGATTTCTTGTTTCGAAGAACCAATGTGAGAATTATCGATATTAGTGCAGTCAAGCTTTATCTTTTGTAGACTATTTAATATGAATTTGTTTCATTACTTACTCTTGGGAGAAACTTACAATGCCCTGCCAACTTTTTTCAGGATGTTTAATATGAATTTATTATAAGGCTTACTCTTGGGAGAAACTTACAATGCCCTTCCAACTTTTTAGGAAATAATCATGTCATAACTGTTGAATTAGAAGGCCTAGGTGGTGGTGGGACTATTGATTTGGAGGTAAAATCCTTACTTTTTTTTTTTGGGGGGGGGGGGGCATCATTGTATTCTGGCAAAGTTACATGCTCCAGCAGTCTAGTGAATTAATTATGGCCTTTCAGAGGGGGAAAAGCTACCCTTCTAATGGCAAAAATCTAATAGGTGGCACAACACATCAAGTTGCACGTTTACTTAGCATCTGCCTTTTGCATAATCTTAACAAGTGGGAAATTATTTGTGCTAGTTGTAAGTAAAATGACCATGTTAGTCGCTTGTGACACTATGTACTGTATGCTGCTGTTGTCAATGGTTCTGATGGTATATTGACGCCCATCTGTTATGTTGCATCAATACCAATACTTTTGTGCTTGAATGATGTTTAGACTTTATTTTTGTTCTAAATTGTTGATTTAAGTTCTAAGTATAACATATCAGGTCAGGTACAAGAGTTATGATGACATTGAGCGTGAAAAACAATGGTGGAGGATACCGTTTGTGTCTGATTTTCTTGTGAAGAGCAGCCTAGGATCTGCTCTTAGAACTGTCCTTGGATCTGAAAGTATAAATGCAAGTCAGTTTGTGCAATCTGCATTTGGGCAACTAAGTTCTTTCACTTACACATATCTTCCAAAGCCACCATCTTTGGATAGTGGACCTGAGGCCTCTAGAAGGGCTGAAGAATCTGTAGATAACTCAGTTGGATCAAATGAACTTGAAGAACAGAAGATGGGTTCAAAAGCTTCTGGAGATAGTTCAGATTCTTGCAGTGAAGCTGAATCTGCTGCTACAGTTGTGAACAACGAAGGAAGCGACCCACAAAATATGAAGGAATCAGATGAATACTTCTGGAACGCTTTCACCAGTGTTCTCAACCAAAATGTTCTCCAAAATTTTGGATTTTCTCTTCCTGAGGTTAAGCAATTGGATGGCTTTGACCTATTAGGTTCACTTGGTTTAAAATCAAGCGAAATCGCTCAAAAGGAATACTTAGAATCTGGATTAGCAACAGGAGATACATCAACCAGTGAAGGGAACGAAACAACTCCTAAAGATGCAATCGATGTTGACAATGAAGATGGCACTCTTCCAATTAAAGAGAACTTGCCTAAAGAGAAGGTTCAGGACTCCTTTCCAGACATTAATAAAGTTTCTTGGGACGTATTGTCTCAAACAGAGAATATACTAGGAGCTTTGATGATTCTTTCTAGAAGCTTATCATCACAAGATATGGAGTTAGCTGTGGGGGATGATGTAAGTAGTAAAGATGATTCAGTCAAAGAACAAGATGCTTATGATTCCACGGGTAAGGATGATGCTGCTGCATCTACCAAAGTGTCTGTTGATGCACAGAAAGCTGAGGATATGCGGCGACTATTTGAGAGTGCAGAAACTGCCATGGAGGCATGGGCCATGCTTGCCACTTCACTGGGGCGTAACAGTTTTATAAAGTCAGACTTTGAGAAGATATGTTTTCTCGACAATCTTTCAACAGATACCCAGGTGAGCTATTTTCACTGGAACACCAGGCTATTATTATTATTATTATTGTGCTATTAAGGATTTTTGTCGTCTGCTTGTTGGTGTGTTGTATGTCATGTTAAAATCTCCGAAGGTTGCCATTTGGCGCGATTCTTCACGAAGAAGGCTGGTTGTTGCCTTTCGAGGAACAGAACAAGTATGCAGTAACATTGTGGCATCCCTCGTGTTTTGTGAACAGAAATTCATTGATAGTTTTATATGTCTCCTGTCTTATTTAGTTTGCTTTTCTATTCGTTGTTTCAGTCAAGATGGAAGGATTTGCGAACTGACCTAATGCTAGTGCCTGCTGGGTAGGACTCAGGACTCAACAATTTGTTTCCTTTCATTCATTTGCAGTTTGCAGATGCCTAGTTTCAAGAAGTGAAGTGCTAGCATTGTGATACATTTTTATTTATTGTATGCTTGTTTACATTTCCAAGTTGAATGCAGACTAAATCCTGAGAGGTTGGGTGGTGACTTCAAACAAGAAATTCAAGTTACTCATCTATATCTTTATTCAATTGCTTCTGTATTTCTTCTCACTTTATGCTATCTGATATCCAACTTCTTATCACATTATGTTTCAGGTTCATAGTGGATTCTTAAGTGCATATGATTCTGTAAGGAATAGAATCACTGCTCTTGTTAAATATGCCATTGGATACCTGTAAGTAGTCCTATAATGTAACATTTTCTAATGCAAACATATATCTGCTGCCCAGTATAATCTGTCTGTACTCATGTATCCACTGCAGGGATGAAGAACGCAGGGATGAAGAAGATGCAGAAAACATACCTAAGTGGCATATATATGTGACTGGACATAGTTTAGGTGGAGCACTAGCAACCCTTCTCGCTCTTGAACTTTCATCAAGTCAAATGGCCAAGTAAGTTAAAGTTCTGGATCTGATACATGACCGTATTTTCATGCAAACCTCATTGTACTATTATGTTCAGGCTTAATGTAGGAAGAGGTTTCATTCAAACATTTAACAACTCATGAGACATTCTTTACTTGTGAAAAATCAGATGAACTTGGCATGTCTTTGACCCAGTTTAATTGTCACGCTCTAGCACACCATTCCAGCCATGCAGGAAGATATATGTACTTTCACACAGTTTAATTTCAGTGTTCTAGCACACCTTTGCAGGAACAGGAAGATAATTTCTTCAGGGTATTCTTTTATTTTAGTATGAGTACTGGCACTTAATAGAATTGAAAACTCAATTAATTTTGAAAGATCTTCCATCATCTATATAATAATAATAATTTTGAGATCTCACAATTTTTACAAGATTGTGCGATAAAGCAACAGATATATGCATGTATAACTCTTACCCTGCAATGGGTGATTCATAAACTTTCTTTAATGACAACTCCTCCTTTTCCTACATCCTTTTCTACAATCATGTGTTCATATTTCTCCGCTCACCTTTCATAGGAGTGGGGTCATATTCGTGACAATGTACAACTTTGGCTCTCCTAGAGTCGGAAATAGAAGGTTTGCTGAAGTCTACAATGCGGTAACTAAGACCTTCAAATTGGAATAGGCTTTCCATTGATTTTGCATTCCAGTCTCTGTAGTTCAAACTTGTTTTCCTTAAATCAGTATATAATTATTTCGTCATATGGATTAGGTTGACAATGCAAATATTGTTTCTAAACTGATTTTTTAAAGCAGTTAGTATTATCATGACTGCCTTTTTAGACCATTCTGATTTTGGACTAATTTATGCAGAAAGTGAAAGACAGCTGGAGAGTTGTCAATCACCGTGATATCATTCCTACAGTACCACGTCTTATGGGTTATTGCCATGTGGAAGCACCGGTTTATCTTAAATTTGGAGATCTAAAAGATGCACTGGTGAATTACTATTCTTATCCTATTTCAATTCACTTTGCTATACTAGTCTCTGTACATCCATTCAACATTCCATGTTTTGATCCATCAGATTCTGAAGTTCTCACCTGAGACTTGCATCAACAAATGTATTTTGATGTAGGTAAATGAGGAAATTTTGGATGATGAAGGTGATTCCATAGGGGAGTACACCCCTGATGTTCTTGTCAGTGAATTTGTGAGTGTCTTGTCAATAACAAATTGATATATTTGTCTGTTCTAGGCTTCTAGCCATGTCTCTTGACTCTGATGATGAGGATTCTAGTTGTCTAAAAATAAAACAAACACTTCATTGTTTTAAATAAGAAATATTTCTTTACAATGTTCTGTTGAACATATAATCCTGATGTAAGTGGAACAGGATAAATGGTACCTATATTTGGTAGGCTGTCTTAGCCTACCCGGCAAAAAAAAAAGGATAAATGGTACCTGAATAAAAATAAATGATTTTGCTCAAAATGCAACTTAAATAAGGTGTATTAAATCCCTGCAGATGAAAGGAGAAAAGCAACTTGTGGAAAAGCTACTTCAGACGGAAATAAATTTACTCCGGTCAATCAGGGATGGTTCGGCTCTTATGCAGCACATGGAAGACTTTTACTACGTCACACTTCTAGAGGTTTCTTACCTTGCCTTATTTAGATCAATTTCTGCTTTTTATTTCATATATGATGTCAAAAGCTCATCCATGGAATTATATAACTGAATAACAAAATGCAATTAAACTGGTGCAGACGGTGAGATCAAAGTACCAAACGGTCGATAATGCAAATGAAGAGTACCGTCAGTTAAATGCCTGATCTTAGTAAAACTTTGTCCTTGAACCTCCCCAACCTGGGTTATAAGTACTGCACTTGGAATTTGGAAAGGGTCACATGAAGGTAACACTATGTGCCTCTATTATTCTTCTCAACCAAAGCATGTGCATTGACATGTCTTATGGTCATATTTCTTTTTTATAACATGTAAACATTTTGATGAGCTATTTACGGTCGTTTTCTATGTTGTGATCTAGAATTCTTATTTTCTATTACTTGCTTGATTTGATATGATGAACAAGTCTGATTATGCATTATGGTACGATGGCATTATATATATACATGTGAACAGATAGACATTACCTTCACCACAATTCTTTTACTAGCAATAATTGAAGAACTTCAGTGGCACTACACTTTGTGACTGTGATTGCCACAAAAGTTAGTTAACCCCAAATGCATCTGTTCTAACTGTGGTGTCTGATGTTGGTTTTGAGCTTTCATGGTTACTGTTGTTCAGCTTCCGTTGGCAGGTAGATATCATGCAACGAAAGGAGATCTTATCCAGAAGATGATCAAATTGGCTTGTCATGGCACCCCTGCTGAATCTATGGCATTTTATTTCTCCTCTGGTGGTAGAAAGGAACAAGTATAGGGGTTATGGATTTATGGTCGAACTCGGAAGAAGCATTACCCTTGGTAGTCAGAAGTTGTATAATAGAACTTCAATTGATCAGGACAGCTATCAGAGGATCCTCGCATGCACAAATTGCAAATGGACTTGAATGCACATACCTGCACTGACCAAGCGTAAGTGGTGTAATGGTCATGCGTGCACCCTTCCGAACTGCGATTTGTGTGCCATTCGCGGGTTATTTCTATGTGATAGGTTTGTGTAATCAAACGTAAAGCCATGGAATAACGTCCTTCTATTCTCTAAGTGCTTTGAACTGCAAGTTAATAGAAGCTCAAGGATCTTCTAGTGTAGGGAAACTTGCAATGTTGGACGGCTGCATCGGCAAGTATGAATTTCCAAGAAGCTAAGAATATACAGCTTGCACATGTTCATGAAGATATCACTAAGGTTAGGCCGTTCTAGTAAACGTGTCAACAAATATGTGGAGGTATATCCAGCCCCAGTTTGGGTTCTGGGAAATTCTCAGAAGCCATGGCGAGTATACAGCTGCTGAGAATCTGGATAGCCCCGGTTTCCATCTATTAGTACTAGGTTATTTCTTGATTTATATATACAGATACTTTGGGAGGTGAGCTGAAGATCATAGGCGTAAAGCTCTCCTAAACAGAACCCAAGAGATAAGAAAACAGAGGAATCTCTGTGGCCACTAAAAATGCATGATTCTATTGAGCCGATCAAGATTTGTTCAGTCTGTTGTTTATGTCGCCACGACAATAACAGAAATCCCTAATCACAGCAGAAAGAAGTGGTGTTTGTCACCAGAGACATTTCCATTCATATCAACATCTCAACATCTAAATACGGTTTTCTACAGAAACTGATGCTTGTAAAAAGTAACCTGAGAAAAACAAAACACTACAGTGTTTCGGTTGCTCGTTAGCTCCGGCACCTCAGCGAAGCACGAAAATTTTCATTCGACAGATCTACACTACTCGGTCTTGTACATAGTGAAAATCGGGTATCCTGATTACCGTGGTTAACTAGTTGGCCAACAACAGACAGCACCAAAGAAGCGTTTCTGACCATGATGTGTTGGATGGATAAAGGGAAACACCAGTCACTCGCCCTTTATCTGTGTGAAACTAGATAACATGTTTGATCTTGAATTTGCTAACTCGACAATTAATTCAAGTGCTGCATGGAACGAATATAGAGTTAGATCAAAAAATAAACTACGGGGGAGCTGATTCCTTTTAGAAAGAACGGAACCTGTTTCAAAGGAAGTCTGGGCTGTTCGTAGTTTTGGAGATACCAGTGCCCCAAAGATCGATAGTGCTTTTGATCTCGCCTTTTGAACCTACAAAGATTACAGGGTAGAAAAATACCAAGAAAAATTTGTTACAATTTGTAAGTCCAAGAATATAAAGCAACCATACTGTTTAGCTGCATGACACCTCAATTTCCAAACCCTGAGTATAGCTATGATAATGAAATATTTTATTGACTGAATTCTCTGGGCGAGCTTGATTGCCCCAACCCAAACCATTCAATCATATAAAACTTAGCTTCATTGGCATTTACCATAAGGATTACTAATTTTTTGTTGTTGTTATAAGTAGCCACATGCTGTCAAGCATGCTCTATTATATATTTATTATTTCCCCATATGAAGCAATATAGCTTGCTAAAAGGACAACTCCCATTTATAAGGGCTACAAATCATTTTACAGGAAAGACTTAAGGTGTTATACATGAGACTTATTCCGTGCACATGACATGCATTCGTATTGAACTCACATGACTGCTGGTGTCCACACCAGTAGAAGACTCTGCCAGAGTGTCCGATTCATGGCTACCATCTTCTTAACAAGAGAAGATGTGTAAGTGAGCAACGAGAAATAAGCAATACTGCTAAATATGGATTGTTGCATGCTCATACTGTCATACCTGGTGTTGTGGCGGACCCTCGGTACCTTAATTTTGGTTTAGTAGCATCCTTCACACCAACAGCGTCATCGGAGTTGGAATTTTCTTGCAAGCACCACTTCGACAGAATAAAATGTGGGTTTGGCTCTGAAACATGATCAAACATTAGTACTAATTGTTAGATGAACATGACAAAAGGATACCAGGGTAGGGCTTCTGGAGAAAACAGTGATGTTCGGCTGTTCGCAAACAAGGATTTGCATTGCTAACGAGGATTAACGGAGAAATGCCTTACCTGACGATAGCGAGTCTGCAGGATCAACGACTTGCAGCTTAGTGGCTGCAGATTGCTCTTTGTGGTCAAAGAGTGTGCTTGAAACACGCGATGTACCCATCGAGTGCCGGGCACTCGCCAGATCAAGCCACCCCTAGAGACAAAACCGTTGTTCATGTTAAACCGTGGACTCTGCAACTGTTCAGTAAATCATACAGAGACTAACGAACAGCTCTCTCATGGTCAGTACATGAACAAGGAAGGCTAACGAGTTCACTTACTGAAAATTATCGAGCTAAATGCAAAGAATCTGGATCCACGTGAGTTTCAGGGATGGTAATTTAGTAGGTGGTTTTCACTTGGCAGTGCAAGAGGCACAAAACAATCAGAACACAACATTCTGCTCCAGCCTCCAGAACAGGACCAGGAACTGGTTTAAGTGTTCTAGGCAGGGAATTGGCCGAAATTCAAATAATCGTCGCTTAGATTTCACTATTGTTAACTGCCTGAGTGCGTGATGGGGGGATGAACTGAGTGGGAACCGGGGATCGCCGTACCTGGCGGAGAGCGGAGGAGAGGGAGTCCATGAGGAGGAGGTAGCCGTCCACAGAGTCCATGAACCTCAGGATCTCGTCGTCGCCGTCTCGCCGTCGTCCCCCCTCGGTGGCCTCATCGGCCTCTTCCCCCTCCCCCTCCACTTGAGGGACGGGTCCCGTGATTCGCGGCTGCTCTTCCGTCGCCGCCGCCATCGTATGCGGGGATCCCGTGCCGCAAGGCCCCCGAGCCCTCACGTCGACGGCGACGAGTGGCCGCGCCGCGGTGGTCGGTGGGTTGAGCGGATGCCTCCGCCGGATGGGCGTGACTCCCGTTTGGCTTCGGGCTCGTGCGATGAGGCCGCGTGCTTGCGCCTTGCCTGACTTTGGCACCTGTTTGGAGAGTTTAGCGTACGCTTCTCCCCTGTTATTCCTCGTTTTTTTTAAAACATTTTTTATTACTAAACAGTGCACTTTTTATTACTCCTCTGTTTCCTAATGTAAAACGTTTAACTTCTTTGCTTACAATCATTTGTCTTATTCAAAAAATTATGAAAATATCATTTATTTTGTTTGTGACTTATTTTATTATCAAAAGAAATTTAAACACGACTTATTATTTTTTATATTTGTACTAAAGAAGAATGGTCAAATGCTGCAACCAAAAAAGTCAAACATCTTACATTACGAAATGTTTATTGTCTGGGTAATTTTATCGTTTATACACTAAATAACTATCAAAAAATCATATATTTTTTTAGTCTCATCTTCAAGCAAGCAAAAGAACACAACTGTATTCCCTATCCCCAAACAATCCATATTCTTGTCTAGATTTTGAGAAGATATAGTTTTATAATCTAGAAAATAAACTATAAGCCACAAAGAGGAAAATCCAGTTTTTTCCTAAATTCTAATAATTAGCTTCTAACTTGTTGCTCTTAGAATCTTAAGCTCACCAAACAATCCCTAGGACAGAGCTCCTCAAGCAGGGTTTTCTTTTCAGAATCTCTTGCGAAGATTCTTATGTAGATTTTGAATTTAAAAGGTATACACATTTAGCTAAAAAATTATATTTTTAATTCTTACTTGCTACCTATCGGCTGCTCCCTCTGTTTTAAAATATAGTAACTTGTATATTTTTTTTTCATTTGATCACAATTTTTCGCCACTAAACCTTTCTCACTACCTTTTGGGTTGACCAATCATAAGATTTCTTTATTAAATTTCACCAATGTTTTAATGCTAGTGCATACACTATAACTTCTAGTACTCACTGTATTTCAAAATAAATAAGATATTTTATTTTATTAGGACAATAATTTAACCAAATATACTCTATAATATATCTTGTATGATACCAAAGTATAATAATAAAAATATTTTCAAATATGAATATAATAATTCTTAATTTTATGTCATATATATATAATAATCATTTGTCAAACTTTTGTTCTGATAAAACTAAATTCACCATATATTTTAAAATTGAGGGATTAATTTTCTTGTATGATGGAGGGAGTACATCTCAAAAGTTTAATATACCCACCAAAAGTGTGCCTTTGTGATAATATGCGGTCGGGTCACAGTGTTAAACGGCACACTTTGCGAGCCAAGCACATCGTCTTGTGCAGGGATGAGATGGCAATGAGTCAGTTTGAGCACGGATAGAGCAAACCCATGTCCGATCAGACAGAGAGTGATAGATAGATAGATAGATAGATAGATAGATAGATAGGTTGATTTTGGCCTTGCTCATACCTGTTTTATTGGCCCATGAAAGTCTGAACTTTAATTCATGTTGCTCTTTTTAAACAGTTTATGATTTTTTGTAATTTATTGATTATGTTACTCTTTATTAAAATATCTATCTATTAAGATAACTCAGGTAAATCTATTGCATGTATATATAGGTAAAATATAGAACTCAATTAATGCCCACTTGATTTTTAGGTCTCAATGAGCGTGCACAAAGACGAAAAAAAGATTTAAACATACCCATATCTATCAGGTCAGGTACCAGCAAATAGATATACGCATGGCAAAATTGCCATGCTAATCTTGTGGGTCCACTGCTTTCTCAACGGCTAAGATCGCGTGCAAGTTCAGCCGATATTTGGTTTTCGGGCAGTTGAAAATTCCTAAGATTGCTGAGAATAATCCTGTGTAAGATTACGAAGTGTTTGATTTGCCGGGCAGCTGAGAAACGTATGCTCACAATATAGGCAAGCACCAGAACTGCAGAAACAAAACAGGATTTGTGTATTCGCGGAAAGAAAAACATGTTCATAAAAAAATATTAAGATTGCACCTTCCCAGCGTGCAATTGGACACAATAACATGTATTGGAACATGAATGGATACTATATACATCCATTAAAGAATTATATACCCATATGCGTCTCATGGAAAAAGAACAGACTAGGCTATACAACTCAGGCCGTTCATAGGGGCATTCGAGAAACTGAAATTTATACACATCCCTTGGACACATTGAGCGCTCGCCAAACAAATCTCTGTACTTCGCCCTGTGACACCAAAATATGACAATATTGCTTACACACGAACGCCCTCTTTTGGTAGGTGCCCAAGTTGCTTGAGACACCAAACCGCCCCTTGTGCCGCATGCTCTTGTGCAGCCTTCTTCTGATGCTTGGCATCGCTGTGACACTCCAAAAGGGTCGCCGAAGTGCCCTTTATCTCAACGACCACCTTGTATGTGAACCTGCATCATTCCACTAATGAACTTGGCAATGCAAGTGTACATTTGCACTATTCTGGTAACAGAAATATTACAACGAAAATGTATGAACCATATGCCATCTCGGTTCCTAGCTATAAAAAATCATCATATGACAGAATTATGCTTAATAGTTCTGCTTGCCTGTTAAATGATTGCTGATTCTGCTTATACTCAGCTTGAGTATGAGAATGGCATTATGCAAAGCCCACATTTTATAACACCATATTTTACCTAAAAGTTCAAGGTGCATGATCGAATTCTGATTACAGAATGCACAATCTAATTTCCGTTCTGGATAGACAACAAGACAACAGTAAAGAACTTGGATATAAACATCTATTATTATGGATAAAGCACATTTGACAGCACCAAGGAAACAATATAAGCAGCAATATTTTATTGTGAGACATAAAAATTATCATTTCATCCTTGCCACACATTCAGTAAGAAGATAAACTTACTTTGGAAGATGGCTTGGGCCTTCCTCTTTACATAACTTGAATTCAGGAGGTTTCCAATAATTTGCAGCACATAGTTCAAAAAGGAATGATCTTGCAGTCTTGTGTACCATATCACCTACCAAGGTGATTAACAGTGGTAAGACATTTCGTCTAAGATTGAATAATCAAAACTGTGTAGTATTAAACCAGTATTTGGTAACCAGTTAACCACATACCCCCCCCCCCAAAAAAAAAAACAATACTGGCCTACGAATCTAGAAATACCATATCACCTACCAATTTAGTGTGTAGTTTATAATGATGACCAGAAATGTAACAGAGTTGCCAATAGCAAATAAAGTTAATAGAAACATTATATATTGTTGTCCATTTGTGCCCACAGAACAAACTTAAGCTAGTGAAATACTCCATCTGTTCCTAAATGTGAGAATTTCTGGGATTTGAATTACTACTTGTCCCATCAATCACTCCCCTTTTAATTTTTTCCCCATTTTATCCCCACCTAACCTCACACCCCCATCCATTCCTCATTTATTAAGGGGCACAATAGTATTTTCTTCTCAACCTTAATCTTTGCTAAATAAGCTAGAAATGCTTACATTCTGGGATGGAGGTAGTATGTAATTACTTGTTTGCATGTAGAGCATAAACAGATTTATTTTCATACTGAGTATACACCATATGGGCACATGCTGTAAATTTGGTTCTTCACAAGCACCACAAATATCTCGTCTTCACAAATAATATAAGATGTCTGTTATGGGCATGGGCCAGGAACATGCAGCAGTTTAGGCATAATAAATTAGGAATAAGTTGAATAAAGATGGGAGATTATCTAGTTAGAAAAGAGATAAGGCTTATCAGTAAACTAGAGATTGAGATTGGATTGGTTCCTATAATGTTAGAGTTAGTTCCTTAGATGTCAAGTCAGTTCTTCCTATATATAAAGAGCCTCCATGTACTCTATCATCAATCAATCAATGAATCTCTTAAGTTAACCCTAGCTTCAGAGCCTCTTTTAGCTCAGCAGGAAGAAGCCCTGACGGTGCTATTAGAGGGTGAGTGCCCTATCCCCTGTCTTTGGACCCTTACCCTAGTCAATCCATAACAATGTCAATTAAGGAGAAAAGACCAATGGCGTTTGCAAATCTGAATATGCAGACAACTCTTTAGAATTCCACCAAGTTGGTGAAGACATTGACAGCTTCCACATTTCATTCAAAATTTCAAATGGATAACACTTAGAAATTAGAAATTTGAGCATACCATGATAGACCTTTTTATTGCTTGTCTCTGTTGCTTCACTAGGCAGACAGCCACTCTGCATTGCCAACTTGGGTTGATTGTTCCTTCCATTATCAACATCATAATTGTCAGGCCTGATATGTCCTGCTCTTCTTTGACTGAGAATTTTAGAACTCCCAGTACAAGATGTTTCTGTATTTTCAAAAGATATGTTTGCATCCCTCTCTTCATGTATATGTAGACTCTTTATTTTTACAGATATGTCAGACTCAACATCGATTGGATCTTCATTATACCCTATGAGTTCTGATTCTCTCTTCCTAGCAACAACCAAAATCTCCTCGAGTGACTTGTTTCTATGTTTATATCCATAACTCTGCATAATTTACAGGGATTCAAAAGGATCAGTAAGCCGGATGTGGAATTCATTTTAAGAAACAGGGTGTTTAAAAGGACTAATAACAGAGACACGATGAATAATTCCTTTCCAATACTCTCTCCATCCCAGATTGATGCACACATAAGGTTTGTGCAGCGATACCAATAGGCTCATGATCTGCAAAGCACATGGCCCCGTCTGCCCATCACGCTAACCATATACCACGCATGCATGCACTTGATCTGCACAGAAAAAAATTGAATGGCAGCCAGCATGCACACGAGTACTCGATCATCGCACATGTATAAACTTGGCAGACAGCACATGCATGCACTCAATAAGTGCCGAAGAAATTTAACCCACCGGGACATCCCAAGTTTCTCAACATGGACGTAAGCAATCGGTTATAGAAAGATCAATTTTGGATCTCCATTTTCATTGTGCGTCTATCAATCATGGACAGAGGGAGTACATTGAATCAATGATCTTTCACACTCATTTCAACAATTCAGCAAAGTAAAATAGGTTGCTCGAATGGCTCAGGTTCTGATAATCACATTGTACTCATAAAATAAATGGTGTCCCTACAAAACATCTTCTGTAGACTACCGGTAGTGCTTCTTGCAGCCAACTGAAGGCAAAGCATTCATATTGCATGGCAATTACAAAAGAAAATGCTACGGGACCAAAAATGTACCTTGAGTTTAGAGAGTGTTTCTTGTGCAGCAAACTTTCTAGCGGCTTTGGAATTTCGATTGGCTGCAGTACAAATGATCACTTTGCTCTTGATGTTAACTTCTACTCTCACATGGAACTCTCCATCAGCCTTCACAGGTTTGGGAAGGCCTAACTCAAATCCATTACACTGACAAAGCTCTCTAAGTTCTCTCATTGGATTAGTATGCATGTTGGAGAAAGTCAATACTGGCTTTAGAAGCATAAGCATTACTCTCCAAACATTGTTCAGGTTGAAGCCTGAATCTAAAAGCACCGCGCCAATACAAGATTCAACAATATCACCAAGAACCTGTATTCTTGCAGGTAAAGAGTATAAGCTTTTGCCATAAACAAAATAAATTTATCAGTCATATAGAACTAATAGCTTACAAAACAAATCGCAATTGCAGTAATGAGCTACGATTAACTCTAAAAAAAACTTGAATTATTGATAACACTTCTGCTCATTTTATAGAGTCTCTTATCATATTGAATATTAAAGAGTATCCTCAAGCAATATAATCACAAGTTCATGGCTTTTCTTCCACTCCGCTAAAATTGGCTACCACACAGGTGCAGATGGAAAAACTTTCGGCAATAACATCAATACCTTGGGACATGCTGGTTCTTCAAGCAAGTCTTTCTCTGAATTGGAGAGCTTCACATATTTCTCAAATCTACTTATTGCTGACGTAAGATGATTTGAATCCTTTATAAGATGCCTATGGATAGATTTTTGAACTGATGCATAAGCAAGTGAATCATTACCAACAGCTAATGATCTTAGATCTGTTATTTGACCAGGCTTTAGATTGGGATAAGTTGAGTAGAGGTATGATGTTATCACATACTCCAAAACAGCATCTCCAAGAAACTCCAGTCTCTGAGCAGAAAAAGAACTTACCAGGTGAGAAAATTATCAAAAAATTACAGAACTCGCTAGCAATGAGACTGACCTGGTAGCAGCCTCCAGAATGCTGACTAAACGAAGGGTGTACGAATGCTTGGAGAAGGAGACCCTTATGTTTGAACTTGTAATCTATCAATTCTTCAAGCTCGGCAATGTCAGTGTAGTCCAAAAGAGATAAATTGATGGAGCTTGCATCTAACACTCTGTAGAGAGCCGAACTATTAAAATCAGCATCTATTCCCATCCAATGCATGAAAGCAAATGCAGCTTTGAATCCACCCTCAACAAGAAATACTCCAATAAGTGATTCAACAACATCTGCAATCACTTTTCTGTGCAGCCAATGATGCGACTTTGTACATCTCATGTTACAGTTTTCTCTATTATCAGGGTGAATATTCATCTGGTGTAGACTCACTTCCACGTCACTATTGCATACAACTTTACAAGGTCTTCCTGGTGCAAAGAACTGAATTGGTTCAAACTGTTGGTCCCGTATGTATACCTACGTGTCAACAAGAAAACATTGCTGATTAAGAATTTTCTAATAAATACCTGGCATTTAAGTTATATCTTTTGGGGTGATAAAGGAATCCATCTACAAATAAATGGCAAGGGAACCATATTGCAAATAAGCAAACAAAATTAAAAAGATCACAAGTCCAGAAAAATGTTTGTCAGTATTGATAGATAATCATGAAAGAGCCTGATAATGCAGAATATAATGATTCTTGTAGAATTGTACATCAAACAACTTAGCAGTTAAACTTGGCTTCAAGGTGAAAACCTGCAAATTTCTTCTGATTGACAAGTCATATAAATTTGAATTATTCACTACATCAGAACGTCTCCTGGTCAACTGCCCTTCATCAAGTCCTTCATATGTAATAAAATTGTGACGCCCAACTACATACTTCAAGAAAGCATCACCTAGGACTTCAAACCGCTCCAAAGAGATCCTCTCCAAACATTTCTCAGTAGTAATTGCTTCAAGTATCTGCAATGAACCCGTCCAAGATCACTACTATTTTCGTCATGGATAAGTAAACTCAAATTAAATGCTCAGGATCAAAGGTAAGAAAGATGGTAGGACTTACACCAGAAGCACTAATTTTAGAAGCTTCTGGAAAAGAAGAAGACATCACATCCTTCAACTCAATAGCCACCAGCAAATTCTCCAAACGATACATTAAAGATGGCAGTAAGGACAGGGAACTGCCCATATCTTTTGAAAACCCAATAACCTTCAAGGAACATAATTCTGGAGGTAACTCCACGAAGTGTTCTGTTAATTCACGACCCTCCGATTCTTAACAAAAATAACAAAAACAAAGGGGTAACAACATTAAAAGTACTATACCTGGATAAGAACCATGCAAAAGAGTAAAATATTGAAAATAGGATCCAGTGTTGCATTGGGTCACAAAATTGCAAATGTACTATAGTAATTCCAGTAAACGAAAACCAGAGAAGGAAAAAAAAGATTCAACAGATACCAAGCAATTCCCAAATTCTAAAGCAATCCACAAGCAGTTCAAGAAATTCGAAACAATAAATAAATGGTACTGATTATTCAAGAAATTCAAAGCATAATGGTCTAATTGTAACATTTATTCTTTCTTTTTTGGCGAAGAATGTACTGACTATTTTTTTAATCATAAGTCATAATAATCAGAACAAAAAAAGTGTAAGGTGTTGCATCAAAAAATAGCATGTAAGGTGACTTGTTATAGTTGGGACAACGGAAGAACCTGTGGTCTCCTGTAACCGATTGTGAAGCAAATTTCGCAGGTTGAAGAGCTGTTTAGCCTTCAAAAGTGGCTGTTCAGGCTGGGATAGTTCAATACCAAACCTAATATCAATAATGGATAAGTTCATCATGACATGTATAAAGCTCGAAGGTGTGTTGTTATATCTACCCTAAAGAATGCTCAACAGGGTAATTGCAATATTCTACTTTATTTTGTGAATACTATTGAAAAACATGTAAGCCAACAGGGGAAGTACAAAGAATAGTGTGTCCTGTTACCTTTCCTTGAAGTGTTCTGCATAAGTTGCGTCCTTGTACTCGCTTCTAGCATTTATTTCATCCAGAATGGCATCAACAAAGAAAAAGATGTTGTTGTGGGGACTAAATACTACACTGCCAACCACATCAGTTTTACTACAGATTCCATCAAGAAGTCTCAGAGACTTATTTGGTGAATATGAGTCATGGACAGACACATCTTTAGGGGCTTTAAAGATTGGTGATGATAAACAGCGCTCAACTGCTGGCCAGTCAATCATAAATTTATCGCCATAACATTTCTGCTTGATGGGAAGCAGCAAGTAAAATGTTGAATTAATTTCTAATGTAACATCATTGCCCAATATAACATGGGATGAAGTGAACTCAGATCTGTCCAGGAGAATCTTCAGAAACATCTCTTGAAACTTCTGTGCAAGCATCATCTGAAAATACAAGAATATTAGACCTCGGCAACAAATGATCATGTGTTATCAATTGAACAGATGAGCAGGATGATGCCTTTTCTTTCTCAAACGCTATTTTCCCCAAATGCTTAATTCCTGCTTTCACAATCCTGCCACGAGCAAGATGCAAGTCAACTTGTAATGTTTCAGCTTCCACAGGAAGGGGGTTGATCACAAAGAGGCCAAACATCTGGTAGCGCCTATCTTCTGGTATGGGAATAAATTTAACATAGTAGAAGTGCAAGCTCAATAAACAGTCTAGCTTCAATCTTGAAGGTTTGAGAACTGCAGGAATTAACATCTGATGAAGCTCTTCTCTTAGACTTTCATCTGAAACAAGGAAACAAGCGTTAAGCCAGAGCCAGTGTTATGGGCTTGTGGCACTATATGAACAAGTGAAAATACCTTCAACTTTGTTGTTTGATGAATTATTTGTTGTTGATACTTTATTCTTTCTTGAACCTGGACCTGGTAGAAGAAAATCTGTCAAAGCACCCAGTTTATGAAGTTTTATGCATGCCTTCAAGCATGCATCTCTCTTAGCTTCATCTTTTGATAGACATGGTTGACCATCCACTTGACGGAAAGAAGCATTTGGTGGAAGTATTAGTCTGCAGATTATTCCGTCAATGCCATCAATGTAGAAGAACGCTGGGGAAGGTGTAAAAAACCTTTTTAAAAAAAGGAATTATATTAGCATCACAACGAAATAATGAATAAATTATTGTCATGGCGACAGACTGAAGAACAAAAAATTCCTGGCATACATATCCCTAGGAAGGTTGTCGCAGTAGCGATGCAGTAGAGATACACTACAAGCAGTGCTAATGGAGGCACCAGTGCTATCCACTCGATAAATGTTCTCTGCGAGGCAATCAAATATATCATTTGAAGTTCTTGAGTCAATCTCTTCATTCATAATGCATTCACCATCAATATAACCATTAAGCAACTTCTCGTGAGACTGATTTCCCCTGTCATGTACCAAAATAGGCTCTTAGGTTGGACCATAATTAAGGACTAAAATACAGTTGAATCTTATAATATGAATACCAATTAAATGTAGTGGGGAAATCACCTCTCTAGGAGAACAACGTATTTAGATTTAGTCATCCGGGCACGCCCCCTTGACTGGATAAAACTAGCAACTGTTTCTGGAAGATCAAACCGCACAACAAGGCAACACGTCTGGATATCAAGTCCCTCTTCACCTACGCTCGTAGCAACCAAAAGATTCACCTGCAAACGTCAGAGGAATTTTGATGCAAGAAGCACAGCATATAAACATCATAATTTAGATTTAAGGATCATCACAGTTACTTTACTATGTATATTTCTAAAACTCATGAAGCATAGAATGCAGAACTAAAGACCTTAGGCCATACATTCAAATGAAGGATTAAATCATGCTTGAATAAAAACAATGACCAAAAAAATCTTAAGTTCTTAACTAATTTTTTTAGGTGCATCTTAACTAATAATTGGTGAAAGTTAATGATTAATTTTTTTCTGCTTTGAGACAATAAGGTCACTTTTTGGCTGGGTTGGCCAAAGAGACAACCAACCAAATTTCATTAATATTAGGGAAGAAAAGTTTGAAACACAGATTACAAATGTGTCAACAGAAACCTGTTGAAACCAGGGTGCAGAAACCCTACACAGCAACAGACATAAACACAGGAGCCAATAAGGTCACTAACATCATCCAGAAATGAGTAGCCTCTCAATGGCCTAGTTAAATTCTACATTTGGCTTGCACGCATGTACAAGTGTCATTTAAACCATTATCACACAATCGTTAAAGTAGCTGGTATAATTCAAGAGTTGAACATGTTATAATACCACATCGGCTTGAAAAAGCACACATCTGAACAGTAAAGATATCCAGAGGAACCAATGTATCAAGCAGTGATACTCCTAGGTATGTTGAGATCAAATGATATCTTTAGATTCTTTACCACCACAGAGAAAAAAGGGATAATAACATACATTCAATAAGAAAAAACAAATTAATGAAGGCTGACACATGTTCAAAATACATAGCCAAAGTTGTATTCTAACTTAGAAGAAATTATAAAGAGAACTTTTTTTTTTTGGGTGGGCCGACCAACAAGTCGGCCAAGATGAATTAAGATTAGAGAAAGAATGTACAAATAGTTACATTGGCGATCGACAGGAAGCTGCCGTTACATTCGCTCTGATCAAACAGAGGCGAAGGAAGCATGCCCCGCAGGCAAAACCACAGAAACAAGCAAGGTAAAAATATCCCTAAAGAGAAAATATAAAGAAGGAAATATCAAGAAAGGGATGGATATTTAATTATACCTCGCCAGAAGAAAACCTTTCAACAATAGCATCCATCTTATTCCTTGACATATTCTTCAATCCTGAGTGGCAACCCACAAGGAACTCGCATTTCCAAAAATCAAGACACTTCAAGCTTTGGAGAATGTTTGATATTGCTCTTGCAACAGTTATTCTTTTCACAAAAACAATGCATTTCATGTTTTCCTGTAACCTGTTTATGGAAGTAGCCAATGCAGAAGAACCAGCACAATCAGAAGAGTCCTGAAACTTTTCTCTAGTAGCTATAAGCTAAAATTCAGTGTACAAACCGCTTGGTTTTGTTTGACATTTTCGAGTGGAAACAACAAACTCAATGGAAAACCCAAAAAAAGAGGCATGGTAGGAGAAGGTATATTCAGGAAAAGGTTGGTGCCAAGGCTTACCTGTATCTTGAAAGAACATTAATAAGAACAGAAAATTTATCTGAGAAGAAAGGTTCTTCAAATGTCTCTATGTCAAATGAACCAGCATGGGAACCTAAAAAATACTTCTTGTCAGATTCAACCATTCTTTAATAAAAATAAATGTATATTCAGCTGGCACAAATTTCATCCTAAATCCTCTGAAAAAATAGCATATCCTTCACAATTCATATTTAGGAAACTTGCGCCACCCCTAAAAGCAGACCCTGCCAGTTCTGGTTTTTGCAGACAAAATTTCATACTTTTTTTCTTTAAGTTGAGTGTTTACTTGATGAGTGAAACTAAGTGGCATGTAGATTACATTGGTCCCTGGCAATTTCCTGAATCCTGGTGTTGGTTATGTTTTTTTTTTTTTTATATCTAGGCTGTTGCCTAGGTCAGCGGAAACAATGTGTTCAGAAATGACGTAATTTATTAAGCCATTGAGACAAAAGTGAATTATTGTTTTGTGATGGTAGCATGGTACTTTAGCAGCATAAGTCAGGACATACACTTCTGTTAAAGTAGTATGTGTGCTTTCTGCCAAAGCGTATTATGTTTCCTGTGAATGTTACCTCTTGTATATCCAGCTCCTTGGGGCATATTGCGATACCAGCTTGAGTTCATCGACAACAATAACATGAATAACTAGGGTTTTAATTTTTAAAACTTCCAGCCAACATGCCAGTAAGGATTTCCAGATGATTACCACCAAGAACCAGATGCAAAACCATATTAATAAAATGGTAACCACATGGGATCAGGACAAAATTTGTCACTGCAATGAACACGATAATAAAAATATAAGCTTATCTTACAACCCTCAGACTGGTTTTCAGCACCCCCCCCCCCCCCGCCCCAACCAGGAAACTCTCTGACAGGAGTGTCCACCCCTAAACCAGAAGATTTCTGTCAGCAATGTGCTTATATTACTCCCTTTGTTTGGGACACTGTGACCGACTGACCGTGCAACATTTAAGAAAATGTTGTAGTCAAACTTCTTAATTTTGACCACCAACATATCGCATTTAGTTTAATTCATGTGTAAATGAAAACATTTAAGTTTCTCAGACAAATTCACGATTTGATAATTTTTCATTAGCATTAACACATAAAATGTAGAGGTACAATATGCAAGCTTGAGACCATGTCAATGTCTAAAACAACATACATTTGTGCACAGAGGGAGTACAGCACTTCAAGCCTTTTGTGATCTTAGGCAAGAAAATTCCTGGGCTTTCATGGCCCATTATTCTAGAATATATGTAGGGTAATAGGGTTTACTGAACCCAACTGCCCAAGCCTTCTTCACCTCTTTGATTTCCAAATGCTACCAGCTACCTCGTGCAAGCACAGCTCAAGGTGTTGTCTCCTATGATGGATCTTATGGGCCCAAAGCCAGGTGTGGCCACTGTTACAATACAATGCACAATGACATGCTCACTGTAACACAATGCGCAATGACAGAGCCAGCTTGCTGCCAGAAGGAAGTCTTGCCACCAGATGGCCAGCAATCTATGGATTTGTGGGGGACGTCATTCCTAATGGCAGCCCAAAGGAATGCTCAATAATTGATGGGTACAAGACATCACAGGAGCCCCTCCAATGAAGCCCTAGCAGAGTACTTTCAGCTATAGGATGCCTTACAGGAAGTGCAATTGCAACCCGGAACTTTTATGTGCCTCAGCGTATAATGGGTTCTTCATGACAATGTCTCACTCAGCGTATAATGGGTTCTTCATGGGAACTAGGAAGAACAAAACTGATTGAAGGTGAACTGCTCTTGTAAGACAAGGCACCGTAGAGGATCAAATCTTTTATGTGCCTCGCAAACACAGGACGATGTATCACGGTGGACAAAATGCAGAAGACAGGATGGACACACCAGCAGACATGAACTCTCTGCCAAACGCAAGATGAAAGCTGCTATCACCTATTTGTAACGTGTACCTTCACCAACAGGATCTGGGAGATGCTAAAGAGCTGGATCGGCATCTGGTTTCTGCTGCCAAACGAGATAGAGCTGCAGTTAGGAGAACGGAGGATGGAGGCAAGGCTGTGTTTTTGGTTGTGCTACAGAGACCTTTTGAATACAAGTAACGATGGTTTCCTGGATGATTTGGAAGGAGCACAAAACCAGGATTTTCGATGCGAGGTCACGGTCTGAAGCACAGCTCTTCCATGATATTAGAGAGGAGATCATGGTGTGGAGAGTGGCATGAATTCCTTAAGAAATGTAATGGGTTGTAATTATGAAAAGATGATTTAGTGAGGTAGTGCTTTGAGGGTGGAAACACCACCAAGTCATTGACATCTTACTACAGTACCATGTAATTTGTAAAGTTTTCTCTTCAAATTAAGTACATTGATCGGCTTCTCCTTTGGCTGACCCAGCAAAAAAACAATTAATTTCCTTAGCGATAAATAGGTCTGTATTATCTATTTCCTTATAATATTAAGGCTGTGTTTGGTTGGCATGGTAAGGTAACTTAACTCCCTCGTTTTCCGCGCACACGCTTCCCGAACTGCTAAATAGTGTATATTTTGCAAATATTTTCTATAGGAAAGTTGTTTTAAAAATTCATATTAATCTATTTTATATTTTTAATAATTAATAATTAATTAATCATGTACTAATCTATTACTCCGTTTTCCGCGCTGGATAAGTTAACTTACCTCATCTTTTGCCGCACGCGGCCTAAATGGTACTTTGGTATTGATGTGTTAGTCAAGAGGTTTAGGGGTATGGTTATGAAGTTAGAGATATGGTTTTTTAGGGAGTATATTCTCATGTGTAATGTTACTGTTCACGTAATCATTGCATGGTGTACTGTAGCATCATCCACACTATGTACCCTCATTACAATTAAGCAATGAGATCAAGAGTTGAACTAAACCTCAGAGCCTCTACCACATCAGTAAGAAGCCTACCATTAGCTAGATAAGGGCGGGTGCCCTACCCAAACTTAAACTACCCAGCTAAAGACTTTATCAAACTTGAACTAGGAAGATGGGAGATATTGGACCCAACATAGGTTTCAGTCAAGCATAAACAACCCAACTTGAGAAAGTACTCACCATCCGTTATACTGCGACTAAGAATAGAAGTTGCTCCGCTCAGGTAGTAATGTGCAAAGCTGGAAGAATTGCCGTTAAGATCAACCTCCCTTTTGTCTAGCTTATCACCATCAAAGGACAGCAAGGTCCTTGCAGCCTGTGCTACAATGAAACAAATAAGGGAATTACTGGTGTGAAGTCTATCATAACTGACTTGTGACATCTATTTGTATTAAAAGGGGTGAAACAGCATAGGATACTGAAATCAAGAATCACATGAACAAGGAAGTTTTCCTCCATTTTTCACAAGCACATACAACAGAGATA
This sequence comes from Oryza brachyantha, assembly GCF_000231095.2. Taxonomy (NCBI): domain Eukaryota; kingdom Viridiplantae; phylum Streptophyta; class Magnoliopsida; order Poales; family Poaceae; genus Oryza; species Oryza brachyantha. The sequence continues at coordinate 14,068,795 of NC_023166.2, forward strand.
TCTTCATAGTGAGTCAAAGATTCTAACTTCTCGCCAAGATTGAGTCAATCATCATTTCAAACAAGACATTTGATGCTAACAAAAATTATACACAATGAAATGGAGCTGCTGCATTGATAATTCACAATTTTGCAAGAAATTGGGTGATATGGACTATACAAGAGTAGAACAGTGTTCTCGTGTTGATGGTAAACTGTCTAGTGGTTTCATATCCACATGTTACCAGGTGAATAATGGCACTATAGCTGGTTTAGGCACAATGAGAGCAAGATCCAGGAAAAATATTTCTCCTCTCCCCCCCAACCAACTTACCAAAAAAAGAAAGGAAAGAAACAGACAATGCAAATAGAAAAATAATGGTGGGGGTAATAACCACAGTATCAAGCATCGAGCTAAGTAGAAATGTAGCTTGCTCCCACATCAACTAAATGACAAAACAGAATCAACTCACTTGCAGAGCTCCAAAAGAACCAAGTTCTTGCAAACTAAAAATAAGATTTTCATGCAACCTCCATAAGGACTTCAGTTTCTTTTGAGAATCCTTGAAATCGCATAGGCTATCTCTCAGCATGCGCTCGCTCTGTATTAAGATCCAGAGCAATAATGAGAAGGGAAAAGAAAAGAAATAGCGATAACTCCAGTGTACTGATGAAACAAAACTTTACCTGAAGCTTTAAGCTATCAAGCTCTTTGCTGTATGCTACAGTAAGATTAGAGTGATTAACTGGGCCATAAAAGTACACCTCCATAGCAGGAGACGCAACCACACTTTCAAGTTCTTCATTATCAACTGAACAAACCTATCCAAACATGAGAATTAAAAGTCTTATAGAGAAGAATATCGATAAATAATTTCCCTCGATCCCTATGAATCTTTTAGCGGATAAACTCCTATGAATTTTGCCAGGAGCACTAGTAATATGTACCTTTGCGTGAAGTAATTCCTCAAGACTGTTTATACATTTCGTGTAATTAAGTTTATTAGACCCACCTGTCATAGAAAACATAAGAATGATAACTAATCAACTGCACATCCTTAATATACAAAAGAAAACGAAGCAACCGAAAACAATTTTAGGGTAAGATGCTTATACTTCTATTCATAGTGGTGGAAAAGCCAGGGCTGAAAAAAAGAAAACAATAAAAAAAACCAAAAACAACTCTAAAATTAATTCAGGCTGCGGCTTATAAGCCAATGCACAGGTGTATTTCAAAATTACTTGCTCCAGTAAACTTTACTCTCAGCCCACCTGCAGACCTGCTGACCATCACATTTTAGCATTAAATCTCAAAAGACATCTCAAGTAATCATGTTGCAAATTATAATGGACCAACGGTGTAAACCATAAAAATTTGTTTATAGCTGCTCATGCTTTGTCTTTTAGGTAGAAAAATGAATAGAGACACACCTATAGTTTGAAGAAAAAGGATGAGAAGGACATCCTCCTCCTTTTTTCTGTAAGGCTGTGTGAAGGAATGACACCTGGGATGGTGAGGATGGTGACAGAAGCACCCACACTAACATGAAGCACATTGAATACTTCAATAAATGAAGAATTTTCATCAATAAAAGGCAAAACTTCAGAAGTGTCCAGAATATTGTTTTATGTGCTTTCAATCCAATTTTCGTCTTTGCTTTGGTAATATGTGCCTTAAAGTGCAGTTCCTGGCCAACTGTAGTGCAGCAGAGACATTTAACATTCAAGCACATTTTTCTTTGGGTTTTCAGAAATAGGAGTTGATATACTGGTAATTACTCTTTGATACCAGTTTCTTGTTCAATTTCATGTTTTGGACAACCTTTGGAGTTTCTCTTCCAATGGATTGTACTTTTTTCAACCAATGATTTTTATCGACATTTGCTGATAACATAAAGTAGAACATTGTGAATTGATTTTTAAGTATTTATTAAATGGTCCAGAAAAATTAGCTGTATTTACCGTGTTGTCAAAATTTAAAAGCATACCATAATATAGAATAGGATTCAAGAATTGATCGCACGAAGAGAGGGTAAGATTTATGTCCTACTCCCTCCGTCCCAAAATAAATCAACTTATCGAGTTCAAACTTTGTCACAAAACAAATCAACTTCTCTTCTTACCAACCCTTGGAATGCAAATCGAACAATTTTATCCCTTTAATACCCCCTAGCCACCCACCCACCAATACTACTTCCCCATTGGGGGCATTTCGGTCTTTTGTAGTACTCCTTAATGCCTTCTTGGGATTCTAGGAATTTCTTTTTTTTTGGGGGGGACAGAGGAGGTAAATCTTAGATAAATAAACAAAACAAAAGCTGTCAGGGGCATATCATTGATTGTATGAAAGGTGAATACAGAAGCAAACCATTGTTGAGGCATGCAATACTGGCATAAAAAATCATTACCTTTCCCAATAATTGGTGAAGCAGTCATGCCAAAAACCCGAGGTAATCTCTCAACACTATTACTATTGTAGAATTCCTGAAACATTGTTATAAATGTTTGAGTCCAGAAAAATTACAGTTTACTGGATTTACTGTTTAGGTACTATTCAATATAAGCAGTCGTCCTGCAATTTCATAAGTTTACTTATATGAACAATTAAATCTGCTCACCAATTGATACAACAGGAGCAACAAGCAACTGGACCCAAATGCCTACTCCTACCATGCGGATATAGTTCATAAGAAACAATTTAAGTGAAAAGAGTACTCAACAGTGTACTGCAGAAGGAGGTTTAGTAGGTTAAAAACTACAGACGCTAAGCGTTCCAAATTTTCAATAGATGTAGATTATCGAGAATTTAAAAAAGTGTAGTAAAACAAGAAAATCGTGCATGTACCTTCATGATTTGTGCATATGGATGTCGTTTTTGAGCTTGTGCGTGATGGCACTCATCAAATATCAAAAGTGCAATAGAGTTCATCTTGATGAAACAATGACGCAAACTATGCAATAAGATTTGAGGGGTCATTACAAGGACCTGAGGTGACAGAGGAAGTACAAAAGTTAAACAGAGAACTAATGTACAGAATAGAAAAAAGATGAAGTCAATTGGATTACATTTGACAAAAATGAATATCAAAAAGCTGATATATGTGCTGTTTACATGTTTCCAGAGCCGAACCTCTAGCTTCAAAATAAACTAGGCAGGTTTAAGCAGGACCTTTCAGCTAAAGATTCTTCTCAAATACCATCATTGTGCATAGTAAATCAATTTATGACAAGTCAACTAGTTATCTTACAAGCTAATATTTCATATATAGATACTTTTTCAACCTGGAATAATAATTCATATGTAGATAATGTGCTGTAATGTGTACCTCATACTTTCTCATGTCATTCTCCCATTCCTGATGATCTCTCGAGCTTTTACCATTCCCATAATAATGTTGAACTTTGAAATCAGTGGAACTTGCAATCACCATAGCTTGCTATATAATATAATACAAAGAAATAATTGCTTTTTTAGTAAACAAGGGCAATGCATGTTTTCCTTTTTCGAGAATACAATGATTGACCATGGAGTTTTATTTTATTCTGAAAGGTTAATCTAAAACCATACATATAAGCAAATTGAGAAGTAAACTCCAAGTGACAATTAGGAAATCATGTTCCCGATTCCAATAGGTCACCCTGATATTGCAGATTGGAAGCATAATGGTAACAAAATTGGGAGGAGCTGCAAGTTGATGTAAACCTACAGATGTAACTGAGAAAGGAGGTTATCTACCTGGCGTACAAGGGGGATAGTTGGGGCGAGGAAGATGCAGACCTCACGGCTTGGCTTGCGGATGAGGTGACCAAGCTCGTATATCAGCAGCACGGCAATGTGTGTCTTACCACATCCTGTTCCAAGGTACACTATGATGTTTTCCTCCACAGCCCTCTTGCAGAGATCCAACTGATACCTGAATACACATAATTAAAACAATCTTCAATGCATTCTAGAAATTACGCATGGTTGTACAAAACAGAGGAATATTGGTTTTAAAAAGCTGCAGAGATGCAACAAGGCATGATAGTTGTCACTTGTCAGGCGCTACACCACTATGATTTGAATGGAAGGATGTCGTATCTTGGCACAGTGTAACAGAGTAGGGGCGCAAGGCAGCTGAAATGGAATGGGTGCAAATGCCACATAATCTGCCATAGTAATTAGTTCATTTATGCATTGAGATGCTACTACTCATGTTTATCTGGCACACTGCATTGTCAGTTTATCACCGAGTAATTGTGTAGTCCATACAAGCATTGAATGGACATCTACTGCTATCAATAGGAAATGTGAGGAGCTACCGACTGGACGAATATGCTAACACTACCCCCGAGAAAGCATCTGACAGGAATGAATCGTAAGCAATAAAACCGGAGATTGCTTTGCAAATCTGATAGTATTTCTTAAATCAACTAAAAACTTGGGATAGAAAAACATCCTCCGGATTCACTTCTGATTAAAATTGAGCCGCGAACATATGCTTGAATCAGATCGGTTTAGCACATAATAGAACACCACGAAAAAAACCGCGCCATAAAACCCACCAAAAACCTCCCGGGTGCCAAAAAAACGACGAATCAATCACAAAACGCGAAAGCATCCTCGTTTCGGGGGAACAAACAACGGGGATTTCCACTTCGACCCACCCAGCTGCCCCATCCACGGCTCATCAATATACCCCCGAAAAAATCGTGGAAAGTAAACGAGGAAGACGCGGGACGCCGTAGCGAAGGGGCGCTGCTTACTTGCGCGCGATCGTCCTCGGATCCTTCGGCTCCCCCGCCGTGGTCGGCCCCGCCGCCGCCGCGGCCGGGGCGGCGTCGTCGCCCATGGCTTGCACCGGAAGCTTCGGCCTCCCTCCCTCCCTCCCTCTCTCGAACTGGCACTGAGCACGAGACGTAACTGTGCGACGCGACCCCGGGATGAGGCGGCTGCTGCGGGCAGAAAGCGTGGGAGTGGGAGAGAACAGGGGCCCGCCGCCCCGGTGCCGCCGACGCGACGAGACGAGACGCTGCGGAGGAGTCCGGAGTCGAGGTCTCGAGGAGAGAGTGTGATAGAAAGAGAGAGGAGCCAGGAATCGAGGGTGCGTAAAGGCAAGCGAGGAGTGGTGGGGAGCGGGTCGGGTCGAGTCGCGTGCGTTTCTTTCCCATCAGCGCACGAGAGCCCGGCGCTGTGGGGGGCCCACATGGCGTTACTATGAGGTGGGCCCCGGCGTACGAACTGTAGCCTGTAGCCCATGGGGCGGACGTGCGGATTTGGAGGGAGGTACGACGGCGTGATGAAAGTCGAGATCTAGCCCATGGGCCGCACTGTGCTGGCGTATGGAGGGGGTGGGGGGGGGTGACGAGGAAACCAAGCCCACGTCAGCAGGAGTTGGGCTCGGTGGATGATGGGAGCGTGTAGAGGACTGCAACACGTACCCAGCACAGTGTCTACAAATGTCAGGTAGTACTGGATTGAAAAGAAATAACTTCTGGGTGTCCAAAACCATCTATCCTATTGTGTACTAACATGTTTTACTTATTATCTCATCATGTGACATGTTAGATAGTGTAAAACATTTATATACGGTTTAACAATCCAGATCTTACATTATGACAAACAGATGTTTCCGTTTAATATAAACTTTTAATATAGAAAAACATAGAAGGATCACTAAGAAGAATAATATTTTCTTCTAAAATCTTCCATGTTAATTAATTCACTCTACCTTATACCCACTTGTTTTACCATCATAATTATCGTGTGACGTATCTTAGAGGTCCATGTATACGTGGTTTAACGATGTAGATCTTTCACTCATATGCCGGGCAGATGTTTTCATTTAGCAGAAACTATTACGAAAAGCCAACGCCCTTACCAGGGAAGGACCACTAATCAGTAATAATTTTTTTCTCCGCATTCGTCTATCCGTCACAGCGCAGTGTGCAGGAGGCGAGCAGGCAAGAGCAACATAAAGGGAGGGCAGGGCTAGCGCAAGGCAACGAGTAGTGGTGCTGCCGAAGAGAAGAGTGGGAGGAGGTGGCGCCGTGGCGGGGATGACGACCGTCACATAGTTAATCATGATCACTTCCTAAAAAATACTGCTCTCACCATCTCAAAATAGGTGAGTGAACACTTTGGATTCAAATTTTGTCTCAAAATAACCGATCATACTTCCCCACCTATCACATACCCTTTAAATTTCTTCACACCTATTATTTTTTATTTTTCTCCACTAAATTATCCACTTATTTTGGGACAAAAGATAGTACCCTCGGTGGGTTCGGCTAAAACAAAAATATTTGCCACTATTACGTTAATTGTGCACTGGATTAGAAGTGCAATTTTCGGCTTCGCACTAGGCAGAGTGCACGTCGCCCCCACGACTAAGCAATTAAGCATCTTAATTCAATTAGGCCTATCACTAAAACCCAAGCATGCAGCCCAATTAGTTTTGCCGCGAGCCTGCGTCGACCAACGCGTGGCAAGAAGACGACGGTAAATTGCGCGCAGATTCCTTCCTTGTCCTCCATTATCAGAAGCGCTCCACCTCCGGTCTCCTTTCCCGGTTCCCACCCCCAAAGTGCGCTCTGAGACTCCCCCTCACCTCCTGATCACGCTACTGGCCGCGCCTCCCTTTTGTTTCTCTCTTTCTCCTAGCAGCAAGCTTAACCTCGGCTAGTGCTAGTGTAGCACTGTCCCTTCTCCTGCAGCTCGGTCGACGCAACGAGTTCATGGAGACGGCGTCGAGCCCGGGCACCGTGGAGGCGGCGACGGCGGCGGTCCCCGGCCTGTCCATCACCGTCGAGAAGAACCCGCCGGAGGCGCGCTTGCTTCAGCTCGGCATCAAGTCGTGGCCCAAGTATATATAAGCATAGTTGATCTTAGTTTGGTCGTTCATCATTAATTTCCATTGATTTTGATTTGCGAGCTTACTTTGGTTTGTGGCTGTGATTAATTGAGTAATTAAGGTGGGGATGTCCGCCGGGGAGGTTCCCGCTCAAGTTCGACGCGAGGCTGACGTGCTACCTCCTCAAGGGAAGGGTTAGGGCGTCCGTCAAGGGCTCCGGGAAATGCGTGGAGTTCGGCGCCGGTGACCTCGTGGTCTTCCCCAAGGGCCTCAGCTGCACCTGGGACGTCGTCGTCGGCATCGACAAGCACTACAACTTCGACACCGCCTAATTAAGCTAGCTAATTAACTCGGCACGATCGACATGCATGCATCATGCTCGTCTTCTTATTGCAGTCGATCTCCGTCTTTAATCGCTTCAGTTCACTAACTCGCAAGGCATGCATCTTGTAAGTGTTGTTCTTGGCAAGTCGATATTATACCTTGATGATCTCATGATCTGTGTGTGGTATCTATGACCTTCTGTAAAATAGAACGATGCCATGCCATAGGATGATCCAAATTGCTAGATTAATTATGGGAGTAGCTAGGTTCAGGAGCGATATCAATATGCATATGCCATCATATCTGTAATATCACGGTACTGCAAATATGGTTAATTTTGGATGCTTTATTCGACCGTCTCTGCTGTTATCAATCATCAGCGTCACAGGAGAGAACAAAAGCCAAAGGCAGCCACTGTCTCTAGTTCAGCGACACCTGGGCGATATGCCTGCACTAGCTCGCTTTGCCTTTGAGCTTAATGATGATCATTCGCCATTTTCACCGGCCGGCTTTCTTTTGGTGATGCGCCTCTCTTTTGATTAGCTTCAGTGGTCTCGAGACCGGGCTTTGGACCGGCTGCGTGTTTTGTTGTGTGCACACCAGGTTGAATTGCTTGTGCGATGTTACTATCAGTGATGGAGCTAGCACCGAGCTAGCTACTCCTACTAGTGAAAGGGACGGTCCACGACGCAGTCCCCGGCTCCCCCGCCGTGGTGCTGGACTGCTGATGACTTGGCTTCACACTTCACTCTCATCACGCTCTGTGACTCTGAATTTTGAGGACACTGTTAGTATTTGGGCCTTTGAGGGTGTGTAATCGCAAGCAGTGTTTCACTTCCTGTCTTTCCCATCCCTACCACGGTAACCAGCCCCTCCGCAACGGGAACACTGATCATGGTTCTTCATCTTGTTACTTGCATGATTAAACTGACTGGTACGTCTGCGCACCTTCTAAGAATTTAGGTCCTGCACTGGAGCGTTCTGAGAAACGACTCCCGGGCCTTTGTGTGTGATATGTCGGATCACTTTTTGACGTCAACAGAACCCAAGCGAGAGCGCATCAGCCGTTATGTCTCCTGTTGCTGCTCACCAATAGAAAAGCAGCGTAGCCGGTTGATGCGCCACGGACGGGTATTCCCAATGTAGGACTCCAGCTCCGCATCCATAGGGACTCATCGTACAACGCCTACCTCACCAATCTGTTCATGAATGCTGCACTCTAGGGCTTTGTTGTTGATGTGGTGAATTAAAGACATTAAATCTTTCGGTGGTATGGTTGGTGCAAAGAAGTCGGCGGCGGTGGTGGCCTAGGTTTTGCTGAGCTAGACTCGCTTGACTTGTCCAACAATAAGATCATCAAGAGAAGCAGCCTTCAGCGGATGACGGATAGGCTAGAGTTGGGCAGTCCAATGGTTGATCCTTGCCTTGAACATGATTTCTGCTAGCCTCTCGAAGTATACCAAATGCTCCAGGCTGTAGCACCTTGACCTTTGTAGCAACTAGCAACCTCATCATCGGCAAGGTGTTCAATGGAGTACTTTCCAAACAGCACAGTCAGAAAGTGCTCATGTTCTGAGTTTCGACATGGGAGGCTCTCTAGTCACTGTCGTTCAATACGGCCTTCATCGAGTCACACACGGTGCATCCGGACCACACCACCGTGTTCTAACCACGAGACCATCTATAGAGAACTTAGCTTCTCTTTTGATGGCAAGCACCATGAGTGGAGGCCCCTCAACCATTGGCTCACGTCATTCCTTAGGCGGGCCTACTTTGCCCCTGATCTAGACACATGGATCAACCTCAACTCGCAGCAGTGAGAGGGACATATCACTGCCTACAAGGTCATCTTACACAGGGATGACCCCGGTTGCGCCGAGACCACTTGAAATATTGGGAAAGAATTGTTTCACAAGATGGGTGGGTGTAGGTATATAGTGGATTACAACCACTTATATGGGCAAGCTGAGTCTTCCCTTCAATGATAACATTAATAGAATGCAATCAACCATCCATCTCAACAAGTCAATGTGATATATCAGATCAAACAACTTGGAAAACCACCAACGGAGGTGATTTGAATTGATATGGAAAGTTAAAAAAGGACTGTCTACCCAATTTTATGGTCAAGAGACGAAAATCAAACTCAATTTATAATTAGGGGAGGCAAAATGACATTTTTCTCTATAGAAAAAGACAGCCTACAACACAGGCATGTATTGGGCGCGAACAAAGACAAAGAAGGCTGGCCCGTCCTACACAAATCGTGGGGGTAAGAGTAGACCGCCGAATTGGGCCGTTTACTGGGCCCTTTTATGGGCCTCCGCTTGCTACATGCACGAAGCCTTTCAGGGAAAAAAAACATGAAAGCAATTTTTAGAGAGAAAGCAAAATATAGTGCTAATTCAAGTCAAATTTGCTGCAGCGTAGAAAAAAATACTGCAGCGTGTGATGTGCTGAACATATCTCTGATAGCTCAATCCTCTAGAAAGCTGAGTTCATCACGCGATAGCCGGCTACGGCTCTCGAGTCTGAACATCCCAGCGAGGAAGAAAACGGTAGCCCGTGTAAGAGCATGGCTAATAATATAGCCAACAAGTTAGCTTATAGTCTTCTTATAGCCCACTCATATAATGGTTAGCTCTCTATCTTTAATGCATGATCCACATGTCTGTCTCATATGCTGTCTTGATTCTTGTGTCTGAGCTGGCTATAGCTTATAGTCAGCTTCTCCTCTCTCTCCTCCCTTCTTTCTTCCACATCAGTATTTAGTTGGCTTATAGTCTGCTATTATAGTTGCTCTAAGTCGCATCAAGATTCAAGATCCCCCTACTTTTTGACTCGGAAATATCAGAGCCATAAATAGGCGATGATACGTTCAGCATCCACGACCTAATCTCGATGAGTCGATGTCTCCCAAGCCTCTGACTTTTAAAGGATGCAAAGGCAGACTCATGCAACCGTACGACTGCACGAGCAGCAGGACATCGACATGCAAGAAATTTCAGTTCAGGGATCGGTGTGGATCTCTATCAGATAATTAATCACCCGCGGCGACACATTGAACAGCTCGATCTGCATGCAAAAAGGGAGGGAAAACAACACCTGTAATGTCCCTGAAAAGGATTGACTGATACTACTAGTTAACTGCATCAGAAGAAGGAACAGATAAGTCGGAGTGATATTGAGTGCTAGGTTTTGTTGATGAATTATCTAAAAACATATTTTTGTTGATGATCTTCGATTGAGTTTCTTTACTATTCTTAAGAAAGATACCTTGAGATGCCATATTTTTTTAATGTAAAATTTTGGTGCCCTTTTCTAAAGGACCTGTTAAATTATGTGCTCGAACGTGTTAACCTGTACAATGTGATGACAAAAGACACTTTCCAGATTACGATCTAGCATTGACTGTACTTCATAAGAACCTGTCTCCTGGGAACATGAATCATCAAGAGGACAACTTTGATAAGCATCTTTCAGCATGTCATCAGTTTTGACAGCACAACCTCAGACCAGCTAGGATCCTTATTGTACTTGTATACCGCTGACTTTGCATCTTGTATATACACTACTGATTTCTGTCCCTTTTAACTGAATCTTAATTAGTATTTAAACAGCTACAATGACAAGGCTCGAAATGGAAGCCATCAGTTCTCCAGCAGGCCGAGAGCGACACTCGACTATTTTTTACAAGGAATCTAATGCAAATTTTGGCCAAATGAACTGTATTGAATCAACAGATGGAAACATTTGAGTATTTGCAAGAAGAGAGGTTAGCTACCATTTCCTCTACTCCTCTTGGTGCATTGACTATGTGATATTCCTTGTGATTCATTAGGTATCTGCATCCCTTATCTCATATAGTATGTTCTGATTCATTAGGTATCTGCATCCCTGGTTATCTCATCCAATTCTGACCAATTTGATTTTAATGAAACAATCAACTTCCCGCACGGTCTCGAGCCTCCAAGTTGCAGATTTGGAAATATTATAAATGGTTAGCTAGCAAGCAACTGCAACCAGACAACCATGTCTTCAACTGCTGATAAATCATTTGGTCCATCATCTAAAAATAACCCTCTGCTCTATCTTAGACTAAACAAGAAAGCGACAACACATTCAGGAAATACAAGAACATGCGCACAACAGAAATTCCTTCGAAGTAGATGAATGGAGTCCGTCATCAAAGGGAAAGCCTTACCATTTCATAAGGACTAGGCTGCCTTAAAGCTTCTACCCTTTATCTTCAGTCTGGACAGAGAAAATTTCAGAGTCAAATAAGTACCACAGACATATTATCAGGGCAGACTTAAAATTCAGAAAGAAACACCATGAGGTATAAAACAGGTCATTATAGGCTAAAATTCTACCGGCATGCATCGTGATCCATGCCACTGGATCATTAACCAACTAGATTCCAAGCAAATGCATAGCTGTTCCTTTCCGATGACGGGAATCATCATACCATGCACCCAGATCATGAGATCCAAAAAAAAGATTCAGGTCAATGCGAAGCTGGTGGCCCATGGGATTCTGAATTTTTGCAGCCAAATTGACACGTCAAATGTCAGTGATACTCATAAACAAGGGGGAATACAACGGTATCAAGACATGCTTGCAGGAATGTATCACATTACATGCATAGAGTAGTAGAAATATACTGCTTATTTTTTTTTCGGTCCTCACATGGCACACTAATCTAATCTTGTCAGGATGAACAGCTAGAACAGAAACTGATAGGAGCTAGCTCTGAGCGAATGGGAATGGAGAACAACAGCAAACCGGAACTCGGCTACAGCATAATCTAATTATCTAACCAAGAAGCAGGTAGATCAGATTCTGTCGTGTTACGTCTCACCCGATTTCTTAAAACACAAAACCCTACTGAACTGATCCAAAGTCAGAATATCCACGTATAGATGTAGCGAATCTGCGCGTAAGCACAAGCAACACGAAGAGAAAATCGCAGATTAATCAGCGAACATGCAAAGCGGAATTTGGCAACTGCAGATGCGGAGTTGGAGAAAAAAAAAACTGCAGATGCGGCAAGTGGGGAAGTTTGTTGCTCTGAATATGTTTACCTGTGGTTTTGTTTTTAGAGATTTGTTCCGGTTTAATAAAAAATATCTCGAGATACCAAATCATTTATCATCGTTGGATCTAGCTGAGTAGGATGTGCATGGTAAGATTCAACGATTATAAACGATTTGGTATTACGAGATATCGGTACCGAGTTTTACTCCCATCCTTCCTTTTGTACCTCGAGATACCGATACCTCACAGTACCAAATCGTTTCTGATCGTTAGATCCAACAGTGCACATCCTACTTAGCTAGATTCAATGGTAAGAAATGATTTGGTACCTCGATGTAGGTACATAAGGAAGGATAAAAGTAAAACTCATTGGTAGCTCGAGATATTTTTATTAGTTTTTGTTGGAGTGAAATAAATATCTTATTTTTATCACCCCAAAGTGTGCAGATGAGATTAGTCCATCCTCGCAGGTCGATTTAATTAGGGCTCCGATAGGTGACAGGGAGATAAACAAACCAGACGCTGACCTTGAACTGGTGATGATCATCGATGGCGATGGCGAGAGATCATCCGGCTGCGTCGGGTCTCCACAAGGAGTTGCTTGTTCTGTTTGGGGATCGTTTACTTAACAGTTTTACGGCGAGATCGAAGCGGTTAAAACCCTAAACTAATTCCGAGATAGAGGCTTGTCTTGGTTTCTTCTATGCAAATGTTTTTGACAACTTGGTAGTAGTTTACTGTTAAGCTTGAAGTATCTTCTCAAGTTGCAATTTGATTAATGCTTAAACGAGGAGTGCATGATTGATGTTGCACGGTTTTTAATCAGATTTTATAAACTGGTGCTCTTTCAGAGACGACAAAGAGCCAGATTAGAGCAGCAGACAGAGTACGTGCTTGCTTGAATTCTGAAGCATTTACGAAATAAATATGACAGAGTTTATTCTATATAAAAAGAATCTCCATTTTTCTCAACCTCCAATAAGATTGCGTGGCTGTCAGTTTTGCACGTCGACTGAATATCAGAATTCTGAACAGTCCAGAAGAACTGTACCGTTCATCTGTGTATGTATATGAAATAGCATCAAAATGCTTTGTATTTTACGAAAACAGAGCGGCTTCCCTTGTTGACCGGAACAAAAGGATCAGCTTGATTTAAACAAAGTCGATGACCTTGCAGGATGCGTTTCCCAAATTTATTCACACCAAAGTCCTCTTCGATGACGATGGACTATTTGAATCTTTTAGTTGACATTGCTCATTTGCACTTTAGTTAATCTGAGCAAATGATTGGTGATGGTACTTCATGATGTGGAACAGTGAAAGTGTTAGTCAATATGCGAGCTCGAGGTACGATCAAGTATAGTACTGTTTCTACTCTGTTTTGGTAATTTTTACATTGCCAGCAAAAGAAAGCATAAAACAACACACAAAAAAGAAAATCAAGTTTTACCACCAACATCCAGTCTATCCATGATTACGCAACTCTGTACTTGCACTTTGCACTCTGTGTAGCTGATAAGGTCGTAAGGACTAAGGACCAACGCCGATGTGAAACGAAACCTTCTATTTCAAACAAAAAAAAACTCTAATCAAGAGTTCCCTCTTATAGCTTTTTTTTTTAATTGTGTTGAGTTGTTTCTCTCTCAGAGATATTAAAGAGTTATCGTTCTGTTGAACTTCCTTATATAAAAATCAAATCTGCCCAACTAGCCACCTACAGTTTGTTTTCACTCCTTTTAGATGAGTTTTTCACTTCCATTTTATGTGCACAACATCACAGGACCATTCAAATGGAGCAGGACAGGATACCAAAAAACAAAACGAGGTAAGATATTGCGAACCACAATTCACAAAAAATGGAAGGCGAAATTAATTTGAAACCATACACATCCACACTCGTCGTCGTTTGTCTCACAGGGGATGACAGGGAGCGCAAGCACACCACCACATCATTAATCACGTCCTAGATAGACAGCTATTCCCTCCCTCTCAAAATAAATACTTCACTTTTGGTGCTACATCTGTTTCTTAATGTAAAATGTTTGAATTTTTTTGTTGCAACGTTTGATCATTCGTTTTATTAAAAAATTTTAGTACAAATGTAAAAAAAAGACAAGTCACGTTTAAAGTTCTTTTGATAATAAAGTAAGTCACAAGCAAAATAAATAATATTTTCATAACTTTTTAAATAAGACAAATGGTCAAACATTATAAGAAAAGGTTAAATATCTTATATTATAAAAATGATGGAGTATCATTTATTTATCTCATGAAGATTTTATCTTTTAAACAATTATTATATTAGATTTTGTTAAAGTAAGGATAAAATGTCTTAGGATATAAAATAATATGGAACAATTGTATTGAGGACTGAAAAAGTAAAAAAAAAATAATCTATCAAGTTTTGTATTGGTACGTGTGAGGTGGCTAAGAGCATTTAAAATACAAGACCCTAGTGGTGCTTTTTATATCCTCTATATCATAAAAACTAGTAACAATAATCTTTTAATATAAAAACTATTAATTCACGTTTAAATTTTATGTTAGGACTCTCGTTAGGTCTTAAAAGTATGATAGAAATAATGTCTTGCGTAAAATCTGTTTTTTATTTTTCTTTACTTGCTTACCATATCATATTTTATCCACTATAACAGTTCATGCAATTATATAGGAAACGTACAAGTAATTGTAAATGACTCTGTATAATAGTTCATTTAGTTATATAAACATGGTACAACTAATTGTAGATGACTTAAAATTGAGTTTTTTTTCTGGGGCGCCATCCAGAATCTCGCGGGGATCCCGAAACGGCTCCCACCCGCAACCGCCGCAGATCCCATCCACGGAAGATTCACCGCGCAGTGGGCCCTGCTGCCAAAGGCCAAAACGGCGAAACCCACCCGTCCGCTGTTCCGTTTCCCGTTTTGTTATTATTTAACAAAGTTGCGACCCTGGCAAAAAATTTCGTCATCTCATCGCCCGCACGGCGACCCTGGCCACCGTTTCTCATCTCCTATAAATCCGGCGCACCGTTTCTCCCCAGCCTCCCACGCCCAGCCCTGCCGCCGTTTCAGCAGAGCTAGTTTGATCGGGGAAGAGGGGGTTGCCGAGGAGGAGGGAGGAAGATGGCGACGTGCGCGGCGGACCTGGCGCCGCTGCTGGGGCCGGTGGCGGCGAACGCGACGGACTACCTGTGCAGCCGGTTCGCGGACACGACGTCGGCGGTGGACGCGACGTACCTGCTCTTCTCGGCGTACCTCGTGTTCGCCATGCAGCTCGGGTTCGCGATGCTCTGCGCGGGCTCGGTCAGGGCCAAGAACACGATGAACATCATGCTGACCAACGTGCTCGACGCCGCCGCCGGAGCGCTCTTCTACTACCTCTTCGGCTTCGCCTTCGCCTTCGGGACGCCGTCCAACGGGTTCATCGGGAGGCAGTTCTTCGGCCTCAAGCACATGCCCCAGACGGGGTTCGACTACGACTTCTTCCTCTTCCAGTGGGCCTTCGCCATCGCCGCCGCCGGCATCACGTCGGGCTCCATCGCCGAGAGGACGCAGTTCGTGGCGTATCTCATCTACTCCGCCTTCCTCACCGGGTTCGTCTACCCGGTGGTGTCCCACTGGATCTGGTCCGCCGACGGGTGGGCCTCTGCCTCCCGCACGTCGGGGCCTCTGCTCTTCGGCTCTGGCGTGATCGACTTCGCCGGCTCCGGCGTCGTCCACATGGTCGGCGGTGTCGCCGGTCTCTGGGGCGCGCTCATCGAGGGCCCCCGCATCGGTAGGTTCGACCACGCCGGCCGATCGGTGGCGCTCAAGGGCCACAGCGCGTCGCTCGTCGTGCTCGGGACGTTCCTACTGTGGTTCGGCTGGTACGGATTCAACCCCGGGTCGTTCACCACCATCCTCAAGACCTACGGCCCGGCCGGCGGCATCAACGGTCAGTGGTCCGGCGTTGGCCGCACCGCCGTGACGACGACCCTGGCCGGCAGCGTGGCGGCGCTCACCACGCTCTTCGGGAAGCGGCTCCAGACGGGCCACTGGAACGTGGTCGACGTCTGCAACGGGCTGCTCGGCGGCTTCGCCGCCATCACCGCCGGGTGCAGCGTCGTCGACCCGTGGGCCGCGATCATCTGCGGGTTCGTCTCCGCCTGGGTGCTCATCGGCCTCAACGCGCTCGCCGCGCGCCTCAAGTTCGACGACCCGCTCGAGGCCGCCCAGCTCCACGGCGGGTGCGGCGCGTGGGGGATCCTCTTCACGGCGCTCTTCGCGAGGCAGAAGTACGTCGAGGAGATCTACGGCGCCGGCCGGCCGTACGGCCTGTTCATGGGCGGCGGCGGCAAGCTGCTCGCCGCGCACATCATCCAGATCCTGGTCATCTTCGGGTGGGTCAGCTGCACCATGGGCCCGCTCTTCTTCGGGCTCAAGAAGCTCGGCCTGCTCCGCATCTCCGCCGACGACGAGACGTCCGGCATGGACCTCACCCGGCACGGCGGGTTCGCGTACGTCTACCACGACGAGGACGAGCACGACAAGTCAGGGGTTGGTGGCTTCATGCTCCGGTCCGCGCAGACCCGCGTCGAGCCCGCAGCAGCGGCGGCGGCGGCCAACAACAACCGGGTGTAACCAATCAAAGAACGAACGTCGTCACACGAGAAGAAATCACGGGTTTCTCTCTCCGATCTCGATCTCGATCACGTCATAAATTAAATTTGATCCCATGTTTGATTTGCCAAATGCTTTTGCTTTTTCCGCTCTATCTTCTCCGTGTTGCAAGACTGTAAAAACAACAGTAGTAGGGTGGACGAGTGTCCTTCGCTTTTCTTCTTCTCGTGTACATGCATGCGTACGTGTCTTAGAGTGTGTGGTGCGGTGTGTGTGTGAGGATGGAAGAATCAGAGGTAGGGTTTAATTTTCTTTTGCAAAAAATGGTTACTGCTTCTATTATTATTGTTATTATTTTGTGGTCGAATTTTATCACCATAAGGGTGTGGTGGAATGGTGGTCAAGATAGGTGGCTGTACAGGGTTCAAAGACTTTGTTTGCGTGGGGTTCTTTTGTCCTGTGCTCCACCTCTCTATCAAAACTTTGGCTTGTTTCATGGAATCTAGTGGTTTGAGAGCGTTTGTTTTTTATGCAGTGCTGTGTGTGTTTACGCTTTTATTTTATACCAAAAGCATCACATTTAAATTCTTCCCTGGAGTACTTGTTTATGCTGAATCAGCACATATCCTGAGTGTTATCTTTAGCCTTATACATATTCTGTGTGCACATTTCTACTCGCCAGTCAAGTCGTTTCGGAAATAAAGGTTACCAGTACACTGGCTATGCAGATGACTTTGTGCAATTGTGCATATCAGCATATGGCACCTGTCTGGCGAGAAAGTAAACATTAGTATAATTGTGAAGAGTGAACAATTGTGTGATAACTACGACCACAAATCAAACAACATCAAACAACCTATATAGACGGAACGGATTATCCTATGTTTCACCACTACCGGAACGGATTATCCTATGTTTCACCACTATCGGACGGCCGGATTATATCAAGTTTGGGTTTGCTGTTCTTGTTCCACCAAATGTGAATCGAGCATGAGGCATGCATCTCGACATGGCACGCATAGCAATTTTAGTAACTAATCTGTCTGTCTCGAAATAAAAAACGATAGATCTGTCGCACACGGTAGCGTTAATTTTGACATTTTTTTGGTTGTTTAGCATATTACTATTAGTCTTCATCTGCCATTATTATCATACCATTACTATCATTCCCAGTATGTTTGAATATTATTGTGCTATATCCTGTGCTATAGCTGTTTTTCTATGAATTAATGCAACGTGTGGTGCACTGGTAAGTTAGGAAAATGAAGTCTGCAAAATGCTCGGTACAACTATTTACTATATAACATACTCCTGGTATTACATTAGGATAAATACTCCTGCTATTTATTACTATATAAATAGCCCTTTCCGCTTTAATGAAAAGTGGGGCTACGGCATTTTTCTAAAAAAAACATTAGGATAAATAGTGGCTAATTAGTAGAGTATCATGTAGTATCTTTTGTATCCTCGTTTTCTAGTTCTGAAGTTAATATATGTAACATTTTAATCCAGGACAATTATCCACACACTCCCTACATGTAAAAATTCAACATATGTATGCACTACAATACTTATCTCTCTCTTTCACCAATGCTGCCAAATAAGTCGCTACTAGGAGACGCTAATAGGAGACCGAAAGAGATTGGAATCATTGGATAGTACTACAACATGCACTAGCCTCACCTCTCTCTCACCAGTTACAACTTACAAGTGGACTCAGGAAAACACAGGTTGACAGCAGAGCTAGCGCTGATCTGCAAACGCACGGCTTAAGCAAATTAGGCCAATGTCATCAAGTGAGGACCAATCAGCTGCCTGCGTCAAATCTGTCACGAAACAAAAGGACTGGTTGGGAGAGAACTCGGGGGCGAGAGCACAGATGGGGGAGCTATAGCTATCATATCCCCGTCAAGATTCCCACTGCACGGCTGCCGATCAAAAAGCAGTGGAAAAAATCACGACTTGATTTAACTTTTGTAGCGGATGAGATAACAGGGGGATTAGGGGTGTGTGTCGTATCGTTTTCACAACAGAAAGCCGAAACTACTGGAGTGTAGTACACCACTAAATTATGCACGCTGCTAATCGCTTATCACCTGTAAACCGGGAATTTTTTACGTGAGGAGAAAAAAGGAGCCCTTTTCGCCTTTAATTTCAATGGGGGTAAGAGCGCACGAGTACGGAAAAGGACACGAGCGCACTTCCACCTCGTACTCCAGCAGGAGCTCGCCGCAAAGAAGCCGGGGCCGAAAACCTTTGTGATGTCACGACTCACGACACACGACACGAACCAATGAAACCGGAAGGCACGGCACACTCGCGCGCAGCGCACCGGCGCGGCACGGATCACGGTTTTTTGGGGGCGGGTTCGTATCTCCTCCTGAAGCCCGCCGGAAGCGGACGCGCGCGCGGACCCTCGCCTCGGCCTCACCCAACTCGCGCGCGATCGGTGACCGCGTCTCGTCTCTCTTTTTTTCCCCCTCTCTCTTGCCCCGTGAAGCGAGGGATCGATCGAGACCCTGACCCCGAACCACCAGGCCCCGTCCGTCTAGGATCCACGTACGCCGCCGAGCGACGCAGGGCAGCGAAACGGGCGCGCGGCAGCGTGGGGGAGCCGCGCGCGGTCTCGGTGGATCACGGGCATACCGCGCGCCCTCGCCGTCCGATGAGGACACAGCCGCGCGGCACGCTACGCACGCGACGTGAGCAACCGTAGCAGTAGAATTATAGTAATACGGGCTAGCTGCTGCAGCATGCGTGCTGCCCACATCATCGATGTGCATGCAGCCGCGTCGCTAGCATACTTGTGCATATACATGCATGTGTGGTGTATGATCGATATGATACACATTGTTTAACGGCAAGATAATGCCGCGTATTAATTATTTTGCGGGGAGATGATAATGCCGCGTGATGCAGGCGTACAGAGCTCTGAGGCGAGTGTCCATTTGTCCCGGCCTCTCGTTGCGTCAGTCAGCAGCTTGCGGATCCTGCCACCCATGTAGGTACAGATGGGTTGAGAAGTTTGTTTAATCTATCAGCAAGGATCTGCTCTTACAAACAAACGTTTCAAACTCGGTTTAAGATAATGGATGATCGAGCCTCGAAAAGTTCCCCTTTTTTTTTTGAGCGGGCTGGAGCGACAGCTTTTGACGACCCGAAAGATTAGTACCCGTAATTTAATGGCGACGGCTTAGCTCAGGTCAGCTCGTCCCAGCATCCAACTAGGATAGTATTTGTACACTAGTCCTGTAGGTACTACGTACTCTCGTTCTGTGTCACGAAAAGGTTCAGTGTAAACAACTCCAACACCGTGACTAGAATAATAGAGTGCGAGCAGCGGAAACGGAAGGGCAGAAGAGTTGGTGAAACGTGAGAGTGAGACACTGATCGGTGGTGAAACCGTTGCTGGAATCTGATGTTGGACTCAACCGATGCCCTCATGGTCAAATTCTGGAGTGGGGCGCACATGCCAACGAGAACACCGGCTGGATTGGAATCTGCGCAATATGCATGCATGCAGGTATTATAATCTGTTTAATCTGTTCCCTGTTTCCCTTTTCTTTTTTGCAGGCTGCACAGTTGCACTCTCACGTACTTGACGTGACAAGCGTATCCCGTCCCTGCTTCCAACGAGGTGGCGGTGTGTTGGGATCGTTCTGTCCAAAGCTTCGGAGGGGTAGCTCTTGTGCACTGTGTTTCGTGATATCTCATCGGGCTATGCAGCAAATAGGATATTTCCGTACTACTGTTCATTAACCTATAGACCTAATAAGTAAAACATATTTGTTAGTGAGCAGTACTGCAGAAGCAATACTATCGAGGAACTGGACTCACTCTACAGCTGGTGAAGAAAACAAATCACACTGCAGCGATGCTTCACACATCGGCCGAGCGCAGAACAGCGAATTGACCAAGTTGAGGGTCAGGGAGAAAGCCTAGGGAGTAATTGGCATATTTATAAACTAAAAAATTAAAATAATATATATATATTGATTAAAAATTCAAAGCTAAAAAAATATGGTAAAAATTTTAAAATTAATTTTAAATTTAAGTTAAAGTTAAAATTTTAGTTTATAAATATAAGTAAAAACAAAAAGACCGAGGTCCGTCGCCCGGTCTGCCGCCGAGGAGTAAAAACAGGAAAAGCAGTGATGCTTTCGCGATGCTTGCAACGTTGAGGACGGCCAGAAGCCAGTGTGTCTGATACTCTGATATGTGATTACTACTATCTGCATGTGAGAAGATGGTCAGTGATGGGGAAGCCCTACGCTTAGGGAAAGAAAGGGACTGAATTTATAAGGCTTGCGCGAGCACGAAACGGTGACCATTGTCAAAGGTGAGTAGGTGACAAAGGCCTGCCGGACTTATCGTTTTGTTGAAAAGAAAAGGAAGGGGAGGTATAGGGCTTGAAAGTAGAGATCGCATAGTCCCAAGCGTTGCGAAAAAGCACACAATTTGTTAGTTTCGAGTACCGTGCAGATCTTTCTTCTCGTCCTTCCCGCGGTTCTATTGCCAAACTATTCCATGAGAGCTACTCTTCACTGCAAGTGATTCTATTATGAAATCAGTATATTTTCCTCAGTTGTACCGATATTGTTACTTTTTTAAGGAGACTATCACTTGGTTGTACTGTACATCTAAATTACCAAAAATTTTATGATAGTTAACAAAATCACTCAAGCCGTGCACCAAATTTTTAGTGTAAAATACTGATATCTTAATGTACATAGTAATCAGAGAGACCATTCTTTTAAGATTTTCGGTGTTTGTATTTTAAAAAGATAAAGATTCAACCTTCACGTTGAAATGGTAATTGTACCGAAGGGCAATAAAGTTCAAAAATGAAAATGTACCATGCCGGTATTCTTCTGTAAGTGAGACCAAAGACATTGGTTGATACTAATAACTGTGGTACTGATCATATTTGCTTGATTTTTTATTATCTTTCTTAAGGATGACAATATTTACGTCGTATATTGTGGATCCGTAGGAAAAAAAACCAAGCCGATCGACTAAACATACTTCGTAGAAAAGAACTATGCCGACTAAACGCACTTCTAAAAAAATAAGAACTATTCTGACTAGACGTACTTCATGATGAATGATTTGTCTATAGATACAAACAATGATATACAAATAGGCCTGCTAATGGGTTGAATGTAAATGGATTAAATGGGTTGGTTTTAATTTGGATTGTGTTTGGTTGAGTGCAAATGGATTGTAACTTCAAATGGTCTGGATTGGATTGGGTTATAGAGACAAATGGATTGGTATGGACTGGATTTGGTTAGGTTAGATTATTTTAGGTTCTAAATAGATTTAACCCGTGGAGGATAAATGAATCCTTTAATTGGATAGCTAATGGATAAGATAATAGACATACGTGGGGCCCACATATAGAAATCGACCAAAATTTGTACAAACTTGCTTTTATAAATAACAGATCATCCCACTAAATTTTAGTCAAATTTGATAAACTTTTATAGTGTGAACGCGAGTTTTAAAATTTTAGATCCGAGTTTATACATATGTGCATCCATTTTGCAAGAGTGGGTTGAATCCATTTTAACTAAATGGGTTGGTGCGGGTTAGGCTAAAATTAAAGTTGAATGGGTTTGAATTGGATCCCAATGAAGAATAATTGGTGCGGGTTAGTGTGGTAGACTAATTAGCAAAGAAATAAGATTGTAACAGATTTGGATTGGATAACAATCCACTGGCAGACTTATATACAAAGATGAAAGATTTACGTACTTTGCAAACACCGCAGAATCTTCCTAAGTTTTTATATTTGAAAATATAGTATTGCATGTTAAAATCCTAGTACTCACGTCCTGAAACGTACTAAATACTAGAATGAGATTTGATTCATTCTATAATTAGGATGAGTTAAATCCTATTCTAGTTAACTATAATTTTGAACGGACGAATATAACGTTTCACTTGTGTGCGTTCGTCGCGAACGAACGTGCCGTGGCGGTGTCGGAAGGCTTGGAGCGCCCACTGGGAATCCCAACAACGCTTCCAAAACCAGCAACACACCTGTCGTCCAAAGATGCCACACTCGCCACATTTTACGCCAGCTTTTGACCTGACATGAAAACTGTCGATCCATGCATACGTCACAACTTACGACGGCGCATTTCCGGATTACACGAGATCCCAAGTTGCATGTACGGAGTAAACTACTAGCCTAGCTAGAGTCGTAGCCTCAGTACCCTACTGTACTGACAGGCGTTGAAGTAAACGGCTCAATAATACTCTCTCTATCTAAAAAATCAATTCTCCGGTTTTTTATGTTCAATATTTGATTATCCGTTTTATTTAAAATTTTTTTAGAAAATTAAAAAAAATTAGTCACACGTAAAATACTATTCATGATTTATCATCTAATAAAAATAAAAATATCAATCACAAAAAAATTGAATAAAACGAAGAGTCAAAAATTGTAGATAAAAAATAAAAAATTGGTTTATTTTAGAAGGAGGGAGGAAGCACTTATTACTGTAGCTAGCCGTCTGTGGTGCAGCATGCAGAGCTCGCTGCCAAAAAAAATAGTGCAGCTCTACGTACGTAGCAGAGTAGGGCCGCGTTCGGCTGGTGAGCATAAATTAATTTATGTCCTAGCACAGAAACGTAATAATAGATTATTATATGATTAATTAATTATTAATTATTAAAAAATATAAAATAAATTAATATAATTTTTTAAATAACTTTTTTATAATGTAAAAATATACCGTTTAGCAGTTTAAAAAGCGTGTGCGTGAAAAAGGAGGTAAGTTACTTACCATGCCCAGCCGAACGCGGCCTATATTGTGAGTAGAGTCTCTCGGATCATATGTCTCTGGCCATCACGGTTCAACGCCCAGCGGAGCAAGTCTACACCCCTATACGGAACGCGACGGCCACGCGAGTTATTGCGACCGCCGTACGTACCGTGCCGGTCGGCCATCCGGCGGCGGGGTCTTCGTCCTCACGGATGCATACATAGATCATGGATACTCGATAAGGGGTGGTTGTTTGAATTTTTAAAAAACGTATTTGTAAAATATATATATATATATATGTATTATCAACGATCGGAAGTTAAGGCTGTAAATAAAATTTGATAAAAAACTACACACAATCAATTATAATTTAAGATTAAAATTTAAATTTTAACTTACAAGTATAAGTAAAAACGAAAAGATAGTTCATACTAATATATCGGATCCACACGCCGCTGACCCGACCACAGCAGAATCGCTGGATCAACCATGGGGCTGGCCGTGCGTGGAGGTATACGTCGAGTGCGTGGAGGTAATTTGCCCGCGTGCGCAGCAATGTTTGAACGTCGAGTGAACTGATGACGAGCAGAAGAGCTCAGCGCTGACCTGACTCCCGAGCAACTACTATTTCGTGTGGGGACTCAGGCTCATGTGCAGTGCACTTTGGATGCAGGGGACAACCACCGTGGGCCAGTTGATTGGGAAATCAACGACCAGGGGGAAGACGCGAGCGCTGAACTGATCAAGCAGCATGCAAATCGCTCGCTGCCTGCCTCTGATAGTCTGATCGCAATTATGTGGTTTACTACTAGTAAACTGGTACCAGGTTTTCGATTGGAAGGCTGCGTTTAAAAAGTCAAAATGGCCGCTTAATCTAGCGCAACCATGATATCAATGCGTGCAGGCTTATATAATGCTCGGCTGATTGATTACTGCAGCTGCTAGCTAGACCAGTAGGCCTACCGTGATGGTTTTGCCTTTTTACAAGTCAGCATCCTGGCAGGTTTTCATATATATATTTTTTATTTAACACTCCGGCCGCAGATCGCACGCATTTATTTTTGCAGATTTTTAAAGTACCGTATGTCGTTTTTACTCAACAGTGGGCACATGTATGAATTGATGAAGATATTTTTCAGAAAGACGGAAATTCAAGCTGTTGAAAGAGATGACACATGCTTTCGTTGTGCACTCCGAAGCAGTCTCTAGCTTCCTTGCCACAAGCACAGTTGACGTGAAAAGGATCGGTACCTGCAACTGCAGAGTGTTAGTGAATATTGAACACAAGTAGTTAGCCCTTCCCTGACTTTTATTTCCAAACTACATGTCAATTTGCCAAATGGTCGAATACAGTCTAATAACAGTGACAGAGCATGGCATAAATGACTGAGATAAGATGCAGTCTGATCTACAGAGATAAGATAAGATTGCTGAAAATCTCTAAAATTCCAAATCCCGTGTTCTTCCCCTACGTACAGACCTTCCTCGCCGTGTCATTCACAACTTGATGAACTCACAAGGAAAGTGTGCTGGTCCAGCTCCAACATCAACTGATCAAACTGCAGGAGGCAGCTTTGGTTCAATGGAGTGCATTACATATTCCCAGAAATATCACCCACATATTAGTTTTCTGTTCAGGTTATGCGCTGCAGATGGGAATTTCTATACAGTAGTGAACTGAAAACAGATGCTTCGGAATAATATGGGACGATATGATTTTCCGGTTCTCTGCAATCCAACTGTAGCCAAAAGTAACGGGCAACGATCAAAGATGTTTGGAGCATGAGCAACAGGCCATGAAGGTATGCATGAGCAGAATCAAGATTTTCAATCAAGATAAGGTCCCAAGGAACCTCCTACAGGTCTGAACTGATGAGAAACTTCTTGTAAGTTTTTGGTCCAATTTGAACTGGAGTGATGGGCAACAAGCACAGCACGGCCCACCACGGGATAGGCCCAGGTGGCTGCCAATAAACTACAGAAATCGTAGGCACGGTCCATTGGTGAAAAGGCCTGCGTGTGCCGGCGGGGAAATGGCGGCTGGCGGTGGCACCCGCGGAGCAGGGAAGCAGAGTGCAAATTCATCAACAGGAGCCAATTACTATTCCAGCCGGTGCACTGAAATCTCAACAGTAGACTATTATTGCAAGTACCGGGCGATCAAAATCCGAGGGACAGTTGGCCTCGAAGTCCAACGACGAGGGGGTGCGGCCACTGAATCCACAAGGGTAGGAGAGAGACAAAGCCGATACAGCTCGAACAGGCGGCCACCGTTGCGGCGAATTGCGAGATCCGCGAGCTCCGGCCCAAGTCCTTTTATACTTAACTCAACGAAGCACGGATGCACGCTGACGAGCAATGGTGGGCTGAATTTGTAAGTGAGCCGACGCACCAAGACATACATACATACATACATACATACATATATAAACAGAAAGACTACACAACGGGCTTCCGTTCGAACGGGATGAATTAGGGAGCTGTCAGTGTCGCGTGTTTTATCGGTGCCACTGCTCTCCTGCGCGCTTGCGCCGCGGGCGTTGCCTCCCTTGAGCAGTGCATTGCTCCTCCACACGCTACTTGTCGGCATCGTCTTCTCTGTGCCCAGCGTCACTGCTCTGCGCTCCATCGTCGTTCCTCCGTGCTGATCGCTGACATCGCTCCTCCATGCTGCCTCATGACGACACTGATATCCCTAGCACCCTCCGTTGTGTCTTTCTCGCGCATCACAACGATACTAGATAATACTAGATACTATCTCCGTTTCATATCGTAAGACTTCGTAGTCTTGTCTAAATTCATCAATTGATGGCTTGATTTTGTTTTTCTTTTATTTTTTGGTGGTTTCTTGTTCTTGCCCTACGCGTTGTCGCATCGCTACGGTTTCTTGTTGTTCTCTCCCTTTTTACCAGTAACTCAGCCAGAAAACCATATGATACTGCCTGGTACCACCTGGTATCATGTGGTATATACATCCTTCAAATTACCCTTTGTCGAGCTGCACCATGATACCAAATAATATCAACCAATATTATCTGGTACCACATGATATCAGTTGGTATTTATCTGGTATTACACCAGTGATATCATATGGTATCACATGATACCAGTTGGTATCATCTGGTATCATACTCCTCTCCTCTATCGGCCTCACCACCAACACCGACCTCCGACCACCCTTTGTGCCGTTCCAGACTTCGTCGCACCATCCGTTTTGTGCTAGTCTCCCGAAGGCGCTCATACTAGATGATACCAGTTGGTAACATATGATACCAACCGGTATGGTACCAACCAATATCAATCGGTATCATGTGATACTAGGGCTGCGTTCGTTTGGGGTGGAAGATGGGTTAGTTATCCAGCGCGAAAAACATAGTAATAAATTAGTACATGATTAATTAATTATTAATTATTAAAAAATATAAAATAGATTAATATGGTTTTTTAAAACAACTTTCATATAAAAAAATTTTCGTAAAAAATACACCGTTTAGCAGTTCGGGAAGCGTGCGCGCGGAAAAAGAGAGGAGTTAGATATCTAACTCTCTGGCCGAACACAGCCTAGATGATACCGGTTGGTATCGTCTGGTATCATAGGCACCGCACAACGAGGGTGGCATGGGGAGGATGCAATGTGAAGTTTGGCATCCGAGGTGTGGCGCCGTGCAGCGAAGTATCGACGCGCGACGGTGCGAGGCACAGCGGAGCCAGAAGGCGCAGGGACAAGAGGCGCGTGAAGTCGTTTGGCACGCGACAATCGGCGGTGATGGATGGACATGTGAATGTGTGAACGTGCAAAGGCAACTGAGGCGTGTAGCCTTAAAGTTGTTTTAATATGTTAGCTTCATTTAATTATCCCGTTGAACCGGGATGCCGTGCTGTAGCTACACTCATATATATATATATATATATATATATATATATATATATATATATATATATATATATGATGTCATTGTCTTTTTTGTCAAAGTTTGATCATTCATGTTGAAGTATAAATAATATTGATTATTTCATTTGACTTTGATTTATTACTAAACAAACTTTTAAATGACTTATAATATTGAATATCTACACAGAAACTTTGAAAAAGACGACGGTTATAGATCTAAAGTTTAATGATGTCATAAAAAAGCTAAGGGAGTATTACAAATACCACTGTATCAAAAAAAACTTCCGCTATTAACTATATATATATATATTATAGATAATATGTATATACATATTACATAATGTAATTTATACTATTTCCATTTTTTATTTGGCACATTTGATTTTTTGGGTCTACATTTGAATTTGTATATATATATATATAATTTATTTATTGCTTTGATTTATTATTACTAAAGAGACTTTGAGAATGTCTTATAATATTATATACTTGCATAACAAAATTCCAAGAGACAAATGATTAAATATAGATATAAAATTCAACGGTGTCATAAAAAAACCCAGGATATTACCGTGTCAAAAACGACACCCATTATTTCCTATTTGTCAATTTGATAATATGTCTAAATATATATATGTCTAAATATATATTACATAATTGACGCCTCAATTTATCTATTTCAAGATTCGGTTTTTGGGACTATATTTAGATCCAAAGTTCAACGTTGTCATTAAAAAACCAGAGAGAGTATTACAAATACATGTGTATCAAATAACATTTTCATAATTTAATTTATGTGTATGTATATTATGTAATTTAATTTATCCACATATATTCATTTACTATTTATAATAGTGTATAATATTTTAATTTATAAATGAATATATGTGTAGAATGGCTATGAGCTAATGTGACATTCGTTGATTAACCTACCGACATACTAAGAGAATCAATGTGAAAGCAGCATACCCGGTGGCAAACATTATATCCTTATATGTATCGCTAATGCTAAATGGTAGATTCAATAAATTGGCTATATTGTATTGGCCATGACGATATTGAATGCTTATGTTTTATTTTTTTATGTCAGTAACATGTTAATTACTGTTCTGACATTATATTATTTTTCTATGTGGACGTATTTTGTTCACAATATAAAAATACTGTAGTTGATGGTACCAGGATATATATACACACACTAGAAAAGTGTCCGCGCGACGGATAACAATAATTTAAATTCTTAAGTACTAAGGAAACACAATTCTGACATATGCAGAAAACAAAGATAGAAATAAATAGGAATTGAGCCAATTAGTTAGGTTTCTTATAGTGGAATTTGTTCATCCGGTTTAAATCCAAGATCTGACATAATCATCTTATTTATAAATAATTATTTTTTCGGTAGTAAATACTCATCTTATTTACGAATAATTATTCGAGATCTTATTTACAAATAGGATCAAGCGCTGTAGTGCTGCCGGTGGACGTTGCTCTAGGTGGACTGTGATGCCAGATACGTGTCATCGTCCTACGCGCGCATGCCGTGGTTATACTTGCACGGACGAAATCATAAACAAGAAGAGACGAGGTTGGAGAAGGGTAGCTACACTACGGTGGATGCTGTTCAGTATAAATTGTGGAAGGCTGAGTGCTGATCAGCACCATGAAACTGAAGCTACTTTCAGGGTTACCGAAAGAGATGGCATCAGCACATAACTGTTCTCTTCTCCTCTGCTCTTGCCTGCCGCTCAGCCGCTCCTTGTCTGCTCCTGCAATGCGGCCGGCTGGCCATGCGTGCGAGGGAGACCCGGGGTCATGTCCGGCGCCAGGCCGGGTCGTCGCCGGTGGCGGCAGGAAACGCCTCCGGCAGCGGCGGCGGCGTCGGCGGCGGCGGGGCGCAGTGCAAGCCGCCGCCACCGCGCACGCCGGTGGCCGTGTTCCCACACGGCGTGGACCCGGTGCAGTTCGCGCTGAACCTGGAGTTCACGGAGGCGAAAAAAGACGCAGCGCGCGCCGCGCGGTCTGACGACCCAGCCGATTCCCGCGGCCCATCGATCGCCGCGGCGCGCACAGTCACCAGCGGTATCGCACCCGGACACGTGAAACCGACCTCGCCGAACTACGAATATGATACGACAAATAATGCATATGCACACGAAACAACGGATGAAATTTTACCAGAGTCATTATTCCATTTTATTATATATATATATATACTTAGATTGTATTTTTTAAATAAAAAAATGACAGCTGATACAGTAGCAATTATATTTTGACAGCTTTAGCACGAGTATATTCCTAATGTACTATAAAGAAAACACAACCTAATATAACGGGCACGGCCATTCATCTTCCTCTTCGTCAAGGAGCTCTTCCACTAAGTCGATGATGTGGGCGAAGCGATCGGCAAAGAAGGCCTCCTGATCTGATGCACCATCGTCATCATTGGCAACGGTGACCACCTCTCCGGACTCGACGCCACCACCATGGCGAGGCGCAAACGCTTCCGCCCTTTCCTGGAGATTCTTGATTCTCATACATAAGTTGGCAATGTCGTCAGTGACATCCTCCTCTGTATCTACCAAGGGGAGTACGGGGTCATACACAAACCCCTCCAGCGTCATGGAGCGGAACCTGGCCGGGTCGTACAGGAATCCTGGGTACAACGGCGTCCACACAGTGGAGAACGGCTGGCCATGTTCCATCGGCGTCGTTGCCATCTCAGTTTCGGCGGCTTGCTCAAATTTGCTCGGGTTGTGTGCTGGGGTGTCAGGGCGTGTGCGGTCACGGAGAAGTCGACGAGGTGAGAATTCTTGCTTGGACGACATGTTGACGTGCAAGGTTT
Organism: Oryza brachyantha; assembly: GCF_000231095.2. Classification (NCBI taxonomy): domain Eukaryota; kingdom Viridiplantae; phylum Streptophyta; class Magnoliopsida; order Poales; family Poaceae; genus Oryza; species Oryza brachyantha. The sequence continues at coordinate 14,099,078 of NC_023166.2, forward strand.
CACCCTTGTCGTTTTGCTCTTGCTTTGATGACATGTTGCCTTTTTTTCTTCTTAAAAAAAAAAGAGGAAATGTGGACACTCTTAATTTGACGGGACAACAAGCAGGGGACCGTGGCCCGTGCAGCGTGGCCTATATAGCCCGAGAGACAGAGACCGAGTCCGAGTAGGAGGCAGGACATCAATCGTAATCAATAGAATTTTTACAACTTTGATTTGTTTTCGTTCTCGACAACAAAATCGCAGAAAGACACCTTTCAGGCTTTGACACGTACCGTGTTTAATTAAGAGAAGGTAAACGGGAATATACAGAGCTCGTGAATTTTCGCACACGACCAATATCAAAGCAAAAAATATGCATGCAAACTGACACGTAAACTTCGATCCATCCACTTTAAGCGTAGTCCTGGTCGGCGACCGGCTGGTAGGGGCCAATGAACACGTCGCCGTACACGAGCACGGCGAGGCCGCCGCCGATCAGTGGGCCGACCCAGTAGACCCAGATGCCCGCGCGCGAAGTTGCAGGCGGCCGGCGACGGCCGGGCCGAGGGAGCGTGATGGGTTCATGGAGTCGCCGCTGAAGGGGCCGGCGGCGAGGATGTTGGCGCCGACCACCGGCCGACGATGAAACCGATGGCGATGGGTGCGATGTTGCCGAGCGAGCCCCTTCTTGGGGTCCGCCGCCCGTGGCGTACACCATCGCGAACGTGATGACGATTGACCTCCATCACGACGCCCTCCAGCTCGCTGATGCCGGCGACGCCGTGCGTCGGGATCGATGGCCTGCGTGCATGCATGCGTTTTTGGGGTCAGTTGCTACTAGCAGCAGAGAGCGAGCACCATGGAGGCGAAACACTTTTAAGCACATAGGTGCAGGTGCACCCATACCCATCACCGTCCAACACTTCTTGAGATTCGTGCGGTATCCTCCCTCCCTGCGTATTTCCTACTCCTTCGGTAAAAAAATCAATTCTGTCCCGCGTTTTAACATTCGTCTTATTTAAAAAATAGGAAATTAGAAAAAAAATTAGTCACACGTAAAATACTATTTATGATTTATCATCTAATAAAAACAAAAATATCAATCGTAAAAAAAATTAAATAAGACGAAGAGTTAAAGATATAGATAAAAAGTAAAAGATTAATTTATTTTGAAACGGAAAAGCATATTTGTTCATTCCTTGTGTTTTCTACTCGTTGTATGGAGGACGTTATATCTTGTCATAGCTTCTCTAGCTCGGACACGCGGGATTTGGCTAGTCCTCACCCATCGGATCCTTTGCGCACACAGCTCCCTACCTCTGCCAAATGTGAAGTCCCCTCTCCAACTCTCCACCGTTCGGTTCCCCTCTTTCCCCCTCCCCACCATGGCTGCAAATCAATCGCCTGGGAGGAGCTCAAGCTCGATGCACGTTCTGTCGTGCATTCATTCCATTCGCCCCCCGACCCCCTACCTCAAGTGTGCATGTGATGGAACAAATGCCGTTGTCCAGACTTCGCACACCGAGCGAGAAATCAGAGAAGACGGTTTCTAAGCTGCGGGAAAAGGGATCGCAACAAGGTGAGCTAACAGCAGTTGCTTCACTAACCTCACTCTTTTTAGCAGTTGCTTGACCTCCTTTCTGATCCTTCGCTAACCGCACTCCTTTTTGTAGGGAGATGTGCCGACCTTGCCGTGGGTGTGCCGACCTTGCCGTGGAGCTTCTCTAATCGGCGATGGGTGTGCCGACCTTGCCGTGGGTGGCAAACTCGAGGAGAAGGCAGGGGGCGGAGGCGCCGAGCAGCTGGGCGACCCAGTAGAAGAGTCCGGCGAGGATGGTGATAGCTGACGGTGCGCGGGGTGGCGGCGCGCGGGCCGCGCGGCGCGGAAGCGGCGGCGCACGGCACGGTGGCGGCGCTCGAGGGGGAGTGAGTTAGGGGGGACGAGGGCTAAACTTCCCGTAATATTTGAACGTTTATTATAAATAAATAGTAAACTTAGACTATTAATAAAACTCATCCATAATGTTGAACTAATTTACGAGATGAATATATTGAGCCTAATTAATCCATAATTAACCTATGTGATGCTACCGTAAACATGCTCTAATTATAGATTAATTAGGCTTAAAAAATTCGTCTCGCGGATTACTATTCATTTATAAAGTTAGTTTTTTATTAATCTATGTTTAATACTTTAAATTAGTGTCTAAACATCCGATGTGACATGGGGCTAAAAAGTTTAGCCCCATCTAAACAACCCCGTAAGCTACGTGAAATAAAAGAAATGGAGGGCAGAGGGAGTTGCTTCCACGTAAAAAGCGTAAATACACACTAGTATGTTTTGATGGTATATAACCAAAAAAACGTAAACTTTATATGCCTAGAAACCAGTTTTCCCGTAGGGCATACCTATTACCCAGTGCTCCAATGTGGTAAGTAGCTCAAGCCCACCACGTCAACACTTACTCGCCGGGTTGACATGAACTGTGCCCTCGTAAGGGCACATGGATCTTGTAGAGGGGCGATAGCCCTATCTAGATCCACACGTGGAGGAGAGAGGTGTCGATGGAGCGAGAAGTCTGTCTAGAGCCACACACAGAGGAGAGATACTCCGATGGAGTGAGAAGCGACTGCTGTCGAGACGCGCCGCCGAGCTCCGTTGCTAGGAACACGAGTTCCGCCGAGCTCCATCGTCTTCGAGCTCCACCATAGGGACGCACCACCCCTAGAGATTCGTTGTAGGGACGCGCCACCCCCTAGATCCTACGCGGGGATGCGGCCGCCGCTGAGCTCCTTCGCCGGGACGCGCTGTCACCGAACTGAGACATGAAGAGGTATTGGAGAGAGGGGGACAACGGATGGGATAAAGAAAGAAGAAACGTTTTTAGGACCCACGTAAAGCATCTTATACTGTAAGAGCAAGTTCAATAGTATAACCAACTACTAGCTCCAATTCATTTATAGTTAATCTAATAGCTAATTTATATAATAATTATCTACAAAACATTAATACATGGCCCTACATGTCATATACACATTTTGTCTTGGAGCCCGTGTACAGCTGGCTATAAATTAGTAGTCCACATCTTTTTTCTCTCCCCTATTATCTCTTTAAAATATACTTATAGCTGGCTTATAGCCTACTATTTTACCTGCTCTAACAGAAATATCCTGTCCATGGCGTCATCCTACGTGACACTTCTTTTTCTCTCAAGAACACTCCGACGAGGAGGTTGCATTGTGCCTGCGCTAATATTCGACAGCAATTAATCAACGCGTCACAGCTCATACGTAGAGAGCAGCAGTTAGGGACCGCGAAGTCGAAGGAGATGGATATCAAGGGGGTTCCCGGCAAAAAGGCCCACCTACTCGAGTACCCGACCCCAACCCGCCTCAATAGAAGCCGTGAATTTTAGATCCAACGGCTCACAACGGCATTAAAAAAAAGGAAGCAGCTAGCATCGCACGGAAGACGAGGATACTTTCGCCGAAACGGGCCCACCGCCTCTTCCTTCCCCCCCTCCTCCCTCTCTCCCCTCTCCACTCTCTTTCCCGAACTCCTCTCGTCTCGTCTCCTCTCCTCCCTCTCGTCTCGGCTCTCGCCGCGCTCTCCCGAAGCGGCGAGCTTCGGGTGAGCAGGCGCACGCGCTGGCCGGCGGCTCCCTGCCCCTCCCCGTCCGAGGCCGCGGCGGACGACGTCTCCCCCTTCACCATTTGTCGGGCATTGCGGGGGGCTCCTCGCGCTCTCGCCGCGGAATTTTGTGAGCCGTCGAGTGGCGGGGTTGCGCCCAGTAGGTAATGTGGGATCTGATCCGTGCGTTTCATGCGGAATTAGGAGTGGCTGTGCTTGCCATGGTGCTAATTTCTGCCGTGTTTGGTCGGTTTGCTCTGGTTGCAGGAGAATGGCGCAGAGCAATTGGGAGGCGGATAAGATGTAGGCTATTTCTGTGCCTTTTTTCTTTTAATCCTGCCTGGTTTATGTGATTCCTTTCTGGTTGTGTTAGGATTTATTTCCGATGCTTGTGGTGCAGGCTTGATGTGTATATCTATGATTACTTGCTGAAGCGGAATTTGCAGGCGACGGCCAAGGCGTTCATGGCGGAGGGAAAGGTCTCTACTGATCCAGTCGGTAATCATCTCCGCTGCTTCTGTAGCTGCCTCCTTTTGGTGTTTGCCTGCTTTGCTTTTGATTACAAAGGGAGTTTGTGGCTACAGGAAATTGCCGCATTTTAAGTAGATTTGGCAGGTTTCGAACTTTTATTTGAGATGGCAAGTTTGGAGCATAAGTAGGAACGAAAATTTGTGTTACAAACTGGAACGGGGGGTGTTGTGCTAAAATAAGCCAGGGAATTTGAAATCTTAATTCATGCAAAAGGAAAAATCGAAACCTGGACGAATTCAGTAGACAAAATTTAAGCAGAGAGGTGCTCAGGTTGGAGAGCTTTGAGCTATTGGCTTTTGCAGGGTTGGATTTCAATATTTCGGGAAAAGCAACTTGAGTGGAAATGCTTGGTTTTCAGATCACTTGGCTGCCTAGCTTTCTTGTTTTTTTTCCATTGAGGTAGTTATGAAAATAGTAGTTCCAACCGTTATCCTTATTGAGTGGATGAAAGGATTGGGCGGCTTGCTTTGCACATTCATGCATGCTTGCAGACACATCAGGTTTGATGGAGCATGGATGTATTCAAAGCCAAAACCGCATATATTTCTTTTGTTGTGATTCTATTCATATATCTCTCATAATGTACTTGAAATATAGCAACAAAAACAAATGATTTATTAATGGCTATTTATCTAATTTTTTCCTATTACTATGCAGCCATTTGTTTCATCTCTTGGTGAACTGAATTACGTCAAATTGTGAACTTTGTTATGTTTTTGTTAACGTCAGGCTATTGTTAAAATGAGAATACATGCATGTAGAAAACTTATAAAGGGCTTTGAGTTTTGATGTCAATGGAAGTCAAATATGTATGTTAGTTGCCAAAATGAATTAGTTGATAGTAAAACTGCAGCTGTATAGCAGAACAAGGTGCATTTAATTTTCTAAAAACTATGCACGGTTCTGTTCTGGACATGAGAAATAATAATTGATACAATATTTTGATGCCCTAAGGAGTCCTAACATGGATAGGAGCACATGAGCATAGTGGCGACCAGAGAACAAAGCAATACTAAAACAATTTACATATTTCTAACACGTGTAGTGGGTACTAGGTAGTACTAGACTACTAGTACTATACTATCAACAACTGCACAGAAAACAACGCCAAACATAAGAGCTGAACCAATCTTAGGAAATGAAGAGCGAGGCAGTGCTTTTGCCCTTTTTAGTGCCAAATAAACCTTCATCAAGGCATTTCTCCAGCTGGTGGTTTCAAGTGGTCAGAGGTGTCAATAAGGAAGGTAAGAAAGGGATAAGCTCTCTAATCATCTTGGTGGCTTGGGAAATTTGGTAACACCGGAGTGACTGCATCTTCAACAATGCCACACCTAATACTGTCTCCGTACTAGATGCTGTGGCAAAAGAGAGTGTTTTGTGGTGCACTGCTGGGGCAAGAGCTCTTCTCAAACTCTTAGCCCAGTCGCTCCCCTTTGGAGCTTAGCTCCCGCAGGTTGCGCATTGCTTCGGCAATGCCTTGTGTTTTTTTTTCTCCTCTCTTTTGAGTAGTCCTTTTGAACTGCTCTTTTGTATTTCCTCTCCTACTTAGTGCCAAATAAACATCTTGCTAAAAACAGACATGTTAGAAAATGGCTAGCTTAATCTTTCATGCATTACTCAAATGATAATTTGTCACCTCCGAACCTTCCATGATTTTTGACTCTAGTTGCTTTCCCCCAACTTTAATGATTCAGTTCTCACATAAAAAATACATGTGATTTGCAAAAGTCTTTAAATCCTCACTAAACATACCATCACCTTTAATTCCAAATAAACTTCTCACTAAAATTTGCATGCGAGAAAAGGGTTAGGTAGTGTGTTTATTTTTCTAGGTTGTTCACAAGTGGCAATGACCACATCTGAACCTTCCAATTCAACTCTAGCTCATGGAATTTTCAAAGATTCCAAACACCCTAGGCGATGTATTTTATGTGTGTGCGCGCGCGCGTGTATATATATAGTGCGAAACACCTAGAAGTAATAATTCAATATAGATTTGTAATTCCAAGAACTTATGTGCATGGTTTATTTATCATCCATTCACTACATTAGTTTCAATTCATTGCGAAACTCATTCAAGCATCATCCAATTGTAAATTCTCGTATTGCAGCAATTGATGCTCCTGGAGGGTTTCTATTTGAGTGGTGGTCTGTTTTTTGGGATATATTTATTGCAAGAACAAACGAGAAGCATTCTGAGATCGCAGCGGCATATCTAGAGGTACCTAAGGAATTATAAATTTTTAATCGCCATGCATGATGCTCCAGTAGCCTTTTTTAGCTCTTCCAATGTAAATTTCCTTTTGGAAATGTAGGCACAGCAAACAAAAGCAAGAGAACATCAACAGCAGATGCAAATGCAACAGTTGCAGCTAATACAACAAAGACATGCTCAACTGCAGCGAACTAATGCCAGTCACCCTTCACTTAACGGTCCAATAAGTGCCATAAACTCTGATGGCATTCTTGGGCCATCTACAGCTAGTGTTTTAGCTGCCAAGATGTATGAAGAACGCCTGAAGCACTCTCATTCCATGGACTCTGAGGGGTCACAGCTTCTTGATGCTAGTAGGATGGCTCTTCTCAAGTCGGCATCAACAAATCACTCAGGGTAATCCCACGCATCCTTTTGTTTCCTGATATGTAAACAGAAAACTGAAGAAATTGAATTTTGATGTGTTACTGGTGGTTTCACTAATCACATAATTTATGTCAATAGGCAAGCAGTTCCTGGGACTCCTTCAAGTGTGTCTACAACGCTGCAACAAATCCAAGCTCGGAATCAGCAAAATATTGTGGGTTTATTCTTTAATTGTCCTGTGCAATTTTAACTCACTTATTTGTCCATTAATCCATTAAATGTGTACATCGTTGACCTAAATATCCTGTCTAACAGGATATAAAAAGTGAAGGTAACATGAGTGTAGCACAAAGATCTTTGCCCATGGACCCATCATCCTTATATGGCCAGGGAATAATCCAACCAAAACCTGGACTGGGTGGTGGAGGTTAGCCCATTCCTCTAATCCAACCCCAAATCCTGTTCTCACTTTATCCATTTTGATTTTGTTGAGAAATCTGAATGCTTTAAAATCTTTGAGATGCATTTTTCTTTTAGCAGTTTTGAACCAAGGAGTAAGTGGTCTACCATTGAAGGGCTGGCCATTAACTGTAAGCTTCATGAATATTAATTGCCTCATCTGTACATGCTTTCATTTTTTATTAATATTGGTGCTAACGTCTTACAGGGAATTGACCAACTGCGGCCAAATTTAGGTGGCCAAATGCAGAAGCCATTTCTTTCAACTCAGTCACAGTTTCAGCTTATGTCACCACAGCAGCAGCAGCAATTCTTAGCACAGGCCCAAGCACAGGGGAATCTTGGCAACTCAACCAATTTCGGGGATATGGATCCCCGAAGATTGACAGCGCTAACCAGGAGTGTGTTGAATGGTAAAGACGGACAATCTGCTGGAACTGATGGGTGCATTAGTTCTCAAATGCAATCCAGTTCACCAAAAGTCAAACCAGACCAAGAATATCTCGTGAAGGTTGGTTTCTTCTGGAAGTGTTTTTCTTTCTTCGTTTCCTTTAAGTTTAGCTATACTTAAAAGTTGCCCACATGCAGCAGACATCTTCTCAGCAACCACAGGAACAACTGCAGCAGCAAAACCAGCAACAGCAAACACAACAGGTACAAAGTACTGATAGTATACCCAAGCCCAACATCTGAATTTATCTCCTGTTGTAGAAATTTAATTGACGTCAGCTTTTAGCTCTGTAAAGTTGAAACTATAAATGTGGCATTCAAAACTGTTCCTTTTACCTCTACCGCTGCACTGCTGTAAACAAATGTGCACTGTGAATTATTGATATATTGTATACAATGGAATTAAAATGCTGGTCTAAGAAGGCTAAGTGAATACTGTATTTTATGTTGGTGGTGTGAGGCATCCTTGCTATTCTTTTCTCTAGATTTGTTTGGGAATAGTTTTCTTGAAATGATTGCAGGGAGAAAGATCACATAAAGGTGAAGTACGGAGAGTTATAGACTGTTGTGGTGAATACAGTATAAGTGAGAGCACTAAATCCAACTCTATGGCATTACAGTTTTAGTGGCATATTTCTTAAGGATTATGTCTTTTGTTAGCGTATTGATTATGTGGTCAGATTTTCCTTCCGTTTTTTCTGTTGCATATATTTGAGACTAATTTGGCGGCGTGACGCATAATCTTGCATGCTCTAATATCTCATTCACTCACTCACTCTCTTTCTCTGTCTCACACACATATGATGTTGTTCCTGGCGAAAGTAATTCTCCTTTTTAAATGATTAGCTTCTAATTTGCTTCTTCTGCTATGCAATTCCTGCTTTCTCATTCTATAATTATCTGTTGCCTCCAGGGCAATAGAAAAAGAAAGCAACCTACATCTTCAGGAGCAGCAAATAGCACCGGAACAGGAAATACAGTTGGCCCTTCGACCAACTCACCACCATCAACTCCATCTACACATACGCCTGGAGATGGGCTTGGACTGACTGGCAATATGCGCCATGTCCCGAAAAACTTAATGATGTATGGTGTGGAAGGAACAGGACTGCCATCCTCTTCAAACCTGGTTTTGCACCTTCTCTTTTCCATTTAAAATGTACTTCTGTGTCAATTTAATTATTCTTTTATGTCAGATATATAAGGTTGCGGTTGTACTTACAGGATGATCTTGAACAATTTGGTGACATGGGCTCTTTGGAAGATCATGTAGAATCATTCTTAGCCAATGGCGATGCAGATGCAAGGGATATTTTTGCTGCACCTGAAAAAAGTCCTGCAGAGCCTAATCCAGTGGCTTCAAAAGGTGATCCTTTTGATGTTCTGTATGTCCTGTAAATGTGAAATAACAAACACTCCATGCTGTTTTTTAGGTTTTACTTTCAATGAGGTCAATTGTTGGCGAACAAACAACAGCAAAGTAGTTTGCTGCCATTTTTCGTCAGATGGCAAAATACTGGCTAGTGCTGGACATGAAAAGAAGGTATCAGCAAATGCGCTTCTTTTCTCCATCTGACTTTTCTGAATATTGTGACTTAGTTTTTACTGTGTTTTAGGGTGTACTTTGGAACATGGAAACTTTTCAGACACAGTATACGGCAGAAGAGCATGCTGTCATTATTACCGATGTCCGCTTCAGGCCTAATTCTACTCAGCTGGCAACATCATCTTTCGATAGAACTATTAAACTGTGGAATGCTGCAGATGTAAGTTATGTTTTTTCCTGTGCGTGAAAGTGGCATAGGAGATTATTTCACCACACCTGGAGCTATGTTGTCTATAACATTAATGCTTTCTGCGGCTTACTACTGACTGGCACACACTTTCTTTTAGAGTACTGATCCGTTGCAATAGATATCATTACAACTATACCATGTCTCTGTTACCTCACAATCGACAATATAAAGGCACACCAATTTGCAATTGAACTAGTATATAAACCATAGTATATGGACAAATTTGCAATTGAACTGGTATATAAACCATAGTATGTATATGTGTGATCGTGGTTTTGTTCTATAGCTTATTGGTAAGTTATTCGATACATCAGAGTCAGCATGTCGAGATTATGGTAATCTGTATGAGTTCAAAGTTAGTTTTATGTGTACTTGAATTTGGTACTGCGTTGATTATAAAATATTTTTTGTTTTGCAGCCTGGCTTCTCTATGCATACCTTTGCTGGTCATTGCTCTGGGATCACATCATTAGATTTTCATCCAAAGAAAACAGATATTTTGTGCTCCTGCGATAGCAATGGTGAAATCCGGTACTGGAATGTGTGCCAGCTCAGCTGTATGCGTGTCATGAAGGTTTGTGGCCTTTTTTCCTTAAAATTTATTTGATGCCTTCTGCCTTTTTCAGTTCTTCTAAAAAAAAGAATTGGTAGGCCGACATTCATCTATGTGGTTTTTGTTGGACAGGGAGGTACTGCCCAAGTTCGATTTCAACCTAACAGTGGACAGTTTCTCGCAGCTGCTGCTGAGAATGTGGTTTCCATATTTGATGTTGAAACATATGGCAAAAAATACACCCTACAGGTCATGTTCTTATTCAATAACACATTATGATCCATGCACAGTTCTGATCCCTCAGTTTTCAAGTAATTATTATTTTTTATATGGGGTGGAAATCTGTTGATCTTGTTGTGCCATTTAATTATGAATCTGAGGCGTTTGGCTTGTAATATCAGGGCCATAACTCAGAGGTGCAATCAGTGTGCTGGGACAGCAGTGGGCAATACCTTGCTTCTGTCAGTCAGGACCTAGTCAAGGTTTGGTCAATCTCATCAGGGGAGTGTACTCACGAGGTCAGGTCTAATGGAAACAAGTTTCATTCTTGTGTGTTCCACCCGAGCTATAGCGACCTCCTTGTTGTTGGAGGCTACCAGGTAATTATTGTCCAACATGGATCTTAATCATTTATTGGCAAAACATAGCATACTTTTGTTATTGGGAAGCTACTGCTGTAGGAACAGCTTGCCATGCATTGCCATACTTATGTATCACGTTGTTTTCTCAGCCACAATGAAAGACCTAGAAAAGTTTCCAAAACAGATCACAGCTTGTACTCTGATCTTTACATTTGAATTCGAGCATCGCAAATCCGATGACTTTGATCTTTGAGGCTTGTTCATTTCTGATGAAAATTGCAACGATGCAGTCTCTGGAGCTATGGAACATGGCAAAGAATCAGAGCATGACAGTGCAGGCTCATGAAGGTCTAATCGCGGCGTTGGCGCAATCACCGGTCACAGGGATGGTGGCTTCCGCGAGCCACGATAACTCCGTCAAGTTGTGGAAATAATAGTTGCTACACCTTGGTAAACTAGATTATTCTAGTTATTAGACTATGTTTCTTCAGCCTAGGCATAGAATGGGTCAGAACAGGAAGCAAATAAGGAAAGGTGTCGCATTTGAACTGTTCAGTGCTCATTGCAGCGAGATTCCGGGAGTTGTATTTATTGTTTGTTTATTTACCTTGATAGATGTTGGTGCAATTCAAAATGATCAAAGAGGAAAAAGGATCGAAAGCCTAAGAAGGCGCTGTTTCTTTTTATTTACTTATTTATGCTATCTCAAATGTAAAAGGATGCGATTGACAGCACGTGAGCCTGACGTTTTATGCCCTCGTGGACAGTTTGGGGGGGGGGGGGGGGGGTGCGGCTTATTTAGGGGGAAAAAATTATGATTAAAAGGCCAGATAGAAAAATAAACTATAATTAAAAAACATCAAAATCTACTGTAAATATAAAATTAAGGTTGAAAATTTTAAATTTTGATTTATAAACATAAGTAGAAGCAAAAGATTGGGCCTTTTGAAATGTTGACCGATGATCACAAACGAAGTCATCTCCATCATTCATATATTCACGTTTATGTGGTTGAAGTAAAAATTTCATCCAGCCAGCAGATCAATAATATACGAGGGGTTTAGAGTGTACATGCCACAGAAGTCTTGTTGATCCTCGTAAAGAAACTCGGAGATGATGCTGGTACAGTTCACTCTAACATACTCCTATCTTCAGTCGCAAAAGATGATATACAACACCCAAAAGACCAAAACTTGTCCCTGACGGTAACAATGTAGTAGCTTCAGTGATTCGGAGTTCTATGCGAATATTGGAGAACGTTCGCAAGTTCTTGTTGCCTTTAACCCCTCGGTCGTCTCCTGTTTACGATGTTATTTACTCCCTTTCTTTAGCTTTCCTCTTCTCCTTTCTCTTTTGCTCTCGTGTACCTATAGAAGAGAGAGTGGGAAATTTAAAGGCATACCAACAGACAGGAAACATTCATTGTTCATCTACCATTTGTACAAAGGTGTTGCAATCCGCAGATGCAAGCACGATCTCTATCCAGAGTAAGCTTAGGTAGTTTGCATGCTATTATGATTATGATTGAGTGCTGAATTTGTTGTACTTTCATTTTCTTTACAAATATTGCAAATCGGCAAGTGGAATGTCAAAAGGAACGGCAATTAGCAAAAGGTTATTGTGCAATAGAATCAAGAGGATAGAGGGTTACTTTTCTTCTCTTTTTGCTTCTTCCGCCTCCAGTTTTCAGCAAGCCTTCGCTTTTCTCTTTGCTTGTCAATGTTCACACAGACCTGGAAATATATATATAAACAGTATTCACATAAGGTGCAACAAGATGTGCCATAGTATTACACCCATAAATCCCCCAAAATGGTTCTTGCCCTGACCAGATCACTAGAAACAAATAATCTGTACAGAATCTCATTTGCACAAACCTGTTGCCCAGAATTCTGAAGAGCTTGCAAGGGTTCTATTTGATCCTGACCAATAACAACAAATCGGGATCCTTTATTTGCATTTACACCAGCACTGCCCTTAATATTCCTTTTGGACAACTCCTCTAGTTGCTTTTGAAGTAACGGCGAAACACCAGCCTGAATAATTGTTTTGGTGATTGAAGTCAGATATCTCGAAGAATGTTATGTAGGCAGTGTAACGTACTATAGCAGTTCCACAAACATATGCTGCCAGAAAACTAACCCCAGCTAAATAGCGCCGTGAGAAAGTCTTTGGTTGCAAGGGACGTTGCAAGAGCTCACTCAAATTCTGAAATACAGGACATAGAAGAACATCGGAAAATTATGAACACCTCATAATAATTTGGTTTCCCAAAAGCTACATTAGCCATATAACCCTACTGTAATATTGTAAATCATTTAAACCTGTTGAAGCTTCTGGAGGTGTGCAGAAGTTGCTTTCCTTTGCTTGTGTCCCTGTACACGTTCCTCCTCACTGTCACTTGTCTCCAATACTAATCCCATGGATTCAGCATTCCTCTGAAGCCACGATTTGTTTGCATTATCCTGAAAATGCATGCAGATGTAAGTTATAGCCTACATTAACAGGGTATCAATGATTAATGAATCCATATCAGAATGATTTTTAAATGAGTCGTCAAATATAGCAAACCGGAGGCCATGCCTGTGAATTTTTACGTGTAATCTTGTCAATCTGCCGGGCAAGGGTGAGCCTATTCATTACTGCAGGCATGTAAGCATGGTCAACAGGAAACTGCTGGAGGTTCTCCTGTAAATTTCAATCAAGGGTTACAAAGTCTATTAGAAGTTAAAAAAGTGTAACATACATTGACATAATCCAAGAAAGGACCAAAAGACCAGTGATAGAAGGTTAAAAATGCACTAGAGCCAATTAGGAGGAAAGAAAAAAAAGGAACAATGGTGTGAAACAAAATGAAAATGGTGACCACAATCATCAATTAGGTTCAACCATGAGATCATTCCATACATCAGTGCATGATGCATGCAGACAATGAATGCAAGCAGCATTTTTAGAGCCTTGGGTGAACATATGAGCGTATGATCATAGGCATCATCGGACACTAGTAATGCAGGCCAAATACAATATTGTGGCCCACCGACAAGCCAGGTGTCTGCTCAGGGTCGCAGGGCCTTGGGGTCTGCACATGACTGCAAAGCAGACTAACTTTAATACTGCATTCTATGTAAGAAAATTACCTTTGACAGTGACTTGCAAAGAGTGTAAAACTTGGCCTTGTCCCCAGGAGAGATTAGTGCGATGCTGCACCCTGCCATTGATTTCCGAGCTGTCCTTCCACTTCTGTGGATGTAAACCTAAGAAGCACCACAATATGAAAAAACTCAAGTTGGTGAGCTTGCAGTATAGAGATAGTCTAGGCTCTAGAAATAAACAAAAATACCTACATCAGTTGAGTGTGGCAATTGATAATGAATAACAGTTCGGACATCATCAAAATCCATGCCCCTTGCAAAGCCATCAGTTGCAACCAGAATTGAATTTTCACTTTCGCGAAATCGATCCACAGCCTAGAGAAACAAAAACAACCCAAATTTTCCACATAAAAAAAGGAAAAGCTAAATAACAATAGCATGAAAAGTAGTTAACTATGTTTCCAATACCACAAGTACAAGAAAAGGAGATTGAAAATATGCAAGAATCCATTTATAGTGTCAAATTTAGGTTCCGGAAGAACAAAGAAAAAGGCTGAATTCTACCCTACTAACCATATGGCAGTGTTTGGACATAGGAATAAGGGTGTAGGATAGGAATAATGATATAGGGTTCTCCTCATTGTGGTTTGATAGAGGGATTGAGAAAAGACAGATGGCTAAGAATATCCACAAAGGACCCTAAGTAGAGCGCAAAATGGAAAAAAAAAGAGAACCATTAAGATGCTAAGCAAACTGAATGGAAATTCCATTTGCGTGCACTCGAAGATAAACCTTATGAACGAATTACCTTCATGCGAGCCCTTTGTTGCATTTGAGCATGATTTGTCAGCACATTAATTCCAAGAACACGTAATATAGATGAAAGGTGGCGTAATGCAGCAATTGATGTACAAAATATTATCGTGCGGCCTTGTCCATGGACACTCAATATATAATACAGGTAGGCATCCTTATCATCATCACTACACCTGAAAATCAAACAAACAAATGAACAATGTGACAAATCTATTTTGACATGGAAAAGTAAAAACTAGAAAAAATCTATAAGCAGAAAAGGCATACTCAATAAAAGACTCTTCGAGTTTCTCAGGTAAGATAGAAGCCTTCGTCAGATCAACTATTTCTGCATTAGGTTTCATACCAGCCTGCTTCGAAAGTGCTTCAATAGAACTCAAATCAGTAGGCACAGATGCCTTTGAAGTTGCTAGTCCTCGCTTCAACTTTTTCCGAAAATTAGCTGAGAGAGCAAGTGTTGCTGAGAATACAAATGTTTGTCTCTTCTTTATTTGCAATATTGGCACAGTTTCACAACTTGGCATGGTCCCCACAGCTTGTTCATCAGAACCATTAGTTACTGGCAACATCTCAATGATAGATTGCAGCTCATGGAAATGGCCTCGCTCTATCATTCTATCAGCTTCATCCAACACGAAGAATGATAATGAATGTAACTGAGTACATAAATAAGCAATGTTACAAAACTACATTGAGAAGAAGGTTATAATAAATTTTATATGCAAGTGTCTGTTCTACTTCCTCCATTCTTACAGAAGTGGGGCATTGCTATAAGCTGAACTAACGAGGCAGACAAATGCACTAGAAATGGTGAGCATGGACAGGAATCTTTGTGGTCAATGGTGGCACCCCTCATCCAAGAAAATAATGACAAGTAATGAAGGAAGTTAAGAATTTAACACAGTACAATCACTCTCGCAGAAAAATCAAGTTCAGATGACCTTACCCTACATGATTTCATTCCATTTAATATTTTGGATGCGACATTTTTACAGGTATATATATTATGTGCTTATGATACATTAAATTGTCAGCATTCACAGTTTCTTACCCATAACTTTAACATTTGCACTTTCAATCATTCATACTAACCTTAAGTAGGTGTTGGTTGCCTGTCGACATAAGCTCCCACAATCTTCCTGGGGTTCCAACAACAATCTCAGGTTTCCTTTTCAGAAGCCGTTCTTGCTTTTCCATGGATAGACCACCAACAATGGGAATAACTTGGATTCCTAAGAATTTGGCAGCTTCTTGTAGATGATCGCAGACCTGTAAATAAGAATAGTGACATAAGAAATGAGACACTACCCTGTACATAAATAAGAAACATTAGGTGGCACCTTGCACAAAATATTCTAGGGGCATCAATGCAAATTCCAGTGTTAATGTCATCCTTTTACCTGTTTCGCGAGCTCCCTGGTAGGTGTCAAAATAAGAGCACGAAGTGGACTTTCTCTAGAATTTCTGTCTTGTGTACTCTCATCTCCCCAAGACAATCTTGTCGCCTTTTCTTGTTCTTCAAGAAGGCGTTGCAAGATAGGGAGTCCGAAAGCAAGTGTTTTACCAGAACCTGTCTCCGCTGCACCAATAACATCCTGTTGCAGCATAAACATTAGCACAGTTAGAAGACCAAAGGCATGGAAAAACACTAAAAGGTTAGTAATTATTTCAATATATATTCTCTTATGATCACTGAACTGAGAGGGTGCAAACTGGCATGATTAGTTTACGTCACATTATCCAGCTAGATGTTAGACAACTCTTAAAAAGTGGAAATCATAAGAATAAATGTCTAAAGTTTTCTAAATAAAGTAGGCCATCAAGTTAAGCAACAAACAGTGCATAAGCAGGTGATAGAAGTTCAAAATTTTCCAATGGAAAAGCTACTGGGCAATGGTTTACGAGTTAGCAGTTGACAAACCTTGCCTTGATGAGCCGCGGCAGGAAAGCAAGCCTTTTGTATTGGTGTTGGTTCTTTGAATCCAAGCCTGCGCATTGCTGTAATAAGAAGAGGATGCAGTCTAAGCTCTCGCCATGCATAAACTTCATCCTCACCCAAAATCAGCTCATCATTGTTATCTTGTTCCATAGCGTCACTGGCATCTTGCAAATCTGTGAGCACAGAACAGTACTAAGTAAACCCGTATTGCTCATCTGACAAATTTAGTAACAATGACTACTACAAACCCAAACAGAAGAAACAGTGAACACGAGATACCAAATAAAATAAATTACCACCTTCCACATTGTCATCCGAGACATCTTCCTTGCTCTCCAAATTCTCCTCCATTTCATTCAACTTCTTCTTGCTATTCCTCTTCTTCCTCTTCATCCTCTTCTCGCCCTTCTCTCCTTCCTCACACTCAACAACCAAATCACCATCATCACCAGGTAAAGCATTGTCATCATCTCCTCTCTTCCTCTTCTTCCGCTTCTTCTTTTTCTTCTGATCCTTACCTGCCTTCCTGTCACCTTCTCCTACCTCCTCCACGGCACCTCCAAAGATCCCGAAGTCTGCCTCGTCGATCTCCTCCAGCTCCAGGAAGCCTACGCCCAATCAGCCAAACCTCCTCGTCAGAGACCACACATATCAACTGAACCCCAGTATACGACACATTCAACCCCTCACCGCCTTCCTTGCCGCCGGCGAGTACGAGGAAGGGGTCGTCGACCATCGTTCCCCCCGCCGAGGAGGTCGAGGCGGCGGCGGCGGCGGCTCTCTTAAGCTTCCTCGCGCCACGGCTCTTCTTTCCCTTGCGTGACTTGCTGGACTCCTGAGGCGGAGCGGAGGGGCCCGGCGACTGCGGCGCCGGCGGCGGAGCGGCCATCGGAGATGGAACCGGCGGAAGGGAGGGAGGTGGCGGCGGTGGCGGCAGAAGGCGGGGAAGAGCAGGCGAGGGTTTTGGTTTTGGACTTCACTACGAGCCCCCACTTCATCGTGGGCTTGTGACAACTCGTAAGCCCAACCCAGAATAGCTCTTTACTGGGCCGAATGGAATCCCCAGCCCACGTAGAGGCCCACACGGCGATCCATCGAGAAAGTTGCCCGGCCCGGCCCGGCCCGCACGTACGGAAGCAGAGGGAGCAACCAACCGCGAGGTCGGGTTCGGGGTCAGGTGGCAGGCAGTCGACTGCCACCATCCCACTGACGATACGGCCCCACAGGCGAGCCACCGTGGTGGGCCCCGCAGGTCATTGACTAGAGAGGTGGGAGTAGAAAGAGAGCAAAAGGAGGGGAAAGAAAAGGGAAGGCAGCAAAAGCTGGCCAGGGAAGGGCAGGGGAGGCAGCGGCCGCGACCAGCTGCACTGTCGCAGTGACCAGCGAGGCAACCAGCGGGAGAGACGAGCCGAGGAGGAGGGCCGCCATTTTAAAACCTTCCCCCTCCCTCTCCGATCCCTCTCCTCGCCCCGCCCCACGAATCCCAGCCTCGCATTCGCCTCCGGCTGACGGCGCAAGCGGCGGCGAAACCCGCCCGCACCGTTTCCGTCCCTCTCTAGCCGTTGCGCGGCGGTTGTTCGTGTGGGGGCGCCGTGGTGGGCTGACCCGAGGTGGGGTTGTCGCTAGGGTTTTTGGGGGCGCGCCGGCATGGGGGAGCGGTACAACATGGAGACGCCCTTCGGGGTGAAGGGGCTGCACCGGGTGCTGCAGCGAGTCGCCAGCCACACCCACGCCTTCGAGGTGAGCGCGCGCGCGCCTCCTTTCTAGGTTCGGGGGGGGGGGGGGGGGGGGGGGGAGAGTTTCGTGGGGTTTTGGGTCTGATTCGTCGGAGGCTGTTTTGACCGTGGTTGGTCGCAGGTGGGCTCCTACTTCCTGCAGGGCTACTACAACGTGCTGGCCAACTGCCCGGAGCGGGCGTTCGAATTCTACAAGGGTGGCAGCACTGCGGTGAGGCTGGACTGCCAGACGATGAAATCCTCGATCGCGGGGACTGTTCAGGTATTAAAAAAAGTCCCTTTCCGATGCTTTCTTGTTTTGCGAGACATTCAAGGCAAATATAGTGATTGCTCGTTGGACCTAATATGCGCTCTGTTTTTAGTTTTTGGACAAATCCTTTAATCATTTTGTGGGGTTGTGGAATAAATGGAGTTTTAAAAGCAAACAAGCAGGAGAGCAGTGGCTGCTGTATCCAGTAGAATTAGTATGAAGAGAAGTTACCAGCTTCAGTTTTTGTTTTGGTGTATCTGAATATCTCTCTATACATCTTGCGGGACAGAGTTGCTTTTGTCGCTGTTTATTTAGCTCAGGCATCAGCTGGCTGTTTATTCTATTTAGTTCAGTAGCTGGGAAAAATACGGTGTTCAGGTGATAGTGTAGAGCAGAGCATTTTGTATTGTCGTTTATTCTATTGCTGATGGTTGTTTTTTCTCATTTTGTGCTTTTCTTCTGAGACTGGGGGTGTGTTAGTTTCTTTATATAATCTGTGTGTTTATTGGTTATGTTTATGCAGGGTCCTTGCCTGACAATTCTACTTGTTTTGTGCTCAACTTCACACTGCCCTTTTGTGTTTTATTTCCTTCACTTTTTTGAAAAGTAGGGTTTAAATTGTGAAATCCACCATGTCTAGGTTGTTTTGCTTGCGTTATTTCAATTTGAAAATTTTTAATGTGGTATAAATTAACTTGCCTTTTCATTCTGGTTGAACTTTTCGGCAGGAAATCAATGACATGATCATATCAATGAATATACGCAAGGTTGAGGTCAAAACAGCTAATTTCGTGGAGTCATGGGGTGGGGCTATCCAGATGTTGGTTACTGGCCTAGTGCAATTAAAGGACTACCCCATTCGCAAGAGATTTGCTCAGACTATGCTTCTTGCTCCTCAGGATAATGGATATTTTGTATTCAGTGACATCTTTAAGCTCATCTGTGATGAGTATGATTACTATGAAGTTGCTGATTACAATCGTACTGACAACATTACCCAGATTGATGCTCATAATACCATGACTGAAACAGGTAGCGTTTTCTAACAGTGTTGGAGTGAATTTAGATCTTAGTAGCCTACACTCGTTGTTACATAAGGTTATCATGATTTTTTTGCCACTTTTTTTATTACATGATAATGTTTGTTAATAAACTAAGCTTATATCAGTCTTGTTTTCTTTTGTAAAAATGAGTTCTCTGATATTCTGTGAAATAAATATGCATGCCATGAATGACTTATTTCATATCTTCTCCAGATTCCAAGTAATAGAAACCTCATCATCACTTCACCAGATATATCTGTTGTGTTTTTTTGCATTGATATTGGTAGAAAATTTCTCCAATGGTAACCATGATTATAATGATAAGTTTTTGACTGTTGGTTGATTCATTAGCTTCTGATTGTATGCTTGAAGATTTCGAGGCAAAGGAGGCTTTTGCTTCTGTTGATTTTGAGGAAAGGGACCCTGCTTCTATGCCTGATTATCAGGAAGTTCAGCAGCAAGATACTTTGGATTATGGGGCTGTGATTGATGATAATTCACCTTCCGAAGAGCCTACTCCCTTGCTTCTCAGTTCAACTGACTGTAAACAGGATGCACCTCTTGACCATATAGTCCATCCTTCCACGCTTACCCCTGAGGAAGAGCCTATGGGAGAACCAGCCAAACAAACATATGCTTCAGTGGTAAGCAAGCATATGTTGTATTTTAGTCAATTTGGATTCGTAATCTCCTTTGGTTGATGTTAAACTCTTTGGACTGAACGGAATTTATTCAGCTGCGAACAAAGGGACACCCTAGCCATCAGGCCATGATGAGGACTGTGGAGTCACAACAGAATGGACAGATGACTAAGCAGGTTCAGCCTGTGCATGAAAAATCTAACTTGGACACCCATCATGATGCTAGTGTCCCTGAGGATGACGGTTTGTCTTTTTGTTATATACATTGCTAATGTTTCTGGTAATTTTACTGTGATATTTTTTTGGAAATGTTTTGTTATTACTACTAACCGGCTAGGTACAGGAACCAATTTTGTACAAAATTCACCTAGTGCTTCCCTATTTCAACAACCACCAATACCCTTTAGCGCACAAAATAGGATTTTAATTTAGTCACTGGTAGTTATTAACACTTTTCTAATCTCAATTCTTATTTTGATTGTTGGAACTTGAACTCAATTTCTTTAATTAACAATTAATCTAGGCATTCATTCCCTATTTCAATATTTAAACAACCCTTTTCTTTAGCATTTGAAGTGTATTTTGACTTGTTTATTGGTGTAACATCACACTTCCTGTTCTGGAGGCAAAATCAAATTCTTTTTTGGATAGTTTGGACTCGAAATATTTTATTAATGCCTGTTTTAGTGGCCCGCTTATAGGTAAATTCATATGCCAGTAGTAATTTTTATCACATGTACGCCTATTGGTGGTTTATCATTGCTATTTTCTTTGGAATGTTTTTCAGAGATGATGTGTTGTCATGAATGCTAATTCTTGCTTTTTGCTTATTTCAAGAGTTCTTACATGTCCTCGCAAAAAAGGGCTCTTACCTGCACATACTAAACAAATTACTGCTTAATCATAACAATACACCCTTAATTTTGTAGTGTCTTGTCCATAGTCATTGGGCTTGGTATTGTTATTGAACTTTTATATGCAATTGCTATGTACTGCTTTTGTGGGCACACTACTTTTTGTCTCTTTTCCTGTAGACTTGACTGATTGTTTCAACTTGTGTAGCAGAGGCATGATGCACGCTTAATTTCACAATATACTTACGTGGTTGTCTATTTCTTGTTTGCATTTTGCATGCATTACTGTTTGTCCAAATATTTCTGTTAGAAATATCATTCATGATTTTATTCTGTGGACCTGACTGCTGATATTTTTCTTCTCTTAGAAGAGTTTTTGTCAGTTTATGTTGGGAACCTTTCTCCATCTACGTCAGTCTTTGATCTTGAGAAGGTATTCCAGGCTTTTGGAAAAATTAGACCTGATGGAGTTGCCATTCGAAGCCGCAAGGTTCTCTTGCCTTCTGTGTCCTTTTTCTTTCCTTTTGTTCTTTGTTACTAGCTTACTAATTTCAGGTATTGATATGTAGGAGGCTGGAGTTTTCTTTGGTTTTGTTGAGTATGAAGACATGTCTGGTATCCAGAATGCTTTGAGTGTGAGTTTCTCTTAGTACAGTTGGCTTCTGCATTATATCATGACATATGAAGATAAGCCTGGATACAAAATAAAAAAAGGATAAAAGGCATATTATTGTGAACAAAGTGCGGAACATGCTACAGTACTTGCCTAAAGAGAACCCTATAACAAATGAGTAATATGCTAATGGCTGAGAACTATGGAGTGAACCAACAATGCTTGCTCTGCATATATTCTAAAGCCTATGGTCAAGCATATAGTAGATGCATTGTTAAAACAGATGTCTTCATTTTTCAGTTTTGTTTATGCATGTGGTTTAGTGTTGATTGATTGATGAATGTTAGTGGGGTGTAATGCTAATATGTAAGATGTCATAATATTTCTGAATGATATCTTGTTTTGATGAATCTTTTGTTTATCAGGCATCTCCAATAGAACTGAATGGTCGCCTAGTACATGTTGAGGAGAGGAGGCCTAACAGTGGAATCTATCGTGGAGGTGGAGCAAGTGAGTATCATTGTGGATCTCCTCGTCGATGTAGTAAAACAATCTTCATTGCTTCGTTTTAGACTATTTTGTGCCAGTAATCTAGACAACCATTTGGCTCATAAACCCTTTCTTTCATTCATCAAGGGGTCTGTCACTTTTCCGTATTAATATTTTGAGTCAGGGGCAGTAAGAAAGCAGGGTTATGGTAGTAGACTAGTAATGGCACATTCTCTGATTTGGTTCCTGAAATCTCATTTTTCTTGGGATATATGGACTTCACATTCTCTGATGCACATTATTTTTCTACTGTGTAATGCCTTATAGAACATCACCCTCAAGACATTGTCATTAGTATGAAATATTTTACTTCCAAACAAACAAGACAAATAATCTGTGATGTATAAATGCCCAGTAACTGAAATGTTTAGCAAGTCATGTTTGTCTGTTTTAATACTTAATAGTTTTCTTTCTTGTTCTGCAGGACGGGGGAGAGGAAGAGCTGCTGATTTCTCCAGGGGTCAATCAGGTGGGCGGTATGATGGGGATTATGCTACTCGGTCGAAGGGAAACGGTTACCAAAGAAGGGGTTGACGCCAGTACGATGGCTGCAGCCAATTTCTCATCTGCTATGCTGGTGAACGGTCGTACCCCTTCTCAACATGGTCCGGTCCGGCCATATTTTTGTCACAACAAAGCGTAATATTAGGTGGTAGTCATTTTTGGATGGGCTGCTGTTACCATTTTGTTACAGTTTCTGCCGTCGTCCGGTCAGAACAAAACCTCAGTTGCAACGACCCGGAAAGATTCCATGATGCTATCGATGACATGGTGCCCGACTGTCCGTTGAGAACACCATTGAAAAGTTTCTGGTTTCAGTGATATGTTTTAGGAATCCTGCCATGTGCTTGTAGTATGGCAGCGGCTGGCGAGTTTCCTGCCTTGCGAATAGCTTGATTAAAACTTGTGTTCCGATCAAATGTTTAAAATTTTTAATTTCATCAATTAAATTCAGTCATTGTCTTTAGATGATAATGTCAAGGCATGTACACGTAAGTCAAAAAGCCTATATGTGTATCCTCTCTAGTCTTCTGTGCACTGCCCGAACATAAAAAAAAATCAAATGTTCGAAAGTTTAAAACTTACATTTTGCTGACGTATAAGCAAAGAAAGAGAGAACCGAGAATGGTTATAACATCTCTTGTTTTAGCCAACATATTTGCAAATGTAACATCTCTTGGTTGTCTCGTATCCTAAAACAACCTATCTTGCTCAGGGTTACCGAAACTGTTTTTCCTGCAAAAATCGGTACCGCGTTTCTGCGGATCCCGTAAGGTAACCGCAAAAATTGCTCAGGGTTACCGAAACCGTTTTTCCTGCGAAAATCGGTACCGCGCTTCTGCGGATCCCGTAAGGTAACCGCAAAAATCACAACGAATTTGAAAACAAAAAATTTAAATTCAAAACCGCGCTGTAAACGCTGTTATCGCGCGGTTTTGCACGGTAACCGCGGTAAATATGTGCTGAAACAGCGCACGAGAACGACGAAAACCGAGGTTTCCCGCAACTGAAACCGCGGTTACCGCGGGTGTGATGTCAAGCATTAAAAAATCTTAAAAAATATATGAAAAATAGGAAAACATTTTGTGACTATATTTGTGAGTTGTGACATAGAAAAAATAGGAAAATAGAACATGTTTTAGGGAAAACAAGAAAATTTTCATATGATATTTTCTAAATTCTTGATATTGCAACGTACGAACATACATACATCGTCATATGACTCATATCACCCTTCACCAAATAATTCACACCAATAACAAGTAACAACTTCATTTGATTACTGCGTCACAACTATACCTACTACCAATTATTACTAACGTACACATATAATATAATTTTTTTCCGTACATATTTTCCATATATCCATTGTTGTATATTTGTATTTCAACATTATATACCTTAGTTTCTAGTGTAAAATAATAATGACTTAACAACAAAATATTCTTAACCATCTTCCTATGAAATATTATTTGCAATAGGCTATTTTTTAATTTTGTTTCCCGAAATTCTCGTTTATGATTTTTAATTACGTCAGAAATATATTTTTTTCATAAATTTTTTGACAAAACTACAATATATATCAACACATACAACATATATTTTTTTATTAAATTTTCTTAAATTTTTTAAATTCTCCCCAAATTTAAATTCTCCGTGAAGGGCACGGGTAACCGCGGTTTGGGTAACCCTCTTGCTTCGTTGCTTCGTGCCCTGGTTCACTGCTTGGCGCGATGCCACCGAGCTCGTGCTCTGGTTCACTGCGTGGCCAACAATCACATTCGCCCACGGTGTTCACTCGCCAAGGCGCGGCGATGCATGGAGCCATGGGCTCGGCTGATGGCTGATGTACGCGCCCATCGGCGTGCCATACTACGGCCTCCGAAGCCGGGAATGGACGAGACGGGTGGGAACACCGAGACTCCACGAGTTATAAAACTGAATACAAATTACAGATCCCGTTCTCTATTTTTCACCCGTGAAAAAAAAGAACAGCGTGATGGTTAACATCCAAAAATTTACAGGCTTCTCTTCCAACCACGGTGTTATTTATTCGCCGATTTGTTCAATCGTTTCGCTGCTTACATAGTGGAGTACTGGTAGCAAACAGTAGTACTTGCACGCACAGCACGTCGTCGCCAGCTAGTCTCGCCCGCGGATCAAACGGCCGCGGAAGCCAGCTGCCTCACATGCCCCGCGCCCATCTCCTGCTCACTTTTTCCGAGGTCGTCGTCGTCGTCCTGTTCCCAGAGGAAGCTGGCGTACGCGGCGAGGACATTGCTGCCAAAAAAAAAAAAAAATTGCCACCAAGATCAGTGTAAGGTTTAGCGATTGGAGACACTAGTTGTTTGGGTGGATACCGACCTGTTCTGCGGCGCGGCCTGCACCGACTTGTGGAAGTAGGTGAGGGATCTGTCCTGGTCGCGGTGCACCTCCCACACCAGCTTGGCGTACTGCGACATGATCTCCCCGTCGCTGGGATCCGCCAGCATGGCGCGCGAGTAGTACTCCTCCGCCCTCCTCGCGTCACCCTTCACCTGATATCACCGCACAAACGAGCTACTATGTTAACACGCTTTGTTAATTTGTTGCTCGATCTATCTCGTCGTTTCACGACGTTGGCAGGTGATCGATCCGTGAGCATGGTGGATCTTGAATCGTTTAGTTTGTCGATCGATGAGCATGGTGAGTGTGCACAGGTATACGTACTACGTACGTACGTACCTCGTGCAGAAACTGCGCGTAGTTGCGTAGGAACAGCGCGCTGCCCGGCTGCTCGTCCACCATCTTCTTGTACTGCGCGTCGAGCGCCGCCACCTTCTCGGCGTGCTCCTCCTCCAGGGCGCTCATCCTCCCCGCGCCAGCGTTGCGGCCGACCGTACTGGCGCCGCCGCCGCCGGCGGTGAACAGGCCGGACGCGATGCGGTCGATGCCGAGGCCCCTCGCCAGGAACAGCGGCAGCTCCGGCTGCTCCGAGGCACGCTGCTGCTCATCGGCCTTCCCCTGCAGCTCCACGTCGTCGTCCTGCTCCTGGACCGGCGGCGGCGGCGGCGGCGCCACCTTGTTGATGAAGGCGGTGCTGTAGATGGAGAAGGAGAGCTCGGTGTGGAGGCCGGTGATCTTGTCACCGTCGGAGTGGAGGGAAGGCAGGTGGCCGTCGGAGAAGGATCGCCGCAGCTGGAGAGCGGACGGCGATGACAGCGGCGAGAGGAAGCTGGGGTGCAAGAACGGCGTCGATGAGCTCCTCAGCAGCATCGTCTCTCTGTCACATGCACACACACACACACTCTCTCCGCGTTTCTAGCTAGCTAGGCATCAATTCCTCGAGATCTCACCTCCAGTCTCTTCATTTATATCATCACAAGATCGATCGAACCGCATTGTTAATTAGTCTGTCGGCAGGTTGTTTTCAGACTTGCTGATAAAAGCATTAAAGCGTGTTCAAGTTGGTGCGTGCACGTGAACCCTCATCGATTTTACAAGGGAAAAAAACCCTAGAGATTGGAAGCAATTTGCTTCATTTAGAAACGGAAAAGGTTCGACCCGGTAGCTTCATGTAAAAGTTCGTGTACATATCCTCACATATCTCGTGAATATTGATTGACCTCTCGTTTTCAACGACGAGCATACAGATCCTGGCAGTGGTGTATAGCTTAGCTTTGTTTTGGAGAAGCCGCCAGATTGAGCCACTTGGCCACGATCTTATCTTTGCGAAGGGTCAGCTTAGCGACGGCGAGAACCTCGTGGGCATGGGCGTCCAGCGGAACCATCACCGCGGCGTCCGGTTTAGCCTACCTCCACGTGCACGCCCCTGACTCCGTGGCCGCAAGTCAAAAGGCATACTATAATACACTCATATGTTCATGCCGCCTAACGCAGCAAGGGCTCTGCACAGGCTTAATTAGTGCAAAAGGATTACTCTCACACTTTGTGAAACCAAATGGTACAAGCTTAGTTAGAGCACTAGAGCTGACAAGAGAAAAGAAAGGGTGCAAGATGTAT
This sequence comes from Oryza brachyantha, assembly GCF_000231095.2. Classification (NCBI taxonomy): domain Eukaryota; kingdom Viridiplantae; phylum Streptophyta; class Magnoliopsida; order Poales; family Poaceae; genus Oryza; species Oryza brachyantha. The sequence continues at coordinate 14,125,675 of NC_023166.2, forward strand.
CATTCAACCAGCGTGAAACAATTCTTGATATACTGCAGGCAAGGGAACGGCAGGTCCAACGCGTGTTCAACCATGTTCGATTTCGACAGGAGCTTGCCAAGAACAAAGTCCCTGCGGCTAAGCCCTAGCCGTGCACCGGCTGCTATGGCCTTATCACGGCAGGCGACGAGAGTGATGTTGCAGAGCCAAGGGACCGCCGCTGTGAAGGCTAGCCCGAAATGCTGCTTGTACGCCCTGCAGACCTGGGAGACGTGTTTGCCCAATGGGAGTATGCTCTGGGCACGGGAGCTGTCGTCCACACCAGCAACGGATAGCTCTGAGTCAGAGTGTAGGTTCACCACCACGGTGCCATGGTCAGGGTGGACTTTCTTCTCTAGGTTCTTGAGGAATGCTCCATCTGCGTCCCAGAGCTTGCGGGGAAATATGTCATCACCATCATATGCATCGATGAAGACTATATCGTACACATTGCTGTCGTTGGCAACAAAATCTTCAGCGTCAGCGATATGGAGGAAAAGCCGGTCATGGATGCCACCCCATAACAGCTCATTGCCATCTGCAGGTTGTGTGGACTCGACCGGTAGTCCTTCAACTGGTAAGGAGGGGAAACCCATAGACTCAATTGAAGCTGAAGCAACAACTGGATCAATTTCCACAATGTGAACGACAGCACCTGAAAGAGTCAATATATGATCAAGCAAATGTATCAAGTGCGAAACTACAGAATTTAAGGTTGGACTCGAGTAGGATAGTCTATCAGGCCAAAATTATTGTCGACTATGTGACTCCAAGCAGTTTTGTGCAAGGAATTTTCTTTATGAACAAATAGAAGTTGACATTTTGCAGCTTAACAAGCCAGGTGTATATATATGTCCCTGTCTACAGACTGCAGGAACGAAGCATCAGAAACTGAAATTGTCATCTGTGATGTTTACTAGCTAGGCAATGAGCATTGTTGAGGTTAGTGACTATATTTACCTCTGAATTTGCTAGCCACAAACAATGGTAAGCTGCCACCACCATGGCCAATGCAAAGAACTTTCATGTTGTTCTGCCCAGAAGCTGCTTGATGGATATCGTAGGAACAAGAAGGGAGTGCTGTCAACCCCGAAGACACCATACTCTTAACATCTGTAAATACCTTCTGTCAGAAGTGTATTATGGTATGGAAGCAAAGGATAAAATGCATAAGGCAATAAAATTGCTTTAATTTAGCACTGAAGACTTCAATGCATGTGCACTAAACCATATTGCGATGATGGTGATGACATCTAAGTAACTTACACTTGCAGTCTCGTAGCAAAAAATAATCAGGGTAATCATGTTACTGATATCTTTTCACTGGCATCAAGTCCGTATATATTTGTGTCATGTATATGGGTAGATATTTCTGTGTTTTCAATTAACATATAGAAATGATACCATAAAGTAAAACCTAACAATGAACTATTATGGTCATATAAGATTTCACGAAAAGATGGGAGTGAACTCACAAGGAACAGCCAAACAATGTGGTTGCTGCATCAAGTATATTCCAGCGTCACCCAAAGACCTGTAGCAGGCCATTACTTTCGCAACACTTTGACGAGTATGATCGTTAAACCGCATAACTCGCCACTGGTAGCCTAGTATTTTGAATTGGTCAGTACCAGTTGAATCTGGGTGTATTCTTTCATTTCTTTCTTGGAGCCATCTCTCTATTATTGTCCTCTGGTCATTGGCCTAAATACAAAACAGATGTCATCAATTCATCATATCAAGTAAGAAACTAAATCTTCATTAACAATCTCAACAACTTTATTAATGGCAGCGAGTGCTGCCACAGATATCGCCTCGTAGGCACATCTAGATTAGGAAAAAACAAGCGTTGCCCGATGACCTAAAACGCTTCGCTCCAAACTGAAACTACTCCAGAAGAGCAAACTTTTGGCTGAAAACAGCACGATTGCAAACGCCCAACACAGAGAAGTTGGAGCTCTAAGTTGCAAACATTCGATGAAGAGCGATTTAATTGCCTTGCTAATTAGGTCAATTCCCCGCTCGAGAAATTTGTTCACAGCATTTCCTTTCCCTGGCCCCGCTGACACTGACATGAGTAACCCGAGGTTTGAAATGCTTGGACAATGTTCTCCCCCCATTTATTCAAGCAAGGAGGCAGATCAAGCCGGGAAACAGAGGCGATGTTTACCGGGAGGGATGCGGGGTACGCGGAGACGGAGACGACGCCGTTGCCGTGCTCGGAGTGGCGGCGGAAGACGGTGTGCGCCCCCTCGCCGGGACCCTCGTCCTCGCCCCACCACTCCCGGTAGTAGGACCAGTCCCCCTCGTCAAGAGGAGGCTGACGCCGTGCGCCCACGGCGGCTGGGTATGCCGCCGCCGAGGAGAGGCGCCGGATGGCGGCGCGGGCGCGCCTCGACGCCGCCGCCCGCAGCATAGTAAAAGCAGCTCCCCTTGATTGCGCGGGTGTGTCCTGTTGACGGCGGCGGTGCACCGGTGACCTGCACGAGGAGAAGCCCACAGACGACAGGGCCAAAAGCCCAGAAGACAAATGTAGAACGGCCCATGGCCTCCTGCAAGGTGATGGTTTGCATGTCTTCGTTTGTTTACTTGTTCTAGCAAAATACCCATACCCATGTTTTAAAATACCCATGTTTTATATAAAAATGTATTAAAATATTATATTTTTATTACTATATTAATATCACTTGTCTGAACAAATCTAATTATTTCATAATATCAAGAAAAACAGGAGCTAATTTATTGGAAAGCTATACAAAGCAACGGTGACGATTCGCTACCACCAGCCACACACACCACGGGACAGTTAGTTTAAAGTAGCATAGATTATCTCTAGATTATTCATCGGGTGTTTAAAAAGACATATTTTTCAAACTGCTAAACGTTTTTTTATGAAAATTCTTTTATAAAAATTAATTATTTACTTTTTTCTAAATTTTTAACTTTATTAAATTAATTTTATCATTTACGTTATTAATTAGCTATAAATGTTTTCATCTTTCACCGCTAAAAAAAACACATCCATTCAACTGGACCTACCTGGATGCTTTGATTGTCCACCCATAGGATTTTTTGTTTGTATATTATTTCATTTATACTTTTATAGAACTATTTTTATAAAGTTACATACACCTAATCTAACCCCCTCTAGGAGAGCCTTTTTAAAATACGCCTCATTATGTGACGTGATATATGTTTATTGGAGTCCTTAAAAGGCATTCGTACGCCTCTCATGTTTTAGAAACTTTATTTTACCCACAGAAAAGAAAAACTATAATTCATAAAATGCTTTGGAAACTTAAAGACTATAGGAATAAAAAAATAGAGATTTAGCAATTTAAACACAGTTAAGAATGTAGAAACTGAAAAAAAATAGAATAGAAATTTGAGATGGTAGCAAAACATATTGGGATTGGGTAGAAAAACACGAAAATTTTGAGATGGTAAAGAAAAAAAATAAAATAAAATGGCCCATGCGACCTTCGCGTTATTAGCACGACGCTCTAACCAGCTGAGCTAATAGGCCATGTTGGTGGACTTCAACAATACGTATTAATGAAATCAATATCCATCAACTTCAGAATCTCATAGATGACGTTAGCAACCGATCGAGCAACTTGACACACGTTGACTCAGAAGGGAAATAACCGTCAATTCCCCGTAAAACACCACCAATTCCTAAGCCAAGGCCAGCCGCATAGCCGACCGAAATTCCAGCCCCGCTGCCGCTTCGCCGCCGTAGAACCGAGCGCTAGTCGTTTCTGTCCACCGCACCAAACCACGCCAATGCCAGCGGAAGAAGATCAGCACGGCCCACCCACCTCAGCCACGGCATGCTATTGCAGCAACCGCGCCACCAGGAGCAAAAGATCAGATTGAAGTGTTGCAAGTAGCAGCATTGCTCGTGCATACCGTCGGCATCACCCACATTATTCTTATTTCTCTAGCTCGCATCAAGATTCAAGATACAAAAGTTAATTACAAACAGATGCGACATTCATCTGGGGGTGTGGTTTGGTTTCTGTTCTGCTACAGAAAAGCACAAGATCAGAGAGCTAAGCTGGGAGAGCACTATCTATGCACCCCCCAACTGCCGCACAAAGGCTCAGCTCGATGCATCCACAGACCGATCTAGGACATCTTGGCGTGCTGCTCCCGCTGCCTGGCCACGTACTCGAACAGGCTCCCGTCGTACATGCGCCGGATGGCCTCCCTCGCCAGGTACCCTTCCTCGTCCCTCGCCAGCACGTACAGGATCGTCCACTCCAGCTTCGCCGCGAACCTACACACACGTCGCAACAAAAAAAATTCCAATTGGTTCCTTCTGTCAATTTGCCTCCTTCAATTTCTGTTCGAGTTCATCTGACGATAAAAACGGATATGTATCTTACCAGCCGAAGAGATCGAGCACCTCGCGGTTCCCCTCGGTCATCTGCCACACCTCCCTGTAGGTGAGCCTGTCAGGGGACGTGCGTGCGTACTTGCTGAAGATGTTCTCGAAATTCACCGGCATGAACCTGAATCACAAAGATGTTCAACAGCTTAAACTGCATACATTGAGGGTGCAAACTACTGATGTTGTTGTCTGATCATCCGTTATCTCAAAACTGAATGTGGGGTTGACAGAAGTCCGAAGAGGATTATGTAACTACCGGCCCTCGTTGTCGTAGGAACCAGAGTCACTCCCGTGTTTACTCCTGTGGATGTTGTGGATGTAGATAGGGAAGAAAGGGGACGGCAGCCAGCCCTGCAATCACAAACTGTAGTAGTTAGTGCTCCATATATATGCAACTGCGACGGCCATGCAATCGCTGAGGTCAAAACTGTGCACAATCGAACCGATCAGTTCATCACTCACGGGCAGTGTGGGGTAGCTCATGGCCACGTTCACGACCAGTGCGATGAGGAAAGACATGATCATGTTGAATCCAAGCGCACGGCACCCTGAATCAGTCGGTGGCAGCAACGATCACATCACATATCCAACATGCACGCTCGCAAGATCATGCATGGCAATTAAATGAATGCTAATTAACTCTTGACCTTCGTAGGTTTCCCACGGATAGATGATGCCGTTGTCGTCGCGGTCGAAGAAGGCGACGTGCTGCTGCATCACGCTGAGGTGGTGGTGCTCGTGATCGTCGGTGGTTCCGTCGGGGTGGTAGATGTCCGGCGCCGCCAGTGCTCGCGCCAGATCTTAATTCCCACCAGCCCATGGAACGAAGGACGCATCTCTTCGATCAACTCGTTTGCAAATTAACCATGAATAAGATTACAGTCGAGAAGGTATTGCTTACATGGCTTTGGGACGTGCTCCTCGAGGTCGCCGCGGACGGGGCGCTCGACGGTGACAGGCGACTGCAGCGCGACGATGGTCAGGGAGTCCTTGGCCTCCACGGCCGACATGCCACGCGGGTCCGCAACCTTGCGTGCTGCCACGGCGCCGGCGCCCCTCCCCTCCGTCGCCCTCATCGCGGCGGGGCCTTCGGCGCCTGCGCCGGCGCGATCGCCGTTGCGCCCCGCCTTGGTCGTCGTCGTCGCCTGCATCTCTCTGCCTCCTCTTGGCGCGGCGCAGAGAAGTTTAACACAAAATCGCCGAATCGACAGCTCGTAGTCAAAGGTGGGACACTGGAAGGAGCTGCAACGTGTAGCGGCAGCGTAGGCAAGTAGCGCGGCGGCCGCGCCGGCTTATATAGGCCGTCTCGGAGGGGGCCGTGGCGACGTGTCCGCCCGGGAGGGCACGGCGGCACGACGTGGGCGCTTGCATGGCGTTTGCTCGTCGGGCGGCCGTAACGTGTCGTTTCCGAGGGAGCGTACGTCGTCGTGTACTCGTGTCCCGAGCATTCCTGTTTCGGCACGTTATAGCCACTTTGGGGTCCTGGGGTCCTTGGGGTCCGAGAAATGAATCTCAGAAAGCTAACATTTGCGTAGTGGATAGAACAGTGAGAAATCTTGTCCTTTTTTGCTGGGGGCGGCGAAAGTAGGTTCCCGATTTTCATTTGGGAATATACAGGTCAATCTCGTCCTTTCGATAATGTAAAAGACGTAAGATCGAACGTTATTTAAAATATAGGACTTTAGTACTCTTTTATTTTAATTCTTATTATCACCTGTTCGTTTTATTATAAAATGGTAATACGTAATACTCTCTCATTTCGTCTCTCATCACGTAAGATGTTTGACTACTTATCTTATTTAAAAATTATAAAAATATTATTTATTTTGCTTGTGACTTACTTTATTATCAAAAAGAACTTTAAGCATGACTTGTTATTTTTTATAAAACAAAGTAAATATTTGCCCGTTCGTTTTATTCAAATTCTTTTGTAAAATATGTAAAGTTATATATGCATAAAGTATATTTAACAATAAATAAAATGATATAAAAATAATTAATAATTATGTATTTTTTAATAGGATAAATAGTCAAACGTATATAAAAAAGTTAACGACGTCAGATATTTATTGACGGAGAGAGTACACGTAATGCTAAACTTTATTTCAATCACAGATTATTGATTTGTCAATCACACTTCCAGGTTACAGAAATATTTCAACCACACGAATAGTACAAGCATGCTCCATCCGGTAAACCTTATTTCCACTGTTCTTCACATCCCAGGATCATAAAGACACTGAAGCAACCAGCCACATCCCAGGATCATCAAAGGAGGCTAGCTACTTTTGCTTCTCATGTGCCTCCCTCCTCTGCTGGGCAATGGACTCGAAGAGGCTCCCGTCGAAGCAGCGGCGAACAGCCTCCCTTCGGAGGAATCCTTCCTCGTCTCTCGCCAGCACGTACAGCAGTATCCACTCACCCTTACTAGCGATCCTGAATGCACACATGTATAGTGTGTTTTACACCAGCAACATTCAGAGAACGAACGCAAGAAAAGGCTACATAAAAGGATCCGGATCCTCTCCATTACCGCAGAGGATCACTGTTCATGTGAGTTACACAGTAAAAAATTTTGTAAACAGTGATGTAAATACTGTAGACACTGTTTTGGGCAGTGTATAATCACTGTATCACTACTGTAGCAATTAGGTCTAATTCATGCATTTCTGATCTAACGATTAAAAATCAGTATAAATGTACTGCAACAGTAGTACATGCTACTGCAGAGAATTCCAGCTCTATATAAAGATGTTGCTGCATGAGAGTGTTCAGGTCCTTGTCCGTGTTTCTCACCTTCCAAGCAAGTCGAACGCCTCCCTTTGGCCTTCGGTCATCCGCCAGATCTCGCTGAACGTGAGCTTGTCCGGCGCCGTGCGGGCGTTCTTGCTGAAGATGCTCTCGAAGTTAACCGGCATGAACCTATAATGCAGTATCATTGTTTCGAAAATTAAAGGCAATGGAAATGTTATCGTGCAGTAGTTGTATAGATAATTATGCTGTCGGACCTTCCCTCGGTGTCGTACGTCGAGGTATCACTGCCATGCTTAGCCCTGTGGATGTTTTTGATGTGTACGGGGAAGAGCAGAGATGGTATCCAGCTCTGCACGGTTGATTACAAATTTGAGATGTAGGCAGAGAAGAGATCTCTGGTATTCCTCGTTTTATATATATTATAAGAATTTTTGAATTTATTTATATTTATACATATATTAATGTATATATTTTTTATATGTTAATAGATTTATTAGCACACATATAAATAAAAAAACAGAAAGTCTTATAATATGAAATAGATAAAATACTAGTATTAGATGTGGTAATGCACCAAGGCACTTAGGACTATTTACGATCCTACTTGACCCTTAAAAAGGTTTTAGCTAAAAAATCTATAAAATTTTAGCCTATCTTATTTTAAATCTAACCCTTAAATTTTGTAATAAAAAACTTAGACATATTACTGCCCCTAACTGGTACATAGATATATTCCTTTGTTCTATATTATAAGCTTTCTCATATTTATTCTAAATTAAAAATTTATAAGTTTCATCGGTTTATAGAAAAAAGTAGTATTTTCAACACAAACATATTTACTTTACAAATATATTTGATATATTTGATTAAACTAATTTGGTAGTAGAGATGTTGCTATGTTTTTGAAGGGCAATTTTACCATCTTCAAAAGGTACATAGATACCATATTTTTTAAATAAACTTTAATACCTTTAGGTATGGTCGATATTTGGTTAGTTGAGTTATATAGAAAAATTGGTTATCACAAAGTCAAGACCAAATTAGTTTGAGAAAAGTTAGGACGGTGCAAATCAGTTTCAGTTTAGCGGGTTTTCCGTTTTGGGCATGACCGAAATCTGACAGACTGGGGTTGCAAAAAAAAAAAAAGTCGAATTGAAAAACTTTTGACAACACCTCCCTCTTTTTTGTGTTTTCGATAACCGATGATGACACCAACACAAATATATCTCCAATCATAACATCACAAATATATCTCCAACTGTAACATCATAGTTGCATTATTTGATTGGCATTATGAGGTACTAGCCTTTGATATATAGTTATTTATATTATTTTGGTTATTTTGATTAACCGATAAATATAATCAAATTAACTGAAATTATTTTGGTTAGCACAACTAGTGACCAAGTGACCGTAAAATTGGTTTTGGTTAGTTCGAATTTGATTTCGGTTAGTTTGGCTGATTGGCTCGGTTCTTTAGTTTCACTTTTTTATATCCACCCCTACTTTCAGATACCATGTACTGTATATTTGGAGTTGCCAAAATTTCATACTAAAAGTTTAGTATAAACCGAAAAATTTTATGTAAGTCTAGTCAAATTTGAACAAGTTTGATTTAGGGTAATCCTAAAATGACTAGTATGTATAACAGAGGAAGTTGTATATAAGATCATAGACAATTCACATCAGCTTATATACATCTTCCTTTCTCTGTCAATAAAAAAAATGTTTCCTTTGACTTACAGGTAGAGTTGTGTAGCTCAGACCAACGTTTATGACTATCGCCAAAATGAATGAAACAATCGCGTTGAAGCCCAATGCCCGTAGTCCTGTAATTCGTGCACCGTTTCATCAAGCATTTTGTACCAGTCAAAAGCATATCAGGTGCACATGTTTTGTATGTACCTCCGTAGGTCTCCCATGGATAAACGATGCCATCACCATCCAGGTCGAAGAAGGCCACATGCTGCTGCAGCACGCTCATCTGCCGGTGGTCACGCCCCTCGGTTCCTTCAGGATGGTACACGTCAGGCGCAACGAGAGCGCGGGCCAAATCTGCCATTAGAATCGTTGTTTCAGAGTCCAGAAATAGAGTTCTTCTCGCTTTATTGGAGAGTGGTATGTTTCCTTTTAGAACGTAATAGACCAGTGTATTATGCTGCCTCTGTTTCATAAAATAAAATAAGATGTTTGATTTTTTTTTAACATTTGACTGTTCGTCTTATTCAAAAATTTAATATAAATATAAAAAAATAACAAGTCGTATTAAAAATTCTTTTGATAATAAAGTAAGTCATAAGCAAAATAAATAATATTTTCATAATTCTTTGAATAAGACAAATGATCAAACATTACAAGTAAAAAAAGTCAAACATCTTACATGAAACAAAACAGAAGGAGTAATAGATTCATTCATTCATAGAACTAATAATGATGGCATGTGCCCAATTAGATTTTTTTTAAGAAACCGCTTATTTTTCTTTCTGTTTTTTCTTGAAACCAAAGATTTTTGCATAACATAGAGTGGAGAGGAGAACAGCGACTTTGCTTTTAAAGTATAAAGATATATGAGCGCATTTTCTAAATTATTAGATCAGATCGATCTTTTACAAATTCTTCCATATAAATTTCTTTAAACATTAAATAAATTTATTTTAAAATTTTAAAATAGCTAATGTCCAATTTATAAGACACTAATGATATTTCTCATGTTGCATACGCATAGCTCCAACAAACAGCACTAAACTAAATGTTGCCTTAGGTATGTGCACATACCAGGGTTCAGTTTATCGGCTTGGTCTTCTCTATCAGGCCATTTTGGTTTGAAATAATTTAGAATTTTGGAATATTTTGAATAAGTTTTGCTCAATTCACAGTAAAAGGAAAAGTCTGAAAAATTTTGGATGAAATAGGTTCCTATCGGGAGACTGGGAGAACCAAGAGTTCTTAAATTTCGGAAATTCCGTTCCAGATTTTCGAACCAGGAAAAGACAAAGGCTATAATCGAAAATCGAGGCAAATATATGAGCATATACTCACAGGGTTTTGGGATCAGTGACTCCAAGTCTGCTCGGACCGGCCGTTCGGACGTCACCGGCGCCTCCGCCGCCACGGACGAAATGGCCTCGGTTGGCGCTGCCCTGGTAGCCTCCTCCACCATCGCGATTTCTCGGCCGATCGTTGAGTATGCGTCGTACCTATGAGGAATACTTCTGTCTTTGCAAATTGCAAAAATGCAGCCTCTGTTGGCCTGTTGTTCTTATAGCGAGGAGAGCAGCATGGGCCGTGCGGCGAGCAATGCGATGAGCCAGTGTGCCTGTGGCAAACACGCAAAGTACGTGGGCTGGCGTGCTTCGCTAGCCGTGTATGCACGTACACCTGGAGCAACGCCGGGCCGGCCGGCCGGCCGGCATGGGTCCGTTGCCTTGTGTGCTTTCATCGATGTGTGATCGATCGGGGAGAGAGAGGGAGACGCTTGGACATGTGTGCACGTTTCACGTCGCCATCGATCGGGGCGCAACGGGAAAGGAGAAACTGCGCCCGTCTCTACCGATAGATAGCTAGTATAATAGCTGGCCAGCGATCCGGGACCGCATCGCCGAACTCGCGCACGTCGTGACGATCTTGACGCGGAAGCTACAGGAACCGCCGTGCCTGATGCGGAAAATACCGCAGAATCGTGCTTTGCTTTTCTGGATTGCGCGCGATGCAACCAGCGGGCTCGCGCACCGCGACAGCCTACGCTACCAACTACCAAGGGAGGAGAAAAGGCCTCGGCATGCACTGCAGCGTAGCCGTGCAGCGAACGGCTCACGGTGGAAGCGGCCGGTGGCAGTGAGATTGCCCGCCCGCAAGTGAGCGCGCGCGGCGTTGCCGTGGACAAGCGAAGCACGCCGTGTCCCCCGCCGCATGCTGCGTGCTCACCCCTTGAGGCCTAACGAATTGACGGATCACGAGGGGGGTTAGGCGCGCGTTGGCGCGACCCGACGGTGTGCATCCCGCGAGATCGAGGACGAGAGGTTCTGGCTGGCGTTACTCGCGGCACGCCGGCGCCAAAGTTGCTCGGCGTCACGTTTTTTGTTTTTGTTTTTTGTTTTCCATTTTGGGCGGAGATCGAGAGAGTTGGATAGGAAAAGAGAACGACAGGTTGCGTTGCAGACTTGGTTCGTAAATTCAGATACGGCACCCTAGGGTGTTAGCTAATACCCGGTGTTTTCGCTTTCGTTTCGGCTTATAAGCTAAAATTTGGATTTCAGTCTTAAAGTTAGAGTTAATTTTAGTGTTTTTATTAAAGTATTTTTAACCTTGGTTTTAGATAGCTTGGAATATGTATATAAACTTTTTTATAAATTATTTTGTGTTTAAAGGAACAATCACCCCTTAAGAGTATAAGACTGTTCAAACTAGGCCGACCTTGGCCGCGTTAGGGTAAGGGGTGATAAGTTAAATTACTCGACGCGGAAAACGTAGAAATAGATTAGTATATGATTAATTAATTATTAGTTATTAAAAATATAAAATATATTAATATGATTTTTTTAAACAACTTTTCTATAGAAAACTTTAAAAAAAACACATTATTTAGCAGTTTGGAAAACGTGCGTGCGAAAAACGAGAGGGTTAAGTTAACTTATGCCCTTACCCAAACGTGGCCCTAGTCGACCAGCCCGACCATGCTATTAAAACCTGAAAGTCTAAAAATAAAAAGAAAAAACTAGAAAGCCAACCTAAGGCCCCGTTTAGATAAACTTAAGATTCTTATAAGCAACTGATGAGAAGCTAGCTTATGATTTCTAATTTATTTTCTGATTTTTATAACTTCATATTATCAAAAATTATCTGTTGTTTAGGAGAGCTGACTTCTGAAGATTATGAAGCTTCAGCTCTCATAAATTCCCCAAACAGGCCCCTGGACCGATATCATCCGACTCAAACCTGGTTTTTTGGTTGGGCTTTTCTGTGCCCAACGCAGTGTTTGAGCATGCTTAGTCTCAGCGTTTCTCGGCCCATGTCGCCCGCGCATTTCTAAGCCCACGAGCTCGGCATTTTGCCAGCCACGGGTGTGAAGAGGATTACCACGTACTGATGCCACCACTGCCGAACTGTATACACATGAACGGCCAAATTCCCGCACGAATCTATGAATAGAAAATAAGATTCAAATTTTATAAAATGCAAGTTCAGGTCACTGCACCACAACTTTTAATCAGGTACTTTCAATACGATCAATTAAACACTCTAAAAACACAAGGAAGAAGAATATGCCGCAGTGCAATAACCAATCAACTTCTATTGGCAATGGCCAACTCTACGTATAAACGAGTACACATTATTGCTCATTAAACCCAAATACTAAAAAAAAAACAAACACTGGTTCTTCCTTCAGGGAACTGCGAGGCCGATTTCGCGCCCTTTGGACGGCACGTCGGGGCGGTATCTCTTCCACGGCTTGTAATCCTTCTTCTCCAGCATCTTCTCCACCTCCTCGAACTGCAGGCCCTTGGTCTCCGGCACGGTGAAGAAGACGACGACGAGCGCGAACAGGGAGACCGCGCAGAAGAGGAAGAAGGTGGCCGACGTGCCGAGCGCCTTGGTGAGGCTCAGGAACGTCTGCGTCACGATGAGGTTCGACACCCAGTTGGCCACCGCCGCGATGCCGCCGCAGACGCCCCTGAACCGCAGCGGGTAGATCTCCGAGTTGACGATCCACGGCACGGTGCCCATGCCGGGCGAGTAGGAGACGATGTACGCGCCGAGCGCCACCAGCGCCAGCCACCCGAAGTTGTTGGGGCACCCTTCCGTGTAGAACTCCCGGTCGTCGGCGTGGCAGGTCCGCCGCGACGCGTCGCTCACCGCCAGGCACGCGCCGGGAAGAAGCTGCTCATCCAAATTAAGCTCACACCTCAGATCAATGGAGAGATTCCAACAAGATTAGCAAGAACAGCATCGAAGGGTGTGCTACCTTGTTCCCTTCATGGGCGCAGAAGCCGCAGGTGGACTCGGCCTTGAGGCAGTTCATGCAGTTCCAGCTAGCGCGCGGGCTGTACTCCGGGCACGTCTGCGTCTGGTTGGCGAACAGCCGCGTCTCCAGGTCGCTGACGGGCGGCGCGTGGTGCGCGGCGCCGAGGAAGGTGCCCCCGAGCACGGCGAGCCACACGACGATGCCGACGAGGCTGATGAGCATCAGGCGACGGCGGCCGGCCCTGTCCACGAAGAACATGCTGACGATCGAGCCGATGGCGTTGAGGCCCGAGGTGATGAGGGACAGCGCCATGGCCGTGTTGTTCGACGCGAAGCCCGCCAGCTGGACGATCGTCGGGCTGTAGTACATGACGGTGTTGATGCCGACGAGCTGCTGGGCGACCTGCGCGATGACGCCGGCCATGAGGCCCCGGCGGACGACCTTGCTTCCCAGTGCCTTCTTCAGCTTTCCAAGCAGACCCTGATCACCGCCAATGGAGCCCTCCAACTGTATCTCCACTTCAATCGATCGGCGCAACGCATCGATCTCTTGTTCAACCTCAGTCGCGGGGTAAATCTTTCTTAATATCGCTGCAGCCTCCTCTTTCCTATTCTGTGCAGATCGTAGTAATTTCCAGCAAAATTTTTTAGCTTCACTGCCAATTTTTTTTCCAACAAAAATGCACTTACAAAAGTCGTGCATATGTAACAATATACTATGGAGTGCTACACATCTATGCATAAATATATATATATATATATATATATATATATATATATATATATATATATATATATATATATATATATATTTGAAGTGAATCATATGTGGATAAATATTGACCTCTGCTGGGAGGTCTGGTGTGAAAGAAACCGCCGTGTGTTCCAAGGAGAAGAATTGCAGTGTGTGCAACTAATCCGGAAGATAAAGGAAGAGATACGAACTTGGGTGATTTGTGGAGCAAAGGATTTAGCGAGAATAACAACCTAACGTACATGTAAAAGGGGCAAGACTTTCCCTAAACCTTGTTCAGCGGAATGCGGAGTCCAATCTTCTAATTTCGGGCCGCTAGCTAGGCCTTTCTCTAGTCATCTGCGGGTGACCTTGTACATATTTTCACTCCTTCTGAATATATCCCCCGGGTCTTACCGGAAGTTTCAAAAAATAAATAAATAAATAAATATTGACCTGTCTGTAAAGCCACCTCGGTGATTCAGGTAGCATCCACATTAGTATGAACTGAAGCAGAGCAGGAACTCCTGCAATGCCAAGCATCCACCTCCAGGTTCCTGTTACCTGACAAAAGCCATCGAGATATCGTTACTGCTGCACCTTGAAAAGAAAAGAAATGGTAAGAATTATGAGATTTGAGTGAGCTAGTGAGTGCCTTAGTGAAGGCCAGATTAATGAGGTACGCCATGAACTGCCCTCCGGTGATCAGAAGCCCGTTTGTGCTCACAAGTGCACCTCTGATTCTAGCGGGAGAGGCTTCGGAAATGTACAGAGGCGCTGTCATGGAAGCCATTCCAACCCCAAGACCGACAAAGATCCTCCCAACAATGATAACCGCCGGTGTTGGGGCGAGGGCCATGATCAAGGCACCTGCGAGGAACAGGGCATCAGCGATCAAGATGGAAGGCTTCCTTCCAAACTTGTCGTTCATCCAGCCACCAAGTCCAGCTCCGACTATGGCTCCAGCTACAGCCATGCTCACTATTGTTTCCTGTGTTTTGGATCAGGGCAAATCCCCATCAGAACATGGCATGCTGTATTCTGCAGCACCGCAGAAACTGAAAAGCTAGACCAAAGTGAGAATCGGGAGAAGCCAAACGTACCCTAAGAACGGTGCTCTTTTCCACTGCACTAAAATCATCTCGAATATACAGCAGTGCTCCAGATATGACACCTAGCAAAACAGTAGATTAGTCGATGCCCCATTCTAAACGGATTATTGAGCCAAGATTATTGCGGAGTATTCCTGGCATGTTTCCAAAAGTATGATTTCTTAAAAAGCATACTTTTATCAATATTTTTTTATATCACTTGTTCTAAGCCATTTGTTAGGTATAATATTTAATTCTTCCCTATAAACGAAGTGATCATCTATCACTATCAGCCCTCATCCGCATTTCATCTAAGAATAGGCTGTGTTTCCAAAGTGCAGCTAAATATTTGGAAATGTAAACATCATTATGGTACTTAATAAATAGTCTATAGATGATTGAAAATTAAATAAACAGATAACTGAAAACATAACATTATTATTTTTCAAAAAAAATAACATTAGCAAAATTTGAACTTTGAAAAAAATTCAGTAAACTAATTTTCTTATAGCCCGTTTCATATACCTGTATCATATCCGAAAAGAAGACCACCGATGCCGGCAGAGAGAACAAGCCGAAGAATGTAAGGCTGGGTCCAGGTCAGCCGCAGACATTCCTTAAATTCAGCCTTATCTGCTACAGTTGCACCCCCTTCCATTGCATACAGAACTTTTGCAACCCCAAAGTAGGTTCAGGTTAGATTGGTCACGCACGCACGGACGCACCGCACCCCTACTGTATGAGTGAAACTTAAACTGTCCTGCATTATTACACAAACTTGTGACATAAAATTAAATGAAGCTTTGACAATCAATGTATAGTAGTACCTATAATACTATGAATCACAACAACGAAAATGGCATATACATAAAGTAGTATAAACTCCATTCCACATTATAAGATTTTTTTTAAAACTATTCCTAGAATAATATTAATGCTAATGAATTTAAACACACATATATACCATATAAATTGATCCATAAATAAATCTAGATAGAACGTAAACATCTTATGATATAAAACAAGGTGAGTGTACTTCTTTTCATTAAAATCTAAACGAATGTATCATAACAAAGCAAACATCATGGTTGTTACTTGTTCGAATCACATCATATAAAATTGTAAGCGACATCTATCTATTGACAATCGGGGAAAACAGAGATGAAACTGTTTTTATTCTGTTCAGTAAACAAAGGGTCGTAATACGAATCAAGTTCACTGAAAGACATCATGGTTGTTACTGGTTAGGGTCAAGTTATACAAACGTGTGAGCATCATCAATCAATTAGACAATAAGATGATGCAAGAGAAGGACAAAAATAAATCTCCTCGTGCCAATACCTTCAGAACAGAATACACATGGGTTTGTGGGTTTGTCGACAAGAACCCCAGAATGATGTTAAAAACAAACGATCTCCTGAGACCAATACCTTCGAAAAGGGGAAGACACGTGGGTTTTGTCGACAAAAATCCCTTCTTTTATAGGATCGCGGAACCAACACTACAACGGAAGAACACCTTAAAACCACAATCCCTGGACGCCCCGACACACAAAACCGGGTGTTTATCTCACGGAGACACGCGGATAATCTCACCTATCCACGCCAAATATAAACGAAATCTCAACGATAAGATCTAAGAAGAAACCAGCAAAACCGAATCTGCTCCCTTGCACACTAATCTCGCACCCCCAAAAAAAAACACGTCTTCACTATAAACAAGCCCACAAATCCGAGAAACCCGGAGAATTCCCAACCTTGCAATCCAAGGACGCCGCGAGACCCCCAGGCCACCACCAGGAGGAACAAGAAGGGGAGGCAGGCAATGCCAGGAAGAGACGGAAACCTCACCGAGAAACAGAGGGAGAAACCCCAAGCCGGCGCCGGAACCGAGAGAGCCGCGGCGACGGCGAGCACAACACCCGAACACTCCCAATCCCCCGCGCTTCCTCCACCAAGGACGACGATAGTGGCAGGCGCGCGCGCGCGCCGCAGCAGCTGGCGATTTTGCTGAGGACGACGCCTCTCCCCTCTCCCCCCGCGCTTGCGTGGCAATTCAATGCGGGCTTTGGCTGGGCAAGCTTTGCCTGTAGCAGCGATCCCGCCATCCCGGGCCATCCGATCGAGACGCGCGCGGAGTCTCCGAGTCGCGCCGTGTGAGTGTAACTTCTCGAAAAATATTATGACCGGTTGATATAAACGAAAAAAAAATCCACCCGAGCCATACATGATCCGCATGTATGATCCACATCCCGCGCACAACGGCACAAGTTTCCTGTCTCCACCGTAGTGCATGCACATGCACACGATGCATACATTCATTAGGTAATTTGAAACATTTTTTTCAAAATTATTCATATTTTGGTGTTTCTGATAATGTTACATCAAAATTGTTCGAAACACTTGCCTTCTTTCTGGTAAACGAGAAATAATTTGTAAATAATTTTTTTTACAGTGTTCTTACTTTCTTAGCAATCTAAAAACAAGATTTATAAATTAACTTCGACGAAAAAAAACCTCAAAATCAACTTCACATCTAAGATTGAAAATTTACATTTTGATTTATAAACATAATTAAAAAGATGGTGGTGAAGGTCTTGCACAATTGCAGGGGATATTTTGATATTATTTCATAGCCGCTCCAAAGCGGAAAGAGGTAGATTTAAAATAGTACTGCTTTACAATATATTTTTCAATGTTTTTTTGGTGTTAAATCGAAATATTACGGTGACCTTTCTTTGATGATGTTTTTTTTTTTTGCCTTTTCGTGAACGAGACCTGTTTCGATATATGAAAACTCGATGTTGCATAATATTAAGCTAAAAGTGTTTCAGAGCAGTGTTTTAGCTGTGTTTCAACATTTTAATAACGAGAACATCTTTCCGTAGACAATGAAACTTTTTATGCGATAAAACACCACTTGTTTTTTTTAGAAAAATTGGGCACCCGATTTATAGGCGGTTCTGTAACTGCTTGATCCCTTTGACTCGCTGGATTCTTTGATCCTCCTGGTCCGTGCGGTGCGGAACGCTAGCCTTCTTGACTTGGTTACGTCTACGTTGCGTATAATATGTTGTGATGTCACCTGGGTTTGTGAAGAACGAGACGGTCTTCCTGTGATGTCAGTTTTGCCCATTGTCATTTTGTGAAATTTGTGTCAAGCACCAAGCACCAATGTTGGAGAGACCGCTTGCGCCCAGCCCCGGCCATTTGAGTATGAAAACTGGACCCAACTATGAAGCAGGGCCTGATTTTTTTTTAAATATAGATGTTTCGCAAATTCGGACCCCCCCCCCCCCAAATTTTGCACGGTATTAAATCATATATAAAATAGATATTTCATTACTCGCTAAAAGTATTTCAATTATTAAATAATAAAAATATACTAAAAACCAAAGATGTGATACCTGTAGGTCGTGTCTGCTACACATGGTCGATGGGTACCGTATATACCGTCTTATGTGTACGTGCATGAGACTAAAATAATTATCCAATCTATGATTATACCATTGTTATTGTTATAATTAAATCTTTACAATAAAATATCACGTGATTATATATCTAGTGAAAAATAAATATATTCTAAAAAAACCGAGTGTTGTTTCACTATATAAAAAAGTTGTTTCAACTCACTTTGTGAAATGTTTCACAGACATAACATTAAAAATATGTTGATTGTCACATTGATAAGCACAACATGAAACATTGAGTCGCAACTCGCAGTGGGTAAGTCATCGAAAATTCCATACGAAACAAACAATATATTTGTATTGATATTTGATTTTGTTAAAACATATTTATAGCATGCGTGAAACATCAAGTCATAACTATTGGAACGTCATAAAATACTTACCAAAACAATAAAATGACACTACGTGTAAATGACCTAGTGAAACATTAGGAAGGGTTTATTAAAACATCCATACGTCAGCGTGTGCAATATTAAAATAAATTCGTTGCTACAACTAAAAATTTGCAACAATATTGAATTCTAGCTGAAACACTCCCTTTCCGGTATATGAAATCACATTTTTTATTGGTTGAAATATATGCATATTTTTATAAGAATTTAATCATGTAAGTTCTTGTTATAAATATTTAAATATAATAGATACACTAATATAATTTAACCATACTCCACTTTAACCTATTTTTTTTTAAAAAAAAGCTGCACAAAGAAAATCATTTGTAGCTTAATATGAGACAAATGCATGTATGGGAGAGAGAGACATGCAACAGGGGAGAGTCCGAGAGAGGCAAAATGCATACATGAATTTTTGCCATATAGTCGATGAAAGCAGAAAAATCGGATGACAGAGACTAAGCATTCATATGGTTTATCCGTAAAATTGGATGACAGAGACGAGACTAAACATTAGGCAGGTGCATATGATTTGTCCGTGCTGCGAGAATTCGTGGACAAAGTGGACCAAAAAAGGTCCGTGCTGCGCGAATTCGTGGACAAAGTGGACCAAAAAGGAAAAATACTGCACCAGCCGGGAATCGAACCCGGGTCTGTACCGTGGCAGGGTACTATTCTACCACTAGACCACTGGTGCCTTTCGATAACTCAAAGTATACAATCTTATTTCTCTACATAAGTTATTATCGCACGTGTTATTTTCATATTGATAGTTCATTCTATGGTTTATCTTATCAGATACCTATAATAAAATTAGAAAAAAAAATACTTTTATCAATGCAGAGCAGTATGGTGTCCATGGAGGTCGGTCAACGAGCTAAGTTCAAATCGAGCCTACTAAATCTTCAAGCTCTTATGCAGGCTTGCCTTAAGCTTAGTTAGGCTCGCCAGCTTGGTCGAGTATATGATATAGTTATTTTGATGATATTTTTTTAATAAAAACAATAATTTAAAGTTATTAAATAAATTATAAATAAGATTTAAAATTAATGTATAATACCAATACAAATTAATTTATTATTTAAATATAATATTTCATTCTTAATATACTATCTTATCAAATCAAAAATAAAAATTATATATATATATATATATATATATATATATATATATATATATATATATATATATATATATATATATATATATATATAAAAGCTTAAACTAGACTCGAAAAAGATAGGGAGCTCGGGCTCAGCTCGTTAGGAGCTCAAACCAAGTCTGAGATAAGCCAAGCTCGAGCACCTCATAAGTTTGACAGCAGGAGAAAGGAGGAATGGCAACGGTGGTTCTTCAACCGCTGTCCGGGTGGCCCTGGGCTTGCAGGATCAGCCTGCCGCTTATGGGTTATATGTAGTTATGTACTATGCCCTGGCCGGACTGCATCGGAGTACACATGCTTACCTGCCATCTTGCACAGGTGATAGACAACGCACATTTTCATCATGTCTTGCTGTGACAGGCAAGATTAATCGACTATTTCCCTTGTTTGCCAATTGGTGAATGAAAATTATAGATATACAAAATATTGTGCCTAAACCTACAAAACAGAGTATTGGCACCGAAGGCAGTAGAACAAGGCTCTGCAAGATTGCAAGTTGCAACCACTCGACAGTACCACTGTCTAAAGATGAAACACAACCCCACTGTTGCAGGTGACTTCCTTCTGTTCTCTCGGGTCTGCGAACAGAATAATCAATCATGGAGATGCATTGATTACCTTTATGTGATCCCAGACTTACAAACTGGGCATAGTTTCTTTCTTCGTAGCCATTCGTCTATGCACTGCAGAGTGCAAACAGATGATATCAGAAATGCAACAGCATTCAGCAAATACCAACGACAAAAAAGTATCACAGTGAATACCTCTTTATGGAACATGTGAAAGCATGGCAAACGACGGATCGTATCTCCAATAGAGGGATTTTCAAGACAAACTGCACACGGCTCTTCAATGTTATTTGACTGTCCAAAGCAGAAAACCCACACTAGTTAGGACTAGCAAAAATAAGCAAACAAACAATATATTAGTCCTATTGAAATATTTTTACCTGGACTACCGACTGAGGTAAATTATTTATCTGACTTTCTGATGCACCAGCATGCTGGTGGTTATTTTCATCTAATGCAAGCAGCGCATCATAATCGTTTCTGCAAGGAAAGTTCCTTCAGTATACAATCAAACTTTGCAATCGAATAAAGTCGCTTAGAATCAGCAAAATGGCATCTCGGTGTATACTTTCTTATCCATACTGACTACTAGCACTACTACTTTTCACATGCAGAGAAGAAAGTACTCCAGCAAAACAGGCATATAAAGATTAAATCAAGATGTATTCAAGTTGGATGACAACCTATATAGCTGCTATACTGAAAAGCTCAGCAGGTAAAGCAGTGGAAGCAGAAGCAGGACAAAGTCACTTACAAATCAATATTGGGTTGAATATGTGCAGCAGGGTATCTGGAAAGAACTCTCTGCAAAAATGTCAACTAGAAGCTGTTAATTATCTTTCAGAATTCAGAATCATTCCAATGAAGCAACCACCAACTGTGAATGTGATGAAAGGCTTCACTCAATTTGAAGAAATCTACTGCACAACAAAGTATAAATGGCAGCTGCTCAACCATATACACAAAACAATGGTTAACCAACACAAAGAGGAGTCCTGCTTCCTTCGTGAAGAACAGAAAATGCGCAAGGAGATCAAAATACCACAAAAAGATGAAAAACCACCAGTTTGGCAAAATATGAAAAATTATTGAATCAAGCAACAGGGTCAGAGCTAAAGTGCAAATCGTCAGTTGAAGTCAGTGTTAGTGTTGTGCCATGATAGAAATGCTTTGTTGACTATATAAGAGCAGATAAAAATCCTAAAAAACCATCCTTCCTAATTTCAATGTATGTCTAATACAAATAAAAAACTTTAGAACAAACTTCATAGCATCCTTATGAACCAGCATCTATTATACTGTAATGCACGTGTTATGGAAGCAGGATAAATAACGGTTCTTTTTAAATTAAAAAATCCTGTTCAGAAGTGTCAAGTTTTATACCTAAAAAATTGTTAGTCTTACAGAAAAGAGAAAGCAATACCAGTCCCGCAAATATTAGGGTAGTCTACCTGGTAAATTGTTCTTCTGTTTGCTGAGTCATATACAACCCTATTAGCATGCTGGGAAGCACTTGAACGCATTACCCGTGTACCTCTCTAATAAAAAGGAACAAGGAAAAGAGAAAACACGTCGATGTCAACAGATTAGTGTGTTGAGAGACAACATATTGCAAGTAACTCAATCATGAAACAAATCCTATCATTTGTTTCAACCAGAATGGCTACTTTATAATAGAGAGTATGACTGTCATGCTAACACGCTCAAACTGAAGGATTCCCGTAATTTCATTTTTGGCAACTGTGATATCACATAATATTAAAGATAAACAGCAGTGTGCTATAGAAAGCTAACAAAGGTGCAGATAGGATACATCCGATGAATGGAGCAACAATCATGAGACATCACCCTCATTTGCATAGGCACACCGTGGAGGCGTGGATATGGAGAAAGAAAAGATGAACAGCAAAGTAGATGCTCATACCGTAGTGTTTTGGAACCGCCTCGTAGCTCTAGATGTTTGCTGTGCATTCTCTTCATTTTGAAGTGACATTGCTATGATTGCATCGATCTGCTTTATTAAAATAAAATATTACTGCACAGCTCACAAAAGTACTCAGAGAGTATGAGAGAGAGAAAGGCGTCAGAAATTACACCTCTTCCGCAGGAACAACATGAGGAGTTTCATTGTAAAGCTGCTCCTGAAGTTGGCGAGCCAATAACTCATCAGACTCCAATTGTTCTCTTATGTTAGGATCTACCAAGGTTTGATTGCTGCCATCAATCCCACTTGAAGTAGATCTAACTTCAGGAGAGCATATGTCATCAATATCCACTACAGGAATATGACAACGGTGTGTGATACGATTTCTAGCAGATGTTGAGCCCAATGATGCAACTCTAGGTTGATCTAAAGAACTAGAGCTTTCAGCAGGATGGTAAGAACTTGGGATGTGCTTCCTCTTTCTATTACTGATCCTTATTGTTTTATTAACAGTTGCAGTCTGCAATGTGGTTGCTCCATCAATTGAATTATTGTTGTCTGCTCCATTAATTGAGTTATTGTTGTCTCCTGCTGCAGATGAACGATCAAAGATTAGATTGTTCAGAAGATTCAAGTTCTCTTCCAAATCTACTGGACATCTTACCTGATAGTGACATGGGCAATATACTTGTATTATTGTGTGTTGTTCTCCAACAATGCTCAGAATATATACCAGTGTGGTCATTGTTTGCAACAGAAGAAGAATCTCCCATGGATCTTGGACAAACCCTAACAATAGTGGCAGTAGCCAGTAGGTAAAGGTTCTAGACATGCAATAAATTAATTATGAATTTGGTCCAACAATGAAGTGAAACTAGTTAAGTATTCATATAATTTTAAAGGAAGGTATTTTACTGAAAAAAGGTAGATCTGTAAAAAGAACTAGTGTTTCCTGCATAAAGATTTCAAAAGTTTGCGAACTACAACCACAAGCACCAGAATTTTGTAAGATTGAATTCAACCAATGAAAAACTACATTAAAACTTACATTTCACCCTAACCCAGAATTCAACCTATTGTGAGTCCACAATTCTTTAACAACAAAATCATTTCCTTGATATCTTGTACTCATATTGATACATTATCCTAGATATAACATGAAATTAACTGACAATACACATATAAAAGAGGTAGGGCATACCTTCTGATATAAGCCTCTCCAGACTGCTTACCACTCATGCCATCATGGGAAATTTCTTTTCCTTTACTGTTACTACCTTCAGAAAAAATGCTACTGTTTACTTGATTTGCAGCCAGTGGAATTACAGCCTCCCCAGCTCTGGGTATTGCCAACTTTCTCCCTGACCTTTTTTCCATATCAGTTGAAGTGTTACCCTGCCTTCTTATTGCAGGTGAGTTATCCGTAAGATCTATCACGTTTCCCTTCTCAAAAACATCAACCTCATTATCTGGATAGCGTAAGAGTCGACTTGTAGAGCACATTTCTCGTTTTTCGTCAACTTTCAGACTTCTTTTGGCTATGTTGGAGGGAGAAATACAACCATTCCGCACCAGCTTTCTTTGGCCCACATGCCTTCGAGGAACAATGCTCAGTGTAGAGCTTGAAAGTCCTGTAGTGCCCTTGTCAGTGGTCTCTTCCCCTTTGTCCTCTCTGAAACTTGATACTGAACAAACATCTGCACCTACTACTTCCTTCAACTTATTAAAAGTAATAGTCCCCATTCTGTTTCGTGGTTCTCCGACCGTGGTAGGAATACCTGATCCTACACCAAGAAAACCAGCATTGTTGCGATTTGCATCTCGTGAACTAAGCTCCTCTTTTCTGATTTGGCACCTGGAATTTATATTGTTTGAGATGTTCCTGCTCTGTTCCAAACCAAGTTTTTCAGGCCCTTTTCCAGTCTCAGCAGATGTCCCTATAGTCCTACCTGATTTTAGCGAGGTAGATCTTGCTTCAGGGTCTTCTACTGGCAGCAACCGTGCCAATTCGGCCTGTTTAAAAATATCACCAGCATCTAAAGGAGCAGGTGGCACACTAGATGCATTGTCTCTACTTGATTGACCATGGATGGAGCTATTCGGGATCTTAAATCTAATTCTTCGGGGTGGAAATGGATTTCCAGCTGCTTTTGTGATACCTCTCCTAGCAGCTGGGCTAGATACAGGGCATGTTGACTGTTGTATCCGGTCAGGAGTGTCAGGAACCTCAAAAATGTGATCAGGGTTTATGTCAACCATATTATCCAACTGAAATTATTTTAGTTACAGGTAGTCTGCCTCCTCCTCCTTCACATGTCAATTTATGATTAAAATTCTCCAATGCTTCCTACAACATAAAGAGAAATATTATGAAAAGAGCTGCCATAGAGAAACAACAAGTAAAATTAGTTTAAAATGAAATAAAGTAACTTGGCAGGGAGATTTAATATAGGGGTTAAAGTAGATAGATAAACGGTATATATAGAGAGAGAACGGGAACTATTTCTAAGACAATATGCAGCAGCTGCTTAGCAGCAGAACCAGCGAGATGATGGCCATCATGGTGCTGGAATTCTTAATCTGGTTGGAAAGAATTGGTGAAGAAAAATTAATTCCTGACATGTAAGTAGGTCGGGATCGTTTTCACTGAATTCACAGGCTGCTTCCAAATATATTACCAAAGAAAGAAATGTAGAAGTAAACAACAAACGAGATTTGATCAGGTGAATACTTTCTTCAAAAAGAACGCTTCCTGATGACTATTCAAGTGCAAATAATAATTAGTATTTTCTTTTTTTTATGAATGCCATCACTTGCTAGAGTTGATTAAAACAGCACACATAAACTTGCAACAAATAGCAGTCTAAAGACGAGATATTTGGTATTTTAGTTATACCTATGATCTACCGCTACTGTCAAGAACCATAATAGGTTCAACCGAAAAATCATAGTGTCAACTATAGAACGACAGGATAATGATATAGCGCCCTCTAAAATATGGATACAGTGCCAATATTTACTATATGAAAATCAGTAGCAGAAATTTAAATGGTCCTTCTAACATCGAATTTAACAATCTGATACTCTGCACCCCATCTCTTATCTCAGGATAAATGGTATCGACCAAAACATTGGGAAAATAAGCACTATATTAGAACAATCAAATTAAATCTGCAAGAGATGTGATAGATTGGGGTGTCCCATTGAAGAAGAAGATACGCATTTGACCGCGCACACCAAAGAACAAGATCGCTCTTGGAACAAGCGATCAAAACTACCAACGAGAAACAAATCGCCCTGACTGGGTGGATCTCCCTTCTGCTCCACACGAGATCAGTGGAGGGGCCTCCGCCAATCGAGGTGGCGCTGCTGCGGAGAGAGGGGGCTGCGGCAAGCGAGATTGGACCGGAAATCCCCAAATCCGACGACCACAGAGCTAGTGAAGAGCGAGGCCGCAACAAACTTGCCCAAGAACTATCGGGGCAAAAAAAAAAAAAAAAAAAAAAACGAAACCGGAGTACCGCACCACACGGTCCACACCTGAGCGGAGCACGATCTGGAGACGACGGAGGGTCGCGAAGGAGGGTGGATGGCGGCGGTCGAGATCGCCTCGAACTCCTCCTTGCCTCTCTCGCTCGCTCGGGGATTTCACGGTTCACCCCTCTCCCTCTCTCGGTTTTTCTTTTCTCGTCTTTTTTCTGCTTTCCGGTTCGAAATTATCTATGCCCCGTCCTTCTCGTCGATCCGTCGTCGCCTCCGCTTCCAAATTCCGATACCTTGGGTGAATCCGGTTACCTTGCGACACGGTGGTAGTTTTGATGGATGGGCCGTGGGCCGTGGGCCGTGGCCCAAACTCCATTAGAGTTCTTCGAGAAAGGTGTGCACTGCCTCCCTCGTTCTTGGCCGTGTAACCGTGTCCAAATCACATCCCTAGTAAAGGCACTCAAACTACATTGATTCCTATACTTTAAGATGTCGTGTCAATAAACTATCTTTCATAATATAACTTTTGTATCTTGTTATCATATGGTGTACTTGTCTCTCTCACAGACAGTCTTATTTTACGTACCTGGCTATGGTGCTACAATGGAGACATACCATGGATAATCCAGAGATACATCCTACCTATGCCGAGAGCACAAAGATCATGCTAAGAAAACCGGTCTAGTTAATGCCCACTGGCCGTAGGTCTTAATCTAGAACCAGTTTCTTCATTTTTTATGTTAATCTTCAATAAATAATATGTTATATCAACAAATTACTCGCATAGTATAACAATAATTGCAGATAGAAATTATATTTGGGTCTATATTGGGAGTGCCCTAAGATCCCTCAAATATAGATAATGGTGCGAGATGACTCCTCGGCGGTGGTTTTGAAAGTAGTTTCGGCTGATGGGGCACGTTGACCCTCGTGGCCTCCTCGCTCTCACCTCTCGATGCACTTGCACGACTGCACCGAACTGCGAAGGCCCAAGACGCCAATCGCCTCATGCTGCTGCTCCCGTGGTTCGATCGGCCAATCGGCCTAGCCCTTGACGAGTAAGTAGTGACGAACTGACAATGTGCTCGCTCTGATTTTCCACACATCATGTCTGATGTTCGCCTATCGCCTGAAGCCAGCAGCCGCCAGACCGTCAAACCGACATCAGGGACTAGTGAGTGAATATCTCAACTCTCAAATTCAATTGAGAACACTATAAAGTTTAAAATCTAACTCTATATTTATCAAGTTATCACTAAAGTTCCCACTCATCATATTGTGAACAGGAGACAGACAAATCACATATGCATGTAGAAGTGATAAACCAATTTGAAAGGTAAGTGTGACTACGAGCATATGAAACCAACGGTCTCATATTTTCGGTCTACTTATGCTTATAAACAAAAATTTAAATTTTTAACCTTAAATTTAGAGCTATTTGATCATAGTTTATTTTTCAGTTTTTAGTTTTATATCGCTAAGAACATGTATATAAAATTTTTATTCATAAATTATTTTTCGTTTGCAAATATGTTTTGTTTTTTCCTTGAAAAACCCCTATGGTGACCCTGCGATTCAAAAGAACAGTCGGTGTAACCTCAGATCCAGGATTGCATTGGACTATGCATAAATGTATGAACACAGAACACATGAAAAGATGGGCAATAACCAGCGTGGTCTTTTCACGATTATTTGCAAACACGCGAGCAGGCCCAAAATCTAAAACTTATGCATCTTCATGTACATAAAAATGAAATTGGCTTCACACTCCAAATCTTACACACATTCTTACAAGGTAGACAACAGACAAGGACGTGGCACACATGAAAATTTTGAAATGCTTAAACGAATAGAAACAAGCTCATGCAGAGGATTTCTTCAGTGCTCTATCCAGCCTGACATTGAAGGGAGTTGAGTGCCAGTTTACCCTTTTGTCCTGCAGCAACCCACTGAAGGATGAGTACATGATTTAAAAATCTGAAGAAATATATGACTTGAGTGTTGAATGCACCTCTCTGTATTTGCTTGTCGTATTGGGGATACCATTGGTTCCTGAATCTGATTTAGAAGAGCAGTGCGCATTGTCTTGCTTGGTGCTACTCCAGTAACTTCCCACTGTACCAAAGATTGGTGCCTCTTCACGGTTATGGCTGGGAGACCTTCGTGGAGATGATGTAGCTGACGATTGCTTAAGGTCGTCAACTGTCAAAGCACCCAGCACAGGCCTTTCATCTCGGTTTACAGTAGAAATGGAACGGGGAGATCTACTTTGTGCCTTGTCTACCGTTGAGTTATCTGAGGAAACCAACCAAGTAGAGAGGCTTGCATCCACAGAAACTTCCCTCTTGCTAGAAGTTTCAGGTGTTGCGCTTATGTTTGGTACTGAATTTACGTTCTCCTTGTCCAATTTTTTAGCTGGTGCTGCTTGGGCTTTAACTTCCTTCCACTGTGACATATTCTGAACTGGATTCAGCACAGGACGGACATACTGGCTTCTGTCGCGAAGATTGTTTCTCTGAATTACAGGGCTTTGTTCCTCTACAGAGGTACCACTGCTCTTCGGTGCAGGGCTGCTGATTTCATTGTCATTCTGCTGATCCTTATACATTTGCAGTGAGAAAAGAGACTCATGAGACTCCTGTTTGCTATCTTCAGTGTACAGTTCGTCTTCATCTACTAAATCAATCTTGCAGTCCACAAAATCCTCCTCTTCTTCATCAGTATCATCACCATAGTTGTCATCCTCACCATCCTCAACTTCTTCTTCGTCGCTGTCTGAGCAATTCCGGTAACGGTGATTCTCCGGGAGTTGCACATCCCTTTGCACATGTTTTCTATCTTCATTTTCTACCATACTAGCAGGCACTGGTGGTTCCTCCTCTTGGTCAGCCGGTATAGTATTTTCATATGCCTTAACATTCATGTCGAAAGTTACTTTCTTCTTGCCACTGCTGCGGCTCTTTTGTCCACCCACCTCCCTATGCATCACGAAAGATGGCATGTTAACAAGCACACAGACCGAATCATAATTCATGCGGTAATCACTTCTTTCATCTACCTAAGTTCTGGATCAGCAGTGGGTACAACTGTTTTCACCATACGTGAGCGCATCACCGGGGAGAGTGGCGGTGTTACTTGCTTTTCCAGCAGCGAAGAATTTGCAGGTGACGCCTCCTGCTCCCTGCAAACAGAATTACGGTAAGAAAGACAACAGCAAATGCAAGTTTCAGCCAAAGAAATATGGAAGCATACGCATATGAAATTTAGGAATTATTAGGCTATTAGCATCTGTAAGCAGGAATGGCTGGGGATAATTAGGACAGCTGGTCAGGCGTTTTTTTTTTCAGATTATTCGTCGGATTGTTTGCTCCGTGATTTGGAAAATACATTTCTCAAAAAAAAACATTACTTAAGCCACTTATTTTAAGTTATTTGTTGAGTTTATTTATCAAAATATATAGTTCAACCATATTCAAGAAGTCCCTTGTTTACGCAGGGTAAGACAATCTAGTTTTAACTAAATTCATATGAATGCTAATAAATCGTCTACAAATTATATATATAGATCGATTGATTAATCTAGATAATGCTAGAAAATCTTAAAATATGAAACAGAGTGAGTAGATAATACGTAGCAACAATCCGCTTATAATAATCAAAATCAAACTGGCCTAAAAGATTGCATCTATGAGGCCTTTCAGCAAACACCCGAGCTGCAATTCTCTCCATAACAGCCATCCTTTTGCATTCGCACAAGCATTCGAGCACACTAACAAATATGCACAGGCACACAGAGAGGACGCGGTGGAGGCTACACGCACCTTGGCTCCTTTACGGGGCTTGCGCCGGTGACCACCTCCTCCGCAACCACCGCCGGCAGGGGCGGCGGTGACGCCGGCAACAAAGCCTTCGCCTCGTGCAACAGCGGCGGCGGTGGCGCCTCCTCCTTCACCCCCACATCCACCGCCGTCGACGCCTTGCCGGGTAGAGCAACCTGCAGGGGCAAATCCAAAAACCCATCAGGAACGAACACATGGTCACCGCTTACCACCCACGAGAACGCCCAAGCACAAAGGGAGAACACCCCAACCCAGGATCTCACATGGTCTGGACGCGGCGGCGGGGACCTGGCCGGAGACTGGCCCCGCGGCTTCCGCCGGCGGCGGCGGTCGCCGAAGCAGGCGAGGAAGCAGCCCATGGAGGCGGCGATGCGGGGGAAAGGAGCAGCCCGGCGGGAGGATGCGATGGAGTGGCTCGATTTTGAAATTTTCGGGGGATTTCGAGAAAATATTTTATCGTCGATTTGTGGTTTTGTTTGTGGCGGATTGTGCGGGTTTGGTGAGGGATCTGACCGTTGCTACGAGTACGACGACCAGTGTGCGGCGCGGGGTAGGGTGGGCTCACTGATTGCTACTCTCTCCGTTTCATAATTTAAGCAGTTTTAGTTTTATTTAGATTTATTTATTAATCAATATATATTATTTATATATATGTTTAGATTAATTGATATCTGTATAAATTTAGGATATGGTAGAAAATCTTACATTATGAAATGGACGGAGGTAGTATCTACTGTTTGCTACGAGAATATAATCGTTTCAAAGTTATTCAAATGTATGAACACTCTGTTTAGTTCTAACTTTTTTTTAAAAAAAAAGTGAGGTGCACTAGCGGTCTCTAAAACTTATGTGCATGTGTCATCTATGTCCATAAACTCTCAAAATACATTGTTGGGTCCCCGAACTTGTCCGGGGGTATCATATAGGTCCAAACGAGCTCAGACCCGCTCCATCCGCTGACGTGGCATGCCACGGTGGTGCCTATGAGAAGGGAGAGAAAAGAATAAGGAGGAGAGAGATACTACATGTGGGACCAACATGGCCCCAACAACACGTAAGCGCCACCGTGGCATGCCACGTCAGCGGATAGAGCGGGTCGAAGCCCGATTGGACCTATATGATATATTCGGAAGTTTAGGGACCTAAAAATGCATTTTGAGAGTTCAGAAACCTAGATGACACATGCACACAAGTTTAGAGACCGATGATGCACTTTGGACATTTAAATAAAGTATTAAATATATATGAATATTAAAACTAATTACACTGTTACGGGGAAAATCGTGAGACGGATCTTTTAAGCCTAACTAGTACATAATTAGTCATAAGAGCTACAGTAACAATATGTGTTAATGACGGATTAGTCAGTAATGCAGGACACTGGTGACTACAAGTTATATGACAATTAGGTCCCAGAGCACACTGATTTTATTTGGAACAATTTAGTTCTCATCATTTCAAAAGAATACCCTTCGCACATGAAATATCAAGATAAATTTTCCACCATCCAAACAAGAGTACAATACTCAGCTCAAGTTAACGTAGAACTCATAAGTGAAAAAAAGTTTAAATACGACCTAAATGCAAATGGGCCAAAATGAAACGAACTGGCTTGGACATCCCTAGATAGAAGATGAGCATTAGGTTTTCTGATCCGTTTGATTTGTGGGTGGAGAACGACCCAGGATGTGTGTATTAGGTTAAATTGGTTGGACGAACTCATCCATCTTCACTAACAATGATAATTAGCATGTTTTATCATTAATTAGTAATTACCAAGTTTAAATTAGTGTTAATTAGTGATGATAAATATATTTTATAGTTAATTTATACTAATTAGGATAAGATCTACGTTGATTAATTAATATTATTATTTATTAGTAATTAAATATGCGCATCACATCCATCATTATCTAACTAAATAAAATATTAGATCATCTCATTTATCTATACTGCTATAAAGAGAAGTAGTGCTGGTGGGGCCACCCACCCTACCACCAACTCCCTTATATTTTTAAAAGAAAAAATAGCTAAGACATATATATTAAGCACTTTTATTAGTTATACTTTAATAATATACTAATGATACTTTTTAATAAAATCACTTTACAACACATCGATAATATATGCTAGACTGAAAAAATATAAACATGGACCACATATTTCATACACCTTGACTATCAACCAAAAGTAATTTTATAGTAGTTGAGAAGGTACTAATAGGTAATAAGTTTTGTACCACTAAAATTACTCATCATCCAAACGTACGTGGGCCTGTAACTGGACCGGTATTACTCCAGTATTTCTGTATTCCTGTCCCCCTCGAGGCCACAACCCATTAGGCCATTACCCACATCGCCAGCCCCGCGGGCGGCCGGCCGATGCCGTCGACTCCTCGGACGCCTCCGGCGTACCGCGGCCGTGCCGCCCGCGACGCCAGGTCCCCGGTCCAATGCGGCTACACCGCTGGCGGCGAGAGGTCCGGAGCTCCAGGCCCGCGGCAGCATCGTCGGCTCCGTTGGTCGCCCGTAGCCGCATACCTTTTCCTCCTCATCGCCGACCCCCTCCGGAGGTCGGAGCAGCCCGGCGCAGGTTCAGCATCATCCTCGCTCTCCCTCATCTCGTTAGCCTCTGTTCATCTCCCCATTCGTCTCATTTGCAATCTCGAGGTATAGTCTGTTTAAGCCGCCGAGCCACTGTGGTAACACTACCCGACCACCGGTGATTGAGTGTCTCGTCGGGCCGCGCATTGGGAATTCCTATACATACCGTGCACTAGTGTAGGCACTATATCTTGTTGTTGGTGGGTGAATTGGGCAGGGAGTAACATGCGAAGTTTTCGGCCATCATGTTATGATCCATTGAGCAGACTAATATGCTTTCTGTATCTCAAAATAGAACTACTACGTAATTATGCCCTTTTTATGGATTAAGATTGAGGTGAGAGATGGCTGTGGTTGGTCAAGATAAGAAAATAGGTGAAGAAATTAGATGAGAGTGGTCGTGAGGGTCGTGTATGTTGAGATGAGGAGATAGGTGGAGAAGTAGTTGTGTTTGAGATAAATTTGAATCCTAGAGGTAGCTATCCTCTATCTTTTCGCTTATGCTTATAAGCCAAAACTTGATTTCAACCTTAAATTTAGAGTTGATTTTGGGTTTTTTTTTTACCGAAGTTTATTTTCTAGCCTTAGCTTTTAGATCGCTAATAATACGTATATAAAATTTTTATTTATAAATTATTTTTTGTTTGCAAATATGCTATAAGCCAAACAATCACCCCTATATCTGAGACGGAGGGAGTAGCTCTTATTAAACAGGTTTAAAACCACAAAATCTGAACCATTGAAGGAAAGCTAAGGGCCAGCGGAATTCTTTAGCTTTCCTCTGGGCTATATGCACTCTAAAGCATGAATTCTGACCTCAATGCATGGCCATCAACATAGTTTGAACTTTTGCATATGAATATCAATGGTACACGATTTGATAGTATTTATAGTGCTCATCTGCATGTAGACAACTGAGTAATTTGGCCATTGGTATTGAGCATATGATTTCTTGTCTATTTTTCTTCCTTTTATTTTAGGGCTAAACAACGCAAACTCTACTCGATGAGACCAGACAGCCAGTACGAATATCTGGCATTCCTTGACACTGGTACTCAACATTGCATTATTGTGGCAGCATTTAAAGGCCTATGTCAGGATTCAGAGAGACGATGGTATGAATCCATGCTTAATGGCTGCCAACCAGACCTTCTCAATGTCCATCATATCATCTCCACATTCATGCATTTCCCAACCTTCTAGAGCATGCAATATTCCAGCAATGCGCCATGCACTCATCACCCTTCTTGGCAGCCAATTCTGTTTGTAAAGCCAGTAGTATACACATGTCAATGTTGGTAGATTCAGGCATGGAGACACAGCTGGCATATAACGTAAGGGCCCATTGTGTTTAGCTCAAAAATGTACTTAGAAGGTAATAGAAATATATTTGTTACCTCACAGGTGTGGACATTATGCATCGTCTTTGGGATCTTCATTGCTGGGTTACTCAAGTAAGTGCAGTCCTTGCGTGCCTTCTTAAGGGGGAACTGTGATGTGGGAATAAATATAGTTCCCTTTGGTGCCCTCCCTTGTGCATCGCCTATGCTATCTCCTATCCAGGTCTGTTGTGATGGGAGTATAACCTTGAATGTTAGCAGTTTGCATGAGTGTTTCTTTCTAAGTTATATGTTTCATGCTAGTAAAGTATAAATGGCACCTACTAATTTACTCCACATTTGATGACAGCCCCGCAATAGTGGTTATATAATTTACTGACTCGCGTATAGGAACTCGCATGATGCATTAACAACTTAACTTGTTTGTATTCTTTTAACAGGTTTTCTGGTTGAAGTTTTTAACAACCTACCATGCTCGACTAGTGTCTATTTGTACACTGCTACTATTTATTTACCCAGAAACCCAGTAATGCTTCTTAAAGGAAAACTCCCTTCATCTTTTTCTCAGATAACTTTTACCTGGTGTGTTTCATAATTAGAGAATTTCAGATAGATAGCTCTACTCTCTGGAACTCGCAACTTGAGCATGCCATATTCCTTCTCCTGATTCAAAATTACCTGCATAAAATTATGTAGAATACTCTGGATTATAGCAAGATTTATGACCCAAATTTTACTATACTAAGATAATGTAATGTCAACAAATGGTCTTCTAAATGAGACAAAATTTATCAAACATAACAAAGTGGCAGGCTAGCTGGTAGATGTACCTGGACACCCCGCTTACATAAAGCTATAGCTGTTGCACAGGCCACCTTAGAATTACTTCCACAGAGAAAAACTTGCTTTGTGCCCAAAGGTATGCTATTGAGAACCACTGCAGTTGCTAAGCTACTTCCATCAACAAGTCGTACCCTTAGTCTTGGATACTTTTTGGTAAATAAATTGCCACTTCCATTGAGTTGTTTATCCTGCAACAATGAAAGGAGGTTAAAGTCATGGCCATCTGATTAAATGTACACTTTGGAAGTCTGGGTGAAACAATTCAATGTCTTTTTTCTAGAAAATTTGTATGCCAGTGAACTAATAAAATTTCATGATGATTTTGGTCAAATTTTGACTGATTCTACAAAGTTGTTAGAAGTAGCCAAAATGTTGTCCTCGCATGTATTTTTCTGATGTGATTGAATATATTTTATAGCAGAAGATAACATCTATATTATTCTAAAAGAAGGTAATGGTGGTGGCAGTGAATGTGCCATCCACCAACTATACCGTTTCAAAATAGTTCTATATACTGGTTCTATTTTTCATCTCTAACAAACAAGTTCCAAACAATACTAGTATGCATATAATTCATATTTCTTCATAGCAAAGCACGGGTATTTAGCTAGTATAAAGAAAATTATGTAATACAATTATGATCATCATGCCTGATTTAGAAGTCCTAGACTGAGCACTTTGATTCCTCTTTCATCAGCATCTACTATTGCCTTCTCAATCAAATTGTTGATGGATTTTCTCTCCCAAGGCAAGCCATACTGCATGGAAAGAAATTTTTAGCAGTTTGTAAACTGTTAACGCATAACAATATTACTACGGGAGAGTCCATTACTTGGTAGTTGTATCTTGGTAATGCCCATATTTGTATGTTGATCTTCTTCAGTTTGAGTCTCTCGACAACAAATGCTGAAGATCCATAAATCCTTGCCAGTACCATTGACAACCACGCTGCAGGCCATATCATCCACATATACCAATCTGAGTCATTGCATGGTTTAGAGGATATGGAAGCAATCCCTATCCTTAGATGATACGTTGATTCCAAGGTAGTCATATGTGTCAGGTGGACAATATCTGGTGTTTCTTCTGTTCCTTTCGATGATCTCTCATACAGATCATCACTTGAACTGTCCATAGTGTTGTAAATGTAGTCGTAGAATGGCATGAACAGCGAGTAGTTTGTACGGAACTGGGTATGATGGAGAGAGTGAAACCTATGGAATGAAACAAAAATGAGTAGATTTTTTTTTTTGTGTATTTCTATCCAGAATCCACTGGTCAGCTTTGACTAAGAAGGTAATAGGTTGCTCAGGTTGTGAAATTGATGATAAAATGATATACTTACGATGGAGTATATATGAGATACTTGAGAGGAGGAAAATTTTGGAACATCCACTTTGGCATCAGCTCAAAATTGCAGTGGCCCATGTTATTCATGAAATCGATGTAACTGATGTACAAGATAGCAGCCAGGACAGAACCACAGCCCATAAAAATTGGCGTTAATATGGAGATCGAAAATAGCAGGTAATAGGCTAAATGTTCAGCAAATGGATGGATGACAGCTGCCAATCATACGGTGAAATTGCATTAGAATCAGAGGAAGCTGTGGAACTACTGCATAAATACTGCACATCATGCTATCTGCAACACGGTAATACTAGTTGCCAATCATATTGTGAAGAAGGAAAATTTGAAGTAGACGGACTGGTCTAAGGACCAATAGCATAACACCTTAGTTGAGAATTGTATATAGAGTTTTGAGAGACTATACATACAGTTCATACTTTCTCTTAGATTCATCTAAGATTTGAATTTTTCATGCTGACAGCAACAAATTATTCTCAGGAATTCAACTGATGCCATGTAGTATAGATTAAAAAAAAAATGCCAATGGTACTTTGATATCTTGCAGTACCCTTAGTAAATGAGATAGCATAAACAATAATTTTATTCTTTACTACCTCGATTCCATAATAAGTTAATTCCTAGCCTTGACCATTTGTCTTTGTCCTAAAATAGGTTCGCTTCTTTCCCTTTACCTACCTCTGGTCCACAAATCGATGAGTTTTATTTCTTTAATATCCTTCCCTGCCATTAACTATTTACCCACCAATACTAATCAATGTTAGTTTCCTATTAATAAGGTCAGTCTTATTGCATGTTTCATGGGGTGTAATGCACATTAAATAGGATACCACATCAGCAAAATTGCTGACTTGGCTGGTCATTAAACTATGCATGAGATGAGAGAGGAGTTTCATCCCTATAAAACTCATCTGGCCCGGTTACCTAGTTTATAGTCTTGGTAACTATACCATAAAACTATGCATTAAGATTGGCCTAAGGCACACTTTTTGTCTTTTTATCTCCATCTTAATTTGCTTTCAATGAAAAAAGATGAAGTTATTTTAGGACAGGTGTAGTATATGTTTTACACTCTTTGAGCCACTGTTGGTAAAAGGGAAAATTGTCAGTGAAGAAACATAAATATGATGCCAGGAGATACTATATTTTCTAATGTAAATTTGATATCTCCGGTTACTTTATACCTAGATACCAAATTTTTTAATGTAAATTTTGGTACCTAGAGGTACTTTCTCAAGAATGATAAAATTGCTCAAATATGATATGTACTCATAGCACAATTTGTAGGAGCAATGGCAGAAAACAAAATAAGAATGGTCTTACATGTGTGTAAAAGTACAAGCACCTTAACTTACTACTCCCTCCGTGTTACAATGTAAGACTTTCTAGCCTTATCTAGATTCATATGGATGCTAATGAATCTAGACATATATAAAAATTATATACATTCATCAATTGATAAATTTAGGCAAAACTAGAAAGTCTTACAATATAAAACGGATGTAATATTAATTACTGAAAGCAATTAGTGTGAATTGCTGGTTTAGGATTGGTATATGGTTGTTAAAGTTGAGTGATGCATTTCATTTTTCTACGACAAAAGGTTTGTGTGCTCTTAGCATCGTGATGGCATGTGGTGCTACTTCAATAGATGGAATATCACATGAGAAGTGCTTT
Source organism: Oryza brachyantha (assembly GCF_000231095.2). Classification (NCBI taxonomy): domain Eukaryota; kingdom Viridiplantae; phylum Streptophyta; class Magnoliopsida; order Poales; family Poaceae; genus Oryza; species Oryza brachyantha. The sequence continues at coordinate 14,163,297 of NC_023166.2, forward strand.
GTTTTTATTAACATCTGACCACCATGTGTAATTGCACATTCACTTAAGTTGACCAAAACCACATGCACTGTAGAGTATTACATGGACTCATGCTTTGGTTTATGATATATAAACTTTAAGGTGCACTGTGTCTTCTTTTGTCCATCTTTGGAGCCTTTGATGCATAAGGTGATGCTCTCAAATTGGCACAATGCCACTTATCTAGTGTACCTGGCAGTTTTCCTAATATTGTGGAGCCTTTTATGCATGTGGTGCTGCTCTCAGACTGGCACAATGTCACTTACATGTTGTTCCTGGAAGTTTTCATAATATCCAATTGTATAAACAATTGCTACTTCTGCAAACTAGTGGTGCGAGGCAAAGGCATTAGCATTATAGACCTAGAAAATGTTCTAAAAACTTACTGCGCTTTTCTGAAACAATTAATAAATAAGAAGATCAGTTCCATGTTCGTCGTTTCATGTTGCCACTCTTTATTCTTAGAGCATTTTTTCCATCCTTGAGTAGATACCATGAGGTACCACTGTTTTCTATGTAAAATTTGATACCTTCTGGTATCTAAAGTACCAAGAGGTATCAAATTTTATATAGAGAACAGTAATACATCTTAGTACCTTCTCAAGGATGGTAAAATTGCTTTTATTCTTATGTAAAGCTCTTGAATAATAAATGTATTCTTGAGGGATCCTTGTTTGTGTATGAGTGCAGCAAGTTGTAGACTGGGAGGATAAGTCGGATACATCATTCTGTTGATTCTTGTTGTTGATGCTGTTACTTACAGGTTATGGGCTCGGTGACAATGGATGCATGGTGGTGCGAGTGGTAGCGTGAGTAGAGAAAATGGTGGTGCAGTGCCCTGTGAAGCCAGTAGTAGAGGAACTCCACAGGCCCCATGTGAAGCAAGAAAGTGATGATGGCTCCATCAGTTCTCCACATTGGCATGAGGCTTATGTTCGGGATGGTTGCGTAGGCCAGGTAGAACAGAAGCCCGTTCAAGATGATCTGATCGTCCCTGCACATAATAGCACGCATCAATCAACATTTCAATTCACAAGAGTGGATGTGCCTGTGTTGGAGATCTTTCCCAGCAATGCAAAGATTACTTGGGCATCACATATCTGCCTGTGCTCATGGCAAGTACAATAATTGTCAATCTGACTTACCATGACCGTTCCCGGTCCACCTGCTCAAAGTCAAGACTGCGGTCAACAATGAGGTGCTTCCTGCGAGCAGTCTGGTACCGTGACAAACTGATCCAGATCTGGTTGTGTATCATCCTCATCAGCAGAGCCGGCAGAAGAGCGGCGTATGCTGGGTCAACGTCTCCCCACCCCTTGGTTGCCACCCTGTATGCAGTGTGCATGGCCGCAGGAGCCAGGACCAGGTACTGTGCAAGGATAGAGAGCATTCTGTCAGGTAATGGGTGGTGGGAATTATGAAAGGTTTATCAGATGATATTCATCAAATTATCGCTGTGGACTTGCAGTTTACAATATCAGTTCAGTCGCATCATGAAAGAATTACATGAAATGCACTACTACTTTCATATTCAGAATTGGCTGGTATCTTTTATCATTTGGCAATTGTGCAGTTTTTTTGGCCAAAGAACCTGAGACCTCAACAGAGGAGATTGGGCACTCATTGGATGATGGTGGTGTTAGTATCGATCAGATCATGGAAGCAAATAAACCTGACATGTTTTTTTATCGAATGATTGGAACTATGGTTTACTTCCATTGTTTTCTTGAAGCATTTTGTTCTGGGTGTGGAAATGGAATATAAAATGCTCGACGAACAAGAAATTATATCACGGCTAAGTGGGGTAACTACCATTTGAAAGATAATCGGGCGGTCCCAATAACTTGTCATGATATGCTTGAACATGATCCAATTGTTGACTCTATGGAAATCAAACCTGTTGCAATCCCCAATTGTCAATGCATGGAGACCTATTGTTTTAGAACCCCATGTGGCTCAAATTCATGTTCAAGCCATCATTCTGGTAATGATTAGTACTTCACCAATAATATTCAACTAGTATTGATTAATGCTCTTGATTTCCTTCTACTAGCCATTGTTATTCTCATGCATTAACTTAACCGCTTAAGGAAAAAACAATAGTACATGAAGAGCAAACAAGATATCCTGTATCTGTATGGAAGGACATGCTGGCAAATTCTTCACATACCTTGAAGTTCCCCATCCACTGCCATGGCCATTCAGTCAAAGGGCCTGGCTGTGTCTCCATGGTGATGGGCAGCGTCTTTTTTCTCTCCCAAAGGTAAGCAATCAGCTTCCTCACCTGGTTGTGCTAATTGCTAGACGCTCCAGGCATTGGTGGCATTTTATTTGCATGGACTGTTAACATTGCAGAAAACACCTGATGTAGGTAGGGATGGTAATGGGCCTAATCATTTTGCCTACAAAATTTAAGGGTCGGGTTTAAAACGGGTTGAAAATAAAACTGTATAGAGTTTTGAGCTATGAGTTAAAATTTTTTTAAAAATTAAACAGGGTTGTGAAAGAACCCACAGACCTTGACCTACTCCCACCCCTAGATATAGGTAAGGGGATTTGAGAAGTACCCCTAAAACCTTTTGTCAGGCATCTCCAGAAGGAGATACTTATATACTGAAGAATATTAAGATACCCCCCAGCGGTGTTGGTGTTAATAATGCGAGTGCCCTTGGAAATTGTTGAGTGTTCGAAAACAATATTGAAAGCATTTGTGAAGTATTAATATGTTTTGGTCCTTGCTGGATTTATATGGATGCCAATGAACTTAGACACATATAAAAAATGTTCATTGATGCATAGATGAATCTAGTTAGCGTCAAAATATCTTATAATATGGAATAGAGGGAGTACTAATCTTCTATTTGTTTGTTATGTGCACACCTTTTGCATTCCTGTTTATGTATTATCTTGGCTTGTTAGGCCAAGATAACAACAGTTGAGACAACCGACCTTGCTCTCTAACCCATCTAAAAATAAATTTTACCCTTCAGTATACAAATCATTCATATATATTACCCTATACCCCCTTCTCATTTTAGGAGTTCAGGAAATTTGCTTGATTCCTACAAGAATTCAACTGGGGTGTTACTCTTTTTTCTATTCCAACATTTCTTATTTTTCAATGTTGCAAAACATGATTAGTCCTTTTCATGCCCATACAGTGTGTGCAGTTCATGCTTGCAGGGTGATCTCATCACACAAAACATGCCTGCTAGCTCTCCTTGCTAGTGTTTCAATTCTGTTAGGCGAATGCTTCCTTTGCCTATCGCATCTCCATGCATGCTACTTCTTGATAATACCTCTTGTTGAAAGGGAAATAGTAAAAGAGGCGTCTGGAAAATTTTAAAACACAAGGGTGCAATATGATCTGCAATTCTTGCAATCCAAACCCAGGCCGCCAAGTCAACAGTTCAGAAATTTACAGTCCATATAGTAGAGGACTGTGTGAATGAAGGCTTAGATCTCAGGACAATCAATCGCATACAAGAAGATGGTTAGGTCAACGTGAAGCAGCTTTGCATCCTGCGGTTGTGGTAAGTGATACATATGCCTGAAATGATAAGAAATTAAAAATAAGAAACTGCCATTGGTAATTACTTATCAATTCTCATGAGGACCTTCCTACATAGTTATTGATGTCCAATGGATTGTTTTTTTTTCCTATGTAAAAAACCAGTGGATAGATAAAATTTGCACAATGCTTAGGAAGCAACAGGGTGTATTCTTTCAGCTATGAGTCGCAACTGCCTAGAGTTATACATGTGTCTTTGGTAAAATATTTAGAAAACGGTGTAAAGTCATTTGAGCTGGCCTATTTTCACTCCAGAAGCCTAATGAAACGTACGCTTCATGTCTTGAACGGTAACTTTGACCTTTTTTTTCCAGGGCCCTCAATAAGAAAACTTTAGTGTGTGGCAACAGGAAAATAGAAATGCTCGCTAGGCACTGTAAAAGATCAGGACATAGTTGCAAACAGTGAAACAGATGTGCAGAGTACAGACCGATGCAGATGCAACCACAGTTGCATACATATACTCCTATCTATCATAGTGCTGCATCCTATCCAAACTGATTCTTCCATTGACACGTGAAAAATAACATACAACTTTCATTTTTCAAGAGGAAAAGAAAGGAAAAAAACATGCCAGATGCTTCATCAAAGACGATTCGTTAATATAGTCGTCTATGATGTGTGAGTTTTTTTTAAAACAACCGTATATTGGCTGTCCAGTAAGCCCTTTTTTTCTGTAGTAATGTCCTCTGTCTAAAATTCTGAATGGATGTCCATCACTCGTCCGATCATGTATGAATCAGCACGGTTGTGGCTGTGTTGTGCAAAAAGGTGAGTGATTAGGCGTTAAACTTGATTAGAATTCACTCCAGTTTCTGGTACTTGTGCCCTTTCCTCTGTGCCATCGTCAGTTTGGGCAGCGAGAAGCACTGGCAGTGCCTCCTGAACCGGTCCAGGCCCTTCACTCTGATCCTCAGCCGCAGCCGCTTCATCTTGTCGACGACGGCTTTGAAACTCTTCTGGATCTTCTTCTTGGCTCTCGCGAATTTGATTGCTCTTCTCTTGCTCCTCTTACTACTCACTGTGACACGAAAGTTTCGCGAGCAAATAAAAAAAGATCAGTTAGCCAGTGTTGTTTATGGTATCATTGTTTCATTATTTTCTATTATTCGGAAACGGTATGTATTTTAACAGTTTTGTTATTTGACTATTTACAATCATTCCGTGCAGCATTTCACGGGATTTCATGTTACTATGTGTACAGCACATGCTCAAATGTCTTAAAATTTATAGGCCGTTCCGCACAAAAAATAAAGTAGGCGGTTGTCCTGTACATCGGTGTAGATGTCCTGGAATATAAGGATTTCTAAGTACTCTCTGTGTCCCAAAATAAACCAAACTCCGTCTTATTTGAAAACTTTTTAAGAAATTAAAAATAAGTCACACATAAAGTATTATTCATGATTTATCATCTAATAAAAACAAAAATATTAATTGTAAAAAAATTTTAAATAAGACGAAGCTTCATTGTAGCTAAAATAAAAAGTGAAAGATTAGTTTATTCTGGGACGGAGGGAGTATTTTCCCAGAGTTGGTCACACTTAGAAAAATAGTGGTCGTTCAAGATAAGTAACTGGAGAAATTAAATGTAAGATGTTATGATTAGTTGAGATGAAAGGGTATGTGAAAAAAATTATATTTTGAAACATTTTGAATGGAAATAGCTACTCCCTCTGAATATTTTTTGTTTGACGCCATTAATATTTTGATCTACGTTTGATCATTCATCTTATTCAAAAAATTTATATAATTATTGACTATTTTATTATGATTTAGTTTATTACTAAAGTAACTTTAAGTATGATTTATAATTTTGTATATTTGAAAAAAAATTAATAATATGAAGGGTCAAACGTAAATAAAAAGTCAACGGTGTTAAAAAAATCGGAGGAAGTACATTTTAGGAGTAAAATTGATCAGCGATGGACGTGTGTGTATCTTGTTTGGCACTTGCAATTCTATTTGTAGGTTCTAGCGGCAATTATGTATCACCATCATCTCACTAGCATTTCGGACTTGCGCATATATGTGAGAATATAAATTGAACCCACGCGGATTACGCGGCTAGTATTATTATAAAATTTTCTCACAAAATAACATATATGCTTTCCCATTTTATTGTAGAATAGTAAAAATAATAATATAATTTTTAAAACTCTGGCTTAACTTGATCAAATTTATATGTTTGATATTTTGACTAACATAGTAATTCATATGTATATAAAGCAAAAGTAATAGATCATTTACTATTAAAATAAATGAATGATATTTAACCACTCTCGTATATTTGTTTCTCTTCATTTTCCGTCTTTATCTCCAGAATATTAGTGATATCTTCTTAGTGTCTCTAATGACACTAAAGAAAACAAATGCGCATCATTATCAATAAATATTTATTAGTGGCTTTCTTATATTTTATTTTGTTATTGTTACTCATGTTTTGGACCATATGAACTCTTCTATTACGTTGGTATAGGTCTGACGATTAAATCCCTTCTATGGACATAAAGATAAAGCTATTTTGTTTTTCTTCAATTAACATGTGAAAAATTTTAATTAACATGAAAAATGTATTTCTACATGGACTTGCGTTTTAATTTTCTCACTTTTTTATTCTAAATACAATTTCATCACTTTTATTTTTCTCTTGATTAATATTGAGATAAGAGTCCATTTAGAAATATATCTCTAAATTGTGATTAATTTGAGTTTTCAGTCCAAATTTTAGATTTTCCGTACATTGTATTTCTATATGGAGTCTTATCTTGATATTAATTTTTATATTTTGTAATTTGTATTTCTATCTGGACTCGTTTTTTAATTGTCTTGCTTTTTATTCATAATATCATATGTTTTAAATCATCAATTATTTTGAAATTGCCCACCTCTCATCTCTTGCAGTCTCGTTTTCTATAGAACTAAGCAGTTGTTTCCGCGTTGTTATCCAAGCGAGGCTGGCCAGATAAGTTTAATCGGTTTCGAAAGTAGCAGCTCATAAACAGAGACAGAATAGATTTGTATATCTGTTGTCCGATTGACTCTTCCCAAATTTACTAATCTATTATCCAATTAACTTTTCTATTTTATCCGATTGGTTTTTTATTACTATCCGATTGGTTTTTTTCCTTTCCTTTGATTATTTTTTTCTTTTTTCTCTCTATTTTTTTTCAATTAATCTCAGCATTTCTAGCCCGTGAGGAGCAACGTGGAGGCTCCTTTTTCTATTATTTATATATATAATAGAAGATAATAGATTTGACCGCTATGAATGCTTGAATGGAAAGCATAAAATTTGACTGCCTGCGACTAGTTAGCTTAGCTATTGCTCAATCAGTGGACGTTTGAAAAAAAATATTATATGGTGGCAAATTTCAAAGTTCTTCGTAAAATACTATGAGGTATCAAATTTACTGCAAAACCTTGATATCTCTACCTACATAATAGATAATACCTAGATATATCAGAATTTTACCGGTATGATATCTCAAGATACATAGGAATAAAATTGCCTATGTATGATGAGATTTTCTGATCTAACCCACATGTTCGAGGTATGATGCCTAAGTTTTTTTTTTCTCGAGAATGAATGCAGGAGGGCAATTTTTCAGTATCCAAGTAGTTGTACCTTGTAGCTTCTTTCTGTTCTCATCGTTTCCTCTGACCTTCGCATCATCGATCACCTGCAACACAGCAAGCAATACACTCTCATTACCAGCCGCCTGGTTTAAGTAAATCGTCACTCTCTTGACGCCGAATGTGTATGATAGGTCCGAAGTAGTCGCTTGTCACCTCTGTCATGATTTCCAGGCGCTTTCTCATCCTGCTCTGGATGTAGCTCCGGGTGCACTGCGCACACGAACTTCTCGCTGTCAGCAAGAGCATCTCCAATCTCCCTCGACGTCTAAAATTGATTTCTAAAATTGAATTTAAGAAATTGAGCTAGAAAATATATCTTCAATAGGTTACCAAATGTATTACTAATATTTACACATGACTAAAGCTAACTCATTGTTATTCTAAATTTAGGGCAAAAATATGTGTTCCTAATACAAGTTACTTATTTTTAGAGTTTTGTTGGAGGAGTGTATGATTTTTATACCCTATAATTTTTTAGATAAACATAATACAATTTTTAGAAAATAAAATATTAGCATTCTTTTGAAGATGCTTCGATAAAAAAATACAGAAAACCACGATGATAAAATAAAAAAACCACCGACCAACACACGAAACCAACGGTGCAATGCTACCTTGATGTGGTATTTCACGTAGGACTGGAAGTTGAGCAGGATCCACGCCGTCCTGGCCGCCTTCCTCCCCTTGACGTGGCGCGCCAGTATGTCTGCAAACTCCACCAAACCACCACCGGGCGCGCGTCAGCGTCAAGCCGTCAAAAAATCGCGTGTATGCAACCCAAAACCCCCAAGAAGCGTCGTCGCCCCGACCCACCGACGCAACGGAGGCCGGCCTCCGCGCCGCGCGTCGTCGGCACGGCGCAACGTTGCCACCGCGCGTGCTGCCGCCTACGCGGAAGAGGAGTGCGTACGACGTACCGAACGACACGAATCCGCCGTTGGTGGTGAGGTGGTGCACGTACTCCCCGCGCAGCTCCGGGGGCGGGATCGGCGACCAGCTGCACCGCGGCGCCCCGGAGAACGACGACGTGCTCCCGAGCTCCTGCACCTCCTGCCATTTTCCCCCCCTCTTAACTCTTCAGGTTTTGGAGCTAGATATAACCGGACGTTCAGATAGGTGCAAAGAGAGAGAGGCGCCGGCCCGGACCAACCTGGAAGAACGACGACGCAATGGCGAGGTCCGTGTCGTCCTTGAAACGCATGGGGAATATGGCGTTTATCTTCACTGGCTGCAGGCCAAAAAAAAAAAAGCATCGTTAGGGAACTAGGCTGATCCTCTGTTTTACTCGCTGTGTTTCAGGTTATAAGATGAACCAATGAAAATGGTATATATACATGTCTATAGATTTACTGGTACACATATAAATTTAACATCTTATTTGTAACCTAAAACGGAGATAATATATATGAAGCTTTGTTAATGTGCAATTCTGCATAGCTGGACTGTACCGTTTTGCTGACGAAAAAATGATCCCTTTGGTTATACACGAGCTTCATCGTGCCGGATGAACCGAGGCTCCCCAGCACGTCCTTGAGCTGCGAGCTAAGGATGACGGATTGCAGCAATGATATCTGGTTAATAGCCTTGATGCGATCTATGCAAAGAGCAGTAGTTGTTACATGGAATCGTTACCAAATAAGTGAAAAGGGTGATGAGGATGCCCATACCTTTCTGTCGAGTAAGGCCAGAGAAGTTCAGTTTCAGTGTCAGAGCGTATCCTTCTTTTGGAGGCTCGATGATCTCTGCAAATTTGTGGCACAATTTCCTTGTCTCTTGTAACGTGATTTCAGGCAAGCCTCTGGATGGTGAAGCCTCGTAGGAAAGAGATGGTGTTGATATCGACAAGTACACATTTTCTGAATCTGTCATTGAAACCTGAACAATCGTGAGGATTGTGAGTGCTGAGATGTTCAGTTTGCTTAGAGATGTATTATCATTAAATCATTTTTTCATGCTTTGCATATTTGTTTCAAAATTTAAGCTAATGTATCTAAGGTGTTAGAAGCCAAATTACCTGTAAATGATACCGGATTGACCCGAACTCAAACAATGTATGATCAACTGGCATTGGCCGTTCAGCACTGTAAAAAAACCAAGACAAATATAGTTTCAGATCACATTGCCTCGACGACTCGATCAATGCATGTAGGAGCGCCACAGCACAACCCAGTCAGCTAATCTTTGCACAAAGAAGTTTTCTGCTTTCACCCCCTCAATGTAGAGGCTGGATTGAATTCCATTATCGAAAAGAAGTGTTTTGGTTTCACGAAAGAGAAGGAAAAGACTAACCAACAGCAACTCACCTCTGCAATCGCGTCAGGATTTCCACCAGCGCTCGCGATCCGCTGCTGAAGAACGCCATGGAGCTAGCACTGTTATTGCAGAGGATCCATGGCTAGCTCACCTTATAGACTAGAGGGGCCTAGTGGTGACTGGTGAGAAGAGGCAGAAGAAGTGGTTCTACATCACTACAAGAGGACGACGGTATGGTGAAAAGAACAAAATCATGGGACACCAAACACCAGCCAGGGACGCTGGTGACCGTCTGACTGGTGAGACTTGAAAGCCTGAAGGGGACCTCTACTGTTGTTGGTAAACATCTGAAGCAACCAGCTGAGCTCAGCAATTGCAATTCTTTGCTTTGTTTCAAATGCACTCAACAATCATTAGACGCCTTTTCCCCATCTCTGTAGCAGTGAATCATTAAACTCCATAGCTAAAATACTAGGAGTTCTTAAAATAGGTGAGCAATTTTACAGTATAGGTACCGAAAGATACTAAAATTTTATAGTATAGTATCTAAGGTACCAAAATTTACATAAAAAAATGATATTTTCTATAACTTCTTAAGTACTATAAAATTGCTCAAAATAGTATTAGCTCTATCCCATAATAACTATAGTTATTATGAGGATTACACAAGCATTGATGTGAATCGAATCTGCTAAGTTCTTTTTTTTTTTTTGAAAAAAACTGGAAGTAGTTTTTTTTTTATTATGATCACCTCAAAGCAGATATGGGAGTAACCATGTCTGCAAGGCTCACTTTTTTGCAAAATAAATGACCAACTGCACCCAGCGGTTGGTGAAACATGAAATGACACCGTCACACCGACAAGGAAATAGAAAGAGATGCACAAGATTATTTGAATTAAATTGCTTGTTCACGTTACAGCTACATCTGGAAGATATTTTCAATCGAGAAGATCCCTTCCCCCACCCAAAAAAATGAAAAAAAAGAGAGAAAATATTAATCCTAGTAACTTCTAACCTAAGATACAGCTCACATGGCCAATTGAACGGTGCATGATGCAATAGAATCCAGAACACATGTATGAGGAACAGCCCTGCAGCCAACTGTTGACGCCAATTCTTCAGCCTCGGCCTTTCTCTTTCTGATAACCTCGTTAAGTGTATCTGGATTACTTCCTTGTGGCGGCTCCATGCTGTACAATATCACGGATGTGGTAGAGATATCAGCCTTGTCCAAGATCGATCCCCCAGCTGCGGTGATCAAATCTTCAAGGTGAACCTTGTAATTTGGCATGAAATGGCCACTGAAGTAAAAAGTCAGTCCTGCAAACAGATGTGGTGCCTAGAAAAAGAAATGTATGCGATCAGTACTCAATGAAGATTTAAAATTTACTTTTGCTGCTTTACCCAGAATTTATACACACATTTTGCATCATCCGTAGTCTTCCCATGCGAGGGCCATCAAAGGAGCCATGAACATCGGAATTGATCTCATAGGGCTCTTCTGGGACTGGTTCTCTAGCCTCCATACAAGCTTTCAGCCCTAGATATTACAAAATAACTTGCATAAGAGAAATATCATTGCAGAAGAGAGTATTTTATAATGGAACAGCCACCGTAAGCATAACATGTACTAAGTGACAAAATCCATCAAGCTATTATCTAAATTCTAAAAAACGATAAAGGATGTGTTCGAACTTTGCAAAGCACAAGAGCAGAATCTGTTATCTTCAGGTAAGCCAAAACGTGTTCTTGATTTTCAGAGAGCATTGAACTTACAGTTTATATTCAGAACCCATTTCCCAGCTAGTATGGCCATGAGAACCTTGAGTGTCCTGGCACATGCCCCGCGTTCATCTGTATTAGCAATTACATGAGTCACATTCGACCTCCAGCTGTTAGTTACTGTGATGCCAGTTTGGTGCTCAAACTGGTCCAAGATTTCCTGTCAAATTTCCGAGGAAGAAAGTTTAAGTTTTTAAAAGAACCCCATCATGCAATAGTTTCTTGAGATTATAATCAAATAAGAGTTAACTAATTAGTCACCTTCTCCTGACTAGAGAGAGCGGATCCACATATCACCCATTGACTAGTGAGAAAAGGCGAGGCAGTCCAAAGTCCATCCATTTGGATTGGAGATGGTGAGTTCAGGTCATCAAGCACCGTATCAGAAGATGATCTGGGAAATCAGGAAAGGAAAAGGCTTCATCTTGAGGATACATGCAACCATGCAGGTAGAACAAAATTCAACTAAATGGACAGGCTTAGAGAACAAACCGCTGTAGCCTGATCTTAGTTTTTGACTTTGATCTCTCACATGGCAACTTCTTTGAGGAATGAGAAGGACACAGCATAACAAAGTTTTCCTAAATCACAGTACATCATTTGATGAGATGACTTGCATAATTTTGTACCACAAATAAAGGCATGCATTTGAACTAAATAAAGAAGAAAGAAGGGAAAATTGCAAGGTTAAGGGAATATATACTTCATCCCATCGGCAGCCTGGGATCCCATGGGCACAAGGGACATGGAAGCTCTTCCGGCAGCTCTTGACAAGGCAGCCAAGGGCTGCACCTTTTAGTCCGCAAACACTGCATTTGATCTTAGAAGCACGGGCCAACTCGGGCTCCAAGTTATTTGCAATGTCACCAGTAAAGAATGCTTGAGGAGCCCTATATTGCATTGGTACCAATTACTTCAGTATTAAAGAAATGTTTACAAACGATAGATGATACTCTGACTAGATAAAAAGGCTATCCATCTAAAATGCATATAAAAATACAGGCTTGTTTTATCATATGAGCACAGAATTGCAACTCGATGCATTCCATTCAATGCATTTTTATCAGGAAAAACAAGCTCAAAAGCTGAAAACAGCATACCATTCAATGCATTTTTCATGAACATGAAGAACATTTGATTTCCACGCTTGGCTATCCTCTAATGGCTCACCATGCAGATAATGCGACAAAGGTCCAGTACTCTGTGAATTCCAACTTTGCATCAGATTCTCAAAATAGAAAAGCAATCATAGGCATGTCCTGAACAGTGCAAAAGACATTCAGGTTTTGTTATCAACTGACCTCAGTGGTTTTGGAAGAGTGACAAAATTCACATTTCCAAGCACCAGGAATGGCTGGTGGTCCTGTGTCAATGATTGCATTTGCATTAATGCCTTGCATTTCCAACTAATCAGAAAGGAGACCAGTTAGAAAAAAGAACACTTACTGTCATCCTGATCAGTGGACTTTTGCCTCTTCAACTCTCTATTATCATCATTCACTACATTTGGATCTCTTTTCAGGACACTTTGAGGAGATGATCTGCTCGTTATCTATCAGAATGATACATGTCAGATTTAAAAATCAGTACTAGATGCAAAGGAAATTTCAAGTCACTCATTAGATTTCAACTACTTTCAGGTTATCAAGATTCAGACATACAAATTTAGTCAAGGAAAACCCAAAGATACGTTTTTTTTTTCCTTTTAGCAACGGAGTTGTCTACATAGAATATTACCAGCTCTCCTTCAAGGTCATTGCTGTCACAATCCAGATCCCTAGGACCATCAGAAGATTGAGATCCGCAGGGTCCCTTATGCATAAGAATTGTGGGCATAGCAGTCACATCAGCACCTCTGGTTTCCATTGCAGGATTCCTTTCTTTCGCGAAATCCACATTTCCATATGCAGGCCTGGTTGACTCGGTTGACTGGTTGTATGCCAGCTTAGAACCAATCGGATTGTAGGAGTTCATCTGGTCAGCCTTTTCCGCTCCATTTTTGTTTCCCGATTCTGGTGTTCCTTGGAATGATGTCTTTGCAACTGAACAAAGGGGAGATTCACCGGTGTAATCAGCATTTGACGTTAGAACTACTAGTTACTGAGCATTTTGTTTCTAGTGTTGATACTCTGTAAACTTAGAGAGCAAAATTTGGCAGAGTGTGTACCAGGAATATCAGCTTGAACCTCCTGCTGCGTGACCATGCTGCTGACAGTAGAGCTTAGGCTCCTGTGGATGTTCACTATTGCCTCGAGGTGAGAGGCAGGCTTTAGGTCTGCAGGCCATGTTAAGGTGAGACAAAGAATCAAGGCATTGATCTGAAGCCCGGAGCATTCTAGCGTGGCATGATGTTACCTTGAGAACGATAGGCTGATTTGCAAATGGCGCAGCTGTAACCATTCATGGTCCGTGTAGTAGCACACTTGCTGAAAGAATCCAACAAATTAGTCAGAGGTGAGATGGCGTACAGCAAAAGATGACGCGCATCAGTTCAGGTGTCCGTAAATAACCTGCAGGAAGTGTGGTAACATGGCAGCATGGTAGGCGCGCTGAGCAACTTCAGACTGCGAGGCAAGAGACGGAACCATCAAAAAAGACCGGGAAATACATCAGTGTACAAAATCGTTTCTTTTGCCATCTTAATTCTAAACAAGGTCAGATCCATCGATTTTACGCAGATCTAACGCCACTGGCTAGCTAGTCCGATCGGTCGCCCAAAATCCGTTCTTTCGCCGTGCTAAACTTCGGATCCAAACATCCAAAAGAAAGGGAGAGAGGGCTTACCAGACGGGGCAGGTGAGTTCCAGCTCCATCTTCTGCAGGTTGAGCACCAGCGGGTTCAGGAACCTCCTCAAGCTCTCCATCCCTGGCCGCCACGAACACACCACACGAACACGATCCTCTCTCCTCGCTGCCTCTTACCACTCTTCTCGAAGGATTGCAGAGCGTAGCCTTGTGGCGGAGACGGCGACTTGGGGGCAGGTAATTAAGCTCGCTCTGGAGCCACTGAAATACGCGTGGATTTGGAGGGAAAAGGGGTGGTGCCGGTGGCCGGATGAAATGTTTGGAGGCCCGCCGCGTGCGGGCGCGGGTCGGACTCGGAAACCGGCGCGCGCCATCGGCGGGAAGGAGAGAAAAATTTCGTGCTCCGCGGCGCGAGGGTCGTTTCGGATGGGAAAGCGACTGCCCCGCGCGCGCGCAAGTGCGGCGTAGCGCCGCGCGTGGCGGCTGGAGAGCGGGAGACCTAGCCGGCCGAGCGAATCGTGGTGGTGAGGCAGGCCGGGCCGGGCCTTTAGAGGAGAGCGAGTCGGGGAACATGGGATTGGGCTGGAGGCCGAGTTAGGCCGTGCTGTTCGGTGGCCTGTAACGAGGCAGTACTCACCGCTAAGTCAACTGTAAGCATACGTGAATAAATAAATAAATAAAGTGTTAGTTCTGATCTAATATCTCGCTCTACACATGGCTTCAACATATAAAAATTTATAGGTGGGAGAAAGATATAGAAAATAAACTCTAAAAAGAAGCCTAAAGTTATGCCTAAAAATTAAATTTTAACATAAACAGAAACGAAAAAGATGAGATGATATTGTAAATACAACATTACTCCTGCAAACCTAGGTTGATACCACTTTAATGATCCTAATAATGTTAGTTTCTAGATCAGCAGCTCGACGGGCAACGATGATCGACCAAGTGGTGGAAAAGACCAGCCTTCCCAGCGAATCAATCGCAAAGTTTCACTTATTGTTTATAAGCCGAAATGTCGTGACAATAATACCATGTTATCAATGATAATCACATGAAAACCATATGAACTTGAATTCAAATATTTTGAATAAAACTGTCATAGTTTTGAGGGATCAAACCGTGTGGTAAGCGATCATCGACATCGCAAAACTGCCGCAAATGTCATCCCCAAATACTGTGATTATTGTTTTTACCAAAACCGCGGTGATAATCGCTAACTACCGTATGATAATCACTCTACCGCGTGGTTCGACCCTCCAAACCATGATAATTTTATTCAAAATTTTGAATTTAAATCTATGTGGTTATCGATGATAACCGTGGTACCAATAGCGCGCAGTTTCGGCTTATCGAACAATAAATGAAACCCGGGTAACTATCACTAAAGGTTGGACTATTGGACACTGGAGCGTCGAATTGTAAAAAAACAAATTAATAGTAAGCATATGGACATGCTGATTTTTTATACGGTCATTTGAGATAGCTTGGATGAAAAGATTCTTTTATATATTTATACATAGGCGAAGGCAGCTAAAAATATCGTCGGGGTCATCTCTGTTATATAGCATAGAAAAATATGGATCGGAATAGTGTTTTAGTAGAGATCTTATGAATTTCGTCGGGGTCGTCCGACCCCGAAAAAGAGGGCTGGCTCCGCCTGTTATAGCCATTAAAGGATATAACGACTAAATTAACTACTTCAAAATAAAAATTCTAATTTAAAAAGACTGGATGAGGGACTTTTTACGTAACCTTTTCGCACATAATATACCGTTTAGTAGCTTAGGGGTGATCATTTGTCTTTTTTAGGTAAAAGTCAAATAACATCTGTAAAAAATTTTTATTAATAATACTTTTATATATGTGTTTTTATCGATCGAAAAGCCAATTCTGAAAATTAAACTATGATAAAAAACTTCAAATTTAACTTTAAATTTAATGTTGAAATTTAATTTTTGGCTTACAAGTATAAGCAATTATAAAAAAACAAATTAATAGTAAGCATAGGGACATGCTGATTTTTTTTATACGGTCATTTGAGATAGCGTGGATGAAAAGATTCTTTTTATATTTTCAATAGAGGCGAAGCCAGCTAAAAATGTTGTCGGGGTCATCATTGCATATCATAGAAAAAAATGAATCGGAATAGTGTTTTAGTAGAAATTTTAGAAATTTCGTTGGGGTCGTCCGACGGGCTGGCTCTGCCCCTTATAGCCATTAAAGGGTATAACGACTGAATTAACTACTTCAAAATGAAAATTCTAATTTAAAAAGACTGGATGAGGACTTTTTACGTAACCTTTTCACACATAATACACCATTTAATAGCTTTGGGGGGTGATCATTTGGGTTTTTCTAGGTAAAAGTCAAATAACATATTTACAAAAAAATAATTTATTAATAATATTTTTATACGTGTGTTTTTATCGATCGAAAAGCAATTTCTGAAAATTAAACTATGATAAAAAAACTTCAAATTTAATGTTGAAATTCACATTTTGGCTTATAAGTATAAGCAATCGTAAGCACAAGCAAGTGCAGAACAATGAGGGCGTTAAAAAGTGTGAGAAATTCATAAACCCTCGTGGGAAAGAGATAGTACTTGAGTACAAACTCCAGAGTTTTATTACCGTAAGCATGTAAAAAAAAATATCGGACAATGCTTATGTGTTGTTAGTATTATAAAGTATAAACAATCGGAGGAATGCTTGCGTTGGGGGTAAATTAATCATACGTTTCTCCTTTCCCTTTCCTTGGACAAGCCTATGCCATCTTGAATGGCTGCTTACCCCCATCCAATTCGCCCGGTTGCTTGGACATTTGACATTTCCCCTCGCATGCCATTGACCAAAACCGACACATGGTGAACGAACAGTTCAACCAGATCAACCGTGATCGCCAAATAATTTAAGATGACAATTAAGACGGGCAGGAAAGGAATGCACAGCAAACACCAACTGATCCTTCGTGTGGAAAACAACACAAGCGAGGAACAGCCCCTAGCCCTTTCCATTGCCTAAAATTTCTATACAAAATTCATTCATCATCTCATTTACAAGATACATTCAACCAAAAGAGCAGTTAATTCCACCATATATTTAATTAGATAGCCATCACATAGAAATAAGAGAATCTCTCGTATGAACTCAGCCAAAGCATGCTCGTGCGTGCGTGCGTTCTTTTCGTGCATCACCTCCCTTTCATCGCGTCGTCCAAATCATCATGCATCAGCCGTGTAAGAGCCACGGAAGGCACCCCTCGTCCGGTTGCGGTAACCAACAGGTGGTCACCAAGACGAGGAAACACATGCGCTCCAGGCCCAGGCAGGCACAACACATGGACGATGCTGCAACTCCCCACCTGGCTACCGCCAACCGCCGCACGGCGCCACCGTCTGGACGCGTCCCATGCGAAACGCGGGGCGTTTCATCCATGGAACCGCAGGAGGAGGGGGGAAACCGATAGCTCAACGCCGATTCACCGTCCGTGCACACGCGCGCGCGGGCGTTCTCGACAACAACCAAAAAAACCAAACATCGCATGCACATGAATGATACAGGTAGGGAACTAGTAGTACAACAAATCACGCTTTCCATCAGAAAGCTGGACCATTCTGGTCTCTGGTTTTGAATAACAATACTTCCAATCGAATAAAGCTAGCTAGTACACCAAAGGCCCTTTTTTTTTGTTCCGCTCGCTAGATCTAAAAAATCTAAACAAGAGGAGGAGGAGCAGGAGGAGACGAAGAAACCGCTTGTTGATGTGTTTGGTTCTCCGGTGAAAAGGGGAAAACCACCTGGGGTCGCACGGGCGGCGCGCGGCGACGTCACTCCTTTATCTGGAGCCACCGGCCGAGCTGCGCCGGGTTGACGACGCCGGGGACGCGGGCCCCGCTCGCCATGAGGAGCCACGACACCTCGGTGTACCTCATCCTCTTGGCGGCGTCGGTCTCGGGCTTGGGCTCGCCGGGAATCTCCGAGGACGGGGCAGCTTGGCTCGGCTTCGGCTCAGGCGCGACCCGGCGGCCCTGCAGCGTGCCGCGAGTCAGGAACTCGTGCGCCAGGTGCCCGGCTAGGAGCTTGTTGCTGGCAGGTACCGGAGCCGGCTTATCTGTGCCCGGCTCGGCTAAAGCTTTGGTAGGAGCCTGAGCCAGGAGCTCCCGCTCCTTGCGCTTGCCGAGCGCTACACGTGCCGCCTCCAGCTTCTCGCTGAGCGACATATCGACGGCTGTGATGGGTCCTTTGCCACGTGCCACGTCAGCACGAGTCAGAGCCGTCAAAAAAGAGAGAGAGAGAGGCGAATACAGAAACGAAAGGGTTTCGGTGAGAGAGAGAAAAAAAAAACAGAGAGAGGACGGTGTTTCTAGAAAAAAATTATAAAGGTGGGGCCCACCGGGGGGCAAAATCGTAACTTCACACCCCAGAAGCCAGCAAAGCAGAGGGGAGGGGATGAGAGCAGACGAGGGAGCGAACCAGGGGAGGTAGAAAAAATTTTGTGGTGGAAGGGGGAAGGCCTGTGGGATGCCGGCTCCTTTTTATATCTGGTAGGTTAGAAAAGAGCCCTGGATGTTTGGGAGAAATTACAATAATTTGCCATCGCCGATAGAGCCTTGCTTGCGGGGAAAATCCAAGAGGGTAGTAACGTAATTAAACGCCGTGGTGGATGTGGGCTTCTGTGCCGTGGGGGGTGGGGACCATGGGAAACAGCCACTGGTGTGTCCCGGGCTGTTATGGCTGCGGGTCCCACCGCATGGGCCACCCGTCAGTGGTGTGGGCGCGGAATCTTTTCCGGCGTCTGGTCACTGAGTAGTGGGACTGGATCCAGCTTTACTTGCGGCTTGTCTGGGAAGGTTAAAATCTTGGTCGAATAACGGTGTTAAAATCTTGGTCGAATTAAGTCCTTCCAATTGTGTATATATATATATATATATATATATATGTTTCCTATATTTTTAAAAAGCAAGATACTCGTTAAAAATGTATGTATCTATAACTTTCTTAGGTGCCACACGCTCGAGGCCTACCTGTCGAGCGACTTCAACTTCTTTCATCCTTCTCTACACGCCGACAACCACCGTTATTGCCCGCTAGGCTGTTGTTGTTGTCTGACACCCTTATCCACGTGGCCCTGTTTGTGCTTGCACCCATAGCGCCGACACTACCACACGTCCAAGCATCGTTGTCCTATCCAGCATGCTCTGCTTTGTTGTGTGCTATCCCTATTGTTGCTTTGCACAACACCGCCACGACATCGTGTCCCGTGCCATCACCATTTCGGTGCACCAACCTCCGCCTTCCACCGCCTCTTCCCCGACTATAAATAGCCCTTAGTGTTCTCTTCTTCCCCCACTCCACTCCCGCCATTCCCGTCAACCCAACCGAAAAAATACTTGCTATATTTGATGATGGGGAGAGTAATATTTATGATATCACTGTCGTCGTCTTGACTAGTCATCTGGTATCAATATTGAGTGTGTTCCAAGTGTTAGTATGTATATGTCATCTTTGTTTATTTCTCTATAATATTGTCTGTGGATGTTTTAATAGTATAATCAAAAGTCAACGACATCAAATAAAACAACGAATGGATTATGTCTCCGGTGTTTCTTTCACAATCGTCTGGTTTATAAAATAATTAAATATATTGTCATTATTAATATTACAATTTTTTAAATATATTTATTTAATTTAACACTTTACTTCTATTGAATTAGATATTAGAATTAAAACATACCTTTTTGTTGGTATTTATTCTTTCCATTTTATATTATAATATACTTAACTACAATATCAAATTGATTTCATTAAATCCACAAAAAATGTCTTGATGATGCATTTTATTAAGTATTGTAAATTATTTGTTGTTGCTATAGCTTCTCAACAATGTTGTTGTATTTTAGTATACATGTATCAAGTTTGAGTTCACTTGAAAAATTTTATAATATACTCTAATCATTAGATTATACCAAATGTCACTCCCTTATTTATCTATAAATATCGTTGAAGTTTATATGATTATTTGTATGATATAATATTATCTAATGATATTGTTATCTTGTAACATTATAGATTAGGTTTAAAAAACATCTCAAAATTTTTAAAAACTAGTCAAGTAACATGGATGAATATGTACGATCATTATCATTAACCTGTGTACAAATCATAAACAATATATACCGTAAGTAACACTTGTTTCTCCAAGACTATTTTTTCAAAAACCAAACCCGAGGATCTATTTTTTTTTTTGCAAAATTACTTCATACTGGAGTTGTATCTTTTGGAGTTTATTTGTATCAGACTGGTGCCTTTTTCACTTCTGTTTTTTTTCTCCTTATATTTTTCTCTGCCTTTTCATTCTCCCTCTTTTCTGCCACCTTTTTTCTCTCTCCTCCGTTACACTCTCACTCCGTGGTGGGCCGGTCTGGTCGAACTCCGTTACACTCTCACTCCGTGGTGGGCCGGTCTGGTCGAAGCCCAGTGGGCGACAAGCCCATCACGGCGTGAGATGTTTGACGGGAAACAAGAAAAGGGTAAAAATAAAATAAAAGAAAAGAAAAAAAATTAAATCCAGAACTGCCGAGAGAATCCCTCCATTTCCCCGGCTGTCCCGAATCCACGCCGCGCGTCCGCCGACCTCACCGCCGGTGGCCGGGGTGGTTCCAGCAACTCCCATCCGCCCGCGGCCGCTGCAAGCCGCGGAATCCCACTGGACCGCGGCTCAGGCCCCGAGCACATGGCACCGCTCCCACCACCACCGGCGGCAGCGGCTGCCTCCCCCATCTGCTGCGTCTCGCTCCACTCCCCCGGCCGCCGCCGCGCTTCCTTCTCCGCCGCCCCGTCCTCCGCCAGAAGCTTCCCCAGATTCTCGGCCAGGAGTAGTGGCGGCGGCGGCGCTAGTCCGGGGCCCAAACCAGGTAGGTGATTCCTGTTTGGTGCGTGGTGGAGGGGGTGTGACCGAGACTCCCAGAGAGAAGCACCTCTGAACTGGGTTTTTGCTGTTGTTGTGTAGGTGACGACGAGAGCAAGGCTGTCCTTGACGCCTTCTTCCTCGGGAAGGCCTTCGCGGAGGCGCTGACCGAGAGGGTGGAGTCGGTGGTGGGCGAGGTGTTCAGTGTCGTGGGACAGTGGCAAGCCGAGCAGCAGAAGCAGGTCCAAGAGTTCCAGGTACTGCATCACCACTGTCCTTTCTCTGGATGGGCACTCCTCGTATGAGAATGTTACAACGTGTGAGCCTGGACTGTGGAAAGAGTTGTGATCTAGATGGTGAAATACTACATAAATTCCCTAACTCAAGTGGGTACTTGCAACTGTGTCTATGAATATGGGAATTGGCAATTAGAGAGCTAACTACATGATGTATATCTTTCACGCCTTAGCCTCGGTGCACAAGGGGTGCTTAGGTTTCAAAACCAACTGGTTGCTACTAATAATTATTGATCACTGCATGACATATAAATATATAATTAGAACTTTAGAATCACCCTACCATTCTTATGTAAATTTAAATGCATGGCACATCCTTATAAATTTTCTTGGTGGGATAATGGTAATTACAGGAGGAGGTAGTTCAAAGAGCCCAAAAGGCAAAAGAGAGAGCTGCTATAGAGGTCGTCGATGAGACGAGCCCGAAGACTTTGAGGGAGCCTTCAAAAACAATTGTGACACCTGCACCTGCGACACCTCCTCCACCTCCTCCCACCCAGGAAGAATAGTTATAGCCTTGTAGGCGGTGGTGAAGAGTTAATGCTGCATGAAGATGCATTTTTTTAATCCAAGTAAGAGATTCTCCAGTGAGATGTACCCCTGAAATGTCTTTTTCTTCTATAGTGAATACCCGGCATTTCAATAAAAAGAATGGAT
Source organism: Oryza brachyantha (assembly GCF_000231095.2). NCBI lineage: Eukaryota > Viridiplantae > Streptophyta > Magnoliopsida > Poales > Poaceae > Oryza > Oryza brachyantha. Next base: position 14,185,166 of record NC_023166.2, read on the forward strand.
GGTTCACTTTTCACATATGTATGAAATGGAACTTAGCAGTTTACTTTGGATTTTTAGAAAAAACAATATTTGCAAATACAATTATAAGGAGATGATATGTCTACTCTGTATCAGGTTCTGTCCTAGTTGTATGCAACACTTCATCCTAGTTATCAGATTAAAACAACCCTGAAGACCAGAAACAATTGCTTGAAACTCCACATGACACCTTTCTTGACAACATCCAGAAAACTTCAAAGGAGACATGTCGGAGATGAAGAGTGATTTGTGCATAAAAAACTCAAAATAACTTGAATATTGCTCTGCCTGGACTGTCATATTACACGTGACTTTGCATATGGTGTTTTGACTTTGTCCTTTCAGATGCGTTGAGGCATTCATTGAGCTTTACTTGTTAGCATTCGGTTTCCAGAGAATGCAGATATGACTAACTGGATTATGAGTGCAGCACTTTTCATGTATTTAGAGGTACAAGCTTTGTTTGATTTCATGAATTTCTGTTGTGTCGAAATGCTTCAGTTGGATACTAATACCCATAACGCAGGTCTTTAATGTTAGTGTAGTCTAACACTGATGATCTTAAGAAGTTTCTGCAGACAAATTGGCGAAAACGCTCTCAATCATTGATGAAGTACAAGCAAAATCATCATCGGAAGATAGAAGGCAGGTATTCATGTAATTATTTTTTTGTTCTTTTGTTAATTATTACTATCATTTAATTGAGCGTGCTTATAATTGAACTGTAGAATGGTCAAATTCAACCTAAAATCGATAAATTACAATATTAGAGCCAGAATATTGGTGTAGAGTGACAAGGAAATCTACCAAAGTAATTTTACACGCTTATTTACCACATCAATGGAATCTACCACACCTAGGCATTAAAAAATTGTACTTATGTGTTAGGAATCCACATATACTTTATAAGGTTTATCTCTGTTGTACTTCATGGCCTTTTATGACTGTACAAGTGAAATTTCAGTGGCTGAATCCCTCTTGACCGTAGTTCGGCCCATGCCTATAGAGCAGTATGTCCATGCATTGCACATATTTGGGCCCATTGAGGTTTTGGAGGCCAGTGTTTGAACCGCTGTTGCTGTTCCATGGTAGCCCAGTCCATCAACTTCTCACCACGCCATTCACCCGTTAGGACTGTAAAGCATCTTGATTGGAGAACAAGTGCATATATATGAAGTAACAGAGAGGGAGTTTCTTTTTAGAATCAATAAAGGGATTTTCTTTCCTTGTACACACTCAAAAAACATCTCTCTCTACTTCAACAACAGGAAGAGCACCATGGCTTCTATTATCAGGGTTATTCAATAATCTGCTCTATGTGACTGCACTTGGAGACCGCCTGTCAGCCTGGAACCCATGAGGAAATCTTTGTACCACTTGGCAGACATCTTGGGAGTCCTCTCTTGCGTGTCAAAATCCACATGGTATAGCCCGAACTTGACGGTGTAACCAAACGTCCACTCAAAATTGTCCATGAGAGACCACACGAAGTAGCCTCCTACATTTGCTCCCTTTCTGTAGTAAGCATTTCAGCAGATGGACATTTCTCTGTGTGAGCAGATGTGCAATGGACATGAATAGATTGTACATATATGTATAAAAAGTTTAGTAATGCATCACCTGATTGCTGAAGAGAGATACTTGAGGTAATCATGCAAGTAGCTGACTCTTTCCACATCATTGATCAACTCTTCCATATTGGTGTCGTTGTGTATACGCTGCGAGTAGCCTAAGAGAAAATAACAGGACACATGATCAATCAGAATGAAATAAACGCAAAAAGTTGTATGAGCTTGCTAGCAAATCTTTATAAGTTCTTCTTTTGGAAAGCCAAATCTTCACATGATTAAGAATCCAAATAGTATCATTTGGTACTCACCGTTCTCAGTAATGTAGATAATTGTGTCTTTGTATCGGTCGGTCACGTACATGACAGCCGACTCTATGCCTTGTGGGACGACAAAGAACACATCAAATGCAGTCTACAACGTTGATCATATCACACAGTCACATGTACCTGAGATATATATAACTGAATAAAAGTTGCAAAGATTAACTAGAAACAAGTAGTTCTTACAGGTTTCCCAATTTTTACGCCGTTTCTTTCACTTGGGGCATATACGAGAGCATTTGACTCGTAAGTGTTAAGCTTGCAGGGAGAATAGATGCAATCCTTTGCATAAATTGATGTGTAATGATTTATTCCAACGAAATCCACCTTGTTCGTCCATAGTAGTTTCTTCTCTTCTGCGGTAAACTCTGGCAAGTTTAATGAGAGGATCTCTCTCATTTCTCTAGGGTAATCACCAAAGAATATTGGATCCAAAAACCTGAAAGTAACACATAATGCATGAAGCATCATGACACCTTCAGAGCTACAAACTTGAAAGACTTGTCACTACTCACTACTCACTACATAACAAAGGGAGAAATGATCCTAAACACATTGCATGTTCTCTACTCTCTGAAGCACATGTTCGTTTTGTTTTTATTTCTAGAGCAACTACCATACATGTTCCTTCTTTTTTGTTTTAAAAGAAAAACATCACTCTGTTCGTGATCACTGTGGGTAATCATTTGGGTGCGGTGCCGTCCACATTTTTAATTGAGGTCCTCAGAGTGAAGTTCAATAATTTCCGTCCACAATACGTGCTCTTTTTTTTCACTCTTTTGCAGGCTATTCTAGTTGGCAGATTCTGAATTTCTGCTTCTTTCATAAAATGCATTCAGAATTTCTAATACTACATGTCACACGTGTGCATCACTGAATAAAGCGGTGAAACAGGCAAAGCCATACCACTCCACCTCGAATGACAGTGCACGCCGTGCCGCCCGAACATCCTCCGTGGAATTCGTCAGCGGATCGTACCATTTCATCGCGATCACGATCCCGATCGAGCTGCCTTGCTTTGCCTAACAAAAGCAAAGAGAAGGCCAGGAGACAAGGCCACCTCTGCATCTCAGACGACACATCGAAACAACAATATTGTATATACACACAGTACCAACCAAGCACTCATTTTTTTTCACCTTTGTTTATGTTTATATGTTAAAATTTAAACTTTTAGCCTTAAATTTGGAGTTTTCTCACTGAGATTTATTTTTCAATATTGACTTTTAGATCACTAAGAATAAATATATAAATATTTTATTCACAAATTAGTTTTTATTTATAAATATGTCATTTAGGTTTTTCCATAAAAATCCAAACAATCACCCCAAGAGTACATGCACAGCTAAGGACCGAGGGTTGCGTAAATCACCTGATAATTCGTCTTGTAGTTCTGGACGGCAGCGGCGTGGGAGAGCAGGATGTTGTGCGCCGCGACGTACGGCTCCCGGCGTGAGTCGCCGCCGCTGCAGCTGCCGAACGGCGGGGAGCAGCGGTTCGGAGGGTACACGCCCAGCATGAACTGGAACTTGCTGAGCAGGTTCGGCTCGTTGAACGTCGCCCAGAACCTGACCCGATCGCCAAACGCGTCGAAGCATACATCTGAGTAGTACACAAACTCCTCGCTGAAACATGCATACATGTATATCGGATTAAACTTAGCTGGACTGCGGAATCACACAAGAGGAAATTAATTATCTTGGCCATATGCATACCGGATTCCAGCACCTAACCAGCCGCCGTACCGGGCTTGCAGCTCGTGTGGAATGTCAAAATGGTTCAGTGTCACGAATGGTTGTATACCTGTCCAATAAAAAGAAAGAAAAAATTGCAACAGGATGTGTTGTTATTTGTTGAAGGACATTGGTATGGTACATTCTGCTACTGGCCGTAGTTAGAGATGGACAAAAGCTTGAAGCACATGGCTTGGATCGACTCAAATTCATAGTCTTGATGAGTCTAGCCAAGCCAATCTTTTAGCCTGTGAGCTTAACAAGATAAGATAGCTAGTTAGTACAAAATCACTATATTTTACGTATGTTGAACCTATTAACTAGTGTTTAGTCTTATAATCACATCCAAGTAAGTTATTTGTTAGTCAGTGCTTATTCTTATGTTAATATATGATAAAATGATAAATTTATAAAGTTATAGAGATGATTTAAACGAGATATACAATCCCATATTTTCACTTATGCTTATTCATATAAGCCAAAATTTAAACATTTAACCTTAAATTTAGAGTTGATTTTGAATTTTTTCATTGTAGTTTATTTTTCGTGCTTGCCTTTTAATCACTAAAAACATATCCACAAATTATTTTTCATTTATAAATATGTCGTTAAACAATCACCCCACAACTAATTAACAAGCCAGCTTGTCAGTGTTAACAAGACAAACCGAGCAGGCTCGTTAAGTTAGCGAGTCCAAATGAGCCGAGCCTTAACGCTTGTTATCCACCCATAGCAATAGTGTAAAATAATTTAAGTCTAAAAATATATTTTTATAAGTATATAAAATATTTTTTCAAATCTTTTGTAAGATATATTTACCGATTCTTCTATTTTATTTTAACATAGTATATGTTGCATGAACTTATTGGCTTATTGTAACGTTATATGTTTTAGTTTCAATTTTACCTCTATAAAATATTTACTACACATATTACAAAATATAATACAATAAAAATTAGATCTAATGGATATAAAGCAATGAATGACCTATAAATCATCTAAGATTACCTTAAAAGACTACCTTTTTTAAGGAGGGCGTTGATCAGACGGTCGTAGAAGGCAATTCCTACTGAATTAACTCCTCCGAGCCGACCTCCTACGAGGATTAAAGAAACTTTATGGTCCATTGTAAGGTAAAACTCAGTACTGAAGATAAATCTTGACATACTTGGTAGAATTCTCGCCCACGAAATAGAGAATCTGTAGGAATTAACACCCAAGTTATGTAGAATATCCACATCTTCCTGTTCACAAGATCACACATGATTAAAATCCAAAAGACGCACATTGCATTACATGGACATGATTGCTTTGGCTTGTGAATATTCTCATGTACCATGTACCGATGGTAGTGGTCGTCCGCTACGTCCCCGTTGCGTCCATCCGAGATTCTTCCAGCTGACATGAATCAAAACAATTTTGAGAGAAAAACATGAAGCTAACTTGAATTACATTCCGATTTTAGGTATAGAGCAGCGGTCAGATACAAAACAAAGATGATGTCGACAAAAATGAGAAAAATGATATGCTCATTCATTATTTGAGCTAGAGGGAGATCAATTTTATACATAAAACTCTCATAAATGATCCCGTCTCTCCCAATTGAAATCTTGGTGTCATAAATATCACATACACATTGATACGTTTTATATGAAAAATTAGTGATGAGATCATGGATTGGCTGTTGACTCATCTCTATTTAAGTAGGGGCATTCACACGAGTTCAAATATATTGGACTTACGTTGGGTGATTGTTTGACTTTTTTAGTCATCAAAACACGACTTGATTCTAATACCTATGAGCCTATTTCGGGAGTTTAATATATTGGAAAAAAAGTTTGTGGAAAGTCAGTTTCTCAAAATATGGAAAAAACTTGTTTTCTAACTTCTGGCACCAGATCATTTTCTGAATTATATAACTTCGTATTCTTGTTTGAGAGGGCTTCGATTTCTAAAGATTATGTGAAAAACTGCAGCTACGGTAAATGGCCAAACAGACCCATAGGCTCAATTAGCAGCTCATCGCAGCATTATAAGCTAAAGGGCTGAGCTAGAGGAGGCCAATGTAACACATCAATTAGATAACCATGTGATTAGTTGGGCTATAGGGGATATTAGAGGCCTCCGCTCCCTGCTGCTGGGGTGAGTCTTGGCAGTATTGCTATCCTAGTGTCCTTCAATGAATAATGACAAAACCATGGACTGCCAACTTTTATATGAGCCATTTGGGTTATAGGTAATTAGGCATTTTCAGTCACATGTTAGTTAGCCCTCGAAGGGAAGGGAATGGAGGTAGGGATGGGCGCGACTGGCGCAGGTTCATATTGAAAATAAAACATTATTTGTTTATTTATGACAGAACTAGTCACAAATTATTTGTGGACTAGCTCATGTTCATCCCTACATGGACAGACATACTTGATTTTTATTTTTCCGTGGAGTATGCATGAATGACAGAATAGAAAGGACAAGAAATCCCAACTATACTTCTCCAATGCGAGTTAAAAGAATTGAAGACACCGATTACTACATACACTGTGTGTTGATGAATACATCCCAACTACTGATGCACATGCCATCTCTGAGGGTGCTAGAAGCCAGAAGGTCCATGGCCCAATAGGTGGGAGTAGAAGCCAGAAGGTCCAGCCGTCCAAGGTAATAAGTATAGGTTTATCTAGTAGATTAGTGTGCACAGAGAATATTTTTCTCTTTTCATTTTGTATGCTTGTATCTATATGTGCACAGGTTTATCTAAGATTTGGTAAGTTAACTCTAGGGCTCAATTAAAATTTGACTGCTGCCGGTTTGGCCGTGTGGAGAAATGACTTACCCTGCGCGTGGGTGAAGACATCCCAGATGCTGAGGCCCTTGTTATCCTCCAAGTACGCGCCCTCAATCTGGCAGCAGCAGCAGATCGAAACGGCGTACGTACATGTTACTGCTAGGAACGATGGAGAAGGGAAGGCAAGAGACCGCGGCCATGAGCCACGACGATCGACCAAACCTGGTAAGCGGACGTCGCGGCGCCGAAGAGGAACCCCGGTGGGAAGTCGTCCCGGTCGAGCCCGCGCGCGCCCGCCGCGAGCGCCGCCGCGACCACGGCCATCACCGCAATGCACGTCGCCACGCGGCCCATCGATCCCCCCACCTGCACTGCACACGCGGCCTTCTCGCTCCCGCTTTATGCTACGGTGTCTCGAGAAACAAAAGAAGGGGATGCGCGCCCCGTTAAAAATTGGAGTGTGGGACGCCGCGCGTGGATGCACGTGAGAAATCCGGGTTAGTCGTCGTCGTACCGTTAGTGGTGGCTTAGACAAACCCGGCTCGTCCGAACCCCTCGACGTGCGCGCACCGTCCGCGCGAGGACCCGGGCAACCCGTACGTACGTGTGCGGGGGCGCGCGTGTATGTACGGGATCAATTGATCGTTCGCCATCGGGTAGGCACACGGCAAGTAAACAGGCCAGCCCTACCTCTAGTCTGCAGAGTTGTGTTTGACGTGTAGTGGTTTGTTTGTCAACCCTAATTGTCGATAACATCGCCGGCTGCGGCGAGGCAGTAAACAGCGAATGTCGTATATAACTTATTTTGTTTTTTTTAAGTTTATACATATAAAGTTTATAAAATTGATGTTTATACATATAAAGTTTACATATTCACAGTGACGGAAGACGATTTAAAATTGAGGTGTGGTCATGACAGTGCCGATTATCGGAGTGAATCTTTACCTCGAGAAAAAAAGATTGACAACAACAGATCACTAATTTATAGCACATTAATTTTCAACATAAATATAGACAAACAAAGAAAACTAATATTACCTTGCGCCCTTCCCATGCGTCGCCCTCGCACCACGGACTGCCCTCAGCCACTCTGACCCCCGACGACGACGAGATGATGACCGACGCGGTCACGCCGCGAGCTGGTGAAGCCTGGAGCAACCGAGCAGGTGGATGACAGCGGCTGCGACTGTGCGCCTAATTACTTCCACCCCTAACCCAACTGGCCCCGTCGGCTTACCTCTCTGCTTGCCGCAGTGCCGCCTGGCCTCCTGCTCGGGCACATGGTCTCAGCCCCTACGTCGCACCACCGCCTGCGCCACTTGTGCTCATGCGTCGCACCGCAACCTGCGGTCGCCCAGTCGCCTAGCCGCCCAACCGAATGACCGACCCATCACCTCGATGACCGACACAGTGATGGTAAGCCGACGATGCCTAGAGAAAGTGGAGCATGTCATTTGGTTTGGTGAATGACGAATTGACGGCGGCTACGATTTTGTGCGATTGTACCATTCTTAGGTTAATAGCCATCTTGAACGGTTGGGCCTATGGTTCCTGGTTTCCCACTTTCCCTTCTAGGGTGTGGACCGCCTGTTACGTGTTGGGTCGTGGTTCACTTGCTCGGTTACTCTCGCACCCCACAGCCGCAATCCATCGCCTCGATGCGGTGCTGCATGCAGCTCCAACTTGCGTTGCCACCACCGCGCCATGGCATACCACTGCTTGGTAGGGAGGATTGGGGGGGGGGGCTAGTACAAAGGTCAAGGTATGGCGAGTGCCATATGTTGCCACGATAGGTCCTCCGCCCCTATATATTGGACTCCAATTCGAACTAGAATTCGATAAATTTATATACTTAAATTTTATAAGCGAAAATGTTATATATCAAAAGTTTATACATGTTAGTTTAATGAAGTGTTCGTGTGAAAACCATTCACGCGAATGTTCACCGGATGACTCGCAGGACCTAGCCATGCCCCCATCAAGTTTTATGGCCACAAGACGGATGCTGTGGATAGACAGACTGTGCTAGTTTGTATACTGCTGACATGCTCTTGTAACCGGTTTATCATGAAAGGCAGAGCCCGAACAGTGTCCAACGCATGCTCCCGTAACTCTGTCTTCTAATTTATATACTCCGAAAGCTGATATTGAACGAACCCTATTTGGTGGTTGGGCTGTGTCTGGCTAGGGCTAACTTTATAGGCCGTGTTCGTCCTTGTTAAGTTAATTTTATCTCTCTCGTTTTTCGTGCATACGTTTTACGAACTACGTTATTTTTGATTAAAAAATTATAGAAAATTATTTTTAAAAATCATATTAGTCTATTTTATATTTTTAATAATTATTTAATTATATATAATCTATTACTATGTTTTTTGTTGACAGAAGTTAACTTACCCTTAAAAAGAACGCGGCCTTAGTCGGTCCCTGAATAATTCAAAATCGACTCACGTTCAAATAATATATTAAATTTTAACTTACAGTAATTAGAGCCGAATGTAATTTATACGCGAGTCGATCGACGCCGCTTCGCCACTCTAGAGATGACACGAGACATGTCTGGAGTTATTACGCGGACGAGTAGTTATGACTAAAGTATATCCGTCAAATCAAATTAAATGACTTGAGTAATACACGTACCATCACAGAGATTTAGGCTTTTAGATCAATTTTTTTCAAAAACATCCGATCGAATTTTTGAACACTTAAATAAAGCATTAAACATAGATGAATAAAAAACTAAGTACCCAGTTACGAAAGAAATCTTGAGATGAATCTTTTGAGCTTAATTAGTCCATGATTAACTATAAGTGCTACAGTAATCAACATGTGCTAATGACGAATTAATTATGCTCAAAAGATTCGTCTCGCGGTTTCTAGGCTAGCCGTGAAATTCGTTTTTTCATTCGTGTCCAAAGACCCAATCAACATCCGGTCAAACATTTAACGTGACACTTCTTTAAAAAATACTACGTTGCACGCAAAGACAAAGACAACAGGGAGCGGCCCCCCCCCCCCCCCCACACCCGCGTCTAATATCCCAAAGATCCTAACTAATGATATATAGGCTGGCTTCTTTTTCTCGGATTATTCTTAGTTTTTTTCTTGACTTTTATGCACGTACGCTTTTATATTTCATTTGCAAAAGGTTTTTAATGAGAAATTTATTATTTCTGTAAAATAGATTTTAACTTTTGTAGTATCTAATTTTATCGTTTACGCTACTAAATAGCTAGCTATAACAAAAATAAAACAATATCTCTGTCCCATAATAAATTTATTTTTTAATTTTTGGATAAAATGTTTTAACTCTTCGTCTTATTTGAAATTTTTTTGTGATTAATATTTTTATTGTTACTAGATGATAAAACATGAATAATATTTTATGCGTGATTAATTTTTTTAGTTTTTATATAAAATTTTTAAATAAGACGAATGGTCAAACGTTAGACACAGAAATTTGAAAAATAAAGTTATTATAGAACGCAGACATTATATTCTTCCCTATCTAATTGAAAAAGAATCAAGTGGGCTAGTAGCTGGTTTATGCGGTTGTTCCCCTGTTTCATTCGGGCGTGGAACCATTACCTAGTGTACATTTTAACATCTCCAGTATTACATTTCAACATGACTGAGTACATTTATTCTTTTTCCCGTCAGTTATACGACGAGCATATTTCTAAACAAGTGCAGAACGTACCATTACCTAGTGCTAGATTTATTCACTGCTAACGGCAGTCGGCAGAAGCATAACTTCTAGTACCAGGGTTCTTCAGGAATCTGCTCTACGTGACTGCACTTGGAGACCGTCTGCCTGCCTGCAGCCGGTGAGAAAATCTTTGTACCACGTGGCAGACATTCTGGGAATCCTCTCCTGCGTGTCAAAATCTACGTGGTACAGCCCGAACTTGACGGTGTAACCAAATGTCCACTCAAAATTGTCCACGATAGACCACACAAAGTAGCCCCTCACGTCTGCTCCCTTCCTGGAATTAATAGATACTTCTTCGTGTGAGCAGAAATAAGCAATTTTATAGTATTTGAGTAGGTACTGAGAGGTACTAACATTTTACATTGAAATTTTGATACCTCATGATACATTCTCAAAAACTGTAAAATTGTTTAGCAGAAATACAATAGACATGAATAGGCTGTAAGTTCAGTGCTGCGTGACCTAATTGCTGAAGAGAGATACGAGAGGTAATCATGCAAGTAGTTGACTCTCTCCACATCATTGATGATCAGCTCTTTTATGTTGGTGTCGCTGTGTTGCGAGTAGCCTGAAAGAAAATAACAGGGACCACCATCAATTATAATGAAATAGACACATGAAGGTGTGAACTTGCTACCAAATCACGTTTTTTTTCTCTCTCTCTGAAAGCTACTATATCTTTAGATGGCTGAGTCCAATTAATAACACTCACCGTTCTCAGTAATGTAGATAGCTGTGTTCTTATATCTGTCGTGGACATACATGACGGCCGACTCTATGCCTTTTGGGACGACAAAGTACGTATCAAATGCAGTCTACAAGGTTGATCATACCACATATTCACGGATGAGAGAAAGAAATAAACGCATGCTAGAGAAAATTAATTACAAATCAACTGGAGACAAGTATTTCTTACGGATCCCCCAATTTGTTTGCCGTTTCTTCTAGCTGTGGTGTACACCAGAGCATTCCCCTCGTAAGTGTCAAGCTTACACGGAGAATAGATGCAATCCTTCGCGTAAATTGACGTGTAATGATTTATCCCAATGAAATCCACCTTATTCATTTGTAGTAGTTTTTTCTCTTGTGGGGTAAACTTCGGTAAGTTCGATGATATGATCTCTCTCATATCTCTAGGGTAATCACCAAAGAATATTGGATCCAAAAACCTGAAAAGTAACATATACTCAATATAGCAAAGGGATAAATCAATAATCATTCCACTAACCTACGACCCCGTCTTCTTGCTTTTGTTTATGCTTTTAATCTTAAATTTAGAGTAGATTTTGGATTTTTTATTATATTTTTATTTCAATCTTGACTTTTTAGATCGCTAAGAACAACATATAAAAATTTTATTTGTAAACTATTTTTTATTTATAAATATGCCGTGGGCAATCACCCCCTAGTCATATTTACATTGCACGTTGTACTCTCTGAAAACTTGGATTATGTTTCCTGTATGTTCACATTCCTTTCGTCTCTAAAACAGCTAGCAGACGTTCTCATTATATTCCACCGAATAAAAAAAAAATCAGCACTCTGTTCATGATCACCGTGCGTTTCCGTCCACATTTTTAATTAAGGTCCTTTAGAAAATAATTTATGAACTACTCGAGCCATTTCTTTTCATTCTCTTGCAAGCTATTCTACTGGGTCAGGTGGATTCTGAATTTCTGCTTCGCTCATAAAAATGGATTCTGAATTTCTAGCGCTACGTTTGTACATCACTGAAGAAAAAGGGAAAAACATGCAAAGCCATACCAATCCACCTCGAAGGACTGCGCACGCCGTGCCGCCCGAACATCCTCTGTGGTGTTCGTCAGCGGCTCGTACCATTTCATTGCGATCACGATCCCGATCGAACCGCCTTGCTTTGCCTGACACGCATACACAAAGAGATGGTCAAGAGCACCGAGGTGGTTATTTGAACGGTCATATTTGCAAACAAAGAATATCTTGTTAATTAAAATTTTATATATATATTCTTAACGATTTAAAAATTAATGCTAGAAAATAAATTTCGGTGAAAAAAAACCCTAAATCAAATCAAAATTTAAGGCCGAAAATTACATGGCTAACTCTGCGTATCAGACGACACACTGAAACAACAGTGGTGTTCAGGCTCGGCTTGGGATCCAATCGAGGGTTGGTTGTGCAAATCACCTGATAATTTGCTTTATAGTTGTGGACGGCGGCGGCGTGGGAGAGCAGGATGTTGTGCGACGCGATGTACGGCTCTCGACCCGAGTCACCGCTGCTGCAGTTGCCAAATGGCGGGGAGCAGTGGTTGGGAGGGTACACGCCCAGGACGAACTGGAACCTGGTGAACAAGTTCGGCTCGTTGAACGTCGTCCAAAACCTAACCCGATCGCCGAACGCCCTGAAGCAAATGTCAGAGTAGTACACAAACTCCTCCCTGGATCATGCACACCAACGGTTAATCATGTAAGTTCAATTTAAGCTTAGCCGAAGCCGAGACAACACAAGAGGAAAACGTAGTCATTATTCATACTGGATCGCTGCGCCTAGCCAGCCGCCGAACCGGGTTTCCAGCTCGTGTGGAATATCGAAATGGTTCAGTGTCACGAATGGCTGTATGCCTGATAAAAACGAAAGACGAATGCGGGTATTTCATCTTGTTATTTGTCAAAGATTAGTGTGGGAAAGCCGACGACTTTTAACTCCAGCTGTGATAGATATCCAATCAGTCGAAAGGTTACCTTTCTGTAGGAGCGCGTCGATCAAACGGTTGTAGAAGGCAATTCCGGCTGAGTTAACTCCTCCAAGCCGGCCACCTGCGAGGATTCGAGGATAGATAAGGAACTGAATGGCGGTCTTAGGTAAAACTTTAGGGAACTGTTATTATACAATATTCCATTTTATAACGTATGATTTCTATTAGTTGTCATACCTCACTGCTATCAGATCTAATATCATACTGATATCAATTAATATTCACGTGATAACAATTAATTTAGTTGGTACCAACTGATACTAGTGTTGTAACAGTTGATATCGGAACGGTAACTGGTTGGTACTAACTAATATTAGGATAATATTAACTAATATAATATTGGTCATACTTATATAGAAGAAATAAAACTAAAACTAAAATGATCATTGGATGACTGTACGACAAACCACTCTTAAGTAGCGTCTTGATGGGGACTAGGGGTGTCCTGTTCAGTAAGGACGAGACACTGTGCTATAGATTTTCCTAAATTTTATTATAAAATAAAAATACATCAGTACTGCAAATATTTGTATTGTTCTTGACATACTTGGTAGAACTCTTGCCCACGAAATCGAGAATCTGTAGGAATCGACACCCAAGTTATGCAGGATATCCACATCTTCCTGTTTGCAACATCACACATGATTATAAATTAGAGATGCATCATGCATGACAATGGTGTGATTATAGCTTTGGCTTATAATTTTTTCATGTACCGTGTATCGATGGTAGTGGTCGTCCGCTATGTCCCCGTTGCCTCCATCTGAGATTTTTCCAGCTGAGACGATCGAATCAAAACAATTTTCAGAGAAAAAAAAAGAGGTCAAATTGAATTGCACACGCGTGTGCTCTGATTTTAGGTACTGAGGAGCCGTCAGATACAGCACGACGATGTCGATGGTATCGCGGAAAATCGATAATTTAATTCCGTACTTGTCCCTCTCTAGATTCTATAACAATCCAACTCTCAATAGCTTTAAGTATCTCAAAAACACAATAAGTTCTCAAAAAAGATATAATAATCGTTATTGCAAATTTTACAAATGACTTTTTAAACTTCTTAATAAGAAACAAATAGAAATGATTAGCCACATATACAATCAAATTGTGATGCATATTTCTATAACCCCTTTCATGAAAATACCTTTTTATTTATTTTATGCAATATCTATAATTACGTTGTTTTATGTGTTAAATAATGGGAATTTAGCTAGTAATAGAAAAAAATGAAAAACGTCATAACCACCAGCAATAATGCTCGGAGAAAGATAAGAACGGTGATACTGAGATTGCTGGGCCGCGTCCTGCCGGGGGTAAGTTATCTTAGCCCTCTTGTTTTTCACGCGCACGCTTCCCAAACTGCTAAACGGTGTATTTTTTACAAAATTTTTTTATAAAAAGTTGTTTTAAAAAATCATATTAATCTGTTGTATATTTTTAGTAATTAATAACTATTAATTATATACTAATCTATTACTATGTTTTTCGTGCCGGATAACTGACCCTCCCTCCCACCCCAAATGAATACGGCCCTAATGCTATGGGCCCTGGGACTAGCAAGTGGGCTCACCTTCAGAGCAGTGGACTCTAGAGACTTGCAATTGGACACAGGTAGTAACTGTGTGTCTGTGAGAAATTATTTGACCTAAATATTGGCAGTAGCTTGCAGATCAACTTTTGGGCACAGCGAAACTTATATCTATACTCCTATAAAAAAATGGTAACCGCCGCCGCCGCCATCACCTACCCTCGCTACAGTTTTATAATTTAGCCTTAAGTTTCTTGATATTAAAAACCACTTAAATATAGATTGGTATCTACATATAAATTTAAATTAATGTGACTATTTTATATAAAAAAAATTGATAACACGTCATAAAATTCATAGCAAAACATGGGCATTTAACTAGTATGAATATATGATACGGGCATCCATCCCTGAGCAGGGAAGTGAAGCACCCACCACAGTGTTTGTATGCTTCCGATTTTATTCTCTTTTGATAAGTAGTTTGGAGAATAATAATCATCAAGGACAAGAAAAAACAATATCATAGGCAAGAATCTGAACTCCTTGGCTGTGTTTTTTTTTTCTGAAGATTATTTGATTTTGTGATAGCTATTTAGCTACATAAATAATAAAATTAATCGATGAAAAGTTAAAAATCTACTCTAGAAAAGTAAAATGATGATTTTTTATGTATAATCTTTTTATAAAAACGGTTTAGGAATTTTTATGGTGATCGATGAGCTCGTTAGGTGTGCGTAAGGGTGATAATGAACTGTACCTTTGAGTTCTTTTACGACCGTTCTTGACCTTTGAAAATTTTAAACTTAAAATCTATAGATTTTAACTCATCTTGTTTTATACTCAATGCTAAATTTTGATTACAAAAAGTTAAGCCATTGACACCCTGTGCAGAGAAACAACTTACCATGCGTGTGGGTGAAGACATCCCAGTTGTTGAGACCCTTGTTGTCGTCCAAGTACGCGCCCTCAATCTGAAAGCAGCAGAAAACCGACTACCTGTCACTGCAAGAAACAGCCTGCAAGGGGAGCCAATCCATGCAAAAACCTCACACCCCCGGCATGCGCGCGAGGCCATGACGACGACCCACCCACCTACCTGGTAAGCGGACGTCGCGGCGCCGAAGAGGAACCCCGGCGGGAAGTCATCCCGGCCGAGCCCGCACGCGCCCGGCGGCGCCGCGAGCACCGCCAGCGCCGCGACCACCGCCACCGCTGCGCACGTCGCCGGCGCCACGGCCATCGATCCCCTCCCCCCTCCTCTCCCGTCTATCACCCTGCTCGCTGCCTCCGCGGCCCCGAGGAGAGAGCGGCGCGCGAGCCTTCTCTCTTTATAGTACGGACTACTATGAGCACGCCTCGCCTCGTTCGGTCGAAACGGGGCCTGCAGCGCAGGCTTTCGTCTCTTGGTGTTTTCTTCCCGGGAGGCCGCGCGTGGCACTTGAGACTGGTGAGAGTGGCCCCCGTTCGAATGGATATTGGGCGCTACCGGCCGCACAAACTTTTTTTTCTATTTTCCAGTGCGACGCTGCTAAACGATATATATATTTTTTAAAAAATTATATAAAAGCGGTTTAAAAAATTAGATTAATCCAGTTTTCAAGTTTACAAATTGATACTCAATTAATCATATGTTAATAGCTTTATTCATTTTACTTGCACCAATAGAACTTGTTGTCACAGGCTGTGGCGAACGAGCATTGAACCCTCATATCCGTGGATTTATAATTGGGGTGTAATTAGTTAAGTTTTAACTTATTATAAATTTTAAAATATACTTACATAAAATTTTAACTTATTTTGATATAAATATAGATATAGAAAGCTTGACAAAAACATAATCCCTTGTATACACCTGAAACTTTAGCTAATTCCTTTAATGTCCCTGAATTTTGCTTAGTTCTTCGTATACCCCAAATTTGATTTTGATTCAATTTTCTTCTATAAAATTGATCATTTTTACCCTTTCGATAAACATACCAATTTATGAATCACATTATTGAAAATATAAAAATTTATCACATGAGACTATTAATAGTTATGAATTTATTGTGCAATACATTATTTATGATAAAAACTATTTTTAGATAATATAATAAAAACATTTATTTATTTTATTTTTAAAAGTCATGATAATAAGGAGCGTTCATACTACCAATGTTCAAGATATTTTTTAAGAGTGCTCCCAATAAAAAAAATCTATTGTCCTATTAAATTTCAAATAAAAAACTAATTTATTATATTTTTTATTTTTAAAATTTATATTAAAATTTTTCACACTAATTATTTAGTCTCATTAGTTGTATAAATGCACATGGTATGCACTCAACCAAAATTTTCAATCGTTTTGTCAAGCTTATATTTAAACCTAAATCATCAAGGGCATTAAAGATATTTGTCGTAAAAACAGTAAAATTATGAAAAATATAACGGCAGGGACATGAAAGGGATCAAATTGAAATTTTAGGGGTATAATTTACCCTTTAACAAAAGATGCACATGATAACCTATTAGCTCATAGCTATAATCTACTCCCACTGCTTTTCATACCTCTCTATTCAATTAATTATTCCATTCGATTTTAAACAGATGAATCCGTTGCTTTTTAATACAAGTTTAACCAGTTATTATGTAAAAAAATATGTCGTTGTCATTTTTTGTTTGGTCAATCAATAAATACATCTTAAGCTTGAATTATACTTTTACATATTTGCAAACTTTTAAATAAAATAAATGTTCAAACACATATAAAAAAATAACAACATCGTCTATTAAAATCGAATATGGTGTGTAGTCATTTCTGGATCTTTCCAAACAACTCTAGATGTCCTTATAGATGGCCCGGATCACCCTGAGATCATTGTGCGGCTAGTGTAACCAGACGTGCCCCGGTGTGTTTGTGTGTTATTGCAGGCACGTAATAAACTGGCCGGCTCTATCAATCCAGCCACGGACCGGGGGGAGAAGCGGCCATCATGCAGGCGCGAGAGGAGGTTGGTGGCGAGCGAGTTGATCATCGCTAGCTGTGCAAGGTTATGTTTGGCTGGCTGAGATTTAGTGATTTTGTGGTTGACGACGACGTCGCGCGCCGGCCAGGCGACCCACCGTGATCGAGCCACAACTAAACCCAGCCATGTCGCGGTCAAGTTCGGTCTCCGTTTTGTGACCACAAGATGGATCCTACGGATAGGCGGCGATGCTGTGCCAACGTTTGCACTTACGGTGCTACGGTATACTCTCTTCTATCTTGACAATTCTGGTCATTTTATCTCTCATAGTTTCGCTTATACTTAGGCTTATAAGAAAAAAAATAGAATTTTAACCTTAAAACTGAAATTGATTTTGAGATTTTTTCCATTGTAGTTTATTTTTTAGCATTTCTTTTAGATTATTAAGAACATTATATAAAAATTTTCTTTATAAATTATTTTTCATTCGCTAAAAAAGTGAAACAATGACCACCTTAGACTTGTCTTCTAAATATATTTTTCACAATATTTTAATAATTTTAGACTACATATTTTATTAATAGTTAAGTTTTAAAAAATTAACTATATAGTCTTGTTGAATAAACATTATGTAACGAGGTGGGAGTATATCAGTATGTGCTTGTTAAGTTGCCCCTGGCCACTCTAGACGTTGACACGTGCTGTAACCCATACCCAGATGATCCATCATAACAAATTTATATTGTCCTAATCAAATCAAATGACTTGACTAATATATCATCACAACGACATAGTGTAAGTATAATATGTCTCTTTAGTGCTTATCAGGTTTATTGGTGCACACCTACTCAAGGCCCTTGTTAGAAACATAATCGTGCAACAATGCAAGGCCCAACCGCGAGGTGATGTCAATTTAGAATTTAATGATATTTGTGTTATTTGTGTCATTTGAAGTTTTGGAGGCCAAAGTTTGATCCATTAATTTCTCCTCGTGCATTTATATGTTGAAACTTCAATGCATTTTGATCCATGAACAAGTCCATAACTAAATCAATTGTACAATGGTATTGTATAATAATGTATATTATGTCCCAGCTCTACATTTCAACATGGATGGGTCAACTCTAAACAAATACAGAACCACTGTCCAATGCTAGATTTGTTAATGGAACTTCAGAACTAACAAGAGCAATATATTTTCTATCATCAGGATTATCTGCTCTATGTGAATGCATTGGATCGTGATTCAAACTAGAATTCATGAGGAATTCTCTGTACCACTTGGCAGACATCTTGGGAGTCCTTTCCTGAGTGTCAAAATCAACATGGTACAACCCGAACTTGATGGTATAACCAAACACCCACTCAAAATTGTCTACAAGAGACCACACGAAATATCCCCCTACGTTTGCTCCCTTCTTGTAGTATGAATTCCAACCGGTGGATACTTACGTTAGTAGGAAAGCACAAGGCCATTCGCGAGAAACATAAATATAATCTTGCATGCTTGTTTATATAAAGTTTAGCAATAATGTCTCACCTGACTGCTAGAGAAAGATATGCGAGGTAACCCTTTAGGTAATTGACTCTATCAATGTCATCAATCAACTTATTGATGTTGGTATCATTGTGCTGTGAGTAGCCTAAAACAAAGCAACATGACCCATAAATAATCATAATGGAATAGAATATACGTGTATGAACTTGCTACTAAATATTCAAATGATTAAGGGTCCAATTCATAAAAACTTACCATTTTCGGTAATAAAGATAGTCGTATCCTTATATCTGTCGTTAACGTACATGACAGCCGGTTCTATGCCTTCTGGGACGACAAAGTACTGATCGAACGCAGTCTATAAGGGACAATCATGCCACATATGAGAACATAAAACCAAAACAAATCTTGGAGGAAGTTAATTGCAAATCAAGTAGGGACAAGTAGTTCTCACAGGGTTCCCAATTTTTATGCCATTTCTTACACCGGTGGTGGAGACGAGAGCATTCCCCTCGTAAGTGTTAAGCATGCATGGAGAATAGATGCAATCCTTTGCATAAATTGTTGTATAATGATTGATCCCAATGAAATCCACCTTGTTCAACTGTAGTAGTTTCTTCTCTTCTGGGGTAAACTTTGGCAAGTTTGATGATATGATCTCTCTCATTTCTTTAGGGTAGTCACCATAGAATATTGGGTCCAAAAACCTAAAAGTAATAGAAATTAAGGTTATAAAAAAGATGCATTCAAATATGTCGTAATATAATTCTTTGTAATGGATAACTCATCTGTAACCGTGTGGATAACATAAATTAAGAATAGGAATCATTATTAAAGTTGTATGAAATACTGATATCCAAAGGTCATTTGACAATATAGCTTTTGTGATGGCAAAGTCCCGTTTTGGCCCTTCAACATTTCTCAAAACATATTTTCTACCTAAATTGCATGACCTTTTTTTTTTGGTCATCCTCACTTTCCACAACTGGGTAGATAATACCCTAAACTATGTTTTATGGTGGTTTTGATATATATTGGTTTTTTTAACATGAACTTCAATCAAGTAAATTTCATGGTTGTGTACCTAACTAAAGAACATCTGTGTTATAAAAATATGCATAATATGTACATGAAGTAGGAAAACCACATCCATTTTAAACAAAACCATTAAGAAATATGTTATAGAGTGTCATTTGTCTAATTTTGAATGCAAAAATAAACACTTTTGTAGTTCAAGGTGAAATAATAACTTTGAGCAGCATTCAAGGGCTAACGGCGATTTTCCCTTTCATAATTTATTTTTTCTATCAATTAAATCTCTAGATCTATGGAGCAATATGACAGTTTCAAAGCCCCAAACATGTACAACCTGTCACTATTTATAACAATGGGGAAATCAATAACCATTCCTTTGGCCTAATCCTACTCACATTGCATGTTCTACCCTATGAGTACATGCCACGTGCAGCCTTTGTCACATAAATAGGAACAACATTTCGAGGTGCACATGCCCACATATATTTTTTATTTTTAAAGCAGCTAGCACACGTTCTCATTCATTAAAAAAATGCTCTTATATTAACCGTCTACAATCATTATGTGCATTGTCGTCTACATTTTTAATTAGGAGGCGACTAGGGGCCAGAGATGTCCAACACGAAGCAAAACGTCGGACGTCACTCCATGCCGTCCAATTATAGCTAAATTGCATCAAACACAATCACATCAACCACACACCTTGCTATGTCTCTTGTTTCTCTCTGATCATGCACAACTGCTCCTCTCTAGCCTTGCATGTTGATGCTCTACCCCCACGAGGTACTCTCTTTTCTCTCCGTTGGATGCTTTTTGTATGCATGTAAGCTAATTAGTAAGTTTTGAATGTATTGATCTTCTATATTACTTTCTAATGCACGATACAATTGCACCACTGTATTTGTTGCCATTAAATATTTACAACAAGATATCGTATGATTATATTTTAATATAATAAAAAATATATATTTTATCACTCATAGAAATTGTTTCATCATTTGATCAAATGTTTCAACTCAGTTTATAAGATGTTTCAAAAAGATACAACATTCAAAAATTAAGGCTACAACACCCACAATTGCTACTTGGAACATTGAGTCAACACATGGGTGTCAAAAAAACATATTAAACACATAATATATTTGCAAATACTTGATTTTGTTGAAATATTTTTATACACATATGAAACATTGAGTTTTAACTGTTGAAACATCACAAAAATATTTGTTTAAGCATCCAAAAAAACACTACATGTAACACTTACAAATGAACTAGTGAAACATCAGAAAATACTTACATATTAAAACAACCTAATAATATTGTATGCAGCATTTAAAAGATCCATTGGAAATAAAAATCTATTTTTTTTTGTTGAAATATAACCACATGAGTAAATTTAATTGCAACAAATATAGTGGTGCAATAGGATTGAAGTCTGGATAAATAACTTTTATGAAAAAGAGCTCAAAGATTGTTGACAAAGTATTGGATCGTTGCATCACAAGAGAAATTGTGTTGAGACATGCAGCCCGTTGGCGCTAGATTGGGAGAAACATATGCATGATTACGATCAATGGTTACGATATGCGCAGAAAGTGTCCAACAGAAAGCATTGATCAACACTTGAACATAACCGTTTTCATTTTAATTAAGGTCATCATAGTGAAATCCACTAATTTATGAAATATGCAAGGCACTTTTTTTTACAATCATTTGTAGGCTACTCTAGTTGGATAAAAATATTCTCAACGTTAGGCACTACACGTTGCATCATCACTGAAAGTATGAAGAAAGGGGGAATTTGCAGAGCCATACCACTCTACCTGGAAGGACAGTGCACGTTGTGCTGCCTGAATATCCTCCGTGGAATTCGTTAGTGGTTCGTACCATTTCATCGCGATCACGATCCCGATCGAGCCACCTTGCTTTGCCTAACACGCACAGAAAATGACCATGAGAAAGAGACACCTATGCACTCCAGACGGTAGTGGAAACAACAATAGTGGTGTCTGGTGTGCATTCATGACCATGAGCTCGGCTATAGGGATCGATGGTTGTGTTATTGTTTTGTCACCTGATAATTTGTTTTGTAGTTTTGGACAGCAGCAACATGGGAGAGCAGGATGTTATGCGCCGCCACGTATGGCTCCCGATGCGAGTCGCCGCTGTTGCAGTTGCCGAACGGTGGGGAGCAACGGTTTGGAGGATACACACCCAACATGAACTGGAACTTGGTGAATAGGTTTGGCTCATTGAACGTTGTCCAGAACCTGACCCGATCCCCGAACGCCTTGAAGCAGACATCTGAGTAGTACACAAACTCATCCCTGAGAAGATGCATACATATACCGGATTAAGCTTAGTTGAACTTGGGATGGCAAAATCATGGATGGTAGAGGATATTTAGCCATATATATTACCGGATTGCAGCGCCCAGCCAGCCGCCGTACCGGGTCTCCAGTTCGTGCGGAATGTCGAAATGGTTCAGCGTCACGAATGGTTCTATGCCTGATTTAAAATTTGCAACAATTCATCGTGTTATTGGTTAAAGATTGTAGTAGGGGCTTAGTGGGAAATGCAATGAGTTAACACCATCTGCGATAGATATATATCTGACCAAATGATTACCTTTCTGTAGGAGCACGTCGATCAGACGGTTGTAGAAGGCAATTCCTGCTGGATTAACTCCTCCAAGCTGCCCTCCTGCGAGGATTTGAGGATAGTTCAATAAGGAACTGAATGATGATCTTCAGGTAAAACGACATGTGTTCTTGGCATACTTGGTAGAATTCTCGCCCACGAAATCGAGAATCTGTACGAATTGACACCCAAGTCTTGCAGGATCTCCACATCTTCCTGTTCACACAAGACATGATTATTAATTCACATTATATAAAAAAAGATGGTTATAAATTTAAGATGGGTCATGCATCACTTGAACATTGGCATCGCTTGGCCTGTAAATTTCTCATGTACCGTGTACCAATGGTAGTGGTCGTCCGCTACGTCCCCGTTGCGCCCATCCGAGATTCTTCCAGCTGAGATGAATCAAATACAATTTTGCGAGAAAAAAAACCAATTAGTTAACTTGAATTGCATACGTGCACGAACTGTTCCGGCTTCTTAGGTAGAGAGCAGCGGTCAGATAGATACACAAGGATAATGTCGACAATTTTTTTTAAAAAAACGACATGCGCATTTATAATTCATCATTTAGTATCTGAGCTCGAGTGAGATAAATGTTATAAACAAACCCCTCGGGCATATAATATTCCAAAATGAGGCCCACACTCTTTTTAAAGACAAACGCCATAACTATCCATTTATAATGTTAGGTTAATTAGATCTATACCATTATAAATTTACTAGTTTTGAAATATACCATTACAATTTGACTAATTGTAAGGATGCCATTATAATTTCAGAACTATTAGAAATATGCCACTCCATGCCCTTTTGGTGTATTTTTGGAACCATATTGCCCATCTGCTGTTTATTGTGCCTTTAGCATGTGCAAAGGACAATTTGGTTCAAAAATAACACATTTGAAATAGTTCTAAAATTATAATGGCATATTCATAATTAGTCAAATTGTAATGATATATTTTAAAACTGGCAAAATTATAATGGCATGTATCTAATTAACCCAATAATGTTAGGAGAAAGATAGGAACAGTAACACCGACATAGGAATAGGACACGACAACACAGGTGAGCCATTTTTTTAAGATAAAGTAGTTGTGACTCATAGGAAGCCAGGATGTCGACTTCTCTCTAAAGCATGCTGTCAAAAAAAAAACATGAAAAATATAATCATATTTGCTGGCCTCCCAGTGTCAATGTTCATAATAATGAAGTGGATGGTGCCACCGTTGATCTCACCACACCAGCCAATCCCTCAAAGTTTAATTGTTGTAAGAAATGGTTCAAGTCCCATCTCATAAAAAAAAGGAAATGGTTTTATTTCCTACTCCCTCCATATTTTTTTATATGACGCCGGTGACTTTTAGGTCCACGTTTAACCATTCGTCTTATTTAAAAAATTATATAATTATTAATTATTTTGTTATAATATGATTTATTATTATAGAAACTTTAATTATGCATTATAATTTTACATATTTGAATATAAATTTTGAATAAGACGAATGGTCAAATGTGATTCTAAAAGTCAACGGTGCAATCATACAAATATGGAGGGAGTATTCTGTTAAGAATTTTCCATTTGCCAGTAGTTAATTACTCATCCTGATAATTATTGCAATGTACAGATAGGAATTCTGGCTGTAGCCTTGCCATTCTTCAACAAACACCGGCAGAACCGAAGGGGCATGGGTGCCAAATCCTCTTGTAACGCTCAAGCTGGTGGTGAATGCTTATGGTTATGGGTATGTGCATCTTTCACTGTTACGGATTAGGTAGAGGCGGCAGAGATCGGAATGGATGCATTCGGTTTCAGGGCTTTTCGTGTATGGTGCTCGGACAAAAGAGAAAAACAATAGTGCTTTCTAGAGGGTGACTCCGATGCATTTTACTAATAGTAAAATTTAATTCATACTGTTAATCTATTTTTATCGGACGGCTATGATTAAATTATACTACCAACAATATTAGTTGTAAAATTTTGAATGGTAATATTGTCCTTTTTATTATAATCTTTATTGCAAAATAAACAAAATTACAAAATAATGCTAATCAAGTAATTAATAAAGTAAAAAAGTACTATTTTTCTATGATTAGTACAAGTACCGGAGAGTAGCCCGTCTATTTATAGTCTTATACTACCGGTATAAGAAATCCCAGCTACAACTACACTATTTCTGAATAATTGAGGACGCCAATTATTAGTGTGTGTGGATGCAGATACCCCAAGTCCCCAACTACTGTTGTCAATGCTCTTATGCAGGATCAGGCACGCAACTTCAATCAATGCAACGGTAATCAGAGGGGCCACAGACATGTCCGGTAATGCATACCAAGAGAGGCCCACTCGCCCGGCGAAAAACAGGCAGGCCAAAGGAAAGAAAACAGAGGTAGCTAGGCGTCTGAATGACTGAACCCGTTTGTTACGAATATAGACGGGCATAACCGAGACACGGATTTAACCCGATGTTGCTGTTTGATGGATGGGCCTGCCAGTTTTTGGCTGTGCGGAGAAATGGCTTACCCTGGCTGTGGGTGAAGACGTCCCAGTTGTTGAGCCCCTTGTTGTCGTCCAAGTACGCGCCTTCAATCTGAAAGCAGCAGTAAACCGAGCGCGTGTCACTGCAAGTAACGATCGAGGAGGAGGAAAGCCAAGCATGCAAAAAGCTTCAACACCAAGCCATGAGAGGCCATGACGACGACCCACCCACCTACCTGGTAAGCGGACGTCGCGGCGCCGAAGAGGAACCCCGGCGGGAAGTCGTCCCGGGCGAGCCCGCGCGCGCCCGGCGCGAGCACCGCCAGCGCCGCGACCACCACCACCGCAGTGCATGTCGCCGCTACGGCCATCGACTCCCCCCTCGCTCGCTCGCTCTCTCTCTCTCTCTCTCTTCTAGCTCGCCGCCTCGCTCTCTGCCTCGGCCGCGGAGAGGACGGCCGGCTCCCCTTCTTTATAATACTAGAACGCGCGCGTGCGCCTCGCTCGGCCGGAACGGGGCCTGCAGGCTGAAGCTTTTCGTCTCTCTCCTGGGGATTCATCACGGTTGAAACTGTAATCGTTCCTCGCTCCGTCCCAGATTATATGGATTGGGACGGTTCATTTACGATTTTTAACCTTTCGTCTTATTTAAAAATTTAGTGTAAATATAAAAATTTATAAGTAATATTTATACTATTTTTAATAATAAATAAAAAATAAAAAAATAAATAATATTTTCAGTTTTTTTAATAAGACGAGTGATCAAACATTACAAATAAAAAGTCAAAATCCGACGAAAGGAGTATTAACTTCTGTTAGAAAGGATCTATGTATTTTATAAATATATTAAATATTTTACTTGAGACTTTAGTAAAATATATTTATCAATTTATCTATTTTAATATAATATATTATACATAAATTTATCGTAATATTATATATTTTTAATTACATGTTATCCCTATTAAATTTCTACTACACATGCTATTGATATAATACAAGAAAATCAGACATGATCCAAAATAACAAACCACTCATAATTCTGGAAGAGTACCTTAAAAAATTCCTAACAAATCACTGTATCTACTACCATCATTGTTTCTACTGTAGCTTGCAACTATGACACAAGATCTGCAACCGTCCTCTTATAATGGACGGCTGATATTTATCCAAATGTCACAAACAATGTTCACCTTTGCCATTATTGCGTGAAGAGGCAGAGGATACCAAAATTAATTTGCTTAATTCGATCATCCTCTATTAACCAAAGTAACTGAAATAAGACAAAACCCTAATAGTTATCTTAATCTTGTTAATTAGGAGTATAACTTGGAAGTAAAAGCCCCTATGATTAATGTTTTCTTAATAAATTGGCCAAATATATATTGTTTGTTACTATGTTGTGCTATTTAATTGCTAAAACATAAAAGAAGAAAATGTTAACAAATTTAATGTGATTTACCTTTTTATCTCCTCAAATATCACATATTTCGGTCCCAAATCAAACTAACTGGAACCAAAACTCAGTCTTGAGTTTTAGATCGTCGAATTTCCTCAAAAACCAAACCAAAAATTTCCGATTATCTCTGACGACAAGGGGGCCAAGTTTGAGACTATTCTATTCCTACTGTAAAGGTACGTTCTTTTATGGGTGAAGGGGTAAAAACAATATTGTTTTTCGTCCAGAAGATTCTCGAATGACTAAACAATAAGTTTTTCTTTTAAAAAAAATCACTAAATTAATTGCTTTAGAAGTCATATGAGTTCATTTTCAAGTATAAAATAATTTATACTTAATCATACACTAATAAATCGCTCCGCTTTGCGTATATTTTTATTATTCTTTCCCTCCATCAATCTTAGGTCGTGTTTGGCCAGCCAGTTAGATATCTAACTTCTCTCTTTTTCCACACGTACGTTTCCCGAACAGTTAAACGATGTATTTTTATAAAAACTCTATAAGAAAGTTGTTTTAAAAAATTATATTAATCTATTTTATATTTTTTAATAATTAATTAATTATGTACTAATCTATTGCTACCCCACCTTCCCCTCGAAACAAAGGCAGCCTTAGTCTAACAATTACCGTAGGCATCGTAAACACAAGCACTTAAATGCTGCCAAGGATTAGTTGATGAAGTAAAAGAGAGGAGTCACCCTTTTTGCAAGGATCAACATTTTTACATAAGATAAGTTGGAAGGATAAATAACAAATTGAACAACCAACAATTGATGTGATATATCGTACTCCCTTCGGACAGATTTAATTGACGTTTAGGAGAAGTAAATTGCAAAGAAAACAATATAAACTTTTCGAAACGTGAAACAAATGTGACCGGAGGGAGTACTATATATTATCTCATTATTTAATAATTTGATTATACGTACGAACGAGAAATTAACTAAAGATAGCGTCCGTGGGTGATCGATTGATCGGTCGTCGTTGTGTGTGCAAGGTGAGCACGGCACGTAAACCGGCAATCCAGATAGGCAGGAAGAGGAGGTTGGTGGTGGTTGTCGATCTGGTCGTCGTGTCGATGAGAGGTCATCGATATCGCTAGTGATTTGCCCTCCCAAACAGTGGCGGGGACGGAGGGCGGTCCCGGGACAAAAAAAAAATAAAAAATCTTAAGTGTGTGTATATATATATAGACACACGTATAAGAAAATTATTATTTATTAACATATGTAAAATACGCTTTTGATTAATTTTACATTTTTATTATATATATATATATTATATATTATATTTGTGACAATTAAAATATTATGTAAGTTGGACCACCCAAATAAAAATCCTAGATACGCCTCTACCCCAAAGCAAGCTAGCTAGCGTCGCGGTAGACACCAAGCATCGTCGCCGGCCGCGCGGTCAAGCTCGCAAGTCGGAACGGGCTCATCTTGGTTCATGGCCAGGGGCGGGCCCAGCTATAATTCAAGAGTATTCAGATGTGTACCTAAATTTTTGCGAAAAAAAATACATATAAATACTATGTATACCTATATGTATTCAATAGAATAAAAGAAAACATGTATTTCAGCCCCAACAGACCAAAAATTGGCTTATTGAGCCGTCTTTCTTTCCTTTGGCCCATTTCACGCTCAGCCCACGGTCCAAAACAGCTAAAAAAACCCTAATGTCTGGGGGAAAGGGGCGGCCTGGTCCCGACTCCTCGTGTCCGTGTGGCGTGTGCGTGGGCGTCCGGAGACTGCGAGCGAGCCGGCGTCCGGCGAGGTCGTGGTCGCGAGGAAAGGAGGGAGGCCAGGTCGGCAGGCGGCAGCGGAGGAAGCCGAGGCGGTCAGGCGGGAGGTGGGCCGCCGCGGCCGCGCGGGCGTGCGGCACCGGCACTGCGAACTGCGGTGTGTGACTGGGCGGTGGCTGGCGACAGGCTGACAGTAGCGACGGCGAGCTTCGGGCTTTGAGCTTCGCGGCAAGAAGGCAGCAGGCACCACCGTGCCATACGGCCAGCCGGCCAGGCGACAGGCGCTGAGGCGCAATGTCGGTGTTGTCCTGTCGGCGGCGACGACGAGCTTAGGGCTTGGAGCTTCGCGGTGAGCAGGCTGCAGGCAGCAGGCGCTAGGCGGCCAGACGGAGGTTGCAGGCGCAATGCACGTGCTGGCACTCCCCACTGGCCACTTCCCCTATTCCCCAGTCCCCAGTCGTAGTAGGCTAGCCACCTGCTTCAGCAAGGCAGCGCAGCGAGCAGCAGCCACAATAGTCTCTAGACAGTCAGACAGAGCTGATCAGCTGAATATTTTGAATCATTTATATTTGTTGCACAAGTATGTTTATATATTTATATGAGCTTTAATTTTATGTATTGTTAATTTGTTAACTCACAATAATTGAAGCATGATCGATTGATTGAATGATTGGTTTTATTTTCACTTTAGATCTTAAAATGAAAAGGAGGAGAGGGCCTGCGGTTGATTTGAAGGTTTTTTCCGTAAAGAAATGCTTTGAAGAAGGACATCATAACTTATTTTCAAAACATGGAGCGTCATAAAGTTGTCCTCTAAATGGTAAGAATTCTACTCATTTCATCATTGTTCATGTTTTATATGTTACTATGCATACGTCGAACAATGTATGATGTTATCAATTCGATGAAATATGACTTTAGATTCATTTTGACATTTCGTGTTATATATAATATATATAGTATGATCACTTAGTGTTTGATGTTATACATGCCAATGGTAGGATTTTGGGTAAATTTTTTTTACATCATATCACTTCAAATACCTAATGTCTAAATCCTGCGCCCACCACTGTTTATGGCCACAGCTCACAAGAATACAAAAAACTCGGTGAACTGCGACTTACCGTTGGCCATACTTCATTTCATCCATAGGTTGTACGTGTTTGATTCAGCCCAATGGCTGCACCTTTTTTTAGCACGTAAAAGAAAAAGAAACATAATTAGTGCATGTTTAATAAAGTATTAATGGTTAAATTATTGAAAAATAATTTTGTTTGATTTTTTGTCAACTTTTATAACAGAAACCGAGGAAAAAATTAAGCTACTATGGCTGAGAAGAATGAAGCCCATGCCTATGTTTTACTATGTGGTTGGAAGAACCGACATGCACAAGAGATGACAAGACACGTCTGACGTTATAGCCCAAATGATACATGTGGACAGGAAAATTTTCTTCGTCCGATCGAACTAAGGGGGTCATCGATCGGCTTTCGTAGAAAAAACCAAACAACGTATTTATAAAAAAATAATTTGGAAATAAAATCTTTATAAAACATTTTTTAACCATCTAAAAGCAAATGATGACAAATAAACTACCATAAAACTCAATTATCTCTAAATTTAAAATTAAAAATTTAAATTTTGGCTTATAAACATAAGTAGAAATGAAATGATGAGGCCGATTTGACAAGAGAATTTTTTGGAGTGTATTGATACTTTGATAGCTGCAGTGCACATAGGCACTTGTCTTATTGATCCACAAATGTGCAAACTTGCACTGCACCTAGATAGACCTTAAAACTCTAAACTCATTTCAAAACATTATGAGGAAAGAGCTAGTCTATATATTTACAGCTGTCTTTATCCAAAGCTAAGGCCGTGTTTAGTTTCCAAAAAGTTTTTCAAAAAATATCACATCGAATTTTTGGACACCTAAATAGAGCATTAAATATACACGAGCATTAAAACTAATTACGCAGTTATGGAGGGAATCGTGAGACGAATCTTTTGAGCCTAATCAGTATGTGATTAGCCATACGTGCTACAATAACCTACATGTGCTAATGACGGATTAATTAGACTCAAAGATTCGTCGCGCAGTTTCTTAGCGAAATCTATAATTTATTTTATAATTAGACTACGTTTAATACTTTAAATGTGTGTCCGTATATTCGAAGTGATGTTTTTGCAAAAGAAAAATTTGTAAACTAAACGAGGCCTAAATACTCTATCATATCCTTGTCATCAAGCCAATCCTCCATGTCGCTGTAACTTTCTCCACCTTGCGCGTAGCCTGACAAGCATGTTTTTCATGGAGCAAACGTATATACTCATCTTTTTCAGAACACGTGTAATAGTAAATGAAAGAAGAGCAAGTGTACAACTAGTAGTGGAAACTGTTCTGTAATTCTGTTCCCGTCGTACCGTTTTCAGTGATGAACATTGGCACATTGTTGTATCTCGACTCTTCATGAAGGAGGTGACCATCTTCTCCATTCCATCCGGTACCACGTAGAACTTGGGCATAGCGGTCTGCGCATATATCACACGTTGTTAAATCAGACACAAGTCTTTTTTTGGACACCTTAATCTCGAGCTCTCTTTGACACCGTTTGAAAAAAAAACAAAAAAAAAATTCTACCCTAATCCCTTTGAGGCATCAATTTTATAACCTCATCTTTTTTTCTGTTTATACTTGTAGATTAAAATTTTAATTTTAATTTATAATTTGAAGTTAATTATTTGAGTTTTTTCATCGTAGTTTTTCGTAGTTTTTCCAGTCTTTGTTTTTGATCGTTAAAAACATATATATAAAAATTTTATTAATTTTATTTATAAATTAGTTTATATTTGTAAATATTCTGTTTCGCTTTTTTAGGAAAAAGTTGCATGATGTGGAGCTTGAATTCTTATTGCAACCAAGCTTAACTGGAGTTCCAATGGGAAGCCCGTTCCTCTCTCCAACGACGGCCGCGCGCGCGTGCTGCGTCTGCTTCCCCAGTGGGCAGGCTGAGAACACGCAGTCCTTGACGTACAGGGTCGTGTAGTGGTTCACCCCGATGAAGTCCAGCTTGTACCTCAGCCTCCTCCTGTCTTCCGGTGAGAAACTCGGCAGCCTCTCACCGAGAAGCCGGAGCATCTCCGGTGGGTAATCGCCATAGACCAATGGATCAAGAAACCTGCAGAAGCACAGATATCAGAAGAGAACCATGCAGAAAAAGATCCATTTGGGCATTTGGGACAGGCACATTCAATCAGTGAGAGGAAACAGTTTTTAGCACACGGATGTATGTACACCCGTGTGCTTATATGTCATCTAAATAGTTATAAAAAATATAAAAAAATTTGACAAGATAAATTAATATGATTTATATCACTCCACAAACATACAAGTTTAAATTCAACTTCTATACATTCAACTTCTATAAGTTGTAAAAAAACAAACAAAACTGAAACTAAATATACGCATATTCATAATTGTTTTTGTTATTTTTGCTACAACCTATAGAAGTTGAATTTAAACTTATATGTTGGTGAAATGATATAACTCATATTAAACTATCTCGTTAATTTTTTTCATAATTTTTTATAACTATTTAGATGACATACAAACAACAGGTGTAGTCACCCGTGTGCTAAAAAACTGCCTCCAATCGGTGGGATGGAGTAGTCTGATACTAATTCACAGTACCATGGACCCTCGAACGCCAAGGCTCGTTCAGTGGCCAGCCGGTCCTCGGGGACATCTGTGAGCGGCTCGTACCAGGTGCTGTACAGCACCATTCCAATCATTCCTCTTTGCTTGCTCTGTATGAGCAACAATCAGAGAAAAAGAAATTTGCTTACAAGTTAAAATGGAGTTGATTTTGGGGATTTTTGTACCGCAGTTTATCTTCAAGTCTTTGCTTTTAAATTATTTAAACAATTGTATACAAGTTTTACTAATTCTTAAGTGTTAGTAAGTCGTCTTGCTTATGTGCATAGTCAAAGAAAAGATGAGCCTGAAAGTAAATTAGCTGTCTCCATCATCTTCAACCACGATCTGCTCCACAACCACAGAGCAGAGGCACCGTGTCCATCGAGACGTACGTCGACACCCATGTGGTGCACATGACAGATGACCCGACGGAGAGAGCAATCAACCCAATCGATTGGACGGAATTCTGCTTACCTGGTACTTTCTCCTGTATATCTCGACGGCGGTGGCGTGCGACAGCACGACGTTGTGGGCGGCGACGTAGGCCTCGGCGTCGGAGTCGCCGCGGGCGCACGAGCCGAACGGCGGCGAGCAGCGGGCCGGCGTGTAGGTGCCGAGCAAGTAGCCGAACCGCACCGCGACGTTGGGCTCGTTGAAGGTGCTCCAGTACTTGACGCGGTCGCCGAAGGCGCCGAAGCAGACGTCCGCGAAGTGCCCGAAATCGGCTCTGCAGGATGTGCATTAGAAAAGGGGAAATAAGGGTCCACCACTCCTAGTTTAATTGATTAAACGTTTAAAAATTTTAATTTCATCGATCAAATTCATTACTATGGTTTAGATGATAATTTAAAGAGGCTATCCAAATCAAAAAGACAATACACGTTCTCTTTATATATTATACACGTGTTTGACAGAAATCGTTTGATCAATAGCAAAAGTGGAAAAATAATATAGGACGGTATACCGTCGGACGGGACTACAACGGCGGCTACGGCAAGCAGCGGTGCTGGCGTCGACGCGTGCCAAAAGATTTCTCTAGAGTGGAGCAGCGCAACAAGATGCATTCCATTTTTAGCACTGTACAAGAGTTGACGTACGTGGTCTAGCTGTGTGCTAGCTCTCAAGCCATGGATGAGCTTGTCTCCCCTTCCTCCTGCTCGCCGCCCTCCTTCTCTGACATGGCCTGCTTCTCGGTGCTCGGGAGTTCAGGGTCTGCGAGGTTCCCGAGCAATGGTTGCTGGGACACGACGCCGCACTCCACAACAAGGATGCCAGGGCCGCCTCGCACTCGGCGAGCTCCGACGTGTGTCGGTGTGTAGGAACCCGCCCGCGGCGAGCCGGAGCTGCGGTCGTTGCATTCGACGCCGGCGGACAAGCGCGGTGGGCTGAGGGACCCGCTGCTCTCGTTCGACTGGGGCGTCCCCAGCGGCACCACCCGCGTGTTGGAGGATGATGACGATGTGGTACGACGGCGGCGCGGTGAGCTCGACGACGGCGACGGTGGCGACGACGACGAAAATTCGCTACCGGTGATATGATATTTGTTAATAATATCACTAATACCACATATGATACTGTAGGTATTATACATGGTAAACGTAAGGTACCATGTTACTGAAAAGCTATCATATTACCTAAGCATGCTACCTTCAAGTACCATACACAATACATGTGAGATATCATGTTATCTAGATATGGTACAATGCATGATACATTAAGAGAATCATGTTATCTAAAAAATATCATGTTACTTAGATAAGGATAAGGTAACGCTATACCGTTCTAAATGGTATACCGTACCGTAGCATCCTCTTCTTTTATTTTTTTTAGCGACTAGGATGGCACATAACCAAAGATGTATGTGTGGTTCGTGGATGAAAGATGTGAATAAAACTCGACTTAGGGCCTATTTATTTTCACTAGGACTTTTTTTTAAGTTCCAGTCATATCGAATGTTTGAGCACTAATTAGAAACATTAAATATAGACTATTAATAAAACCCACCTCATACTCTGAACTATTTCGTGAGACGAATCTATTGAGCCTAATTAGTCCATAATTAGTGAATGTGATGCTACAGTAAATATTTGCTAATTATGACTTAATTAGGCTTAAAAAATTATCTAATAAAATATCATTTATTTATGTAATTAGTTATGTTATCCGTATATATTTATACTCCTAATTAACATCCGATTTCGACTTAAAAAAATCACTTTATCCAACCAGCCATGGATCAAGCCACTTAGTTGACACAGTTGAGAAACGTGAAATATACTTTTTTCCGTTTTTAGTAAGAGGCCATCAAGGCCCAATGGCTGGTACCCTGGTACGGTGAGACCGGGCCGACATAGTCGAGAAGGTTTTGGTTGGGCCAGCTAGCCAGCTCAAAATTAGTTTTGCCTTTAGGCCTGCACATCTGGGCAGGCAGAAATGGTAGCGTGCCGCGAGGGGGAAAGAAAAAGAAAAATCAACCGGTGAGACGCCGAGAAATATCCGGTGCTCATCTCCTCTGCTCCTCGCGCGCCACTTCCTCACTCCCCCTCAGCTCGGCACCGTCCTTCCTCCTCCTCGACACCATGATCGCCGCCGCGGCGTTCCTGTCAGTCTCGTCGTTCCACCGCCCGCGGCTCAGGCCCGGCCACCTCCCGCGCCGCTCCGCCTTCCTCCGGTGCTCGGCTGCGGCGTCTTCCTCCTCGTCGTTGTGGGAGGAGCGCGAGGAGGCGCGGTGGCTGCGCGAGGAGCAGCGCTGGCTGCGGGAGGAGCAGCGCTGGCTCCGCGAGGAGTCGCGGTGGCGCGCCGAGCGCGAGTCTCTCCTCGCCGAGGTCGCGGCGCTCCGCCTCCGCCTCGGCGCGGTCGAGGACCCGGCCGTCGTCGACGCCGCCGTGGCGCCTCCGGCGCCGGCGCCCAGGGCTGCGCCGGTCGTGGAGGAGGAGGTCGAGGTGAGGAAGGAGGTGGTGGTGGTGGTCGAGGAGAAGAAGGCCAAGGCGACGAGCGGCGGCGAGAGGAGGACGCTGAGGGTGGGTGCCGAAGGGGAGGACGTGCGCGCGATGCAGGTCAGCGTCGTCGTGCACCTCTCGTTCTGGCTAGGATTTGCGATGCATCAACTGTACCCAAGCTGACGCGTCACACCTTAATTTGTTCGGTCGCTACAGAGCTGTGGTGATTACAAGCTGCTAACTTTCTTAAAGTAAATATGATCATACACCATACAAATTGGCCAATTGGCAATGCTCCAGCTGTTGGGTGGTTCTACCTGTACAATTAGCTAAACAGGATGGCTAGCAATAATTGATGAGTGGTTTTATAGTCGTAACCAGGGACAGATCTAATAAATAATACTAGGGGAGTCTGAATAAACTAGATAGGCTTTAGCCATTCTTTTCATTAATGTTTAGTATCAAATTTTAGAGAGCTTTGGTTAGAACTCCCATAATTTTAACGGAGTTACTGGAGGCTTGAGCCCTCCGTCCCTATGGTAGATCTGCACATGTACCTAGCTAGCGGCCCCGTATATTTTATAGTGCCAACTTAGTCATTTCTCATTATCTAGGTATCAGAAAGTAAGTGCTGTTGCTTGAGACCGTAAAATATCAGTAAGTGCTGTTGCTTGAGACCGTAAAATTTCTTGTGATAGATCCTTAATGCAAAGCATAACCAGCAGCATTAAATAGCTTGGAGTGCTTTGAACCTAATACAGGAGGCCTTGGAAAAGCTGGGCTATTATTCGGGCGAAGAAGACATGGAGTTCTCCAGCTTCTCGTCTGGCACCGAAAGAGCCGTGAAGACATGGCAGGTCATTATTCTTTCACTAAGTAAAATGTATGTACAGTTCTCGGATAGCAGCTGTTGAGCACTTGAGCCCATATAAACTTGTGTGTGTTGTTACAGGCAACGGCAGGGGTTTCGGAGGATGGAATTATGACCTCCGCTCTTCTTGACAGACTATTTACAGGACAGACTGGGCAGGAAGTGAAAACAAAAGTGAGTGAGCCCAATTTACCTTTTGTTCCCTAAGTCATCGCCTATTCATTTGGTAACACTATTGTCAGTTTCCACTAGATATGGAATATAAAACAAGCAATACTATTTCAAAAGAAGTAAACAATAATTATAAAGACAAACTGATAATTATGAAACGCAGAGATTTACTTATATTTTGCTTACGAAGATATAATTATATTTACCGGGTATAAGAAATTTGCTTCCTCTGCAATTCAGGAGTTGCTTCCAAATATGCTAGGTTCAAGCGACAACCAGTACCTATAGTCATGACATCATATTCTAATGTAAATTTCTTGTAGGATGACATAAATGGAGCAGCTATTCCCGCCGTAACAGAAATAGCAGAGGTTCAAAAA
The DNA here is from genome assembly GCF_000231095.2 of Oryza brachyantha. Lineage (NCBI taxonomy): Eukaryota > Viridiplantae > Streptophyta > Magnoliopsida > Poales > Poaceae > Oryza > Oryza brachyantha. The sequence continues at coordinate 14,221,428 of NC_023166.2, forward strand.
ACTGTTATAAAAGGGAATGGTGTATCAGGAGTAGGGTTATCCGAAAATAGAGTGTTTCTCATCGGCGAAAACAGGTGGGAAGATCCATCTAGGCTAACACAGAAGAATAAAACAATCAGCGGTGCTACCAATGCATCAGTTAAGAAGTGCGTCTCTTGTCGCGGTGAAGGCCACCTCATGTGCGTAGGTAATAAAACTTTCTGCTGGTGCACATGTAAAACATTTGTAATCTACTGACAAATGAGCTGCTTGTGATTACTGACGATCTTCCCTTCCTCCTGCAGAATGTGATGGAACAGGTGAGCCGAACATTGAACCACAGGTAAGCTAGAGTTCCAGTTGCACAATCCCATCAGATAGCCATGTCATATAGCTAAAAGAATTTAGAAGTAAGCTCTTTCTCTGATATGCACTTTTCTGTTCTCAAAATGCAGTTTTTGGAGTGGGTTGGTGAAGACATGAAGTGTCCATACTGTGAAGGACGTGGTTCGATCGTATGCGATGTTTGTGATGGGAAGACAGTAGTAGCTAATTAAGCAACATGTAGGACACCAAACATACTGCCTCATTCGTGAAAATCTATAACTTTTTATGTGTATAGATGCTAGCCAATTATTCAAGTTTTTTCGCAATAGTTGAAGAATGGCCAGCATTGGTGCCCTGTTATCCCTACAAAAGTTAAGATACATTTGAGACAACATTGTTTCTTGTATAATAGGATAGAAAATATTAACAAAGGACTAACGGCTTTGTGAGATTAGGCTTGCAAAACTGGCATGCTGACTGTTAGTTCTCATGTCATATTCTTTTCAGGAAAGGGTATCTGTCAACATGTGATATTCTGAGTCTATGTAGGTTGGTGGCCTTTCCTACTTGGAAGATCAGCTTTAATTTCAGAATAAGTACCGTGCAGATTACATGGGGAAGTGCAATCATGGTATTTTCTGCTGTTCTGAACCATCACTAACTTGATACCTGGCAGTGTATATAATTCTACATCATATCCCACTCGGAAAAAATGTATCATAACAAAGGAAAATTGTGAAATGTGGTACACCTGCACTAATAACTTAGCTTAAATACAATTCTTCTTTTCACAAATAACTTATTTCTTAGCTGTAATTCTCCCTTTGATTAAAGTAAGTGCATGTAAAATTTATTTGCTAGCAATTGATAAAAAAATGAACATTGCTTTAATATTTGGAATGCAAAGTGAGGAACAGAAAACCACCGAGAGAAGGCGACTTTCTGGTGGTAGGATTTTGCTCATAGGAGATAAATCTTGCATATTTACGGAATTATAACAGAGTAGTTGATACAGACAAAATGTGGTTTTCTTTCACATAATTTTGTCAAGAAACAATTTTATGTGAAAACTAAAAGGAATTTTAATTGTTGTTTGGACTGTTTATGACATAAGAGTTTACTTGGAGGTTCTTTTCCGAATATAGCCAGATGTCCTCAAACCAAATAGTTTTCTGTGAATCATTTCTAGAAAGAGAAAAATAGGCAGAGGATAAGTCAGATGAGACCAAACTAGGATTTCAAATGAGAGCAGGGAAAAGGATTGGGACAAAAGCAATACAACATTCTAATAACTGGAGATGATAAAATATGCTTACAAATAGAAATTGAAGGCCCATTCTTATGCCCACTTCTTGAAGCTCGTATCATTTGCTGATCAAATCATCTATCTTGCTTGATGGCATCTATTAGAAAGAAAGTGTTGTGGGAACACGAAAGTGAGGTCCCATGAACAAGTGAAACCAACAAACATTATGTATTTTTGAACAAATAATATGCCATACCAAATTCCTTGAGTAACCAAACATGCATGCATTGAAGGTCCTTGATGATCCAACAGATGAGTCAAGGCCCTTGCTCTTAAGCAGCAGAAGTAAGCAGACCATACTCCTCAATATCGTTATCTCTCTTCATCATTCGAGTTAGATCACCAAGCATTTCATAGATGCTAAGATTTTCAGGGTGATATTTATCCTGTACAAGAAATGAGCTTGTCTTGTTTCCCACTGTGATCCAACTACATCCTGGAAATTTCGTCACTCCTTTTTCTCGCATTGATTCTCTAGCTACCTTAGCATCAACCCAGTTACCAGCAGCAGAATGTAAGTTGGAAAGCAACACATACGTAGATGAGTATTGAGGTTCCATCTCAACAAGTTTCTTTGCTGCAATTTTCCCTCTTTCTTCATCCTTGTGCATTCTGCATGCTGCAAGATACGTGGCCCAGACCACACCATCAGGTCTGAAAGGCAACTGGTTAATAACTTCTTGCGCCTCTTGAAGATGGCCACTACGTCCAAGGAGATCAATAAAACAGGCATGATGGTCTAGTCTAGGTGTTAATCCATAAACTTTTCTCATGGAATTAAAGAAATGCCGACCTTCCGAAATTAGCCCAGAATGAGTACAAGCAATTAGGACACCTAGAAATGTAATTTCGTCAGGCTTTATCTGCAACTCCTCCATCTTCTGGAAAAGCAGAAGTGCCTCATCAGCATAACCATTTTTTGCAAATCCAACAATCATGGAGTTCCATGGAATTATGTCTTGTTTGTTTTTCAATTCTTTGAAGGCTTCAAAGGAAGAAATGACATCCCCACACTTGGAATACATATCTATGAGGGCACTGGTTGAAGTTTCATAAGAACCAAATCCAGATTTAATGACAAGGCCATGTATCTCTTTTCCATCTTCCAGAGCTGTTAAATCTGAACAGGCTTTAAGAACACTTGCAAACGTTGCCTCGTCTGAACAAACATTACAATGCCGCATTCTCCAAAATGATACCAAAGAGTGATCACCATAACCATTTTGAGCATACCCTGAAATGATAGCTGTCCACTCGAACAAGTTTCTGTGATCTGGCGTCTCTGTTAGGAGTTTATTTGCATCCTCAAGCATTTTTGATTTCAAATATATTCCAGCCAGTGAAACACTAAGGAGAGTATCATCATACAATAAACCAGACTTCAGTGTGTAGCAATGAACTTGCTTGCCAATAACTGAACTGCGAGATCCAGTACAACCAGAAAGAATGCTTGAAAATGTAACACTGGAGGGCTTTAAACCATCATTTAGAACTCGCTGAAGCAGTTGTATTGCTTCATCTTCATTATTGTTCTGCACAAGACCTGTAATTAAAGCATTTATTGGTACTATACTACTCATATCTACTTCTGCCAAAATCTTCCTAGAAGACTCTACATCTCCATGCTTTGAATACAAATCAATCAGAGAGCTACCAACAGCATGGTTTGAGCAGATATTATATTTGATGGCCAGACAGTGTATCTGCCTTCCAGTTTCAGTGGCTAGAATATTGGAACAAGCATTGATTGCAGTAGAAAAAGACACATCATCTGGTTTTATACCATCCAGCCGCATCCTTTTGAGCATACAAACTGCTTCTTCCACCTCTAGGTTATGCGCAAGTCCGACTATAAGGGAATTCCAGGACACACAATCCTTGTAAGGGATTAGACTGAACAGTGCCTTTGCATCCCCTATCGTTCCAAATTTCGAGTACATATCTAATGTTGCATTAGCAACAAACAAGCTTATATCCATGCAGTTCTTGATTGTTACACAGTGTACTTGTTTTCCAAGATAAAAGGAATTTAAGTAAGTGCACGCACCAAGAATGCTCACAAATGTAAACTCATCAGCTTGAAGGGCATACCTCCTCATATACTGAAACATTCTAACAGCTTCCTCTGGTAATTCGTTCTGAACAAACCCTGTGAGCATAGCGTTCCACATGACAATGTTCTTTTCACAGGACAAGTCAAACGCATTCTTTGCATCACTGAGGTAGCCACATTTCGCATACAGGTTGATCAGAGAACTTCCCACAAACACATTTGCAACCAAGCCATGCCTTACTGCCGCAGCATGTATCTGCTGGCCTTCAACAAAGGCTTTCGTGTTAGCTGCTGCACTTAGCATGCTTGCAAAAGTTGATCTGGTGGGCCATAATCCCTGCCTCCTCATATCCTTGTACAAGCCAAGCACATCAAACTCGAGTCCACTTTGTGCGTGAGTAGAGATTACAGCATTCCAAGCAACTGTGCTTGGTGTAGGCATCTTCTTCAGCAAAGATGTTGCTTGGTCCAGCCTGCCCGAGCTTGCAAGAGTGGAAATGACCGTGACAAGCGTCACTTGATCCAGGGCAGAGCCCATCTTCTCCATCCTAGAAAACAAAGCCAAGGCTTCCTGGTAGTGTCCAACCCGATGATAGCAAGCAATCATGCTTGACCAGCATATTGTGTCTGGGCAAGCAATCCCATCAAACACCCTGCGAGCATTGATCACATCACCACACTTAGCATACATGTCCACCAACGCCGCTTCGCAGAAGGCACTGGTACAGAATCCGCTCTTGACCACATCACAATGCACCTGCGTGCCGTAAGCAAGAACACGCTGCCTGGAACACGCCGACAGAACGACCGCAAGGCCAAACTGGTCCGGCCGGCCACCGGCAGTGCACCTTATACACCGAAACGCATCGAGAACATCCCCGGGGGACCCCGACCGTGCATGGTAGGACAGCACCGAGCTCGCTGCGCCTGAAGCCCTCGCGCCGACGCAGCCCAGCGCGCCCCAGGCATAGCCCACACGGCCGGACTTGCAGTACAGCTCGACGAGCGCGTCGCCGAGGCGTCCCTGGAGGGGCAGGCCGCTCCGCAGTATCCGGCCGTGCAGGGCTCTGCATGCCTGGGAGTGGCGGGGTCTCGGGGGACTTGCGTCGAACGGGTGGTGGGCGTGGCTGGCGAAGCACTCTCTAGAGAGCGAGCGCAGGATGCTGGCGTAGGAGGAGGCGTCGGGGTGGGAGCCGAGCGCCGCGACGGCGGCAGCGGCGAGCTGAAACGGAGGAGCAGGCTGCTGGTTGGCTCTCGGTTTGGGCGCGAGGCGGACGCGGGCGGCGGAGCGCATGTGTGCACGGCCGCGGCCGCCGCCGCATGTGTGCGATGGTACTTGGGAGCTTGGGGCTGGGCTCCCTCTCGCACCGTCTGTCTGTCTTCTAACAGTAATCTCAAAGCATTCCTGTCAGAGAACGATGTATTGTACTGTAGACTATATTATTTGTGCTATCTTTTTAGCATATTATTCTAAGTTTTTTCTTGGTTTTATATATGTTTTTCAAATGGTTAAAACGGTGTGTTTTATATAATTATATATATAAGTTTAGCATCTTATCTAAAGTAGATTTTTAAAATTTTTAGTACTTAATTTCATCAGTTTCTATTAAATAGCTATAAAAACAAAAAAAATATTTATCTTTCATCTAAAAACACAGCAGAATTAAATGAAAGAATATCAGGTCGACAGATTAGACGAGTGACTAGAAGAGAAATTAATCACTGGGATAGATTGCACATCGATTTAAATGAAAGAATCAAAGAATTATATATACCATGAAAATTATTGCAATATTGGTTCTGAAAAACTAATCGTAATGTGTAGTGTACATGATTGACCATTGCAAACGGGATCATGTCAGATTGGAATGAAGTACTTGCTCTCCATATGTGCCGCCGCCTCCTTATCCTTCCACTGTAGTTTCTTCCACCAATCAGATGAACCACAAATTTGCTTCAGCTTACCACATTTGTGACTGGTGCCCAGTGGGATGCTTCTCAAATTGGGACAATCCTCCACTCGAAGAGTCTCGAGACAGGGAAAATCTCTTGGCTTGCAAATACTTCCCAGCTTTCTAAGATCTGTCAGTACAATTGATCTCAACTTTGGGAAGTCAGCTTGCAGCATGGCACCATTGGTTGATTCTCTATTTACGCTTTGGTAACCGTCATTCCACTCGCCGGATGAGTACTCTACCATGGCATGATCGTCTTGTTCTTCATAAGGATGATCCTGCATTTTTATTGTTTGTGCTCCATATTGCTCTTCAGTACTGTTAACTTCTTCTTCAACAATAGTCAGCATCTCATCACAACTGGATATGACAAGCCTCTCAAGCAGTTCAAGTCTTCGGGCCCATGTGATGTTCAACAACTTGGGGCATTGTGAAATGGACAATTTGCGAACATACCGAAAATTATGGGGCATTGGTGCTACAAGGACATCTTCTAACGAGGGGAGGACAGAAAGGGTCAGAGCTTGCAGGCAATATGTCGTAAGCTGAGTGTCGGAAATCAGTGTATTCAGGTCATAGCAAGATTCGACGTGCAGCTCCTCAAGATGTCTCATATGGTTGAAGTCAGAGATTTTGATTGATTGCATTTCTGCACAATATTTCAGGTTCAAGCGATGAGTCGATTTTGCCAAAGGATGAGTCTCATTCAATTTCTTAAGGACATCTTGTGAATAAATAGTGATACCAAGAAATAGTAGGGCCCTCAGCGAATCCAGATTCAGGTCATCAACATCACGAATCCCATAATGGCTGCGGAAGAGATTGAGCACTCTCAACTTGTGTAACTTTGAGCAGTTGTTCAAGGTATCTTCCAGTGCAACAGTCACACTGAGGTCCAGATGCCTCAATTCTTTCAATAACCATAGGCGCTCAGGTAATCTCATAATATGTGTGTATGACAGGTTGAGATGCTGCAACGCAACCAATGTATCACATTCTGGAAGGGAAGTAATTGCGGTGTGCGATAGATCCAGCACTTTCAACGATGGCATATATTTGAAAAAGCCCCAACCTAGTTTGTTCAACTTTGGGTTATTCTGGATCAAAAGTGTGGTGAGGTTTTTGCATTTTGGCGAGAAAGAAATCTCTGAGATGTTATTAGACATGATGGATACCCTTGTAGCTTCTTTCCACTCTATTGCTGGTGGAGCATTATCTAAGGCCATCCCTGCTTTAACAACAAAACTTCTATCTGCACTATTAACCAACCAAAGCCCCAACTGTCTGATTATGTGGTGCATTTTCACCTTTGATGACAATGTACTAGTGGTCTGCAACAAGCACGCTGAAATAAGACTTCGGATAATCTGATTACCCTTCTCGGAATCATCGAGTAGAAAACCTTCAGCCAACCAATATTCAACAAGTTGCTCTTTACTAATAGATCCATACTCTGGGAAAAGAGTGCAATACAGAAAGCACTGCTGCTGAGTAGGTGTGAGTCTGTCGAAGCTGTATTTCAGTGTAGCAAACATTTCATTCACGCCTTCAATCTCGTCCATATTCTTATTGATTGCATCAGCAGCTGAAGTCCAATCTCTTGGTTCTACATACCCTGCCACAGCAGTCCCAATGACATTGAGTGCAAGTGGTAAACCTCCACAACCTTGCACTATTGCTATGGCACGCTCCCTAACAACATTGGTGAGACTGGGAGATTCAACTGCTGCACTAGCATCGGTGCTTAGCTTGCTCAAGAACAGGTTCCATGAAGCATCACTATCCAGAATATGCATCTTAATCAAGTTCCTCTGTGCACCCATCTGGTAGCATACTTCTTCGTAACGTGAAGTTAGGACCAGCTTGCTTTGACTATTGCTGTCTGGAGTTGGGATACCAACATCTTCCAGCCGAAACTTCTTTCTTACATCATCAAGAAGCAGTACAAATCTTTTCCTGGACAATGCCTTGACCAAGAATCTGGCCCGTTTGATAATTGTCTCTGCTTCGTTCCATGGCAAATTAAGACGTTCGGAGATGGTCTTCTGTATCTCCAGTATGTCAAGTGTCTCTGAATTAGATACCTCAATAAATATAACAACCTGGAACAACCAAATTAATAAAAAAATCAACATAATTTTCACTCTGAAAGGAAAAGGCTATTCAGAAATAGAAATATGTACAATGTTCGGTGTGCAAGTATGAAAAATGTAATCCACTATCCATTTTAACATATTTTTCATGATGTGTGTGTATGTTTGTTGCCATCCTAGCTACATAGAGGCCAAGAGTGTTCTTGTGGGTGAGACCAATAAAAGCTTCCTTTATCTGAAATCAAACATCTTTGTCCATAGAAGAGTGTTATCCTGCACCATGGATTTCCATTCACAAAAATTGGTCAGGATAATAAGTACAGTGTACTGGCATGTTATGGGTTTTTGTACATCCAATTAGAATCTGTGAGAGCCAAAATATGGTTATGGATATATCTCATAACTATAAGAAATTAAGACAGGTTTGATCCTTCTCATCTGCAAGGCAGAATAGCAACACCTAGTCTCCCCACACACTGGTTAGGTTGCATGATAGCACGGCCTGCAGCCCTGCCTTACTCAATACATGCTTCTTTAGAATTTAGATTAAATCTTCTGGCATTAGTTTGTATGATGCATGCTCAGTAACACATATGATCTATATGCAGGAGTGTTTTAAAAGTCTTTAAAGAGACTTTTTTAGTGTTAATCTGTAATACCTCCAGGTACCTTCCTAATGTAAAGGTACTCCCATGGGTATTTTTATAGTCCTTGAGATAGTACTGGACTACCAAGAGTTATAACATTTTCTAGTGTGAAATTTGGTACCTAACGGTACTTTCTTAAGGACCATAAAATTTCTCTAGTCTCATCACCTTTTTTTTGGATAATGGATTTGATAAATCCTGACTCTACACCCCACGTGGGTGTATACAGCCCAAAGATAATACGCAACAGTTTCATCCCAACACCTCACAACGAAGTACACAATATATAGAAGGTTCTAGCCAAAACACAAGAGGAAGACCAAGCTTCAATCCTGTCTTTAACGAGGTACTCCCATTACCTTCTTAAGGACTGTAATGTGTGTTGAACAAAAAGACAGTAAGGACAGGAAAATAAATAAGTGTAAACCAACAAAATTTGTGCGATTGTATTTAATGGGTATTTGGCCTGGTCTGTGTTATGTGCTATTGTGTTGTACTACTGTATGCTTGGAAGAGCTATTTTTTAACAGAACTGTAAAAGATAGCAGAATGCACACTGCTTACATGGTGTAAATAACAACGAAATTCCTCTTTATAACTCCGATCTTTAGTGTGAGTACTTGATCGTGTTACCTATGACTATGAGGCTACGATACTGTAAAATTTTCAGTTTGAACTAGAACTTGTGAAAAATATGTTAGCTATCTTATACTGCGAGGGACACACTAATGTTCTTTTCTGAAAGAACGATGGCATTCCATAGCATAACTAAAACAAAAATTATCAGATGTCTCCCCTAGTAGTCCCATACTCCCATGTAACAGTTCTGAAAACCTGATGTAAATTATGATTGAAGAAACCATGTATATGATCCCAAAAGAGAACCAGAAATACACTGCTACTATTGAGTAATAAAATGCAGTTTTTGAGAAAGCAGCACGTTACCTGGAAGTCATGGACCTTCTTCTCTAGATCATTGTTGAAGGCATGTAGAAGTGTTGTCTTACCAATCCCCCCTTGACCCCAAACGCCAATTATGTTTGAGTCAGCCTTCTCAAGCAGATCGTGCATCTGAGCCAGCATGCTCTCCAATCCAAATGTCTTGGTTTGAGGTAAGCGCTCGACAATCTCTGGCGCGGGCTTGAATCCAAACTTCTTGAACTGCCTCCCTTCCTCCACCAGTTTATTCACCTCATCCCGCGCCTCGGCGATGCGCTTGCCAATCCATGAACGCCGAGCAGCATGCCTTGTGCACTGGCAGATGCAAGAGTACTCCATCAAATGGTTGTAATCCTCATCAATGGCCTCCAGATTCAGCTCATCGACACGCCTCAGCCACAGCTCCACCAGAGGATCACAGACGTTCAGCTTGTTTAACTCCGCGGTTACCCGCCCTCGAACCATCATCTCGACAGCCCCCAGGCTCTCCCTGGCCTTGCCAAGATCACCCCAGTTTGATTTGAGCTGAAGGAACGATGCGACCTCTCCGGCTGCGGCATCCAGCAGGCCGGTGCCATCCAAGCAGTCGCACAGCGGCTGCAGGCATGAGACAATCGCGTCGGCCATTGGGAACGACTATGAGCATGCAGCGGGCAAGAATGGAAGCGGCAAACATGGGAGAGCTCCTGGGCTGCTGGGCATATAAAGAGCACCCGAAGTCCCGAACAAAATGATGAGAGCGACGACGTGCCGTGCAGCCCTGATCATCCAACAGGGCGAAACCGCAAGCGCGTAGGGAGAAAGCGCGGGGATGGCTCTGAGCCGTTGACCATGCCCATGGTGATTGGGATTGAGAAGTATATACCCTCTCGCACAAGTTGGGTGTTGGGCAGGAAAAGTCCTCATCTGGAAAGAATTTCTCAACTCCTCGCCTAAGCAAACCCAACAGCCTTGGCAGACTGGCAGAGAAGCACGCGAACGCGGCGGCTGTGTCCATGGTGGAACTGATATCGGGGTGACATTTCGTCGAACACGTTGCGTGCGAGCGCTTTTCTTCTGCGCGGCCGGTAGGCGCGCGCGCTTTTCTCCGCACCCAGAGGTTCCCGCCCGCGCCTCCACCCGCCCGCCTGGACACGGTCCAATGCTGGGAATTTTCCCGGCAAGGCAAACAGTAGTAGGAAGCTTGACTTGTGATTTGGCCATTCAGGACCGAGCTCGAGCACCCGCTGACCCGCAGCAGGGCCGCAGGCTTCGCGGTCGCGGACGACGACGATGTCTTGCCGCTGCTGTACGGTGCGGACCACGCCGGGAGCGCTCGCGAGCCGCGACAGCCAGGTGCCCCCACCAGTGAGCCGCGACCGACCGCGGCGGCGCGGCAGCACTTCTCTTGCGGCCTGCAGCTCCGTTCCGTTACTTCCGTAGTCGGCCGCGTGTTCGCCTGTTCGGATGACAGGTGTTCAGTGCACGCGTGAAATAGGGCTCGTTCGCAGGAGAGAGGGCTGACCATTAAATCTAAGTCTAATCAGTTCGAAAAAAAATCATTAGTATATGATTAAATAAGTATTAGCTATTAAAGACTTAAAAAATAGATTAATATGATTTTTAAAACAACTTTTATATAAAATTTTTTAGCAAAAAGTATACCGTTTAGCGGTTCGGGAAACGTGCGCACGGAAAAGAGACGAAAAATATACTCAAACAGTGTCACTTTCTTTTTTTTTCTTTTTTTAAAAAAATACTTTTCGCCATTTACCCTAGAAACTGCGAACGTTGATGCTGATGCGGTGATGGCTAATTCACTCGTGGCTTTGTTATTCTAACTTCTCACTAGGGATAGGCATAAAACAACCGAAACGAAAAGATATAGAGAGAGATGAAAATATTGAGACTAGGCTGCTAATGGGTTGGATGGAAATGGATTAAATGGATTGTATTTTAATTTGGATTGTCTTTGGTTGGTTGCAAATGGATTATTATTTTAAATGGATTGGATTGGGTTGGATTACAAAGACAAATGAATTGGTATTGACTGGGTTTGGTTAGGTGATTTTAGGTTTTAAATGGATTTAACCGTGGAGGGCAAATGGATTCTTTAATTGGGTAGCTAATGGATAAGAGAATAGTCATACGTGGGACCCACAGGTAGAAATTGATCAAAATTTGCACAAAGTTGTCCTTATACGTAATAAATCATCCCACCAAATTTCAGTCAAATTTGATAGATTTTTATAGTGTGAACGCGAGTTTTAAAATTTTAGGTCCGAGTTTATATATATCAAATGGGCGCATCCATTCTACTAAAGTGGGTTGGATCCATTTTAATTAAATGGTTTGGTGTGGGTTGGACTAAAACTGAAGTTAGATTGATTTGGATTGGATCCTAATGAAAAATAATTAGGATGGGTTGGTTTGGTAGACTAGCTAGTAAAGAATGGATTGGAGTGAATTTGGATTGGATCCAAATCCATTGGCATGTCTAATTGAGACCGAGAAATCCAGTTATTATTGTCGCTGCTTCTTCACTGCAAAAATATATATATTGCTGCTTCTTCTTCTTCTTAATATAATACCAACCGTTGGTTCTTTAGGGGGAAAAAAGAGAAATATGGTTATTAATTCGGTCTCAGATTGTGTTAAGGCAATTTTTTGTCGATTCAGTTAGTCTTCTCAGTCCTCAAAACAAAAGGACCGTATTAACAAAAAAATATGTTCAGGTCAGGAATTGATGCGGAGTGGAAGTTAAGTGCTCCTGCAGAAATCCTTGATCTTCTGAATCAAGAATGTAATCCTATGTTCAGCCATTAATAAAATCTGTCTTTACCCTAAAAAAAATATTCAAATATAACCTACAATCCACTAAGTTTAATATAATTACGCTGATAATTTTTATATCACTACTCCTAGGCATGAAATCCAATAAGAGTTTTTACTTGCTCATGCTTGTGAATCTTCCTATGATTTTAATATTGAATATTTCTATGATTTGTTTGCATATCTCTAAATTTGCCAAAATACCTTATCAAATTTGTGTTCCTTGGTTTTATGTATTACCAAATTACTGGTAAAATTTTACTAGCAACAAGAAATGTCTATATTCATAGTGTCAAATCTTTTACTAGGTAGCTATATTTTGAAACAAATGGAGTAAATTTTAGATGGAGGAGTGGTAACAGATAGGTGCTATATTTTAATAATAAAATAAAATAATCATTCAGAATATAAATAGTTTGGGATGTGTATATATCACTAAATCAGCAGTTTATATGATATTAAATTGCTTGTTGAAATTATAAACTATAGAGTGGTGCTAAGTTTACTTCAAAATAGCATCACTTAGACAACTTATTAGTCATAAGCCAATGGTGCGTACTGATCGATCATTCAGAAGGTTCAGCTGCTGATCAGCTTGAAGTTCAAGCCTCTTGGGCAGGTCCCTACCGTGCGCTCGATGGCGGCCAGTAGCAGCTGCCGTCGAGTTTCACCAAGCATCTAGCCTTCCCACGGCGCAGGAGATGTCGAACAGCATATACTAGGGCGTCTATCAAATACTCCAGTCAGGCAAAGAGTAATCTTCTTTGACGACCAGACATTAATTTAGAACAATAATATGATTATTTCGACAACATCACATACAAACATCGGGGGCTGCAGCTCGTCGTAAATCGTAACGACAACCCGTGTTCAGTGCGCTTGCGGCTTGCCCGTCACACCAGATTCATCGGTGCTCTCATTTCCTCCTGTCAGCGCTGAGTGAGAGCATCTCAAAGCTCCGGATGATGGGATCATCACGCGAGCTCTTCCTGGTTTTGGACAACGACGAGGACCTGACCTCGGCTCCGGCCGACTGAAGCGCCCTTTGGGCAGCGGATGGCCGGCTACTGCTACTTGAGAATAGGCGGCTTGTGCGATTTGGATTTGTGTCACTGGGATCTCCGGAGTTTGGTTTGCTCGACGAAACAAGAGCCCTTCTCGACGTGCTCCCGTTCCGCGACAATGATGTTGGCCTTGTCTTATCTCTATCAACAGCCTGCAAAACGCATGGAAAGGCAGTAAGCTCGTTTGTCATCAATGAAGGAATTGATTGAAGTTTCAGAATAATGCACCGATCCTTACAGCCTTAGATGACATCAGGGAGTCCACTAGAGTTCTGTGCTTAGTGGGTTCTCCATTGCGACCAGAACCAGAGCCAGTTCTTCTAGCTAAAGCTTCACCTGCACCAGAGAAGTAGAGAACCTATCAAGGATGTTCTGTACCACGTAGGTAGTACAATGTATTCGCATGCTTACTGCAAGCCTCACATGCACATGAAATTTACAGACCTGCAGTTCGTTCTGCAGAACGACCCCCCAATGCACTTGTCTTCCCAGTAGGCTGGCAGTGCGAAACAAACGTTATTCATTCAGAACACTAGGAAACACATCCTTAATAAAGGGTTTGTGTAAAATAAATAATATGCATACTCGTAGTTTGTTATCTCTAAGTTGAGGATACTTCAAGATGGTCCAGTCAAATACATAATCAAGTTGGTACCCTGAAAACATGCAGAAGTCATTTCAAAAGTATAAGCAAAAGGAACTAGTAGTAGCAGTTATAATTTTGCCGCAATAAGCAAACCTTCGCGGATAAATAAGTCGCGGAAGAGCCTCTTCAAATAGGAATAATCTGGCTTATCTTCAAATCGTAGTGATCGGCAATAATGGAAGTATGAAACAAATTCTGATGGATAAGATTTACAGAGGACCTGTTTGAAGTAATTAATAAAAAACCGATAAACAATTTATTCTACATCTTGATTAAATAACACAGGTAATAGAACTAATAGGACATCTTTATTGCATTGTCCTTTGTCCCTTGAACTAAGAAATGACATACCTCAACTGGGGTCAGCATTTTCTTTTCACTGATTCTATCATACTTTTGCTTCTTTGTACCAGCTTTCAGACCTTGCCAGGGAAGACTGTCACATCCAAGATGATAAAAGAATTTGTAATGGTGCACAAGAAAACAATAATTCAGCAGTTACTTGAAAATCTAGTATATATCACACCTTCCTCTTAAGAAGTACATCAACACATAACCAAGAGATTCCAAATCATCTCTCCTGCTTTGTTCTGGAAGAAGAAAAGGAAAAGGTTCAATTCAGAGGAAGTATCAGCCATCGATGTTTTACAATGATTTTCTACAGTATCAAGGTTCTCAGATCCATGGATGAATAATTATTAGGTTTCAATAGATTGATCGCCTAATAAGGTGTACTTTTTTGAGGTTTTGAAGACTGCTATTTTTGGCACATTTTAAACATGCTCAGTAAACACTGGCTTCTCTTCCTTATGTTCCCTTGGCTTCTATTATTATTATTTTTTTCATATGACAATGATAAAGCAATAGATACATGTATTTGCAGGCCATAAACTCACCAACTCCAAGATGTGTATTAACACTGGCATATCGTGCTGTTCCAGTTAGATTTTTGTTTTCCCTGTGGCAGAGTCCAAAGAAAAGAGATTTAGCTATCAAATGCAGAACCACAGAGGCAGAGTAAGAAGCTAAGAAATGACAAGAACTAGAAGTGGAACAGATCAACAGGGGCATTTCTTTTATGAATTAATCGAAAAGAAATTATTGCTGATCCTTTGAATAATATTTCAGTATACCTGAAATCACTCGCTATTCACTAATAAAGATTTGTGGTGAAAATATTGGTGTTGCAGAGGAATAAGAAATGACTGTCAATTCTGAATCAAATGTTCAGGGAAACAGTAGTATATGAGATTATCTGAACCAAATCCGCCACATTGGTACACATTGTACATTAGATCAGTGTTGTACTACTACAAACTTCTTATCTTACTAAAACAGGGAAGTATGAGGCTGGCACGGTTTCAGAAGTAGAGGGGCCAAACTATCAAGCTTGCTATTTTACATAGAAGGGTCATAGTGAACCCAGGACCGAAACTTCTACTTGCCGTAAAATTCATATAACGTAGGTTCAATGGTTCAGAACCAATACCGTAATTATTTAGTAAACTATAATGCACTGCAGAAAACATATTGTGTGCATAAACTGTCAATGTGTAAATGATATCAGAAAAGGTAGAGAATGAACTGTTTGAATACGAACACTAAATACAACATAGAATTAGAATGCTACACTTGAACAAACATTTCACATTTCAATATGATGGAATTCTATATCTATTAAAAACAGATTGTATTTTACCTGTATGGTATGTGCTTATGTGTTTGGAGATCTCGGTACTTTTTCGCAAGTCCATAATCGATGACATAAACCTGTGATGGACAGTGCTTTCCTGTGATTAGGTGCTATCGTTGTGAGCAGGTTGAATATGTATTGCATTCAGCACTAAACGCCAAAACAAGTGGACAAACACTTTCATCTAATGGTAAAGCCAATTGCAAAGATACATCAGAAATGTAGTAAGTATGTAGCAGTTTATCTCTTCAAAAGAACTATTCTGCCTATAAAGCAGTTGAAATAACTACAAGGCTATACAGCAATTACTATTCAAAAACGAATACTTCTATTATTTAAGGGTGTCATTTATCACATAGCATGCGCACAAAATTTCAAGCATCAGGGATGTCCAGCACATCCACATAACATGCACACCCTCCTGCTGGATAATAAGAACAATAGTAATAGTAACAACAGAGTCATACAAACCTGATTTACTTTACGACCCAAACCCATAAGGAAATTGTCTGGTTTAATATCACGGTGAAGGAATCCTCTTGTATGCATGTACTCTACTCTGGCAATCTGTATAAAGTTCAAGGAATGCATGTGTTTTTAGGATAAATAATCATTTGATTGAAAAAACTAACCACATGCAAAATCACGAATTCATTTCCTTTTTGGCTCTATATTATGTCCTCTGGCATGTGATTGCATAATGATCAAAATGAATGCGCAGATGATAGCATAACAAGACAGACTCACCATCTGATCCGCAAGCATAAGCACTGATTTGAGAGAGAATTTTCTGTTGCAGTAATTAAATAGGTCCTCAAGACTTGCTCCAAGAAGATCAATCACCATTACATTGTGCTCCCCCTCAACCCCAAACCACTTAAGATGTGGAATTCCAGCTAACCATCGGGAAAAAAATGAAATTGGTAAAACAGCTGGACAAATACACTAACTAATTTCTGGTTATACACCTATACTTACTTCCTCCTTGCAAAAGCATGTACAGTTTTGATTCATGGTGTAGCTGAGGATGCCGTGATTTAACAGATTCCTAATAAACATTTACACATAAGATCGGTAAGCGAACTGTCGTATATCCTCTACTGAGAAATGCAGAATTGATTTTCATGTCATAATGTATAGCACTGAAATTAGGCATATGAGCAAACTCCGACCATGTCACCCAGACAGATAGATACAGGCACTAGAAACGCGTGCGACACTATTGAGCTGCGCATCACATACCAGTTTGACGGCCACCGCTTCGCTATTCTGCATGTCCACGGCTGCAAACAAATCAAACAACTCAATCATAAACATCTGAAATGTTATTAGGCATCAAAAACAGCAGCACAGAAGTACAGAACTGCACAGACACACACAGCCAGTCACTCACGCCTCCAAAACACAAACACAACATCATTACATCCCATCGCCAAACGTACCGACGTAGAGCTCCCCGAAGGATCCGCTCCCGATCTTCTTCCCGAGCTTAAACTTGCCCCCAATGACGCGCTCCATCCTCGCAGACCCGAAACGCGGCCGGCTCGGCTCGCCACCAACTCCACCCCCACCGACAGAGCTCCCCACCTTCCGCAGACCCAGATCCCCGACCCCCCGCGCGCGCGTCAAACCACGCCAGAAACCAACCGCATTGCCCGGGCGCCGCTAGATTTCGACCACTCCCGGTCCCGGAACGGAGGCGATGCCGCCGCTACGCCACCAGCTCCCCCCCGCAAAGGAGACGGAGACGCGGACAACGGACAGCCAAATGGATCGAGGCCGGCCGCCGCAGGCGCGTCGAGAACGCTCGAGATTGACTTGATCGATCCGGAGGGCTCCGGGCGGCGTCTTCGTCGTCGCCGCCGCCGCCGTCGTTGTGGTGGTGCTTGCTTGCTTGGGGTTTCTCGCTTCAATCTATGGCGGAATTTTTCGGAATCGGGGGCGAGTTATAAAAGAGGTGTGTCGCGGAGAGAGAGACGGAGCAGAGAGCGATGCGGGAAAAAGGAAAAAAAAGGGGAAAATGGATTTTGGATGTTGCTGCCTTGCGTTGCGATTCGTGTTTCGGTGCGGATTATTCGGCTCGTGCTGTATTCTTTGGCTATAGTACGGTTGCGCTTTCCCTACCGGCCATGATGGGCAAGTCTTTTCGTGTAGGTTGTCACGTCCTCGTCGTCGATGGCTAAAGTATAGGGTCTGCATATGAAATACACAAATACTTATGTTTGATATCCCCTTTTATTTTATTAGATAATACTATCCATATTTTATCATACGTTTAACCATTCATTTTATTTAAACATTTTATGTAACTATAAAAAAATATAATTAATAATTAAGTTTTTAAAGGACGAATGATCAAATATATTGTACTCCTGTAAAAGTGTATAGGGGTTAGTAGTGGTGGTGGGTGTCGGTGAAATGAAAAATAAGTTACACTTATATATTAAACCATTTTTGTTAACTATAATTTCATAGCATGCTAATGTTTTTTAATAGAATTTCATTACATCGCACAAACAATATGCCAGTGACAAAAGGAAAAATTAAAGGGAGTACTGCCGTATCCACCCGGTTGGACAAGCATGGGACAACGCCCTGTTTTTGCAGCCTGGTAATCTATGATATTTAAGAATCTTCTATTTATAAACAAGGGTTTTTTTTAAGGTTAGGGTGCTTAAAGATGCTACTAGTATTATAATCTTTCCTCCGTCAAATACCACTCTACTAGTGATCGATGCTTAAGAGCAAGTATAATAGCAGGCTATAAGTTAGCTAAATGCTTATGTAGAGGAGAGAGTTGATGAGAGAGTGTAAGCAGGCTCTAAGTTTGTAGCCAGCTCAGGCACAAGAACCAAGAAACTCTATAAGAGTGACATGTGGGTCCTGCATTAATGATGAAGAGCTAACTATTATATGGGTGTGCTAAGAGCTATAAAAAGTCCAATAACCAGGTTGTTAACTATATTATTAGCCTTGCTTACTACTACTATTCATGCTTAGCTTGGGTATTACACACACTGCATATGGTTGAGATGTACAGTGTGCTTCATCATTCAACTGACCTTCTTTTGTTGTGGGAATGAGAGCGCTTCATCATTCAAAAAGAGACTAAGGTGGTGTTTAGATTAAGAAAATTTTTCGAAGAAGTATCACGTCAAATATTTGACCGGATGTTGGAAGGGGTTTTGGACACGAATGAAAAAACGAATTTCACGACTAACCTGGAAACCGCGAGACGAATCTTTTGAGCCTAATCAATCCGTCATTAGTACATGTTAGTTACTGTAGCAATTATGGCTAATCATGGACTAATTAGGCTCAAAAGATACGTCTCAAGATTTCTTTCATTACTGTGCAATTAGTTTTTTAAGTTTATCTATGTTTAATGTTTTATTTAGGTGTTTAAAAATTCGATGTGATGTTTTTGAAAAAAATTTTGAGAAATAAACGAGGGCTGATATGGTGTCTAGCTGTAGCCTAAGCTGTCTGCTCACAGGTACTACAGTGAGTCTACACACATGGGCTGGACCGTGTAACTTTATGAAGAAATCAATGGAGAAATTTATGACATGTTCGTGCTGAGTACAGTATAATACCAGAGGAAGGAAGATTCATCACATGTTCACACTCCCAGCTCTGATAATTAACCTACCAGTACTGCGAGTACAGTTTCGTATAGTTGTTGCAACAACATTAGATAACCAACATGTCCTCGCTACGTCCTCTGCACGCACGATACCGGTGTCATCAAGTTGGGCAAGAGAGAGGGGACACACTGAAATCTTTTTAACGGATTGCAGAAATGGCCCCCATGTTGGAAGAACTCCAACGTAAAAGCTGGCAGATGAGCAGATGTTCCCTGGAATCATGGACATCCACTACAAAAGTCTACAGCTCCACAAGCTGAGCCTTGGTGTAACCTTCAAGCAGGGAGGGTTACACGGAGACGCTGGGCGCAACATGCCGCTTTCAGAAGACAGAAGGCGCATTACTTGGCAAGATTTTTGGCTAGATGCACGTCTTGCACTCCATGGATGAAGTGCAGACCACACCAATTATAGATTGTTGTTGAGTTATAATCTAAATTTATTTGTGCTAGTAAAAAGGCTGACTTCGATAGAGCGAAGCAAAGATCCGTCGGGCCCTTCGTACTGACAATAGCGGTGAATTTTATTTGGATACTTTTGATGATTACTGCATAGATGATGGCCCATACACTGCATAGATGATGGCCCATACACTCCGCAACAAAATGATGTGACTGAGTGCATGAACAAGACTATCATTTCAAAGGCTCGTTACATCCTGTCCAACACTCGTATGAATAGGCATTTTTTGGTCGAGGCTACTAACATCGCCTACCACTTAATCAACTAATCACCCTCTATTCCACTCAATAAGAAATCACTAATTGAGGTATGTTCTAGTAAGCCTGTTGATTATTCATACCCAAGAGTTTTCGGCTGCACGGCTTATGCTCATATTGATAATGACAAATTAGAGCTAGGTGTCATGCCATGTCTTTGCAGTGCTGGCCCGGCCAACCTGTCAGGACATATAATATACTCGGCATCCCAAGCTCGGGGCTCCCCCTCCCGGCCAACCTGTCAGGACATATAATATACTCGGCATCCCAAGCTCAGGGCTCCCCCTCCCTATGAAAGTGTCAGTGGGAGAGCGTGTCTTCCTCCTCCCGAGAGACGCGGTAGAATTTAGGCTTGCCAATGAATTTCGATCCAATCCAAATCCATTCCAATCCATCTCTTTACTAGCTAGTCTACCAAACCAACCCACCCCAATTATTTTTCATTAGGATCCAATCTAAACCAATCCAACTTTAATTTTAATCCAACCTGCACCAAACCATTTAGTTAAAATAAATCCAACCCACTATAGTAGTAGAATGGATAAGCCCATTTGGTAGGTATAAACTCGAACCTAAAATCTTAAAACTCGCGTTCACACTATAAAAATTTATCAAATTTGATTGAAATTTGATAGAATGATTTATTATGTGTAAAAGCAATTTTGTGCAAATTTTGATCAATTTTTACATGTGAGTCTCACGTATGTCTATTTTCTTATCCATTAGCTACCCAATTAAATAATTCATTTATCCTCCACGAGTTAAATCCATTTAAAATCTAAAAACACCTAACTAAACCCAGTCCATACCAATCCATCTGTCTATATAACCTAACCCAACACATTTAAAACCTAACCCAACACATTTAAAGTAACAATCCATTTGTAACCAAAAACAATCCAAATTAAAACCCAACACATTTAATCCATTTCCATCCAACCCATTACCAGGCCTACCCACAGTGCCCTGAAGATCTCCCATCTCCCCGCGCAAGCCCCTTTGCCCCGTTCGGGGCCAGTATCTGCCAGGAACAGGGGCAGGGGAAAAGTATGTGTGCCGGGAACATGGGCGGGGGAGCGTTTTATCACCGAATTCGTGTTTGGTGATAGGGACGGGGATGTTTTTCCTCTAATTCAAGCGTGACCCACAACTGACGAATTTCACGGAGTACATGGCATACTATGTTATACAGTGATAGCATTTGTGGCACAATGTCGACGCACGGAAGTTCAAAATTAAAATTCTCGTGAGGTCCCAATAACAGTAGCTGGCACGATATTTCAGATTTTGGGACATCAAACATCACTGATCAAAATCTCAAATTGGTCACCCACCAAAATAATCTAAGCAGCAACCTCCTTTTTAAGCTTAGCAAGCTCCTGCCTGATAGCACCACCGCGCTGTTCATATGACAATCATATTATCAGATGGTGCATATGAGCAAAACGTTCAATAAAGGTTCTATTCGAGAGTATAGAGCTGAATTCTCACCCTGATCCGCGCCAACATGACCTTGAACCTGTCAAAGTCGTTGAGCGATGCTCTCCTCTTCTGGACAATCAGCTTCTTGCCCCATGAGCTATTCTCCCACTTGTTCTTCACATCTGTAATCAAAATGCTATCCAATTAAAACTGCACATCAGAGGGAAAGATTACATATAGTCAAAGAATGGGTCGTCACCAGCTTCCTCCATTGCCTTAATCAAGGTAGTCTTCTTAGGGACACGCTTGATGTCAATCTTGATGTCAGTCAGCGAAAGCCGCTTGAAGTTAATCTGGCAGCGGATCATATCAGGGGCATCCACAAGTGCCTGAAATCACAAATAATAAAATAAAATAAGCAAAGGAATCGACCACTTGAAAATCCAAACAAAAAAAAATAATGTATAGCACATGCAGTTATAATATTTTTATTCATATGAAACACCCAAGATTGTGATGCCAGCTTACAAGAAATATGATTATGCCAGCCAGATATGCATCGTAAAACTTCACAAGGGAAAACTTAAGCACCAATATTACTAAAGAACAGTTTACCAAAAGCAACAGTTAAAAAAGCACCATGTGAACCTATTAAAATAATCTACTAGTAGCACATATCATTGAATCAACATCAGAATCAATATGTACCATAATCCAACATGTCAGAAATCTTTTTAGCCAAATTTCATTACAGCATATAACAGGCTGTCCACTGGACTAAGAAGACAGATACAGTAATACAGAAGCTGATAGTTTAGTTTAACTCATGGAAAAAAAACTATCTGAAGCAGTCTTTCCCATTCAGAGTTCGAATAGTCAATCAGTAGAGGCTCATCATATCTGTTGGGATGTACTGTCCAAGGAAAAGAAATGGGAATCTATCTATCATATTATATTAATAGATCAAAAAGGAGGCTTCATGTTCGCTTACAGGCTAGAAATTATCACATTAATCAAAGAAAAGGAGAAATATATTGACCATCCGATCATGATTGAAATAAATTATAACGGTGTAGATTGATTTTTATATATATATATATATATATATATATATATATATATATATATATATTGAGACAAATACTAAGAGTTTATCAAATACAAGTGTATGTTTAAAAACTATTGCATAGAAAATACAAGTGTATCTATGGAAATATATGTTCAAAGTTGTATATGAAATCCAATGTGACTTCTAAAAATCTATTGTCTATAAACTACAAGCATATTTGTGGAATCAAAAGTGAATAGCCTTATGCTGGAAGTTTGGAACTAGTTATAATTTTATCTAGAGCTGTTCAAGAACCCCAAATTCTGAGACTAAAACTACCCCTTCCACATGCATCCATACAGCAGAAAACAATGCCCTTTATCCACAAGCCAGAAGCTTTTCGTAAAACTGCCATCGGGATAGCCAATGCAAGCAAGCAGGCTTCTACTGTATACAGTATCAATCACTTTAAACCCAATGCTACCTACATAGTGTAATCGTAATAACTAATAAGGAGCTAAAAGCACAAGGCCCGATCACTCAACAGCTAAATCCTCGGTCTAGGTAAACCATGTGCACGAAACTACGCATATTAACTGCTCCTATCTAACTCCTCATAAGAGTAACTCGCTACCTGAAGTCCTACCCGCACATCAGCACACGCGTACCGGCAACAGCCAACCAGAGGGAGGGGAACAAATCTTACTCACCCTGTTCTGGTCGACGACATCGACGATGACGACGAGGCGGCCGTAGTCCTTGCCGTAGTTCACCAGGGCCACCCGCCCGATCTCCACGAACCTCTTGAACGGCTGCACAAGCACAACAACAGCAGCAGCAGCAGCAACAACAACGCGCGCATCAGCATCAATCCAATCTTAAGTCCCACACCGCCGAGGCGACGAGCAGAATTTGGCGACAACACCCTACCATTTCCGAGCTGCGGCGACGGCGACGGCGAGCGTGCGAAGCGGCGGCGAGACGAGCGAGAGGGGAGGCGCAGTGCGACTAGAGGAGAGGAAGGTTCAGATGCGGCGGGTCTATATAGCCGAGGGGGTGGATCTGCCTGAGCCGGCGGATCTTGTGGCGAGGGATTCCTGTCCGTCCGATTTAGGTTAGAGCTTGCTGTGGAGATTTAGGGCGTTTATTTGGGCAGGGCCCATGTGAGCGATGGGCCGAAATTATGGGCTGGTTCTTTGGACCTACCCAACATTTTTCCATGGGCCGAAAGCTTGACAGGGACCACGCAATTAAAGAGAAAGCAGAGTTAATATTTGGCTCCAGAGTATAGACTCAAACTCAAATTTTCAGAAGTTTTAGACTCCCGTCGTAAACTGATTTTTGCAAACAAAAAATAATTTATCATTAAAAATGCTATATGCGTGTTGACAGTGACTAAAAACAAAAGATATAAAATAATTTAAAAAAAAACGATGAAAACCCATCAAGGAACGTTTGCCAGTACGGCGAAGCATCTATCAGCGTACGAGGAAAAGAATAGACACCACATCGGGGCATCCCCCGCGAGAACCTCCTCAAATTCCTCAAATTGGCAGCCGAGACGACCGAGAGCCCAAAGATGGCAGCTCTTTAAAACATGCTGCTACTGTAATAAATTGTGGAGCAATGCAAAAACCGATACCGATTCATTCAGGCGAGTGGTAATTGCGTCCCTTCTGGAGCATCTCGAGCACCAGGCTGCAAGGCGGCAATGTATATGGACACTTGCACCCGCCTTTCCTACGTCCATTAACGCTTTCCGATTTGTTTAATTACCTGCTAACTTTGCTGCATCCCCCTCTCTCTCTCTATGGATATAAATATCCCTCCACCTCTTAGCTCTAGCTTTCCGAGGCACCAAGACGAAAGGCAAACAAATTGATTGGCAGGCGCGCGTGTGTTGGTGTTGAGGCGATTCTTTGCTCAAAGGTTTTTGAGAGATGGAGGACGAGAAGAAGGCGACCATCGCGGAGGAGGTGGTGAAAGAGCAGCAGCAGCAGGAGGAGGAGGAGAAGAAGGAGACGGCGGCTTCTGATGTGAGCCTGAAGGAGCTGTCCAAGAAACTCGATGACTTCGCCAAGGAGAGGGACTGGGAGATGTACCATGCCCCGAGGAACCTTCTGCTTGCCATGGTTTGCACTCGATCGATCTTCCCTTCCTCTCGTTCTGATCTTCTTGTTTGATAGCTGCCACTGGAATTGCTAGGCTTTTTTCTCCCGTTTTCCCTTCGTTAGTTACTAATCTCAAACTCACGGATCTAAGGAACCTTGAGTGCTTGTAGAATTTCATGACCAAAAGAAAGTACTAGTTGGAAGAAATAGGAGGATGATCATTAAGATTAGTTCTATTTTGGTTTAATGATCTTCAGGAACAAGGGCCTTCGCGAAAAAAAGTTAAATTTGAGTGTTTCGATGTATCCTAAATGCAGAAAGTTTTCGATGTCAAGTCGTGATAGATCAAGTCCCACGATAATTTCGTCGCCTTCCTGCACCCCCTATTTCCTTATGATTATTCTGCGTTTATATCTCAAGTGTGCACTATAATAGTATCAGGTCTCAGACAGTTCCTTCGCTGCTATTGCAGTTAAAAATATTTGATTAGTGCTGCAAGTCGCAATGTACTCACTAGTCAGTATTCAGCATCTTTGGGACGATGCATGCACATGAACAAAGTCTCCATCAGTTAAAAGTAGTGAAGTACAGTAGATTGTAGTATTGAATAGCAAAACTGCCTGTGGTAGACTATTTTTAATTCGTTCATTCTAAAGCCATCACAGATTTATTGCCCTAATGCATGATTGCATTAATTATTTTCTGTAGATTAGATTATCACAATAGAATGTGTTCTCCATTGAATATTGACCAGCCGATCAAGGGTAGGTATTATTCTCTCCCATTAGTTGTTTGTTCAAAGCTGTGTTACTTAAGATTCTTGAGATCTATCAAAATTATTCCTTCCAGATAGCTAACTGTTTGTGGACGGCTCATCTTGTCCCTTGGAATCGACCATACACTTCTTAATTTTCACCTACAAAATCCCCAACTCTCTATCTACCGCATACATATAACAAATTCATGAGGAAGCATCCAAAATTCAGTGTATCTGTCCTTTTGTTCTGCAAACTTCATAACTACATCCACAAGAACGAGTAGTTGTTATTAGTGGTACTATGCTTGAAATCTCTCTACTTTTAGCATGCGTCAGACGTGCTGTAGCTGAAAGACCATGTCGTCCATGTGTTTGCTAATAGAGCAAAGAGGTGACAGGTAACTAAAGTTGCTCATAACCCGTGGCCAGGGTGCTGCTTTCATGCCACGTGTTTGTCATATCCCGTTTGTGGAACAGATTTCCTCCGTCGTTGTCAAAACGACTCAAAACGCTGGAGTCTGACGTGTCAATGCCGGTCCAGCCTGCCTGCCTAGTGATAGATCGCCATCAGCCCCGGCTGAATTTTCTGGAGCAACCGCGCCATTCAGTTGTCATCTATCCGGCTTTCGAGCCTGTCCTTTTCCTAAGAGAAACCTTTTCCTGAAGAAGTGTAATTCTGCATCCACATATCGGCAACAAGATGCTCGATGAGCTCGAATGTGCATTCGAACTGAATTATAAAGGGAGAAGAAATGCTTATGCTTATGCTCAGGCAGACGTGGTCGGTGGTTCTTTGATAGGCAGATTCCATTCCAGATCCCAGTATAAAAAAAAACACGTGTTTCTTTGGCAGAAAAAATGCATTCGATGTTGCACCGTTTTCTCATCTGGAGAAAAGGATACAGGCATTCGAACCTGTGTTCTGTTCTCACGTCATGCTCTACTCTGCTTTGTCTGACAGCGTCGTTGTTGACAGATTGCTGAGGTCGGGGAGCTGTCGGAGCTGTTCATGTGGAGAGGGGAGGTGCCCAAGGGCCTGCCCGGGTGGAAGGAGGCGGAGAAGGAGCACCTCGGCGAGGAGCTCTCCGACGTGCTGCTCTACCTGATCAGGCTCTCCGACATGTGCGGCGTCGACCTCGGGGACGCCGCCACCAGGAAGATCGTCAAGAACGCCGTCAAGTACCCGGCGCCGTCGAAGAGCACCTAAAGACGATCTGCAGGCACGCCGTGTGCTCTCGTTCGATGCGTTTTTTTTTATATTTTTTTTGTCAGTACCTGCATGAACTCATGCCGCAGGATTTTATGTTGGCGAGAAACAGAGAGAACTCCGTTTATCGAAAAAGCAAGCGAGACTATGTTTTTAGCTGATAGCTGTTTGCAGTAATGATTATGGTTGCGTTCTTTTTAACAAGCGTGACAATTCAACTGATAATAACACCTCAGATAAATTATGATAATAATAAATGGCCTATTAGCTCAGCTGGTTAGAGCGTCGTGCTAATAACGCGAAGGTCGCATGTTCGAGACCTGCATGGGCCAATGTTTTTTAAGTTTATTTTTTCTTTTCAGACTCGGCTAAAGTATAATCCAAAATTTCCCCATGCCTCGGCCTTCCTATCCAAACCCATCGTCTCAAACTGGCCCATCATCCCTCTGGGCCAAATAAAAATAATGGGCTAAAATTTCCCCATGTCTTAGCCTTTTTCTACGAGAACCCACACGCTGCTTCCATAGTTCCATCCCAGCTCATTGCTGTGTTGAATGGGCCCTCGAAGCCGCACCCATCGCCGATTCGCCGGTCGACCACCAGCAAGGTAATCCGAACTTGATGCCGGACAAATCAAATCGAATCCACCGAGACCAGCTAAGCAAGCGTCGCCTTTCAGCCGCCGCGCGCAGCCGTGGGGACTCCGGGGCCGGAGGCGGAGACCCTGCAACTGCAAGATCGATCGATCGACCAAACCGGTGACGAATTCCAGATGCGTTCGATTAGCCGGGAAGAACGCCATGGTCTGGATGGCTGGATCGGCAGGCAGGAGGACTGATACACAGCTAGCTAGCCAATGGCGCGTACCGATCGATCGATCGGTCTCGGTCTTCGCGCGCATCCATCTGTCATGCATCATTGCAGGTATCGATCGGTCTGCAGGTTGGGAGGCCTGTTCCTTCCCAGGGGGTACTGGCTCGGTAGGCAGCTAGCTGTAGGATTATCGATCCCTCGTCTTCTTCTAACAAGAACCGGAAGATCACAGCTAGCGATCTTGACAAGATTCATGGGCTGCCGTGCACGCCGTTGCTGGCGATCGATCGATCACGATGATCTATCTCAGGTACATACGTTCGCTGCCCCCTGCCCCTGGTACGTGGTACTGGCCTAGTCGTATCTGAAACCCTTTGGAGGTAGGAATGCTAAACCTGATTGGGCGAATGGTGTTCAGAGATCAGTACAGTTGAGCCGGAAATTTGGGTGCATTCGGTCATGGCCGGATCTCCATGTATCTGAAACCGAACCCAAACCGGTCAGCAATGTCGTCGTTTCCTGAACAGCGCAGGCCACACCACGCACCAAAAGGAGCTTATCAAGACACAAAGTACACGACGCGTGAGCCCCAAGTTGGCCGCGAAAGATACGTGGTGGCACGCGTGGGTTCATGCATGCACGGATGCATCCAAAATTCCAAATGTTCTACTTTCAGGGACATGTTCACGGTAGTTATCCTACAGTGTCAGTGGAAGGCCTCTCTCCACACTCGCATGCCAATTATATTACCTTCACACAAACCTAATTTGGTTGCTTATTGTTCCCTTAAACTAGCTAGCGATCTGCATTGGTCCTACTGATTTTATCGTTTGGGATGGAGACGATGGCCAGATCGATCCAATTCTCCAAGGGCAGTGGGGGCAGCACGAGATGTATCCCAACCCGTGAATCAGCCTGCTGCCACTCATGCATCATCTGTAGCTTGCCAAGTTGGAACCCGAGAGGGTATATCGCCAACTTGTTTCGCATGATCAGAGTGCATCAGAAGAAATTCTCCGTGAAGCCCTACACGAGTAAAATAATACGGTAGCTTGGTATTCTCGTTAATCTCGCGAATTAATTTATACCATTATTGGGGATCGATACACGCTTGAGTATACATCTCTAATTCCATGGCCTGCGTCGGACCGACGTCGCGCCGTCGCAATGATTGTTTATGCACAATTGCAGCCGACGATTAGATCGGCCGTGGGGCGAACTCGGAAGCAATAGATCCTCCCGTCTAATCGTCTCTCTCTCTCTCTCTCTCTCTCTCTCTTCCGTCGCGGAATCATCTCTGCTAATTTGTCGCGTAATCCTCCGCTCAACCCGGTTTCAGAGAGAGGGTTAATTTATCCCCTCTCCTTTTCAGGTTCTCATCATCCTCGATCTCCTGCTGTTCGTTCCAATCATGCGCTCCATGTAGGAATAGCTAATAACTAGCCATGGTTAATTAAATTTGTGTTAATTAAGCCCTGTGTCGTGATCGGGAAGAAGATCTCGCGGCACGATCTCCGGTGAGCGGTGACAGCTGAAAAAAAAAAACTCTGCAGTTCACACGCTTGAAGTCCGGTGTATGTCTGCAAGCATTTGCCGGTGACCATCCCTTGACCAAAAACTCGACGTGAAATAAACACTAGAAGAAAGAGAAGCAGCAGTACTTGAGATCTTAGTACAAGCTAATTAATTAGCTGGCAGAAGAAACGGTGCAGTGAAGCTGGCCAAGGACAAGCTGAGCTCGATGCTTCGTACTCAGAACTGTAGCTGCGTCTCTTTCAGGAGAGTAGAGAGTGACATCAGAGCTGATGCTGGCCCTCTAGCATGAGAACATTTGGCGCGAAAACAGGACCAGCTGTGAGTCTGTGACGTGATAACGAGGCCGTTGTTTGTTGTGTAGGCAAGCTGCTGCCAGCCCGCGTATCTGCATCGCAATGTGTCGTTGATGTCGTTGTGGCCGATCGAGTTGTTGCTTTCAGAGATAAGACCCCCGAGAACAAAGGGGGCCAGCTTAATCCAAGCGTTCAAATGATTATGACCCACAAAATTTGACAATTCTACCGTGTTGAAAAGGCTAATCTTTTACTGATGGGATGTCTCATTATAATTGTCGCCTTAAATGCATGGACGCTAGTACGTAAAAGATCTTGTTTGGGTATTACTAGTCTTTTATATATATATATATATATATATATATATATATATATATAAAGCTGGCATGGACCCCAAAGATCTTTGTAAGGAAATAATGGGCACTAGTAACATCATGTATACTTTCAGAGTGTCGTTGGTCCTGACGGTTTCCGATCGATTTTCACTTCTTAAGATGTCAGATGTGTGACTTCAGTATCTTCGATCAGGATCAGTTGGTTAAAAATCTCCAGAGCACAACGCGCTGTCGAGTGGCCGAAAAAGGCGAAAAGATATCCGTCACGCGTGGCGCATCCGCGCATGTTTAACATCAAATAATCTCACGACTAACTTCATTATGTCAGCGCCATTCATGTTAATTTTTGACCTCATATGCTTTCAGGCAGGGCCCGACAGTTGCAACAACATCCTTACATATTATAGTTTTTTTTATCATCCTTAAAAATACTTGAAGATAATATATTTTCGATGTAAAAGTTAAGTATTATAATTTTACACTAAAACTTTTTTATGTATGAATGTATCTTTTCCGCCGTGATATTCTTGTTTGCGCCGTTTCATAGCTAGCTTAATTATTTCGTACGAGGAAGCTATAGGGTACGTTCGAACCTGCCTGCTGGTTTAAAAAACGTATTAATGGAAAACGAGACGTAAGGCTAGTTCGAACGCAGCCATAATATATTGTGATCGCCTGATGGTATATACGAACTGAGAAAGCTGTCAGATTCAACGCGGCCAAGAGCCCAAGATCGATGGCTCTCGCGCGCCATTCGCCACGGTGAGATCAACCCCTCGCTGTTCCATCGATCGCTCGCTAGTGCAGGTGGCCTGGACCTAGACAGATCGCACGTACGTACCAATCCGAAACCGGACACCGGAGGCTAAAAATCCAAGGGGGGCCCCGCGCGCGCGCCCGGCTGGCTGCGTGCTATCTTTGGTTGCCGCAAGGAAGAGAGCACGGAGCCGTCACTCCTTGGCCAAATACTTGCCACGACACGCGCGCAGCCGCTCCTACGCACCACGCCTAACGCCTCCATCCTAATCGCCCTCGATGCCACGTCCGCGGACTGCGCGCGCGCTAGCTCGCTCGCTCGATCGATCCAGATGGCAGTGGCACCGCGGTCGCACGCACGCTGCACGCACCGGGGGAAAATATGGTTGAACAAAAAGACAAACGATAGGTTTATAAAAAAAATAATTTATAAATAATATATATATGATTTCAGTGATTTAAAAATAAAGACTGAAAAAATAAATTATGATGAAAAATTAAAATCATTAAAAATTCGAATTTTGTTTAGTAAGTATAAGAAGAAATAAAAAGATAACGACGCCGGTTAACGTTAATCATGCAAGCATAGAGCAACCCCCTGGGGCGACTCAGCGTGGTAGTAGTGTAGTACGTGTGGCGCAGCGCGCTTTCCGGCCAATTATTAATGCGTGTTCCGCCGCCGCCGTCGTCGTCGACGACGTAAGCGCGCTTGTGTGGACGTTGCTAATTTGCTCTTCCTTCCCCCGTCTGGCCAGCGAACTGCAGAACGCGGGAACGGCAGCGAAAGCTAGAGCGAGCAGATAAGGTGGCGCAGGCGCAGGCGCAGCTGCTGGCCAGCTCGCCGTCGTACGTACGTCGCTGTCGATCAGGGTATATCCAGTGCCGGGCCCGGCCAGCACGCGCGCGCGTGCATGGCCGCGGCTGCATATATGCCATGCGAAATGGATCCCAGTAGACATATCGATCGGCGAACGCGAGCGCGCAGACATTGATCGCCCCGGTGGAGGATCATATCCTCTGCCTTATCATGGCAGCGTGTGTCGATACATATACTGGTATTCGGGTCAGTAGATAAATGGGATCCGTATGTTAGTTATTGTAATTTATACTCATTTAAATCCTTTAAAAAAAATGTAGTGGGCCAGTTGGCCACCCCACCTACCCCGTTATAAAGATTACAAATTTTTCATTGAACTTATTAATAGTAAGAAACAATCAAACCTAAATAGATAGCTAGATATAAGGTGAATATTCTCTAGAAAAAGAGCAATTTTACTATTTCTAAGAAGATAACGGGAGAAACTTACCAAAGAATGGAAAAAATGATCATAGCAGTGTCTTTCCGTGGATAGCGATGTGAGCCTCGCGTACGTCGATCGTCCGTTCGCATGGTGCGGTAGCTCCCATGCATGCTGCACGCTTGGCTTGGCCTGCCAACTTAGTGATGAGCTAGCTGCTCAACTCAAATTATTAACTTGTGCTAAGTTATGTATCGGCAGCTAGCTAGCTAGCTTAAGGAAAATGGATTCATGGAGCTGCTAGCTTAGCTTGTCCGATCGACCTGTGCGTTTCCTTTTCGTGATCAACAATGGCTCGTTAGTGTAAGCACAGCTAGCTCATTTCTGGAAGCAGTAGTTTAATAATTGACATGAACCGGCTACAGAGTTTTAATCCGATCCGATCTCGCTACCGCTCTTGGTATTATGGTATAGGACAATAATAAGAACTAGCAACAAGGAGCCCAGGTCTTAAAAAAAATGACTACTTGCACGAGTCAGCAGCCATCAACCTACGTAGTACCAAGTATTTGTAGCTAAGATCCGAGTTGTTGTTATTGTTGTTGTGTTGTCTTGTTACAGGACTGCAAGGCTGAAAAGGTAAGGTATTATCCGGCCTAACAGTATCCATGAATACACACATGTGAATCTAAAATTTGGAGGATCGGAATGTGTGATTGCTTTCACATGCTACAAGTCTGCAACCATATAATCCAACATAAATAATTGAGCATTTTTCTCATCTTTGTGAAGTACCAAGAGATATCAAATTTTACATAAAAACAGTGGTACCTCCTGGTACCTTCTCAAGGATGTAAAATTGCTCTAAATAATTAATAGTATGCTTTGTTTGTATTTTGTTGTAATCAATCTAATTAAGGCACCAATAAACAGATCAATTTTTTTAATACTAACTAAATGCCCGCGCTTTTCTACGGATAGTTCTCCACAAAATGTGTGGCATGTCCTTTTTTAGAAATATTCAACTTAATTTTATTTTATATGTCCCTATCCATTTAGATTTGGTTGTTTCTTAATATTAAAAAATCAATGGGATAATTTGCAAAATTTACAATAGGAGTTGATGGGGTGACCAATGATGAGGTCATAGATTCACCGTCACTCATTTTCAATGAGTACATATGCAAGCCAAGCCAAGTGAAAATCATAGTACTTTAGAAATGCCAAATGACATCATTCAGTAGAGCTGGAAAAATGCCCCCTAACCTTGATGATGTAGTCATTTTTATGGGAAATTTATAATTTGAGATATACTATTTTTATTCTATATTATAAAATTTTTTGGTCTTATATTGATCAATGTATACGTGTTATAAATGTGTTTAGTATATATATTTATATAAACTTAACTATGTAATATCTTATAATATAAAACCGAGTTACCAGTAGTAGATTTTCAGTGTAAATCTAGTAACTCAAAGTACTAAGATATAGTACCAAATTTTACATGACATTTTCAAGACGTATGATCGTTATGTTTTTTATATGATCTGAAAAGTTAAAAAGACAACAAAATTTTTTAAAGACAAATCCACATGTACTATTTACATTTCAAACTAAGTATTTTAATATTTTTATCTACTTATCGGTTTCAAAGCTTTAAAAATAGAAAAGGTCATGGGGAAGTGTTGACCAGTGCTCAATATTCAGTAATCTGGATTGAATATATGATGCGGGGACCCGATCGATTCAAATCATAATTTGCTATAAGTTCCTTTCTAATTGTGTTTCTCTGTCTGTATCTCTCTGCTGTACGGCCAAGCTAACCGTTATAATTTCATTTGTGTCATGTTTCCATCATTTTGCATTTACTTAAGTATGCCTTCTACATCAATTTTCCAGATCGCACAATTATCGGTTGACTATTTGATTTTGCTTTTAGATAACTATGACTTAATTGTGGCTCCATCTGATTAATTATTGTCTCCTTTTCTCGTCAATCTAATTAAAATTTTAGTATGGACAGTGCCCTAATCAATAATGATAATGGCACAAATTCTACTTCTTGAAAGGGATGACGAACAAGAACGTTGTACTGATGTACTTGAATCATTGTAGTTGGGCAGAGTAGATACGAACAACACAGAACACACGCATATGCAACCCAATCAACTTTTATTCTTGATTGCTTGGGGGGGGGGGGGGGTCTGATTATTGGTTCAATGAATTCTTGTTGTAATTATAAACCACAAGAAAAGTGGCAAGTGGTTACTCAATGAGTACACTCGAAATGCCCAAAGACTACCTGGAATAAGTGCCCTACGTCAAATCTGTAAGGTTCAACGAATTTGTACTTTTTTTCAACAAAAAGCCCTGTTCACCGATTATGCATCTACTCGCCCAAAGTACTATACCCAGCGCACGCATGACATCACGTCTATATGCATTTTATTTTTATAATAATTGACGCACCGGAAAAATTAATTTTGTTGATTAGGACTATTGTGTGAACTTGGGCGAACGATCGATTACTGTTAGTTAACCCATTCCGCACGTAACGTGGACCATGCATATATCAGTATATGCATGCATTCATCCTCTCTGTTTCCGTATATGCATGCATTCTTATTTAGACGATATAGCACGATTGATATACTTTACATCTCCTAGCACATGCTAAAAAGACAGAGACTAACTATGATTCCGGCCCTTGCCCTTGTTATATATTGCCACCGTCTCTAAATGTCTGACGCCGTTGACTTTTTTATACACATTTGACTATTCGTCTTATTTAATTTTTTTATCAAATATGTAAAGTTATATATATACACATAAAAATATATTTAACGATAGATAAAATGAAGTAAAAAATAATTAATAATTCTAAAATTTTTTGAATAAGACGAATAGTCAAACATGTATAAAAAGAACAATTTTACCATCTTTGAGGAGGTACCAAGAGGTATCACCGTTTTTTTAATAAAATTTGGTACCTCTTGGTACCTTAGGTACTAGAAGGTATCAAATTTTATATAGAAAAGAGTGGTACCGTATTGTACCTCCTTAAAGATGGGAAAAAAACTAATATAAAAAAGTCAATGACGTTAAATATTTAGGGATGGAGGGAGTATGAATCATCTATTGAAAGCAAACTCACGCTCATGTGTGTAGAATTAATTGATGGACACTAGGATTTGAAGCATCGTTAGTGTAAGATCAAGATCTATAAGTTTTGACGCTGAACAATTAGCGGTTCGTGATATATTTTGAATAAGTGTTTTTATGATATGCTGGACTTCGCGGTCAAACCGCCGGTACGTGGATGGTCAGACCGTCAAGTCTGACCAACAGTTTCGGTTTTAGATAATCTTTTCTATTTTTATTGATTTGACTTCTAAATAGTTTCTATACGTATACATACTATTGTTATGCTAATGTGAGTCAAGTTGGGTAAACTTGTACTCAAAATATAGTTTCTTTATTGTTGTATGTGTAGGTATTACTTGAGACCTTAGGATCGAGACTATTGCTGGTGATGGATCGGAGCTGGCTAGGGAGTAGTTGATGTCCAGGGATTATGAGATCATGCGGGATACCAAAGTGCCATAGGATAATGCACGTGGTGATAAAGTTTTCATATGGCATACAAGAGGGATTGTGTGCGTATGGTAATGTGAAGTTGAATTTGGACATGGAAAAATTAGTTACATTAGAGATAAAGATAGGTTGGATACGGTTAAGGAAAGATTTCTCACCATATTGGGAGTCATAATTCATGCCAAATACGTGGGCTTTGCACAACCACGTTGAAGGTATAAATAGGTATCGAAGTGTATGCCCCTGAGGTGCTTTTTGGTAAGATTTAGATGAGAGAAAATTAGGGTTCTAGCCTATATTTCGTTAGGTCTAAAGTTTTGAGAGGTGTGCTATTGGTGCACTTTGTAAACGCTGGTTGATACAATAAAATAGAGACTTTCAATCTACATCTTTGAGTTTCGTCGAGTTGTGTTTTTACAAGATCTCGACGGTCTAATCACAAGCAATGTGGTGGTCGGACCAAAGGGTAAGCGACAGACCAACCGGAGTATAATCGGTAGTCTGATCGGTAGATCAACAACAATCGGACAAGTGGCTAGTGGGTGGTCAGACTGGTGGTGTCCAGTGAGCAGTCAAACCGGCAATATACAAATACTTCAGTGGGTCTTTAGTCTGAGGTAAATCTTTTAATTCCGCAAAAAAATGGATTTGTTATATACTTGTCATTCACCCCTCTTTGTAGGGCTTCGATCTTCTTTTACAAGAAAGGTACAATCTCCATATTTGTGTTGATATATGTTGATGACATCATTGTTGCTAGTTCTTGTGAAAAAGCAACTTCGGCATTACTTCAAGATTTGAAAGAAGAATTTGCCCTTAAGGATCTTGGTGCGTTGCACTATTTATTGGGCATAGAAGTTAATAAAGTTCATGATGGAATTATCTTGACTCAAGAGAAGTATGCTACTGATCTGTTAAAACGTGTCGGCATGCATGGCTGCAAGGAGATCAATACACCATTATCAGCAACAGATAAATTATTGGCGAAAGAAGGTGAGCCTCTAGGTGCGGAGGACTCTACAAGGTATCGAAGTATTGTTGGTGCGTTACAGTACTTGACATTGACCAGACCGGATATAGCTTTTCCGGTAAATAAAGTTTGCCAATATCTACATGCTCCCACAGACACCATCTATAGAACTTGAATGACAATACACCTTTATATTCTAGCTAAGTTAAATCCTGTTTTGCGTAGAACCATGTATTGATAGTATCAAGATATAATTTTATGGTCTATAAGAACATATAAAGAGATGTTATATGAATTGAAGAAACTTTTTATGGTCCCTAAAAAACTACCTCGAGTAACAAATTTTTAATGTAAACTTTTTTTAACTACATGTACTAGTCATCAAAGATAATGAAGTTTTATACTAGAAAGTGATACTTCAATATATCTTTTAAATATGATAAAATTATCCAAAATGTAATGCTTACGTGTAAAATAAGATACCAGTAACTACATTACAATATATCTCAGTATCATCTAAGTACTTTAGGGGGTGATTTCCTAGAAAAGGCCAAACAATATATTTGCAAACAAAAAATAATTTTTGAATATAATTTTTATATGTGTATTCTCAGCAACCTAAGCCGAGGCTGAAAAATAAACTTTGACGAAAAAAAATCCTAAAATCAGTTCAAATTTTGGCTTATAAATATAAGCAGAAGCGAAAAGACGTGCGTACAAGTAACCCAATATCCTAATAACTTTTCAGTGGGACCATATGAGTCATGCATCAACCATTGTCTTTTTTTTTTCACTAATATTCAGTTTTTTCTATCACTTGGCACTGCCTGGTTACATTTTTTTTGGAGATGTTTCAGGTTAAGTTTTGAACAACAATTACTTCTTAAATTGTTAGATTGGATATAAAAAACCTTTCATTTTTAATAAGTCAATTTGCAAACAAAAATCAGTGTGTTATGTGCAAGATTTATACCAAATTTAATTTTGGGGGATCATGTTGGATATTGGATTGAAATGACTATTTTAAAACATGGTGCCAATAGATATTACTCACATACATGTGTTCTTTTGGTAGAATTTTAGTGAGGCTAGGTTGCGTTCTTTTCTTTGATTATTCTTAGATTTTTACTCGGTTTTCCACACACACTTTCAAACTACTAAATAGGGTATTTTTCTGTAAAATATTTTTACGTAGAGATTCGTCATCTTACATTTTCCAAAATAATTTTTTGACGTTATAATAGCTAATTCCATCATTTACACCAACAAATAACTATAAAAACAGATAATATTTCATCGATCTCTTATTTTTGGCTGGAAAAGAACACAGCCTAGGTCGCTAGCTAGTGATGTATTGTTGATATCTATATCTTTGTTTGTGCGTGTGTGCTGGGAGATGCATTATGAGTCTTCTCTACAATCGGAAAAAGAGAAAAAAAAAATGATGATGTTTTTAATCTGTTGCACAAGACCACAGTCCACAGTGTTGCCTCCATCGTTACGAAACAATGGCTAATTATTACTCCCGAGTCCTCATCTTACCTGGCCTATTATACCAAGAAAAACATCTAGATGTGCACATCAAACCGACGCATGATTCGCAAATCCCCGGTCCCACCGTAGTACACTACAACTGCATTATTTATGTGTTAGACAAAAAGCTTGTGCAGCCCTCACACACGCACACTCACATATGGGGGCGATCACGTCGCCGTCTTCGTCGTCCCTAATCGTACGTGATCGAACAACCTTAAAAGGACATCCTCTTTTTCCCATCCAATTAATTTGCGCTTTAATTTCCTTCCCATAGCTCTATCTCTGAAGACTTTATTTTAGGAAATTTGCTTTGGTCCAACAAAAAGTACCGATCTAACTGAGTAGTAGGATGTGCACTGTTAGATTCAACGATCAGAAATGATTTGTTACCGCGAGATACCGGTAACTCGAGATACTTT
The DNA here is from genome assembly GCF_000231095.2 of Oryza brachyantha. NCBI lineage: Eukaryota > Viridiplantae > Streptophyta > Magnoliopsida > Poales > Poaceae > Oryza > Oryza brachyantha. The sequence continues at coordinate 14,259,345 of NC_023166.2, forward strand.
TTGTTGGACCGAAGCAAATCTCTATTTTAGACAATATTTGTAAATTTCCTACTAGTTTTTCTATTTTGTAGGGATGTTAGTTAAATGATAGTGTTGGTGACATATTTATATTTTTCTAGTGGCAGTTCTGTAATAATGATTTCTTGCGAAGATTGCACCAACGATTTAAATCAATGATAAATTTACGATTGCCATTTGTTTGTTTAGGATTCAACGTCCCTCGTTAACATGAAAGTACTATGCGTTGATGAGTAAGAAGTATTGAAACGCTAAAACTCCTGATCTACAGACGAGAGTAGGCAGAGTGAGATAAAAATAAATTTATTTTGAGATAAATATTGGAGGACAGAACTGGAGCATTGTGAGACAGGTGCACCAAGCCACCAACGTAATGTACGTATTTCTTAACAATGTTTGAAATTCTGGTATCCCTGACGTAAATGTGCAAAACAAAATTGCAATTTGCAAACCAAGTTTCTTATGGAGTTTTTTACCGTCCTAGAAAAATTACTTTGAGGTACCATATTTTTTATCGTAAAATCTTAATTGATACCTCTAAATATTAAATAGTTAGATGTATTAAAATTTTACGCTAAGGATTAGATACAGATCTTTTTCCACTCAAGATATTGCGTGGAAAATTTTTCATTCTTTATATATCTATCCAATGCAACACTTTAATTGATATTGAGCTACGTATCAATGCATCACGTAGCTCTATCCCGAAATAAGTGGCATCATAATAATGCTTACGTTTTAACAAATAGCTCGACAGAAAGATAACTTAGGAAAACCAGTGTTCCATGCAGCAGGATGCAGCACGCGCCGTTCATATCGCCTCTTCTGGGGATCGCATGATTGGTAACCAATCATGGATAGCTTGTGGAACTTGGCCTCTTCGATAGCGCGCACCCGAATTCCCCGATCGAGCTAGGTAGCACGATAGTCGCAACATGTCGATCGGGTCGACAGTGTTCACTCGAATCTTTCACCTAAGTTTTTTTCCCCTCAAACACGCAAAAGACTTACATATCAATATATTGAAAAAATATTGATAAATAACGCAACAAGACCAGATCAGCCTACTGCAGGGACCCCAAAAGAAACGGAGCTAGAACTAACTTAGAACCCTATGAAACTAAGGAACTAACTCAACACCAAGAGCGAGGAGGAGAGGGCAGACAACACTACTCTCCCAAAAAGCCACCTAGGGGTGGACAGAAAGCTCGTGACTCGTTAGCTCACTTAACTCGTGATAAACTCGGCTCAGCTCGTTTTATTTTTCTAACGAGCCAAGCTGGCTCACGAGCCTTAACGAGCTAGACCAAAGACGCGCGAGTCGCTACCGTTCGTCGATTCCATCTTGAAATGCATGTGTTCAGTACTTCATAGGTTCATTATGTGATTTATTGGTTCAAACTTTAATATTTAGATACAATTTTATATGATTTACATGTTTGAACTAAACCTTTGATTGCATGATCTATTGAAAAATTGTTTAGGTTAACTTTTCATGTATTGACTCACAAGTCTAATGAGCTAGCTCGAGCTTTACAACGAGCCGAACTGGGTTTTTAGCTCGTTACGATAAAGAGCTATAACGAGCTAGATTGAGCCAAATCGAACCGGCTCGTTATCCACCCCTAAAGTTACCAAAGGCCGCCACAGGAGATACACAGGCTAGGTGGTTCGCTACAGGAGATAGCTACCCTCTTCGTCATACCGTACGATAGCTTGGCTATGTGATTAGATTCATTTATATATTACTACCTTTATTTTATATTGTAAGACTTTCTAGCCTGATGTAAATTCATCAACTGACGAATGTATTACATATATATATATATATATATATATATATATATATATATATATATATATATATATATATATATTCATTAGCATACATATGAATCAAGTCAAGATTAGAAAGTCTTATATTATAAAATGGATGGAGTAATATATGTTATTTATACGTATACCTAAAATTATTAATATTTCTATAAGTCTAGCTATAATATAAAATCATTTTTCTCATCCCTGAGAAGTTAGCAGGAGATACCACCGTTTTCTATATAAAATTTGATATCTTTTAGTAAGGTACCAAATTTTACATACAAAACAGTTATATCTCATAGTACCTACTCAGAAATAGGAAAAATGCTCGTAATATAAAGTCTGGTATTTAAAACAGGGCACTTAGACAGAGAGTAGAGAGAGACTGCACGGCCGCTACTGTGCCGCGCGCTCGCCCGCCGATTAGGGGAGCTGGGACCTGGGAGCGGCGCGCGCACAAGTACTGTTCCATGACGCGGCATGGACATCGAGCTTTCCACAGTGTCTACTGGCCTTAGCCCTTAGCTAGCGCGAGCGAGCTTTCGTTTCCCAGTAAGCTAGCTAGCTTGGCCCCTCTCGCCGGCGCCTCTCTATAAAAAGGACTCGATCGAGAGCTCCAGCCACTCTCATGATTTACATCTATATCTGTTTATCTCTCGTGTGTGCTCGATCCGGTGCCTCATCGCCATCTCTGTAAAATTCTGTAGCCAAAATTAAAGATCTTAGTTATTGCCGGTAGCTAGCTAGCTGCTTGGCTGGTTTCTGTATAGGTAGCTTATTAATTGGGAGGATTAATTAGTTGTTGTGTTACCTCTGAGCTCGATCTGGTCAGCTGGTTAATTTGCATCGACGTCGTCGTCTGGCCGGCCGGGAGGGAGGGATCGGAGGGATCGATGGGTCTGAGGGAGATTGAGTCGACATTGCCGCCGGGGTTCAGGTTCTACCCGAGCGACGAGGAGCTGGTCTGCCACTACCTACACAAGAAGGTGACCAACGAGCGCGCCTCGCAGGGGACGCTGGTGGAGGTCGACCTCCATGCTCGCGAGCCATGGGAGCTTCCCGGTGAGTCATGAATATATATCCTGCTGCATGTGTTGTTACTTGATTAATTCATCCATCTGTCTCTCGATCTCCCCCTCGATCTCTTGCACACATGCTGTTTTATCGTCTGAAGTAGCTCGGATTAGATAGATCGTAGACGAGATTGTGAAGATCGAGATGATTGCGAGAAACAGCAAAAATACAGAGACCTATAACTAAACCATTCATGTGATTTTTCTTCATGACCGAGATGCGACCTGGATATTAGGGCTAGCAGATTGATTAGCATGTTCTTGTTCCTTGAAATGATATGCAAAAGTTAGGTGTGCCCCTTTGGTAGCAGCACGTATCAACCAGAAAAGAACTATCTATGATCGAAGAACTTTGTGGTATACTATTGTTGAATTATTTTAACATGGATGAATCCTAAAAGATTCGATTTCTGTCAAGTTAATGGCCTATACCTCCATAATTAGTCACGGAATAATCCACAATAATTTCGTCCAATAATACATTAACTGATCCGAAAGCAAAGTGTTGTACTCCTCGTCTCGCCATCTTGATGACGACTCCGATCCTGTCTGTTTCTTTGCTACGTCACATGAGTAACAGTTCATGCCGTTGTTTGTTTTCTTTTTCTGAAACATCAGCCCCTTTTCCTTCAGAAATTAGTTTGAGCACTTTACGGCCGTGAATCAAAACCCTTCTTGCTGTACCATCAGAAATTAGTTTCACATCATGTGCAAAGGCCATGAATGATTAACCCTAAAATATCTTCTCTAATATGCAGACGTCGCGAAGCTGACGGCGAGCGAGTGGTACTTCTTCAGCTTCAGGGACCGCAAGTACGCGACGGGTTCGCGCACGAACCGCGCCACCAAGACGGGCTACTGGAAGGCCACCGGCAAGGACCGCGAGGTGCGCAGCCCGGCCACGCGCGCCGTCGTCGGCATGAGGAAGACGCTCGTCTTCTACCAGGGCCGCGCCCCCAACGGCGTCAAGTCCGGCTGGGTCATGCACGAGTTCCGCCTCGACTCGCCGCATTCTCCACCGAAGGTATAGCGCTCGCGCGGCAATGCGATTTGCATGCTCCTGCACACTAGCTAGCTAGCTAAAACGTCCGTGCCATGCCGTGCCGTTGCTAACTTTGGACCGATGCGCATGCGCTGCTGCGTGGCGCACTACGTGCGGCGTTGATCTGCAGGAGGACTGGGTGCTCTGCAGAGTGTTTCAGAAGAGCAAGGGAGACGGCGAGCAAGAAAACGCCACCAGCGCGGCCTCGCCGGCGACCTTCGCTGGCTCGTCGCGGGTGGCGGCTGCGCCGGACGTCCGAGCCGCTTACAGCGACCAGACAGGCTCGTCGACGGGATTCGCGCCAAGGCAGAGCGAGATACTCGACAGCTCAAACCATCAGTTGCTGAACTTGGCCATGTTCCAGTGCAACTCGGTTCTTGACCATTTCCCGCAGGAGGTGAGCAGCTCGCCGATGATGGGGCTAGGGTCCATCGGAATTGGGGATGATCAATACGGCTTCTTCTACGACGTCGGCTTCGAGGAGACGGCGAACCTCGGAGCGGGCATGAGGTTCCCGCAAGGGTGGAGTTGATGCCCGGTCGATTGTGCAGTGAGATCATCGCGACAGCATTTGTGAAGGAAAAAAAATGATTGAATTGATTCCATTGATACGGTTTCTTCCCCAAGAAATAAAATATTGCTACTGTAGGTAGTGTTTGGTTTAAATTGCAGCCTGCATGAGATGGTTCGGTCAATTTGAATTGTATATATAGTGTGTGGAGTCAAAAGGTATTGCTCTACTCTTATGTAAGTTGATACAATCCATCACCCCAAGTTCCGGTTCATAGATCAAACGATCTCTGAGCTATCAGACTGGATTTGTTATTACAAACTAATGGCATTTCCATTGATCAAAATAGTCTGTTTTCACTCTACATGCTATATATGCCATGCTTGAATTTTCTGATTTTCAAAGTGCTCACGAGATCATCAGTAGCTACATGCTAATGTGCGACGAAAAGTCCTTTGTGGAAACTCGGAGGCATCGGTTATATATGTGGCGAAAAGCTGGTCCGCGTCGTTTAATAAGATTAGGGGCAGATTAGAGGCTGTTTGGTTGCTGCCCTCACATGAAGTTGCAGGACTAGATGTGAGCCGGAGGCTTGCCTCAATATTGTTTGATTGGTATCTTGATCTCATTTCATCCATGCATGTCCTGAGCTCGATTTCGGTTGCCTGAGCAGTAAGCAGCAGCAACGGCTTGATAATTACTACTCCATGTTTCAAGTTATAAAACTTTAATTATAGCTTTGTCTAGATTCATTTAATGATTAATGGTTTATATATGTGTTTAAATTCATTAACATTTATATGAATCTAGATAATGCTAAAATATCATGCATGGTAAAATGGATACAATATTAATTATCGTATTATGCGCTTCTCTCACTTTTCTATTCATATATGTCAGTCTCTTTTTTCGAATAAAGTTGCATATGACTACTACTAAGTAAAGCGGATTAGGACGGATTATTTTGACAAAAATGGTTTGAACCAATTTTCTCATGTAAATTGAGGTAAGTCATTAGCACACGATTAAGTACTTCTTCAAACATATCTATGAAACTTATTAAGTACGTCATCAGTAAAAACCTATTATGGTACTCTCTCAGGCTCATGTCATCAACCAAACAAGTTTTACTCATGCATCCAACGTCATAAATAACTCATAAAAATCACATGAAACTCTTAGTATCACATTGGCATCAACCAAACATGCCCTAGCACAATATATTAAGCTTCCATTTAGGTTGTGTGCTTGTGTTCAGGGAGAGGGTTGGGATTTGGGAGCTTCTCCCCTAAATAGCACGAAAAAGGAAGTGGTAGGTTAGAACATAATTATTTAAGTATTAGTTGAAAATTAAAAAAATAGATAATATAATTTTTAAAACAACTTTTCTATATATTTTTTAAAATATTCTTTAGCAGCTTGAAAGACATGTGCATGAAAACGGATGAGTAGAAGTTGGAAAAAAGGAGAAAATAACACAGCTTAATAGTAGAAGCTAGAAAGTTCCAAAGCAAAGCTTGAATTTTCCAAATACAAAACATGGTTGTCAAATGAGAATCAATCAGCTGGATAGTAGCTAGCTAGCTAGTAGCTATCTACTGCCATCGATCTCTGCCTCTTGATCAGGCCAAACTGCCAGGCTATCATGAATTGGAATCTAGAACTCTTGATGTATATAGGAGACAATACGTCTTCTTTCATGTGTTCGTCTGTGTCTTCTTGACATATGCATGTACATACAGTATTAGAACGAAAAATCCTATCCAATTCTAGCCTAGTTGGCATCTCCAAGTATACGCATATTTACCTTAATCTTTTTTCTTTCCTTATTTTTATAAGGCAAAATTTAAATTAATTTTGGTGGTTTTTCGCCATAGTTGATTTTTCGGTCTTTGTTTTTTAAAATAAGAAGACATGTATAAAAAATTTATTTATAAATTATTTTTCGTTTATAAAAATATAATTGACGTTTTCCATGTAGAAGTCATAATATCGGCCCCTATATCTAGATCGATGGATGTGCGTACATCAAGTCCAAGTTGGCATGCATTGCACTGGATGTTATCTCGATATAATTCTGGGCCCTAGAAAATGGGGAATGCAGTCTTTCATCTTATTTTTTCGCTTGTGCATATGTTTATAAGTCAAAATTTAAATATTAAACTTTAATTTGGAGTTTATTTTTAGTGTTTTTCACTGAAGTTTATTTTACAACTTTGGCTTTTAGATCACTGTGAATACATATATATAAAATGTTTATTCACAAAATATTTTTTATTTTATACCGTTTGGCTTTTGAAAAAGCCAACAACCACCCCATTTTTGAAACTTTTTTTCTTTTTCTTTTCAGCAGGCAGTAACGTATCGTATGTGCTTCTCCATGATACAGTGTTCTTCTCTCATCAAAAAAAAAAAATGATACAGTGTTCTTCTTAACAGTCTAACCTCCAGATACGCTTTATCAGATCTTTTCATGTGCTTCAGTACAAGAACGACGGCTTCCTGACCAGCAAACTGTGTCCTTTCAATTGGAACATCCCAATCTACGTACTTTACATTGTTGTACTGATCGTACCCACGAGGACTGCGACTTTTACATGATTGGTGAGTTAAGAACACAACTTAAAGGCATGGTTTTGTGTGCTAGAAAATATTACAATATGCTGGTGTTCTTAACTCACCAATCATACAAAATCGCAGTAAAAATATTACTCGTCTCTCTGTGTGGTGATGACGAATTAACACAACGCTCCATTTGACAAGTAAAGAAATCAGGTTTGTGAAAAAATTATAGATATAGCCCAAGTTCCCAGGGTCCAGGCTTAAAGCGCGCGGATTCGGATGATCTAACCGCACAGTGGGCTTGCACCATCCCTCTATGCGCCACTTCGGCCCAAACAAAACATTTTTGTTCTTCGGGAGGCCCAAATAAACTTGTCAGGCCAGGTTTTCCGAACTACTCCTTCCATTATATTCCAGGCGGCCCGCAGGTGAACCGATCTGGGCCTTTCATTTTTCCAACGGTTCGCGTGCCGTGGGGGCACGTGTCGCGGAAGGCGGGGCGCCATGTTCGGCCCCGCGAGCACGCCGAGCTGCCGCCCGGATCGTCGCGTGGCGCAGGCACGGCAGTACACGCCCAGTAGGATTCCAGTACGGAGTCCGAGCACCTTGGCGCTGGTTGGCTCGGACTCGTGCGCGAGGGGGCATATGTAGGAGACCACCGCGCCGTGATCGATCGATGGCGCGTCCATCCGTCCGCCCGTCCATCCATCCAGGTGCAGCGCGTGGCGGCGTGGGGGCAGCGAGCGTGCACAGGGTGAGACCCGCCCCGGGCCGGCCGGCTCCTCTGGCTGATCCGTCGTCGCGTTCCCCCGCGCGAGCGCCGGGCGCCGACACCCAGTACCGCGACCCACGCGCGATGGTGACCCTTCCCCCCCACCGCGCGCGGGGCTGGCGCTGGCCCGATTCGATCGATGGATCGATCGATCATCGGGTCTCGGTCAAACGCGGAGCACCCCGTCAAGGCAGAGGCGGCAGACCTGCCGCGCGCGCCAGCAGGCCACCCACCCATCCATCCATGCATCCGTGGCACGCATAGCCGGCATCGGGCTCCGGTTCAGAGTGGCCGGGCCGGCGCCCCCTCCGCGGAGAGACTAGAGACGACAAGAGCTCAGCCATGGCCCTGTAGCGCGCTCTGCACCTGCACCTGCATGCAAACCCCCCCTGCATCAACCTGCACCTGCACGGGCGCAGCGCAGGCGCCACAGTAGCCGGCGACGACACCCCTTCCCGCGCCGCGCGCGTGCCCGGGCGGGCGCCGGATAGATAGGTGTGCTCGATCCATGTCATGCATCGTTAATTTTTTTTCGTCGGCTTAACTAATTACCGCGCGTAGCTTTTCGTCTTCGGTTAAGGGGGGGGGGGGGGGGGGGGGGGGGGGGTTCCGCTAATTACATCGCTTCGGTCGGTCGTACGCTCTCGTGGGCGTGGGCTGTCCTGTGCTGTACAGCAACTGGCATCGGTAGGGTGGTAGAGCCAGTACGTGATTCAGACATTCATCAGTAGTGATGGCGTAAGTGTCGACCGTGCATGGATGCGATTCTTCGTCACCAGGATGCTTGTGAAGTACTAATATACATTTATATAGTACGTACATATAACATGCAGGTTCCCTCGTGCTAGGGCTCAACTTTTTATGTGCTCCCCGCTTTTTTTCGACCAAAATAAACGAATACACTTACAAGCGTGTACGTTTTATCCAGACCACTCGCGTGGCCACATACCTGGGGTACATATATATAGGGAGGTTGTACGCGTCAATGTGCGACAGAATTTACCTGGTACGCGGTATACTCACGCCCTAGCTCATTCATGATATCTTCGCCCACAAATATAACGAACTATGACACTTTTTGCAAAAAAATAAGACATTAACAAAAAAAATTGAAATTAAGATGATGTTTGTCATACTTCTGACATATCTAACAAGAATAAACTATAAACACTGATAGGGTAAGAGACCGAATGAGAACCGGGATGTTTTTATCCCACATTTTTTTAGAACCCCAATACCCCTTATATTTACGTGCGGAAGAAGCTTAGCGCCACATTGTTCTTCTCTTAGCGTGTCGGTAGATATAGTCATGCCATGGTACAGTATATTTAGCATACATATATATGCATTCCATGCTACCCCCACTTTTGAAAATGAGAGCAATGTGCGGACGCCATTAGGTACTACCACACAACAACAAATTTAGGTCGAACTCAGTGCGGCATTAAATCCAATGTTATTAAGGGACTAAGGGTTTCATGCACCCACACGTATGTTGTGAAAAAACGACACTAATGAAATAATCGTTAGTACATCTTTTTAAAAAGAATACACTATTCACATCAGTGCCGTCACTATGGGCCTCCCGGAAGCAGTGGTGCCTCAGCTTAGCGAGCAACGGCGGCGGCCTCCGAGGAGGGGTAGCAGTGGCAGTGGTCTTATTCCCGACGTGCAACACAAACACGGACAACAATGGCGGCCTCCAGTGAACAACTCCTTTGGTTCATAATTGGTTTCTTGTTCTTCGATTAATATCCTTTGGTTCTTATTGATAAGGAACACCAGAACTAGATTTTTCTTATTTTCTTTGATTTGAGAATTTAAATCTTTTTTCAAGGAATTTAAGTATTTGTGATACAAATCCTTTGATCGAGCTAGCCTGAAGAAGGAGAGAGGATGGTTTGATGATTCTGGATTTATTTTTTGTGAAAAATCTCTAGTTCGATGAGCTAGCCTGAATTGAGCTGTGGGATACCTAGAGACGGGGTATATTGTGTACCGTACTTATCTGTATAAGAAATGGAGTCCTGAGTAAGGAAGAAAGATGTAATCTTAGGCCAGGTAAGTTAGGAGTACGATAATATCTGGATTTTTTTTGAGCAAATAATATCCGGATTTTATCCCTGGATTGCTGGTTATGATCGTATCTGGGCTGGATAGGCTTGATCTTATTAGATTAGGTTTCTATCTATAGGCCCCGCTCCTCGGTATATAGGAGAGCAGGGGATCCCCAAGGGGGCATGACAAATTAGATTGGTAAATTCATTGTTGCAATATATTCCACACAAAATACAAACATCAGCAGGAGTAGAGTATTATCTCATCTTGCACCAAACCTAAGTAATCTCTTGTGTACTACATAACCATTGATTATGCTCCTTCCTTGCTACCCTGAAATTTTAATGCTGATCTCAATCGTCAACATGAACTTACATGGTTTTCTTTTTGGCTCGTGGGACTCATCGGTGTCAATTATCATAAATGGCACTAATGAGGGGAGATCAACAATGCCAAAATATTAGGGTCGTTTAGGGAACTGGTACAAATAAGAGTTCTCAAACGGCACTAAATACTATTTCTATCGCAATGTATTGACCAAATATTTTGATCAACAAATCGTACTAATGAAATTAGCAATATATAGGTGGATATTGACACAGTTATTAACAATTCCAATTGAAAATATAGTGTGAGTGTGTTCTCTTTTGTTTGAGTTTGCATGTGATATATTGTTTTTATACATATGCTTACTTAAAACATATTTTTGGCTATGACACATCAGAATGTAGCGTGTGAATGTTGTAGGCGCAAGGTAGTCTACGTTCCCTCCTATCATGACAAAAAATATCGTGAGTAGACTTGGCATGAAGATTCGAGATATAGATTGGTAGGTAGCCTGCCAGGTCAGCTAATAGGAACAATTAATGTGTCATTTGTTATAACTTGCTTAGACTTGATTGTACCTAAGTACAAGAGGTGTTAGCCTGTCGGATAGAGCTTCGGTTTGAGTAGCTCCCAGCCAGCAAGAGGCTCTCGAGCATTGCTGAATATTCATCGTAACAATTAAAGGGTGGGGGCCAAACAATCAAATGCATATGATAGCTAAGAATAAGTGGTCCTAGAAAGTAGCCTTTTACCATTTTGCCCACTTTTTTTTTACTGTAATCAATTCAAGCGCGATTATATAACTTCCTAGTTTACTCTTAGAGACTAGAAATAGCTGGGAATGACAAGTTGAATCAATTACAAGATTTACAGTCGATTTGCATATTCTTCAATGCACCTACTCGGGATAAGTCGGGGAAAACTCCTTTCCACCACTTATCCTATTTCTTGTCAGTGATCCTTGGCCACATCAAGTGCATTTCATTTTACTAAAAATAACAAAAAATACCATAAAATGTATATATTTTTATCTATGTACTGAAATGATATCAATCTGATCGAACTATATACGAAGCTTTTCAATCATTTTTTGGACGTAAAGGGGAGCAACATTATATTTCATGCTTCTAGATGTATCTAGCTAGCTTAATTACCATTTTACCATCTACTAATGAGTATAAAAAATGTGGTCATCTCAGTATTTAAGTGCTCAGCACCATGTGAATTGAAAATCTATACTCCAAATCTAGACCATTTCAAATGGGACAAGTATAAATTCCTCAAATATTACTCCATCCGTTTCACAATATAAGACTTTTTAGCCTTGCCTAGATTTATATGGATGCTAATGAATCTAAACATATATATAAATTTTATACATTCATCAATTAATGAATTTAGAGAAGGCTAGAAAATCTTACAATATGAAACGAAGGTAGTAGCATCTTAATTTGTTAAATAGACCAACAATCTTTGCTAAGGTTAGCAATATGCCCATTGATTTGCATGTCCTTAGCTATTGCAACAAATATTACTCTCTTGTCCCATAATATAAAAGATTTCCCCCTTCAACTTTGTTCTGAAATATAAGAGATTTTGTGATCCTAAATGATTTCGGAAAGGAAAAAATTGATCCCGTAGAAAAACTTTTGCAGACACATGCATGCGGCATACTAGTATATCTGAAACTTCCGCATCTTCATGTACATTTAAATCCTGTTTGCTCAGGTACCGGCAATATGCAGCTAGCAGATAGTAGCATCCAATAATCCATGAGGGGACACAACTATTCAGAAATCCAAGCGAAAAGATAGATCATAAAACCAGGACACAGTGCATTGCACGAAGGGGAGAATAATAGTTCAAGTTGACACATCCAGAGATACCAGACATATGCATGCAGCATCGATCCCAGCATGCACACATGCATGTACACAAGCTGAACAACATGTACATGAGGCATCAACACACAGCAGTAATTTGGTGCGTGGCACTGTTGGTCTGTACCACCACCCCCTGGTTTGGATGGAACTGGTCATGCACCATTCACATCGATCTTATTACTACTATTCTTGCTCACCCAAGCTAGCCCTGCATTCGGTACGATAAAAAGGAAACGAAACAGGAAGCAAAACAAGAAACAAGAAGATGCTAGAATTGGCACATGCATGATGTGCAGATGTGAGATGCCGGGCGGATTGGATGGACAGGCAAGAGAGATCTCTGCATATGTGAATCTCTCTGTCCCTCTAGATCTAGCTAGACCTCAAAGGACACACTCCTCAGTTCAAAGTACAGCAATCATTTACTCACTACTACAACTCCCACAAGCAAATGATGAACAATCAACAGCCGAAGCTAGAAAGCTAATAGAAACACAGGCGATAATGCAGTACGAACGAAGCACCTACTACTGTTGGCACTTGTGACGAACAGAGTTTGCGAACAATTAGCAGCACAAATTAAACCCATAAACATGCACATGCATGCATACGAGAACTTAGTGCACATAAAATATATGTGCTTGATCTGGCATACCGAGTTACCGACCAAATAGGAGGCCGGCGCAGCGTAGGTAGATCGGCGGATCGGCCGGCCTGTCGGCCACTCTCAGCAGGCCGCGCCGGCAGGCGGTGGAGGCGGTGGGTGATGCTGGTGGCCGTGCAGGCCGCTGCTGTCGCCCTGCAGCTGCTGCTGCGGCTTCTTGCGCTTCTTCTTCTCATAGCTGACGCCGCGGGCGCGCGCCTGGTGCTCGCGGACCTCGCGGAGGTACAGGCGGACGGCGCGTGCGGCGAACGGATTAGACTCCGGGCGGCCGCCGTTCTCCTCGAAGGCGGCGCGGAGGCGGCCGACGAGGGCGTCAAGACTGCCCCAGGCTTGGCGGAGAGGACAGGGGCAGGGCGCCGGCGGGTTGGGGTGGCCGAAGAAGGGGCAAGCTGCGGTGTGAACCTTGGTCTTGCCGAACTGGTCCAGGTAGCGCAGGAACTCGAGGACGTGCGCGCCGCTGCACTGCGCAAGGCTCAGCGGCGGCCGGTGGTTCCGCAGGTACTGCCCGAACGTGTTCCAGTCGCGCCGCTTCTGCGCCTCGTACCTGCTCGGCGACTGCGGCGTCCCCGCGCCCATGGACGGCGACGAGCTGCTGCTGCTCGACCCACCGCCACCGTTGCCTCCTCCCGACGGAGGGCTGTCGGGGTTCGGCGACAGGTCCATGGATGATGAGCTCGTTCCTAAATAAGAGAAAACCAAAAGCGAGAGCGCGCATGTGACTGTGAGCTGAAAAATTCCTGTTTTAATTTAGTTTAGTAGTAGGGCTCTCACTTACAGTTCTCCTGATCTCTTAAACAAATGAACGAGCTACTGTTTGCTTACTAATATATTGGAAAAAGAACTACTGCTTACTAATATATTGGAAAAATGAACCATGCATCATGAGGCCAATGATTACAAGTATGCATTTACAGCTGGGACTGGAGATCTGTTTCGGAGTTGGTGCGCTCTCCTTGAACCTAAGTTTGAAATCCGATGCCCAGAGAGGTGTAAATGAGTTCATATTTTTCTTAAACAGAAAGCTTGAAATTACCGGCCTTTGGCGGCGCCTGATCTTTGTTCGGTGGTTGCAGAACTGAGAAAGCTATGTGAAATCACAAATTAGTTGGCTACTTGAAGACGAGAAAAAAAAGCCTGCACAAAAACTGATCATCAGGGAAAGCAGCCATCACAGAAGGAAAACGTATTTAAGGTGGATCGAATTGTTCGTTTCGCAAGGATAGTAATTAATCTGGAAGTGTTAGCAGATCTCATCGATTTCTTGCTCCTTACTCAGCAGTGGTGGTGGTGGCGGCTGTAGACTGCTCTGGTAGAGCAACAGCTGCTGCTGCTGCAGTTTAGCTCTCTCATAGGCCCATCTGGTGATCAGGGTGTTGCTGGGAGAGCAGCTAGCTGCAGGTTCATCGTCTGTTCGACGACGGTGTGGGGAATCGCATGCTGATGCTTCTATTTTTAGGGGGAGAGCAGGGCGGTGGTGGAGGTGTTGTTTGGCCTAAAAAGGGGAGAAGTGAGGTGACTGAGACATGGAGTGCACAGTGGTATGAGCAGTGAGGGAGGGGAGAGATGCACTGATCCAGTACTGCTAGGGCTTTAGGTGATGGAAGTGTGGAGAAAAAAAAGGGACAGTGGGTGAGAGGTGACATGACAAAAGTAATTTTTTTCCCTAAGTGACGGGTCAGTGTACGGCTTAATTTAGGGTATCGCTGTTTCAATACAGGCGTTGATCGGGTGGTTTAGCGTCCGGATTAACTCGGTGACACAGGTCCAAAGCTGTCTCGATCGATTGTGGCGACTTTGATAGATAGATAGATGCATGAATCGATCAGGACACACATGTGAACATCCAATGACTGATCTTTCACTACAACCATGTCTTCATCCATTCACAAAAATAGTGCAAATGCATGTATATGTATGTACTAAAGTAATCAACTATTCATGCGCTAATACATAAAATATGATCAAAATGTCCTCCAAAACGACATCACGAATACACAAACAAGGCGACAGTAATGCACAGAATTAGGGATAATTAATTTGGGATATATGAATTTTCGGTATTCGTTATCACCAATAGAAAATTAATAATTAATATTTCAAACTTTTGACCCAATTTTGATTTAAATATCAAATATTTATGCCCAGAGAGCGCATAGGATTCTTTGTATTGACCACTGTGTTTATCCAAATTAAATATTTATGACCAGATAGAACATATATTTGACTTTTACTTAGTTTGATGATATTTGATGTAGAAAATTCAATACCAATCTGGTGTACATTGCCATATATATGTTCCTTATAAATCGTAGAGAGAGTCCGAACGATAGACTTTGCATATTGCACGCTTGCACATACTGTGGTGATCATTAACATCCGAGCAAATGTCTTCAAGCATAAACCAAATTAAAGTTCATTAAGGACGATGGGGAAGGGACGTTAATCAGCCGACAAGGAGTACATCATGATTGATAAAAAAATAGGGGGCAGAATGTGCGAGTAACTGATTATGACAAGAAATAGTCTTTTTTACTTCTTAATTAAATGATTGGCAAAGGGTCCAGTTACATATTGTATTTTAATACATTTGCTACGGTGCTCATGTGCCTAGCATAGCGGGTTGTAAAAGACTTAACTTGTACAAATGGTTATACGGAAAAGAATGATGCTCTATATAGCACTAAACTTATAATAGGTTCAGTTTTGATTAGACTTAAGAACTGATAATATGATTTTTCATATATATATTTATTTTGCAATTAACTACCAACGTACTCGATATTCTCGTAAATAGCGGCTAAATTAACAGCTTAAATGTCTTAAATAGTAGAGATCATTAACCATGTGCATGTGTGTTTTCATTGAAAATAAAGATGTTACTCATTCGACTGTCATGTCTTTGTCTTATCAAAATGACTAACTAATCAATGGGGTCATTTAAAACTGTATATCTTTATGCCTATAAAGGTTATCTAGGTTTTCTACTTTGGCAAGTGAATTGTGACTCAAATTTAAACCCCTTAGCTTATAATGGAATGCATACATGGGTGTAGACAATTAGGGGGCGTGCACCAAAGCTCTCTTCCCAGAGGTTTAGAAAGCATGCCACACATTCTATGGTGAAAAAGTAGCTAGCAGCACAGCATTGTATAGTATAAACAGAGAACCTACTACCTAGGGTAGCCTGAGTGTTGATTACATTATGAGATTTGCTAAAATATATTCAGGACATTATACTCCTATATCTCTCGCGGCCTCGTGCGCACGTTCCTGTTTAAATTTCAGAATTCAACTTAACTTTCATTTATGGTGATGATAAGATCAAATGAAGCCTTCTGGGCATATTTTCCTCTACTAACAAAACCAGATGGGTCAATTCCCTGTATGCCCCTGTAATTTACTTCAATCCCTTCTGCGTCCCTGAGATTTGCTTGATCTCTTATATACTCTTGAGTTATTATTTGAATCTCTTATATGCTCATTCCGTTAGTTGACCGTTAGTTTGACCGTTAATTATTGTAGAAATGACTTTAGTGTCCTCGGTATATTGCTAAAAGCTAGAAATGTTTGATGTGTAAATTATTTGGGTTGTGAATAAAAATAAGATATAAATTACTAAATATTTTTTAAAAAATAAAACATAATTTTATTAACAATTTTAAAAAAAATTGTTTGAAACAAATCAAGCTTCCCATCAAATTTGAAAATTACTTTTCAACGAATATGCAGTGAAAAAAGATTCATTTTAAAAAAACAAAGGGGACGAAATTATTTCATCACAAACTAAAAATCATATTTAATTTAAAATTAATGTGTGGATTTATCATATTTTTTTAAAAAATATTTTTCTAAAAAAATAAGCTCTATTTTTTAAGTTTAGCATTAACTGATTATGTCCTTTTATTTTAGTATAAGTTATTCTTTGCTCACGCAAATGTATCCAGTAGGTAGCACATATGTATAGGAGAGGTAATATAGTCATTTTAAAAATATTTAACGGTCAACTAATAGTCAACTAACGGAAATGGTATAGAGAGAATTAAAATAAAATCTCAAGGGTATACAAGGGATGAGGTAAAATTCATGGGTACACAATGGATTGAGGAAAGCTTTAGGGGCATGTAAGGAATTTTTCCAAACCAGATTCGTGAATAACACAATAAGTGGGGTGCTAAAATTAAGGTTTATTTTTTACCATTCTTGAGAAGTATCTTAGGGTAAAAAAAGTTTAGTGCAAAATTACGGTACCTACCTTAAGTTACTATTTTTTTACACAAAAAATTATGGTACATCGAAGTACTTTTTCAAAGATGTTAAAAAAAACTCTAAAATTAAATTCCCAGCGACTACATAAAAAATGCATGTTTTTCATCCAACAATGAACATGGTTCATTGCTAGCGCGAAGATCATTAGTTACAGTTCGAAAAGTTCATCTGTGTCGGGTCCATAACCGCTGGAATTCCAACATTGAAAAGGGGTTATGATCCATGCTAAATCTAGACACAACACCAGATAGCCCGGGGGTGACCCGCTAAAGCTTCTCATGGCCCTACAGTGTTGATGTAGTATCTATCAACGTTGATAACATAGAATTATTGTTCACAGAATTAGAAAATTAATTACTATACATATATCGAGATTAAAAAGAGCGTAAATACATAAATTGTGAGGACCTGTTGAAGATATGGGCTCAGGGGTATCCACTGTGAATAGTTGGCGTACAGCGACTGCGGCCCAAGAACTCCCAAATCTGAGAGGGAAGGGAGGTCGAGGCCCAAGTGGTGCGTGCACCTAGGGGTCGGGCCCGAAAGGGTGGCCATGAGCGGGCGCCGAAGGGGTCGGGGCGCTCCTGACACCCTCGGTGCGTGGCTCGGGAACCACGGGACCAACCGTACAGCAGGCGTGGTCTCGGCGCTCAACAACCGCATTTATTGCGGTCAGAAGATGAGCTATGTGGCATATTTTAGTGATTCTGGAGAGTTCGGAAGGAACTTGGATGTGTTATACCTAAAAAAATATATTAAACTATTATTTGAGACATTTCCAACAAGTACTCATGGCCGGGCCCTGAGATTCCTTCTTAAGCAGTGGCTAGGTCTGCTTGAAGTTGATGTTGTTAGAAGACTCTGATCTCTTGTCTTCTAAGGCCCAATAGTGACGAGGTGTCACTAATATTTTTTATATGCTTGCTCGACGTTCTCAACCAATGGCTCAACCAATTTATAAAATTTCTTGGTAGCCGTGGTTAACTCTGAAACTCGTTATATTCTAGGACCGAATGAATCTAGCTAGCTACTTGAGCAAGAGGCAAAGCTTCATTATTGGTGACCACTGCCAAGAACCTGGCCATGCTTCTAGGGCCGGCCATGTGCAAAACTGGACACCTTTTTTCGAAGAAATTGATGACGAGGAATACGTTGAACAATCTGCTAGCTATCGGCCTATCGATCGTCATCTGAGTGACAAGAGATAAAGAAAGATTAGTTTATCGGAGAGGAGATGCGTGTACATGTCGAAACTGTACATCCCAAACCCATTATTCCAAGTGATTACTACGTTTGGAATTCTGTAGTAGTGCGCGCATTCGACAGCATGCATTTATGTGCGTACGTGCTTGCAAATGGGTCGAGACTGTTATCCCTCCATTTCATGTTTGATGGTAGTAAGTGCTTCATGCTATAGCTAACTGTTTCAGCGTGTCTGTTGCCGTTCTGGACATGTCTTAATTGGACCTCACTTTTTCATTAGTAGAACAATGATATAACAACAAAGACACGATAGGATATATTCATGCAGACTCATCGGTTTGGCATTTTCAGGAAAAAACGAACTGGTATTTGTAAAAAAGGTAATTTAGGAATAAAAATGTTATATACATGTTTTCAAGATCTAATTTAGGTATCCTGATGTACTTTATCAAACCTCAAATACCATAAAATTTCTCTTCTTAGATTCTCTACTTTCTGAAATAGAATATAAAAATCTACTTACTTTGAGATAAACTTTGAAATCTAGAAATCAGTTTATTTTGGAAAGGGTGGAGTAAGTTTCATGGACTTCCATTTGAAGAATTAAATATAAGCCTTTGTTGTACTACGTACTCCTATGTCTTTGACATTGCCACATTGGTGCTGATCCATCTGTTGGAAAAGCATGCCTATCGTACTTTGTAACGAACGAACGCCTATTTAATTTTTTAGGCCTAAATGGCTACACGTATATTAAAAGTGAAAACTAGCTTTAGCTCAAAAGTGAGTAGAGCGTGTTCATCTCTGAAATTTAAAAAAAAAATAAAAAATATTACAATTCTTGATAATATATTTTGAGTTATTTAATTTATATAGTAAAATTTTGATATCTTCAGATACATTGGTTGTGTTCGTTTGTGTATCTTATTCTTGGATTATTCAACGACTTTTACACGTATGCATGTTTTTTTTTGAAATGCTAAAAGATGCATTTTTGCAATAAGAAAATAGAAGTTCATCATCACAAATTTTTAAAATAGATTTTCAACTTTACAGCAGTTAATTTTTATCGTTTATACCATTAAATAGCTATCAAAAAGTCATATAATCGTTTATTTTTCATCTTGTGAAATTATCTTCTGGGAAACATCTAGTGAATAGCCAGGTGGTGAGATTCTAGAAAGTTGTTTTTCCTAGCTTCTGGCTTCAATTTTTTTCTAGATTTTATACCTATTAATTATTAGAATTTGGATGAGACTATATAACTTTTTTAAGAGTAAGCTAAGGATTCTAAGTGAAACCCAGCTCTCCCAAACACGGGGCCCTGGTCTCTTACCTTCCATCGGTCCATAAATTCAGAAGTCTTACCCATTTAATATCTCATACCTACCCATCGACGAATATTGTTATCCTTGTTAACGAGGAGCATTTTGGTATTTTTCTCTCAGTGCTAAGTTTTTCTTGGATGAAAAAAATAATTTATTTTGGGATGCAGAGAATATACAGATGTTCATTACCAATTGTGCAAAACATATGTTGGGTGATAAACACCAAAGAACCATACCTAGATTATTCTCAGTTTTTTCCTCGCCTTTTGCACGCATGTTTCTCGGACGGCTAAACGTGCATTTTTTTAAAAAAAATATATAGACATCCATCATATCACCTTTCTAGACCTTATTTTCAACTGTCTAATAGTTAATTCTATCATTTATATTATTAAATAGCTATCAATAAATCATATAATCTTTCATCACCGAAAGAACGTAACCAATATCAACATATATGAACAAGTTGGCAATTTACTGGATGCCAACTGTTTATCCACTAAACTCGGAAAGCACCACAACCCCCTCACCCAAAAAAGCTAAATTCCACGAGTATGATTGATTTCATATGTATCTATTAATTTTCTTTTTCATGGATAGGCCCACTCTTATCTATTGTATAAACAATATTAATATGTTCTCCAATTGATATGGAAACTAATATGTAAGTCTCCCAGATAAATGTGGTGTTCTATTTTCAAGCTGTTTTACTGAACACTTATAAATCTACCCAGTTGTTGTACGGTGGCTTTTGGAGCCCGTGTTGCTGATCATCTCCTGATCACATGAGAGATGTCCCGTTTTCCTATCCTTCTTCTCTCTATTTATACTTTTAGTATGTACATAAGTATTGTGGCTTTTACAATTTTACTTGTAGTAATGATTTCTTGTATGTAAAAATTAATTATTAACTATATATTTTGTTGAGTTATGATCCAAATCTTGGCAGCGTTCGAACCATGCTGTTGCAAAAGCTGATTAGCAACACGGAAAACGATAAATGTAATTAGTATATGATTAATTAAGTATTACTTATTAAAAATTTGACAAATGAATTTATTTCATCTTCTAAAATATTTTTTATATAAAAAATTTTCGTACGAAATACGTCATTTAGTAGTTTGAAAAACGTGCTAACGGAAAATGAGGAGTAATACATCTCAACCTGCCAAAACGAACGTAGCCCTTATAGAAAGATCGATTTCGATGGAGCGAAGCGAAGGCAAAGTGGCCCATTAAGCCGTGTGCTCAGAGACGCCTGGGGTGGTACGAACTCTATTAATTAATAATATACTAATCTATTGTTACACCTCCTCCTAACTCAAACGAACGCGTCCTTGGTATAATTCGACGCTACTTGATGGGCTAGAGCTAGCTAGTAGGTTTTCGGTTCAGTTGTACGGCAAACTGTGGGCACGTTCATGTACAGCAGCAACCATTGATGCTTGTGCAGTTTCACTCACGACATGCATGCATGAAGTCACTTCACGAGATGAGCAGTCCATCCATCATCGACAAGCATTTCTCACAGGCCCCCTATCCCCGCGGCCGCGCGCGCCGTAGCTAGGCAATCCCCCCGGCCGGCCCAAACAATCGCATGCCGCCATCGCCTACGACGCGCGGGCGCGTTCGTGCATATATATGTGTGGATCGCGGTGTGCGCGCGGACTCCCAAGCGGCTTAGCTAGCTAGCTAGCTCCTCTCTCATGTCTCCAGAAGGCGGAAAGCACTCGAGGTCGAGGAGTACACAGATTCTATAACACGATGGGAAATCCGGAAGTCTTTTCTACTACTAGCTATCTCCCCTTGTTGATGTCTCGAGAGAGAGGGAGACGGCGCCAATCACTCGCTGCTGATCACCATCTGTCTGCGAGCTTTTGGAAACCAGCGGCGGGGCCCCGGCCGGGTAAGCAGTAGAGCTGGTGGACCGGAGCCC
Organism: Oryza brachyantha; assembly: GCF_000231095.2. NCBI lineage: Eukaryota > Viridiplantae > Streptophyta > Magnoliopsida > Poales > Poaceae > Oryza > Oryza brachyantha. The sequence continues at coordinate 14,280,806 of NC_023166.2, forward strand.
GGAGCCGGAGGCCAGGGTCCTTTTCCTTTTCCAATCCATGGACGCCCATGGCGCGGGAGGGACGGGCAGCTGGTACGTATAAGGTGTTTGTTTCTCTTTTTTAAGCCACTCTCACGTCGAATATTTGATATTAATTAAAAGTATTAAATATAGATTATTAATAAAATCACCTCATACTCTGGACTATTTTACGAGACGAATCTATTGAGACTAATTAATTCATGATTAGCGAATGTGATGCTACCGTAAACATTTGCTAATCGTAGATTAATTAGGCTTAAAAAATTGTCTAATAAAATAGCCTTTATTTATGCAACTAATTTTGTTATCCGTCCATATTTAATATTCATAATTAATATCCAAACATCCAATATGACTAGGATCTTAAAAAAAAAGTCTCTAAACAGATGTGCGGCCATTTGACTTCCCATGGGCGAGCTAGGTAGCAGATCGATCAATCGCCTACTCTATTCCTTTCCAAAAAAAAAAAATCAATCTCCTACTCCTGGCATCTCCGGGTTCGAGTTTTGTTTCTTTTTCTGTCAGTAAAAAGAATGTCCCATTGACAGTACTTCTCGCGTTCTCTAGAGATGGTTTCGAATTGAATCAGATACAAAATATTGTTGATGTTGTGATTCGATTGTGAGCAGTGAAAGTATGCTTAACAGTTACACCCTCCGTTTCGTAATGTAAGGTATTTGATTTTTTTCTTGTAATATTTGATCATCTGTCTTATTTAAAAAATTATGAAAATATTATTTATTTTTCTTGTGACTTACTTTATTATCAAAGAGCTTTAAACACGACTTGTTATTTTTTATATTTATAATAAATTTTTAAATAAGACGAACGATCAAACCATGTAAAAGAAAATCAAACATATTACGAAACGGATGTAGCACTGTACTAACAATGAAAAGGGCCTCTACCGGACATTATCAGTATTGAGGTTTTACGCGGATCGTCGCCAACCTGACCATTCACCACTGAACATATGTTTCAATCAGCCTGTACTAAATTACTAATTCCTTGTGTCTTTGTTATTCACGGAGGTACAATATACAAAATTGGTGGAGATAGTTCAACAATCTTGGAAAAATTTTAAAGCCAAAATTTAAATTTTTTCAACCTTAAATTTGAAATAGAATTTAGGGTTTTTTATCTTAGTTTATTTAGCAGTCTTATCTTTTAAATCACTGAGAACCCATATATACATGTTTTATAAATTATTTTTAATTTATAAATATATCATTCTGATTTTTTTATTAAAAAGGCCCAACAATCACCTCATTTCTTTTGTGAATTGCACAAATTCTGCAACATGGATCACATGGTTAAGAAAAAAAAATGTACTTCTATATATGTCAGTTGCTTCATTTAATTGTCTTAATAAAAGATGAAATAACACATGCCATCACATCTGAGAGACCTCAAGGAAAAAAACAGATGCTCAAGCCAATGCACCTAGCTACTCCCTTCCACTCTGTCACTACCGTGTTTTTTCTCTGGGTTTCATTCGCTGCACCCACAGCGATGTTTCTTCAATAGCCTTTTGTAGCACTCTGGGAATTGATGGTAGCATGCCGCGGAACACAATGTCATGTCGATGATTCCATAGAACCCAGAGGATGGGGAAAGTTTGAAAGTAAAAGTTTCAGGATTCTTGGCCTCTTGGGTGGGGCTTTATTAGCGCCCTAACCTTGTTGCCTTATCTATACTCGGGTTAAATAAATATTGATAGTTCTCCATAAGGTAACTGCAAAGTTACAACGAAGGAACAACAAGTGCTTTGCTGTTTCCTCACAAATTTCACAGTGAGCATTGGCAACCATATTTTTCTTCACCGCGTCGTGTCTCGTTGGGAGCTTTGCTTTGGATAGCATCCAAGTGAAGAATTGAGCTTTTAGTGGTGCTCTGTTTCGCCTTATGATTTTCTCATTGAGGCACCGGGGTTGGGGTCCAGTGTTCTCAGTATATCATTTTAAACAATGTTGATGTCAAACTTTTTTAACGTATTTACTTTAGAGTCATGCATGAAAACCATATATATAGGTTAATTTCAAAAATGTTTTAGTACATTCATATATTTATTGATATTTCTATGTACGTATTTTATATATAAAATAGTGGTCAGAGTTATTTTTTTAAAAGATTATACATTTGTCTATAATGACAAGTCATATGAAACTAGAGGGAGACCACGTTCGGCTCTCATCTTCTTTATCCCATATTCTCTCTTTTTCACGCGCACGTTTTTCAAACTCCTAAACGGTGTATTTTTTACCAAAATTTTTTATAGAAAAATTATTTTATAAAATAATATTAATCTATTTTATATTTTTTTATAATTAATAATTAATTAATTATATATTAATATATTCTTACTTTTTTCGCGCTGGATAACTAAACATCATTCACCTCCTGCCGACCGTGGCCGGACTATGCCTGGCTACATCGATCACATCAAGAGCATATATAAAAGCGCAAATTGGTCCATCCGTCACTGTATCAAACGTTGTTGTCATTGCTTAGGCCCTCCATCATCGCTTCCTCATCGCCGATGTTGCTAATCAAGTGCATCATCGCTTGATTGAGTGCTCCACCACTTTATGGACGGGGAGAATGCTAAGATCGTAAGTAACCAATGGCAAGGGGTTAAGAGGAGCATCTTGGGGGTAGATCAGTAGGTGTTGGGGTAAGCATCCTTTGGATTTGGTAGAATTGTGACCTGACACTGATTGAGCAAGGAACAGAGGGGGTGTGTGTGTGTGGGGGGGGGGGGGGGGGGGGGGGGGGAGCGATCGTGGATCATTCGTATATATCGGTGACTGTCGATATCTGAGATATTTAGAAAAATTTTACGATAGAAAATATAATACCGTTTTCTTTCACATAATTTTCTCTAATTCATGTTATAAGTTACTTTGTTTTTGCCTAAATCAAACATCTTCAGGTTTCATCTAGTTTATATAAAAAAGTAATGTAACATCTAAAACACCAATGCAAATTAGTTTCGTGAAATCTACCCTCGAATATATTTTTATGATATATTAATTTTATGTTGAAAATATTGGTATTTTTTTATAAATTGCTCTAGCCTGAAGATGCTTGATTTAGGATAAAACTAAAAAAGACTTGTGATATAAAAACAGATAGAGTAGTTATATATTTCTGTGTCTCATGGTTAGTTTCGCTCCTTTGGATTAAAGGAGTTCTATAGGATATTTATAGGATTGAAATCCTGGAGAATTCTTATGATACCCGCTAGAACAAAAATAGGTTAACATAAATTCTTATGGATCGGCTTAATTCCTATATAATTTTTTGCGTTTGTAGCTAGTTTCCAACATTTTAATCCACACACTAGAGAACGTAGCCAATGTTCGTTTTTTCTTCTTTTTTTTTATTTGGAACATCCCATATGTCCTCAACCAGCCGGCTTGAGTTAGAGCATCCCATCAGCTTATCTAAATTTGATTATTTATATCTTTATTTGGATGATCATCTAAACTAGTTTCATCCTTCATATCTCTCTGTGCTCTACTAGATCATCCATATATAACATTTTCTATATCTCTTTGGATGTTGGAGAGAGGTCATCTAAATACTAAGAGCATTCCCAATAGCTTATCCATCCCATCCTCTATCCTAGAAATAGAGAATGAAGAGTAAAAGTTGAGCTCCAGCAGAACATCTATCTCATCATCTATTTTTGGATGTCATTCATATTAGGAGAGAAACTCTATATTTAGATATTCTCTTCAATCCTCCAAATAGATATAGAGAATATCATATATATAGATCTGCTGGAGTACAAAAGGATATGAAGGATGAAAGTGTTTTAGATGATCATCTAAATAAAGATATGGATGACCTTCTCTTCTAATATGGATGACATCTAAAAATAGATATGATAGCTATTATGTTGAAGCTTAATTTGTAGTCTTCATTCTATATTTTCAGGATAGCACATGGGGTAGATGAGCTGTTGGATACTCTTACGGTTACGCATCAGGCCCAGTTCTCTCGCCTCTTCCCGAACCGCTCCGGGAAACGGACGGGCCGGGGAAGTCAGGGCCCCCTGGAAAGCGGAAAACGGAGCATAGGGACGCATGGCCCATCCCATCCCGGCGCGACTTGTCCCGCGGCGGCGGCTGGCCCCCGTGGGCCACGCGCGCGTACGGGGTGCGCCCCGCGCCGGCGGCAGCGAGATCGTGGCATCTCTTGTCACGGGATTCGTACGCTTTCCCCACCCCCACCCCGAACCCAAGCGACTAGGGCGCAGCAACACCTGATGACCGGTGACCCGAGCGCGTCCTCCTCCTCCTCCTCCTCCTTCCCTTCCCGCCTGTGCACGCCTGCCTGTCTCATCTCATCTCGTCGCCCTGCTGATCGGGTCCGGGGCTGACCGGGACTGGACCGACCACCGGCCTGCCGGCACGCGCGGCAGGAGGATCCAGACGCGGATCGAGTCCAGGGGCCCCGCCTTGGAGCTGTGCGCGGCACGAGCTGGCTGACGGGGGGCCATGCGTGACGCGTCGTCGCCCCCTCACTCGCTCTGCCCTGCCCTACCGCGCGCCACCCGGCCGGTGCTTGCTGTTCGCCGTTGCTGCCAATGGTGCAAGCGCAGAAACACGTCTCGTGACAGTGTAATCTTTTGGCACAGTTGGGAGCTCCGGCCGGCGGGATGCAGGGTACAGCGACTCGTACTGTGCCCAGAAAAACGACAAAGATCTGTGGGCTTGTGGATCATTGCGAGCACCAGTGATGGTGGGGGCTACAGGAAGCGCTACAGAAATGTACCGGCAGGGTTACACAAAATGAAGTGAAGAGCTAGCACAACCTTTCTTGGCTTCTTGTTAAGCACGGAAACAGGTACAGGAACATGACAGCATTTCCCGTATTATAGCCTTTTCCTATCCCATCAATTAATGGTAACTAGCATGGTGGCTCACATATATCATGCGGCCAACATCGTTATTTATCTTCATAATAATTAATTTTTATTGTTAATTTGAATTTAAATTTTTTAAATTATATCTTTACATGTAACCTCATTTACTTGCATTCTAAAATATATAAACACTTTTGGCATAATATTTAATTTGTAATTCAAATTTTGATACTTCTAAATTGTATTTATATGTTGACTCTTTCTCTTAAATTTTACTTATTCGTAACCGAAATTTTGTATGTTTCTAAATTGTATTTAGATAGATTATTCCTTCAATATCAATTTTTGTATTTATAGATAGATTATTCCTTCAATATCAATTTTTTAATCCAAGATATGGATTTTTTCTAAACTATATTTACACAAGGACTCTTTTTATTTTATTTATTTTTATTTCTGAAATTATATTTCTAATCTGATTCTTTTTAATCGAAACTTTTGATGTTTCCAAATTTTAAAATTTTTAATCCAAAATTTGTTTTTTTCTAAACTGTATTTGCACGTGGACTCTTTTTTATTTTATTTTTTAATTTCGAAATTGTATTTCTAATCAGATTCTTTTCAACTAAAATTTTAGATTTTTTTCCAAAATTGTGTTTATAGTTCTCTCAATATCAATTATTTTAGAAAATTTAGTTCAGTGTTTGGATTTTTTCCAAACTGTATTAACACGTACTCCCTTCGATTCTGGAATACAGGTCGTCTTGGCAAAATGCTGAGTTCATTTTGAGTTTTCTAGTCCGTTTTGGACCATTCTACCCTCCCGCGTGCATGCATCATTAAACCGCGTGAGCTGCCGTCTCCTCTTCCCTGCATGCATGCAGAAGTTGAGATTTCAACCACCCTGAATTGAGCAACTAGAAGCTGTTAGAGCAAGTCTAATAATTTAGCCTGCTGCTGGCTGTAAGTCCATGCCATGTCATATACAGCCTGCTATACAGCCAACTCATACAACAAGCTAGCTATTTGCTAGGCTGCAGCACAGATTAGAATCATTTAATGTTCACATGTATACATACATCTGTTGTGATCACATTTTTGTGGCCAGATATATGTGCTCATTCAACTAAAAAACAAATATGCACGTCCATACTATTTTACTAAACAACATAATAAAAAAACAATACCAGATGGATGATAAATTTCAAGCAACAATCCAAATAAGTTCGCTGGCACACAGACCATTAACTAAAAGCAATACTAAACAAGTTTGTTGGCGCACAGGTCATCATTTAGTAAACAAGCAATACTAAACGACAATGATAGAACCATGAAGCCAAAGTTGATAAGTGATCTTCGGTAGAATGCAGCAGGCAGCTCGTTTGCACCAAAAGTGACAACACTGCAAGCATAATAGTGAGAAAGTTAAAATATGAGTCATGAAAATTAGATAGAAAAGTTTATGTCTATGGACAGGTGTGGATCAAATATTTTGAAGAGAACATGTTCAGAATTTTAGAGTGGATACCTACAAATAGCATCTGCAGCTTCTAGCACGCCATGCCCAGTTCTGAAAAGATACATGTAAGACATCATGTTAATTCTCACTGTAAAGGAAAAATAAACAAAATTTAGAGATTTGAGAGTTCTACCATGACTGTTACGCTGGCTATTTCCAAACTTACGCCAAATGTGCTCAATGAGATCATTTTTAAGCTGGGTATGATGTGGGCGATCATGGATAGCAGCTTTTCTACGCATCACATCAGCAAAGCGTAGATTACGACTAGTGTTCACTTCAAGAGGTAGAGCAAAGGATGCCCCTGGATTCTCATTTAAGTCAATATGAATCTTAGCATCCTCTCTTTCATCCTCCACTATCATATTGTGGAGAATCACACAAGCTAGCATGATCCTTCCAACACTCTTTCTCTTCCATAGACGTGCAGGCCTACGAACAATGAAAAAACGGGACTGCAATACCCCAAAAGCATGCTCTACATCTTTCCTCGCCCCTTCTTGATGCTCAGCAAATAACTTATGCTTCTCTGTTTGTGGAAGTGTTATACTCTTCATGAAGGCTGTCCATTCTGGTTATATACCATCAGCAAGGTAATAACCAGTGTTATATTCATTACCATTGACTGAGAACTGAACTTGAGGGGCTTCTCCTTTTAAGGCATCAAAAAAAACTGGGGACTGGTTGAGCACATTTAGGTCATTGTTTGACCCAGCAACTCCAAAGAAAGCATGCCAAATATGAAGGTCCTGGGAAGCAACAGCTTCTAGGACTATAGTTGGAACTCCATAATCGCCACGAGTGAATTGCCCCCTCCATGCTAAAGGACACTTCTCCCAACGCCAATGCATGCAATCTATGCTACCTAGCATTCCAGGGAAACCACGAGACTCGTTAACCTGGAGTATATGCTCGACATCCTCACATGTGGGGCGTCGCATGTACTCGCCACCAAACACCTCAATCACTCCTCGTGCAAATTTGTCCAAGCACACTAATGCAGTGGACTTCCCAATCTTATAAGTATTCATCAAGAGCATCTGCAGGACTGCCATAAGCCAGCATGCGCATGGCTGTTGTACACTTCTGCAGTGGTGAGAGCCCTGTTCTACCAGCACAATCTGCCCTATAAGTAAAATAGGGAGACCATTGACCAAGGGCATCCACAATGCGTAGAAAGAGACGCCTATTCATATGGAATCTAGTACGGAACATACTCTCAGTGTAGAGTGGTTCTGCAGGAAAGTAGTCCTCTACAAGACGCTCGTGAGCACCACCATGATCCCTCCGGATGCTCTTTCTAGGACCATATTGGCGCTGAGGTACTTCAGCCGAGAAGGCAGCCTTGAACTTAATTACGAGCTTCCTAGCAAAGGAGTTTTAGACACTCTGCTCAGCAATATACTCTTCAATGATTTTGGTAGGGGCTAGTTCATTGGAATCATCTGAGTATGAGGATGAATTCGACATGGTTTTGACTTAGCGGAAGATGAGAGTGTTCTGATGAGTTGTAGAAGTGAGATGAACTTGGGAGGATTATATAGATGAGAGTGTTCAGCACTGCATTGTAATTAGGTGCAATTTAATTGTAGCTGTGGACTATTGACTGCATTGCAATTAGGTGCAATTTAATTGTAACTGTGGACTATAGACTGCATGGTAATTAGGTACAATTTAATTGCAGTTTAGACTGTATTGTAATTAGGCGCAATTTAATTGTAATTGTGGACTATAGACTGCATGGTAATTAGGTGCAATTTAATTGCAGTTGTGGACTATAGACTGCATTGTAATTAGGTGCAATTTAATTGCAGTTTAGTCTGCATTGTAATTAGGTACAATTTAATTGTAGTTTTGACAACATTGTAATTAGGTATAATTTAATTGTATTAGTAGACTATTGACTGCATTGTAATTAGGTACTAACTTTTAGCACTGGACTAAATGCACCAAAAACAATACATGAGTTAATGGCTTCATTTCAGCAGTAAATGCATTTTAGAAGTGACTCACCAGTGGTCAGTTTTAGCAGAGCAATGGCGACTTCATCCTCCACACCTAAAGTCACCTTGTGCCCAAACTTGAAATTTTTTGTAACCTATAAAATGATAATGCTTTAGGAAACAACAGAAAATCGAGATAGCTGTTTTTATGATAACAGAAATACAATTTAATACAAAACATCAGTATGTCTGACCACAATGCAGCCAAATTACTGTGTCTAGGCAAACTAAGTTGTACTTATAATATAAAAGCAAATCAAATTGTAGTCTTAATTAATCAGTACCTTAGTCATTTTTGTTAAATAGCTTCTCCCTCAAACACTTTAGTGCCAATACATGCTCAGATCTCACATCTTCAGGCATACTTGTTGTCTCTTTCATCAATAGCGCTCGATATGTTTCTACCATGACAGACTCAGTGTGCTCTTTTGCTGCAAGGTGCGCAAGCTTCCGAGCTTCAAGATTCTCACTAGACACACGCCTTTGTGTCTCTAGCATCTCTTTGCGCCCTTCATTTGTTGTTTTTGAAGCATCCAAAAAGTTGTTAAGATCATCTTCAAGATCTATTAGACACGGCTGGCCCTTTTTCTTCTTCCTGCGCTGCTCCTTAGCTTGCTTGCCTCCTATTGGCCGCTCATCAGCATCATCATCTAAAGAGAAACATTTCCCCACATCATCCTCTTCACAGAACTTTCTTTTATCTGGCTCGAGGTCTTCTAGGCGTTCCAAATAGGCTTCCCATTTTTGTTCCTTGAAAAAAACTTCCCAACAATGCATAAACATGAATGGCCCATCTTTTTTGTGGTCTTCTTCATAACTTTGCAGTGCCTTCTTCATTACATCCTCTTCAGATTCACCACTACCCCATATAGCATTGGCCTCCTTCCAGTTACCACAAAACCAAGCAACCCTTTTCTTCATTCTTCCAAAGTGATCCTTTATTTGCTTAGCTGTCCTGACTCGGTTTTTTGGGGTGGTTCTATTAAATACATCAGCAACACCTTTTCAATGCTGATCATTCTTTTTAAAATTGGATTGGATTGGATCATTTGAATTATGCAGCCAAGCACTGACCTGAAATGTTGTCAAAATGTCAAAAAAATATAAACTGATGTGCTAGCAATGTAACTCATGGAGCCCATTAATTAATAAAAAAAACTTACCAATCTAAGATCCTCTGGTTTTGTCCATGTCAAGAGTTTTTCAGTCCTAGAGCAATTGACATCATTGTTGTCATCATCAATATGTATTGTTTGTGACGAATTCCCATTGCTCACAGCTTGTGGTGTGTTATTCAAAATATTTAGTAGGCCACCAGGAGGGTGAAAATCTAATCCCCTGGCAAAAAAATTACCCTAAATCAAAATTTACATTCAAGCACTAGATACAAATAAAGAGCACTTAGAACTATAAATATTAATCATAATCACTACGGAGATACTAGAGGAGTTGACAAATAAAGAGCAGCTTAGAACTACAAACAAAGGTTAATTTGATGTTTGATCCAAACAGAGGTTAGTCAGTTCTACTTTCTTGCCATCATACCCTCCTATTATTTCATATAACTTGAATTGTCTAATAGTAAATAAGTTCAATATTTTTCGCTAAATTATGTTAAGCAGAACATGTGAGTCATCTGGACGGAATAAAGATGTGGTCACCGGAAAAGCAATCAGACATTAATGCTAATCTCAAGATGTGGTCATCAGAGAGAATTAAAGATGATCCATATGTTCCTCTGTTACCTGATTAATTCAGCATACTAGTCTAGATGATACTTTTACTTCTTAGGTGAGCTTCTAGAGAAAAAAAAATTAAATCCTCAAAAAATATGGGTCCTAAAAATTAAATCATCAAAAAATAGCAGTACAATACTGACAAGTAATCTTCTCACAAATAATATTACTAGTGGTGATAGCACCGTCACAAAACCAAGGTGTCATTTTTTATTTATCATTGTAATGCCATAATACCCATCGTTTTTCACAAAAGTGTGAAATTTTGGCACCACTGAAAACGTAATTAGTGACTTGATTATTAGTTGTGACTAGTGACGACCACATAATCTGCCATGCGCTCATTGTCCTTGTAGTGAGATAACATACCTGCACACAAATATTAATCATACTTGCATACGAGACTTTTAATTTCATGGCTACAGTCTACAGAGATGACATATTTGCTACATGAATTTAATTGCACATAAATAAATTTTACCATTCTTGCACATCAGACTCCTCACGATTATTACGCCCAGACCAAGGATATGCTGAAGCACCAACGCCAGGAGCTGCCCACCAATGGCCTTGAGCCGACGAGCTTGATATGCTCGGTTGTTGTACGCCTGTTAGCCAGCATGGTGCCGACGAGGGATGCATAGACTGCGGTGGGCGAGGGCAGGCACCATACACCAGATCCAAACATGGAAGCGATGGGCGGCGGAGGAGCAGGATGAGTCGTTGCGGGCTGACCAGACTGAACTAGCGGCAACGGAATCCCTATGGGCGCTAGCGCAGAAGCTCTCTTGGACCTCCCACTCATCTCACCGGTTGTTGGATATGACGGCTAGGGTTTGGGAGAGGTGACGATTGGGGAAGATTTGGGGCTTAAATCCTTCGATTTAGCGCACGAGGAATCGATTTTGCGCGGGAGGAATCGATTTGGCAGGAAGGGCATGGTGGATTTGGCGCCGGGAAGGGGAAGGGGAGCACAGGATCGGGAAGAAATTGATACGGGAGATAGAACGTCGGCTTCTTGCTGGGTGCGGGCTGGAAGGAGGCGTTTTCTCCTCGTATGATGCGCTACAGCCGGACGAAGAGAATAACGCCCGCTCTATAATCTCTCTCCTTACGTGACTGTATTTAGATGACATGGATCCCCTTTCCGTCGGCTTGCAGTTGTAATACTTGTTCTTATATGTAGTAGCTGTTATATGGGAATAGTTTCGAGGTTTATTTATTATAGGCAAACATGGAAAATAAGCTCAATTTAATAACTCCTACGTCTTGTATTCTAGAACAGGAGGGAGTATTGTATTTATAGTTATTTTTAATCCAGGATTTAGATTTTTCTAAACTGTATTTACACTTTGACTCTTTTTTATTATTATTTTTTTAATTTTGAAATTGTATTTTCAATCAGATTTTTTTTATAATAGAAGATTTGTTGGATTTAGCGTTACTGAATCCACGTGATGGTAGATTGATGCTTTCTTGATGGTTTTGTGATATGTAGCAGCTGTTTTTGTTGGGATATCTAAGCCCAAGGTATGGAGAACTGCCTGAGAGCTTCGGTAGAACAGTAAGATTAGCAAAACACATAGGTAATTGCACAGCATATGTCCTATTCGGACTCTTTCTTCTTTATATTGTTTTCTATTCTGCCTATTTCTTCTTCTCCATGTTAATTTGCACAATTAAAATCTAATCCTATTAAAATCTACCGGTTGATATTTTTTCTTTTCTTCGGTTAACGTGTTAATTTCTATTCTTCAGAGCAAATGTGAAGACTTCTTTCAAACCTCTCTTTATATGATAGTGTTAAGGCCTGTTCATAACGAGTTAATTCTAGTTGGTGTTTTCTTTTTCACATCTATTTTTCGTGAGGGAACGGCGGTTTTTTTCCGCGTTCCAAATGTGGCCCAAAGCTTTCGTCATCTCTGGAGTCTGGATCGAGTTCAGGGCGGGCACAAACGACATATAGCGCAGAACAGCAACGGATAGTTCAGAGTGGCCGGCCCAGTGACTGAATTCATTCAAGGTCCAGCACTGTTCTCCGATCACCGGAATCCTAGTATAAGCTAGTAGTATTGTTTTTGTTGCCCTTTCGATTATTTTCGTCTTTGCCAATGGGGTTATGTTCCATTTTCTTTTGTTGGCCTTGTTTCAGTTTCAGACTTTCAGTGCACGCTTTCAGAAAAGAATAGAGAAAAAAAACAGTTACTGGAAGGTGAACCACTACACAAAGCTCATCCGAACAAAGACCGGACACTAATTATTACTGTATTAAGCAAAGCTGTGACTGCATCAGACATTAAATCACAAACAAGCTGGAAGCTGGATTGGTGCATCGGTGGGCACGAAAGAAATGATCTACTAGTGCCCGTATGAATTTCTGGTACTACCATTTGTCAAATGTTCAAACTTCTTGCTGCCTGTCAGTATTTCTTCAGCAGCTTTCTGCATACAGAAGACCACTTCATTCATATGCAGTTATGCTGAATGCACACACAAAAAAAGCATGACCAATACAAGAGGTCAAGAGCAAAGGAATTTATCTTTGTATACCTCCAAGCATGCCAGTGCATACTGAACATCACTGTCAGAAATTTGGTAGTGGACGACAAGCCTCATGCTGCAAATCAAGGGAGTGGAAAATGGATTATCAAGATTATAATTGATATAGGAAGTACAATCCAAATCTTCAGTCGAAATTCTACATAGGAACCACTATGCCCGTACTAGAGAATTGGATGGCACAGTGAAGAACTGAATAGAAGTAAGTCAGCGACTAAGCATATTAACTTTGTTAGACATAATGATCAACTGGAAACTGATAATGATCTGTGTCACAAGCAGAACTGGAATCTGCACCTTGTAAAGAAAAATGCAAGAGAGAATTGAACCTCACCTCTTTGAGCTTGCTGGCATGGCAAGCACATTGCGATGTTCAAGGATTTGACACAGTTTATTAGGTGATATGCGTGAGTCCACAATATCAAAGAATACCTAGAAACGCACAACACATTTTTTTTTCCATGTGAGATGTTTAAAGGTAATATAGTGGAAAACAAAAAAAAAACTCAATAGGTAATCCGGCGGACTAACCATATTGGTCTCCACTGAAGTTGAATCAACTCTAAAATGTTTAATTTTCTTCAGGCCATCTAAGGAAATGGGAAAAAGAAGACAGGACTTTAAGTTATTAAGAAATTATGGTTCTCAAGAATTCAGAAAAAGGATGATGAATTGGTTGGAAATGAAAACATATGAAACCTGCTAAAACTTTAGCCCTTCTATGGTCATCAGCAAGTTTCCCTACAGTATCACGGACAGCAACATAGGCAGCAGCACAAAGAATTCCCACTTGCCTCATCCCACCACCTAGTGTCTTCCTAAGAATTTTAGCCTGAAAACATCGTGCAGATTTCCATTGTTAAATCCCATCTGCAGTTTAAGGTAACAAGCAGAATTGAACAGACCTTATCTATGAAGGCCGTCGAACCAACAATAACTGATCCAACGGGAGCGCCTAACCCTTTAGATATGCACACCTGCGGTGCAAATTTCAGATAGAGAATTGCTGTTACGCTGTGAACCATTCAATAAGTGAGTTGAAAAATGAGCATGTTACAAAGCGAATTGAATATACCGAGACTGAATCGGCAGCTTGCACAAGTCGATGAACAGGAACTCCAAGGGCCTGGAGCAACAGAACGCAATGAATTGATAAGCTGGGACAGAACGGCGCGTGCATGTGTCAAATATTTTAGTGGAAAAATGCATGGATACCACGTCCTTAACATGTGATGTGTTCTTTTTTAGATTATAAGATCGCAGTCGTTTGATACCGGAACACTAAGCACAGAATAAAGTTCAAGGCAGATTCATTCTAGTAACAGTCGCTATCAGACTGTAAAGACACTCAAATTCAGGGATACGAAGAATCCAGACAGCCAGACCGAGGGCCTGTTTGAGGGAGCTTCTCCTGGCTGCAGCTTTTCCCAGAAGCTGCTTCTGCCAGAGGCTGTTCCAAACGGTACACAGCTTCTGAGAATCTAGAAAATGAACTACGAATCCAGAATCTAGAGAAGCTGGGTTTAGGAGCTTTTTCAGATTCTCAGAAGTTAGCTACCACGCAGCAGCTTCTCAGAATCTAAAACTTCTCCAGACATGCCCCTAGGCACTCCCAGTGAGTCAGGCCTAGTTCATCGTTAAATAGTATGACACCAGAGTCAATGATCTCATACTACTTACCACAGATGCATTAAAGATGCGAGCTCCATCTATGTGAAGCTTCAGACCATGACTCTTGGCAACTTCACCAACCTCGTCAGTATATTCTGCAGACAAACACTTCCCACCGCAGCTACGGCAACAAGAAGAAAGCAATCAAGTAAATTAGTTTGTGCTGATTTCCATATAACAGAAACAGGTGTTCCGGCAACTCACTTTGCATGGGTATTCTCCAGGCAGATCAACCTTGTGGTTGGATAGTAGAGAGCCCCATCCGGATGCCTGATGGCAGCAACAATCTTGTCGATGTCCATTGTTCCGTCGGGATTGTTCCTGACGGTCTTGGGGTGGACGCCGCCGATGGTGGAGATGCCGCCGTTCTCGTAGATATGGATGTGGGAGTTGTCGCCGAGGATGACCTCGCTGCCCCTGGTGTCGCAGTGCACGAGGACGGAGATGAGGTTGGCCATGGTGCCGGACGGCACGAACAGCGCGGCCTCCTTGCCCATGATCCTCGCCATCTCCGTCTCGAAGCGGTGGGCGGTCGGGTCAGCGCCCAAGACGTCGTCGTCCACGTCCGCGGCGGCCATGGCGGCGCGCATCGCCTCCGAGGGCTTGGTGACCGTGTCCGACCGGAGGTCCACCAGCTTGGTCACCATTTTGAGCAGCTCCTAACCTCCAACTGCACTGCGGTAGTCAGCAGAAGTACCACGAATGTAAGAATGACAGAGCATGAACTCTTGTTAGTTTAAGGTGGAAAGTTTGCGAATGAACATGAATGGAGAATGGTATATTCCCATAATAACTTTATTTTTTATTTTTCCATGTTCAACGTTTGATCATTCGTCTTATTTGAAATTTTTTTACGATTAATATTTTTATTATTACTAGATGATAAAATATAAATAGTATTTTATACGTGACTATTTTTTTAAAGTTTTTTACAATTTTTTTAAATAAGACGAATGATCAAACGTTGGACCAGAGAAAACGAAAAATGAGGTTATTATGGGACGGAGATAATAGCAGTAGAGTATACGAGTAGTAAGCAACTTTCTTTCCGTCCTAACAATGTTCCATCCCATTAAAAACTTGTCCTTTATTTCAAAGCGTTCATCTTTTCTATCAATAGATTTCAATCATTCAATTACGGTACTAGTTCATCTTTTCTATCAATAGATTCCAATCATTCAATTACAGTACTAGTGAAGCGTTCAACACGGCAACACCTGCACCCACTTTACTGTAGCAAAAATGGGCCTATCGGGGTATCGGCACACAAGAGAGATTTCGCTGCAGGCAGATTGCAACAGTAATGGGCTAGCCCATAGCCTCGGCCATTCACTCTACATGCTACAATAGAAATTCTCATGAACGGTCACTGTTCTTACACTGCTGCGATATTGCTCGCTGCAAGTAAATCAATGTAACAAAGAAGGGTCGACCACTCGTGAGCAGAGCACAACCCTCACACGTAAAGGGATGAAAAGGAGGAAGTCAACAAATAAACGACCTTTGCTACTGCGGCAGAGTGCAGACCCTGCCAAACCACACAGAGAAACAACGGACCCCCGTCCACAATCACAGACGGGCCAGGCCTACATAGCGCAGCCGGCGCATCGTGCATGGTACTACACGGGTACAGCCCTATCCCTATCCCTATCCATCCAACAACCACAAAAGTTGGCGTCACGCACGCACGCGTTTCATCGGAAAGCAATCACCGCGCCCGCTCCAAGAACAGCGGGGGGTGCAAAACTGCAGACAGATTCACAGATTTCGCAAGGCTCTAAATCCATCGTCATTTATTCGATGGGTTCAATCCGACGCAGAAACGTTACTTCAGCGCACGGGATGAACGGGAGAAGACGGGCGGCACGGCACGGCCGGGGGCGGCGCGCCGGAGTAAAACCCATCCAAGAAACAACCCAACCCGGCCCTCACGAAGCTCGCCCAGAACGGCGACGATGCCGACGGACCCGATCGATTCAACAGTAGAAAGGTGGGGGGTGGGGGAGGAGCGGGGATTCGCAGGATTACGCACCGGGATCAGATGGGACTATGGGAGGCGGACGCCAACGGGAGGCGCGGGTCGAGGATGAGAGAGGAGACCGGTTCGAAGCGGGCAGGCGCCGTTTGCTGTGCTTGTGCCCATGAGACGCCGCGCCGCTTTATAGAGGGGGGCGCGCCGCGCGGAGGCAGCCAGCCCAGCCAGCCGAGGAGAGGGGGGAGGTCGTCGCGTCGCACTGCCACGCACGGTACGCATCACCAGACGCGCGCGCGCGGGCGGGCGATCGACAGCCAACCTAGGTGCCCTCGCGCGCGGGGGCCGCCCGCCCGGCCGGGAGGCTGCCCACGTAATATATCGAACGGACGCGAGACAGTCACCCACCCACCACCACACCCGTTTCTTGACAACCCCGTTCGTCACGTGCGCCCCCCGTCGCCTCGGCCGAGCTGTTGGTTTCAGCTGCTCAATCATGCAACCGAGCTGTGCACAGTGCAGCTGTGCAGGTGATCCGGGTAGCCCTCGGTCGCAATCGGGTTGGATCTCTCATCGTAGTACACTGGTTGAGACCCCGAGGGGACTGAGAATCAAACACGGAATCTTGCGTGCGACAAGTTCAGCTCCACATCAAAGATGCCGAGTGGCCGCCGGAGTTTTCACCACGAGCCTATCTGTAACGTCCGTGTACAACTTTTTGCCTATTCAGTGGCCACCGATGCTAGCTGGAATGTATATAAGGCGCTTGATTCAGTACACACATTAAGACGGCTTAGCTGGTACCAGTAATTTTCCAACAAGCCTTTTTTTTTTTTGGCTAACGTACGTAATTTCCTCCTGATTACGATGTGTTGTGCGTTGTCGCTGGAGGAGCTGACTCGTTTCACGGCTGGCGGATAGAGCCCGACCTATGTGCGAGCCCAGCCAGCCGTCTCTTTTAATTGCATGCGCTTTTTGACTCGGCGAGAAGGATAAGCCCTCAGTGCTTTGCTGGCCGTTTGTCCCAATCATCATACGAATGTGAGGCCGTGACAGAGCCGCCGGATAAGTGCCGCGGGTAAGCTATACAGGTCCAGTGTGCAGGCGTCCAGTACCACGAAAGCTAGTTCATCACTCATTTGACGCTATCAGTCTATCACTACTATATACGTTCGTGCGTCACGACGGCTGCATACAGTGTCAAATGGTGTATCAGTCCATTACTATGGATCGATCAGCTGCTGTTCATTGCATCTCCGTTGTCGAAATTTCCAACACGGTATGCCAGCGCTCGCAGTAGATTAGATGGGTCAACTGGTTAGGTGAGCGAGGTCGATACGAGCATCCTGAAAACGTGGATTTACTACTACTGATAAACTAGCTGTGATCTGTAACTATCGATCCATACCAGTGGCTGCTGCTGGGAAGTAGCTCAGTTCCAGTTGGATACCATAAGTGGATGGCTTGGAAACATGCTACGTTGGACATGGAATTCCAGCGCATTACGGATACAGCATCCGTTCCGTGACGAAATCGCTGAGACGAGCTTTGTGTTGCTACTTATGACCAAAATTTAAATTTAGTTTTTGCTGGTACTTATGACCATTAAATTTTTAGTCTTAACTTAAAGTCGATTTTATGTTTTTTTATCATATTTTATTTTTCAGCCTTAATTTTTTAGATCGCTAAATATATATATATATATAAATTTTATTTATAAATTATTTTCTATTTATAAAAAATGTTCCGCTTATTTATATAATAAGTTAAAAGATGGGCAACCTTGATCTTTCAATAGTTAGGGACTTACCATAGGTGAGTGCATTATCCGATCGAGCTAGCGTCAATCCAGTACCCCAACCAGGTATCTTCCTTCCGCAGCATATTAATTAGCATATATAAATGCCCTATCTTTAGACTTTCACTTATGCTTATAAGCCAAAAATTTAAACTTTTAACTTTAGATTTAGAGTTGACTTTGAGATGATTTTATAAAAACTTATTTTATAACATTAGCTTTTAGATTGCTAATAATACGTATATAAAAATTTTATTTATAAATTTTCATTTGTAAACGTATCATTACTTTTTTAAAGACCCAGACGATCGTTCGAAGATCGCATGGACCTATTCATTTGTTGTTAAGGCAGACAATAAAGTATAAAATGTGTTTACAAACGATTTTGCAAATGGTCGCGTGGCCTAATGGATAAGGCGCTCGCCTCCGGAGCGGGAGATTGTGGGTTCGAGTCCCACCGTGATCGGAATCTTTTTGCACTTCTCACAAGTTTTGATGCAAAAAAATTATAATCAAACAAGCCGAATCGAATTCCTCCGATTCAAGTCCCTCCTGGCTTCTGCATTGGAGAGTCAGATTAGGTACGAACTGCTCACAAAACCCTAGTTATCCATGCAAACCCCCAAATTTTGTCGTACACCGGCGGCGTCGCACACGATTGACCTTTTGGCCTGATCGCGGCATGGCCGTCCCTGCCTCCGTCATCGTCACGTCGTGCCGCTGCGTCGGCGCGTCGGCGTGCGTGTCATCGGGCCTCGTGTTCTGCGCCACGTTCGCCGTTAAGTCTCCCTCCTCTTCGTGGCGCGCGAGCTGTCGCCGGAGCACATCGACGGCGTCTTCGGCGTCGTGGACGAGTGCCTGCGGCGAGAGGCGCGTTACGCCACGGCTGCCGTCGAGGCCGAGACGCGGCGCCTGGGGGACACGGCGCGATGCCATCCTGTGCCTGCGTTTCTTTACGCCAGGGCCGAAGGGGGCGCCCGCCGCGCGCGGCGCGCTCATCGCGGACGCGGGCGGCAGACTGAAAAGGATGTCGGAGTCGGAAGGGAAGTGGCGCGACATCACGGATGCGACGGTCGCGGCATTAGCATGGCTCCGCCTGACTGCCACCGTGATCAATCTGGCAGTGGCCGTTCTGACCACCATGACCGACACGGCATCGACCTCCTCGAGCTCCAAGCCGGACGCCACACTGTTCGTCGTGTGGATCGCGGCGACCTTCATGTACAGCACGCCCGTGTTCGTCCAATACGCCAGCGGCATGGCATCCGTTGCGGCGTGCTTTACCTGCTTCGTGGCGCTGTGCGGCTTTGCTCTAATGCAAGCCAATAAAGTTCACCTTTGGACTTCCACCGACGTTGCCGGCAGCAACACAGCCAGGCAGCGAAGACGAGCCGGCAAGGATGCCATTACTAGAGGATTACGGTAGCTGCGGCATGGACGAATGGAACCTCGTTGAGACCAGTCCGGTGATGCCGATCAACGCTAACGGTGGCGCCAATTGGAAGTTCAAGCGTTGGTCACGGAAGTGTTTGCGCAGGGTTGCTGATTCACAATTCTGCACATGGTCCAATCGTGCCCTTACGAACCATTAAGAACCAGAAACCGTCCAGTGTCGCGTCTCGCTGTCGCTGCCTCGTCGGATTCTTGTGGATACACCAAGCATTGCTCTTTACTCACGGAGGAGGGAATCTGTGTCACTCTCCCGTTCCTAAAATTCAGCACGTTGCTCCTAGGATACCTTTTTCTGCGTATTTACTCCTCTAGTGGAATACTCCTATATGCATTCCATAGAGAAACTTGTACGACCGGCAGTGAAACAATGATAACAATCAACGATTTGAGAGTTGAGACTCGATTGAGGTTCAGCAGAACTTTTTTTTTTTTTGGCGAATGGTTGGATTTCAGTTCTCTTTGTTGTTACTCCTCGGTCTGCTCCCTTGGCAGAAAAGAATTTGGAGTGCTCCCAACAGCCTCCTCAAAATAATGAAAATCTCACAAGGAGATGACAAGTTAAAGATAAAAAGCAGTCTTTGCTTGGGCCCCCGTGCACGTGCATCCCAAGGACGGGATCAGACGCACACTCTAGCCACTGCACACAGTGCGTGTCGTCGTTTCAAATTGGGCTCCATTTAATTCCAGAGCCCTTTTTAGGGGTGCAGGCGGGCGGAAGCAGCCAGATCGCGTGTCAGTCGAGTTGTTCCACACTTCCACTTCCATCCATGGCGCTCCTCCGCTCTCTGGCTTGCTCCCTCTTCCTCCTCTGCTCATCCCTCACCTTCGGCGCGGCAAATGGGATGTACGGGCGAGTCGGCGTGGAGGACGAGGCGGAGGAGGAGAGCAGGACGGCTACCGATGGCGCTCGCGGCGCCGCCAGTGGGTGGCCCGGGTACCTCTACACCAGGGCGGTCGGGAGATGCACGCCTCAGTAAGCATGCGCTTCCTTTCCCATCCCCATTCTTGCCGCCACACCCATCGGTTTCTTGGCTTCCCTTTGCATAAGCAAACATGTAAAGTTCGTCCCTTTTTGCTTGATTCTTGTGGCAACTAGTCCCTGTGTGGTTCTTTAGTTAGAAACCGAATCTTGGGTATTGCCGTGTGAAGAAACCCTTTTCATGTTAGCAGTTTCTGCTTACATTTGCCAATGCATGCGGCCATGCGGGGTAGCAACCGGCGAGCCTTGCAAATTGATACTGTTGGTACGTCCAATATTCAGGAAATGGGCAATGGATAGGTGTGTTCAGAAAATACAAAAGTAAGTGTTTAGCCTTGCAGTATGTGCAAAGCGATCTTTTTGTGGATGGGTAGATCTGAAAATGTCGTTTCAGATTTTCAGTGTAGAAACAGGTGTCCACAAGGTTGCAAGATGGTGTTTTTCGGAGCCCACTAACATTTCAAATCCTTTTTCGTGTATGCAAAGCGTAATCTTCAACTTTGGGAGGATTATCATCCTTTGCAGGTTTATCAATTGTCATTCGTTTCCTGCTGGGTTACATTTTGAGTACCTGCTTTCCATGTTCGCTTGTAATCTAGTAGTACACAATTTTAGGTATGGAGCCGGGGAAACATATATGCAGCTCAAGAAGCGTATTATTGCTGTATTTTCGGCAGTAGTATAGCGGTATCTATGTGTTTGTCTACAATAAATACAGCACACCCATCATAACAACTCTCGGTTGTGACTTGTGAGGCGTGTGCTCGCGTCCTGCAGACACAGGGCATGGCTAGCGACATGAGTTTCGTTAAATACACGCATCTAAGGCCATTTCGTCCTTCTCAAGCACTGGTTGTTGTATTTGTGGTCTTGTGGGGCATTCTGCTATGAAGAACGGTGTTATGGCCTTGTGGGGGTTGTTATCATAATAACCCAGCAAGATCCAGTCGAGCTTATGAATTCAGATCAGATCAATTACCCTCTTCTTACAGGGAATTAAATGTCAGAAAAACTATGTTCAGCATGAAGAAGCCCATCTCCAGAATTTTGGGGGGAGTAAAAGTTAATCACAGTAATGGTTAAATACAAACTACCTATGTCCAATGCTAATCTTTACCAGTTTAATGAACTGTAGTTTTAAACATTCAATAACCACTATAACAATTTCTGGAATAAAACCTCCGGAGAAAAAATTTTCATTGCATGAACATTTTGGCCACGCCACCAATATTGGTGTGGCAGCTGGCAGCATTGTCTTGCCATGCCATTGTCGGTGGCGTGGCTGCTGCCACGCCATGGCACGTTGATTAGGTTGCGTGGTAGTGTTGTCTTGCTATGTCAATGTTGGTGGCGTGATTAAAAGGTTCAGATTTAAAAATATTTTTCCCGGAGGTTCAGTAATAAAATTAGGCTCTTGCGAATGCTGTGCAGATTCTGGAGCAGTGGAGCTGAACAATGGCCCAACATCATCCCCCAGGAAGCAGCGGTGTCGAAGGTGTTCGGCTCCAGGTCCATCGACAGGTACGGTCCACGGCTCACCGTGTTGGAGGCTACCATGAGGACCGACGACAGTGGCAGCAACAGCGCCTTCGCCAAGCTCGTCAAGCAAGGCAGCGCGGCTCTGCTCAACGCCTACGCACGCAGGGGCTTCCCTCTGGACTCATGGGAGGTGAAGGCGCTGCTGCTGGAGGCGCTCGTCTCCGAGGACGCCGCCGCCGCGCAGGCCGACCGGTTCGAGCAGGCCAACGAGTCCTGCGTCTGAAAGAAAGGGCGACGACGAAACACGCTTCGAATCTAGTAGTAGTGTGTTTGTACTAGTAGTAGGTCACCACTTCTGTGACTCTCTCCAGCGACCGTGAAGAAAATGTATGCACCGGTCTTAGGTGCGTGTGGCTTGTACTATCCGTGTCACTGTGTTCGACTGTTCCATTGGTATTCTGCCGTGTAGGGAGGCATCGCGTTCGTGTTCATTGTTTTACTAGCGTCGATGTCCAGTCAGGCCATCCTGGCCCGCCGGGCCTTTTTAATCCTGTCAGTGTAAGGCAAGTCGGGATATTTGCACTGACATTTCTTACTGGTACGATTTTGTACTCTTAACAGCCTGAGCACTTGAGCAGTGACCACAGATCTTTGCTTGAGATCGACGGTGGCAGTATCCTAGTTATTGAGCACTAATTACCGTTGGACCTCAGCGACGTGCCTTTTCTGGCTGGCATTACGTTTTCGAGATATTGGCATTACTGCCTGAGCTGTACAAGGATCAAGATCAAGCCCCTTTTTTAACGGTACCAAAACGTGCATTAGTGTGCTGCTCCAGTACCCACTTTCTGTCTCTCCGTACCGCGGGGAAACAAAAAGGAGCACGAGCATGCATGGCACGGTGCAGTACTACAGTACTAGCACTGCTCCCCTTCGGCTGGCGAATCGCAGCGGGTGCGCGGGATGCACCGCGGCGATCCCGTCCGAGAGAACCAGGGTTACACTACACACGGGTTCACTTCGCGTCTTTCCCCAAGCCGGTCGGTCGATCAGCCGATGCGGGAGCTGCGGCGACGGATCACGCCGCGTTGCGCGCGGAATGGGCGAAGAAACTGGCTCCCGGACCAGCGGACGTCGCGGGCCGCGGGGGCGTTCGGAAGGGTTGGTGGTTAGGCCGGGAACCTGGGCCTGGGCCTCACGCCACCAAAAGGTAGACGGTGTGGCATTGGTGGTGTTGGGCTTACGTGCACTACAGTAGGGTGGTACTGTAACGGAGTAGCTCTGTCCGGCTGTGCCGCTGTCCCTCTCTCACACTATTACTGAATTACTAAATTTTTCTTTAAAATATTATATATAAAAGTTATATAGAAAATCATATCATATCTCTAAGGTAGATTTTAAACTTTCTACTACCGTAGTTAATTCTATTCACTATACTATGAAATAATTATCATAAAAATTAGATAATCTTTTATCTTTATTATAGAAAAATGTAACCCATGTTGCTATAATTGCGTGATGGCCCTCTAGAGGCGATAGGATGATTGAGGCTGCATAAAGTACATGCCATCTGACTTGTCAATGGCTGATATAGATTTTTTCCCCTTCCGCACATCTTGTTATTCAAGCATGTCCGTAAATGGTTAGGATTGAAAGGTACCCTTAGAAGATGGGAAAAGATTTCCAATTCCCATTATATCCAAACAAATCTTGAAGTTCTGACGGTAGCTCCAATTCTAAGTCTAATTAAGATAGTTGTGTTATTTTTTGTGTACACAAACTTTTTTTTTTTTGAGTTCTGATTGATCTGCAAGCCTACTAGTACATGGAGAAGGCTATGAGAATGTAAGTCCAATCCCTAATTAGCTAACTGAGTTGTTCTTCGAACTCCTAATTATATGTTTTGCTCTAGCTTGTCCATCTTCATCGGTTTACAATAGCGAGCCTGTGTTCTAATTTTGTGAGTGAATCCCTTTATAGATAGGTGTTTACCACTAACGTTCAGAAATGTGTCTAGGAAGGAGAAACAACATTAGACTTAAGTGAATGTCCCCGTAGGGACGGTCCTTACTTACCATTATCATACTATATAATAATAATAATTAATATATATAGTTTATATATATATATATAAATTATTATTGTAAACATTTAGGTTATTTTTAGAAATAATATTTTTATAGAAAATATTGTACATATTATCTCAAACATTGGGAGGCAGGGACCCTACGATTTGGGGCCTAGAGCGGCTGCATCGTTCGCACCCTAGGGTCGCCCCGTGTGCTCTCCTATATTATATGACATCCAAATGTTTATAATTACAAAATTAAAAAATATTAATATGAGATATATCATTGTATAAACATATAAGTTTAAATTGTGACTTCGGTGAATTATAACGAAAATAACAAATATGACTTTAAATATGTATATACTATTTAGAGTTTAATTTATAATTATTGTTATATTGTATAAGTTATATAATTTGCATGTTTGTAGAGTGATATATCTCATATTAATTTATCTTTATAATTTATTTATTTTTTCTAATAATTATTTAGATAATGTGCAATAAACTAGAAGAATCCGCGGGACAAACGCTGCGTCACAACTCAAAGCGCCAGGCTGCAATGCAATGCAATGCGTGCAGACAAAATGCAGAGAATGTACCCAAGCATATATCTCTACAACTTCGTACGCGACTACCGCGTCGCCAGTTGCCCTGTCTTCTTCTGCCTAAGCTCACATCATCTTCGACTTCAATGCATGTAGCCATCCTGGCCTCTCAAAACGCCATACCTTTCTGCCCCTGCAAGGTGTAATAGATTTCTTAGCAACAGCTAAAGATCGCGGCCACGCGAAGAAAAATCATCTTTGGAACGAAAGTGCTGTTTTCTTCTTGCTTGACATGACATTGCCTTTACGAGTTTGCTCTCCTGTTTCTGTCTGTTTTCTTCAACCGTCGGTGAGCTGTGTACTGGCACCATCAAGCAGTCAAGCCATCTGTCTTATGGTTGTGATGCTCAATAGTTCAGGGAAGTTTCAGAAGGTATGTTTTAACTTGCAAAAAGAAAGAGACATGGGCATGTTGGGTGTCATCACTGTCATGTTTATAACGATATAAACAGAAGAAAAGGCTACTGATAATGATGAGTTTGCACTGAACCAACGCCTACGCACACACAAGAGGAAAAACAAACAAAAAAAAAGACATATATTAAACATTGCGAAAATGACCAATTTCATTCTTTCCCATTGTTAATATATAATATTAGGAGACCTTAAACCCAAGTAAGCCATTCACGCTCTTTCACCCTCTTTTCGCTTTTGTTTTTAATTTTCAATATTAAATTTAAAATTAATTTAAGGTTTTTTCATCATAGTTTATTTTTTTAGTATTTTCTTTTTATCGTTACGAACATATATATATATATATATATAAGTTTTATTTATAAAATATTTTTTATTTATAAATATGTCGTTTGATTTTTTCAGTAAAAGAAAACGAACCGATTACCCCCAGGCCCCAATGAACTATGGGATCGCCGACAATTGCTGCCTAGGACTGGCTGTGTTGGACAGTTGGAGTATCAAATTGCAGCATGGTTTCGTGATAGACACACACTCTGAACATGAGGTCAATTTGTTCCTTTTTCCAGGCAGAAATATAGAGCACCTCGACGTGAAGTTCTTGGAACTGTACCTGACAAAACTCTTACCTTAATAAATAAAACAAATCATGTCAAGACTCAAGACAACAGTCGGGATATCAAGGGTCTGCTGTGATTCTACGGCATCATAAATTAGTGATGCACTGTTCAACGTCCTGCAAAGATCCAAATTTAATTCAATTGAAACATTGAGAGATCTGACAATCTCATTCGTTGGCGATATCTTGTACATAGAGCCCAGCAACTATGACCTCAAACTCCTTTGGTCCATATGTACATCACCATCAGAAGTGACAGGCTAGATTATGTTCGTCCACCAAGAAGAAACACTGACAAGTCGTTATAAGCCATCAGGACGAGAGGTTGAAATCAGTATCGTCCAGCTCAATTGCCATTTGTTCATTCCTCTGCGCGGTCAATCAGTGGCGTGTTTGTTTGACAATGGAATAGAATGAACTAATTAAAGATGTTTGCACCATACCAGTACCAAGGAAATATTTTGACAAAAATTCAGAGGAGCTCCTAAAGGTACTTATTTCTTGTTCCATTTCAGATATTGACAATGTAAAATAGGAATCCGGATTCAGTGACATATCACCGTGACATTCTCAATGACATTAAGTCAGTGACATGTGGAATCCACATATGCCTGGATCTATGTGGATCCCACACGTCACTGACTTAATATTACCGAAAATGTTACGGTGTAATGTCATTGAATCCACGTTCGTAAAATGGAGTAGCTAGCTGCTCGGCACATAGTACTGTTCCTTCAGAGCTGACGATTTGCCATTTCATTAGTTGGCAGTTGCAGGAGATAGAAAATCAGCAAAAGTAGAGTGTCAAAATCCTGATTTTACTTTTTTTTTTTTAAAAAAGGAGAAGCTGTACGAGGGATCTGGTCCATCTCTCACTCTCCAATTCAATCACATGCACCTAAATTTAAATGGCATCACATCAGGTAATGCTTGCATTTCAAACCAGTAGGAATACACTGAATAATGCATGTACTCAGGCGTCGTTTTAAGTCACTTAATTAGGATCATTCTTTTCTTTTCCTCACAAAAGCGGAAGATATATTAAGAAGAGAGAAAGTTCCGTACCCTTAGTTATGACTTCAGGATGACTCGTCTTAAGTAAACCGAAAGCACTCAATTGATCAATACCTGTGAAATGGACAAATTAACTAACATGACTATGCGTGCATGATTCTAATGCAAGAAGGGAGCAAGAATTAATAAATGAAAAGACTAAAGGATTAGTAGTCTTATTCTGAAAAGGTGATGGCTGCTTGCATTGAGGCCACATTATTAACTAGTAGGCTTAGTGGTGCAATCATTTCATTGTTTTGGCCGTAATCAATTCTTCACGAGCACAAACATGTGCTGTAATGACAAATGTATCCGTATTCTACACTGAGAAGCTGATCGACTTCAGTTTTCGGCTTATCGCCGTGAAATTTTATAGTCCCTCCTCTCAATCTTCCCTGCAACATCTCATTAACCTGGCTGAGTCGATCTTCACTCAACAGCATGACGATATTCCTCCAAGATCTTTACTTTACAAAATGCGCACTGCTGCTTTTGACTTCAGACCCGAGATAATATAAATAAACCCCATGTGAAAGGGCATGTTAGCCAAATGTTTGCAGTGAGCTGAGTAACACCTAAGATTCTGGGTTTGGGTTCAAATCTCTATAAGTGCAGGAATTTTAGATTGGATTATCTGAGAGCCTAAGTTCTCTACTTGGCCAGGTAAAAATACTCATCTCTAAAAAATAAAAAAATATAAATAAAAAAATAAAAAAACCCATTAGCCGTTACAACTCATTTTTCTGTACGCATTATATAGCCTAGTGGTTGCAGTGCCTTGATTAACACCCAAGGTCTTGAGTTCAAATTTCTATAAGAGCATGAATTTTAGATTGGGTATTTGAGTGGCTAAGCCTCCTACTTAGGCTAATTTTTCAAAGTTCCCAAAATAAAAAAATGGGCTGCATATATCCGGGTGGATATAGCGTCCGAGTAAAAGATACCCTTCTTTAAAAAAAATTGTTTGAAAAATAGTTCTTGCCCACACGTTGCACAGTATGTGTAAGCAAGCGTTGTGCTCTTTTATGTTGAGATGATTGTATGAGAAAGTGGTAAAGACTCAAGCGCATAACCATTAGAAACTAGGACGAAAATAATCTGAAAAACGTGTGTCGTAGACACAGGCATGCAGGGACAAAACTTTTGAAATAAAAATCATTGGGCCAATAGCAGTCACCTCCACTAGTACTGAAAATGGAATTTAGCCGGAACCTATGGTCACAGCTTGTTTAGGCTATGAACTATGGTAGAGTGAGTCTGATCTATGCGTAGCAAATTTTGAACCAGATGAGTTGCAATGTTGCATAGACCAATAATAAGATTCCACAATGAAAGGTTGAAGACAATGTGCATATAATTAAGAAATAATAAAAACAAGCACCAAGTGTTCTACATACTCTCTGCTAGCAGTACAATTAATCTAGACCGTTTACTTTATAATTTAATAATTGTATTCATATTATCATGTTAACTACTGTCTACTGGCAGTTGAAATCTATATAATTGGACAAGTTTTTTTTTATGGACGTAATACTGATAGTATAATAGTACAAACACGGAGTACCACAGTGAAGCTCCCTGCCCGCACCGTCTTCTATTTCTATTTCTAGATGGAGTCATGGAGCCCTGGTTGAAAATGGTATAATCCATCCCCAGCACTCTATTTGTTGATCCGAGCAACTCCCTCAACTTGACAACAACAGGAAAGCTTTCACAAAACCTTTTGGAACAATTTGGAGAACACTCTAAGTTGGATTATATTGCTAGTTAGGTGGGGAATTTGGAAGAGTGCAACGGTAGAGTTTTCCAGTGCAGTGCAACAACGTCGGTGCCTCGGTACTGATCATGGCAAATACAGCGGAGAAAGCCAGACCTGGTCACTAGCAATCCTATTTGGAGATGAATTTTCATCAACTCCGATGGATATTCATTTACTTTTTGTATGTCGCATCCATAATCATAAAAAACTTTAAAAAATGGCAAGTGGTTTAACACGAGAAATATCACTTTACAATATACAACTTCAAATTGATTCTTCAGGTTGTAACAAAAGAAACAAATTAAACTAAAATTAGTACGCACACATTCAAAATTAAAATTGTTATTTTCGTTACACTAGTATAAATCGAATTTGAACTTATATGTTTATGAAGTGATATATATCATATTAATCTATAAAATTATTTTTTTAAAAAAAGATAACTATTTAGATGATACTACCTCCGTTTTATATTGTAAATCTTTCTATACTTGTCTAAATTTATTCATTGATGAATGTATATAATTTATATATGTGTCTAGATTTATTAACATCCACATGAATCTATGCAATGCTAGAAAGACTTACATTACAAAACGAAGTAATATGTAATAAAGAAGTATATATCTAACCGAGCGATGGGAATAATTTCTCATCTTATTCGTCATATGAGTAGACTTTCCTTTCATCTACTCCGATTGTAAATAAACTCCTAGTAGCATATAAATATCCATTTAGTCCTCTGTCAACGAAAAAAAAAAAGGCTGACCTCTGCCCTCTTATCAAAAAAAAAAAAGAGGAGATGACCCTTTATGTAGAAAGTAGTAGCTTTTAAATATCAAGATAATTAAGGACAAACTGTTGTGATGCTCATGAAACTGTCGGTGATAATGAGCAGTACATATTACTCATCTGGAACAGCTCAAAAGACAATGCAGCATCTGAACTCTCCCACATAAACAATGGCATGCGCCTGTCTGTATAGTTGAATACTGTTTCCACAACTTAAACATAAACTACACAGGCTGGAACAGAAAAACGTCATCACATACATGTACACGGGCGAATGAAACAGCACACTGCATGTTCTTCGTTTACTTTTTTTTATTTCAAGATCAAATAAAGGAGATGCAGAATCATTGAGAAGACAGCCAGATCTACTACTGCCAGTAGTGCCATTGCTTAACTGTAAACAATGCGAAAGAAATCTTCTTTCAGTTTAGCGGTCCCTTTACACAGTTTTTTCAGGCTTTCTTTTCCTTAATCCAGCTGCCAGCGTTTCGTCTCCGACTGCGCCCATGCGTGCACTGGAGGAGAGGAACAGACCAGGAGACAAAATCCCGTACAAGTAGTTCAGTACATGATGTGATTTCATAACCGAACACGAGCGACTGAACAGAACAAATGGTAAATATTAGCGTGCAAGTTGAATTTAATTAATCAAATGAGAAGCGCAGAGCCCATTACACGTAGTACACCAGCTGACCAGGGTTTGCACGTTGTGAGAAAAGGATCTCCGGGTTTCGATCACTGATCTCTTCTTCTGTTTTCTATACATACAAGAAGGTAATTAAAAGGAAGAGTTCTATCAAAGCTACTGGGTGCATCTCGTCTCATCACATCGCATCGCATCGCATGATTCGCGTTCTTCCTGCTTGATGATTCGCTCATGGTGGACACTGTCTGTTAGCTATGTCCCTCCGGTGCAAGATGGCAGAGAGAGAGAGAGAAAGAACAAATCAATTAGCCAAAGAAACGGTAAAATTCTCTCTTTCTCTAGATCTGCGGCAAGTCTTCGACTTCGCCGGCCTCCATGAACACTTTGAGCCAGTAGTCCATGTCCTCGGCGGAGGACGGCGCGGCGAACGCGTCGCCGGGCTCCATGGAGACGTCGTAGCCGTCCAGCGGCATCGACAGCGTCTCCGACCAGAAGCTCTCGTCGATCTGAAACTCCTCCGAGGCCGAGGTGAAGGAGCTCTCCTCCTTGGCGGACACGGACATGGACGCGGACGCGGAGCTGATCCCGGCGTTGCCGTGCTCCTCCGCCACCGACGATGCCATCGAGGACTCCGTCACCGACGACGAGGCGGACCGCTCGGGCGACGCCGGCGCCGCCGCGGCGG
Source organism: Oryza brachyantha (assembly GCF_000231095.2). Classification (NCBI taxonomy): domain Eukaryota; kingdom Viridiplantae; phylum Streptophyta; class Magnoliopsida; order Poales; family Poaceae; genus Oryza; species Oryza brachyantha. The sequence goes on from NC_023166.2 coordinate 14,311,512, forward strand.
CGGCCGGCTTCTTCTCGCTCCTCGGCTTCTTGTGCTTCTTGCCGCCGCCCGCCGCGTCGTGGCGGCCCTGCTCCGGCGCCTCGAGGCGCTTCTTGAGGTGGGTGTGCCACACGTTCTTGATCTCGTTGTCCGTCCTCCCGGGTAACCTGGCGGCGATCGCGGACCACCTGCGGAACACAGAATTCAGAGCTGATCAACGCACAGTTTTTGTTTCATCTTTGCCCACAAAAAAACGGCTAATTGATCTAGAGCTTTGCAATCATCGCGTGATTTGATTCCACCATCGGGATCACATGCTGTTTGTTTAATGCAAAGCGCATGTTTTTGCAGCGCTGAATTCAAGGGGAAGCGCTGCTCCTCCAACGGAAGCGCCAAACAAGATGGAATCTTTTAGCACATCTCGCGCATCATCAGTGATGTAATTAGCTACAGCAAAGTGGCCTACGACTAGTAGTAATTTATTTCTCTCTATTTGCATCTAGAGGAGGGGCCCGAGAGGATAACATATTAGTCTATGCCCCCAGCAATGGTTTTTTTTTTAAAAAGAAACAGAGGAATAAACCTCCCTCTCATAGCATCTGAAGCACACAAGCAAGCAACAATCATTGCTCCAAACTAGCAGCACAATTTGAGAAGGGGCAGTGTGTGTACCTGTTGCCAAGCAGCTCATGGAGCTGGATGATGGCGTCCTCCTCCTCCCTGGAGAAGTTGCCGCGCTTGATGTCAGGACGGAGGTAGTTGATCCACCGGAGACGGCAGCTCTTGCCGCAACGCAGCAGCCCTGCGACACCGAACCAGTGAATTACAGTTAGCTTCACCGCCGCCGGCCACGGACACGAACTGACCACCGAACACACACACACACGACACATGCAAAGCCCCGCTCCCGGTTCCACTCACCGGCTTGCTTGGGCAGCGCGCGCCAGTTGCCGTGGCCGTGGCGCTGGATGTGGGCGACGAGGACCTTGTCCTCCTCGGGCGTCCATGGCCCCTTCTTGAGCCCCATCTTCTCGCAGCACGGAGCCCTCCCCATTGCTCCTCCCCTGCTTCCAACTCTGGACGCTCTCTGTGATCTCGTGGTGCGCGGCTGCGCGCGCGTGTGTTCGCCGTGCAAGTGCAGGGCAGGAATGGCGTTTTGGGGAGGGGCGACTGCTGCCGCTGCTGCTGCTGCAGAGTAAGGTTGGAACGGCAAGGCGTCCAGGGGGTATTTATCCTGTAGCGGAGCGCCTTGGCAAAAAACGTGCACCAATGGGTCAATTTTGGCAACTTCGCGGAAAGGTGGCAGCGCTGCAAGCGGGGGCAAACAACTTTTTCTCTTTGTTTTTTTCCTCGCGTTTTTTTTTCACCACTGTGAGCTTCTTCCTTTGATTGGTGACTATGATCTATGATTAGGACTAATATAGTTTTAATTGCAAGAAAGACTCAACTCTCCCCTCGCACATGTACATTGCGCACCATCTGTGCACACACCAGTGCACCTCTACGATGTACAAATGGTTTGTTTAATTTATTGACATTTTCTTTTCTTATTACATAAAGGACTCAGCACGCACACACCACTACATACGTACGCCATACTAACACACCCACAAATATGTATCCGAGCACTAAACGAGTTAGAGCCGTGCATCAACTCCTTGATCTACGAAAGAGAAGAGATGGTGCGCCGTTTTATTGACCTTAGTGATGAAAGAAGATTAATTTAGGCTCTGTTTGAGAAGCTTAATATTATGAGAGGTAGCGGGTGAGAAGTCAGCTTCTTAGAATATGAAAAAATTAAGTTTCCTAGCTTCTGACTTCTTAAGATTCTGTAAGAAGCTCCGGCCATCAAAAGCTCCCTAAACATGTCCTTAGTATTGTTGCTTCTGGAATGTACTTTATCCATTCTATATAAGACTTTCTAAGTTTGTCTATATTTATCTATATATCAATGTATATATTTTGTATATATATATAGAGTTATTAGTATATATTTAAATCTAGATAAAACGAAAAAAATCTTATAATATGAAATGAATGTGAACATACAACAAAGCTTAAAATGAGATCATATGATATTACACCTGTAGCAGAGCTCACTTTCGTGTGAATCAAAAGTCGTACAGTTCTATTTTCTTTAAACTCATATCTTTTATATGAAATAGAGGAGTTTATATGCGTAAGTAGATGGGAGACTTTAAACGCCGTGAGGATTTGATGCGACGCATAAGTTTTCTAAGGGCACTAACAATGCTAGAAACTACCATGGTTTCTATACCTTAGGACATCATGTTAAGAAACCATCACACCATGTAACTTTTGTATCTTGTTGTTATATGGCTCACTAGTCTCTCTCATAGACAGTCTTTTTACGTGAAGACACTGGGTCTTAATCTAGAACTAGTTTTTTTTATTTTTGTCTCTCGATTCAATAAATAGTCTGCCATATCAGTAAATTGCTTGCGTTACATAGCAATACATACAAATAGAAACTATTATTGGTCTGTACTATGAGTGCCCTAAAGTCTCGTGAAAATCTGATTGAAGCATGTGGTAAGAACTAGGATGTAAATCAGTGAACACCAAAACATGCAATCAAATCATAGAGGGCTCGCAAAAATTCTATTGAAATGTGTGAATGCGGGAACTAGCTAGAATTTGCAACTTTCTGGATGAAAATACATGCCTCGCAACTTTACCACCGTCACGGATAGGATACCTTTCTAAACAGGCCGCTAGATCTAATCTTTTCATGAAATTGAACTAAAATTCCCTCACATTATTTCTTCCCTTTAAAAGATACATTTATTAATTCAATAGTTAAGATGTACTCTCTCCATTTCATAATATAAGATGTTGACTTTTTTGCTTGTAATGTTTGACCACCATTTGTCTTATTCAATAAATTATAAAAATATTATTTATTTTGTTTGTGACTTACTTTATTATCAAAAGAACTTTAAGTACGATTTATTATTTTTTATATTTGTTCTAAATTTTTAATAAGACGAATGGTCAAACGTTGTAACCAAAAAAGTCAAACATCTTACGTTATGAAACATAGGTAGTATCATAATAAGGACTCTTTTGAAACACATGATTATTCAAGGAGTTTTATGGGAATTTAACTATTCCATAAAAAAAATCATGTGTTTCAAAATAGCTTTAAAATTGAATTTTGATGTGTGTGGGACCTGTGGGCTGTGCGCATCCAATAATTAGTTGTGCCAGCGCTAATATTGTTTGTTTTCCATTCCTTTCATTTTCCTCATTAATGAACGGTTATAGGTTACGAGGAATCATGCATGTTCATTAACAGCCTGACCAAATAGAAGGAATCACTAAATTTTTCTTCGAGCATCTCACAAAAATATTAATATTTAACTCTCCAAAACATGGTATTGAGTCTTAAAAAATAGTGCCTGAAAATTACCCTGCCTTCAAAAGAAACCCAAAACCGAATTACATTGTATTGAGAACGTATATATCTAACTCAAATCTCAAGTTCCCAGCATCAACACGTCCTTATGCTGATCTCATAGACAATTACCATTCTACTGTCAAAGTACAATAATGTAGCCAACAATAAAGCCACGTAAACAAAATAAAGTAAGTTTCACACATCAAAGTCCCATGAATTGAACATGCCACAGCCGTAAGCACACCGCTGATTGATCCCGAATTTCAAGTGACCCCAAGCTTGTCACACCGCGATCAACGAGTCAGAAAACCAGGCGAATAATTCTTCAGTGAAGAAAAAAAAGTTAAAGCAAGAAAAAAATATACCCCATCTGTCCCAAAACAAATTTATTTTTAGTTTTGGATACAATTTTTTGAATTTTCTTACGATTAGTATTTTAATGATGTTAAATGATAAAAACATGAATAATATTTTACTCGTAGCTTTTTTTGTGTGTGTTTTCTCATAAATCTTTCAAATAAAACAGATAGTTAAATATTGGACATAGAAAAAAATATAATTTTTCTACGACAGAGGTAGTATACATATAACGCCGAGATAGAGCAGGTTCACCGCACCAGGCTGGATCTCGGCATGGGAAGAGGAGGAAGAAGCGTCACGGTCTGATTGGGTCTACGTCTCTATGCATGTCACGTAAACGACTTGTTCCTGGTGGTGGCGCGGTGGAAAAGGGAAATCTGGACGCATTCCGGTGGCAAATTTGTCAAGCGCCTCCGCATCGTCTCTGGCGATGGCTGCGACGGTCTCCCCTCGTTTCGTCGCCGACGCGAGCACGTCTCCACCGTCTTGCGCGGCGCGTCGGTAGCTGCCCGCCGCCATGGGAACGCCGTCTATCTCGCTGTCTCAACTCGTACTATACCTTTTATGGCTGGTTCGTACGCTGTGATCCATCTGGTACACGGACGTGCACACTATTTTAATTCGAACGAGCTCATGATGGTCGCCAACTTTTTCTCTTTTAATTTTTTTGGGAGGGTTAAAAGGGGCTTTAGCAAGATTTTGGAGCTATTTCCGTGGCGCATCAAAGTAGCTGGATGGATTGGGTGCACATTTTTCTTCTAGGGGATCTATCCGTGATGTCACCTCCATTAGTGTGCGATACCCATGCAGTTGGACCGATTATATGTGTCTCGATCGTCAGCAGTTCAGAATTGCTCAAAACAATATTATATAGTCGCCCCACTGAGCGCCATCATTGCATGTAAATTCTTAGGCTCAACATGGACATGTCCAGTGTGTGTAGATGGAGATATTATTGGCTAGTTGGAACAGCTCAACAACAATCAGTTCAGTTTTTTTTTTAAAAAAAAGAGGAGACATTTCAGCTATTGTGATTCGTGACCAATATCTCACCCAACACACGTGCACGATGGCCTGTAAAAACGACCGGGAATGCTGCAGATGTATCGGTAGGTTGTGTCGTGTTCCCATGGACCTGGACGTGTAGCGCGCACGAGACAGAACGACAGTAAAAATAAGAGCGTATTTTACATGCGTCACAGCATCAGACTTCAGTCGCCAGTTGCAACGGCATGTAGTGCTAGAGGTTGGTGCCGACAGTTTGCAGGAAGCCATTTTTTTTCAGTAAACCGTGCTAAAGAAAACAATAAAGATATACAATCTGATCTTATTTTTCTCCATATCTATATAAATCAAAATATAAATTTTTAACCCTAAATTCAAAATTGGTTTTAAGATTTTTTTCATCATTTTTATTTTTAGCTTTGGTTTTTAAATCAGTAAGCACACATAGATAAAAAAATTATTCACAAATTATTGTTTACGGTTATATCATTTTGTTTTTTTCTCAAAAAGATGACTAAGGTAGGAGTACTAGGCTGTCTAGACACGTGGTGAAATTACAAATGTTCTCGCCGCATGTGCGCCTATGGATTGACCCCAGAGAGCGGAAGGTCGTTGGCTGCTTCGTGTACGGTCAAACGGTCAACGGTTATTCACAACTGGGCCCGGCGGGCTCGTGGGGCCAGCCGCTATTATGGGCCAATCGGAACGCTAGCGCTAGCTTTTAGCCACGGGATCGTTTGGCTATTGGTCGTACCGTTCTCTGCAACTGGGCATGTGGGGCCAGGGCCCGTCAACTTAGCTTATCGAGCGTACAGTTGTACGTGCGAGTGGCGCGTCGTATTCCGTTTGTTCATACGTAAGAACTCCTCCTCTGCAGTACCTGTCTTGCACTTCAATTTCATGCCACTTGCGAACCCATATGTATGCGTGCGAATGGACGGCTGACCTTAATTTGGATGTGATTAGTAATTTAGACGTAGATCGCAAATAGCATCCATGCATTCACGCGACTTCCATCGATCTACGGGTTACAGCTAAGCTAGCGGCATGTCGACACTTCACATTATTAAGGAGTAATGAATATTACTAATTAAGCAAGACCCACTAAGCTCCGGCCGGCCCCTGAAAGTGATGCAAATACATATGATAAGCACGGGTGCAGCTAGCTAATTAAGTAAAGAGGAAGCGTTAATTAAGCTCGCGTCGACGGGATATTTATTCACATATGAAGCACGGGAGCACGCACAACCAACAAGTCCACGTAGGTAAGGAAAATAAGGGATGTGATATAACCACACCGTGTTGCTTTCAGATATCACGATCCATCGATGGATCGATCACCGCCGCCGTCGCCTGATGCATTCATGTAGCACATCACGCACACGATTAATCCTCTCTGCTTCTCTGGGCAAATGAGCCATGCACCAGCTTAAATTAATTACTCGCGCGTCGTGGATATATCAATCGATCGATCCGCATGCACTAAATCATCCGGATCGTTTCTCTATATCATCGATCAGCAAATCCACCGCTTAATTATATTTTTTGCGCACGGCATGTTGACGAGACGCACGCACGAACTGAGATTAATTTAACCTGCGGCGCCGTCGTTGTGCCGAGCAACTAGCGTCGATCGCGCGCGCGCGCGCGCGCGTCGCCGTCGAACACGTACAGTAGCGCGAGGAGTTTGTTTTCAACGCAGATTACGTGCCCCGGCCCGGCATCTCGTGGCTGGACCTCGTCCTGCCTCTTTCGTTCGGTCCTTGGTTGGACTCACGTCGGGCGGAGCTACAGGGTCAGCTATGCACGGGCATAGCCGCATAGCCAGTATATCTAGGAAAAGGTAAAATATATGGTAGGTTTTTAAACTTAGAGATATCATCTAAGTCCGTAAACTTAAAAATTGTAATCTGGATTCTTAGACTTAAAAGCGAAAATTAAGACGGAACTAAGAGTTTGTGGAACTAAGACGGTGTTTGGTTGCTTATATTAGGCTTAGCCCACACCCACCGATGCAAGGGGCAGCTTGTTTGTTTGGCTGCATGGAACTCCCACCCAGGCCGAGTGTGTGCAAATAGTGCCCCACAGCCTAAGTTTAAGGACCTAGATGTTTAATTTTTAAGTTTACGGACATCCGCTCTCAAGTTTAAGGACCGGTCATATATTTTACTCTTTAGGAAATTAGCAGGTATTTTTGGGTTTGTCTAAATTCATTAGTACACATATGAATATAAACAAGACCAAAAAGTCTTATAATATGGAACGGAGAGAATATACATATGTATTTTTTTTAAAAAAATCATCTGAATACATAAGTACGGGCCACACTAGACAGCGAGACAGAATCATGTGAATATATTAACTCATGTTGTCAATTTATGATTATTACTAAATTACTAAAATAGATTTCTATTTTATTTAATTGTATACTATATTTTTTGGACCGGCATACTCTTAGCTAAAATATCATATTAGCCGCTAACTCTCGCACGTACGTGCCACACTCAATTAAACCCACTATGGCAAACATGTTTGCGTTGGATCATTAAACAAAGATGGCCGTGAGAGAACGGCAAAAGCTAGCATGTGTTCAGACTTCCTATCTAGGGCACGTGCAGTACGTAGTATATGCGTTTTGTGCACAACATATTCATTTTCTTTAATTTCCTGAGAGATGTGTTCGATTGGCTGAGAGTAAAGTGTGTGTGTGTGTGACAGAGAGAGATGCCATGTTTTGTTAACCTAAACCCCCGTGGTCATACGGTCAACAGGTAGCTAGCTAGCCTATGGATGACTAACTCATTATCTATATATCATTGTTCTATCTTTCGCATTCTTAAAAGTATATATAAGGCCGCATGCTTTTACTTATGTGCCACCGTCTCTGAGAATTTCTCGACCAAAAAAGAGAACAAACAACAACTGCAGAAAGATATATAGCACGGATATATCAAAATGGTGGGAGTGGCATCTTTTTTGCAGGAATTCCTTACACACTACTGTATAAATCTTTATGCGGCAAATATGATACTACTAGTTGGAATGGAACACGTACGTACGGAGCCATACGTGTGCTTGCTGCGCATACGTGACGGAACATGGTCGCGTACCGGCCTAGCTAGGACGTGCGTGCGTCCGTGCGTTCGTGTAACGTGTGGTTTCCCGGCTCCAGTCATGAACAGCTAGGCCAAACGGCGCGGACGGCCGACTTCAACGCGATCCCTCTAGTTTTTAGCAGCCGGGCCGGCGGTTCGTTCGTTCGTTCGGGCGCGCGCGCGACTCGTCGTCGATCGGATCAGGACGCGTTGCGATCGTCACACCAACGAAGTCGATCCACCGCGCGGCCCACTTCTTCCCAGCCTTTCGGCTTTCGCCTAGCTCTTCGAGTCCTCGGTCCGTTCCACCAAATGCGTGAAAGGCGAAGGCGAGAGCGAGAGCTAGTAGTGCTGAATCTACGTAAGCTTATCAAGCTTTCCGGCATTTTGGATTCACGGCGCACTCTCGTCGGTATCCATAGGAAATGGATTCTTGTTAGTCCCACGAGAGATGTCCTCTCATTTTTTTTTCATATTATCTTAAATAGTCATAAACAAAAATTACTATCTCCGTTTTATATTGTAAGATTTTTTAGTCTCGCCTAAATTTATCAATTGATGAATATAATATATATATATATATATATGTTTAGATTCATTAGCATCTATATAAATTTAGACAAGACTAAAAAGTCTTATTTCGTGAAACAGAGGGAGTAACAAAATACATTAATATATGATTTATCACTTTATAAGCATGCATGTCCAAACACGGCTTTGATACATACTTAGTAAAAAGCAAATTAAACTCTAACTGCTATAAGCATATTTAGAGTCATATTTGGTTTTTGCGACGGATAGAAGTCAAACCTGACCTTGTATTTGTGCATAGTTATATCACACTTATTTTGTAACTTTTCTTAAAAAATTTGTTGTCATTCAAGTGATATGCCATTAACTACAGAATATCCACTCGAGCGTTTAGAAAAGTTCTCCGGAATCGATGCATATACCTGCGAGGAAAGTTGCTACCACCTCCGTTTCATAATATTTTATTTTTTGTTTTTCCATGTCCAACGTTTGATCATTAGTCTTATCTGAAAAATTTATTAAAAAAATAGTCACACATAAAGTACTATTTATATTTATCATCTAGTAAGAATAAAAATATTAATTGTAAAAAAATTTAAATAAGACGAAGAGTTAAAACATTCTATCAAAAAACTGAAAAAATGATGTTGTTTTGAAACGTAGGTAGTACTAAAAAGTTTAATCGGAGCGTATTCTACCAGTGCGCGTGCGCGCTTGCAAGTTGGATCGATGCCGGCAGCTAAAGCTTAACTGCATATTCGGTGGATGAATTATAGAAATGGATACTGCAATCTGCACCTGGCGTCAGATCGATCGGATCGTGTGTCCCAACTTCAGGCACGTTTGGCGGCTGCAAGCAAAAGTAAACCAATTACTGCTAGTAATTAAGAAAGATAAGCCTGCATTATCTACGCAAATATGCCCGATTTTGTCCTCTTCTCCCATTAATCAGATATCGTTTTGCCCATTCTATCCCGGCACGAGTCCTCCTCCCCTTCAGCTGGTCAGAATAATTAACCTTGGCGTCCGTATCTCTGTGGAGTGTTGACTGCACGAGCGAGCAAAGTACCTTTGCCCGGTCTCTACATACTGGAGTACTGTATGTATGATGATGTTTCGCGATACTCTCTCTGTACTCTAAATATTTTGACACCGTTAACTTTAAACGTATATTTGATCTTTCATTTTATTTATTTTTTAAATATGTAAAACTATATATATATATATGCATAAAAGTATATTTAACCATAAATACAATGATATAAAAATAATTAATAATTATATAAATTTTTAAATAAGACGAATAGTTAAACGTGTATAAAAAAATCAATAAAGTTAAATATTTAGGGACGGTTGGGGTACTATTTAATTTGCTTTTCCGTCCACTTGCGAGACAAAAATTTCTGCTAGTACGACCATTCCGTGCCACGACCGCTGGTTGGGTCAGTTGCGTTGTTGGTAAGTACTCTCTTTAGCTGAATTTGTTTGCTACTAATCGACGTCGTTTGGTCTGTAGATGACTAGCTCGCCGAGATGGGCTTTCGTTTTTGGCCTCTTATTCAGGCGACGACTGGCCACACAGTCACAGTCGAACTAAAAGCATAAGGCGTGCCGAAGCCAAGGGCATCACGTCATCTGGTCGAAATGTGATGTGCACGGAAAAGGCCAGTTAATTAACAAGCGCCGGGTAAAATCGGGTGCAAGTGGTGGCCGTGCGAGCCACGGTGATTTCGCTGTGTAGCTTTCGTGTGTACCTTTTCTACTGTTCTGCGAAGGAATTGATCGCATCGGTGATCGGTCTTTGCTCTGAAGAATCTAAGGTTTGTTTCGGGTGAGTTCTGAGACGAACAACGGCGGAAGCGCGCTTGTCACACTGGAATTAAAAGTGCTGACGACGTGATTCAAGCCCATTTCCAGTTTCCCGAAACTGACCGCGATTGTGCCACTCGAATGGTTGTGCAGCGATGGCTTCATGGTTGTGCATTTGCACGGGATCATCTTGACTAATGCCGCATCAGTCCATCTAAGTCACAATCCATGATCGTGTTAAGAGTCAGACACTAAATGGACCGGTAGCCTGGTGTGTTTTGCAATAGATTAAACAGCATAAATGGTCAAAAAGATGTATCCTATTTGAACAAGCTAGCCCACTTTTCGATTTAAGTTCTGCCCTTCAGAAATTTCAATGATACATTTACCATGTCTATACTCGAGGGCTCAAGGCAGCATGGGCCTATTCATTAAAGTAAATGTTTTACAAACAATGAAATTTGGTGAAAATAAATTATCTGCTCATCTCGGCAACTCCGAAAATTGTTGTCATAAAGCACTACCGCTATTGGGATTTAGCATACGCGATTCGACTCCGATTTCCGTCTAAAAATTGATCTGTGTACCAGCCTCTACTCCTAACGTCTGCCACAAACATGGGGAATACACTCTCCATCCTCTGATAGGCTTCATTCAGAACGGTATCACCTGAACCCACACCTGATTTTTCCATTTCTGAAGCGAAGGCAGCGACCAGCCATCCCCTCAGTGCATCTTCTCCAGTTGCACTCTGCTCAAGAACCATGTATGCACTGTTGCCTTTTCGACTGAGCAAAAATTTCTCCTTTGAGAAGGTTGCTTTCAGTTGTTCAACACATTGTGGGCTGAAAACTCTGCGCACTGGCTGTCCAATTTTCACACTTCCTGCTTCTTCTATTAACCGGTTAGGAAAAAGAAGATCTTCTCGATATCTTAGCTCCGCGGGGCTGGAAACCTTTCCACTCTGCAGTGCAAGCACAAAAAATATTAGGATCGTAATTCAAAAGAATGAATAACTTACAGGTTAATTAGAATTGACCTTGGTAAAATCAGCAACAATCATTGCTGTTCTTTGTGGATTAAGTGTGTTAACAGGAGTCGCCCTCATCTCTTGCACAACTCCATATATATGTACAACAGAAAGCAATGGGCCTGCAATTAACTGACAGAAGATATATGCATTGAGAAGCATGAAAATAAACTGAATTTTTTTATGCTACAGCAAATGTAAGATATTAAATTGGGCATGTCCACTAGCTCATGAGTTACTCCTTGTTAAATTCATTATGCTGCAAACAAAAAGGTTATGCTCTGGTTTGTTTCAGTGTATGTAATCAACACAAATGCACTGGAGTATATTGCATGGTCTAACAGGATATTCTGGGTTTGCTTCAAAACAGGCTATTCTGGGAGTATATGACTATTGGGGAGAACGGCAGCCCTACAAGCTATGATGCAATCTGGAACAACAGCTAATGAACCTGGTAATGCTAGGTAAAGTACCCCTGAGATAACATATACAGTTCAAACAAGTATCTTTGACAAGTTTATTTAGCACGGGAAAGAAGAAATTTTATGCAATGTTGCTCTGAGAACCTAAATACCATTGTTTTTTTTTCTTATGTACATTTCTTACTCTGCATTTGCCTAATCAAAGAATATAACCTAAATAGCCTTGTGATTACGTACCTTCCCTTGAGTTGTTGAACACACGGTAGATGCTAATCCAATGCCAGCACCTATTCCCATTACGTTGAAAAGTGTTGAGATGGCTTCCCCTTTAGCAAATAAGTCACTAAGGTTACCTTCTTTGGCAAAAGAGGAATAGATTGGTAGCCTTGTCGCTCTTGCTGCAACAACAGCCATTCCCTGCAAGTAAACAGCAATTCTTTTAGCTGAATTTCAGGCATTCAAAATAAACTGTTCAAGTTTATCATCATTTTTCAGTTATCGTTCAATCTGTTTTTTTTTCAAATAACTTAGGTAGAAACGATAATTCTTTTTAAAAATTCCACAAAACCTCAACCAAGTTGCACTATTTTGATATTCATGCCATATGGAATGCAACATGAAAGTTAAATTTGCACCTTTGCAAAATTTCCGAAGCCTGCTACTTCAAGAAAAAGTTGTGGGCACAAAGGTGAAATGACTTCTAAGGCAGTACCAAAATCATAGAGCACATCGGCTGAAAGGCCACAACAATGAGCATTAATTGCATAGCATAGTAAAGGTAACAATTAGAAAGAGAAACAGTATAAAGACAAAACTGAAATATCAGAAAAAGGGTGATGCCATTCATGTCACATTCATCCATTACTACATACCAAGTATCCTCCAACTCTTTGGCTCTGAATCCATTCTTGCCCCCATGCCACTACATATGAGCTTTCCTGCATGCTGCATTCCATCTTTTAAAATCTGACATCAACATAGAAGGTCAGCGACGATGCTTCATACTTTCATAGTATTGCCTGTTTGAATTTTTTAGCACCTTTGCCATCATGTACTTACCCAACTTACAGCAGTTGCTTGTGCAGGGGTTGGTCGCAAACCTGCAGCAAATAACAAAGACTGAGCCACAGCCCATATGAGCAGTCAGTTGAAAGGAGCTTTTTTTGTTCAACAAAACAGGTAGAAGTAAAAGAATGCAGTTAATCCCTAAAAGCTCATGGAATCAACAGTCAACAAATTTCTTATCTAATGATGCTTTATGTTGCTCAAATAAATACACATTAGTCAGAGTTATGGACCTGGGTTGATAACACGTGCAGCATAGCACTAGAAAAATGCTGGAGCGCTCGGAATTTGGTGTAGGTTAGGTAACCCTCATTCACACTGCACGGATGGGTAGCCAAAACTTATCAAAGAATGTTGCTCAGAAGCATCGAGAATTCAATTCCAGGAAACTTATACCTGTACGGGTAACCTGATGGGAAAAATTTGTTCAAGAAAGAATCGATCATCTTATCATGTATTGGTCTCGAATCCTGGACAAGTTTTACCTAGAGCAAGATATGAGTTAAGACACAAATTGAAAGAAAAAGTATGTATTCCATAAGAGTTTTACTCCCATCGTTCCTTTTGTACCTCGAGATACCGGTATCTCGCGGTACCAATTTGTTTTTGATTATTGGATCCAACAGTGCACATCCTACTTAGCTTGATCCAATGGTAAGAAACGATTTGGTATCTTGAGGTACCGGTACATCGAGGTAAGGATGCAGCATTTCCACTAAGAACAATGTTATCCTTACATATCTCTGATTCTGTTTAATCTAACCAATCATTTAGAAGCACTTTTGCCGGCAATGAAAGATCATAATAGAAATTTTATCAAGTATAATAAGGTAAAGAAGAGAACTGATTGCACGGCAGATATCAAAAGCCCATGAACCCGTTGTAGACTTGCAGTGTTAGAACAGGTGGCATAAATAAAGTTCTAACTCCTGACACGCCACATGATTTGACCAATGAAACCAATTAGAGTAGCACCTTTTATTCGTGAATAACTTCTCTAACAATCCGGATATAGTTCATTTGAGTTAGCAACTTAGCATCAACAGATATCACTTGGGGTAAAAAAAATGCCAAAATTGCAGTAGGTCGACAACCGTTTTTAAGTCCGGCATAATCATCAACAACGAAAATGAGAAGAGAAGGATTACAGAGACGCCGCCGGCGTCGAAGCTGCAGAGCCGCGAGACGGACTCCGAAATCTCCACCCACGGCTCCGGCTCCCGCGGGGTCTCCGCCACCACCGCCCTGTCGCCGCCCCCGCGTATCCTCTCCTGCACACAAAGGAAACGATGAGGTCTCTCACCGGGGGACGCGCCGCGGCGCAGAGAGGGCGCCCCGCGTAGCGGATGGGCGAGCGAGCTTACGAGTATGTTCATTTCGGGGGAGGGGCTCGCCGGCGGCGCGTGGGGGCCTCCCGCGCTATGCGCTCCTCTTCTCCTGCTCCTTATCCGGCGACGGCGAACCCGAGATGGCAGCGGCGGGAGGCGACGATTGGGGCAGTAGCCGCCGAGATTTTTTCGGGTTTCCACCGGAATTTGCTATCCCTCTCTCTCTATTTTCCGCTCGTTTCTGGATTAGGCGGGCGACGAGCGGAGCGGGCCTCGCCTGCGAACGGTTTCCACCGGCCCGGTCCACGAGAGATTCCGCGGGGAGCCACACGATCGCGATGAGCTGACGCCGCGAGCTCGTCTCGTCCGTCCGATCCGATGGAGCGCGCGGCCACGTGTTCCCGTCTCGTCCCAATCGCCATCGATCGAACGGGCGGCCGGCCGCGCCGCCGCCAGAGGAGTCCGAGTTGGATCGACTCGTTGGAGTATTTGACCGAGCAAGCTGATCTCCACGGCGGGCGGGCGGGCGAGCTCGCCGTCCTCGTAGGCATCGAAATCCGGCCTGGTCTGGCCTGAGTTGGGCGGCTGAGCCTCGTCTTCGTCCGCTGCGCGGCGCGCGTGAGAGGCTGAGAGATCAGGGATCCCGTCCGGGCGCGTCGGGAGTTGTGCGTGGGTTCCCCCGATGGGGTCGCGGCCCAGGCTGGCCCTCGTGGCCGCCCTCGCCGCGGCGGCGCTGCTCGCCGGGGTGGCGGCGGCGGCGACGGAGGAGGCCTACGTCACGCTGCTGTACGGGGACGAGTTCGTCCTCGGCGTGCGCGTCCTGGGCAAGTCCATCCGCGACACGGGCACGCGCCGGGACTTGGTCGTGCTCGTCTCCGACGGCGTCTCTGACTACTCGCGGAAGCTCCTCCAGGTATGCGTAACGATCTCACCGGATGAATTTGGCCGGAATTTTGAATGCTTGAGTGAATTACTAAATTTACTTGTAGCTTTGCTATACTTTTTTTTTTTGGATGTGTGTAAAGTTGTATGGGACTAGATAACGGAGAGCTGATGGAGATCATGGAGTGATGGCTAACTTCAAATGTGCTCGCTTCGATCTCTGTTGTCCGAAATTTATCACGGCTAAGAAATGTTCGTGCAGAGGAATTATCAAAAACACACTAGAATATTGCATTCTCCTTGATTTACCCAACATGTAATACAATGCGTGAATTAATATTGCATTTTGCACCATTTTGTAAGTTACATGACAAACATCCGGTGGGTGATAGCTAGCTGTATTCAAAGCCTTTTTTCAAAAAAAAAAATAGCTAGCTTTATCCTCACATTTTTTTTCCTTACAAGTATAATCTGTCAGTTAATCTGGCCATACACTTCAGGCTGATGGTTGGATCGTGAAACATATAACTTTACTAGCCAATCCTAATCAAGTGAGGCCAAAGAGGTTTTGGGGTGTCTATACCAAGCTTAAGATATTCAACATGACAAGCTACAGAAAAGGTATAGTTCAATTAACACTTCCATTCTTTTAAAAGGATGTTCATCCACTGTTTTCATTTTGTTTGTGTTCATTGTTTTAAAAGGTTGTTGTTTTCCCAGTTGTTTATCTTGATGCCGATACTGTGGTTGTAAAAAGTATTGAGGATCTTTTCAAGTGTGGGAAGTTCTGTGGCAATCTGAAGCATTCTGAAAGAATGAATTCTGGAGTGATGGTTGTAGAGCCATCTGAAACTGTTTTCAAGGATATGATGCGCCAAATAGACAGTTTACCTTCTTACACTGGAGGTCAGTGCACTTCTTTCTTATTATTCATGCTCTTTTTTACGTAATACTTTATGAGAAGGGCATGCTGGTTCTTTGTTTCTTTTTTATTCAGTCAACTGTTCTGAATGTACAAACTGATTGCAGAACACTACCACGTCTATCTTAATAAAATGGTAATTGCTTATGTATTCCCTTCACTTGCTTCTAAAGGCATGCCGATTCACACAAAGAAAAATTATTTGTAATACAGACTAAGATTCGGTTTACTCCTATTTGTATAAAAGATTAATTAGGTATATTTGCCTCAGGTAGTAATTCTCTATACTGCTTAACTGCTTGTATAATAAGCCATTGTAAAACTAGCTAAAGTCCGTGCTGCTGTCGGTGCTAGACACATGCACACCACTATTTGCAAATACATCTGAATTCATTTATATACATTAACAGTCCATTGTCACACACCATCACATTTATATACATTAACAGCTTCCTCATCCATATGCTAATGTAAGTTGTACATGTCGTATGCGACCTTGTCTTATCTTTAGTACTTGGCCAGAAAGATGCCACAGAACCTGTTGGTAGACTACTTTGAACATTCCGGGACCCACAGATCTCATTCATGCCTAACTATCAAAGAATTTCGGGGACCATGTTTTGTATGCAGTACAAACTGTTGTTTTTATTTTTACTTCTGTGAGTGTATTCTGCAACATTTAAACTTCACAACAATAGTACTGTCTGATTTTTTTAAAAGAGAGTTCTGTTTGGCATTTTAGACTTGTTGTACCCTTTAGAGAACTTACCTTGCTTTTGCGAGGATCTGTTCTTAGGAGGACAGGCTGAATTTCACTGCCTTTAGCCTTGTTAGCGATTTTAAATTACTGTTTCTGAATCTTATTTTGGATATTCATGCAGGTGACCAAGGCTTTCTGAATTCATATTATGCTGATTTCGCCAACTCACATGTTTATGAGCCAGACAATCCTTCTACACCTGAACCTGAGACTCAACGGCTTTCTACCTTGTATAATGCTGATGTTGGTCTTTACATGCTAGCCAATAAGGTAATACTTATGTTGGCAATGTCACCACTCTAATTTCAATATGATCTGTTTACTTCTGTAATTCATTAGTTGAATCACTGCATTCAGCACATACTTGATTTACTTGTCAAAACTAAGATGGTTATTTGACGAACCTCTTCACTTCAACAGCATCATGCAGACTGATTATTACAAAAGTATTATCTTTGTTAATTAAAACTTTTTCAGAAAACTTGGTGCAAGAAAAAGGCCAAGGAAATGGGGCTTGTGACAGTTTAGTTTGATGTTTTCTGCTGATGAAAGCTGGCTAGAGTATGCTTCAGGAACAGAGTCCATTCAAGTAGCACTGCATTGACGCACTTTGTTGTATTCACTAGGAGACTAGTGCCTCGGTGGCACTAAGCATTGTGCTTCATGTTAGTTTTAGATCCTATCCTCATAAAACTAAACAGTCCAGCTGTGTTTTACAAATATGCAACCAACTTACAGTGTACATATGTTTTAATTTGTTGTCTCAGACAATACTAGCACAATTTGGTATTTGAATTTATGGAAGTAGGGCTTTTACACTACAGTCCAATGTGTGTTCTAGTTGTGCTTCGCACTAGTTTGTTTCTTCTTGCTTATGAGAGTAGAAAGCTGAACCTATCAGATATCCTTCAAAATGACTTTTTATGTGACATCTGTAGCATGGTTTTTGGATCTGGACCTTATATTTTCATAACTTCTGCTGCAGTGGATGGTTGATGAAAAAGAACTTAGAGTCATTCATTACACACTGGGTCCCCTTAAACCATGGGACTGGTGGACAGCCTGGCTTGTTAAACCTGTAGGAGTGTGGCAGGTAATGTACCATTTCATATATCTGTTATTCACTTTTTATGCTATTTTTCACTAAAGATAAATCAATGTGATTAGTAATAAAGCTATGCTCAGGATGTTAGGCAAACACTTGAAGAGTCTCTCCCAGGAACTGGTGGGGGTAGAAACCCTCATGACCAGCTGGTGGTTAAAGTTCTGTTCATCCTTCCTGTTCTACTGCTGTTATTTGGTTATTACCAATCATGTTTTCAGGTAAAACAACATTCCTCGTAGCTATGAGCTGGCAGTTTTCAATTTTGTGGTCACAATACATAGTGTTATTGCCTTCTCATATACTTCGATTCCATGGTGTTAAATACAGACTAACAAGGACCTGTTAAGTATAAGATCTCTGTGTGCATTTGCCAGAAGAGCTCGCTACAAATACAAGTCTGATGAGGCACTTCCATCCTATTCTGCTGCTGGTGTTTCCTCATCTGCATTTGCCAATTCAGATCAAAGAGTTAGTTCTCTGCTCCTCTTCAACTGCTAAATATTAGAATTTTAAGCATCCAATATAACTTTCTCTTGTATTTATTAAGGCTATACGCTTGAACCTTACATTTACATGTTATTGAATGTTATTTATACGACAAGTTTTATCACCTTTAAGAATAAATATGACAACAAATATACCATCTATTATCATCTTGAATATGTGCTTAAAGCCATTATATACTGTGATGTTGTTCATCCTGCAAATTTTAGTAATGTGTCATTTTACTGGACAAAACTGCATCAGGAGGATGATATCATGTTCTATGTGAAAGTTTAGTCATGGCTTTTGACTTGTTATATCTTACTGTATTACCTTCTACAAAATGTATTGACGATCGTACATTGTTGGCCTAAAGTTTTCTGAAAAATTCTACAGTTATCACATGGGACGCACTCAAGGTTACCTTCTTATTTTGGGGCAATTGCTGTGCTAGCCAGTTTTGTGTCTGCTGGTGTCTCTCTTGCATTTGCTTTCACTATCATCCCACAGCAGATTATGCCATGGACAGGTTTGCTACTGATGTTCGAGTGGACCTTTGTGTCATTCTTCTTATTATTTGGAAGTTATCTCCGCTTTGTATATCGATGGGGAATTCTTTGTGCAAATCATGTGGGATATAGCCGCTTGGATTCGTCAGAAAATCACATGATCACAGGTGTGTTAAGCTTATAACTTTTTTGCAGAACATTTTTCTTCA
The DNA here is from genome assembly GCF_000231095.2 of Oryza brachyantha. Classification (NCBI taxonomy): domain Eukaryota; kingdom Viridiplantae; phylum Streptophyta; class Magnoliopsida; order Poales; family Poaceae; genus Oryza; species Oryza brachyantha. Next base: position 14,330,427 of record NC_023166.2, read on the forward strand.
TGGTAACTAACAATTTGGTCTGTTGCAGGCCGGCACCACAATACGTCTGAATGTGACATAGACGCAACATTTTACTGGATAGTGATGGCAATTATAGCTATTGTCACTGTATTGTCACCAACTCTCTTGGGTGTGACTGCGCTATTTGCTAAGTAAGAAACCTAACTAATCTGTTATTTATCCCCCTTCAGTATGATTGTATGAAGAAATTAGGTTGAGAAGGTAATGGTTACTAGTTACGGCTCTTGTATATATAAGTAAAAGAAGTCCTCGTTTGGCATTCCTATAATGGCTACCGGAAAAGGAACGTGTGCGTACATAACCTGAATTATATTTCTAGCTTATGAAGTCTGTAACTTAAGTGGAACTAACATATGAACGTTGATTCACGTTAAGAAAGAACTTGAGTTGCTTCCCAAGAAATGTAGCTATATACATTTGACAGTTGATGTAGAGGATGCTATGTAGGAAATCTTTAATTTGTTCCACCACAGTATCTAATAAGTTTATGTATGTTCTATGTCAGGCTAGGCTTGATGGTTGCTGGTGGTGTTGTGCTAGCATCTTTTATGACATACTCTTCAGAGCATCTTGCTATCTCAGCTTTCTACAAAGGTCAGAGAGAGAGAAATGTTTCGAGAACTAGAAGCATTTGTTTCTTGTTTTAGTCGTTAACTCTGTTACCACGCGATTGATTTAGTTCATGTATCATATGTCCATCATCCATGTTGTATTCTATTGTTTTACACAAGAAACGAATGATGGTGTACACACAGCGATTCCATTTTCTTTCATGTCAATCGAGTGTAAATAGGTTCCGATGATGTTCGTCGTCCACAACTGACATCAAACTGGCATACCTGCACTGTAAATCTTGTTGTATATAAAGCACTCACTACTATTTGTTTGCTCCATTGTTCACAACGCCTATGTTACTGGGATGGCAGGTCTCTACTGGACTTAAAACATGGCGATGATCATTACATGCATATAGTGATCAGGCCTTTGTAGAGTCCTTAACGTGATCAATGCTTTACTAGTGTGCAGAGGAAATATATCCACCAATACTTTGATCTGGAATATTGAACTGAAAAATGACCGAACCTTTCTTTCTTGGCCAAAACGGATATTACAGGGCATGTACGGTACAATAGCCTTTGCACGGGAACTTTATCACCTAACACAGCAGAAAAGCATCACAGCACTAGTGAACACTGGGCCAAAAGCATCGTACCGTGATTACAAAAATGATCTCCATATCTACCTATATTCCAACTCCAGATAGTTGTAGATACCAGATTTAATCTAAGACCAACACTGAGCCACTTGCCGCTGTGCGCTTCACTTCAAAAAATATAAGAAATATTTTATTTTGCTAGGATAAGGTTTTGATCAAAATTAATATATTAATATATCACTTATCATGTGATACATGAATATAATAAAATCAGTTTTTTATTCACAAAAATATATTCCAATAGATTAATTGTTGTTTAAACTCCTATTTTAATAAAAGAAAATACGCTCTCAAACGGAGCAAGCAGTATTTGTCAGAAATAAATTAGACCAATTAAATAAACCAGATTCTCTGCAAGTGGTCGAGCAAATATTCGGTAGTGACAGTCCGATGGATGCCTTGGAGGCCCAGGGCGAGGCAGCTTATTTATATATAACCACGTTATCTTATCGGAACAGGCAGGTGGTCCCCTCCGTTCACGGCGAGGAGGACAAGCCGGCCATCTCATCTCGCGGCCTCCCCGCCGGCCGCCGCGGGGGTGGTTCGCGTCGCACCTCTCCAGGTGGCCTCGCCGTCGACGGACCAGATCGACACGCGGGGGGCAGCTGGGGTAAACGGGGAGGGACGAGGGCCCAGGGTGCATGTATGATGGTGCGTGCTTAACGGGATAGGTGTCGCCTTGATTCAGTGGCCTCGTTCCACGTGGTAGTTGTGTTGTACTGCGCTGTGGCGCCGTAGGACACGGCCAGCTAGCGTTGATGAGGACAAATGATGGGCGCAGTGCAGCGCGGGAGTACATATGAAATTTGTACGTCGAGCACAAATATTCGCCGAATCATCTGTGATTGCTTTATCAACGTTGTTTGAAATCGGATTGTGATGTGTTTGGACGGAGGATTTTGGATGAACAAGATATGTTAGCTTATTTTTTTAGGTGTTTGGTTGGTGGACGGAAGTGGAATAGGGCGGTCCATGTCGGATGATATTCTCCTCAGATGCTGGATGGATGCATCTGGTCGATTTGCCCGGATTTGCTCGCCCGAGCGAGTCGGGCGACGAGCGCGGGCGAGCGAGGAGGAAGCCGACGGCGCTGGCGAGCGAGCGAGGAGGGAGCAGCGGGCGCTGGCGGCGAGTGGGAGCGGCTGGCACTGGCGAGCGAGCGAGGAAGGAGCAGCGGCGAAGAGTACTGGAGGCGAGCGACGACGACGACGACGACGACGACGACGTGTTGCGGCCGGGAGGAGGGAGCAGCGGTGAGGTCCCCGCGGGCGGGAGGAGCGGCGGCAGCGGCCGGGGGCAGGCGGCGGCGGCAAGCCCCCCGGCAGCAAATCCAACCGAGCTTTTTTCCTTTTTATTTTTTTTCTTTTTCCATGTGTATTTATAATGGAGATAGTAGTGTAAATTGTTGAAAATTTTATGATTTATATTGTGTACTAATTTATATTGTGTATTAATTTGATAGGGGCTATACAAATTCATTCTACTTCCTCGAACCAAACAAATAATTGGATCACCAAATCATCTTTATCCCGACACCCTGTCCTTTCGGGTAATGAATCCTTTTGCCAATCCACGGGAGAATTAGTACAATATAGCACGGCATCTGTCCTACAAGATTTCGGTTTCCTCGTTTCGTTCTCATGAAAGAAAAAAACAAAATACCTTATTAAGTAAAAAAGAATAATTTATAGGTATAACTTTATACATATGTCCATAATGATTTAAAAATAAACGATAAAAACATAAAATAAACTTTAAAATATAGTTTTTAAATTTAAAGTTTAAAAATAAACGATAAAAACATAAAATAAACTTTAAAATATAGTTTTTAAATTTAAAGTTTAGCATATAAGCAAAAGTACATGTACAGCTACAAAAGCTTTCATTTTCGACTGCACCTGTTTGTCCTAGGAAAACTTTATATTTTGTTCAAAAAAAAGCTTAGGTCCAGTAAAATAAGACATAAATATATTAAGATTTAAAAATAACGACATAAATAATTTGAATTTTATTTGAAAGCAAAAGGTATTATTGTGTTTGATATCTTTATATAGCTATATGAAAGGTAGAAAAAAATATGAAAGGTAGAAAATAAAGTTTTTTTTCTTTGCACGGAGTGAGCAGTAAGAATCCTATTACTAGACCAAATCCGGTCGCTGTGGAATCCGAATATTCGGCAGGGGCCAAAAAGGCCGGCTCTCCTTAAATCGTCGACCACCCTCCTGTGGATCAAACTAAACTCTCCGAAAAGATCGCCAGATAACCGAAACAGATCAGGCCTGGCTATGAGTGAGGAGCTGAAACGCGACTTCGAGATCGGCCACGAGATCGGCCGCGGCCGCTTCGGCGTCGTCCACCGCTGCGCCTCCCGCGCCACCGGCGAGGCCTACGCCGTCAAGTCGGTCGACCGCTCGCGCCTCTCCGACGACCTGGACCGCTCGCTCGCCGCGCTGGAGCCCAAGCTGGCCCAGCTCGCCGCCGCGGGCAACCCGGGGGTCGTGCAGGTGCACGCCGTGTACGAGGACGGCGAGTGGACGCACGTGGTCATGGACCTCTGCACCGGCCCGGACCTGCTCGACTGGGTCCGCCTCCGCTGCGGCCAGCCCGTGCCGGAGCCCGACGCCGCCGCCGTCGTCGCGCAGATCGCCGAGGCGCTCGCGCTCTGCCACCGCCGCGGCGTCGCGCACCGCGACGTCAAGCCGGACAATGTCCTCCTCGACGCCTCCGCCGACGGGCCCCCGCGCGTGCGCCTCGCCGACTTCGGGTCCGCCGCGTGGGTCGGCGATGGGCGCAGCGCCGAGGGCCTCGTGGGCACGCCGCACTACGTCGCCCCCGAGGTGGTCGCCGGGGGCGAGTACGGCGAGAAGGCCGACGTGTGGAGCGCCGGGGTGGTCATGTATGTGCTCCTCACCGGCGGCGCGCTCCCGTTCGGTGGCGAGACGGCCTCCGACGTGTTCGCCGCCGTGCTGCGGGGCAACCTGAGGTTCCCGCCGAGGCTGTTCTCCGGGGTGTCGCCGGCGGCAAAGGACCTGATGCGCCGGATGATGTGCCGCGACGTCTACAGGAGGTTCTCCGCCGAGCAAGTCCTGAGTAAGCTCTTCTTTGCATTGTACATTAACACCTGAAAAATTCTTTCCTCGAAACGCATGGTTCTTCCTCTTGATCAATTATCTGCCTGCAATTTTGCAACTTTTCTTATTTTGGATTTGGATAATGCAGTGCACCCGTGGATCGTGAGTGGAGGAGGATCCCGCGATGCTGTGCAGCCAACCTGAAGAGTTCGTATCCAACTACCGTAGTACGGTTTCTTGTCTGTACGCCTTTGTAAATACGAGTACGATGCAGCGGTAGAGGAGGAGGTCGCTGGCCTCTGTTTTTTATTTTCTCTCTCTCTCTCTCTTTCTTAAGCTTTTTGTTTGCCGCTTTTGCTTGAGAGAACGCCCTGCAATGGGAGTGCTATTGTGCATACCGAACCCTGCTTGTGTAATTAAGATCATAAAAAAGTGAGCTTTTTCTGGAATCTTTCGATGGTTTTTAGATAAACTCTCAAGCTCCTCAGATGAGGACTGCATTCTGGAGTCTGTCTTCTCCCAGACACACCATTTACACCTTATCCTCTCTTAAACCGTCAACTACCATGAACCTCTGATAACGATAATCTGATTTGCTTCGCCGGCCGGAATACACACGTATGTACGCACCACCAAAGCGTGGCTGTCACCTACAGCGACCGATCAGACCGTCTTCGTAAAGTACAGCCCTTTTTCCCTGCTGCTGCTGTCGATCGATTCCACCACCAGTTCTCCTCCTCCTATAAGCAAACGGTGAAAACGAAATGATAAGGAGGCGGCGATAGCGATTCGTTCTGGCATTTTCGTTCGAACCCTCTCACTCCTCCGCTACCGTGCCTTATCAACTCGTCGAGTCGTCCTCCCGTTCTGTATCGCTCGCTCTCCCTTCAAGAATCATGTGCTTCATCACCCTGCGATTCTATGTGAATATGGAACTCGATTTTTGCCACGCCACACAGGCATATCCTCGGTTTATCCTCTCCGGCTGGGGTAATCTGGCCCGCACCGCATTGTACCGACACTCTCCCCGCCTTTTCTTCTCTCTTCTCGCTTGGTTTGCAAGCAAGAATCTGCTCTGCCGGCGTCCGGTTCGAGAGATTCCTGATAGGTCACTGCTCTTTTCTGTTCTGCCCGCCAGCATAAAATTGCTTTGGTAAGCATGTGAGAGACGGATGGAGGTGCCACCAGCGCACCAACAGCAGCGTGTGTGTGTGGGCGCACGAGTGCCGGAGGGTAGTGGCGCAGAAGATCCTACCACCTCTAGCTGAAAGGGCCCAGGTAACAACAAAAGCGAGAGCCAAGCGAGCGACAGGCATGTCACGTGGTGACTACTTGTGTGGGTAGCGCGCTCGTGAGGTGAGGTGGCGTCGTTTGCTTGTGGACTCCCCCCGAGCCACTCGGTCCAGGACAGAGACCGGTGTACTGTACCGTGTCCGGCGCGCTCTCGACCTCGATGACGTTGCTGCTGCCCAACGATTCCATCTTCTTGTATCTTGCTCGATCGATCTTCTCCCTCGACTCAGTGACTCACCCTCGCTATCTCGTCCTCGCGTTATCGAGACCGTCACGTAGTGTGGCGGCGAACAAATGGCCCGGGACCGGGACCATAGTCTCCGTGGGCTTACAAGTGCACGCACGTATCTATGGGCACGAAGCGACGTACAGAGACGTTCCGGCACAGAGCAGCCTACAGGACCACGTGACCCTCCCGGGCCACTAATTAGCGCCCCATTGGGTGCACCACCATTTTGGTGTCTGAATGAGAGGACGTACGAACGAATGGTGGCCTGGTGATGCGTGTCTCGTCTGCCCCGACCGCCGGCCGCCGGCTCAACTAGTCTCACAAGTTGCTTCTAGCCCCAAGATAATACGAGTACTGTAGTATCCATCACTTTATCTCGAGGCCTACTAATTGCATGGGCGATTGTTTTGTTTTTTTTAAAAAAAAATCAAACGATATATTTATAAAAAAAATAAATTGTAAATAATTTTTTATATATTTTTTCTTAACGATCTAAAAATAAGATAAAAAATAAATTTTGATAAAAAAATCATAGAATTAACTATAAATTTAAGGTTAAAATTTTAATTTTTTTACTTATAAGTATAAGTAAAGCAAAAAGATGAGGCGACAAGATTATTTAAGTCAAATCAGACACCAAAATAGAATTAAGTATTCATGTTTAATAATAGACTATTATAACGACTCACTTGGTCAATAGCGGCCGCTAAGTTCCAACTTTTAATCCATAACTTCATGATAGTAATAGAGACCGTTGTCACTAACACTATTTATTACCTTGCATCATACAAAGAGGAGTCATGTCTTAGCCATCGAAAACTATATCCCAACATCATGGAAAAAAAACCCCGACAGCGTGACCTCATTTGGCGTCAAATACATAAGGATGGACATTCGGTCATTTCGTTAATTCGGTCCTGATCTTCAACTGCATTTATGTCGCTAGAAATTCGGCACCGATCAATCTTGAGAAAAAAAAATGAGGACCTAACGATTCAATCTTGGTCTTTTTCGATTTATTTTCTCATTCCTACAAATACAGAAAAAAAGTAGTCATGTACTAGCACAGAGCAGTCGTATATCTGATCATTGTCTCGTTGACAGCATGAGACGAGGAAATCAACGACTGATTGAAAAATTAACTAAAAGGTCTTCCCACAAAAAGGAATTCCTACCATTCATTCATTAGATCAGAAAACAGGTCATTCTTATCATCAACAAGTTCGGTCTCCTTCCCACCACAACTAAAAAAACCTACTTATCAGGTACAGATTAGGTGAATGAATCCCCTGATCGATGTGGACCATACACTGTTTTTAGGTCGTATCTGAGGTTTCTTTAACAATCCAGGGGGGAAAGTAGGCTAGGAAACTCAGCGTTTAGTTGGTGAAAATTTTTCGGTTTGATTGTCACATTCGATATACAGATACATATTTGAAGTATTAAACGTAGTCTAATAACAAAATAAATTATAGATTTCGCTAGAAAACTGCAAGATCAAATCATGGCGCAATTAGTCTTACAAGATTCGTCTCGTAATTTACACGTAATCTGTGTAATTGGTTTTTTCACCTATATTTAATACTCCATGTCCAACTGATGTGATAACATGATTTCTTTTTTGGAAATAAACATGGCCTCAATTCTTTTATATGCAGATAGATATGATCGCTGTCTTTGGCTGATCTTGTGCCCGACAGGTGAAAAACCGGTCAATGTCACGTCAGTTGTTGATGATCATTCATGCTTATAGTGGCCACCACATGCTGTGGTTTGCCGGTTAAGTATGGAGTACTCGGCCCGCATCCGCGTCACAATCAAAATCCTAGTGTGCTGCACTACCCTTTCCTCACTCGCCTGCAATGTTTTTGTTATCTGCTCGAGCATCATGGGGTTTTCTTGTACTAGAGCGCATCACCTATAATGCTCCCGATTCTGAGGTGTGATTGATTAGGACGGGGTTGTTTTTGGTGGGCGTCTTTTGGACGAGGTGCACGAATGGGAAGCCACACATGCCCGGTGATCGATCGGACATCCTTCGACGACGACGCGCCAACCGATGGTCGATCGGCAGCTCCAGCCAGCCACGTCTGATACGTTTGGCCGCGTACCGATCGATCGACCTGACCCCCGTGACAAACCGGGCAATCGACAGCCACCGAAACGACCGAGCAACGGTCGTTCGATACGACGACGAGACCTCCTCGATGGCTGCGCGACGACCCCACCTCGCACCCCGTTCCACTTCTACCACGCTCGTGTTCGCTCGACCGGTCCCCCTCGCCGTACACTGATAAGGCGTCACGGGGGCTCACGGCCGGTGCTTATACCATACCGCGATACACTTTTGTGTGTGTGTGTGTGTGTGTGTGGCGACGCCGGCTGCGGCGACCTGCGTCGTGCGGATCGGCATTTTAGGCAGCTCGGCACCCGGATGCAGGCGGCCGATTCGCCCGGCCCAAGCCGAACAAAAGAGTAGAGGGATTTAACAAGGCTTGCAGGTTTAGAAAGCTGGGCCTTCATGCCTTCTTGCAATTTTGGTTGGGCCGCACAAATCACAACATAGGAGGCCCCAATGTGTCGAAATTGTCTAGTTTGCCGTAGTCAAACGTATACAGCCATCGTGCAAATTACAGTACACATGATACCAGTTGCCAGGTTCAGGAACAAAGAGAACAGAATGTCCTGCTACATTTTGTATACTGCTCAGAGACCTAGCATGCCACTGAATTATTTTATAACCTTAATTAAGTTCCATTTTCACATGTTTTATACTTTTTATTTACCTTGCATAATACGAACTTCCTGGGTTCATGGGGAGGTTCTCACGCTCCTCTGTAGCGTACCCTGTGCTTGTTACTATCTCAAAACCATTGGTAGTTGTAGAAGGTCCTCCAAGAAGGCTCTCTATTTCTATCTCTGCATCGTCCTGTACCCAAGGATGCGGCGAAAGCTTCCTTAGTCGGCCGAGTTCGTCGGCGATCTCTTTCATCGATGGCCTGTTGCTGCCGCACATATCAAGGCATTGCTTGGCTAGCTCAGCAAGTCCCCTTATTAGTTCCATGCTCTCTTGGCCTTTCACGTGGCTCGCCAACACTGAATCAAGATTGTTCTCCTTCATGGCGGACAGAAAAACTGACGACAAGCTTCTTTGCATCTCAGGTCCTACGAGCTTCAGTGGCACTTCGCCGGTGAGGATCTCCAGGATAATAACACCGAAGCTATACACATCACTCTTGTCGGTCAGTTGGCATGTTTGCATGTATTCTGGGTAAAGATAGCCACATGTACCTTGAACCATTGTGACAAACTGCTCTTTGTCAGATGGAGCTAGTATGGATGCTCCAAAGTCTGACACTTTAGCCATATGGTTCTTATCAAGGAGTATGTTGGCAGTTTTCACGTCACCATGGAGAATTGGTGGAGATGCATATGAATGTAGGAAGTGAAGCCCTTCGGCTGCTTCGTGAGCAATCCTTAACAGGGTGCCAAAAGAGATTTGCAACCCTTGGTTCTTCCTATGGATAAGTTCAAATAATGTTCCATTTGGGATGAACTCATAGACTAGCATTGGAACTTCAACCTCAAGGCAACAACCTAGGAGTTTTACAATGTTCTTGTGATTGATTTGGGATAGGATGAGCATTTCTTGACCGAATTCCTTCTTTTGCCTTTCGTCAATAAGTGCACATCTCTTAATGGCGACTTGCATGTCGTCCTTCACCATCCCTTTATATACCGTCCCATGGCCTCCTTGCCCAATTATTCTGCTCTTGTCGAAATTATTTGTGGCATGTATGAGTTCAGCTTCCGAAAATACGGTGAAGGCAAGACCTTTCTCTGATTTCATTCGCTCAAACAAAAGCGTACCCCCATGTTGGCGAAAATATTCCTGCTTGATTTTGTTCAGTTTTCTCCTTTGAATAATCATGTGTCTGCAGAAGGCAATGCTCATGAGTGCAAGGAAGCCGGCAATAACTCCTGCACAACAGCATGACTATGTAAGTGCAATGTTGCCTTTTGTTTTTGTCCTCCTTTTTTGAGAGAGATGGAGTGCAACAACTAATTTTTGTACTTATAATAGGGGAACAACTTTATAGCACATAAGTGGTCATCGATCCATCTGTTTCTTGCACGTCGCATAAATAATCATCAAATAATTCAAAAAAAGATAAGATATATTAATATGAGATAATATTAATATTCAAATATGCAAGTTCAAATTCAATTTCTATAAGTTATATATAAAAAAGAAACACATATCCATAATTATATGTTATAATTTATAGAAGTTGAATCTGAACTAGCTTATAGAGTGATATATCTCATATTAATTTATCTTGTTAAATTTTTTATAATTTTAATGATAATTTAGGTGATACTTAAGAAACAGCTGATATCATCTCTAACGCAAAAACCATTATAAGTAAAACTAGCATAGTGGCCCACGCAAATTGCGCGGCTAGCATTGATATATATTTTTATATAATTACGTATATACTTTTACGTACTATAACTTAAAAAAAATTAAAAACAACGATGATTTTAAACTCCTGCATAACTTGACCATTATGATTTTATATGTTTGATATAATATTATCATAATAAGTACTTTGTCTATAAAATTTCAAATATTCTTGAAAATATTTTCAGATCGACATAGTCTTCCCCTAATAATAATATTTTTTAAAAAATTAATCTGAATTTTGTTTTTTTCCCTAAATTGTATCTCTACATGGACTTTGATCTCAATATAAATTATTTTTGTTATTATGTTTTTATTCTAAAGTTATTATAATTTATGGTTGTGCAAGACTTTGATTATGATTGGTTTTCTCACTGCTGCCTTGCATGGTTTCCATAATTAATGTCTCACGGTTTGATAAAATACTTGTTCATTTTACCGTATCCATGTCCGTTTCAACAAAAACATGATCTTTTCTTTTCTTTTCTTTTTTTTAACTAATCTCACAATTTCTAGCCCCTGAAAGAACCGGAGGCTTTATTCCCGTGCATATTGCGTGGCTAGCGCCGTTATAAATTATATCTAGGGTATGCTATTTTGATGATAATTACTTTTAATTGTTAATTTGATTTTATATTTTCTAAATTATATTTTTTATTTTTAAGAAAAATAAACTTGATTACATATGGAGTATGTTTTATTGTTTTCTTTATTTTTAATTGATCTTTCCTTTCCATGTCCAATTCCGAAAAAAAATTCTTTTCTTTTTTTCTATTTTCCTTGTCCGATTCAAAATTTTCGTTCTTTTCGTTCTTTTCTCCTTTTTCTTTATGGCACATGTATTGTGGCCCGCACAGACTGCACGGCTAACTTCGTTATGAAATTTCTTATATAATACCAAATATAATTTTATATTATATGTAAAATATTAATATTAAAATGGCAATATAGTTTTAAACTCAGACCTAACTTAGATCAAACTTTTATATTTGATGCTTCACGCAAAGTAAAACATTGACTCCTTTTATATTATCTTAGTAACATAATAGATCTAAGAATAATACTACATTAGATCAAAGTTGTACAAAATTTATGGCATAATATCTCTTCTTTCCTCCATCTTCTTCAATCACATATTTTGTATATATTACTTATTTGTGATTGGTCACAACATGTTTCAAATAACATTATGTTTACTTATAAAATAAATTAAATATTTTTTATGCATATGAGATTAATTTTTTTTAGTTTAGTCTTGCACGGTATCCTCGTAGATCGGATGGCAGCATCGCCGATTCAAAAAAAAAACCCCCGATTTTTCCTTTTCTTGTCCAATTCCAAAACATATTATCTTTTACTTTTTTTATCTCTTATTTTCTTTCGACGGCTCGATCAAAAAAACCTAATCTTTTTTCTTTCTTGGATGGCAGCAGCGCGATTAAAAAAAAACTGATTTTTCACTTTCCTTCTCCGATTCCAAAAAAATATTATCTTTTTCTATCTTATATTTCCTTCCATTAATGTGAGCTTTTCTAGCCATTCCAAAAAAAAAAATCACGTTCTTTTCTTTCTTTTTTTTTTCTCTTGTAGAAACCTTGAGATGTACGTTTCAAATTCCAAAAAATCAAAAAAAAAAAACCATGACTTCGTATATTACCTACTAATCTAGATCAGATCACATCTCCTAAAAACTGATTGTCCGAACCAATCCTCTCCTAAAAACTGCTTGTCCGATCCAATCCAAAAAATAATTTTCTTTTCTTTTTTTCTCTTATTTTCCTTCGATTAATGTGGGATGTGGGATTTTCTAGCCCATGAGAATAAACGTGGTGGCTCCTTTTCCTGTTACTTTATATATATATATATATATATATATATATATATATATATATATATATATATATATATATATATATATATATATATATATATATATATATATTGGCGTTTCTTTCTTCTCATGGGGCATATATACACCAGCACAGAGCAGTGACTAGAAGTTTAACGGTAGCTACTGAACTCAACGCGTTACCTATAATTAGGCCGATATCAGGGTTGCATGCATTTGTTTCGCCGGAAAACTTTCTTCCTGCTCGACAAGAACAGTAGTATCCCCCTATCGTGTTGTGGCAAACGCCACCTGAAGGGCATGGGTGGCGATTACATTCATTGGTATCTGCAGCAAAAATAGGCATAAGTGCACAACCAAGAGCTTGAAGTAGTAGCCTACATCTCGCTGGCTCTGAAAATTTATATATATATATATATCTACTTACCACGGCATCCATCTGGAAGGTAAGGGTTACCTTCATACCCTTGAGAGCAGTTGCAAAAATACCCTGGTCCATTGGTAGAATTCACGCACTTGCTGTTGCTGCTAAGGCAAGCATAATCGCCCGTCTCATTCCGTTCGGCAGTCACGCATGATCCCTCCCCTCTGAAAGCCCAGTCAACCACCATAGGGACGCGCCCGGCGTTTGTGTCATTGAACCTGGTGGAGTTTATGTACGCGGTGCTGAAGTTGAATTCAGATGCCTCCATCAGCACGGCGTAGCTGCAACGGCCAGTGGACCTCCAGGTTTGGCTTGTGTTGAATCCCATGTCGAAGCCGGCTCGGTAGTAGTACATTCCGTTTGGTATCGCGGTCTGGCAGCAGCCCATGCCGGAACAGACGCCGTCCACCAGGTCGGATAGATTGCGGCACGTCGAGACGCATCCACTCTGATAGCGTCTGTTACCGTCGTCGACGATGTAACCAAGGGTGTTGCATCCGACGACGGTGAACTTGTTGCGGACATCTGAAAGCCGGTAGGGAGTATTGGTACCGTTGAAACCGCGAGGACCACTGACCTCCATGGACCCAGATGAGTTGTAGCAGTACGCTGTGATGAAGTTGAGCACCCGGACCGTGCTCTGAGTTAGGGAGATATTGAGCAGCTCGAAGTCACCGATGAATGGCTTGAACACGCCATTTTGGTTCGTGCAGTTGATGTCGAAACCTCCATTGAAGGAGCAGTCAGTGCCGATGCCAAATGGGTACTCCATGTCAATGTGGCCACACTGCTTTTGGCAATCAGATCTAGGAACTTTAGTTGTAGAACCACATTGTGCCGTGGAAAGTACAAGGATAAGAACAAGCTCCAGAATCACTCTCATAATGCACCGTAGCTGTAGAATTGGAAACCATGTTGTAACACAAAATCAGTACCATCAAATTTTCGTAAGTGTGAAAGAACATATAGCCTAGTAATTGTAGCGATCTAAGTAGCACCCAAGGTCTTAGGAAACATTGTGAAAAACACCATGATATGTAATAGGCTTCTAAAGAAGTTTAAAAACATCATGCAAAACGCCATGATATGAAATAGGCCTCTAAAGAAGTTTAAAGAAACAATCAAACTGTGCCAACATCATGCAAAACACCGTGATATGGAATAGGCCTCTAAAGAAGTTTAAATCGCCATGATAAGGAATAGGTCTCTAAAGAAATTTAAAGAAACAATCAAACTGCCATGATATGGAATAGGCCTATAAAGTAGAAGTTCAGTAAAATTCAACTCCATGCTATGGAATAGTATCATGGAATAGGCCTATAAAGTAGAAGTTTAGTAAAATTCAAAATTCAACTATATGATATGGAATAGGCCTCTAAAGTTCAGTAAAATTCAATAAAGAAGTTTAAACAATCAAACTATATAAATTCAGTAAAATTCAACTGAAATAACAGGGGGGAGGGGATTAGCTCTCGTCGAATAGAAGTACCTCCAGGAGTTAAATATCACCCCAAGCCCGGTTTTTCCCAATACGATTAGAGTAGACAACCTTTAGATACTGTCATCTACATATACTGCACAGGTCAAAGTGTTCCTCATAGGCACGAGTAGGCTCAAGACGCAGGACATAACAGTATGAGGTCAAGTTTTCCTCAAAAAAATAAATTTAATAATCATTTGTTTTAAAATATATGATGTTGACTTTTGATGTTGGCATCTTATTTGAACATATCTAAGTAGTACTTAAAGTATATTAACTAATAGTAGCCAATTCCTTGCATGCCATGTAATTTCACCTGCTTTCTTTTACATATATGAGATTAACTTTTCGCCAGTTTTACGAATGTTCACGACAGATTTGTTATTGGATCCATATGTACTTATGAGGACCCGCATGTCATAGACAGCGAGTGACAAATTTGTTTTGACCACTCGTAAGAGTGGCGGAAAGTTAAATTTCCCTATGAGATTTGATTGATCTTTTTGATCTTTTATATACCACTAATTTTTATTGAATCCCTTACATGTCCATCCCGTTAGTTGACCACTAGTTTGACCATTGGTTATGATAGATTTGACTTTACTGTCCTTGATATATTACTAAAAGCTAGAGATGTTTGATGTATAACTTATTTGGATTGTAAAAAAACAATAAAGGATAAGTTACTAAATATTTGTTACATTTTTTAAAAATGAAACAAAGTTTATTCCAAATTCAAAAAATATTTATTGTAAAAAAATTAAGCTCTACATCAAATTTGAAAATTAGTTTTCAACAAATATGTAGCGAAAAAAGATCCATCGTAAAAAACAAAGGGTACAAAAATATTTTATCACAAATTAGGAAACATATTTAAATTTTTTTAATAAATTTCAAATCAAGTATGATGAATTTTATACATCATCACAAAAATTTAAACCTAAATACCATATAATTTTAGTTCTCAATTTTTGGTGAAAGTAATATATGGATTTAATCATAATTAGAAAAATAAAAAAATTAATTTTTTCAAGTTTGGTTTTAAAATATTATATCTCTTTTATTTTAGGATATATAAGTTGAAATTTTTATATAAAAATTTATGGAGTAGGTAACAAATAAGTATGAGAGATGGGATAATATAGTAATTTTTGAAATATTTAACGGTCGACTGATGGACATCTAACGGAAATGGGTATAGAAGGGATCAAGATGAAAACTCAAGGGAATGAGATAGGGTAAAATTCAAGGACATAAAGAGATTGGACAATTTTTTGGAGTTACGTAGGTAATTTTCTCTAAATAATAAAACAAGTCATAAATGATAAATGATAGATAGCTCATTTGAGTAAGACCGATAGACAAACATCACGTCCAAATATTTAATACATAGATATTTAAGTCCATAGACAAGTCTTGCAGGGGGAAAAGAAATTTATGGCATCGTTTGAAGAAAAGTATAAACGACTGTCACATAAATCTTAAGAAATTTCTCATAGGACAAATCAATAAACAATCATATAATATATTGGCTCCAACTGTTTCACTTCTGTTTTCTACTTATAAGCGAATATTTAAATTTTAAAACCTAATTTTAGAGTTGCTTCGTGGGTTTTATCATAGATTTACTTTACAACATTTACTTTTGAATGGCAATGGATACCTTTATAGCAGTTTTACTCAAGAAATACTTTCTGGTTGCTAATAAAACATTTGAAGCAAACGATGAAAGCCATCCTGTCTCTCTGACAAAATTCCCTAAATGTTTATACTTTCGTCTAAGAGAAGGGATGTTCTGATTCGTGAAGCAAATATTAAGGTATTCTAAAGTTTGTACTTTTGTTTTCACCCTTTAGAGTTTCACAAACTGCATAGGAAACAAAAACAATTTTACAACACTGGACATTCGTGAAGATTCTCAATCAACTCTTAAAAAAAAAATCCGATGTAACTCTAGAGTCTCAATCGTATATTTTAGTTTTAAAATTCAAGACTATTAAATACCAAGTGTTGCTCAGTTTGGAATATCAATTATATATTTTCATGTTTCAATAATTGTAAATTCTGAATTATTAGTAAATACAAAGCTGATATTGATTGTTTAAATTAAATATATACCATGTGTGGATGCATAGGTTATGGTTAATGGTTAGTACCTTTTAAACTATTAATAAAGAAAATTTATGGTAATTGGGAAAATACTAGATTTTCACTATAAAATTTTGGTACAGATGTATCGAAGTTTTACAATAGAAAATACATGATTACTATTATTCTATTAATGATGATAAAATTGCTTATTAAGAATATAGTTATATAAAAGGGTTTTTATAAACAAAATAATATATTGTTATTGTTTTCACTATATATATTAATACTTGCATATGTATGTGTCAGTGATATATGGGGGTTTAATTTACACGCGTTACGAAACTTTTTGAGAATGGACGAAGCTCTAGAAACGCGTCTGCAGATGCAACTAGATTAGAATTTTTTTATTTTTTAAACTTTTTTAATAAATAATTTTATTATTAGGCCTCCGAGAAAAACATTTCTACCGTATGAACCTTTTGGCCATGTCACCAATATTGACGTGGTGAAACGGCTTGCCACGGCTAATCAGGCTGCGTGGCATGTGTTGTCTTGCTACGCTACTAACACTGACGTGACCAAAAGATTTAGTTAAAAAAATATTGTCTGATGGTTTAGTAATAAAATTACTGTAAGGTTTATTTAGTAAAAAGATTTCAGTAGATAACTGGCAATCCACACCTACCTACTCCTATCACTTTCGTGGACGCGTGAGCTGAACGTTCATCTACTTTGCTTTGGTTGCCGTGGAAAATTCACTCCAACCACAGTTAGTTGGATGCAAGCGAAATGCTGGACCACATATAATTGCAAAAGCGCCCAGGTTGGTGTTTTGATTCAGTCATCACGGCAATGGCGCAACGTAATATAGTAATTTAATGATATGAAATTTGGGAAGCACTAGAGGTATAGTTGGTTTGTTAATTAAGTTATAAGAGCAGCTCATCAAACTATGGACCTCCATGTTCTTATTTAGATGACCATCTAAAACATATTCATCATATATTAATATTTTCACTCTAATAAATCATCTATATCATAACCTTACTATACGTCACTCTCTTATTATTTATTAGTGTTTTTTAACCGTCAATGTATTTTTCCTTATATCAACATGTTAGCAGCAAAATTGGATTTTAGCTGTTTGTAGCAGGGTTGTAGATTTAAGACCGAATCGGATTAATGGTTGAATCGGACCGGTAGTTGATTCAGAGTAGTGGTAGAATCGGACAGCGAGAAAATAGTCTGATTGGAACGTGAGATCATAGAGATTTATTTGGGTAAGTTGTGGAGTTTGTTTGGAAACAGATATATGTAATTGTTAACACCAAAATTTGATAAATTTCTATATTGGATTTGGATAAGGAAAGACGTAATCGCCGATAGATATTTTATTCAGAAGAGTTCAAATTCGATAGAGAATCGTGAAGACCAAGACTTGGGGCGTAAATTTATCTATTAGAGTTAGTTAGAATTTATCTCTAAGAGATTAGAGTCCAATCGGGACTTGTTTGTTTTCTTTTATCTATTAGAATCCATGTCGTATTCAATAGAGATTAGAGATAGAGTTTGTTATTTCCTTTTATCTGTTAGGAGTCGAGTCCGACACGGATTAGTATCCATCCGAGGGTATAAATATGTATGCCCCGGGTTATTGTAAATCATCTACAAATCAATTAGATCACTTCTTTCAGCGTATTGCCACCCTCTTGTCCGAGGTTTTCAACTCCGGCGGAACTTGGCACCTGACGCAGGGCTGCATCGCTTCGATCTCCAGCGGAGGGGTAAGTCCATCGTTCCGCAGGGCCACGGTAATCGTTCGACTAGATTAGAACTGTCTCGGTTCAGTCTGATCTTCTAATCTAGCTAGTTGCGCGATTGTTAGTTATCGTATTAGTTTCAACTTGACCACTTTCGTGTTTTGAGTTGATCTGGTCGACCACTTTGGGTGATCTACGTGGGTTTGATATTTGCTGTTTGACAAATTCAATCTAGTACTGTCTCGGTTAAGAACGATCTAGTAGATTGCGTTTGTCAGATGGTTTATATCAGATCGATGTACTTTGTTCATTGTTTGATCGGAGTATCAGCCGATAAATTAGCAGTCATCGGCTCATTGGCTTGATTGCAATCTAGATCTATTTAGTATCTATCCTAAATTTGCTAGGTTTAATCTTGAACTGTCTCGGTTAGGTCCGATCTTCTATGATTATTCTTAGCAATCTGGGCTAGGTATTTTATAGATCTTGGTTGTTTGTCCGTTGTTTATAGCCGATGATTTTGCCGATCTACATGCTTATCATATTTACATCAATAGAGTAGCCGATTGCTTTACTGCATTATTTCTATACCAATCGGCTTGATTTAGTTAGATCGACAGTTATTTATGTTGCGTCGGCTTATAAGAATTACATGCAAATTGGTTTTAGCCGATCGTAACTTATGATTCATTGTTTATTCCAAGTAATTCATTGGTTTATTTATTAGCCTTATCGATCTTCATGTTTCCTATAATCATATCATGCTCGACTGCATACTATCTTGGTTAAGTCCAATCTCTGTATGTCTAGTTCGACTTGGTTATAGGGGCTTGTTCGATCGACTAAGATTAGTAATTTACTTGGCGGATTACATTGGTCTAATATTTAATTTAACTCTATTTCTATCAAGTTTCTAGCCGATCCAAGCTTTTTACCGCCGATCGTTGATCCTATCATCTAATCATTGCAACATCAACATCCGATCGACTGAATTCTTGGTCACCTATCGGCTCGATAGCCGATCGGCTTGTTTTACTGTTTATCTTGTCAGTTGCGGGATCAAACTGACTGGCACGCCCACGCATCATCTAAGAATTTAGGTCCTGCACTAGAGCTGTCTAAGATTGACTCCCAGGTCTTTGTGTGTGACACGTCAGATCACATTTTTGACGTCAACAGTAATATAGTAACTTAGTTTCGACATTAGTTTGTTAAGTAAAGATAGAATTTATATTTGTTAATATTAGTTAAAAGATACATGTATATATCCATAAATACAAAGCCCGATAGTTTGTAAGAGGGGACACATCAATACATCTGTTTTCGACGCATCGCCACCAATCCCAACAGAGCGAGTTGTCTACGCAAGGTTAATCAACATCAACATCCGATCGACTGGATTCTTGGTCACCTATCGGCTCGATAGCCGATCGGCTTGTTTTACTGTTTATCTTGTCAGTTGCAGGATCAAACTGACTGGCACGCCCACGCATCATCTAAGAATTTAGGTCCTGCACTAGAGCTGTCTAAGATTGACTCCCAGGTCTTTGTGTGTGACACGTCAGATCATATTTTTGACGTCAACAGTAATATAGTAACTTAGTTTCGACATTAGTTTGTTAAGTAAAGATAGAGTTTATATTTGTTAATATTAGTTAAAAGATACATGTATATATCCATAAATACAAAGCCCGATAGTTTGTAAGAGGGGACACATCAATACATCTGTTTTCGACGCATCGCCACCAATCCCAACAGAGCGAGTTGTCTGCGCAAGGTTAATCAACTTTGTAATATATGGGATACCTGTACTATGGGTATCCGTAATTTGCACATGTACATATAGGTTCGGGGTACCTAGTAGAAGGTAATCATATCTGTACCGAACTAGTTAAGAAGTTTGGTAATATCCAGATTACATGTCGAGAACACTGGACCTTAACAGTATCTGACATGATAGATCTTAGTCTTGTTAGATTAAGAATTTAGCTGTAAGCCCTATCCCCCGCTGTATAAGGGGTACGGGGCACCCCTAGGGGACACACACATTGGCATCTACAATACAATCTCAAACATGACTAGGTTATCATCTCGCTAGCTAGGAGCCTAAACCTGGATAAACCTTCGTCTTCGTACTAATCATCGTTCTCTACACCTTTTTAGCCACCCTGTATATTATTGTAGACCTAGATTGTCACGAGTTGGTGCGCCAGGTAGGGGGCAGTGCTATTTTCAAGGTTTCTCGATGAGATCGATGGACCCCAACTCCGAGATCAGGAAGAATAAGTTTGCTCTAAGGTGAACATTCAAGTTTGGTGGGATCAGACTCCTCGCCGACCAGTACGGTGCACTCTCCTTTACAGATTCAGATTCATCAAGTCTGAGGAGGTGGTGTGACGCTTTGTACCTGACGAAACGACGCTAGCCCAAAATGATATCCAATATGGATCTCACAACACAGAGATGTAAACTCTTGAGTCGGTACCATTGCCACTCGGGATCGAAGACAACCTCGAGTTGATTATTGAGCTTGCTGTATTGTAGACCTACGGCAGCATGGGAAATTTTGTGCCCTTAAAGAGGTCTTTACCGCCAACCAAACGATAATTGAAGAAGCTAAGAAGAAACACCAGGAAGAACAAGTAGCTAAACTAGTCGAGGAGAGAAGACTTGAAGATGAGCACTAACACCGCGAACAACTAGCAAGGCGCCAACGTGGGAGTCAATCTCACGACGAACTGAGGAACCAATCGTTCAAGATGCAACATGATCTACTCCAAACTCAAGTTGAGGGGCATGACGTCTTCAAGACCCCCCAAAATAAATGTTTGGCGACATCCTCCAACAACTCTCCAATCTATCAGTTAAGAGACCATCCATGAGGTCAAAGCGATGGTCACCACGATGGTTATCCAATAATCGCAACAACGCAACTCAGGAGCACCACCACCACGTTTTGAAGCCTAGTTGTCTAGGTCTCCTCGATCTAGGCAATCGTCTTCAAAACGGCTTTCAACTTCCAAACGGCCTTCCACCAACCGGACAGGCCAAGTGTCTCCTAACTCGAAGCTTAGGAAGGAACTCATTGAAAAGCAACGCACCTCAACGGCAAGCAACGCCGATTGGAGGAACAACGTCAGCAACTCGAGGCCGAAAAAGAGCGGCTTCCCCAAAGCAAAAGTTTTGACCTCTGCAACAAACTGGATCATCAATGCAAGGAGCATGAAGAATGACGTCGTCAAGATAACCAACAAAGCAGTCTGTATCATAAGAGTCGAGGCCTTTCGTCAAGGCATCGGTCACCCGAGAGCTCTGACACTGACCTAGATGATGGTGTTCCAGCGTTCACCAAGGACTTGAGCAAGGTCACTTGGTCAATTGGTTTCGAGCCAACCAGGATCAAAAAAATACGACGGCTCATTCGACCCCTAGTCCTGGTTGACGGTCTACACCATGGCCGTCCGAGCAGCTGGCGGCGACTCCAAGGCTATGGCCAACTATCTACCGGTCAAATGTGGCCACACCGCTTTTGGCCGTCAAATCTAGGAACTTTAATTGTAGAATACCATGGAAAGTACAAGGATAAGGGCAAGCTCCAGGATCACTCATAATGCACGGTAGCTGTAGAATTGGAAACCATGCTGTAACACAAAAAATCAGTACAACAAAATTTTCCTAAGTGACAAAACATATCTTATTTCTTGAAAGGGACAAAACATATCTTGCTGCATGCAAAACGCCATGATATAGAATAGGCCTCTTAAGAAGTAAAGATGTGGTGTATAAAACTACATTCATACCGGACACAGATCAAGAACTACACTCATACATATGTCCATACGCAATATTATGCACAATTAAATACATATGAACAAATCACAGAATTGATTTAAAGAAACAATCAAACTGTAGAAGTTCAGTAAAATTCAACTGAAATAGCAGGGGGGAGGGGATTAGTTCCCGTCGAATAGAAGTACCTCGAGGAGTTAAATTTCACCCCAAGCCCGCTTTTCCCAATACGATTAGAGTAGACAACCTTTAGATACTGTCATATATATAACAGTGTGAGGTCAAGTCTTCCTCATAGGCACGAGTAAGTTCAAGACGCAGGATATAACAGTATGAGGTCAAGTTTTCCTCGAAAAGATAAATAATCGTTTGTTTTAAAATATATGATAATCACTTTTTAATATGACATTTGACCATTTATTTTATCAAAAAATTAGTACATATATGCAAAAAAAATTAAGTTGTACTTAAAGTATAATAAGTAATAAGTAGGACCAATTTCAGATGTGCCAACGTAATTTCACCGATCACTTCTACGTCTTTGAGATTTGATTGATCAGTTATATACCTATAGGTTCTTATTCGGATCACTGGCATATCCATTCTTGACCATTAGTGTAAACGTTATTTACAATAGAATGACTTTATTGCCCTTGGTACATTGCTAAATGCTAGAAATGTTTGATGTATAAATTATTTATGTTGTAAAAAATAATAAGGATTAAATTACTAAACATTTGTTATGAAATTTAAAAATAAAACATAATTTATTAAATAAAAAAATTATTCTAAAAAATCAAGCTCTACATCAAATTTAAAAATTACTTTTTAACGAATATGTAGTGAAAAAAAGATTCATTATAAAAAAACAAAGGGGATGAAATTATTTTATCAAAAATTAGAAAACATGGTTAATTTTTAAATGAATTTCAAACCAAATCTGATGAATATGGTACCTATTCCCAAAAATTTAAACCTAATTAACATATAGTTTAGTTCTCAATTTTCTGGTGAAATTAATATATAGATTTAATCATAATTTTTAAAAAAATCAAAAAAAATAATTTTTTTCAAGGTTGGTATTAAATGATTATATAAATTTTATTTTAGTATAAGTTATTTTTTCATCTAAAAATTTATGAAGTAATAGTCAGTTTAGAAATACTTAACAATCAACTGATTAACAGCTAATTGAAATAGGTATGGAGGAGATCGAGATAAAAACTTTGGGGCACGTAAAGGATGACGTAAAATTCGGGGGTATGAAAGTGACTAAGGAAATTTTAGAGGTACTTAGGGAGTTTCTCTAAGTAATAAAACATGTCATAGCAAGATAAATGATATTTACATAGCTCATTTGAATATGACTGATAGACAAACATCATGTCCAAATATTTCATAGATATTTAAATGCATAGACAAGTCTTGCAGGGGAAAATAAATCTATGGCATCGTTTGAAGAAGAGTATAAACGGCGGCCACCTAAGAAATTTCTCATAGGATAAATCAACACACAATCATATATTATATTGGCTCCAATTGTTTCGTTTCTATTTCTACTTCTGCTTATAAGCCAAGATTAAATTTTAAAACAGTTTCAAAGTTACTTCATGGATTTTTATGATATTTTTATGATAGTTTATTTTACAATATTTATTTTTGAATCGCAATGGATACATGTATACAAATTTTAGTTATGAATTATTTTGTTAGTTGCTAATAAACCGTTTCAAGCGAAACGATGAGAGCCATTTTGTTTCGGTGACAAAATTTCCTAAATATTTATACTTTTGTCTAAGATCAGGGGTGGGGGTGGGCTGATTCGTGAAGCAAAGCACAAACTATATAGCAAAGAATAAAAAACAATTTTTACAATCCTGGACATTCGTGAAGATTCTCAAATCAACTCTAAAAATAATCTGATGAACCTCTAGAGTCTCAATAGTATTTTTTATGATTTAATAGTTTTCAAATCCAAAGCTACTAAATAGAAGTACCAAGTTGTGCCCAATTTGGAATATCAATTGTAATATTTTCATGTTTCAATAATTGCAAATTCTTAATTATTAGTAAATATAGAGCTTATAGTGATCTTTTAAAATATATAGCATGTGTGGATGCATAGTTTGAGGTTAATGGTTGGTATTTTTTAAAACTATTAATAAGAAACTTTACGGTAATTGAGAAAGTACTAGACTTTTAATATAAAATTTTGGTATAGAGGTATCAAAGTTTTACACTAGAGAATACGATATTCCTAGTATCTTCTTAATGATCCGATAAAATTGATCATTAAGAATATGACTATATAAAAAGGTTTTTATAAACAAAATAATATATTTATATTGTTTTCACTATACATTAATACTTTCGTATGTATGTGTAAGTGATATCTGGAGGTTTAATTTACACGCGTTACGAAACTGTTTGAGAATGGACGAAGCTCTGGAAAGCAGGAAACGCGTGTGCAAATGCAAGTATGGCAATCCACGCCTAGCTATCACTTTCGTATACGCTTGACCTGAACGATCACTTACTTTGCTTTGGTCGCCGAGGAAAATTCACTCCAACCACAATTAGTTGGATGCAAGCGAAACGCTGGAACACATATAAATCCACATCTTATAAGCCAAATTTTAACTTAAATTTAGATTAGATTTTAGGATTTTTTTATTATAGTTTATTTTTATCTTTGCATTTAGATAATTAAGAACACATATATGAAAATTTTATTAAAAAATATTATTTATTTATAAATATACAGTAAACAATCAACTCCATAATTGCAGAAACGCCAAGGTTGGTATTTTGATTCCGTCACCAAGGGCAATGGCGCAACGTAATAGTGTAATTTAATGATATGAAATTATGGACAACACCGAAGCTACAGTGGTTTGTTAATTAAGTTGTAAGAGCGTCCCACCGGCTCATCCAAATATAGATCTCCATGTCCTTATTTGAATTACCATCCAAAAATAGGTTTATCATATATATCACACTCTCTTATTATTTATTACTCCCGTTAAGTTTTAACGGACGGTGTAGATGTTCATCACGTGTAGATGTATATATGAGGTGGATGTTTAGAACATATGTTCATATACATATACAATCTTAGCCTTTCATATATTCTCAAGATGTGTGCATGATATTAGATGAAGAATATATTATATTACATATTTTCGTGTATGTCTGTACGTACGTACATACGTATGTCAACATGGACATATACATGTATACACATGTATATACATATATGTATGTATGAATATATTTAAGTATATGTATGTATATATACGTATATATATGATGGATGGATGGTAGCTAGAGATTGCTGGTGTAAGTGAGCATATGTTCTTCGTCTATAAATATACCCCATTTTCTCTTTAAAACCAAAAAAATCACTTCCTAAGTCATAACTGCGGTGCATCCCCTTTTAAGATGAGTTAGCTGTTCTACACGGCTATACCTAATTCTATATTCCGAAAAAAAATACTTGTAGAAAGTAATATGGTTCAAGATCATTTCTCCCGTAGGTTTTCCACCACGTGTACATGTCCAAGCTATCTAGTCAGTAAGAGCAGGTACAATGGCATAGGCTATAATTATATTTTAAAAAGATAAGAGGGTAATAGAAGAAATGTTAGTTACTAATTTGTATCCAGCTACATATGGGCTATAAAACAAAACATGTGTATGATATGTGGGACTATATATTGACGTTTTGTAGGTAATTATTGTATAAGTTAGCTATTAGATTGACTATAGATAAATTAGAGCTAGTAGCTGACTATACTATTGAACTTGCTCTAAAGTCTCAATCTCTCACGCGATAATGAATTTGTCAAACCAATGAGTAAAATGGCTGCACATGCACGGGTTAATCCACATTCGAACTCTTCAACCGTCAACTTCGATGCGGTAAACAGAGAATAAAATTGTGTGGATCTGGGAC
The DNA here is from genome assembly GCF_000231095.2 of Oryza brachyantha. NCBI lineage: Eukaryota > Viridiplantae > Streptophyta > Magnoliopsida > Poales > Poaceae > Oryza > Oryza brachyantha. The sequence continues at coordinate 14,356,070 of NC_023166.2, forward strand.
CGTGTCGTCGAACAATTCTTTGGCACCGTGGGCACGTGTACAGTACACAAACCGGTTACGGAACGCAAGAAGCAGCCGCCTCGCGTGCGCGGCCAGCCGAAGAACATTGTCGGAGGCAGCTCATTTAAACGACATAATCATACTTATAAAAGAGCTAGCTTCAGGTGCCTCCTCTTACCCCTCTAGGAACCAATGATAAATATTCCAGACGATTCAATTTTTTATTTGTTTTGTCTAATGATAAATATATTAGCAGAAAAAGGAAAACATTAATGACTATAAACACTCTTTCCAAAGATAACCACATGCAAGAAATCCAGATCCAATAAAATTTCAAACTTTCAAACGATTCAAATGGACATGCATGTTATTATTTCAAATATGTTAAGTGGTTATTTAAAATTTTCTTGGTAATCAAAGTTCCACAGGAAATCATGGTAAGAGTATGAAATTAGTATTCATAAAAACAACTTTACATTTTACAAATCAAATGGACTGTAGTTTTAAAATCCAAAATTAGGATGACTACAATGAAATTAAATATTATTTAGATTTCAAAGTATTTGAAAATTTCATAAGCATGTAAGTGATTTATAGTCTAAAATATAAACACCAAATTTGAATTATGCTAATTTGGCAGTAGAATTTAAAATTCTCATCAAGGATTTAAACACATACAAAGTTAAAAAAATTATAATGTAAGTACCTTTCTATGTTGTAATTCGAGTTTTGAATTATGGCAAATGAGAGTATTTCATTAATTTACTTATTGTATAGGCATCAATTTTTGTAGCAGGTCAAATGATTTTATCTCTCCTTTCTTTATGATCTCTTACCTCTAATCAATCCTAACCATCGGATCAACACGAAATGAATGGTCTAAACAATCTTGGAGAACTCTAAAAAAATTCTACTTAAAATAAACAATACTGCTTTTATCCCATAATACAAGAGCATCCACGATATACTATAAAAATAGTTATTGTACAATGAACATCATCATATGAGTTGGCTTTATATATTGTGAAGGTGGTCTTTATAACATTACTGACTATAGTAGTCTATTGCCATACTAGCTACCCATAAAAATAAATGCTATCACATTATTTTCTTATTTAGGATTCACTTTGTTTTCTACTATATTCATAATCATTATGGAGTATGTCACAGCTAATGTCATATGTGGTGGCTCTTATCCATATAGACTATATAGTCTTTATACATTGCATATGTCCTAAGACGTACCTATCATTAACACATAGACCAACAAAGCGTTATAACCACCTCTACATAGGTGTATATATGCATGCATGTAAGATAGTTGGGTGTTTCGATGGTGAAGAATTTAATATAAATCAAATTTAGAGAAAAGATATATGCTAGTTAATACATGGTTACATGCACGCCTTATATTATAAGAAAAATAGTTATATAATATATTATAGTACAGAAGAACTATTTTGTTAAGGTGTTATAGATTTTTATTGGGGTCAGCTGATCCCAACGAAAGGCCCTGCCTCCCCATGTGTGCAGCTTGCTGTAACGTGATTTTTTTTAATTTTTAATTTTATTTAATAAATGATTTATAAAATTATATTTTCATTTTGAAAATTTACAAATTTAGCCTCCTGCCGTCCCCATAGAGGATGGAAAGATGACAGGGTAGTTGGCAGGGAGGGAGCCGGAGACGGACGATGATGGCATGGTGGTAATTTTACAGTCTGGCCTTTCCCGCACTTTGTAAGGGTGACAGGGGCAAACTATAAAATTGTCATGCGCGTTCAGGAACTTTTCAATTAATCGTTGTTATATATATATATATATATTAGATCCTACTATCAGGTGTAGCTACTCCCTTCACGTCCATAATGAGAAACATTTCATAACTATTTCTGCTCCCACCCAACAGAAAGTACAGACACAGTTAAATCTCATATGAATGATACAATTATATGTATAGAGTTTGTATTTTTTGTTAGAAGAGAGTAGAAATATGTATAGAGGTGTTTCTGTACCTCAGACGTGAAGGGAGTAGCTACACCTGGTAGTAGGATAGAGACACAACGTATGTAATTTTATAGAAGGAGGGTGGCAAGATGTTAGATTCGTAAATTTTAGAAATGAAAATATATTTTTGTAAATTATTTATTAAATATAAACATTAAAAAATTCCTGTAACGATGCACTGAAACCTGAATGGGCTCCACGCCACCTGGACAAAGGCCCATGAGGCCATCGGCCTCGCATGTAACTGGCTGGAATCTCTTTGACGCCTCCCCTTTCGCGGAGCCCGGCATCGCCTGACGGAAGCAGGCTTCAGATAACACGACCGTTCCGCCTCCGCCTCCGCCACGCCGGCGCAGCCGTCCAAGCAGGCACTGACGACCGGCCGGTGGCCGTGGTCGGCTCCACTGCTCCAGAGAGCGAGGAGGAGCAGCGCCGGTTCGTTCCAGAGCTTTCCTTTCAACGTAACGAATGGCATCGTCACCCCGTCCACTGAGGCCGCGACCCATGCCTCGCCTCTCCTCCTCCTCGCACACCCTTATCCTCCCCCTCCTTGATGAGAAGGCAACGAGTGCAAGGATCTTCCAACTCCTTTGACAACTTCGAGGTGGAAGTTGGTTATCCTCTCCATTATTGGATAAGAAAGAGACGCAGAATTTAAAGAGGCCGGCCGGCGGCCGCCGAGAATCTTCTCCTGTACTTGCATGAATCCTTTGCCCGTACTCCTTTCCCAGCCGATAAAGCAGCACCGCAGCCCGTACTCCTTTCCCGTCCTGTACGTACGCACCGGCTGACCGGCACGGCCTTGCACTGCCCTGCCAGGCTGCCACTGTATGTGATCATCATGCTTGCAACTTGATCGTCTCGCCATCGTTGTCCAAGCTATCTAGGGTAAGGATATATCCGACTCACACCGAATCAGTGCAAGAAGAGGCTCTTGTTAATCACTAATCTGCATCTATCTTCGTGTCATGCATAGCTAGTTCGTTCATCTTCAGAAGAATGGATGTCTGCATGACCATGCGTGCTTTCACTTTCCAGCTCACCCTAACCTACACATACATAGGCTAAGTTAAGCCGAAAATGAACACTGGTCAATTCACAAGAGTACAACGAGATCAACATGTACAGGGAGCCTGCTGTATATAGCCATCAGCAACCACATTGCCACAACATACACACAGAGAGGGTCTCATGGCTGCGAGCAGCATGAAGGGAGGAGGAGGATCAAAGAGGAGATTCCTCAGGGCCTTCCTCCACTCATGGAAGAAGCTCGGCGCCGCCGCGCCGCCCGCGGCCGGCGACTGGGCTCCCCTCGACGGCGGGGAGGGCGCGATCCCGAGCGACGTGCCCAGGGGCCACACGGTGGTGTACGTCGGCGAGGAGCTGCGCCGCTACGTCGTCAGGGTGTCGTCCCTCGACCACCCGCTGTTCCGCGAGCTGCTCGACCGCGCCCGGGACGAGTACCAGTTCGCCGCCGCCGACGCGAGGCTGTGCATACCCTGCGACGAGGACATCTTCCTCGGCGTCCTCTGCCATGTCGACTCCAAGCAGGAGCACTGGAGGCTCGTCTCGCTTTGCAGATAGCTGCTGCATGGCTTATACCGTTGAATTGGTTCATGCCCTAGGAATAGGATTTGGACTTGTTGCTCGAGGAAACGAAAGATTCGCGTGAATTCTCACGTGTACAGGGAGTGTTAGGCCGTGTTAGAATATTGGCAGTGTATTAGATTCTTCAAGGATGGAGAGACCATGTATTATACACATGGTACTCACGACAATTTGTCACCATGCATGTAAAGATTTGATTAAATGCAGAAGGTGCAGTCTTTTGGCTGTTCGAAGTTAAAGTTGCTTGTGGCTGCAATTCTCTGCACCAAACGCAAACAGGGTTTATTGGCTCATCGCCTCCAAATTCTGACGATGATCACGTTTGAGAGCGGCAGAATAGCAAATTTCTCCACAATATGATCCTTCTGAAGTCTTGGCAACTATGATGCCACAATATGAAGGAGGTAACTTATTATTCATTCAGACACATCAGCCTGATCCGTAAATGCAGACAGATGCCGTGATGGAACTGCAGCAGAGATTGTGCACGATCCTTTTTCATATCGGTAGGAATACTAGTTCACTTTCCTGCCACCCCGAAGCGATAAGGCATCATGCTCATCTATCCAAACATGCCCTAGGGTACACTATAAATGTGCCGAGGAAATGTCGAAAAGCTCTCCACCTATAGCTATTTCTGTCTCAATGTGCTGAAATGACTAGTTAAAATCAGGCTTCTCAGGGTAAGTGCAGCCTGAGCGTTGGATGATAACGTTTGCAGCATAACAAGCCGCTCTGACACACTCATCGATGCTCTTCTCCTGAACCAATTGAGAGAGAAAACCTCCAACAAATGCATCTCCTACAAAACAATGACTAAATTTAGCAAAAATATTCATTACAGTTAATGCATCAGTTTATATATACAAATTTGAGCCCAAATATAGATGTTTCACCATCATCATTTTTAAACTGAGTACCTGCACCATTGGTATCAACAAGCTTCTCCTTGGGCAGAAGGATGACAGGGAATGTTTTTACCTGCAGCGGAAAAAAGGTTATCGGATAAACAATTGTAAGAAGCTGTCGTCTCTGCAGATTGGACATCTCCAACAAATGTCATTTCATTAATAATAACAAACACAATTTAGTTGTTGATAAGACCATAATAACACCAAAAGTGAAACAAACTTTTCCGGTACCAGACCCACTACTTCAGAGAAGACCAACAATTAGGGATTCAACTTCAAGAAAAACCACTGCCTATAGTGCTTATGTCAACCAACTAGGCATATAGAATAAAATATAAGAGGCTTGAACTTATATAACGTTCTCCAAAGCATATCTTGTAATCTCTTATAATGCTTAGCACTTTTTAGTACTTTTAAAAAAAATCAACCTTAGTGAATTGCTTCAGGTTGATTGGTAAACTGTATCTACAAGTACAAATATAATGTCTTATAAATTAAGCTGGTTTCCTAAAGTTGGAGGGTCATGGATGATGGAGAGAAGCATGTGAATGCTCACTTGACATAAATTGGTAATCTGCCAAAAAAAAAAATCCTAAAGAGCTCCTTCAGAACACAGGAATTTTACAGGGTTTAGGATTTTCACAGGAAACAGTTCAGTTCCTCCAAACCAAATAGGCCCTAAATGTTAAACAGGTGGAAAATTTGTAATGTTGAAAATCCTATCATTGAGATCAACATGAGTAACAAGGATATTTTCCCTCTAAAAGACAAAGGAAGATATTCACCTTTCCATCATCAGCCACAACTACTGGATCACAGCCTTGAGTAATGACAGTAATCCTCTTGTGTGTCCCTGAAGCCTTAGGCAATTGCGAGATCTTTAAAGCAATCTCCTCAGTATTCTCAGTCTACAATTTTTATGGACAATTTGTCAATATTTTAATCACATGTAGAATAGCAGGTGATAAATAAAATTACCTCCCAACCACAAACTTTAGCAAAGGTCCTTGCTTCAGTTTCATTTCCAAAGATATAGTCAACATAGCTAATTTGGTATCAAAGGAACTTTGATCATGTTTTACATACTGCATATAAAAAAAATGTAACATTGATAAACAAGTACTTACGGAAGAGCTTTCTCTTGTGCATCACGGAAAAATTCACAGATAAAGGGAGCGGAAAGGTTCATCATAAACACCTGCAAACAGTGTAATCATTTATACTCTTAACAACGCTACCAAATATTCTCTTTTTAGTGGTTAGCATTTTACCTTGTTAGTTGCAGCAGCATGCTCAGCAACAAGTTGAATAGAATCCGGGGATACCATGAGGAAAAAACCAGCAATGTAAATATATTTTGCCTTCTCAACTACAATCAATGACCTTATTATTGTGAGAAAACCAATAAAAAAAGATATAGAGTGCATTGTAAGCAGTGGAGAGTGCTGATAAAATGGTGGATTGACAATATTAGTACAAGAGCTATTCTTATAACTTTATTACCAAGACCCCAGTTCTCTGGCCTCTTCAGATGTTCAGACTTGTAGCAGTTTGCTGCAGACAAGTTTGCAACGAGTGACCTGGTTACAGACAGAAATAAGTCATTTATATATCTAAGCTACATCATCAAATGCTCCTATTTGGCAGGATCATAGTTGCAACTTTAGGGGAGCTTAAATGCCATGATATCAGCAGTGTATGTACTAATAGATAAAACAAAATAACTTATCAGGTGTTTCTATTAGATATCACTGTGCTCAGCATACCTTTCACCACCAACAATGCAGACAGCACAAGTGCCGGTGGGAGCATTATCGTCCTCATAGTAGTGGGCCTGTTCGAATAGATGGTAAGGTCAAGGCAACATATGCAGTGGTGCAATGGAGTGAAGCATGATTGCATACAAATGGAGGAAGAAGAAAAACGTAAAGAGGAACGTATGACTTACATTAACACCAGCGGCTTGTGCATCTTTCTTCATCTCCTCACCGAACTTGTCCTTCCCAATGCAACCCATGTAACTTGTTGCCCCGGGAATTTGAAGCATCCACTGCAAAAAATAACCAAGATCGCTGTGATACATGGCACACAGCAAACAAGGTTGTTAATAGGCTAACTACTATAGACTACTATGACTCTCAGTATCATCTTTCCTCAAAAGGGGAAAAAAACTCCCAGTATCTTCTGAAATTACCTGGGCAACCCTGATAGAGTTTTGAGTGGATCCTATTAAAAACCAAACACAATAAATTCAAATGAAAAGAATAAACCACGAAACAATAATTCATCACATTGAATTCATAGATTAATGTATGCAGTGTGGTAATATTACCTCCAGCAATGTATTCAACATTGGCTTTGCTAGCCAAATCATCGTACCTATCAGAATAGCAGAAAAATCCATAATATTCAGTGTGTATTAAGGAATAAACTTTAAATGATACATCTGACACTTCTCATGTCTAATGTTATAGTGTTTAGGATTTTAGAAAAAAAAATTCTCAAAAGCTGGCGATGCTATTCAGTATTGAACGGTTCACCTGGAGAAAGGAACTTACATAGGCAAATGCTTCTCCTCTGCCAGAATTGCATTGCCTGGCTTGATATCATACCTATTGGGTTTCAAATGCACAGAGAGAAACATTCAGTTAGATCGTGCCAACTACATTTTTGATCACTCAGTGCAAACAAAAAGAAAAACGAGAAAGCATTTTTCAGCCCATTAGAGAAGATATACTGAAGCATCACCCCCTTCCCTCCAAACCAGCAAGGCCCCAAGTGGTAAATAACAGAGCATACACATCACGGATAAATTTGCCAATGAATACAAGGGTAAAGATGAGTCCAAATGCACTGGATGAATTAAAATACTGAAGTTCCGATCTCCAATGTTTAATTTGGCACGAGCGTACAGTGCTACAGATGTCACGCTCACACGTAGTGTTCTTCGCAGTGAGAAAGGCATCATTTCTCAAACTCGCATGACTAGCACAGCAGGTACAGCAAAAGTTGGCAAAAGAATACAGCAGGAGAGACTGTTACAGCAGGTGAAGGGCGCTGGGGTGAATCGTACTTGGAGAGGAAGGCCTCGTCGACGGCGGCGGAGATGTCGAGGAGGGGGTTCCCCATGCCGAGGAGGATGCCGTCGTAGCTGCTGCTCTCCATCCTTCTCCTGGAGCCCCGGGGAGCGGCGCGTCGGCCGGCGGCGGTGGGGAGACACCGGCGCTGCTTCGGCGTGGAACAGCTGAGGAAGGAGGGGGAGGCCGGGCAGAGAGAAGAAAGACGGGATCGACTTCGCAGGCGGCGGCGGCAGCGGCAGAGATCATCACACGGAAGCACCGGCCCACCTATAGCACAGGCCCAGATGAGAATGGCCCATCACCTCAGCCCACCACGTTCCGGGCCTCGCGCTCGAGCAGGCCCCTGCGTTTCCGGGTCCAATTGATCTGCCACAGGCGATCCAACTTTAAAATGAGATTGTTTGAATTTATCATAAAACTAAGATTCAAACTTTTCACAAAATTTTATCTAAATTTCACCGGTTATAACCGGAGATTAAGGCTGCTTCTTTACCCACTCTTCTCAACCTATATATTCTCTCGTTTTTCGTACACACTTCCCGAACTGTTAAACGATGTGTTTTTTTTAAATCTATAGAAAAGTTGTTTAAAAAATTTATGTCAAACTATTTTTCAATGTTTTTATAACTATTAATTAATTAATCATATACTAATTCGTCATACTAATTCGTCACCACGATTTCCACGCCGGTTACTTTAAAAAAAAGCACGGCCTAAGTCGGTTATCAACGAAAGAGCCGTAACAAGTGACCAACTGTATTTGTAAACCTTAAATGGGAGTCCAGTACATGTTGGTGTCAATCACTCGCTCTACCAGTCTACCTCGTCGTTGGTGGTATTAGTTCTGTTGAGCAATCAATTGTTCATGCTAGAGAAAAGGCATTTCGGTTGAACAACAGCACAATACTCTGCACACTAGTGGAGTGGTAGTTGGAACCAACGTTCACAGGTAAGCGATGTATATCCATCTAACCGCTGATCAGCCTGAGGTCAAACGGATGCTTTCCTCACCAAACCCCTCTCTCCAGGACGGACATATCACTATCTAATTCCTGACTGACCATATCATAGATTGTCAAGGGGGGCAAAATTTATAGCTTTGTTTGGTACATGACAGCAACGTGCTTTGCTAAGCTATATCAGTTTTTGTTTAGGCTGCTCAGGAAGCGGAAGCACTTTCTGATCTGATTCACCTCAGCATCTCCATCTCCTTTTCATCGGTCTGTTCTGATTCCTGAACCGTGATCTATTTGCTTCAGTGCGCATCTTAATCACGTCATTTGCCGCTCAAGTTAAGTTTACATGATACAGATTGCACAACAGATCTCTGATCATTGCATGGGATGAGATTCAGACAGAGGAAATCGAGCTACCCTTGACCTTTTTCCGGCTATATAAAGCATCCATCAGTGCCCTCTCGACATAAATGTGCCGCCCGGGATCAAAGATCGATCATGGCTGGCCGCTTGCGGCGACATCACGGAACGCGCCGCATCTGGATGGACAGGCTGACCGCTAGTGCTGACAGCTAACGGCGCCCACATCCACATGCACGGCGTAGCAGCAGCAGCAGACATGCACCAATCTGTAGTGCTAGTTACCAACAGGACGCATCCTGCTTTGCAGCAACCACTAGTCCCCATCACCTTCTATCCATCTCTCGCTCGCTGCGTTCGCAAACGCCAATAATGACTACTAATATTTTCTTCCGAACAGTGTTTTTTTAAAAAATATATATATAAAAGTTGTATAAAAATCAGTTTTTATTTTTTAAAAGTGTAATAGCTAAAACTTAAACAATCATACCCTAATAACTTTACTTATTTTACGTACGACTAATTAATCAAGCTGTCATTGTCGTCTGGAACGCGCTACAGGTGCTCACGCGAGATCGTGCGTCGGTCCCCTCTTTCTCGCTAGCTCTCCCATTGTTTGACGGGGCGCGAAGAATCTCTCTCCCCCTTCCATTGTTTGACGGAGTGAGAAGAATCTCCCACGCTGTAACCTGCGAGCCCGAGCGCCGCCACGCATGTTGATGCCTCAACTCAACGGATCGGGAATATTCAGTGCGCTCATGTACTCATGTGCATGGTGATGGATTCATGGTCCTGAGCAAATATATTGTCCCGAGCGGCGGGTATCTGTCTACTCATAGGATCATGGTGCTAGCAAATGTGTTGCCGTACCCGTACATGCATGTTCTGGCAGCTTAATTTTTTTCCCCTCCAATTTGGCTCGTACCATGACGAATAATTGTCCGACCATTACTTCCAGCCAAAGGAACACACGATTCTTTGGTCCTAATAGTATTATAAATGCAAGCACATGGTCCTTGGCCAAAGAATAGGTGGGTGGCTTTTCCAAGAAAAAAAACAAATGGTATATTTACAAATAAAAATAATTTATGAATAATTTTTTTATATACATGTTATTAGTGATCTAAAAATAATGCTGAAAATGAATGCGATGAAAAAATAATCCTAAAACCTACTCCAAATTTAAAGTTAAAAATTAAAATTTTAGCCTATAAACATAAGCAGAAAGATAAGAGTGTAGATGTATCCAATATTTGACTTTCACCAATATATGAGGATTATCCAATGTGCTATAAAGCATTGGTTTCATCGATACATATACGAGGATTATCCAATGTGCTACAAGGCATTGACGTGATGAAATAATAACAGTTCACCATCAGAGAGACAGAGACCGAACATGGAAACACACAATAAAATATTAAAAAGTGACGACAATACCAATGCTCGATATTTGTTAACAATGTTTCGTTGTAGCTTAATACCCTGGCTCCTCCTTGATCTAGCATATTAGAGTGTATCGGGATATTGGGCGATTGCAACTATTCAAATAGTTCATGTCGCCATCCAAAGTATTTGAATCCATTGATCAATTTCATTGAACGCCTCCATGCTCCACCTGCGACATGTCCCTTTTTGGACATTCTATGCAGTTGTCACAATATGAAATACCTCTATCGCTGATCTATCCATAGCTTTTCCTCCATCACTAAGCTCTAACACCAATTGTTACAAGTGTGTAGCTTGACCTACCAACCTAGGGTCACTTTGGTCGCACTAGGCCTACTATCATATAGGCCCAACCGGAGTGTCAACTTTAGATCAATCTTGGGTACCCAACCCAAAATACTAGTCTGATGAGTGTAGATTGCTATAAACTTTTAAGTTATGCATACTCATTATTAATCATCAATGTGAGACTAAACCCAACAATCTTTTCCATCACATATCGGGTATAACAATCTTTTATGTTTTATCAACCCATATGATTTCAAAGACTTGTTATAAGGCTCCCCTATTGTGCGATCCATGAAAGAGTTCAACTCTATTACTATTCTATCACCTATTACAACTTCAAGTTCTAACTGTAACTGACTATGTATGCTTATTCGACACAAACTCTAACGAGCTCCAATGATATGTGGTTGTATATTGCCTAGTATATTTTTGCACTGACACGTAACCCTATTATTCTATAGGTTCTGATTTGAGTGACAACAACTACATAAAATACAATTGATTCTTAATTCTTTTTTTATGTTATTGGTACTATGAACTCAGACATTGTGTGTTCTCTCTTTCATGTAAACGTGGCTATCTGTTGATTACATATTTTGTTTTAATTTCAACCTACTTCTGATCAAAGATGAGGGTGCCTTTTCTCATAGATCATGTCCTGTTTCATACTCATATTTACTACTTCCTCTAGTTTGATAGTTTTTGTCATTTTGGACAATGACATGGTCTTCTATATCTATCTTTGACTATAATTTTCTATTAAATTGTATGCAATAAATAAATAAATATTTACTTTTAAAAAATACTCTTTATGATTTATCTATATATGTTGTCCTAATGTTTTCAAACTAAATATTTTAAAAGTTATTAACATGCAAAGTTTTAAAAGTTTGATCACGTCCTTGTCTAAAATAATAAGAATTGTAGAACAGGGGAGAGTAGGAGTAGTGTAAAATTTGATACCTTCGATTACTCTGGTACCTACATATAATTTTTAATAACACACATATATGCAATGTTCTTTTCTATAATACCCATATACTAATGCTTTCATCCACCTCTATGTAAGTACATTTCTAGCACTGCATAGGCAAATTATTTGGAACAAAAAATGACTTAAATGTTCCTCTTTAACAAGGAGATTGTGTGAGAGGAAGATATATATAAAATTGATAGAGATTTGAATATTAGATGATTGATGTGATAACTAGTACTCCATAAATGCTTTTTTTTACAAATTTAAATTTTAGAAGTACATTTTTATGGGTCACATGTTGTAGTATTTATGTCTAACACATGTATAAGAGAAGATTTTACTATATATAGTAGATTTGTACCATTATAGTCAACTATTATAGGATAATTTTATTATCCTTAAAAATGCAATATATTTAGTAGAAAACTTTGTGACTCTATATGTAAACTAGAATTCTGAACTGTCAATTTTTTTTCCATCTTAGACTCTCTAAGCGAAATAATTCATTTCGCCCCTGCCCCACTCCCCCTCCAACACCAACACACATGACAAATCATTCATTTTATTCATTTTCTAGGTCCATTCTATCCCACCTTGTTTATGAACCAAATACATCTAAAATAGAATGACTCTGACCCAATTCATCTGAACCTGACAACCAGACACAGGCTAAGTTTCTCCTATGGACCTCTTCATCTGAATCTATAGGTAGCACGAGTGGACCTCTTCATCTGCGCTGGCTGATCAACACTGACCGTCTGCAGTCTACTTCGCATCCTATGTTTCTTGAGCAATTTTACAATACTTAAGAAGGTACCAAGAGATACCAAAATTTCAGTGTAAAATTTTGGTACCTCTTGGTACATAGGTACTAGGAGGTACCAAAATTTACACTAAAATTTTAGTACCTCTTGGTACCTACTCAAGAACTGTAAAATTGCTCATGTTTCTTATATATCATCATGCGTTGCGCAGTTGCGCCTACCAAATACCGAGGGGTCCCCCAAGCATTAGCACACGAGAAATTTCTGTCACTCTCACCGTGAGGGAGGACAACCGTCTCTTGCAGTTCCCGCCATCAATCGAGATCAATGCTCAATTTGAAACATGAAAGGAGTGGGCAAAACAAGTTCAGAGTTCAGATAATCAACATAGTACTATGGTAGAAGCAGTATATTTATCTTGCAAAATACAACAACAGAATTTGGAAAGCTGCCAGCCAGGCCATGAACGCTGCAGGCCACAGCATTGCAGCAATCTCACACGATTACACGGATAAATACAACAAGCTCAAAAAAACAAACACGAACAGAGAAATAACGTAATCTGCTGATGAGCGTACAAGCGAAGAAGCCTTCAGGATCCTGAATTCCTCCCTTTTATTTTGATGCACGTATCGTCTCCTCCTCTTCTCTCAAGGCGGTCTCATGCATCCTCTTCCTGGATCGTGTCGTGTCCGCGGTCTGTCGGCTCAGCAGATGGGCAGGGGCTCGCCGTTCCACTCCTTGAGGCACTCGAGCATCGGGTCGATGAGCTTGCGCTGGCTGATGGCCAGGAACACCTTGTTGCACTCCTCGCCGGGGGACTTGAGCTTCTCGCCGGTGAGGTACACGCAGCCGAGCTCCTCGCGGACGAAGCGGTACAGCGGGAACGATCTGCTTTCCTTGATCCTGTTGGTGATCGGCGCGGTGCCGGTCTCGAAGGCCACGCGCGCCGCCTCCATCTCCCTGGGCAGCGCCTCCCGCAGCTCCTCCTCGAACGCGGTGATCTTGGAGAACACGGAGGTGCCGTCGTCCTTCTCGGCGGGGCCGTTGGCGAGGGAGTGTTCGACGAGCACGGCGCGGATCTTGGTCATCAGTGGGTAGTTGGCGCTGCAGGGGTCGTCGGCGTAGCTGTACACGGCCTCGCGGTCGATGGCGGTGAGGAGGGCCTTCTCGCTGAAACGCGCGCTGTGGAGGCCGCCGGTGGAGCTCGTGGTGAGCACCTTCTTGGCGACCGTGGTCACGCAGTTCTTGACGGCACTCTTGAGGTTCTCCTCGAGGTGGCGCAGGTCGACGGCCTGGCAGAGCGCGACCAGGTAGGTGGAAGACATGAGCTTGAGGATGTCCACCGCCTCGGCTGTCTTCCTGGCGGAGACGAGGCCGAGGGAGTTGACGTCCTGGTTGTGCTGCTCCGCGCTCTGGACGTGGTTGGTGATCGGGTTGGCGAGGAACTGGAGCTCCGAGCAGTAGGAGGCCATGGCGATCTCGGTGCCCTTGAAGCCGTAGTCCAGGCTCGGGTTGCGGCTGCCGGCCAAGTTGGACGTCAGCCCGTTGTTGTAGAACTCGTTGACCAGCTCAGAGAACTGGGCGAACATGAGCTTGCCGATGTTGGCGATGGCGAGGCGGGTGTTGTCCATGGACACGCCGATGGGCGTGCCCTGGAAGTTGCCGCCGTGCAGGGCCTTGCCGCGGTGGACGTCGATGACCGGGTTGTCGTTGACCGAGTTGACCTCGCGCTCGATCGACTTGGTGGCGGCGCGGATGACCTCGATCTGGGGTCCCAGCCACTGCGGCGACGTGCGGAGCGCGTACCTATCCTGCTTTGGCTTCAGGAGCGGGTCAACCTCGTTGACCTTCTGGGCGTGCGGCATGAACGCGCTGCCGGCGAGGATGTGCTCCATGATGGCCGCGGCCTCGATCGACCCCGGGTGGTGCTTCAGCTTGTGCGTCAGGTGGTCGGTGTACTCGGGCTTGCCGTTCATGACCTCGCAGAACACGGCGGACAGCACCTCGGACAGGACGGCGAGGACGTTCGCGTCGTAGAGCACCATGGCCGCGAGGGCCGAGCCCACGGAGGTGCCGTTCACGATGGCGAGCCCTTCCTTGGGCTGCAGCTTGAAGAAACCACCCTGGATGCCGGCGATCTTGAACGCCTCGGCGGCGTCCACCTTCTTGCCGTCGACGGTCACCGCCAGCGCGTTCGGGCGCCCGGTGATCAGGCCGGCAATGTAGGACAGTGGCACGAGGTCGCCGGACGCCGTGATGGTGCCACGGAGCGGCAGGCACGGGCTGACGCCGGTGTTGATCAGCTTGGTGATCGCCTCGAGGATCTCGAAGCGGATGCCCGAGTAGCCCTGGAGGAGGGTGTTGATGCGCACGAGCATCGCCGCACGCGACACCTCGGACGGCAGCGTGTTGCCGTCGGAGCCGTTGCCGAAGATTCCGGCATTGAGATGCCTGCAGGAATATGAAACAATGTAGATATTAAGTCTATCAGCACTGTCAGCTCAGCAACCTCTCACGTAATTATCATTGTGTGTGTTAAAATTTAACTAGCCTAATTACGCATGACTGACAATTAACCTGCAGTTTGTTTGCCCGTGGTGAAAGTTAATTAACAACTGAAATCTTTTGTTCATTTAATCCATGTCCTCTGTCCTACACAACACAAAAATAAGTGGCACGCAGTTCTAAAATTTGCACCTTGCACGGGGCTGGCAGATGAAGACAGTACTAGGATTCTAAGAAAGCAAAAATGACGCGTGCGTACTCCGTGAGTCCGTGCACTCCCGTAGTAATTTAATGGGAGAAATGGTAAATGGCTCTTTGACCACTGATTTCTACTGTACCTGAGCAGCTCAACTTGGAGGGCGGGGCCGTCCTTGGTGCGGCGGTGGGAGGTGCCGCCGAAGCCGGTGGTGACGCCGTAGATGTCGCCACCGTGCGCGATGCAGTTGAGGATCCACTCGCTGCTGGCCTTGACGCGGGGGCGGGCCTCCTCGTCCAGCTCGACCACCACGCCGGAGGCGTCCTTGGCCGCGGAGACGGCCGCGACCTGGCCGACGCGGAGGCTGGACCCCTCGATCTTCACCACGGGCTCGCGGGACTGCGCCACCATGCGCTTCACCTCGTCCAGGTGGCTCCCCGTCATCTCCAGCGCCGCCTTGCCCCACGACAGGGGGTCGTTCGCGGCGAACCCCGCGGCGTCGGCGGTCTGGCTCGCCATCTCTGCGCGGTGGTGGAGAAGAACGAGGAGCGAGCCTGATTGGGGTGGTGGTAGAAGAAGAGCTGGGGAGGCTGTGTGCTACTCTTCTTGGAGGGAAACTGAGCGCGGACGAGGCGCTTAAATAGCGGCCGCGGGTGAGGGGTTTTGGTGAGGCCGGGTGTTGGTGGATTAGTTGGTGACTGGTAAGGTGTATGGTGGATTGGTGGATCGAAAACTAATGCTTTTCTATGTGTTCTTAATCATTTCAATTGAACCTCAAGTAGTCAAGTGACTCAAGTGTACTCGTATGCTTTTGGTTGGGAACTTTGGAATTGAGTCGAGTCTGCTGGAACAGGACAGGCCATGGAGGCAGTTCAACCACGGGGAGACCGAGAGTACCAGGGACTGACCGTGCAAGCTCTACAGTCCACAACTGTGAGAATTCTGCAAGGAAAATGCTCTCTGCTAGCAGTTGCCACTTGCCACTCTACCCATCTACATGTTGGTCATCTCGTGACGTTAGTACGTGCTCAACAACTATAAGGCCACGGTAGGCTTCTCATTTTGAGTGTGTGCTGGTGTTGTTGGTGTAGGGCGCTGAACGCTAATGGTTTCGCCTGCTGTCACGTTGCACCGCACAGCGAGGCCCAACTTAACACAGCTTCGCTGTGGCGGTGCGGATGCAAATCTCACCAACCCTGAAAGGGGGAAACGAGGGTTGTTGTGTTGCACTTTTTTTATTTTTTATTTTCTGGGGGCACCCAACTGTTGCGAACCAGGGTTGTTGGCATTTGGGATGGTCCAATTATTGCGCATCTCGACTCCTAATTGGGTCGCTCTATTTTCTCGCTGAGGACCTTTTTCTTAATTACGTGCATATAACGTCACAAAGCGTGGACAACCATCTCCTGTCTAAAAATTAATGGCTCCAATTAAACACTTATAACTATTATCATGCATGATCAATCATCGCGAACTGAAGGTCCCCAATTTGAAAACAAACAGTTGTAAGTAGTGTATAAAAAAGTTGCAATTTATCAGTTAGGAGTAGCTCTATTAGCTGACGATGACATATTTTCAGCATTATGGGCAGTACATTAGAAAAATGATGTATACGGTAGTATTGTTGGGGTTATCTACTTGGTTGTAGGTATGCTTCATTTGAGATTTTTTTAAAAAAAATCTTACTCAATTTACCTGTAGGAAAACGCACCATATTTCTAGTATCTCCGTACAAAATGGAAGAGAAAATCTATGCCCATATTTTTTTTGGGCTGGGTACACAACTTACGACAAAATCCCACTTCCCGCGTGAATTATAGAACACAGGTATGATATAAAAAAAACTCGAAACTAATGAGCTGCTCGAGCTCGAATCATCTTAGACTTTATTTAAGCTCGGCTCAATCGACCTTCTAGCGACCAAGCCAAAACCTAATCCGAGGCTCGCCAGATTTCTCGAGTCGAGCTCGAGCTCGAGCTTCTCACTAGTTTACCAACATATGCTATTTTTATTTTTTATTTGATGAGATAGTATATTAAGATAAATTATTATATATTTAAATAACAAATTAATATGTATTGGCATTATATATTAATTTTACATCTTATGTATAATTTATTTAAAATTATTGATTTTGTCAAATCATATCATTAAAATATACTATATCATCTGCTTAAATCAAGCTCACGCTAAGCCTACCTAAAAGCTTGAATATTTTGTAGGCTCGATTCAAGCTTTATACAGACTGGCTCACTCGAGTTTGGCTTACGACAGCCCTAACCACAGGAGTGCAATCACTCCCAACCCTAACTCTTGCTCCTTCCTCATTTCCACATGGTGCCAATCCCCTGTCCCCTCCACCCATTTCATCACCTCCTTCAGGCCATCGCCCACAATGTTACTGTACGCTGGTGATCCCTCCTCCCTGCCTCTCCTCCTCCCGCGGGACGATGGCGAGGTGCTCCATCTTTGGTGCCAGTGGGGGACCCACGGGAGAGACCATCAATGTCACCGTTTTCTAACTGGTCAGGATCCCACAGCCCCACCGCCAAACTCAGCCCACCTTCCAACTGTCTCACTACCCTTCTTAGGCTGTGTTTGGCGTAAGTTGCCTTGCCCGACGCCGAAAACACGGTAATAGAGTAATACATGGTTAATTAAAAATAGAATAATAGAATAATATGATTTTTTAGAGAATTTTTTCTATAGAATTTTTTGCAAAAAAAATATTGTTTAGTTATTCGGGATGCATTCGTATGAAAAACGAAAGAATCTATGTTTAGAAGTAAAGGGACCGAACGGGGCCTTAAACCTACGTGGAAACTCCCCTCTTACCTTCCGCTTTCTATCTTCCCCACAACCGATATTGGGGGCACCATCACGTCACCAAAGATCAACGAGTTTGCCGGAGCATGAGAAATGGGTCACGGTGTGCAAATCTTGAAGCAAACTGAAAGTTCTAAAAACTGCAAGATGGAGGCTTCGAATTGAATGGTGGTTAGTTATTCCATATTTTTCATTTTCCATATAAATATAAAATTCATAGCACTACACACAAAAAAAAACTCTTATAGAATTCACTAGACTTGTATATATCAGTTGTGAGTTAGAGTGACAAGTGTAATGGGCCATAAGACCCAACAATGGCGACAACAGGTGAACATTTTAATGGGCCCAATTAACACTGAAATATCTAGCTACAATTGAATGCAAGAGTTGTTGAGTCACAGTGAAACCTACCACATAAAAATCCAACCAACGATATCATATCGTTCCAAAACCTAGCAACAATAGTCCAGCAGGGAGAAGATGAAAAGTAACAGGCGAGATGAAACGTAAGGTGTGTTTGACAGATCAAACCATGCACGCGGCTCCAAAATTTGCAGGCCAACAAAATGTACCGGTAAGGTCCTAAATACAAACACCTTTCCCAACCTATCTCACCGGCTGAGCTTACCCACCATAAAACCCATTTGCTAGTATTTTCTGACGTGCATATATCTACTGGACATCACAGAAGTCATCTCAGGTGTTGGTCGGTTCGTGCTGCAGACAGTAACATGTAACATGGGGAACACGTGTAACCAGTTTTGCTACACATAAGTACATAACATGGCAGCAATTTATTTGAGAAACACTAGGGAGAATTATTTATAGATGTATAGTATACTGTGATATTGCCCTCCTGTTCTCCATGCTCCACTCTCCAGACGATCGACCAGCCTCTGCTACGGTTTGGCACAAGTGGGAAGGCAGGACAGTGGCTCGCCGTTCCACTCCTCGAGGCACTCGAGCAGCGGGTCAATGAGCTTCCCCTGGTTGATGCCCAGGAGCACCTTGTCCCCCTCCTCGCCGGACGACCGGAGCCTCTCGCCGGTAAGGTACACGGCGCCCAGGTCTTCCCGGACGAAGCGGTACAGCTGGTACGAGCGGCTCTCCTTGACACGGTTCGCGATCGGCGCGGCGCGCGCCGTTCTCCACGGCGACGCGCGCGGCCTCCGTGTCCCTGGCCAGCGTCGCGCGCAGCTCCTGCAGGAATATGGTTACAAGCACGGACGCATCCGTGGCCTTGTCGTTCTCGCTGCCCCCGCTGGTGAGGAGGTGATCGTGGAGCACAGAGCGTAGCCTTTGCATCAGAGGACTGTTGTCACCGCAGGGATCATCCGCGTAGCTGAACACCTACCTGCTCGCGGCCGACCACGTTGAGCAGCACGGCGTCGTCGACGACGAAGCGCTGGTTCTGGGGGTTCCCGGCTGGACCAAGGCCCTTGACGAGCGCCGTCATTAGATCTAATGGATCTAATTTTCTTATAGAAATTTTATAGAGTAAAACTAGAACTAAAATATATAACATTGTAATAAATTTATGTATAATATTTTATATTAAAATAGATAAAATGTTAAGTATGTCTTATCAAAGTTTTAAATAAAATATTTAATATACTTATAAAAATATACGGTTAGATTTAAATTTTCTTATAATATAAGGTACCGTAACATGTCCACAGTCTAATAGCTCCCCAAAAACAAATTCTGAACTCCCGTTGTTTGCTGGTGTCTTGACAATATATATTAGATCAAGGGACGAGTTATGACTCATCGAGTTCAAAATTTATTGCTGTCGGGATGATCTGTTGAGTTCTAGCCTTTTAGGTTTCAGACAACTGCTTCCGAGCTTTATTTTATCGGAATAAGTTTTTTAGCATATAGGTGTATGTATACCCGTTGCTTACATGCCATCTAAATGGTCATTAAGAAATATGAAAAAAATTGACAAGATAGTATATGAGTTATATCACTCCACCAACATACAAGTTTAAATTTAACTTCTACAAATTATAGCAAAAATAACAAAAAACAATTATGAATATGCGTAAACTTAGTTTTAGTTTTATTTGTGTTTTTTTACTACAACTTGTAAAAATTGAATTTAAACTTGTATATTTGTAAAGCATATTTGTGAAGTGATATAACTTATATTAATCTATCTTGTCAAATTTTTTCATATTTTTTAATAACTATATAGATGACATGTAAGCACACGGGTGTACATACACCGTGTGCTAAAAACTGTTTCCCTTATTTTATCCACAAGATGAGTATGTGCGCCGTTGTCCCGTCGAAACTACATTGATCATGGTGGAGAGACACGTCTCACTGCGAGAAATTGAGTGTAAGTGGCACGATGGAGGCGAGATGCAGAATTGCAGATATGTACAGAGTTTCTGATAAAACAGTAGATTATGCATACGTGTGTCATACTACGTTGTCAGCCTAAGGCAAACAGCACTTCTGTTCAGCTGCTCAGGAGGTGAGCACCTGAACTTTACCTGCTTCCTGCTCACAGCTCAGTGATTTAGTTTTCACTGCTTCCTGCTCACTGCTCACTGCTCACGCCTGAACAGAGACAAAGTAGTTTTCACTTTCAGACGTGTACATTTGATCTGCATGTACCATTGATTTATGCCGGTGCTATTTTTCTTCGTCTTCATTCATTTGTCATGTTCACGTTCCCTTGGGATAGGCAGGAGAGAACAAGAACACATCTGTTGTCCTTATACAGAACATATTGAAATTAACAAACAGTACACTGATACGTGAAAAATGGATGGAACACAGAATTCAGATAACGTAAGTACCATTGTGATGCTTGATAGAATCAGGTAGAGACCATTGATGACGTTTCTAAACTGTTTTCTGTAATGACTATAATCACGTTTGTAAACCAAATGGTATGACAACAGCAAGCAACTGATTATTTGAAGTTCTTTCAAGAAACAGCCCTTATTACGCCCTATAACTCACATCAACAGCAGTTTTAGGAGCTGCCTGACTCTATGCAAATTGCTAAGTTTGGCTACGACGTCGCAACTTCCAAAGAACGTTGCAAACAGAAACTTCCAAAAAAAAAAAGAAAGAAAGAAGGCATTCGTATTGCGGTATCAGCTAAGCACATTTGTCAACTTCTGAATTTCTGAAAAACACTACTATCTTGCTATATTCCCCCGGTCTCCTTGGTCCTCTGTTCAGCAATCAGCATATGGGCAGGGGCTCGCCGTTCCACTCCTTGAGGCACTCGAGCAGGGCGTCGATGTGCTTCCCCTGGTTCATGGCGACGAACACCTTGTTCACCTCCTCGCCAGGCGACCGCGTCTTCTCCCCGGTCAAGTACTCTGTCCCGAGCTCCTCGCGGACGAAACGGTAGAGCGGGTACGACCTGCACTCGGTGATCCTCTTCGCCTTCGCGGCGGTGCCGTTCTCCACGGCCGCCCGGGCAGCCTCCACCTCCCTGGGCAGCGCCGCGCGGAGCTCCTCCTCGAACGTCGCGAGCTTGGCGAACACCGAGGTGTCGACGTTGCGCTCCGCCTCGCCGTTGGCCAGCGCGTGCTCGACGAGGACGGCGCGCATCTTCTGCATCAGCGGGTAGTTGGCGCTGCAGGGGTCGTCCGCGTACGCGAACACCGCCTCGCGGTCGATCGCCTGGAGCAGGTCCTTCTCGCAGAAGCGCGCCTTGTGGAGATCACCGGTGGCGGTGGTGCTCAGGGTCTTCCTTGCCACCGTTGTCACGCAGCTCTTGACGGCGCTCTTGACGTTCTCTTCGAGGTGGCGCAGGTCGATGGCCTGGCACAACGCTATCAAGAACGTCGACGACATGAGCTTCAGCACGTCGATGGCCTCGGCCGTCTTCCTGGACGAGATGAGGCCGAGAGAGTTGACGTCTTGGTTGTGCTGTTCCGCGCTCTGGACGTGGTTGGTCACAGGGTTCGCCAAGAACTGGAGCTCAGAGCAGTACGATGCCATGGCGATCTCGGCGCCCTTAAAGCCGTAGTCCAAGCTTGGGTTGCGCCCACCGGACAGGTTGGACGGCAGGCCGTTGTTGTAGAAGTCGTTCACGAGCTCAGAGAACTGCGCAAACATGAGCTTGCCGATCGCAGCAATGGCGAGCCTGGTGTTGTCCATGGACACACCGATGGGGGTGCCCTGGAAGTTGCCGCCGTGGAGAGCCTTGCCACGGGAGACATCGATGAGCGGGTTGTCGTTGACGGAGTTGATCTCGCGTTCGATCGACTTGGTGGCGGCACGGATGACCTCGATCTGAGGGCCGAGCCATTGCGGCGATGTGCGGAGCGCGTACCTGTCCTGCTTGGGCTTCATCAGTGGGTCGAGCTCGCCGAGCTTCTTCGCGAGCATCATGTAGGAGCTTCCCTCGAGGATGTGCTCCATAATGGCGGCTGCCTCAATCTGTCCCGGGTGATGCTTCAGCTTGTGGGTCAGGTGGTCGGTGTACTCCGGCTTGCCGTTCATGACCTCGCAGAACACGGCGGAGAGAACCTCCGCGAGCACGCCAAGGATGTTGGCCTCAAAGAGCACCATCGACGCGAGCCCTGAACCGACGGCTGTGCCATTCACCATGGCAAGCCCTTCCTTGGGCTGCAGCTCGAAGAAGCCGTGCTGGATACCGGCGATCTTGAACGCCTCCGCGGCACCCACCTTCTTGCCATCGGCCGTTACCGCAACAGAGTTCGGTCGTCCGGTGACAAGCCCCGCGATGTAAGAGAGTGGGACAAGGTCGCCGGACGCGGTGATCGTGCCCCGGAGCGGCAGGCACGGCGTCACGTTGGCGTTCAGCAGCGTGGCGATCGTCTCGAGGATCTCGAACCGGATGCCAGAGTACCCCTGAAGCAGAGTGTTGATTCGGACGAGCATCGCTGCCCGCGTCGCCGAGGCCGGCAGCACGTGGCCGTCGTCGCCGTTGCCGAACGCCCCCGCATTAAGAAACCTGTCACGGCAACCATTACAGGAACACTCACGTAAGGGCCTGAGAATCATACGTAGTACGTAGTAGTACCCACTGACCCACACAATATGTCACGACACGAACAGCAACTTCTTGCGGGTTCTTACCGAATAAGCTCTCTCTGGAGCGCGCCGCCCTCCTTGGTCCTCCGGTGGGAGGTGGCGCCGAAGCCGGTGGTGACACCGTAGCTATCGGTGCCGTTCATCATGCTGTTCATGACCCAGTCGCTGCTGGCCTTGACACAGCCACGGGCGGACTCGTCGAGCTCCACCCTGGCGGCGCCGACCGCGGCCACCGCCGCGACCTGCGCGATGGTCAGGCTGGCGCCCTCGATCGTCACGACCGGCCTCCGGTACTCCTCCACCATGCGCTTCACCGCGTCCAGGTGGCTCCCGGACAGCTCCTCCGCCGCCTTCCCCCAGTTGAGCGGGTCGGCACACGGCTCAGCCACGCACAGGCCACTACCGTTGGCAGCGGCGGCGACGGCGACGTGCCCGTTCTCACACTCCATTAGGAACGGGAAAAGGCAGGAGAGATGTGTTCTGTGCTAAAGCGGTGGTTGCTCGAGCGGTTTGTGCTCGACGGAGGAGTTGTGGAGAAGAGCCGGCGATATATGCGAGTCTCAGTGGCACTTCTTGGAGGGGAATGGAGGGAGTTGTGGTGGCTTTAAATAGGTGGGCGAATGGGTGGGTGGGCGTGTGGGTTGGTGTGGCCGGTTGGGTTGACCGCGGAGTTGGTGCCGGTGCGAGCGAGCTGGGGAATGTAACCACGGTCCGGGTGGTGGATGCGTAGAGGTTTCGCGGTGGCGTGGCGCGCGCGCTGTGGCGGGTGGGCTCGGGGGGAGGGAGTGACGGGTGCGCGCCGCGCGGAACCGAGGGGTTGGTTGGTGGCGGGGAAGGGGAGCGCTAGCGCCGAGCGCAAAGGGCCACCCGCACGCGGGCAACCGAGGATGCTGGCCATACTTGGATACGTGATGAGGCGAACACCTGGCGCCGTCACGCCACGACGCCAGCCACGGGTTGGGTGCCTCTGTTGCGCGTTTGCGGCTGCCGTATGGGCGCTTGGACTCTCTCTCTCGTCTTCGATTTCGTCGGGGCGTCCGTTTCTCTGGAAAGCCTGTGAATTCACATCCAGTAGTATCATTTTCCGTCCTTTTGCACTATACGTGCAGCACGTTTTGGTTTGTGTTCTATTGTGGGCCGCTGCTACAGAACAACAGACCCCTTTGGGTGCTCGAGGAACAATTGGTGTTGTTGGAGTTGGATTTTACTATTTGAGTGCATGGAACTTGTTTAATTCTCGCCCCTCAAATATCAATTAAATAGTCGCATTCTTTTCTAGAAAAAAAAAGCATTTACACAACAAGCATCTATCATCTTATAAAAATTTCAAGTCTAAATTAGATCTGCATAAAGGAAAAAATATATAAATAGTATCAGCACTATTTATAGCAAAAAAAAGGATGCCACATATTCTCGTAAAATTTGATATTTATAAATACTAGGTAACATACCAAAATTTACACTAAAAATTTAATATCTCGATATACTTTTTCAACACCGTAAAATTTTGTTTTACCATAAGGCATGTATATCTAGTTTAAAAGATAATTTTACCATTCTTAATAGGGTATCTTGAGTTATCATATTTTTCTAGCGTAAAACTATGGTACCTCGAGTTACTCAGTACCTAAGTTACCATTTTATGCTAAAATTTGGGTACGCCGGGATTTTTTTAAGGACAATCAAAATTTCTGTTAATTTAATTTTGTATTACATATTTTTAGTAGTATACAACATTGTAACTTATGTTATTGCTTTTTTTATTTTTATAACCATTTACATAATAAGAATGAGATGAGTGCACATGCACTTAAATTTTAAATTGAATTTCGGCCGTTGCTAATCTAATATTCTGGTAGTCGATAATGTAACATAATGTTTTCTTTTTTAATCAATCGAATTGCTTATAAATTTTCCGAAAGAAGTAAACAACTAGCAGTATTTTTTTATTTTGTAAAAAAACATATTTTCATCCAATATATCAAGTAGAAAATCTGAAGTACAGTACAAGCGAGGCCCCAATCCAATGGTGGTCACCAGTCTCCTGACAAAAACTGGTGTTGGCACCACCCTTTCATCCGTCTTAACAAGTCCTAATGGTTCATACCAAGCGCTAGTCTGGTCTGGTCTTCCTTGGAGCTGTTGTTCTTCGCAATACACACTTGACTGAAGGAAATTATGGACAATTTTTCGCAGAATCTTACGTTGTGTTCTCTCTAATTGAACAGTATGTTACTTTGCTTGAAACTACAAAGAATTTTAAGTGTACGCTGAGACCGAGATGAGTCTGAAACTGCAGCATAACTTCCTGTGGTTTTCTGCTCGTCATTTTGTTTTCCAACTTGGACTTGCAGTCGCACACTTACGCACATTTGCAATCCATCTTTTCCATCTTCCATCTAAAATTCTAAACAAATATGCGAGTATATGCATTCTGCTTCTTGTCGGAATGTCAGTGAATGCTTGAGTGTTGAATCGCATTCGCATAATTTTTCCGCTGCACGCCACGACATGGAAAATGCGAGAGAAACTACAACTCCATTTCTCCCTGATTCTAAAAGCAGTTGGAGCGAAGTGGACTTTTCCATTGTGTTAAGTTGACTAGGCTAGACTGCTAGAGAGGTCAGGTCGTCAGACATGTCTGAATCTTCTAAGTGGAGCGCGTTTTCGTTCAGGTCAGTCATGTGCTTACATACTTTCTGCTGTATTGCGGTCTCTCGAAAAAGATTTCAGGTTGACCTTTGGACTGTGGTGGCACCAATGGCACTAGGATATAAATGGACCAACCTATAAACTTACTTATAGGTTAATCAAGTAGGTAACCCATGACAGTATAACTATATGAAAAGAGGGGGAAGGATTTCGTGGAAATGCTTCCCCATTTGGTGTTCTAGAACTAGAATTTCTAGCGGTAGCTAGCACTGATCAGCAAAGTTGAACTACTACTTCTGAAGATATACATACATGCAGTTTTTATCAATCGTAATGTTTTGATCGATCAGGAACAACATATTTGCATATAAAAATAATTTATAAATAAAACTTATATACATATATTCTTCGCTACTTAAAATACAAAGCTGAAAAATAATCTATGATGAAAAAACCTTAAAATCTATAGATTGAAAATTTAAATGTTAGCTTTTAGTTATAAAAAGAAGTGAAAACACAGAACGAGCAGTGATTTGCATCCGTTCATATCCAGCCGTGCGTGTCTCAGCCTTTCACTTACGAGCAATTTTACATAGTCCTTTCGTAGGTAACGAGAGATACCAAAATTTTAGTGTAAAATTGAGTACCTCTACCTAGGTACCAACAGATACCAAAATTTTACATTAAAAATTTGGTATCTACTGGTACCTTCGCAAGGGCTGTAAAATTCAGCTAATTATAATTTGTAATGACTTAGCAATTATTAAAAATAAGGAGTAAAATTTTTACATATGTTTCTTAGTGATTTATGCATATGCTGAAAAACAATCTTAAAAAGATATATCAAAACCAACCCCAAAATTAACTTTTAATTCAAATTTTCGCAACAGTATAAAGCTTAAAAGCCATCGATGAGTGTCAATAAAACTTTCAAGTAGTGGCCAACATAATATTTAATCTAAATTAATCTATAATATCACCGATTTTAAATACAGATTCATTGTACATAGGTTGTGTTTGAAATAGCTGGAAGATAAAAAAATTTATGATTTTTTATAGCTATAATGATATAAATAATAAAATAAACTACTACTATAAAGTTAAATATCTATTTTAGAAATGTTAGATGATGACTATATATATATATACTTTTTTCTGAATATCACGTCATTTAGCAGTTTAGAAAACGTGCACACGAAACATGAGAAAAAAAAAAGAGAAAAACAGCGAAGAAGAGCGCAAGCATAGTAACGAGAAAAAGATACTCCTTAAGGGTTTTAAAAGTGGGAATCAGCTGTCGTCGACCATTTCCTCGCAATTTACTAAAGCATGCATGCAAACTCACGAAACAGCTGGTGCTCGTTCGGAATGGATGTGTTTTACTGAAATTCATAGAAAGTAACCCTATCTATGTTACATCATCTATTTCTATGTTATAAGACTTTCTAAATTTATCTATATAATATACAGTGTGTATATGAGTCTAGAGTTATTAGCATGCGTATGAATCTATATAAGACCAGAAAATCGTATAATATGAAACGAGGTAATACATGATTACTGTGTTCGAATGAGCCCATCATATCGATCGCTTCATATAGCTATAGCCATGTATTGCAAACCTATGGCCGGGAACCGTTGCCGCCCCCAGCGGTACCAACGGTTACTGCAGTTGAACAATGCAAATTCATATTATTAAACAAACCAAAATTTTAAATCATTTCTTAAAAAAATTAGAAAGGTTACCGTGGTTTTACCACCACTGCTTGTCACCAGCAGTGCGGTTACCGTGCGGGCCCGTAGACTCTTCGGGCTTGTTTAATTCCAAAAAATTTCTCCAAAAACATCATATCGAATCTTTGGACATCTAAATAAAGTATTAAATATAGATGAATAAAAAACCAATTGCACAGTTATGTAATAAATCGT
This sequence comes from Oryza brachyantha, assembly GCF_000231095.2. NCBI lineage: Eukaryota > Viridiplantae > Streptophyta > Magnoliopsida > Poales > Poaceae > Oryza > Oryza brachyantha. Next base: position 14,383,615 of record NC_023166.2, read on the forward strand.
GAGACGAATTTTTAAGACTAATTAGTGCATGATTAACCATAAGTGCTACAATAATCAACATGGGCTAATGACGGATTAATTAGACTCAAACGATTCGTCTCGTGGTTTCCAGACATAATCTAAAATTTATTTTATAATTAGACTACGTTTAAAATGTGTGTTCAAAAACTTAATGTGATGTTTTTGTAAAAAAAATTTGTAAACTAAATAACCCCTGAATCGCTGGAAGAACAGAACAATCGTCCATTCCGTGCCACAACACGCCGGCCTGCAGCAGTGTGAGCTATGGCACTCCATGCATCGATATGCAAATGTGATGGACTTTCTGATGTTTCTCCCCTTTTCTGCTTTGATATCAAATTACTCTTTAGCAGGCTTTCCCTCTGGCTACCACAGGATGTGCGGTCAATTTGTTGATCGTTGACTGCAAATACATTGGTCAAATCATGGCCTTAAATCAAATTTGTACAGACAGATTAACTCCTCAATTTGCCAAACCATAAACATTTCCTGGGTGGGGTCGTCGAGATTCATCAGCAATTCAGTATTAACGGGCGACTTCAACAATCGCTGGCGGCCTAAGCAGGGGAGACCGGTACCAACACTAGTATTTGGTCGTAAAAGTTTTTGAAGTGTTGACTCGTCCTTCTCATCTGTTTGGTGAGTTTTTTAGATGTTGTAATTTCTTGCGATTATTCAATCTCTAGCATCTCAAACAATATAGACTTTTAAGTAGCGTCTAAGATGCAGTTATGGAATCTGAAAAATAAACTAATAGTCAAAAACAAAAACAGAGTTTCCCAGTTTTTTAAGATCACTATCTGATACTCAAAGGTTGTTCTCAAAATCTCTACGGCCTTTGTTCTCAAAATCCAATTGTCGATCGCCGATGAGTGCAGCATTTTACTGCATGCTACTATTCACTCGTAATTAGTTAGTCGTAAATCACAAGGACCATCTGCCTTCATGTCGCGCCTGACAAACAGTTTTAAGAAATCAATCAAATTTGATTAGCTTGTGTTTTGTTCTCCTCTGCTTGGTTTCTCTCGGTAAAAGAAAACAGATAGCGACAGCCAAAAGGTTCGCACCAACCGTAGGACTTTCAGATAAAATTTTGAGACGTTAATGCACGTTCAAACATGGAAGGATGTTCATACAAGTTCCGGTAGCTACAGCCTACATTCCTTGAAAATTGCTGGAAAACTAGAAAAAGTTAGTCCTCATTGCTCGACTGCTCGGGTGGTAGACTGGTAGGTGATAAAATGTGTTCGCCAATTAGACGTGGTCTGGACTCGTGTTAACAAACGAACCACACCCTGCATCTGCACATCCCTGCTCTTCAGAAATTTGGCATGGAGATTTATATAGCACTAGTATATCACTTCAAGGAGGAAATAGTTCCTGCTTTGACTGCCAAAATATATCTCATATTGCTTATGAAATCCTCCTGGTATGCAAGGTGGCTCGAAGACTTATTCTGTGCATCTAATTATACGTAAACTGTCAGCTTCGTCTTTTTTTGTTCAATTATACTTATCAGCCAAAATTTAAATTTTTAACCTTAAATTTAGAGTTAATTTTAGATTTTTTCATCGTAATTTATTTTTCAATCTTTGTTTTAAGATCGTTAAGAAAACACACATATATATATAATTCATAAATTATTTTTATTTATAAATATATCATTTCGTTTATTCCTTGAAAAAGCTATATGATGACCACCTGTGTACTCTGTTTCTAATGAGTTTTTTTTAATAAAACTTGTGAGTTTTCCATAAAAAAGGCCCTTTGGTGGTCACAAGGCTTCCACATACATTCAAACAACAACAGTGACTCCAGAACCATTATTTGCCTTACTTCTGTTTGTTTGGACCTCAATGCTTTATAGTTGTGCACATACCAAAGCGACAGCCGAGTTCAACGTGGAGAGTGGCATCCGGTATCTCCACGACGGCGCCTTCCCCCTGCTGTGCACATCGAATTTACTAGTACGCACCGTGCACTCCCGCTGTGCCGGGCGGCAGATGCAAGGGGCGACGCGGCCACGTCTGCGTCGATCGCTGCCTCTACCACCGCACTTCACCGCATCGCCTGCCCGATAGCGAGGTAGGTAGGTAGTAGCGAGCGGCGGCCACGGGCGGGCGGGGTTTGCGCTGGCTTGGCACGCCGGGGATCCACGCGTTCCACCAAACTCGTCGCAGTGGCGGTGCGAGCGAGCGACCGGCTGCGACGCATGGACGGTGATGTCTCACACACGACGCACCCAGCCCAACACCAGCGTGCGGCGTTTGGATGATTAGCAGTGACGACCCACTTGCGAATGTGAAGCACATGCCGAGATGGGCAACAATCGGCTTTCCAAGGCCCAAATAATATTCTTGATTTTAGGCCAGTAAAGTACATATGGGTCGTACGTAGGGTCTGGAGTATCGTGATTATCGCCGTGATAATTTATCATATCGTCAAGATTAAGCCTGCTAATGGATTGTAATCCAATCCAAATCCATTCCAATCCATCTTTTTGCTAATTAGTCTACCAAAACAAACCGCACCAATTATTTATTATTATGATCCAATCTAAATCAATTCAACTTTAATTTTAGCCCAACGCACACCAATCCATTTATTTAAAATGGATTCAATCCACTCTTACAGAATGGATGCATCCGTTTGGTATGTATAAACTCGGACCTAAAATTGCAAAACTCGCGTTTACATTATAAAAATTAATCTTGACTAAAATTTGGTGGGACGATTTATTATATATAAAAGTAACTTTGTGCAAATTTTGATCAATTTCTACATGTGGGTCCCACATATGTCTATTCTCTTATCCATTATCTACCCAATTAAAGGATCCATTTGCCCTCCACGGGTTCAATCCATTTAGAACCTAAAATTAGCTAACCAAATCCAGTCCATACCAATCCATTTGTTTCTGTAACCCAATCCAATCCAAACCATTTTGGGTAACAATCCATTTACACCCAACCAAAGACAATCCAAATTAAAATCAACCCATTTAATCCATTTTCATCCAACCCATTAGCAGACCTAGTCAAGACATGATAAATGTAAACCGCAATTTGATTGTAAATATCAAGAGAATTCAAAAATTTTGAAAAAAAATTGAAAGAAAAATTCCAAACAAACATGGTGATATAAGTGACATATATCATGATAATTGTGATATATCGCATGTTTTTCATACAAAACCACGATTATCGTTTCCGCAAAAATTACAACCATAACCACTTCCTACCGTGTGGTTTGACTGTTAAAATCACAAGGATTTTATTTAAAAATTTAAATTCAAATTCATATGGTTTTCACACGATTATCATATTATCACTAGTGCACGGTTTTCAGCTTATGAAACGGAAACGATAAGTGAATTTCTCGTTGTAGGCAAGCAAGGCCAGCCCATGTAAGAACCGATGGCACGGTTACATTTCATTCGCACAGTACGCGACATGCCGCCCTACCATTCATCCACGGATTCTGTACTGTGGAGAGTTTTTCTTCCCTGGAACGTATATATACGCGTGGGTATAGAATTAAACGAGATAGCTAAATGACCGTGTATATGAATTGAAGCAATTAGGTGGGAATTTCGTTTCGATTTTTATGAGCATCCTAGCAGCTCATCTAAATTTAGTCACTCATATCTTTATTTGGATGATTATCTAAAACAGTTTCATCCTTCATATCTGTTTATACTTTAGCAGATCATCCATATATAACATTTTATGTATCTTTTTGGAGAATGAAGAGAGAACATCTAAATATGAAGTTTCTCTTCTTATATGGATGACGTCTAAAAATAGGAGTTGAAATAAATATTATACTAGAGCTTAAATTTTACTGTTCATCCTATTTTTATGATAGAAAATGGGATGCGTGTGCTGCTGGAGATGCAATCCAGCTATGCCTGAAAGAAAGTAGAAGCGCGAAGCTGTCACTTGTATGTAAGAAAAAGGATAATTGAACGGAAAGTTTATGAAAAAGCAGCGAGTAGTTCGACACAATTCACCACCGACACTCAAATCATGCAAGAACAATGAACAGTACTTCTCCTTCTACTACTACAAAAGGTACAAGCAATGGTACAAACAAGGAGAAATCGGAAATTTCGACAGCGTGCACATAGTTGACGCCCTGCAGCTATTTGGGCGGCGCGGGAGGCGCAAACTGCGGCGGCGCGGCGGCCTCGGCGCGGCCACGGTTCCGGCCGAACAGGTAGCAGCCCAGCGCGATGATGACAACCAGGATGATCGCCGGGATGGATATGACGAGCTCAAACATGGCTGAGCTGCGCACCTCTCCAGCTCTCCTCTTCAGCTTCAACCCGGCGCTTCGCTGGCTGCGCTGGCACACGCGCGCGCTGCCGGTGCTGGAGACGAAACGGGACGCGCCGAATCTGGAGGAGACGGTTGAGATCAACGATGTCGCGGCAGGTGGCACTCCAGCGGCTAAGGTCGACACTCCGGAACGAACTGACGTAGAAGCATGGACTCTGGATGGCTAGACTTCACTTGCTCCGGCCATCAACGCCGGGACAAACAGTCTAGCTGACGAAACCGTTCGTTCCGATGTCATGGAGGGCTGGCTTTTCTGGCTTGCAGTGCAGCGACTCGTTCGTAAAGCCGTAGCATGCTTGGAAGGTAATGGAAATGGAGACGGACGAGACGGTAGCCCGCTGATTGAAAATCCAACACGCTGGAAGCCTCTAGGAGGGGTTAGATCCAGCAGCAACGAAAAGGACGCTTCAGCAACCACGACTTCGACATCTTTAAACTTTTATTAGAAATTTTATGGTCCTTGGGATCTAATTAGAAGTACCAAAAGTTTACAGCATGTACCAATTTTTTACACACAAAATGTATTACATCCAAATACCTTTTTAAGAATGATAAAAACGATATTAAAACTATATGTACAAAATTTACCGTCCTTTTGAGAGATACCAAAAGAACAATATTAAATTTTTACAGCCCCTATTTCAAAAATATAACATTTCCAGGATCAAAATTTGAACCACAGTACAAGCATTGGGCACTTGTTCCAATGCTTGGAAATCCATACATTTCTTGGCAATCAGGTACTTGTGAGATGAATCTAAGCAAATTAAAAATTTAACAACCGAGGTGACTTCCCAGGTGATTGTCAAACGATATACTTGCAAATGAAAAAAAATATAAATAAAATTTTTATATACGTATTCTTAGTGATCAAAAGCAAATCCTGAAAAATAAAACTTTGATGAAGAAACCCTAAAATCAACTTAAAATTTAAGGTTGAAAATTCAAAATTTTGGCTTATAAGCATAAACAAAAGCGAAAAGACAAGGAAAATGTTTTTCCTAAAGTCTTAGGGCTCCTTTGAATTATAGGAATGGAAAAACAGAGGAATAGAAAAAATATAAGATTCTGACAGGAATACAAGTGTAAAACAGAGAATTGCAAAACATAGGAAAAATGTAGGAATGACCGTTTGATTGGACCATAAGAAAAACACAAAAATTTGAGGAGAGATAAAGACTCATGGGATTTTTTTTATGAGGTTCTACCTCTTGTTATATTTCCTCCAAAACTTACATAGGAAGAGGTATTCCATAGGAATTTCATAGAATTTGATTTAAAGGGCTTTGTAGGGAAAATTCCTATAAGAATAAATCCTCTAGAATTCCTATGAATTTCCTTTGAATTAAAGGGGTCTTAGTATCTGTGTTTTGGAAGGAAGGAAGTAAAAAATTATAACACCTCCAGGTACATCTTCAAAAACTATAAATATCAATCGAGAAAATTTGTACATCTCAGGTAGCCAGTCGCCACATGTACAAGCTACAGTAGAATATGAGCAATGGTCTGCAGCTTTGCTTTATATTGTCAATATGACTACCAGTATATCAGTTCAGTGTATCAAATAATGAGTACCTTTATGTCAGTGTATTAAATGAACGAATTCAATCTCAAGTTCAGGGCAAAAAATTGTAAATACTTGACACGCTGTTTTGATTTTTACAGGAAAACAAAATGATAGCGATCACGGCAAATACTATAGGTCCAAATTGAAACAAGCATCTACTTTTCACATATAGAAGTACACGACCACAAAGATTTGCAGCATCCAGGGAAGGAACAGAAAAAAGGCCTCGCAGTTGCTCTCTAGTTGCTCAGTTTTCAACTAAATAAAAAGATGACTTACATGTTTAAAATATCTCGCTTGGTTAGCGCAAATTCCTGCCTTGCACAAGATAGTTTCCACCTTGCAAAATAGTCTTCAGGTTACTGCAAAGCATAGATAAACAACCAAATTGACTTACATTCAGATGAACAGAGAAGAGAAATCTCATACAGTTTCCATAGAAACTCTGTAGAAGTGGTAGCTTCAAATTTGAATACAACAAGCGATGGCAGGATTTCCAGGATGGATATATCATACCAGACTAGCATGACTTATAAAACTGCACTTTGGATCGGCTGCTGTACTATACTACTATTATGATTATATAATACCACTATTTATGAAATTTAATTTTTATTCTGGATTCGTATTGAATACAGACTAAAAGCATAATACTACTGAAGTGGTTTTACAGTAATGTGCAGGAAAAAAAAGTCTGAAAAACTTTAAGCACATGCTTACCAGCCGAAAAGAGAGGTAAATAAATCATGGTCGAGAAGATTGTACCACTGAAAGAACCCAAGGACATACCGGAAGATATACCAAAGAAGGCAAAGCATCAATATATCTGTTATAGTTAAGCGACTGCATACTAGTAACTCAAAATTCTTTTAAGCAATTTGCTGAGATTAGAGATAATAACCCATGTGGTTTACAAAAATGTAAAATTACAGGCATTTTAAACATTCTTTCCAAGCAATACAGAAAAAAAAAAGACATACCAGAGTTTTGCAGGAAAAACAGAGTAAAGAAGCAGACATTCTTGGACAACCAGACAACATGTACAAAAGGTTGCTAGAAAACAAAATATTATGAAAGTTGGTTTATCTGGAGTTCTGGACTCAACAGCATGAATACATTGTTTTGTAGTGTCAAGGGGATCTAGTCTCTAGCTGCTTAGTTCTATGCGCTTTCAACGATCTGTTGGCTTTTTTGAACGTTCATTCAGCATTCCAAGTGCTGTTTATTTTCATGCATGTCTCCTGCACATATCAGAATTTGCAAATTTTAACTTGTTTGGAAAGGATTGCAAGAAATTTGCAGTATATATTGGTCCTTCGACAAGAAAAATCATGAGAAACGAGAATAACTTATAAAAAAGTTGACAGTTGACGAAAAATCCATCAACTACTTGGAAACCAAACATTACGAACACTAAGACTGGATACAGAAACACCTTTTTACCTACTATAAGAGATTCTAAATTCCGAAGTTTATAGACACAGATGGACCCATATGTCATACACTCCGAGTGTCAAATTTATAAATGTCAGATGTTTGGAATCCCATTTTTACAAATCTCTCCAAACTAATTCCTCAACAGGTAATACCATGTTTTATTTTCTCACAGATATGACGAGATGCAAACGGACAGATCTCACGATTCAGGAATTTTTACCCGCGAGGACTTGTCAGATTCAGAATCAAAATCAGCAAGAGAAAACTGAGCTGAACAAGCTGCAGATTTGATCATTTAAAGGTACAAGGAAACCAGCAAGGGAGACAAGAGGAAGCTAAGCAGTGAAAAGGATACTGAAGAGGTAGCGCTCCCACCAATCGAGCATGTAGAGACCGATGGTGACATTGTAGAGATGGATCTTGCGCCCAATCCAGTTCATCCTCCCAACTGCAGATTACCTGGTTCAGATCCGAAGGGAGGGAGCGGCGGGGCTTCAGATTTTCGGAAAAGGAACAGAGTCAGAGCCTCATGAGGGGACGGATGCAGATGAGAAGGAAGAACAGAGCTTACGTGTAAATTCGAATCCATCTAGAATGGAGATGGGGCTTATTTCAAAACTGTTGGACTGCTATGCTACCAATGGAATCGGTCCATAAGATCCAGTCCACAGAAACGTCTTTATGTGGGCCGCGCAATAGCAGATTAGCAGGTTGATCCTTATATAAGCTTGGAAAAAGTATATTTCGAGTCCACAGAAACGCCATTATGTGGGCCGATCCATGGGACACGTTCACCCGTGATTTTTTTTATTTTTATTTTATTGATTAAATAATTTACAAAATTAATTTTTTATTTCAAAAATTTACAAAACCAACCTCCTAGAGGACGGAAAGGCAACGTGACAAACGGCAGCCCGGCCACCAAGGATGGCCACAGACAGTGGCTCGGCAATTTTTGCATTTAGTCTCTAGCCATCGTCAGCAAGGAGGAAATAGTAAAAATGTCAGCCATGGCCAAGAAGGGAGGCAGGCAGGGGGCTGACTATTTTGCAGGTGGCCCCTTTGCCGCCCTTACAGAGTTTGATTCATCTCCCTTCATAATATGTTGTCTCCTTTAACTATCAAAACCGACACACTTAAGTGGTTTAGCATTGGTATTACATTGGACGATTTTATTTGACATGAAAAGTTAACCCATTCCAAAAATCACAGTGCCTTTTCGGCCCTCTTCTCGTCCTAGCTGCTCTCCTAAGTCTGTCATAATGGAGACTAATGGCAAGGCCAAAAAATCTAGTCGGTGACAATGGCGACTCGGGGAAGATGATAAGACATGTGGATGCACTAGCTCAAGCTTTACAAGATACTCCGAGTTCCTCATTGATATTGAGCTTGGATAGATGCCAAGGCAAGATTGCTAGGGAGCTCAAACTCAAGCACCCCAACATATGTCTCATCTGCCATATCGTGCTAGCACCGGTAGCAAGACAAGTCAACGATGGCAGATGGCGAGCCCGCTAGTCCTCCATTTCGGTGGCGCCATTGCCAATACCCTTACATAATTTTTTAAAATTGTCGCATAAGAGCATGGACTAAGTCAACATGTTACTGATATGCCACGTAGACAGAACTTACGAAGAAGGAAGGTCAAGATACCATGTATGCATCACAATAGATGAAACTATCATACAAACCATTATAAGAGGAAAACCGAATTGAAGGAGGAGGCATATATACCTCATTTTATGGTTGGGGAAGGTATATCAAACTCAGTATATTTGAAGAATCAAAATGAACTTTTTCTTAAAATTAATAGATTCTCGACTATTTAATGGATTGGGCTACGAGTGAACGGGATTCTAGTAAAGATACCGTTAGCATGTATCACAGCATATAAACCTATCTCTTACGAGAGGGTTTTGTTTGCAAGTGAGGATTATTTTGCTCAAGAAGGCAACAATGAACTGCTTATTTGGGAACCAAACTTGCTGAATCTACATTAGAAAATCCACTGTAGAATAACCTTTTTTTGGTTATAAGATGGTAGACTCACACGCACGCGCACACACCACTACACACATAACACCACACTCGAAGAGACGGAAACCAACAACATATCTCTGGTCTTATTAAAATTTCATTGAAAACCCACTTGTATGTGCATAATACTCAAGGTCACCGGGATTTAAACCCTACTAGATGGAGCCATGCATCCACAACCCCACTAGACTACGTGGGCTTTCACAAAATAATTCCTTTTTGATGGGACAATCGTGCATGTTCATATGTTTTAAAAATGTACTTAACTGTTTTGTGCCTTTATTTTCAGATCTGATTTTTTTTCATTTCAATTCGTCTCTCTCTCTTCTCTCTCTGATTGGACAAGAAATAATAAAATAATTATTGCAGTCCTCTAGTAAATTACTGTATTTACTATTTTTGGGATGTATCCTCCAACCACGACATTTCTATGAAGTCCACTAATAAATTACATACAATTTTACATGATACGAAGGAATTTTAATCCATAGAAATAGAAAAAGTGAAAGAATATGATTGCATACATATATCAATTCATATGTAGGAACTTTTTTCAAGAGGTTTGAGTGGATAAAAAGTTCTCTATGGTTTCCTCATCCTACTTGTAGAAAATAAAAAAAAATCACATTTGGTTTTCCTATACTTAAATTCCTACAAATCAAATGTACTCATAGGAACTATTTCTCTACGTTCCAAAGTATAAGTATTTATATGATTTAAACCTTGTATCAAAATATAAATATTTTTAACATACTTATGGTATTACATATATCATCAGTCAATTCCTACAAATCAAATGTACTCATAGAAACTACTCTCTTCATTCCAAAGTGCAAGTATTTACACAATTTAAATTTTGTATCAAAATATAAACATTTCTGGCATTACGTACGGTATTACATATCTCACCAATCAATAATCATTCAAAATTCTTTTCATTTTACCCCCATCTACCCTCCTATCCTCATTAATTTCTCATTTATTAAGGGTGCACCATAGATTTTCCTTCTTAGCCTCAATCCTTGCTAAATAAACTCAAATTAGAAAGGCTTATATTTTAAGACAAGTACAGTAATCGTTAGAGATCCAAATTCTTTTTTCTCCTAGCAGAATAAACCCACTTAAGTGTTGTAGTAAAATGTTCCCACATTTGTCATCACCGAATTCTGGGAAGCCCATTTCGATGAAGAGTACCAGCACGCGCGAAATACTAGGTGAATGAATGATACGATGGGCGTGGAGCATGCATCCTTGGTCAGCACTCCTGAACAACTCCGAAGAGCATGGGAGAGTGGAGTATAGCGATAATGTATGTCATGACTCATGAGAATTTTCACAGGCCATGCAATCACGCCGTGTTTCCTACCCCCTGTGGCAAGAAGGCGACAGCCATCAGGTACGTGAGGAATATTTAAATGGGGCATGACAGCGTGATGTCAGCAGACCAGTGGGATCCATCTCCTATAGATGCGTTCAGTTTCTTAAAAACTTCTGAGAGAGTGGTCATATCGACTCAGATGACTATATATTTGAAGTATTATATATAATTTAAGTATAAAACGAATTTCACATTCTACCTGAAAAAACGAATCTTTTAAGTCTAATTAATTCGTCATTAGCACATGTTGGTTATTACTTATGGATTTCTCTATAACTATATAATTAGTTTTAATGTTAATGTATATTTAACATTTCATTTAGGTGTCCAAAATTTCAATGCGATCTTTTTAGAAAAAGTTTTTGGAAACTAAACAAGGCCCTTAATCTTTCCCCCATCTCGAATTAAAAACAATTAATCCGTTGTGTGGACTTGTTTGTATTACACTCAAACATTGCCAACCATCATGATATTGGACAATGTTTGACAAAAGAGCAAGTCTGTAACAAGCGTAGCTACGGCTAAAAAATTAAGGCATGACACACTGCGACTGGGAAAAAAAATGAACATCTACATAAATGTGCCGAACAACACCTAATTCAGTACCCTTTTTTTTTTCTTTTAAGGCTCCATTCGTTTGCAGGTTACTACTTACTAGTTTAATTACGAGTTAACTATGTTTGTTGATATCGTTGATTAACTTCCAACTAATAGTGGAAAACAAAATATGTTAGTTTAGCTCAGCTCGTTCTAACTCGTTATCATGATAAGTTAGGCTTAGACGGTTAACCATCAAGACCTAAAAACCTACCTCGCCCTAGCTCGCAAGTTAGCATGTTTGGCTTGTTAATGAGATCTCTCATTTATATCCCCTTTAGTTGTAATATTCATCGATACATTATGTGATGTGTCGGTAAGTTAGTGCCTATTATGTTGACATATAACATATCATAATAGGCACTAACTAGTCAAACAACACTTAGTAAATATAAATGTTTTGCACAATTAAAAGGACTAAGTATAGTTGAGAAGCACTAATTATAAAACGTTACGATATAGTAACCTTATATGCTAGGCTAAAAGAGTTAATTTCTTGACTCATTAAGTTAATGAGCTAAAACTATAACTCGGTTCAGTATGACTATGGCCGTATTCGGCCGGAGAGTTAGATATCTAACTCTTCTCTTTTTCCACGCGCACGTTTCCCAAACTGCTAAACGGTGTATTTTTTGCGAAATTTTTTTATAGGAAAGTTGTTTTAAAAACCATACTAATCTATTTTATTTTTTTAATAATTAATAATTAATTAATCATGTATTAATCTATTACTACGTTTTTCGTGCCGGATAACTAACCCATCTTCCACCCCAAACAAACGCAACCTATGAGCTCAAGTCAATAGGAGTTTTTTTTCCCAACCCCTATTTTCAAGAGCTTATTTACCATTGTTGATATGGTATCTTGACGTACTTCATATTATAGTAAAAGTTTGGTACTTCGAGTTACTAACAATTTGATACTTCTATATACCTTACGATAAACCTAAAAATTCTCTACTTCCAATACTTGTCAAATAATCTGCTCCGGTTATCACACATATCCTACAAAAATAGTTATCTGAATAGGAAGAATTAACTTAATAATCGAAAGGCTTTGTTGAGGGGCAGAGTATTGTTGAGACTAAAGGTTTGTTTGGGTCATTGTCATTTCAAACTTTACTAATATTTGGAGAAGAAAACATTTATTATGCTTTAAAATACATATAGTGTAAAATTTCTATATTTTGATGTACATGGTATCTGGAGATAACAAGATTTTACACCAGAAAAATGGTACCTTAAGATACCATCTCAAGGATAGAAAAAAATACTCTTTTGATAATGGTAAGATTGATATTACCAATTTTTTTTAAAAGGATGTAATTATTTCCTTTGGTGCCAATTTGTTTTTGAGAGCTTGAGCTCTTGTTTGATTTTTTCGGTTTTTTGTTTTTTTTTGCAAAACTTTTTTTTAAAAGAAACCACCTGGGGGAGAGGATCCCACCTGAATCGATTGAAAAAAAAACAAGTTTAACATACAAGGAGCTTGGATACAAAAGAAACAAAGAGGCAAACCAGTAACAAGGAAGATACAATTTTTTTTTTTTGCGAAACTTGACAATACCAATTTTCGTATAGCAAATCAAATGTCATCCAACTTTCTTGACATTGTCAACCTTTGGGGGGCATCAAATCGAACATGCGCTAAGTTGGCTCTTCGTCCCCAACAATTATGTGTTATCATGATATGTAGCATTTATTAGATGATTGTGTTAACTAAAATTTATTATTGGTCCTCCCATCAAAAGCCTTCCGCTGTAATTCTGCTTCCCCCCACTGGCTCTGTTTTCGGTCTGGCATGGATCAGCTTGCCACTAGAATTTTGCAGTTTTGTCCGTAGTGTAACGATTAATGAAGCTGCCTGCCGGGTCAGCCGCACCGGGGACGATGAATGAGTAACTTATTAATGACGAGGCACCATTGCTACCACGGGGACGAGGCACATGCATGCTTAATTTGGAGCCAGTGGCAGAGTGGATCGCAACGCACATACGTTGTACTCCTAGCTCTCGTACAAAAGTCCTATGAGTAACTTATTAATGACCGACCAGTACAGCACGCACAGTAGTACTGCAAGTGTACAGCTTAACATGCAAACGGCGAGAAGAGAGATGCACGTACCATGCCTGCCTGCCCTGCCCAGCCACGTGAAAGCCACAGCCAAACGCTCGATCGATCATTCATGGTCTTGCCAACAAAAGCGTTCTCTGGTAGCAGTAGTACTAGTACTCGTACACTCTTGTGCCCGACACTAGCTAGCTCTAGCTAGGCGCAGCCAGCCGGCCGCCGTCGTAGTGATTCGCCGATCGATCGCTCGTGCTTGATCGACCGCGTACGTGCGCTGCAGCTACTTGCACGGCGGTCCCTACATCGACCAACCTTGAGGATTCTCAGGCATAGCTGTTATACAGATGTGCTAACTGATATATATATATATAGACTTACGTGTAAATGACTCAGCTGTACGTGCAGTTAAGTTAGGGGATTAGTTCCCGGAGACGATGATGCATATGGTGTACGCGTGTACTTACTTACGTACGTAGGGCCGAGGACTGATTAGTTCCGGCGGCCGGCAACTGCTTCCATCTCGGATTTGTCGATCGATCGATCAGTAGAAGAGAGGTTGCGAGTAATAAGTAACGTCACTTTACCGATTCTGTCGATTTGTCTGGGCCTTTTCCCGTCGGCCATCGAGATGTACGCCTAATACAGAATACCGTACTATATAGCTACGTACATACCTGGACGCCGCATGGATGCTTGGACGCGAGATGCAAAATGGAAGAGCGTTTGTGTTACGGTGGCTTGTCCTGTTTTCTTGGCCACAAATAGTTTAGGCCGTTGGTTTGTGGAGAGTTCTTTTTTAAGTACAGTATTTAGGAGAAATAAAATCCCGAATGTATTGCCTGGAACAATAGATCTTACATAATAGAATTTTTTTATGGTACTCAATGATTGTTTTGAGCCATCCAATTTATATATATTGATCCAATAGTTACAATTAATTCCTATTACCTCATTGGAGGTAATAGATCACAAATAAGGAAAGAAGATATGGATATCGTGCTATTAATAAACATTGGAGCCTATTAGGAAAGTAATTAATGAAATTATCTCATTTATGGTAGCTTCAAATTCGAATTTGTACTTTTATATTTTTTCAACTTTATTATCCTGCATGAGAGTTTAAATTCTACGACGAAACCTAGAAGAATTCAAACTAGAAGCTGCTGCAGAATATTAGAACATGCTTGTGAAAATTTCAAATATTTGAAACCTGAGCAATATTTAATTCATTTCAACTATCCAAATTTCAGATGTTCAAGCTGTCATCAATTTGATTTGTAACGCATACAGTTGTTCCTATGCGTTTCAATTTCACATTGATCTTACCATGATTTTCGTGGAAATTAAGTCGATGAAACTGAATAGTCTTTGAAAATATGAACGTCCTGACCATTTTTTTTAGCACACCAAAGGCTTGCGTGTCAATATATTAGAAGAAATAGAGTTTTGGTACATAACGTAACTAGATCGGATCGCCCTTGTGCAGAGACCCCTAGCGGGACGACGCTATTACAAACACACTAGACACGATGCCAGAGAGGGAGGATGGGCAAAGGACACCACTAGCTAATCTCCCAAAAGGTTGCCAAAGGATGCTAGTCCGGTGGAGGACCACAGACGGCCCTCCGAGCGGATGGTCTCGAATACCACAGGAGCCGATGATAGAGCATGGTCGAAGATCCGACGGTTATGCACTTTTCAGAGCTGCCAGGAGGTGAGGAGCACAAGGGAGTCGAAGCTAGCCTTCAGATGCTTCGGAAGGACGGCTCGTGACGAGGGCCACCAATCTTGCAGGTGGGCAACCCTAGGAGGGGCAAGGGCCGCCCAACCCGCGAGAGCCAACAAAAGTTGCCAGACTTGCCTAGCAAACACGCAACCAAGGAGAAGGTGGCTCGCTGTTTCAAAATCTTGGCCGCAAAGGGGACAAGCAGTGTGGGAATCGAGGTTGTGCTTATGAAGAAAGTCCGCCGTCCAGCACCGACGTTGGAAAGCGAACCAGAGGAAGAGTTTGCACTTAGCAGGTTCCTTTCGCATGCTAGAGCAATTCCGCACAAGGGAAGACCTGTTGGCCGAGGAAAGAAGCCTGATAGGTCGATCGCGCGGAGTAGCGATGGTCCTTTGTCAAGCGCTAGCAGAGGCAGTCCTAGATCCCTGGCGAAAGTTGGACATGCTGAACCACATCCCAGACTAGGAGAAATTGGCAGATGACCAAAACAGTAAGAGCTCCTCTTATGTCAGAGATCCAAGCGTTGTTTGCGAGACCTGTAGCAACTGAACGCTGATTCCGGATACGATGAGGAACCGAGAGGAGCAGCAAGGGGGCTAAGGAGGCTACTGATCGCCCTTCGATCCACTGGTCAGTCCAGAAGAGAGTCGTCTCCCCGTAGCTAGGCAAGAAGAAGGTGAAAGCGGTGAACATATCTGAAACACATTGCCCTGGGAGAGCCTTAAGGCCAGCCCAGTAGTGGTTCCTCGAGTGCTGAAGCCAAAGCCAGCGTAGGCGCAGAGCGAAGCCGACTGTCCGCTGACCATTTAAAGGATTTAACGTTGGAATTTGTTTGGTCCACTGATTGCTTGCGTGTGGTTAACTTTTTAAAGGGTAATTATGCTAATTACCACTTTCCTTTTTCTATCATCATCAATTAATTAGATGCTGGAAATGTATTTTTCATTAGAGAAAACAAAAGAAATTAACAGTTACGATTTGTCGCCGGAGAATGAAGGGAAACTGCCAGGGGTAAAGACGGTTTTTTTAAAGTAAATTTTGCATATCCCGATGTTTTGAGACACGTTTAACACAAAATCTTAGTTATTGTGATTTGTTCATGGAACACCATGTTCGGGGCAAAATGCTTTAAGAAACCTCACGTATAAACTTATATTGTCTATTTGACTAGTATATTTATGCATAATAATAGTACAAAATGTTATATGGTATTTTTAAGTATATATACACATTAGTCATATTTTCAACATGTCTCCATTATCTACATTATAATCTTTTTGGTATATATAAATAGTTAATGAATCATTAACAGTGAGCATTATATTTATTTTTTGCAATCATGCAGTCTGAGATTGAAGAAAAAGATAAATTAGGTAGGAGATGTGTGCATTTTAGGTCTTCTTATATAAGAGCATACATTAAAAATATCATTTTACATAATATGGAGTTTAGAATATTTTGCCTTAAAACATGAAGTTCCGTAAAACAAATCACAATAACTGGGATTTCGTATTACGTGTACCCCGAAACCGATGTTTTTTCTTCGCTGCTGATGCATGTTTTCAGGAGAGCTCTGAGAGAGATTTCTGCTAGCTCTCGGTTGAGAGCTAATTGTGGTTTCAATCCACCTTTCCCCTGCTAACCATGCACAACGACATTTTGTTTCGTTTCTACTTAAATAATTCATATCCTTCTTTATAAAATAAGATTTGCTCCGGTCCAACAAAAAATACCTCGAGATGTCAAATCATTTCTCACTATTGGATCTAGCTGAGTAGTATGTGAACAGTTAGATCCAATAAACGATTTGGTACCACAAGATACGATACCTCGAGATACTTTTTGTTATTTTTTTGGGACTAAAGCAAATCTCTTATAAAATACATTGACAAGCCATAACCAGCTCATTTTGAATAGAACATCGACACAAAGGCCGACTATGTATGTGGGAGGATTTTTCGCACGGAACTTTTCTATGGTACACTGTACTACATATTGCAGTGTACTAGTGGGCCTTACTATATATTGATTCAACTGTTCAGCTTCCCTTTAATACTACTAAAATCCCCCTCTTAGCATAGGTAGCATGAGTAATTAGGACAAACTATTACGTAGAATGAGTTTTCTCAGATATTGTGAAAAAAAATAATTAACCCTAGTCTTACATCTTTGTAAAAAATTTCTGAAACTATATCGCCCTTTCAAAAATAGCCACATGAATAAACAATTAGATTTCATCCATACCAATGCAACAATGCCCCTTCATCACTAGCTATGTTGTATCGTAAAAGAATCCTTCTACACAATTGTAACATATGAGCTATTGACACCAAAGGACACTTGAGCTTGTTATGTGCAACCCCCAGCTGCCTCGGAGATGTGTGTTGTTGCCAGATGGGAGATTGTGCTTAAGATCACCCAGGATCGAGAGAGACCCTGTTAGGGTGAACTAGCATCAGTTTGTCCTACACTCACAGGCCAGCTAAGATCTCCACAATGGTTGTAGAGACAAGAGATAGCGAATAATTAGGGGTTTGAAATGTAGATAAACGTGTGATACCAGGGATTTGAATAATGAGTTTTTTACCATCCTTGAAAAGTATATTGAGATACCAAAAATCTAAGTACAAAATTTTGATACCTTAAGATACATTGTATCTCAAGTTATCATATTTTTATACTACCTTAAGATACTTTTTTAAATATGTTAAAAAAGCTCTTGAATAATACATTGATTTTGTCGATATATTGGTGATTTTGATTCAATTGGCCTTGGTCTCCTATATTTGTAAGAGGGATGGTCTGTCTGCGGGGCATTTTCCACGTCCAAATAGGCTCAGAAAAGTGCTAGGAATCAAAAAGCCGCGGCCTATACTAGCAAAGAAATACAAAATTAGCCAAATTGGATTTGGCTCTACAGTCTGCCCGTTGGACTTGTCATATCCTGGTCCAGCCGAATATATAACGTAGGTTTGACCAGCTTCCACGGGAAAGAATCGTTGTATTCCAAATTTGACATACATATAGTATAAAATTCAAATTAGTACCAAATTTAGATGTCAAATAGAACATAATTTAGAGATATACAGCCGAGAGTCCGAGATTATACGTCTGATCACGAGCCGACTTCTATGCATGAGAATTCTGACCAATCCACGCACATATATCATTGCTTAATTACTAGTTCAGAATATAAGACTTTCTAGTCTTGCCTATATTCATACGGATGCTAATAAATTTAGACATATATATAAATTATATATATTTATCAATTAATGAATTTAGACAAGGCTAAAAAATCTTACATATATTTGTATAGTAGTTCCCAGCTTTGGCAGGGGTCGATTTGCCGGGGGGCCGCCGGCCGGCCTGAGTGTTCCTCTTCCTTCCTTCTCTAGCTGCAAGAGCCTGCAACCACGTTGCAAAGGCTGGCTGTGTTCTTCATCAGAGTCTGGACCGTGAAGCCATTATCCACTCTGAACAGTAAGCCCTTCAATACTACCCCCCATATTTATTTACCACAACTGATCGGACGATGGTCCAAAAAAAAACACATTCAACCCCTAGCTAGCTGCCACAGGCTCCCTGCAATGACTTTTCAATGTTGTTGGAAAGGCCTCTGCAGCAACTTAATTTGTAACAGTAGTTGTAATTTTACAGCTAGCTCATTGCGACAGTGCTTAAACTTCAAGCATAAATGTCCAAAAGAATTTCAAGCGAGATGATGGATCGTTGGACCCCCTATATATTGCACTGGACCTGTAGATACATAATGAGCATATAGGGAAGTAGTAAAGTGGCCGCCCCTATATGTGTTCTCGCACTGCCTTAATGCATCAGACCACATTTCAGTCAGGATGCCCTGAACGGGGTGCATGTGCATGTTTCTGCTTCTTCCTTTGCTCGGAAGTCTGTCTATGTCATCTTGATGAACCCTAGTATAACAAGCAAGCAAGGTCGTGTAGCCGACATGCATAAAGCTTTTGGACATGCGGGAAACTGGCCGCGGTATGAAGAACCGGCATGGTCTCATATAAAATCTGAAGCAACTTTTTGAGATAAGAAATCTGAAGTAGCTGGTACGACGGTCTTCGCTGCTAATTAAACAAACTATGGAAGAGATCGAACAACAGAGACTGCATTGTTAATTTAAGTGACTCTTAAGTGTTCTCCGGATCAATTATATTTAGCCCTTCTTGATGTCCTGTAATTAAACATCGCATTCAGCTTTCAGCTTTCTACAGACAACCAGTTAGGTCGAATCACACAACACGCAGCTACCAGGATATATATTACCAACACAAAATAATCAGATGATCAGATGGGGCCTACAAGATACATATATATAACAGCAAAGCGGTGGTGCACTCAAGTGTGAGCAAAGAGCCATGCTGTAGTGGGATCTCTCTCCAACCATTCCTGCAGTGTCGCCACTGCTAGCTGCGAGCTAGCTAGAAATCAAACCCAACGTAAAAACTAAGAAGTAGCTAGAGAGGAAGAAGATGATGGATACAGAAGATCGCACTGAGATAATTAAGGAGGGGAAGGCAGTAGTACTGGAAGGCATGGCTCTACTCCCGTCTCGGTTCAGGAGGATATGCGTCTTCTGCGGGAGCAGCCAGGGCAAGAAGAAGAGCTACCAGGATGCAGCCGTTGAGCTTGGCAAGGAGCTGGTACGTTTTGCTACTTCATTCTCATATGTAATCTTGGCACCAGCTTCTTTGCTTTTGAACTTTGATCTTGACGTCCTTTCTGATCTTCTTGCTGATTCAATTTTCTCTCGATCGTTAATGAAAAAACACCAAGAAATTAATCTTTTGCGCTGAAGCATTTTACTCTTCAGAGTTACACGCCTGGTGATATAGCTAGCTGGTCAAAGTAAATTTCGGTTTATCTACATCGTAATTATCATAAGGCCGCAGTAAATCTCTCTCTCTCTCTGTTTGCCCGAGTGACAGTGTACGCCTGCTGTGCAGCTTGTTCTTAGTAGAAGATGAGAGCACTGAGCATATGCATGAGATGCGTACGTGCGTATAGGTCTGAACTGAATTTCTGCAGGCATGCAGTGAAACAAATTAAAACTTGTGTTTCTGAAAAAGAGAATGTGATCTTCGCTAGCTATATTATATATGTGTGTGTGTGTGTTTATGGGCTTGCACATGAGCTTATTTCTTCACAGGAAAAACACAGTATATATAGGATCCGCCTAATGATCAAATGTTTGAAAATTTTAATTCCAACACAAGTCAAAAAATACCATACACGTCCTCCCTTAGCCCTCCATGTATTGTACGTGTATTTGATAGAAGAATAAAAAATCAAATGTCTAATCAATAGCAAAAGTGGTATATAACTAGAGCATTTTCTCATCGAGTATGTACCATAAGATACTACTGTTTTCTATATAAAGTTTGATATCTTCTAGTATCTAATGTACCAAGAGATAACAAATTTTACATAGAAAATAATAGTATCTCATGGTATCTCCTCGAGGATTGAAAAAAATGCTCATATAAATATATATAGGTCTGTAGGTGCACTTGGAATTTTATATTTTTGCAGCTTGTGTAGTTCCATAGAAAATGACTTACTTGCTAGGTAGTTAATTACTACGTGCATTTGCATGGTGGCTTTTGGTCAGATCTTGGTGCTCACCGCAATTTTCTCCATCCATTTCAAGGCACTATATAAGTGCAAAAATGAAAGAGACTATCATGTGCATCAGGCTTAAAGGAAACTATATATAGGATGTACTGCACTACGTAGTAGCTAGACGGCTAGATATTCTAGATCAGTTGATGATATATTTATTATAGAAGACTAGATTCTAGAATGTAGAAATGCATGCCCACTCCCCATTATTATGGTTTCACTACAGGTAGCAAGGAACATTGATCTAGTGTATGGTGGAGGAAGTGTGGGGCTCATGGGCCTGGTCTCTCAAGCTGTCTACAATGGAGGGAGGCATGTTATTGGGTATGTAAAAAAATGCAATAATTATTGATCATTCTTCAGCACTGATACATGGAAAGAATAACTCTCCATATAGTACACTTTGTAAGGTGCATGTCATCTTCTCATGAGAAAAAGACTTGGATTATGGTCTCTTTCCTTAGGTGCTCAATGCTAGTGCTAATATATAATTTGCCATCTTGTTGTCCCTATATGTGCAGGGTGATTCCCAAGACTCTTATGCCTAGAGAGGTAAGCACGCTCGTCTTCCTTCCAACAAGTCCTGTCATAGTTTATTCACATGCAACGATTCCCATGAGCTTGACATCATTGCTGATCACCAGTTAAAATCTCATCATTTTTCATTGGAAATGTCACTTGGAAAATTTCTACTTAATACTTATAAATCAAGTATGTTATTTTTGTAAGCATGATAGTCTCATTAGATGAGATTTATTTTTTAAAAAAATCAATAGAACCGATCTAAAATTATATCACTTGTACGCATTGGAAAAACATGTATTATGGATATTTACGTTATACTACTGAAAATCATGCTTGTTCATTATCTCTCCAGAATCTTGATATATAGTTTTTTCCTCGAACGCTCAAAAAATTTGCGTGTTAATATATTAGAAGAAAATCTTGTCTGCTTACAAAAGATCTCATGGAATGTTCAAAGAAAATCTTGTTTTCCTTTCCCTCGTAGATGAAATCTTGCTGATCTTGACTGCTGCTTCTAGTGGCTGCCCCCTTTGTTCTTAAGGACTTGATCCTTTAAGCAGATGCTGACTTTATTAATCACAAAGAAATGGCTCTCACATTTTTCTTTTTGTCCCCCAACAACAGCAACATGATTGCTTCTCCTGAGCCTTTGCTGCGTTGCTCTGATTAAACTATGTGTGCTACCACTCCTGTTAAACAGTGCTAAACCCCTTTGCTCGATGGCTAGTTGCTGCTGCCTCAACAGAGAGTTTGCTTGCTCTCTTACTTACTTTTTTTTGTGAAGCAGAAAGCTGCAAGGTGTGCCCCTGTGCCGGCTTTGTCACATACGCATGCATGCTTGCTTTTGTGTGCAGATTACGGGTGAGACAGTAGGGGAGGTGAAAGCAGTGGCAGATATGCATCAGAGGAAGGCTGAGATGGCCAGGCAATCTGATGCGTTCATAGCACTACCTGGTTAGTCTCTCCCTCACCACCTGCACTGCATATATAGCTTCATCAACTTGTTGATTGAATCCACATGTAATTTGCTTTAGGTGGTGTTTAGATTGAGAAAATTTTTGGGAGAAGTGTCACATCAAATGTTTGACTGGATGTCGGAAGGGGTTTTCGGACACGAATGAAAAAACGAATTTCACGGCTAGCCTAGAAACCGCGAGACAAATCTTTTGAGCCTAATTAATCCGTCATTAGCACATGTTGGTTACTGTAGCACTTATGACTAATCATGGACTAATTAGGCTCAAAAGATTCGTTTCAAGATTTCTTTCGTAACTATGCAATTAGTTTTTTTGTTCATCTATATTTAATGCTTTATTTAGGTGTCCAAAGATTCGATGTGATGTTTTTGAAAAAAAATTTAGGAACTAAATAAGGCCTTACTTTTGTTGTCGATCGATCTCCTTGTCATGTTTTCCTTTATCATGTTAGATACGTGGCTAGTGGAAGTGGGAGTGGGAAAGTTGTGTAAAGCAGGGTGCATGGGTTTGACTTTGACCTGCCAAATTGGCTTGCATGCATGCTGCCGTCCAGTTGGTGCATGCAGATCCTTCTTTATACGCATGAGCTGGTCGATCAGGTTTTCAGATAAGAGGCCATGCTATGGCCCTATTTGAGCCACTTCATGCTGATATTTTCAGTTGCGCTCTTAGCTTATCTCTTTCAATGTTCTGATTTATTTGCACTAAATCATTTGTGAACCGAAATTGTGATCCGTCTTATTTACCAAGGACCAAATTTTCTGGCCCATATATCACTGAGGATGGACTGGTAAATTGAACTGAATTCAGGACCATCATAATGAACCTGAGATAACTTCATGCTACTATGATACTGAAACTCGGTATAGAAATATGCTGTAGACAATGCAAACATCCAACAATTATATCCAAGAAGATACTATATATATCGGCAATTCCCTCAATAGATACTCGTATTTCTGGGGAGAGAGAGGGAACACTGTTCATCATTACTTCATTTTGTTTATTGCAGGGGGGTATGGAACACTTGAAGAGCTCCTGGAAGTAATTGCATGGGCTCAGCTCGGCATTCACGACAAGCCGGTACATACTGAAACAATTCCTGAGCTTTTGCACATGCGACATGCGTGTACACGCACCGATGAACTACTACATACGTACGGAGAGCCACAAGCTTTTTTTTACCCTGGCTTAATATTGTGCACGATCGATACTGCTACAGGTTGGGCTGCTGAATGTGGACGGCTACTACAACTCTCTTCTATCGTTCATCGATAAAGCTGTGGAGGAAGAGTTCATCAGCCCCTCTGCTCGCCACATCATCGTGTTAGCTCCAACACCAAAAGAACTCGTCGAGAAGTTAGAGGTAAGTATTTCATCTGTCGTGTTAATTGCAGCTCTTTTTCTGATGCGCAGCACAACACAAATTAAGGAGAGACGAGCGCCTGTTTCATCGATCAGTGAATGAGGAAGCTGAACTTTCCTCTTGCTCGATCGCATGCAGGCGTACTCCCCTCGGCACGACGAGGTCGTGCCCAAGATGCAGTGGGAGATGGAGAAACTGAGCTACTGCAAGAGCTGCGAGATCCCTGGCCTGAAAGAAGGCAGCAAGGCGACCATCCAGGCACAACGAGGAAGCATGCTCTGAACTCTACTGTAGTGGTACTAGCTAGCTAGCCAAGTAGCCATGCGTGTCGTAGGAGGGGCAGCAAGAAGATTCATATGAATTGAACCTTTTATTCATGTAACTCGGTTTATTAAGGCGATTCACCACTGATCATGCATTACAAATGTACTAGTGTACGTAGTCCTAAGAATTAAATCATCAGTAACAGTAAAATTTATAAATCACAGAGCTCCAGAGCAGCAGACAGACACAGAACGTTCTGGGCTAGACCTCCTCCGTGGGCTGGGCCGGATTTAATACAGGTTAAGATTCAGCAAAACATACCACATTTCATGTGAACAAAGGAAGAATATGAACCAAATACTGCTATGTACTCCCCTACGTACCACGAACCAGATGAATGTGAACGCCAGCTACGACTGAATCCAATTCCTCCGCACCGTGCTGTCCATGCATCAATTCTGCGTACCTACTCCAAAATTTGTGATCCAACGGGAGTACTACTACGGCCTGCATGCACACCCCGATAAAATTGATTGTGATCTGAAACTCTGAATACACTAGCCGTACATCGTTATCGTACATTTCCCTGTCAAGCTTGCCACGCATTGAGTTGCATGCAGACTGGTGATCATCTGATCGTGCGGATGCATCGAAGTATGTGCCACTGTGTGTACTGTGCGCATCCATTTTTAGCAGAAGTTGGCATCGTTTGCTCTGGGTGTTATTACAAAGTCGGGTTATCTGGCCCATTTAAATTGGGCCTAAACAAACTCAAAAGCACTGCGGCCCGGGCTTGTCCATCACTGCAACTGGCAACACAACTCACTTCCGACTGGGCTACTATTCAGTCTTAAAAAAATACTAATGCCAGATTATTTTTTCTATTTTTGTTTATCCAAAAATAACTTTATATTTGTGTAAGTCATTGTACTAGAGTTTGTGGCAGCAGTGGATAAATACACTAGGGTTAGATAAAGGATAGGATAATTCTATTGAGATTGATAAAGTTGAGGGTATTCTAGTTTTTTTTATTAGTACTACTTTATTCGTTTCAAAATAAATTCAATCTTCATCCATCCTTCACATATCACTACAACAGTAAAAATGCTAGTCTACCTCCACTTTATTAAACTCTAATGTAATTGTTCTCCACTTTATCTAGTTTCAATAATTTATTCCTAATTTTCACAAACTCTAATCTAACAATTGTTTAGAAATAAATTTATTTTGGCACCAATAAGAGGGGGAAAGATAATCTTACGTTGGAACGAGAGTACAGTGAATCTGGACTTACCTTTTGTCTAAATTACTCATATTAAATTATGTCAAATTTACATATTTGTATACGGAGATACGAATAGTAAGTTCTACCGTGTCTCCCATAATTAATGTGTGCTCATCCTGCCTGGAATAAAATTCCAGTCCTACATATGCTGTCCCGTGCCAAATCGACTTGCTGGGTTCGTTTCAAAAAATAAAAATAAAACTAATCGATCTGAGGCGCACCGGATTGAGCACAGGCAGTGTACAGAATAACCGCGCGCACTGTGCACGACTGCACCGACGACGGTCGGTCGGTCGAGAGAGAGAGAGAGAAGCGAAAACCGTGCGATATATGGAGTACTATATCATGCATGCGGCGGCGACGTCACTACAGAGAGAGAGAGAGCAGAGCAGAGCTAAAGCCACCGCGCGCCAGTACCGCGAGCCGCGTGCACCTGTCGATCGGTACGTACGTTGGGGGGGGGGGGGGGCGTGGGCTGACCATCTCCATGGCGGGGATTAATCGCGCGCTCTCGCGTCGTCCGCCCAGCCGCACACGTGACATGAAACGCGTTCCGTTGTTTCCTCCTAACCAGAGAGATCGAGCGAGGCTTTCTCACCCGTACCGATCGATCGACCGCCCCCGACCCACCGATGCATGCGTACGCAACGCACGCGGCATCCCCGGCCGTCCCGTTGACATAATCAAACGTACAGCGCCTCTCGGACGGTTCCGGTCCCGCATGTGAGATTCATGAGACCGGAGCGCGCGGCCGGCGAGCCGCCGCCGGGGGCTCCTCGTGCCTGTCACGTGGGACACCGCCGCGTGCCTGCCTGCATGCATGCATGCTCGCTTCGTTTTTCTTCCGTTCATTCGCCGTCCCACGGAATCAATGTTCCTTTTGGCCGATCCAGATACACATACATCGGTCGATCCTAAAACCGTTGTTTGCCGGTACAAGTCAAAGTGGGGACGTGTGTTTTTGGGAAGGAGATGCATGCATGGTGGTTGCTGCCTGTACCTTGATGCTCGCAAGTCAGACTCGATGTTCGGAGCGAATAGGTCAATTGTTGTGCGTTTTTAATTGCAACTAGATCGATCGTCTGTTCTTATCCTTCTGTTACATGCGTGTCTGTGGTATCCCGAGATGTGGTCGATGCATGCATCTCCGTGGTTTCGGGGTGAACGGATGACTACGTGTATGTAGTGCATGAGATGCATGCGACTAATGTTCAGGATCGATCGATCGATCTGTGATGATACGCGATACGCTCCGGCCGTCGTTTTGCGATCGCTGATGTTTCGGGCATAGCTCGTCTGCTCCACCCATCATTCCTCCATTGTTTTCCAAGCCGAAAAGTAGTACTACCGGTAGTCCACACTGTGGTACAGTATTAACACAATTATTCCTTCTAGTAGTTCGGCATTAAAACCTCATAACCAAGTCAAAAAGAAAAGCTAACAGCTATATATTCTCTCTGTAATACTACTGCAATATTTTACTCACATAATTTACAAGTACCGTTTGATGCGCATGGAGTTCAGCACTGTTGCTTTAGATGCATACAGTATGCAGGACAATCCCGTCCTAGCTAGATGGAGAGGGTCACTGTAGGTACAAAATGAAGGTATGTAGACCCAAAATGTCGGGAACATGACTGTAGATGTGGTGGCCCAGGGTGCCGCCGAGAAACAAACAAAAACCTGCTGGCAGATCGAGCAGCACATTTCCAAGTGACAGTCTGATGAGTGCTGTGCGCAGCCTGGACGTCGCACTGTTGCAAAGCCATTGTCTACCGTATATTCGTTTCTAGTGGCTACACACGCTGACGAACAGGGGCGAGATGACAACTGCTATAAATAAATAAAGAGCGGTCGGCCACCTTGCACTTGCACGATCGTCTATTATGCACGAGGTGACATTAAGGTTTCGTGATGATATATACAGAGGTTAATTAATCATTTCGATCAAGTCTTATATGAGTAAATCGTTTATGAGGTTATTCCTTTAGCAAAACGGATTGTAAGCTTTGTTTTATCTAACTTAACACAGCTAAGCTATTGTTGTTCCGTCTGTAGTCACCAAACCAAATGTTGTCGACTTAAAAGCTCTAAAGCAACATCACCATATTAGCTAATACAAGATTATTATTGCGTTCAACATCAAGTCGATTGAGGTTGCGGACTTTAAATTAGCTTATTTTATAATTTTACAAACTTTTATGCTGCACATATATATTTTAGGAACCGCTAACTGGCACGGGTAAAAGTGTGCTCCATGGAGAGGCGCAGTCAAATTCGTGACGACAATGACAACGATCCTGACACAGGCCGCTAGCGGCGTAGGGGCCCGGCGGCTGCAGCAGTACAGCGGGCTTCCGCGATCGAATTAGCAGCAGCGGCGCGCGGCAAGTTTCGCCTCTGCCCACGCACCGCTCGCGACAACTGCTAGCGCGCACGCGAACACGACACCGCCCACGCTTCCCACCCCGGTCCACGCGTCGGCGTGCGGCTCGGCTCGCGCGTAAGTCGTAACATCACGTCCACGCCAGCGACGTCGACCTGTCCATGCGGAGTGGCGCGGTCGTGTCCCATAGCTGTCCCCATAGGACGGGCCCCCACGCTTGGAACAGCACTGTTTTACGAGGTGTTATAGTTGGGAAAATGAAAATTCTGGAGTTTTACAGTAGATGTTCTATCAGATGTTGAAAGAAAGAGTTTTCGAGCATGAAGTAAAAAACGAATTTAACATCTCGTCTAGAAACTACGAGATGAATCTTTTGAGCATAATTAATTCGTTATTAGCGCACATGAGTTACTGTAGCATTATAGCTAATCATGGGCTAATTAGGCTCAAAAGATTGGTCTCACAATTTCTCACATAATTTTACAATTAGTTTTTTGTTTTATCTATGTTTAATACTCTATTTAGGTGTCCAAAAATTCGATGTAATGTTTTTTGGGAAAATTTTTGGGAACTATACAGGCCTTATTTGGCAAAATTTTTTGACAAATGGGTGATATCGAACGTTTAACCAGATGTCGGATTGAGTTTTCAGACACGTGTGAAAAAATGAATTTCACAGCCGGAAACCGCGAGACGAATCTTTTGAGCCTAATTAAGCTGTCATTAGCACATGTTGGTTACTGTAGCACTTATGACTAATTATGGACTAATTAGGCTCAAAAGATTCATATCAAGATTTCTCTCATAACTATGTAATTAGTTTTTTGTTTTATCTATGTCTTATGCTCCATTTAAATGTCCAAAAATTTGATATTATGTTTTCAGAAAAACTTTTTGGGAACTAAACAGGGCCTAAGACCTGCTTAGTTCGTGAAAAAAAATTAGGGTCACGTTAAATGTTTGATCAGATATCAGAAGAGTTTTTTGGACATGGATTAAAAAGCGAATTTCATAGCTCGCCTAGAAACCACAAGATGAATCTTTTGAGCCTAATTAATCCGTCATTAGCATATATGGGTACTGTAGCACCTATGATTAATCATGGGCTAATTAGGCTCAAAAGATCCATCTCACAATTTTTTCCTTAACTATACAATTAGTTTTTTTATCTGTTATTAATGCTATATTTAAATGTTCAAAGATTTAATGTGATGCTTCTTGAAAGGATATTTAAGAACTAACCAGCCCTAAGTTTTCTATGGTTCGGTTCTCTTTGGATAGACTTGGCAGCCGCGGCTAGCGGCTCCGGGCTTGCATTGGAAGCGCTCCTGCCTCCGACTCGACGTTTTCTATCGGCCCACGCGGTCTGGCCCTGAATCCCCTGAACTAACAACAATCAAAGTTTGTTTAGTAGTTTTAGAGTCAGGTACCTTGATAATATAGCCAACAAGCCGACTATAAGACTCTTGAGACAGTTATCTTTTAGCTCATTTATATAGTAGTTAGCTGTTCATCAGTAATGCATGACTCACTCGTCTCTCTCACAGAGTTTCTCAGTTCTTATGTCTGAGCCCGCTTCTCCTCTCTCTCCTTCCTAGTAGCATTTAGCTGGGTTACACTTTGCTATTATACTTGCTCTAAACACCCTGTCACAATGTCTAAATAGTTTGAGAATTTTACGGTGTTTGCGAGAGCTACGGAGAGACGAATCATTATGGACTGTTATTATAGGAGAACTGATAACACTGAAGTGATCAATTGTTGATCAAATACATCATGGTAGAGTTTGTCTACCATGATGTATCTTAAAAAAATATCATGTACATATTTATGTAGTTTATGTCTTTTTTTAACAGAATTCAACCCCTCGTATTAATATGGTAGAGTTGTATAATTGACATGTTATACTTACATAGAGCAGGTTTTAATTATGCACGAAACCGCGAAAACCGCGACGGTCACCGTTACCGTGCTCTTCGCCACGGCACGACTTCGGTATACCGCGGTAATCATCCGCAAATTTGATACAAATTTTAAAAAATTAAGGAAATTTGTGGAAAAAATATTGATGTAGATATCGATTTCTAATGATATTTGGTGAGAAAAATTGATAAAAAACTAAATTTACGAATGAATAAAAATCCAATACCGAAAATGGTTGAGTAAAATAAAAAACGGTATTGTTCACACTTCATAGCACCTAGTTAAGTATGTATTTGATACATGAGGCACATATTTGAATGTTTGTAGCACTTAGTGGACTATTTAGTTGATACTTGATGCATGAGGCATATTTTTTAGGCAAAATTTGCTATAGGGCATCGAAAAAATACGTAATTAGCCGGTGGACACCGTAAGATCACGCATTTGCTGCAGGGCACCACAAAAATGTGGTAATTAGCTACCGGGCACTCTGGCCTTTTTTTATTATTATTTTCGGAGTAAAAAAATTTAAAAATGACGAGATTGCCCTCGGTGGCCAGCCCATTATGCGCCCTCGTAGCTGCTAGGTCGCCACCGTCGTCGCCTGCTCACCCGCCCTGTGGGCTAGGGTTCAGGTGTGGTGTGGCGCCGAGACCAACTAGGTCTGGTTCGCTGGATCCAGTCAACATAACGGGTTGGCCACCGAGGGCAATCTCGTCATTTTTAGAATTTTTAACTCCAAAAATAATAAAAAATGGATGGAATGATTGGTAGCTAATTACCATATTTTTGTGGTGCCCTGCAGCAAATTCGTGATCTTAAGGTGTCCACCGGCTAATTACGTGTTTTTCGATGTACTGTAGCAAATTTTTCCTATTTTTTATTGCATTGGTTATTTGTGACGTAGATAGCTAGTAATATTTTGTTGTAGCCTTTTTGTTAATTTTAAGTACCCAAACTAAAGTAAATTATATATGTACTGATGTAGTCATATGTATGTAAACATGTATTAGTTTTATACGTAATATTTGATTGTAAGTATACTTGTGATGCTAAAATTTGTCAAGAATTTAGAAAAAATCATGTTAAATTTTTCTTTTTTCCATATAATATGTCCTAAATATCACAAATATAGCTACGTACTAGTTTTCTATTTTTCTTGTATTTTTACAGTTTTTTCAAAATTAATTTGCACCTAATTGTCGGATTACGCTAGTCGCGGTTTTCGGCCGAAACCACGCGGTTTTGACCCGGAACCGCACGGTAACCGCAGATTTTAAATTCAAAATTTTTAGATTCAAATTTATCACGGTTTTCGTGGTTTTTGCGGTATCCGCGGGTGCGCGGTACCGTGGTTTTCGCGAGTTTCACGGTAAGTGAAACCATGTGAAGTGCACAATTCTTTTGTATGTACTGATTGTGGCATGCATGTGTGTGATCATGGTTACTAAGAGCATTCCCAATAGCTTATCTAAATTTGGTCATTCATATTTTCATTTGGATGATAATCTAAACTAGTTTCATCCTTCATATCTCTTTGTACCCCACTAGATCATCCATATATGACATTCTCTGTATCTCTTTGGAGGATAGAGAGGGATCATCCAAATATAAAGGTTCTCTCTCCTAATATGGATGACATCTAAAAATACATGATATGATAGTTGTTCTGTTGAAGCTCAATTTATAGTCTCCATCTTTTATTTTCAGGATAGAGGATGTGATAGATGAGCTGTTGGAGATGCTCTAAAATCAATGCAATTCATGCCATATTGTAATAATATGTAAATGATAAAATCAACAAAAATATCATGTTATATTTTTACTGCTCTTGTTCTGAATAAAATATAATCTCAAAGAAAAAACTTGCAAACTTATATTGTACCTAGGCTTTATGTTCTTTGGGGATAAAATGTAAATCATATAATAACCATGCAAATATTTGGTGATATTTTAATCGATGCAGTACAGAGGAAGATGAAGTGGTGACATGGTACCTCTGTGCCTATAAGGGCATGTTTAAAGGTAGAGGCGATTATCGACTCTTATCTTATCCACGTCAGTAACAAGAACCTATTTTATAATAATAGGTACGAAGATAAAGTTAGGTATGGTTTCTTCATTAATACAATAAAATATTTTGTATTACGCTAGTTTTCTTTTTATCCACCCTCATACAAAAGTTTCCTTTAATAAATGTTAAGAGTCGACTCTAAATCACTACCATGCATTATAACGGTTTTTCTCTCTCCTTCCCTCTCTTTCCTCCACGTCACCAGATTTACTTACGTGACAATTGAGAGAAGTTAGCTAATAAGCACCATTGTATGTACCCTGACTGATATTAAACGACAACTATGCTCTTTCCCTCTGCTGGCAAAACTATTTTTTATCTCTTCTGCCTAAATATCTCTGTCAATACTTAAATATCCTTTACGGGACAGAGTGTTGGTTTTTTTTGTTTTGTAAATACAAACATCATAAAAGTTCTAAGATAGTTTTGGTGTCATAGTGCAAAAAACATGATCCTTCATGTTCCTTTTTATTGAAAATTTTATAAATGCTATTCACAAGTACATAATTTCACGTTTTAACGTCGATGATGAACTCTATTTCTAGCGCACGTTGTACAAGCCCATTCGATTAAGAAGTGTCATCAACGTTATTGCTCTTTCATTGGTACTCGCTCCATCCTAGAAAGATTTAATTTTAGCCCATTATATACTACCTCTGTTCCAAAATAAGATCAGTTTTTAGTTTATAGATACAATGTTTTGACTTTTCGTCTTATTTGAAATCTTTGTGTGATTAATATTTTTATTATTACTAGATGATAAAACACAAATAGTACTTTATGCGTGACTATTTTTTTAAGATTTTGTACAATTTTTTTAAATAAGACGAATGGTCAAACGTTGGACACAGAAATCGAAAAATAAAGTTATTATGGGACGAAGGCAGTACATATCAATATAAAGCATAAAAAAATAGAATGTATCCTACTTTTCAAACTCTAATGTACTTATCTCCCATTTTTTCAAACACCAACACATTAATTGTTTTAAAAACAAAGTCTTTGTGGGGATAAATAAAGTAGATGAAAAACAAAATCTTTGTGGGCGGAGTAAGTGCCTATTAGTCCAAGTGAAAATACTATTTGCCCTCGTGAAGGTTTTACACAAGTTAGACAGGATGTGTGCATGTAAAAAAACTCCAACACATTTAGATGTAAAAGAAAATAAAAAAAATGTAAGGTGGGCAGCAGGTCATAGTCTGCACACTGGCCATGCTATCCACCTATTGTTGCCGGTATTCCTTGTTGTCGCCTGTTTGTCTCGCCTCCCCGACATCTACCATTGTCTAAGCAATTTGATAAGCCGACTCTAGAGAGTAACGATGAGTGATTCTTTAACACATTGATATAATGTTGGACAAATAGAGATATCATTGCCATCGTGATGACGAAGGGACTTGACTCTTTGCATGGCACAAGAGGTTCCATATGAAAAGTTACTGTTGGACGAGCATTGTCGCCTATGCTACCTCTGCCTAGCTTCTGCCAAAGAATCTACTCTTAATTGGTTTCAATCCCTGAGAAGAATTCGATAAGGAGGGACATTTGACCATTTTGACTAATTCAATAGAGCTAACATATAATAAAGTGACTACAATAATATTTCTAGAACGTGGTGTTAAATGATGTCAAAATGTGAAATTAGCTATTTGTCAATGTTATTTTATATACTTTTTCTTATTATTACTATAACCAGAAAGCCGAAATTTCAACTCAAACCACTAGTCCAAGGCTGGGGTCTTTATAACATAGTTCCTATCCACCACTGTTAACTGACGTGGAAAGAAAAATTCATTTTCACTCATACTCATGCTCGCTCTTCCCTCAATTACACCTTCGCCTCACCACTAGCCCATGTTCCTTCTAATTCAACACTGTCGGATGCCTTGTTGCCTCTATCATGACGTTCTCGCCTGCACTTCACCGCCCATCCTTTTTACACGTTCAATAAACGAACCTCGAGATCCTCCCACGGCACCGATCATACCGCGTCATCCCCGACCTACATTGGGTTCATCCCTTGGCTCAATTGATATCACACCACCTTCTCCTAACCTCTGCTATTTGTGTTCACCAATCTCATTTGCCTCCACCCCACTAAGTGTGGTAGCCTCCTATGTGTGCCATCACCATTGCTCTATCCTCCTATGCTACTGTAAGTTAGCAATCCTAGTGAATTTATATGGACTATTGCCTTCAAAAAATTATACAAGCTATTTATATTATATTTTTTTAAACAAAAATATATGTATACTATCTTTATAATTCAAAATTTAATAAAATAAACTAATTATTTTGAAGTAAAAAAATTACTTCTAAAATTGGGAAATGCATTTGCCAGACTGACGACACATGGTGACATGGATGTCATGTAATTTTTTATTAAACTGCATGAAGGTCTTATTCATTTGTTAGTACAAAACGTTTTTTAAACCCATTCGCAGTTAATTATTACTCCCTCCGCCAAAAATAAACTTATTTTTCACGTTTTTGAATATAATATTTGACTTTTCATTTTATTTGAATTTTTTACGAGTGATATTTCTTATTGTTATTAGATAATAAAACATAAATTGTACTTTACACATGACTAATTTTTTTATATATAAAATTTTCAAATAAGACAGACGGTTAAACGCGGAACACGAAAACTAAAAAAATTAAGTCATTTGAGATCACCCAT
The DNA here is from genome assembly GCF_000231095.2 of Oryza brachyantha. Lineage (NCBI taxonomy): Eukaryota > Viridiplantae > Streptophyta > Magnoliopsida > Poales > Poaceae > Oryza > Oryza brachyantha. Next base: position 14,417,922 of record NC_023166.2, read on the forward strand.
GTCACCGTCACCGTCACAGTGAAATATTTGTTTTGGTAAAAGTAAATCAGAGCAGATCACCCATGTCACCGTCAACATGTCCATGTTCGGATGAAATTAACAACATGTTTGCATATGTTATTAAACTCTTGTAAACTAATTTGATCATTGTTTCATTTTTTTTGGCAAAAGCGAAACAATGTATTTACAAACGAAAAACAAAATTAAAATAAAACTTATATATATTTTCTTTTGGAAAAAAGTATGTGAATTAATGTGTGCATGTATTTCTATTCCTCTAAATTTTCTATTCCCGTATATTCAAATTTCTCCAAACAAAATAGACATTAATTAGAGATGTGGAAATACAATAGCACAGTATATTAAGATGGATTTAGGGTGCGTTAGGTGGGAGAGCTTATCTAATTTTTATAATCATGTTTTCAAACTAATAAACGATACATTTTTGTTAAAATAATCTATACAAAAGTTGTTTTAAAATCATATGAATCATTTTTAAAATTTTAAAAAATAATATAAAAAACCAAATGAAATATTTGAAAATAAAAAATAAATTGTGAATAAAACTTATATATATATTCTTAGCGTTCTAAAAGCCAAAGTTTGAAATAACTTTGGTGAAAAAAATCCAAAAATCAATTTCATATTTAATTTTAAAAATTCAAATTTTGGCTATAAATATAAGTAAAAGCGAAAAGATGGGTTACTCATTTGGTTTTGCGTATATTTTTCTTCTTTCACCCGTAAGTTTTCTGCTTTGCAGGCTTAAATAGATAAAACTAGTTGGTTGGCTCGCGCATTTGCACGACTATGTTTTAAGTTATTTTAGGTTTTACTCATATTTATTTTTACTTCTGTTGTGACTTTGCGTCACGAACCCAAAACGTATATGTAACTATAGCAAATACCAGCTACTGCACATACAAAAAAAAATCAAGAGTAGAGAACACTCAAAATGGCTCAGAACTATTCATATCATTAACTTTGAGTTTTAGAGGATCGGGGTACGGGCTTTGATAGCCCTGGAAACCCCCTTTGTAATTACCTAACTACACTTGGTTAGTTACTAATATAGCCTAAGGGTATTGGTGTAAAATCTCTAGCTTCTAGGGAACCACAATGCTAGCTGTCTTCAGTACTCGAGTGCACTTGAGTGCTGGTCCCTAACCATCTTGGTGAGAATATTCTTTGTAATCGTGACGGACAAGCTTCCTTCATACTTCTCCTTGTACCAATCTACCGAGGGGTGCTGGTGGTACCTAAGTGTCTTGGTTGAATAGACATCTTGGTCGAAGATACCACGAAGGCATGATCATCGAATATCAAGACATATTGGTCAAACATGCTACTGAGACACGCTTCGGCCGAATAGGACGGGAACGAGGGGCCGTACCAACAACTTCTCTTAATTATTGTCTATTTCAAGTACATTTCTATTAAATTTTTATCTATCCACATTGTTTTTAAGCATATATTAATTTTGTCATGGTTTGCTGTAGTTTAGAGCCATAGTTACATACAAGAGCTTGTCAATTACCACCCCCTTGAACTCACTCAACACCATTGTTGGCTGATGCCCCCGTGCTTGTCCGCTTCGGTGGTTGGGCTATCTCATTACTGTCTCCTTGAGTTTGCTTGCCGCTCTAGCCATTAATTTCATTAAGATCTCTTGCTATTATCATCCTCTCAAGCTTGTTCCGTGGTCATTGCGTCCTTTGAGCTTATGATTACCACCTAGTTTGATTTCACCCAATGCATAATTGTTATTGCTCTCAAGCTTGTAGCCGTCGTGCTCTCAAGCTTGCTACTCAAGCTCGTTGTCAATGACTAGGCCTCTAACCTCGTTGTCACATCCTCAATCTCACCCGATACAGTCACTAGCTATTGCTACACCCCCAAGTTTGTCCATGACCACCATTCTATCGACATTGCTTGATATTCTCGTTACATTTATTGTATATTTTGTCTTGTTATGTGCTCTCGAGAAGATTGTGAGGAAGAAGGATAGCAAAAGAGGTAAGCTTCGAAAAGACGATGCTACTATGTTGGTAAATATGAGAAGGAGATAAGTTTTTAGAGTAGGATGACAAAAGTTAACTAAAGAGAAAATCTAACAAATGCATTTGAAAACACTTAATTCTAAAAAATATCATCGATGATTATAAGTTTTACAAAATATTATCGTACAAACGAATTTGTCTAACAAATGTAATCGACGTTATGTTCCATCAACATTTTTCCTTAAGTGCTATATAATATGAATAATGTATTAACGGAAAAAAATGAATGGAAACCTAACGGCGATGATATTTCTTAGACAAAGTCGTTTGTACGATGGTATTTCGTAGAATTTTCACTCGTCATTGAAATTTCTTAAACTTGAGTTTGTTAGTGATATTTTTTAGATTTTTTAGATGGAAAATAAAATTTAATATAAATGACCGGTTTGGCTGGAGGACCTGTTCCATCGCCCAACCATGCATCCAAATCCACGCGGCACAGGCACCAGAACCCGTGCTCCGTGCTCCGAGCAGCATGCCGGCTCCCCTGTCTCTCCACTCCCCAGTCCACACACTGATGCAACGGCACTTAGCGCGCACGATTGACTCGTCGAGGTTCGTTACTCCGTAGCCGCCGTACGACATGGCAAGTTTACCACCCCCTACGCACACGCCCCCCCTCCTTCCAGTCTTCCACTAGCCGAAAAACACTCGTTCCGGAGTCCGAACTCCGAACCGCCCGTCGTCCCGTGCGACCGGAACTCCCTCCCCCCACTCCCCTCCCAGTCCATCATATAGTCCCATACCGCCCGCCTCCTTCACCCTGAGACCACCTCATTAGTCACCCCGTCGAGTTGGGTTACGATGCTTACCTTCACGGAGCTGGCGAGGCCGACGGGCGGCGGCGGCGGTGAAGGCGACGGCGACGGCGCCGGCGGGTCCGTGGACTCGCAGCTGTGGGCGGCGTGCGCGGGGAGCATGTCCTCGGTGCCGCCCGTTGGCGCCGCGGTGTACTACTTCCCGCAGGGCCACGCGGAGCAGGCGAGCGAGGCCGTGGACTTGTCGTCCGCGCGCGTCCCGCCGCTCGTGCCGTGCCGGGTGGTTGCCGTGCGGTTCATGGCCGACGAGGAGACCGACGAGGTCTTCGCCAGGATACGCCTCGTCCCGCTCCGCCCCGGCGACGCGGTTGTGGACGTGGGCGAGGCGGCGGCGGCCGGGGAGGGCGGGCGGCAGCAGGAGGAGGATAGGCCGAAGCCGGCGTCGTTCGCCAAGACGCTGACGCAGTCCGACGCGAACAACGGTGGCGGGTTCTCGGTGCCGCGGTTCTGCGCCGAGACCATCTTCCCTGAGCTAAACTATAGGGACGAACCGCCCGTCCAGCTCATCCACGCCAAGGACGTGCACGGCGAGCAGTGGACGTTCCGGCACATCTACCGGGGCACCCCGCGCCGGCACCTTCTCACCACAGGGTGGAGTCCCTTCGTCAACAAGAAGCAGCTCCTCGCCGGCGACTGCATCGTGTTCATGCGCGACGAGGGCAGAAACATACACGTCGGGATCCGCCGGGCCAAGCGCGGGTTCTGCGGCATCGGCGGCGACGACGAGGGCCTCTCTTCGTTGCCCGCCTGGGATCAGTTCAGGGGCCTGGTGCGGGGCAATGCAACCGCGGGCGGCGAGAGCAGCCCGACCAAGGGGAAGGTACCCCCGGAGAACGTGCTCACTGCGGCGACGTTGGCCACCTCCGGGCAGCCGTTCGAGGTGCTGTACTACCCGCGGGCGAGCACGCCGGAGTTCTGCGTGAGGGCGAGCGCTGTCAGGACGGCCTTGAGCGTGCAGTGGTGCCCCGGCATGCGGTTCAAGATGGCGTTCGAGACAGAGGACTCGTCGCGAATCAGCTGGTTCATGGGCACCATCGCCGGAGTCCAAGCCGCCGACCCCATCCGGTGGCCGAAGTCGCCATGGCGTCTCCTTCAGGTACGCACAGACATTTCACCATCGTCAAAGCCCAGCACGATCATTTAGAGTCGTAGAAGATGTTCTTGATCAATTGCCCTCGCAGGTGACATGGGACGAGCCGGAGCTCCTACAGAACGTGAAGCGCGTGTGCCCGTGGCTGGTGGAGCTCGTGTCGAGCATGCCCAACCTCCACCTGCCGTCCTTCTCGTCGCCGCGCAAGAAGCCGCGGATCCCGCCCTACGCGGAGTTCCCCCCGGATGCCCAGCTCTTCAACCCAGCGTTCCCGCCAAACCTAATGGCACACGGCCATGCCGACCACCACCACCATCTCCACCACGGTTTCCCCTTTCTCCCCTTCCCGGACGGTAGTGCTCAACCTGCAGGCATACAGGGAGCCAGGCATGCGCAGTTCGCTTCATCGTTCCCGGATCTCTACATCGGCAACCTGCAGCCGAACCTGATGCTCTACTCCGGCATCCGCCTCCCGCCCGCCGATCAAGCCGCACCTCGCCCACCGAGAATCATCAGCACTGACCTCACGATCGGCAGCCAGCTCGCGCCCGACGAACCCACGACCTCGCCGTCATCAAGCGCCAGGAAGATCGACAACGCGAAGCCAACGGGGTTTCTCCTTTTTGGACAGGCAATTCTCACCGAGCAGCAGATCAAGAACGGCAACTCCGGTGGTCGGGCCTCGCCGGGAGCCACCCGCAAGCGCTCACTGAACTGGGACGCCGAGAAGGCTCCCAATGGCTCGGAAGGCTCCGACTCCGCCGGGTTCAGCGAGGGCAGCCCCACCACCACCAACACGCCGTCGTGGAGGTTGCCGTATTTTGGAGACAGCAAAAGCCACGGATCCGAGTACGAGCTGGAGCCCGGCCAGTGCAAGGTGTTCGTCGAGTCGGAAGCCGTCGGCCGGAACCTCGATCTCACGGCTCTGAGCTCGTTCGAGGAGCTGTTCGCCCGACTGTCTGACATGTTCAGCATTGACAGCGACGGACTGAGGAGCCACCTGGTGGTGTACCGCAGCCCCGCCGGTGAAGTCAAGCACGCCGGCGACGAGCCATTCTGGTGAGTACACTAGCCGTCCCTCGTCAGTTACTACTACTACGACCACTCATTATCAATTCTTGAACTGAAATTCAGTGATTTCCTGTCATTTGCAGCGCGTTCGTGAAATCGGCTCGTAAGCTTAGGATACTGACAGATGCCGGCAGCGACAGCCTGGGAGATTAGAAGAAGTAATCTGCCGAATAACCTAGGGCGCTACTACTCCTAGTCTTTTCAGGAAACAAATAAACCGGAGCTGCATGCACGTACAGGTGCATGAGCCGCGGTTTCTCCGTGCTCCAGCCTAGAGATTTTTATTCAGGATAAAGCTGATGCATCTTCAGTTAATTAGGTTGTTTTCCGTCCTTTCTACAGCTTTCTCGCTAGGAATTTGAAGTAGTAACAACTCGTCGTGCAAAGTGCAGACAGAATGTAGTCTTTTGAATCTTGGTCATCAAATCAAACGTAGTACTTCTAAGTTCCCATTCGGTGGATCTTGATCCTCTTATCTGTTCCAGAAAATTGAATGCTCCTGTCGCAGGCAGACCAAAGTGACAGGATTAGCGCAGGTGCAGGCTTACATGTACAGTAATTACTACTCGGCGCTGGCACTGCTGATTCTGAATTCTGGAGGGGCTCTCTCCAGTCTCAGCTCCAGGCATTTCATTTGTCCCCTTCTTTGCCTGAGGTGGGAGCCTGGGACTGTACATTTATGTTGCGTATCCTGCCACCTTTCGGGCATTAATGCCTACAGAGCCCCGTCCTTTAGCTTCAGAGGAAAACAATTGTGCTGCCCGGCCATTTAACCGAAAATATTGTTGCAAGAAACAGACATCTCATCTAACAAAACTAAAAACAAAAGTGTCTACAGCAGTGGCCATTCCATTATTGTTCCACCCATCAAATTAGTATTCTGAAAAAAAAGTATATTCCAAAGGAAGTTTGGAAGACAACGAAGTAACATTTTGTTCTGCTCAGAACCAGGCTTGAAAATGGTACAGTACAGTATGGCTCCGTTTAACCATCTTTGGATGCTTCTTACTTCTCCTAAGACATAGTAGTAGTTGAAACCAATTATTGGCCAATTTGGTTTCAGAGCTGGGACAATAATTTCCCAAATTTTGTGAAATGAATTTATGATGGATCATCATCCCATAGATGGTCTGATTCCTCGAACCAAGCAACCTGAAAGGTCGTCAAATTGTACCACCACACACTTGAGACCTGGGGACCGTGTATACCAGAAGACAAAGGGTGATCCATCGCTAGTTTGGTCCGGGTTTGCTTGTGTCGTTAGGTGTTCCTGGGTCGCATCTCTGTCATGAAATCAACAGGTGGGAGAAGGTGAGGTTAGGGGGCAAGTAACCGGCGAAAGATGCCAAATCGCCATGAAACTGAAAGAATGTCACACCGAGGAGTGATAGGTGTGTGTGATCAGACAGGCCCCCCTTTTTGCTGGCCTGGGAAGGTTGCTGTCTGTCCTAGCTGCGTTTCACACATGACACCGACGGGTCTGAATCTGATGCTGAGGCTCGGTAATGCTTGATTTCAGAGCATAGATGTAAGCTGTTCACCTAATCACAGGCCGTTGATTGTTTTTATGTCAGGGAGTCTCTCGTTGTTGCAAGTTGTGGCAAGATCGGAGCTTGCCAAGGGAAATAATAATGGCAGGTCAAGGGGGGAAGGTTTTTGTACTCGACAGGCTCATGACTTTGGATACAAGTTGCCATGCTTTGTGGCGCAAGTGTTGGGTTGCTAATTAATCCGGCCTTAAAGGTTTGGCTTGTCGGGATTGCGAAACTAATCTTAGGAATGGTACGGTGATCAGGGCTTTCTGATTAATAAACTCGATGTGTCATAATAGCATTTAGGTTCTAATGCCACACTGTGCGAGTGTGAGAGGACGATCTAGTATCAAATCATGAGGTGATAGCTAGCAAATACTAGAATTGTAAATTACTCATTCTTGGTTCTCTCCTTGATACACAAGGTTTCAACTTGGGGGCCTCTTGTCGTCACCATCATATACTGGTCTGAATCATATGTCAGTTTACTTATAAATGCAAAAAAAAATGAAAGAAGATAATTTCCAAGTATAATCATCAGCTTTGTATACTGTTGGTGAGTGATGCGTCCATGCTACTGCAATGCTGCAAACTGCAAACCAAAGCATGGTGTTGAGGATATTATTACGCACTATACAGCTAAGAGGTCTCTTTCGCTTGACCTAACCAGGGTTTTGGGTTGCAGGTATTTGTTTTGGTTGGTCTTAGCCTGCCGATGCTAATGCTCCAGTATACTATATGTGCGTCTTGTCGGTGCCTGTAGCCATTGCTGTCAGCTAGTAGCTCTTGCTTTCCCTTCAAAGAAGGGAATGGACATAATTAAGCCAATCGAACTGTTCACATCGGATTTAATTTACATAACAAGAAAAAGCATACGGTTGGTATACGCAGTGCTGTACAGTACCTGACAGCTCTGTAAATTAATTCATACGGCATGGTTATTACAAAAGAAACCGGAGTAACCATAGTTTACATGAACATTTCACTTGCTAAAGTGTTAATAATGCATCATTAGATAGAGTACTAGTACTAATTTCTGCCTTTGGCAAAAGGGGGAGAGATTGAAACAACTTAACGACATGATCAGGTGCAGGTGAGAGGTCAGTACTCAGTGCTAGTAGCTAGTGTTGTGAGCCAGCAGGCAGTGAGGCAAGCCATGAAGAAATGGACACCAGGCAACGCAGACGAGAGGTCGTCAGTAGTGGAGCAGGAAATGTCAACTGGAGGGGTCAAGAAGTCAGCGGAGGCCACGGTGGGGGCGCCGTGGCACACTGCACCATGTCGGCCGGGCTGTCTCACTGGCTAATTAATTTAGTCCCATCAACAAAGCACTAATTAACTACCTACCCCGCCCATTGGTTGATTACGTTCTTTAATCTACTTGCGTTTAGTGGGGGAGACAGAGAGAGAAAGGAGAGATTGATCTGCGAGAAATGGGCAAGTGCTCGTGTGGGTGATGCTCCGGTGACGACAGCTTAGCGCCGGGGCGAATGTTCCGCCGCTTCGTGGGCACCGCCTGCCTCCCTGCCGGCTGCCCGTGCCGTGCTCTAACCACCAAAACGAAGAGCTGGTCAATGAGATTTAGCCAGTAGATTAGACCAAAACCGAACCAAATTCAACAGCAAAATGCCGAATGCTCGGCCGTCAAATTCAAAAGGCGGCCGGGAGGCAGTTTTGTACTCGTTTGTGTATGATGCGTTGAAACTAGACTTGCTAGGGGTACTACTTAACAGCAATACTGTTATGGTATTCCCAACACAATGACTAGAATGATGTCATAGCATTAAATAAAATAAAAAATAATGTGGTAAGTGAATAAATGAGAAAAGAGAATGGTACACGACATCCAAGATATTATGTGAGATAAGTAACATTAAATTTAAGTGTGAAATAGTGATGTTTATATTCGAAGAATAGTGTCTAGTACTAATTTCTTGATGATGGAAAGTTTATAGAAACCATATCTAGTGTTATGGATTAAAAATGCCTATGTTACCAGCGTAGAGCTAGCTAATGCAAGGTTGGCTCCTTTGACAAGGAAAACAAAAGCCAATGCGGTATTACCATTATTCAACTTTGTCTCCGCGGCTCACGTGCGCGTGCATGGTAACCAAGACAGCGACCGGCACCAACCATCCCTTCCCTCCCTGCCTAGTGACCCTAACCGTGCAACCTACGGATGCAACATATAACATGGGCTGTACTGCTAATTTTGAGCTAGTACTATTAGGTGATGTTTAGATTGAGAAAATTTTTGGGAGAAGTGTCACGTCTAATGTTCGACTGGATGACAGAAAGGGTTTTCGAACATGAATAAAAAACGAATTTCACGGCTAGCCTGGAAACCGCGAGACGAATCTTTTGAGCCTAATTAATCCGTCATTAGCACATGTTGGTTACTGTAGCACTTATGGCTAATCATAGACTAATTAAGTTGAAAAGATTCGTCTCAAGATTTCTTTCGTAATTGAGCAATTAGTTATTCGTTTTATCAATGTTTATGTTAGAGATATGATCCAAATTATTATCTATAATAGATTTGGATTATATTACTAGTTTACTACTAGTTTTCTCATAACCTTTCCTACTTGGAGTAGGAGTAGGATTAGTTTCCTAACGGGATTTTGTCAGTCTTTTCCTATTATGACTCCTTGATTTCTCTTTATATATATCCCTTGTAAGCTGCACGGGAAGGGTGCGACGGCTTGTTGTATTCTCCTGCTATTGTAATCATCACCTTACAGTGGTTATTGCCGGTTGGCGCCCGTGGTTTTTTTTCGTAAGAGTTTTTCACGTTAAATCTGTTTCTCGGTTATGCGTCTATTTTCCTAACAAGTGCTATCAGAGATATCCGATCTATTCGGCGCCACAGTTCATCGGAGAGATACTCAATCTCTTCACGAACTTGGCGTCACGTCGTCCGGCCGTGTCGTCTCAGCCGATCGCGCGCCAGTTCGCCCTGGGAGTTTGACGCTGCCGCCACCGGATCGCCATAAGATAAGCTGCAGAATTTTTTGTTTTTTTCTCTCTGGTTCCGTTGCCAAGGAGGACAAACCGAAGCAGCGCGTGCAATGTGCTGAACAATAGCACGCTTTCCGGAGAAAACAATATCAATTCAAGATGCAGCTCCAATCTTATCTTCTATTCACATGAACTCAAATTCATGTGAATTTGCTACAGCCACACAACTTGTGCACCAAGAAATTTTCTCTGCTCAGCCTATCATATTTTTTTTATCTGCAGTTTTTCTCAAAGTCTTTTACCAAATTAGACATTAAGAAGTTTGACGGAAAGATCAGTTTCAGCATATGGCAGGTTCTGATGAGAATTTTCTTCTACAAGCTGGTGTTTGAAAGGGAAAAATAATTCACCGAGGAGAATTTGGTTGTTCTCATTTATCACTTTGATCAAATCTATTTGGAGATTTCAATACTTCGTTTCGCTATTCTGTTAGGTTCCCCCAATTTATACCAACAGTTTCAGGATTTGATCCTATGACGAGTTTTGAAGTATTACTCAATGCTCTTGTTTTGATCGCGTGATTTCAGAGGAACTGCTATGAGCACATGACCAATTTTTTATGAGGTTTATCAGGAGATTCAAGTACTTCGTTTTGGTTCGCATCTCTGTTGGGTTCTACCAATTTATACCAACGGGTTTAGGGTTTTATTCCCATTGCGAGTTTGAAGTATGGTTCACTGCTCATGTTAAAAAAGCGAGGTTCTCATTGTCCTCAAGTTTGGTTTGTGCTTATTATAGTCCAAAAGACTATTTACCGCAAGGTGATTTTATCTACATGAGGATTCTGGTGATTTCAATTTTTATGCTACAAGGGAATTCGTCTCGAGGTGGAGATTGTTAGAGATATGATCCGAATTATTATCTATAACGTATTTGGATTATATTACTGGTTTCCTACTAGGTTTCTCCTAACTGTTTCCTACTTGGAGTAGAAGTAGAATTAGTTTCCTAATATGATTTTGTCAGTCTTTTCCTATTAGAACTCCTTGATTTCCCCTTATATATATCCCTTATAAGCTGCACAGGAAGTGTGCGACGGCTCGGTGTATTCCCCTGCTATTGTAATCATCACCTCATAGTGGTTATTACCGGTTGGCGCCCGTGGTTTTTTCCTACAAGGGTTTCCACGTTAAATCTGCTTTCTCGATTATCTGGCCAATTTATCTAACAGTTTAATGCTCTATTCAGGTGTCCAAAAATTCAATAGAATGTTTTTGGATAAAAATTTTTAGGAACTAAACAAGGCCTTAGTATTAGTACTTCCCTATTCTACTAGTACTACACACAGACAGCTGGGACTGGTACTCTGGGAGTAGTAGCGTACGTACATATAGCCAGATTGAAAAGTCACCTAGCGGTGTGGGGGCTCCTTGCTTTCAGTGCTCGCATTGCAGCAACAAAACAATCAGCGAGAGGGTGACAAAAAGAAATGGTCTTTCGCCTCGCGCGATCGCTAGCTGATGATCCCGATGCCTGCAGCTCTGACCCATTGCCAAACAGCAGCCTATTAGTATAGTATACTAGTACAACGTATGATACTAGTGCTAGTAGTAATATTAATGTTGTGGTTGATCCTAGTGTGCGTGGCTGCTTTGTCGTTGGTCGATTTGACCGGCGAGCTTCGGCCAGGGAAAACCGGCGTGACTTCCTCCGGTGCCCGGCCTCAGACAGCGGCACGGTGTTCCCGGGAGAGGGACGCGCGTGTTGATGGCTTTGTTTTGGTATCGCGCGCGCTCCCGTCGTCGTCGTCGTCCTAATAATCCTCCTCCTCGAAGCTGCACCACGGCGCGACGCGAGGAGCTGGAGGAGAAAGGTCTGCCTCTGTTGTCAATAATAATGTGCGTGTGCACGGGCGGCCTTGGGAAACGGGGAGTTTCGGTACCCCTGGACGCCCGAAGCACGGCTGCACGCGGTAATCGAATAATTTTGGGAGTATCAGGCTATCACCTACATTGGGCTACAACTTTGGATTTTGTCCATTCTGCTGTGCGTACGCCAATTCAATTTGGTCTCCGTGAGAGCATCTTCACTCCACCACACCACAATGGGCTGTCTTTGAACAGTTGGATCCATCGACCATCTGAGCGATGGCCTCTTAATCCCCATCAACTTGGAGCCATGCTCTTTTCTATTACTTTCTCTAATTTTTTTATTCGACGTATTTGACTTTTGAACGTAAATTTGATTATTTGTTTTATTCAAAAATTTATATAAATATTAATTATTTTATTATTAAAGATACTTTAAGTATGATTTATAATTTTACATATTTGCACAAATTTTCTAAGCGATCGGAACTTCCGATTATAGCCAACTTCTGGTCAGCTATCTCTACTTGGCCGAGAGCATTGATCAGAACTTTCAATCACATCAAAACTTTTGATCCAACTATTTTGCTAAATATAGAGGGCTGATAAGAGGTTCTAGTCACTTTGATCAGAACTTCCGATCAGCTAGAAACACTAAGACACATTTTCCCTTGTAAATGAAGTGTCTTAAGTCTCTCCACTAAAGAACAAGGAATATATTTAGCACTCTTCGACACAACTTCTAAGCAACGGGGGAACTATTTGGAAATTGGAATAGTGTGATTTTTCTATGACTCAATTTCAAAATATAAATAAAATAAAGCCTTCTTGAGTCCTCAAGCCATCTTCTCTTTTATAAGGGTCACCATGCATACATATTTTCTTCTTTTTGGGACTAAATCTATACTTAACTCATTAACGCTTATTAGTCCCCTATTTATACTGTCATGAATTATCTAAAACCCTTAAGGGGGGGGTCTAAGATGCACTTTCAGTGACCCGCCATTGCCCTCCCTCTGACGTCGCCACCCTCGGTCACCCACCCGAGAATGCTATTGATGATGTTGCCTTCAGGTTCTTTCCCTCTCCTAGGTGATGCTGCTGCTGGTAGCTTCCTACCTCTAGCTGCCGCTGTTGCACCAGTAGGTGGTTGATAGTAGTAGAGGGAGCTAGGCAGTGGTTAGCGAGGAAGGTGGAGTTGAAGATCGACATATAGGTTTCATTGTCACAAACTTAAAGAGAAGAGTTTGGATGGAGATGCCCTTGAAGTAAATATGACATATGGAGATAATTTTTTTTGGCTTGTTTGCTAAATGAATAAATGGAGAGTGAAGTTTGGATAGCTAATGAAGATGCTCTAAGACTTGAGTGCTTATGTATTTGGTCTCGGTTAAGCAAGTTATCCTGCTCCAACTAGGGTATGTTCTGCCCCTCTAACTAGCCTCTATTCATAGATTTATCTTAGGCTACGAGTTATTTAAGAAAATTATTGGAGTGGCTTATGTTAGGTTGTGATGACGTGCATTTCTTTCCTAGTAGACATGATCTAAATCAAATACATGTTGGGCTAAAATCTCATTGATTTTCAAAATGTGACAAAATTATTCCTCGTAATCTGAAGATGGTGACTCTTCGTAGCAAAATATTAGCTTGTCTATTAAAGCCATGTTTGTTTTAAATTAAAATTATTGTGGTGAATTATATACTGATTATATGGATAAATTGAATATTTTGACAAATAAATTTAAGGAATAGCTTAAACGAGTGATTTGAGAAATGTAGTATAATATTTTTGTTGAGAAAATGTATAAGTATGGAGCAAACAATCCATTTCAATTATCCGACGAACAACCCGTTCCGAATAAAATGCGTCCCATCAGAATTGACCAGGCTCTTATGAATCCAAAGTGGTCGTCCGTGTCTTTTAAACTTGTTTCACACAGCCAATATGTAATTTATGTTCATATATGTATTGCAGAGAATGTTATGGATTATTCTGATTAACCACCGGTCAAGAACAACAGAGGATGAAGCCGGTCCAGCATCAACTGACAAATTGGCAAGACTCAGCAATACCATCGTTTTGATCGGGGCTTGCAAAATTATCAGTTTGCATGTGAAATAATCATACCAGTCAGAAGATTAACAGTGAAGAATGTCTAAAATCTGAGCAATTATTTATGTGGTTGTGTTTGAGATGGCCAAGATTTTAGGATTAAAGAATTATCTATTTTTTATATACATATTTAATGGCATAAATAACTAAATTGACTAATATAAAGTGATTATCTTATTTTACAAAGGTTAGATGATGAGCTTTTTATATAGAAAACTTTTGCACAAAATACACTTTCTACCTGTTTGGAAAGCATGCCTATACAAATCCAAAATCCAAAAGCGGAAAAAGAATGCAACCGATACCACTCCCCATGAACACCAATCCTTTATTTTCATTTTTGAGCAACAAAAACCTTCAATCCTTATTACAGACACTGTTATATCTGAGGACTTTTACGTGAATCTACTTGTTCGTAAGAAACATGTCTGAAACCCGTGAGTATCCTGTATGTCTGATGCCCCTATTGCAAGGTTCTGTTTAATGGTAAGTTGCTGGCAACTTTCGTGTACATTTTGTGGCTATAAATGTAAAAACTATGTGGTGGTGTGGTCTGATATGCATTTCTAAATACATAATAAATAAACACTATAACCCCAAAGTCTGGTAAAGAATAATTATGGCTAAATATTGACAGGAAGAGCGGTCAAGAAAGCCAATGTATAAGGAGAAGTAGACTTTCCAAAGGGTGCACACCATCTTGGAAGCTTCTCAAGAACCCTAGCAACCTTCGGTGTAACTCTATTCACATCTGTTCTTAGTTTTACTAAGAAAGAATGATCTTCCGACTTGACTTGCTTTGGGAATGCATCCTTAGCATTACTTGACCAGAAAAGTGTTAGCTGAAATTTTGTTGGCGAGTCCTTACCACCTGCAAACTGGATTGTATGCCACCCATCGATCTCCGTCTTATTACCCAGTGGAACCAAGTTCTCCAAATCCACTGAATAAAGTAACATGTAAAGGTCAAATAAAATGAAAAAAAAAAAGTTATCTATAATATATAGAGAGAGAGAGAAATTTGGGAAAGTTTAGTGATTCATTTAAATCCATCGCAAAATCAATTTGTCACTATGTCTTAGTTTCTTGTAATCACAAGCATAATGCAGTGGGCTTTAATCATCTCAGTAAATCAAAATGTAGGGATATTCTTAAGTGTTGCCTCAAAATAAACAGGGGTCACCATGGTGGTAATGGTAACCAAACTAATTTACTCTCTATTGGTGATTATAATGCTCAACACTCTATATTTTAAGCATATACTATGCTTCAAAAAAAATTTCTTTATTCAATAACTCAACTTACCATGAACTGTGAAGTCATCAATTTCTTGTTTATTGATTGCCATCGACCAACGTGTAGATGACTTGGTATCAACTGATATTATTGTTTGTCGAGCATCATCTGTAACAGCGTCACTTTCTAAACTGAGCACTGGCACTTCTGATTTGCTCCATCCGATATTGCTCCCTTCGTAACTCAAACAGCCATACTTCATGGTAAATGTTACAAAATCAACAGTCCTATTCCTCCCACAAGAAAATTCTTCGTCTCTAAGGTTTACCAATTCATTTGTCAACTTTCCAGGTGTATTGGAGAACAGAGTAACATATGATGACGGTTCTGTATTACCACTATTCACCACTGTGGTGTCAACAACATGCACAACCTGAGCAGAAACAAATCGTGAAATAGTTTTCCAACAACTATGATAACTAGTCTCTTGTTGATTGATACAGAGTGAATGGACATTTTTAAAAAAATGCATGCAAAAAGGCTTCTGACAGAAGAGACTCGCAAGCATTTCAGGACAGATAAATTTATATACATTGCAAAAAGTCAATATAGTGATATTCATCCGCAACAGTTATGAACTTCTATCTATCTACATGTAATTCTACAATTTAAGGCTCATTTACTGTTTTCTTCTTGTGCCAGATAATCATCATTGAAAATTGTTGCAAATTAATATTCAAATGGTGGTGGGAATATGAAACAGAATTAACTATATATTTAAAGGGAGAACAGTAGCATGTCCGCCAATAATGAATGCCTGATTGCATGAAGACCATTCCAAATGCTCAACTCTTAAAAAAAAAAACTTAAGTTTGCAAAAGGAGGGATACATGTTAAATTCCAATTCTGTTTAAAAGCAGACTTGCAATAAATACCCATCAAACAAGAGCACAAAAAGTAGTGGTATCACATGAATATATATATATCATCATCATCAGATTACGGATATGATAAAGAATGAATAGTAATATTAGAGATAATATGAAAATATCACTGCAAAATCAAAAGGTTAAGGTTTATTTATTCAAATAACATGATAACAAGGTTTTCAGATAAATCCAATGGTGTAACTGAATTGTAGTGTAATTGATGTTTTCGAGTGCTTACATTTACAGACCGAGCTATGTCCTCTGTGAATGCTGGGACAATGCCACTTGATACCAGTACAAGTGCAAGACCAAAGATTACACACAAGAGAAAACCAAGTGTCTTTTTAGCACCTGAAGAAAACAACAATATTGGGGAATATCAGCCTCTTTGAGATGATTTTGACAAGGGCAGAGTATATGCAGCTAACCAATGTAGACAGGTGTAAGAATTTCATGCAAAAACAACCTTTAAATTTTGAATGAACATGATTACAGACATCGATGTTACTGCAAAAGGTAAGCAACGTGCAATGATATCTAGCATGTCATGGTTTACCTGATATGTGAGCATAAGAAAGAAGATATACAAATGTAAAACTTATGACAACAGCAATGGCAACAGAGACTACTACATTGCCAAGCCAATCTGGTAGACCACCAGGGTTCCTGCAAATTTAAGGTCTACATTAGTTTGGTTAATTCAGATTAACTGATATGGTACCCTATAAAATCCAATTAACAGTACAAGTTACAAAACAGTCAGATCCAAAAACAACAGTGTCTTAAAACAGAGAGAGAACCCTTTTGGACGTTGCAAGCTCTATATATGTACCTATCAATGCGTACAACACTCCCGATAATAATATCAACCATGTGAATAGCCAAACCAGCAGATGACACAACTGGTGCGGCCAATGCCAGAACCAATGTAACAACCTTAAGCTGTTTAGGTGACCGAGCAGGAGACAGTGTTGCTTCCATAAGACCATCTGCAAATAAATAACAGCTGTAAATACTCGAGATAAATATGAATCCAACACCTTTATCAGATAGTCATAGCAACTTACACGCAAAAGCAGGCGAAACAAGCCAGATGAGTGCTATGTAAGATGATCCAACCTTCAAGTATGTTCCCAGTATCAGAACTATTAGCCATTGCACAAAACCAGATTTAAATATCCACCTCTCAGCTTCCAGGCTAACAATGTTTCCCAACACATTATGAGCAAGGCCTGGCTTTGTTCTTGAATATACATGTTTAAGATGCCTTTTCAAAATAATGAATCCAATATGCTGACCGATGAATGCCCCAAGTAGTGCAGGTGAACCAAATAACCCAATTACTAGCCATGGATGCGCAACATATGACACAGGAAAGGAACAAATATATGGCAGGGCAAGTGCAACCACAGCTGATAAGCTAACAGAAGAAATTAACATAAGAACAATGCTCAAACATGATATTCCGAAGGACACAAGGCCAGGCCGTCCACCCATAAGCAATGAAGTTCCCCAGATAAGAAGGGACTGAAATATTATTGAATTGTGAAACATGATTGCAAGCCGCTGCGGATAAACTACCATGTATTTGCCCTGCAAAGTCATGAAATACATGTGACACAGTTAATAAAAAGAAAATTCAGTTATTTTTTTACCAGATGCCAACATTGTTGTTGCATATTTATCCATGAAGTCTTCCAGAGAGAAAATATATGGGATATTGCATGGCGTATTTATCTATCATGGCACCAAATGAAGAGAATTCATTTTTATACCAGAATGTCGAAAAAAACAGCTTTGTTCTGCTCTGCGCCATCTTGCTTTGCTTGTATTGCATCTTTCATAAATTTTGGTGATGCAGCAGCATGAAGTAGGAAAGCAAGCATATTTTCTCCAATATGCTGAAGAGATCCTGGTTTCAGATGCTTCATTTTGTCATTCTGTACCAAAGAAAACAAAAGGTATCCGTGAGTATAAAAATATTTAGGATTTGATGAAAATGGATTAAAGCTTCCATCAAATATTTCACTCTTTAAATACATTTCCCTAACATGGACCAATATTACCATTTGACCTAGATATTAATCAGCATTAACTTCTTAAAGGTGGTCAGTTTCAACTTTTGGCACACGTAATTAGTCTCACTGCATCATAGTAATCAGATATCCAGGATCAAATGACTATCATCTTTTAGAATTAAGCAGCCAGCCCATATTGTATATGAAAGAATCAGCTTGACACACGAGAAGAATCACGAATATCTCCTTTAGATGTATGCCTGTTCTGTTTCTGGTGGAAACGGTCAATATAACAATAGCAATGAGAGCTGCATCATCTTAATTTCAAGGTCCATAACCTTTAGCTCTTCCAACAAACAAAGCAAGAGCAGCTGGCTCACTGACTCATAATGAAATTTATGCCATTAGTTATATCAATTATCCTGCTCATAAAAGTCAAACAAATAAAGCATTATAATTGATGGTGTGTTATAACTTTTTGTTTGGAAGTTTGTCTAGCGATACACAAAACCATGCCAATCTGTTCAGACAAAGGGAAAACCATGAGATAAATCTTTGGCATTAGTTAGTACCAGGGATACAAAAAATGTATTAAAGAGTCATCAAAGCAAACCTTTGTGTGATATACTGATGTCCTGTCTGTATATGCAAAATCTAGGCCAGGAAGACCACCAACTTCCCGATATATTTGAAAATCAGTAGCAGACTTTATTGCTCCAGACTGAAAAACATCCTGCAATTACAAATTTGAGCCATGTCATATTTGCAAGTATAATTAATACAACTCAGGGATTGGCCTGTGCTAAAATTACATGAAGTGGAGCCTTCTATAAATCTAGTGATAGAGAGTCACCTGAATATTTTAAGTGAAGTTTTGCACCAAGTAAGTCACATCAATATCTCGTATTTTTTTAATGGCAGATAGTTAAAGTGTTTTAAAAACGGATGATAAACAAGTATGCTTTGTTTAGCATCTGCTAACCCAACAAAAGCTGCACGGGAAAAGAACTCAAGCATCTGGACCAGATATATTTATAAATATATACTGCAGTGACTAAGGGAGATGAACATCGTTATGTACCAAAGAAAAAGTACCTTTCTGAGACAACTCTAAAATTGAAATGAAATGATATGCTACCTGTGAAGCTATCTGAGCAGATGGATATTTGGCTACAGAGGCAAAGCTTTCCAGAGCCCAATGGTCTGTACCCTGTTATATCAGGGAAAATTAGAAAGTGGAGTTAGCCAGTTCAGAATAAATATTCCGGTTACATGTTGAAAAAAGAGATATGGCAATCCAAAAATATCTAAAACGATTCCAAAAGGTATTCAGTGCCAGATTTTTTAATATCCCAGGGTTTCTCTTTCTTGCTTATGCAAATAAGTGGATATGTAACGTCTATTTACTTGATTTTCAGAAACTTATTTACTAGTATCAGCAATAAAGTAACTAAAAAACAAGGGAATGATAATTTCGTAAAATAAGTGAAGAACAGTTATTTTGCCAGGTGGTCTAACAAAAAGTAGAACCTTACCTGAAATAGAGTAGATTTCCCGCTGATACCCATAGCTTCCAAATCAACTGCAAAACGTACAGCGTTTCTCCAGCGGTGCTGAACAAAAATTATTAAATCACATTATGAGGTCTCTATTGAGTGAGTGGTGAGCTGTGAGCCAGTGGAATCTTCATAACAAAATGCTTAAAAATAACAAATGTTCAAGGGTAAATCTTCAGTGATAAGTGAAACAACACACAAGAGAAATCAAGTAGGTAATGCAAGATTTGAAGTATCAGGTGGACTGCATTTGACATAAGAGAGTGTATCAGTAAGATCCTTCATTAGACCATTCAACAGACATTTTGCCAAAGTACCTCTCCCAGCTTTACTATGTTACATTTACACTGGAGATTTCATCATCACATACCTCTACCCTTTTTTCTACAGTGATAAGTCATGCAGACTCCAACACAATAGACGGTTACAGTCTTACAGAATAATTTTACACTACTATTTTAAGACCCACTTCCCACCAACTGTAACCATAACATAAATTAAAAACAATCCCAAACTTTGCCTTAAATAGCATAGAGTACTTGGCTCCTTCTGGCATGTCTCCTAATACCACACCCTGTACTGAATTCTGAAAACCACTAAACCCGAATTCCCGCCCAACAGAGGATGAACAACTGTTAATAAACTGAATATTTGATGTTATCGCAAAATGTAAGTTCAGGTGCTGGTTCCTTGTTTAAATATCAAGATACCTTTTAGAGTAACACAAAAGTTGCATTAAGATTAGAATCAAGTATGAATATACTGGGATGAAGTCATAAAGATAGTGACCTGAGTTATAAAACTATGGGCACCATCAAGACCTTCTTCTTCACCTGTGTTGAATAGAAACAGGACGCCACTCTTAAACCCATGAGCCCACTGAGCCACTCCCCGTGCAAGCTCTAACATGACTCCCACACATGAACTACAATCTCCAGCACCTTCGCTGAAAAAGCAAAGTATGTTTTCTCAACATTGGCATGGACAAAAATAAATAAATGCAAAAAGTTATTTTACAAAACTGCCAGTGTCAAGCAACTAAACCGTTAGTAGAATTAGATAAAAGAGTGAAGTGCACCAGCGGTTCTTAAACTTGTGTGCATGTGTCATCTAGGTCACTAAACTCTCAAAATGCATTTTTGGGTCCCCGAACTTGTCTGGTGTGTCATATAGGTCTAAACAGGCTCCGACCCGCTCCATCCGCTGACGTGGCATGTCACGGTGGCGCCTATTAGGGGTGAATAGAAAGCTCATGGCTCGTTAGCTCGCTCGACTCGTGACAAACTCGGCTTAGCTTGACTCGGCTCGTTTCATTTTTCTAACGAGCCGAGCTAGCATTTTAGCTCGTTAGAGATAACGAGCTAGCTCGAGCTGGCTCGTGAGCTGCTCACGAGCCTAATGACACAAGATTCACCGGTGTTTATTGATTTTACCCTGGAATACATGTGTTTAGTACTTTATAGGTTCACCATGTGATTTGTTGGTTCAAACTTTAATATTTAAATATAATTTCATATGATTTGCACGTTTGAAATAAAAATTTGCTTGTATAACCTATTAAAAAATTATTTAGGTTAACTTTTTATGCATGGTTCACGAGTCTAACGAGCCAGCTCGAGCTTTATAACGAGCCGAGCCGAGCTGGGTTTCTAGCTCGTTACGATAACGAGCCGAGCCGAGCCAGCTCGTTATCTTAATGAGCTGGACCGAGCCGAGCCGAGCTGGCTCGTTATCCAGCCCTAGCGCCTACGTGTTGGTGGGGCCATGTGGTCCCACACGATGATGTCGTCGCCGGAGATACTGACATGTGAGACCCACATGGCCCCACCAACACGAGGCGTCACCGTGGCGTGCCACGTCAGCGGATTTATATGACATACCAGACAAGTTCGGGGACCCAAAAATGTATTTTGAGAGTTCAGGGACCTAGATGACACATGCACACAAGTTTAGGGACCGCTAGTGCACTTCACTCTAGATAAAAAAATAAGAGTATCTACCTGAAAGCAACCTGAATAAAGTAACAAGGAAAAAGGAACATGGCTTGTCAATTAGGCAATCTCTTTGTTTGGTTCCCGCTTGTTCAGAAGTTACATTTTAGCTTTCAAATGCTATATGATATATCCTATCTTCAGTAAATGATGATTCATCTTGAACTAAGCTCCACCCAATATTCCTAATCAGTAATCATGTTATGCTTGGCAACTTTTGTATCTCTGCGTTGTCTATGTAAAAGAGCAGAGGACTGTCAGATCAAATATCCATCTCATCCCATGTTTTGCTTATTAATTTCTTCCAGTAAATCTTCTGTTGCCCCTTTCCAATTGATCACTAATGTGGTGATCATGCTGGATTGTTGCAGAAGGGTTTAATGTTCCACGGTAATAAAGAATTCAATGCACTAATTTGGCTACAAGTGTTAAAAGGCCATGTGGAAACTCCCTTCTAGCTATTACTAATCTTACTGCTTCAGCAGAGTGATTTCATTGTATCACACAAAGCAGAAGCAAAAAAATGTTCCTTTAAGAGAGAGACAGAGCCTTACGTTGTGGAAACTGTATCAATATGAGAAGAAACAAGAATCAAATTTTCCTCGGCTTCTAGTAAATACTTGGGAACAACTCTCAGCATCACATGCTTAAGATCTGAATACAACATGGTTTTTCCATTGAAAAGGCCACCAGCTATACGATTTGCGCCAATATATGTGTGGAACAGCTCCAGTTGGACATCAACCTCCCAATGAGCTGTCTTCTTTATTTTCTCTGCTACTGCATAGACATACTATAGCATGGGCATGTCAGAATTTATAGTATATTTAAAAAAAGATGTTCTAGAATGCTACATCCTAGCAATGTTATATCAGTGAAATAGTGAATAGCAACATACTGAATTAGAAAGACTAACAACAGATGAAACATTAAAACACAGCAGGAAGAGAAAACAGTTTTGTGGGCCCTCAATATTAACTTAGTGCTTTTGCCAGAAATTCATAGCAACTTGATTGTCATTTGTTATAATTATTTATTGGGACTACCACAGTAGCATTCGCAGTTGTATGGAAGCAACCTGTATTAAAAATATGGAAGTGCCCATTTCGTGGAGCTTCAGAAAAAAGTTGATCTTAGAAGAAGTCCTCAATAGTTCAATACAAGTAGATTGATATTACTAAAACACTTTAAAAGACTTCTTTCACACATAACTGTCACTTTCAGTGTATTTACTGAATCCATAAAGAAAATCCCACAGAGTGTAAAAAAGTAAATCATTTTGCTGAGCTAGATAATTGAAGTATTGCAACATAGTATAATATCGACAAGAGTAAGTTTGCAGATCAAAGGAGCCTATTGCCTATTATAGAACTCTATCCCTCTACCTATCAAACATTATAAAACGATTTTATATTTTTTTTAACTTTTCTGCAAATAATGACACTACAAGTATTAACTCTGTAGCCAACAGGTGGTTCCAGTTCAATAGGAAAAATAAGCGCCTATACATGTTATACACCAATGGTTAACCATGAAGGATACTGAAATACTTGGTAAAAACAATGAAATTGCAGGTCTAATTACTAATAATATGAAAGCAAGTAGCTTAACTTATGAGTATAGAACAACCTGAACAGCAAGATCAAGGGAATCTGAACCAACTGGATGAGGACCCAAGCCTGCAAGGTATTTAACATGCTCCAGTGCAGATGCCTCTGAGAACCCACGCTTACCAGCCTGCTCAGCATTAAGGGGCAAAGGAAGATTTGCATACTGAACACGATAAACAGACCAGGATCCATGAAGGAAGACTATCAACAACCCCAGCAATAAAAAAGGTGTCCTCCTATGCCTGCCATAATCTTCATTTGTACTGACTTCATCAACTTTGGGTTTCTCATGAGTTGAGACAGACGAGCCTTGCCCTCGCGGCATTCTGCATGTATAAATCTGAAGGACAAAACACCTGAAAAAAATTTCTTTGACAATTAGTTATCCTAATGACAGAAAATAAAATAAGATTAGTTTAGCACTCTCATACTACTATCTTTTTAGAAGAACGACCAAACAATTGTGTTTTCTTAAAGTTTTTTCCCTAGGAAAATTAACATGTTTGAATCCCAGTTTTGAAATAAAAGTTCCCCTCAAATACATGGTAGTACAACATGAATCGGTATCCGTTGTTTTATTCAGTATATACAATCGTTGCAACCGCTATTGAATACTAAATGCATAAATCCTCTTTCATATAGGAGAAATACACGCATAGTCAAACCAGATACAATCCTCTGTGCATTATGATAATTCCTGTTAAATTTCTAGCAGGGTTTTAACCTGACCCAAAGGTCAGGAATTTCAGAAGTCGGCTATTCATACAGCAAAATAATAGGAGTACAGGTTATCCGCTGGTTAAAACATAAATGCAAATATAAAGTGTTCAGTTCACATTTACTGCATACCCAGCCTGCAGGTTTAATAAGCCAATTTGGGTTAGGACAGCAGAGAATCATTCATGTGTCAGCCTTAAGGATTTTTGGACTTACAGCACAACAGGAGGACAGAGGCTGTCGGCCACGGGGTGCGGGGGCTCGGGCTGCCGGCGACGTGGCCCGGGGGTCTTCCGGCTTCCTGATCCTGATCCGGCCTGCGGGGGTGGCCACGGGTGCCGACGACGACAGGAGGCCGCCCGAGCCGGCGGCGGGGGATGGCGGTAGGAGGAGGGATGAGGCGACGGGGGGTCGCGGCAGGAGGAAGGAGGGTTTACGCCGGTGGGTGCGTCTGGAGGGATAAATTTGATCCCTCGTCTGGACTCTGGAGGAGGGAGGAGGGTTGACGCCGGATGCGGGACGACTGACGAGATGATGGGGGTGGCGGCGAGGGTGGACCCGAACCCTAGCTATCTTTTGCACGAGGACATGCAACGCGGGGGCGCGCGGGTGCAGCGTCCCACTCGGGCTGGCCGCCGACCGATGCTCCCAGCACCCCTCGCGTTTCTTCTCCGCCTGCCCCGGAGGCCGAATTTGTATGCGCTCAACCAGCCTCGTGGGAGGTGAGATTGGGATAACGAAGTTAACCAAAACACACCTCCTCCTCCGTATCAAAAATAAGTTTATTTTTCTAGATTTTCGTAGGATGTTTAACTTTTTATCTTATTTTAATTTTTTTTATAATTAATATTTTTATTGTTATTAGATGATAAAATATGAATTATATTTTACGTGAGATTAATTTTTTTTAGTTTTTTTTAGATTTTTTTAAATAAGATGATAGTCAAATGATGGACACATGAACCAAAAAATAAAGTTTTTTAGATGGACAGTAGATTTGATACTAATGACATATTTATAGTCCTGGAGTTGGTCGGCGAGGAGCGACGTGAAGGCGGCGAGGGCGTGGCATCATGCGTGGTGCGGCGGCGACGTGGTGCAAGACTGAGGCGATCTCAGATCAACTACCAACAGTTTTTGGACTTTTTTATTTTTGGCAAGTGGATTATCCTAAACTTTTGAAGATAAATCTTATCTTCTTTTTCCTTTGTTATATTGTTTATAAACTTACCAAAACACAGAATTTGGAAAACTTAAATTGCAAAACTCTTGAGACGCTCTAATGTACATAATTTTGTTTTCCATCCCCGCTAGTGATTTTTTTATAAAAAAAAGACCGTCGATTTTGGAGAAAAATACCCCGTCAACACTTCTTGCCTACCAAGTCATCAATAATACTTTTAAATTTCAGTTAATTCGGGCTACTTTGGAATTTTATCACTCTACTATTTTTGACGGATAAGTGGAAGATGCAGTCCTTTGGTCTCGTAGATTTGAAGCTAAGGACAAGATTCGTGGTTTCAATCTAGAAATCAATCTTCTCATTTCCCTAGAAGTGGTAATGTACACAACTTTGTTTCCCTATTTTTAATAGTTATAGTTACTAGAAAAATACATGTTTGTTGTACTGGGTCAAATTAATTTTAATTGTATAAATCAAAATAAATTTTAAAAATAAGTTTCAAAAGTACATTGTGCTCGAGTCAAAAATAATTATTATGGTCAACATAAGATTGATTTGTTAAGCGTACGTTTTATCGGGAAGCTTACCATTGAAAATAGAAAATTATGCTCAACACTGTAAAAAAATATTAAATAAGATGGGTGGTGTTTTCACGTCAAATAAAGATAGATGCATAGTAAACTGTTATCCGAGCATTAATCCCTTTGATTTTTTATTTGATATAAATATTTAATTTTAAACAGTCCCCAGTAACTGTTTCCAAGAATCTTTTAGTTTCTATTTCTACTTTTTTTTCTTTTTTTTCTTTCCCTTTTACTCTTTTCTCTTCTATTTTTTCCTTTCGTTTCTTTTCTCCCTCTCTTCTTCTTTCTTTTTCTTTTCTTATTTTTCTCTGTCCTCTTTTCCCTTCTTGTCCCGTACTCTCGTCGTGTAATTCTAGAACAGTGGACTCAAATATGAATTGGATGTAAATTTCACGTCATGTTCAGACGAAAGATCTACTAACTCTGTCCCTAAATATTTAACGTCATTGACTTCACATGTTTGACTATTCATTTTATTTAATTTTTTGCAAAATATGTAAAGTTATATATATATATGCATAAAAGTATATTTAATGATAAATGAAATGATATAAAAATAATTAATAATTGTGTAAAATTTTTGAATAAGATAAATAATCAAACTTGTATAAAAAAATAAACGGCGTCAAACATTTAAGGATGGGGAGTACTTAGTTTCTTTTTGTAAGAAAGAACTAGAATCCTAGCACTGTTGTGATTCCATTTTTGTTATTAATTGTATTTGTACTTAAATATTTTTAAACAATAAGGTAAATTGTGTCACTTCTCTAATTCCATCTTTGTTGTACTTCACGTACGTGTGCAGGAAGGCAGCATTGTGCTTCCACGAGGACAGGCAGAGATAGACGACGGAGGACGCCTAGCGCTAGCTTGCAGAAACCAAAAACCAAATACAACTCTAATGGGGGTTTTAGGTTGAGCGAGAAACGTATCCAACCAATGGTCACGCCCGAGTAACTTGACCCGGGCGGACAGAGAGACAAAATTTGGACACAAACCCTATTCGTTTTTATAATAAATAGAGATTTGAGTAGGGAGCCTCTCTCTCCTTGCGAATGTTTTTAAAAATATACAGGTAGATCGCGATATCATCAAATGTGTGCACAACAACATCGCCGATGATGCTCCGTAGATCTAAAACCAGTTGGATCTCCAGTGTGTCAGATAAGGTGGGCACTGATCAGGCTCTATCCTGCTCTGCGGTCTGCACCGCCAAGATCAGCAGATTTTACCTCGCTCCACTTTTGTTTCTCATCAACAGATCAGCTCGACGTTTTGCATCTATCGCTGCTGCCTGGACACAAAAATATAAAATGCAGCCCCCAAGCATGTCGTTTATCTCGGCATTTGATTACACACTTGCTTCAGCAATCTCAGTTATCAGTTTGACAGTCAAAAGTGAAAACCAAGCGCAGAGCTGAAAGCACACGCATAGCATTGGCAAGCCGGTAGATATGTTTTCCTAGTTCACAGTGGGCGTGAAATTCTCCGCTTCAGCACTCAAACTCAACTTCCATCAAGACTTATAATATGTCCCTTAACTAACTATAAAATCCCATTTGCATTATTGCACGTCCTCGAACTATTTATAACCCTCCTTTTGCATTATTGCTATGGATAATAAATATCGAATAAATTGAGTGCACACAGCAACACTGTTGACATTTAAATGGAACACGTTCATAATTATGACAACATAATCTTAATTATTAGGACATCGGACAATAATAATAGCTGACAAAGTGGTTGATCTCGCATCTACGTTTCCATTATCTTGACTCCTGCTCGTAGGTACAGATTATGGGTTTATTTGTAGAGCTTAATATTCTAAGAGAAACAACCGTTGAGAAAGACAACTTATCAAAATATGGAAAAATTGGATTTTCTAATTTCTAGCTCTCGGTTTATTTGTTGGATTTTACCAACTTTAGATTTTTAAAAGTTGAGTATTATTTGTACTTCTTAAGATTATGGAAGAAGTTGTGGCCACTAAAAACTCCATAATAGACCCCATATTATCAACTAGTTCATCTTCTTCTTCCTCAATGGCTCTACCCTCTTCCCTCTCCAATCCGTCTCTACCTCTGGCCAAGGAATCTATCGATAAGTGATATGAAGGGGTCGAGGACTCTGATGAGACATGTGATTGTAGCTCCCTTAGGCCTTGTTTGTTTGAAGGGGGATTGGGTGGGATTGGACCACAACCCCCATGGATTTCTCCCCCACGGAATAAATCCCGACCCATAGAAAAATCATTGTTCGGTTAAGCCTAGTCGGGGTTCTAGCCCGGTCCATCCTAGGATTTTTCTATTGTCTTAGCCGGGGAATTAATCTTCTCCATCGGTGGTGTGGAAAAAATCCCGTCATCTTGTGTGATAATGTGTAAATCCCAACATGCTGCTTTTTGTAAATCTCTGCTAAAACAAACGGATGTTTTTATAGAAGGGATTATGAAAAAATTTGGGTTCGAACCCTACATGAATTGAGTGACATGGGAGGAGTTCACCTAATCCTCTCGGGATAAATTTCTCTTGAAGATTAAATCCCAACTAACCGAACAAGGCCTATTATGAAAGCTTGAGATATCATCTCAAAGTCCAGCGGCGATACTTGAACTTGAATCGTCCAGTGAGCACCGTTGAACTTGAGTTCGAGCTTGCATGCGGCTCGCTCATCCGCGCACCAGAACCAATGTCACCGCTACGTTGCAAAATACTCCCTCCGTATTTCTGTTAAATTTCTAGCAGGGTTAACCTGATCCCGAGGTCTAGAATTTCAGAACTTGGCTGCTCCTACAGCAAATAATGTGAGGCATTGTTTAGTTCAAAATTTTTTTAAAAAAACATCACACCGAATCTTTAGATACCTAAATAAAGTATTAAATATAGATGAAACGAAAAATTAACTATACAGTTACGAAGAAATCTTGAAGCCTAAGTAGCCCATGATTAGCATAAGTGCTACAGTAACCAACATGTACTAATGACGGATTAATTAGGCTCAAAAGATTTGTCTCGCGGTTTCGGGACTAGCTGTGAAATTCGTTTTTTCGTTCATGTCCGAAAACCCCTTTCGACATCCGGTCAAACATCCGACGTGGTACTTCTCCCAAATTTTTTTTCTATCTAAACGGGGCCTGAGTATAGGTTATCCTCTGGTTTTCAAGAAAACATAAATGCAAATATAAAGTGTTCAGTTCTCACACTTAGGCCCGTTCAGTTCCCAAAACTTTTAGGAGAGAGGTCATATCGACGCGTACAATCACATATTTGAAGTATTAATTGTAGTCTAATTATAAAATAAATTTTAGATTTCGTCTGTAAATCACGAGACGAATCTTTTGAGTCTAATTAATCTGTCATTAGCACACGTTGATTATTGTAACATTTTTGGCTAATCAGTACTAATTAGGCTCAATAGAGTCTCATAATTTCTTTCATAACAGTGTAATTAGTTTTAATGGTCATGTATATTTAATAATTTATTTAAGTGTCGAAAAATTCGATAGGATGTTTTTAGGAAAAATTTTTAGGAACTAAATAGGGCCTGCTGCCCAGCCATTTTGGGTCGGTGCAGCATAGAATCATTCATTTGTCAGGCTGTTGCATAGTACTGGTACTTTTCACACGGAGTCGTGGGGTCATCTTTAGCTTTTTCACGGGAAAAAAAAGAAAACTTATTTGTAATAAAAATAATTTATAAATAAAAATTTTGTACATATATTCAAAGCGAATTAAAAGTTTAAATGATAGAACATATTTCGGTAAAAAAACACTCAAATCAACTAATTTAAGATTAAAATATAAAATTTAGGTTATAAGCATAAATTAAAGCTAAAAAAATTAGGTGCAGACCCTCAACTTGCAGTTGATTGGACTCGTCATCATGAGAATGATGTAGCCCATGATGCACATGCTTAATAAAAGTTAGGTATAGCCAGCAATTACCATGATCTGGTTTCAGCATCATGTGTATCATGATGCAACTAATACTGGTCTCAGCATGGCAGCACCAAGTACATTCGTACAGCCTAGGCATCCGCTTAGGACAGACTTTAAATAGTAGTACTACTATAACAGAAAGACCATGTTCTTTATCTAGGTAAACTAATACAGTTTGTCTTATTTTTTTGCGCGTACACTACGATGTGGCTTTACGATGTGGCTTTTGAGAAAATTTTATATACGAAATTTGATTTAAAAAAAATCATATCAATCTATTTTTAAAATTTTTTATAGCTAATAATTAATTAATCATATGCTAATCCATTATTTACGTTTTACGTGTCAGGTACTTAACCGACATAAGAATACGGTGGCCGAAGAAATGTAGCACGAACTTAGCATTAAAGCGGTCCCTCCTCTTCCGTCTCCTCTTCATCGGCGCTGTAGTAGAAGACGAGGGTTAAGGTCCCTTAACCCATGCGGCGAAGGTCAACCAGGAGAACGAAGAAAGGGGGAAATGATGACATGTGGGTCATGTTGTTTTATCCTAGGAGCGGGTCCGTTCTCTTTTAAGGTAACTATTACGGTGGCATGTATATATTGTGTGGCTCATAATATTTATCTTTTAATGTAACTAGTATGGTGGCATGTACATATTGTGTGGCTCATAATATTTATCTTTTATATTTATCTGTTATCTCCATTTTATCTCTTTGTTAGTTATATAGAGAAATAGAGAAGAATCATCACGTCGTGGGTTGTTCTTTGTAGGTTTCAGGTAGATCGATCTTTCTCTTTGATTTTTTTTTATTAATCTCAGAATTTCTAACTCTTGAGAGACAACTTGGATGTTCTCTTTTCTATTACTTTATATATATAATAGATAGATGTCACATAAGCATCTCATTTGCGCACGTTGGGTGAAATACATGTTACCATGCCGCATTGGTGCTAATTAGGACGAAATTGTTATCCAAATTGCTAGGAGGTTTTAACCTAGTTTTTACAATTAAGGGAATCTCTACATACCTACATATATGGTTAATTTTATAGTTAATACTCGTACCAGGACGATAGGTAAGGGTTCTAAAATAAACTTTTTTATTTTCCAAATTGTTCCGAAACATAGTTCTCACCAACGTTTGAACCGTCCTATGTTGGCTGGAAAAGAAATACAACTAACGTGCGGCCCATGATCAAAAGCCATGGTTGATACATTATTGATTCAAAACTATTTTAGTATACGAACCTTTCACAGGATGTGGTTCATAAAGGAACTCTATTCATAAATCTCATTAAAAATGAACATATATGAAGAGCCTACCGATTAATTTGTCGACAAATCTCATCTTAAATTAGTCAGATTTTGCACGGTAGGATTGAAGTCCTAAAACAACATATGAATGGCATGTTTATAGGTGATGCTGAGTTGTTTCAGCCCGTTAGATTTTCATGTCCAAAATTATCACATACAAGTTCATAAGTACTTGAATTTTTTTGATAAGACTTAAATACAATTAATACAGTATAATCACATGGTACACACGTTTTCTGTAACCATTTCTTACCACGGTATGCTTTTCTTTTTCATCTTGGAATATGGGATCCAAGATTTCTTTTTTCTTTTATTTTTTAGCTGCGTATTTTGCAATGAAAATTCGTTTGCTCTGCTTGGGCTGTGTTTCATCTGTAAATGAAACCGACGTCTCTTTTCTCCGAGAACAACAGGCGAACCATTTCCGTCCACAAGTTCATGCTGAAAACTCCTTAGAACTTATTTTTGGACTAGTAGCATATTTCGCGTCTTGTAGCCGGGAAGGTGGCCTGCCTCACACCCAGACACTCTGTACATGTCTGAGATGAGATTGAGAAAAAATTTAGAAAAAGTGTCACGTCAAATGTTTAACGGTTGTCGGAAGTGGTTTTCGGACACGAATGAAAAAACAAATTTCACGGCTAACCTAGAAATTACGAGACGAATCTTTTGAGTCTAATTAATCCATCATTAGCACATGTTGGTTACTGTAGCACTTATGGCTAATCGTGGACTAATTAGGCTCAAAAGATTCGTCTTAAGATTTCTTCCGTAATTGTGCAATTAGTTTTTTTATTTATGTTTAATACTTTATTTAAGTGTCAAAGATTTGATGTGATGTTTTTGGAAAAAAAATTTAGGAAGCGGAAGTTAAAAGTTGCTTTAACTCCAGCGAACTGTGGCCGCTTCTGCTAGTAGATCCCATGTGTACATCGCATCATTTCGTGTCAATAATTCGTCCCCGGTGATCCGTAACAGCAGTGATTGGATGATTCCCCTGTGCTGTGTTCGTCGTAGCTCTCAGCTTTTTGCCTACGACCAGTGCTTCATCATCAGAATGCTCACCGGCCGTTCCAATCAGTGGGTAGCACTGAGCGCGCGGTTGCATCAAGCTTCTTTTCTTGCCAACCAACCCGCGCGACCTGGACAGCATGAGTGACCCGTTTGTCCAGAAACGAACAATGGCCAGCACCCACCGCCACGGTGAGACGAGACACCTGTTTGCCTCCAAGATAACAGGATTCAGAGCTGGCTTTGTTCTGAAGTACAGTGTTAGCTGTCGGTTGGGGGAGGGGGGCCTGGGACCAATACAGCGGACCTGTTAGCGAACTGATTTGTGCAAATTTGGATGGTCTTGTAGACGCTCTTGTGCTAATTCTGAGCTAGTGGTGTATTGCGATGGATGTGTAGTAGTAATAGTACGAGTGATCGATCAAGCGTTCTTTTTTTTTTCCCCCTTTCAGGTCGTCAAATCTGAAAAGAACTGTCGGCCGTTAATGATCGAGTGAGAAATTAGTACCCGATGCAGTAGCAGTACCAGCTGCCTGTGCGTCCTCGCAGCAAATGGTACATGTCCCAGGGTATGCTCTAGTGCTAGTACAGTGCTTACTTAGGCCCTGCTTACTTCTAAAAATATTTTCTTCTAAAAATATCAAATCGAATCTTTAGACATCTAAATAGAGCATAAATATAGATGAAACGAAAAACTAATTGTACAGTTACATGAGAAATCGTGAAACGAATCTTTTGAGTCTAATTAGTCCATGATTAGTCATAAGTGCTACAATACCCATATGCTCTAATGGTGAATTAATTAGGCTCAAAAGATTCGTCTTGCAGTTTTTAGGTGAGCCGTAAAATTCGTTTTTTTCATTCATATCCAAAAACCCCTTGCAAAGTCCGATCAAATATTCGATGTGACTAGCAAAAGTTTTTGTTTGGCTATCTAATCGCAGCCTTACTCAGTGTGTATATATGTTTATAAACTAAAATAGTTCTTACCTTTAAATCTGGAGTTGATTTTATGTTTTTACATCATACTCCTCCATCCTAAAATAGTGCCATGTTTAGTAATTCTAGTTTATCCCAAAATAAATTTATTTTAGAGTAATCATTGTATTAGAGTTTGTGAAAACAAGAAATATATATATTGAGAATAGATAAAGTCTTTTAGCTTTTGTATTGGTACGCGTGTAATGAGTAAAAAATAAAGTTGTTTTGGGTAGCGGCAGTGATTTATTTTTTCACATTTGATTTTATATCATTAAAAATATGCGTATAAAATTTTTACAAATTATTTCTTTATAAATATATTGTTTTGTTTTTTCACTAAACGCCCAAACGATCACTACCATGCTATCTGTTATAGAAGATGCTTGATTGCTTGCCTAATGGGGTGACTGGAAAGTAGATAGCGAAGGACTAGACTTATAAGACATTGACACGGAGGCTTGACACTGAAGTCATAAAGCAAATCATGTCATTAGGGTAGAAAGCACTCGCCATTTGCCTTGAACTCTCACAGCCCATCCTTTCATTTATGCTTATACCTATAAACCCAAATTTAATTTCTTTATCTTAAATTTAGAGTTAGTTTTAGTTTTTTATCAAAGTTTATTTTAAATCATTGACTTTTAGATAGTTAAGAATACGTATATAAAAGTTTTATTTATAAATATTTTTTATTTGTAAACATGATGTTTGAACAACCCTGAAGAATCGACGAATCCGTTGGCTGTCTATGGATAGGTGATGCATCTTTCGTCAAAAGGATAGATGTACCTCACCTCATCCCGTGGTTAAATCGATTTGTTTCCTCTCAGGCGCTTCGTCACCAGACGCAAAGATTGATGGATGTTTGCCGTTGGTGTTTTGGAGAAGATCAAGAGCGTACTAAACTGTGATGTCATCACGATGACATTTTCTGCCTTTGGTCGCAACTTGCAGGCAGTTGCAGTCTGGATCCGCAGCTAGTGTTGACATGAAGCCAGCCCTAGGCTGTATCCCGTAGGGAGAAGCGACTGTTTTCTGATGACGTAGTACGGTTTATCAATTTCATGTAGTGTAATGATTTCCGTAAATGGAGCGAAATCAAAGAACTGTAGTACGGTATCGATGACTACAGTGTAAAAACCTACTCTCTCTGCGTCCCACGATAAACCAACTCTTCGGTTTCTGTGTTAAGCGTTTAACCATTCATCTTATTGGAATTTTTTTAAGAAATTGAAAAAAATTAGTTGCACGTTAAGTACTCCATCTGTCCAAAAAAACCAATTCTTCGGTTTCCGTGTCCAATGTTTGACCATCCGTCTTATTTGAAAAATTTTCAGGAAATTAAAAAAAATTTGTCACATGTAAAGTACTATTCATAATTTATCATCTAATAAAAACAAAAATATCAATCGCAAAAACAAGACGAAGAGTCAAAAATTGTAGGTAAAAAGTGAAAAATTGGTTTATTTTAGGACGGAGGGAGTACTATTTATGATTATCATCTAATAAAAAAATATTAATTATATTTTTTAATAAGACGAAGACTCAAACATTATAGACAAAAAGTGAAAAATTAGTTTATTTTGGGACGAATGGAGTATCTGTTTTCATATTATAAACTGTTTTGATTTAGACTTGTTTAGATTGATTAATTTTATAGAAAATAAAGTAACCAAATTGATTACATTAAATTGAATATATGTATTCTGATAGTATATTTATTTTACGTTGAAAATGTTATATTTTCTGTGAATTTGATTCATGTTAAAGAAGTTCAGCTTAAAAAAGTTAAATGCTGTATACAATATAAAAACAGATAGTACAAGCAAAGCACTCTACGTCAAACGGAGCGTGACATCTCGCGGATTCTACTAAACAACCGCAGGATAGCAGTACTAGATAGTATAGATATACTCCATATATTACCACTTCTATGATTGAAAATGGCTATAGCTTGGGAGTTAGGACAGACAATGAACGTTCTATAAACAGCCACAATAGGAGACCGCGGATTATGCAGCCTCATCTCGGTTTGGCAACATCATTGATCGAAAGTTGAATTTTTAAACTTAATTTCATAGTTTTAAGTTTTTATTATTGATTATTTTACAATATTTGCTTTTTACAATAGGAACACATATACGAAAAAATTTATTAATAAATTATTTTTAATTATTAACATGTCATTTTACTCATACGTGTTCTTAGAGATGTTGCATGAGAGCGGTGAACAAATTAATATTTAGGAGAGCTTATTAGTGTTTTATTACGGTGTGGGTTAACTTTTGTTGGTACATGGTCACCTTGCCTCTATTCGGCTAAGTGCTTTGGTACCATATTGTGCTATTTATGTCCATATGAGCATGTTGTAGGTATGCTCCATGAGCATGTTGTATTGTTTATGCTCAAAAAGCATTGTGTGTAAGAGAAATGAGCTTATTCTAGAAGGGACGCAGCAAAATTTGTCAGCTATGTTTCTACCGAATATTTTCTTCGAGATGCTCGGAGACCGGCACTCAAGTACTGGCGACATAACATATTGTGGTCCAAAGGCGCCGCGCTAAAATTACTATAATACCCCTGTACAATTTACGTAGATCAAGGGGTACTCTTGTAACTTTTCGAAGGAGACTTAGGCTATAAAACCACACATTTCTCCCATGTAAAAACAAGATTAACTAAATGATACACAACCGAGGTATTTAAGCATTTCTATATTTGGGTTCAATTTAAAAAAGCGATGGAAGTTGTCTTTCGTCACCTGTTCATCTTCTAGATTATGACTTTGAGTCACAGCAACTTTCTTTCCCAAAATATCTGTTGCAATTAACAGATAAAGACCATTATTAATTATTACTTCTAAAGTAGAAGTATTAATTTCTAGGTTGTTTAGAATAGATTAAGGTTGAGAAGAAAAAATGACGTGTCCTAATAAATGAGAAATATATTTAGGTGAAAGGATGGTTGAGAACAGATAAGAAGACTTTTGTCTGAGAATTAGTTGTTAGGATAAGTGGTACCAAAAATAATAACATATAGACAGAGCGTTGCCCTGTACGTGCTCTTGTAGAATCCGGGTTAATCATTTTGGCCAGGGTGCAGCGACAATTTTGTTTCCGCTGACAAGTGGCTACGGAGAGGAGTGAGCAAACATTTTTACAGTACGTCTTCGAGTCAATCCTGACTCGATACAGGTCACTGAACATCGGTTTCCTACCGTGTCAACGTCAGGAAATCGTTGCAACTTGCCACATTCAGGACTCGGCAACCGACGCCTGGCCAGTTTAATCAGTACACAAGGTCGAAGAAGGCTCTAGAAAAAAAATATATCGTCGTCGCGGTCGCGGCGCGTTGGTCTGCCCGGCCGATAACCAGCCGCAACCTGACGCGATGGATTGATCCCTCGCGCCTCACCTACCGCGACACACCAAAACCAGCGGCCGGGATGGAGTAGCGGAAACGCGGCCGGGTTCACCCAGGCGCCCCACAGGGGCGCGCGCGC
The DNA here is from genome assembly GCF_000231095.2 of Oryza brachyantha. Classification (NCBI taxonomy): domain Eukaryota; kingdom Viridiplantae; phylum Streptophyta; class Magnoliopsida; order Poales; family Poaceae; genus Oryza; species Oryza brachyantha. The sequence goes on from NC_023166.2 coordinate 14,454,015, forward strand.
GGAAAGCCAAACCACCGCGCGAGCTCGAGCACGCGCCGTACGTGGAGGCCGAGGGAGTGGATCGGAGGAGCGCTCCATGCGGCACTGCGGCATCGCCACTCGCGGCTGAGCGGACATGCACGCAAGCCGCAGCACGTATAGCCCGGCGCCGCTCGCCACCTGCGGGTTGCAACCGCCACGTACGTCTCTGGCCACTGGCCTCGCCTCTGTCACGTGACAAACCACCTTGATAATTGGACGCTTGATGTATTCATGCTCGTACGACACTACTACTACCACTATCTAGGAATGCGAGGCAATACACTACTACGAGTAGCACTGACTAGAAGCAATGTACTGCCAATGCTGCACCTGCACTGTGCACTACTGCACGCCCGCAGCGCAACGTTCCGATCGAGATCCACATGCGTTTCTGAGGCACCGTTGTGAACGTGGACGTACGCGGTACCTTTCTCTTTTAAACAAAACGGTGCCAGGTAGAAACCTGCCCGAAATCCACGCTTTACGTGGCGAGAGGCGAGCTAGGCGCGCCACTGCACGGGCGATAACCAAATCGACCGTCACGCACGCGGGTAGCTCGCTCGCTGCATATATCAGTCGGTCGATCGCCGCCGTGCCATGCATGCATTGAAAGGGTAAGACTCCTCTCGATCTCCAGCCGCGCCAGCGCCCAGCGGGCCAGTTCTCCCCTGCTCGCAACCGAGCCGACAGATCCTAGTGCGGCCCGGCGCGGCGGTGCCGTGCGCGCGCGTGCCTAGTACTGCCACCAGACCAGATAGCCCGGAGAGGCAGAGAGACGTGGTCGCGCGCCGCGCGCGCGAGAAGGCTCGCAGGCGCAGGGGCGGCGCCTTCACGTGCACCCGCATGCCCGCCTGCCTCGGATCAGCGCGCGCCAATGTCCGATGCGTACGTACGTCCAACCTGCTAATCGTCGATCGGCGTCGTCGTGCGTCCGAGGACGTCCCATCAATCCACGTCGTGAACACTTGGCCAAAGCTACTCCCTCCGTACCAAAATAAATCAATTTTTCACTTTTTATCTATAATTTTTGACTCTTCGTCTTATTCAATTTTTTTTATGATTGATATTTTTATTTTTATTAGATGATAAATCATAAATAATACTTTACGTGTGACTAATTTTTTTCTAATTTTCTGAAAAATTTTCAAATAAGACGGAGGGTGAAACGTTGGACACGGAAAACAGAGAATTTTTTTTTAAGTAATCGCAGCCGCACCCCTCCTCCATTTTGATTAAAATTCGATCGTGCCCTTGTCGTTTCGTACGGGTTTGAAACTGCACCCGTGACATAAGCAGATGGGGGCCATGGGGGGGGGGGGGGGGGAAGCGATGCATGGGTCAGGCGCTGGGGGACGTCGTTTCGATGTGTTTCCTGTGTGCATGCAGCAACAGCAGCAGCATTTTTCTTTTCTTTTTCGAAGACTGCAGCAGCAGCAGCATGGGTGAGACGAGATAGGGCCCTACATGATCTTATCCAGCTACAACGTTGGGAAAACGACGCCTAGCTTGCCGTATGCCGTATTATCTGTTATCCATGTATAGCCATGTTAACAAATAATGCATCAATTATTGATGCCCTACGGTTTTGCGGAGATGCGGAGACTCTGAGCCTCATGTGTCTCCTAATCTGTTTTAGCATCAACTTTAAATTCTGATCTGGGACCCTACTAAAGTCTGTGCATAGAGTCTATATATATATACCATAATTCTCTAATCACTGATATGATACCTATCAGTGTCTGCTAACTGTTCAGTAGGGTCGGTTTGCCGCTGCATCATTGGCAATGATGTTGCTAGCTAGCGTTGTACAGTACTTAGGTGTCCCGCTCATCCAAAAGAACAATTCACCATTTTAGTTATTGCAGGAGAGGCAGAATATGTTCCTTTACCATTTTCACTCCTGTTGAATAACATCAAGATATAGTAGTAGTACAAATTTACAGGAAATGTGTGGTTTGGGAGTATGAAAGATATTTTCTTTGCCCGTATTTATTAAAAAAAAAACTACTAACTAGTATAAGTGGTGGAGAGTGGCAGTATGCATGCATGCCAACACAAGATTCCTTCTGAATTTCTTCTTCCTTTCTGCAATTTCGCACAAAACGGCATGCACAGTTTTGCATACAACAGTGGTCATACATACACTGCGGCACTGCGCAGTAGTGTGGAAACTCCCATACTCGAAAGACAGAAAAAGAAAAGAAAAAATAGGATCGATCAGCTGATCAACCAACTCCAACCATCTCCAGGTGCCCTCAAAATTGTCACACCTTGAATGAACAAACCACCCACTCTTCCTGTTCTCTCTTGCATAGTTGCATCTAGTAGCTTTCTATTACCCAATTTCTTGTCCATGGCGCAAGGGTAAAAGAAGAACGAAAGAGAATAATAAGGTAATTAGTACTAAGGAGTAGTACTCATTTTTATCCTACTGCACGTCTGCACGCGAGGCCAACCGCCGGGAAGTGATCAGCTAGCTCGCCGGCCGGTCAGTCCTCGAAGCCGGTCTTCTTCCAGACCGCGTCCCGGACACGGCTGAGGTCGCGCCCCTTGAGCGTCCTCCCGATCCCCTCGTGCACCGACAGCGACGCCGCGCGACCGCGCCACGCCAGCTCGTGCGGCGGTATCACCACCCCGCCGACGCCGGCTACCTTGCCGTACTCGTAGTCATCGTCGCCGTCGCCGTGGAGCTCCCACTCGGCAGCGGCCTGGTGATCCCTGTACTCTACCCCAAGAATCTTCTGCCAGTCCGGTATGTTCACCGGCAGCGAGCCGGCCGCGGCGCCGGCGGACCGGTCCAACGTCGCCTTCCGGCCGGCACGAGCGGACGGGATCGGGCGGCCCCTGGCACCCAGCTCGGCGGGGCTGGAGTCCACGGTGAACGAGCCCCAGACGTCCGACTCGTCGAACTCGTCCGCCCCCGGGCTGCCGGGGCACCTGGCCGCCGCGCCCCTGGACGGCGCGAACATCCGGTACGCGTGCTTCGCGGCCGCCGACCTCGCGCTCCCCGCAGCCATCCCGCCGCCCGGCCGGTCGATCGATCGGTACGTAATTTGGTTCGCTTTACCGCGTGACGCCGCTCGCAACCACCAATCTTTTTTACAGGAGCGCGCGAGAATGTCGTGAGGAGAGTAATGGGTTTGGAGTTTGTGTGTGGGTTTGGACGTTTGGTTGTCCACGTTGGATTTTATAGGAGCTTGAATACAGAGCACTTCTCCTTGCCTTCGCGGGGGTGAAGTGGAGCAGCGACGAGAGTTGCACAGAGGTGGATAAGGCTGTTTTTGGACTGACCATTCTGCCCTCCGGTAGTTCGCGCTGCCACGGCTTTGTAGGCTTACAGCTGTGCACCGGTGCACACCGTGGGCGCTTGTGTGGCCATGGGTGACATGGGACACGTCAGTCCTGTGCACTGTGCAGAGTGAAAAAAATGGGAGTATTGGACAGGTGAGCCGCGACCAGATTCACGCTGAAAACGAGTCAAGTTCGATGACAGGATTAATAATTGGGGGAAGGGCATCGCCGGAATTTCGTGGGAGGAAAGGGCCCGGGACGCCGTCGCTGCACACACGATGGCAACATGGCCCCCTCCCCGCTGGGTCGACGGGTCCACGAAGGCGACACGTGGTCTCGCGCTTGGCTGTCGCACCACGTTCGCTGCCGGTGGCCCCGGCCCTGCGTGAATTGCAGCCTACTGGCGAAGGGGGCCAGCTGTGGGCCCGACCGTTGTAGCGTAGAGGAGACCGGTCCGGTTGAAACTTGAAAGCCATTCAAATAGTGCAATTCGACTAGTGGTAGTGTGGCTGTGTGTGTATACGGTGGTCGTGTCCCGGTCAGTCCCGCTCCAGGTCACAGGCTCATAGGTTACAGCTTGATCGGTTGAAGTGGCTGATCAGGGCCACGGGCAAGCTTCATTGGAACAAATCTATGTTTAGTTCTTAAAATATTTTCCCAAAAACATCCCATCGAATATTTAGACACTTAAATAAAGCATTATATATTTTGAAAATTAAAACTAATTGTACAGTTATGAAGTAAATCGTGAGATCAATCTTTTAAGCCTAATTAGTGCATGATCAGCTAAAAGTTCTACAGTAACCAACATGTGCTAATGACAGATTAATTAGGCTCAAAAAATTTGTTTTTTTATTCATGTTCAAAACCTCTTCTGACATACAGTCAAACATTCGACGTGACTCTTTTGCAAAAACTTTTGGCAACTAAATAAGGGCTAATCTTATCCATTTGACCTGCAGTAAAGGTAGTCCTATTACTTCTCTCGATGACTTGCATGCTTAAACACAAACGGTTACATAATTCTTACCATTTTAGACAAGATTATGACTAACTTTTTAAAACTTTGACTCTTAACAAATTTTACAATATATAGTTTGGAATTTCTGGGATAACATGGATAACATGTATAGATGAATAATAAAGTGTACTTTCATAAAAACAAACTTTATTTATTCGGTGTATATATTTTAATATAAGATCATAATCAAAAATATGTTTAGAAGACTGAGTCGATGTTCAAAATGACGAGAATTATCAAAACTGGAGGGAGTATCATCTAGTAACAACACTATGGGTGGAGCTGAAAAATTAATTCACATGTGTCATCTGTACTAGTCTACGAGAATATGTTAAACTTGCTTAATTTCTAGTGCTATATTTATTGCCAAAATAATTTAATCATGAATTTTGTTAGAGTTCATCAGGATCGGCTGAATCCAACCATTGTGCTATATAGTTCCGCCCATTATCCTTATTCACGTAAGTTATCGGTAAAGAAAGATAATTCATGGGTAAAACTTTTATATGTAATTTAGTGAACAAATTAAATATATAAAATAAACTATAATAAAAGACTCCAAAATAAACTTTAAAATTAAATTATAGTTTAAATCTTGTAAATATAAATATAAACGAAATGACGGGAGTTTAACGTGTGTTAGGAAGAGATAACAGATAATAAATACGAATGGATAAATATAAGTTATTGTCCTATCTTGTGCCATGGGTCATTTGACTCGTCTCTTCACCAAGGGCCAGTGGCTCAATGTTCTTTCATACACGTTAGAAAAATACTTTATTACCATTACTTAAGGACCACGTAATAGTTGCTTTTACATAGTTCTTATAGGAAAATATCATAGCTATTTATTTACCTTTTTACTTACATAGAACAAATATCATTTTCAGTCCACAGTGCAAAGCCTAGCGATATTGGTACATCGTAGATGAGAGCTCACTGTGAGCTATAGGATAGTGGACTGTGATGGCCAAACAAACCAAAAGTAAAATAATGATGTAAACGCGTAGCCATAGAGGTGGACGAAAATAAGATCTAACCAAAAGAACAGGAAATGAGAAATTTGGTCATTAATTCTGTCGTAGGGATAAAAGAACGAATTTTGTTTCGTCAATTCAATTATATACCTAATTAGGAAATACCCAAGTGGACATGTACATTGGCAACGCACTAACTCATCATCCCTTACTCCACTCAACAGCCACCACCTACTAACCCCAAACAAATCCGAGAAAGAGAGTAGTGCTTGATATAGATTAAAGTTACCTTAACTGCGCGTTAAAATATTTACGGTAAATGTGTGAACCGGACACGTGTAGTGTCTACCCATACCCGTACCCATTTACTAATCAAGCATATATAGGTTTTGACCCAATAACATACTCATGAGTATAAAATAAAAAAACATACACAACCCTAATAGATTTTTACCATAAGTATATGAGTAATTGGGCATGATTGCCATCCTTGTTTCCTAGCTGTCCACTTATCACTCAACCATGCTAGGCATTGATACATTCGGAAGCATTCCAACCTCCTCCACCTAGACCCTGATTCCTCTTGCCAAGCCTTCCTCCTCGCCAGTGTGAGGAGATCAAGCAGGAGGTGCTAGACTTCACCCAACGCCGGTGCTGGCTTATGACTCTTCCTCTAGACCTCCACCCTAACAATGGTGGGTGGTGAATCCTGACACGGTGACGCACCTCGTCTATATCGTTGCTAGTTACAGATGCCACCTCCTTCCCTCTCGTCGTTGCCCCCTCCTGCCATCCTGCACGGTTCCACATATCAATTTGTTGTGATTTTCCATCTTTCCAAAGTTCTTTTGTAATTCTTTTTCATATCATGGAATTAGCACGTGATTTGGTTGTGGCTGAAACTGAAATGGTCGGTTTTTAAGTTTCCTTCACCGTAATTCAGTCTTGAGATTTTGATGATCAAAATTCCCCTCAAGACCAGAGACCAAGACTGATATGTTTGGCCTAATTGAATGCCCAACCATGACAGCCAAATTTAAAAATATATTTCAGTCTGTAATGCAAGAAGAAAAAACCAAGTTGCTGGATTCGTCAACACAAATACACAATGTCCGTGTTAAATACATAGCACTGCCTATTTTCTATGATAAGTGTATTTTTTTTCATGTTTAGATTTTGTCCACATAAGTGCATTAGAACCATACTATTTTTCCTTCTTAACTACACATTCAAATTTCGTTATATTATATCCCTAGTCACCCTCTCACTTTCAACCAACCATCCTTTAGTAAGGGATACATAAATACTTTATATGCCTCTTCTATTAATTTTTTATAAGTGTTAGAGATATACTTCATATTTAAGGATGGAGAGTGCAGTTGAAAATAATCGACACCTCATATGAGTGCATTTTCATTAAATCGTCGCACCATGCAACTTTTACCGCTATCTTTTTGCTTTTGTTTTTCTTATATACAAAAATTTATATATTCAACCTTAAATTTAAGTTGATCTTTGGAGTTTTTTTACTATGTTTATTTTCCAACATTAATTTCAGATAGTTATTAAATATACGTACATAAAAATTTTATTCATAAATTACTAAGTGTTTTATCAACTCATTTGCAGCGTAAAATGCATCTGGCAATAATGATCGGAGGCCCGCGGCAAATGGCGGTCCTAGCAGTGACCACGGTCGTCGTGGACAGTGCACAGCCGGTACGTGCCCGGTGTGATCCCCTGGAGGCCTGGACGTCGTCGATCGCCCGCTGTACCACACTACTCCGGCGCCTCCCTCATCCTCTCCCCCCGTCGTTATTGTCCATCGCTGTCGCGGCGCAGGCTTTGCTGAGCCCTACTGCCACCCACGGGCGGGGCCAGGCCAGTCGCGCGGGTACGTACGTGGCGTGTGGGCAACGGCCCGGTCCACGCGGGCGCTGGCCTGGACGGACGCACGTAAGGCAGGGCGCATCGATCTGTAACTCCATCCAAAGTGAAAACACGTCGGTGTCGCGCCCCGGCTAATAGCTCCACCAGACCACCACCCATGCACGCAGACCGAGCCAAACTGTCTCCACAAGTCACGACACGTCTCTACCAGCATCCGACTGTGTAGACACGCAATGTCACTCTCGCCAATGATCGATGTTAGGAGTGGACAGACGGGGAAAAAGAAATACTGGCGTGGTGAGTTGCGGTGTCGATCGATGATGCGTAGATTGATCGATCGATTGCTGCAAAGGATTGAAGCGGCTGTGAATTTTGTGCCATGCATGGTCTGGAACTATGAGAGGATTATCCAAGTTGGTCTTTCTTAATTATATATTCTCTTTGTTTCACGTTATAAGATTTTCTAGTCTTATCTAGATTTATTTGTATGCTAATAAATCTAGACACATATATAAAACTGTCAAAACATATACATTGATATATATAAGTAAATCTAGATAAACCCATAAATTCTTATAGTATGTATAGGAGGGATTATGTTTCTTTTCTCTTTAGAAATGTTCATACTTAATTTTGTCTTTAATGTGAAAGGATATGACTTGTGCCGGTGTATGCTCCTGGTTCTGGCGTGTAGGTTATATACTCCCATTATACGACGAACTGTCATGTGTTCATATTACACCTTACCTTCTTTTTTAGAGCAACCACGATATTAGCAAAAGGCAGTCTGCAGTAAATTAAATATTCTGTAGTACAGTACTAGGTGACTAAAAATCATTGTGAAAGTAGTTAATATGAAACAAATGACAAAAGTTACCTATAGCCTATGGATAGCCCACAAGACAAAAATAAAATGTTATTTACACTGTACATCTAACATATCACATATCACAGTAAATACCCATTGTGGATAAGATTTTTTTTTTTTACCTTGAGACCCACCCCTATAGACTGCTTTGTCCATATATATCGTGACTTGTAATTTACCTAATGCCACTTACCGTCCCACTCATATAGACTGGTTTGAGCTGATATATTGCGGTTGCTCTCATAGGCGAAGACGGTATCATTTGGCGTCAAGAGGCGGAGGAGATGGTCAGATATGCAGTTCAGTGATATATAAGAAGCAATTGTATGGCTTTTTCACTAAATGACATATTTATAAAAAAAATTATGATATACATATTCTTAGCGATATAAAAATTAAGACTGAAAAATAAACTATAACAAAAACTTCAAAATCAATTACAGATTTAAGGTTGAAATTTTTAATTTGGCTTATAAGTACCAGTAAAAGCAAAAATATTGAGGTGATATTTGGCCAGTTGGCCTACTGGTTTTGCTTGCAGTGCAGGGTCTCCTTCCAATTCGCCATCATCTCGTTGTTCTAGATAAAAAGCGATGGCTAGATAGGGGTGATTATTTGTTTTTTATGAAAAACAAACAACATATTTATAAATAAAAAATAATTTATAAAAATAAATTTATATACGTATTATTAGTGCCTAAAAGATAAGGTGAAAAATAAATTTTAATTCAAGATTAAAAATTTAAACATTAATTATAAGTATAAACAGAAACGACAATAAGAGAGTTAACGTTAATGCCCCCAGCCCCGGGTCAATACCGTATGCGTACTGGACTGCTCGACAGACGACTGATGACATCGTCCGTGTCTCCTATTCAGAGCAGTGTGTAGTGCGTAGACCAGACTGAATTTTCAATCAAAAGAATGAAAGGTACATATAGCTGCCTTTCAAATACGGGTGTAGCATACGCACCACTGTAGAAAAATGCTGTTCCTGCTTACAGCTTAGGATTTTTGAGCAGAAAAAAAATCAAATAAACCAAACTCCCAACTGTAATACTGTTCGTATGGATTACTATTCTGTTCTTAAGAAGAGCTAATCCTGAGTCGTGCCATCTTTTAATACTCTCTGCACTTTTTTTTATTGGATACGGTTGACTTTAACTATACGTTTAACTATTTATTTTATTAAAAAATAATTATTAACTATTTTTTATCTACTTTATAAAAACTTTAAAATTACTTATTATATACTCCTCCAGTATAGGGAGACAATGGATAAATACCCATCAGGTATTGCTATCCCATACCCATACCCACTAGTAAAATTTCGTACTATTAAAATACCCATACCCATCATGTGTAAGAAAATTTCCCCACGCCTATACCCGCTTAGGTAAACCTTACCCATCGGGTTACCCATATACCCGCAAAAGTTTAAAACAATCTAAATATCACATTTTCCATATAGTATATGCATAGACGCTAGATACTTAGAGCATCACACATTCATATAGTGTGGTGAAAAATGTATGGATGCTTTAAATACCTATGATTTTGGTTAATTAGACTAGGCTAATATGATATTAGACCATGACATGAAACTTGCGGGTATTTATTACTCATGGGTAAATGAGTATGGGGATCATAAGAACGTCTATACCCGCGTATACATCGGGTGAAAATATTTGCCCAATTACTTACCCACGGAAAATATATTTAGCTCATACCTATACCCTAATAGAGTAAAACCCATCGGGTCTCGACCCACGAGTCCCGTTGCCATCTCTACTCCGGTACCCACGACTTAACCGACCCACCAAAATTTTGATCGGCCCAAGTGTTCTGGAGCAGCCTACGTTGGTGCCCCGGCCTCTTCCCTGTTGGGCTAAGTCAATCCAAACTTTTCTTTCTGAAATCCCAGCCGCGAGGTTTTGTAGGCCCATACACACGACGACGACGACGATGGTTGCGGATACCTCGGAAACTCATCGCCAACGCAGTTCGACCGATTCAGAGAATCAGAAGCAGTTCAATCCCGAAGCAATTTCTGCTGTTCCTCATCCCCTTCGTTTCAGTCATCGGAACGAAGAAGCTCGAATCCAATTGGTTGTTACTCCTTGTTAGGATCTAAGTAGCCCAACGCCGTCGTCCGATGAGCGCGACGGAGGAGGGGGCGGACGGCGAGGCGTCCCCGCGCGCGGAGGCGTTCCTGGAGATCCTCGGGCGGGTCCAGCCGGGGGATGCGGAGGCGGAGCTCTCCTCCTGCGGCATCGGCCCGACGGCGGAGGTCGCGGAGCAGGTGCTCAGGTCCCGCGTCTGCTACTCCCGCCCCAAATCCGCCGTCCGCTTCTTCGTCTGGGCGGGACGGTCGGTGAAGCACACCGGCTACTCCTGGAACCTCCTCGTCGACATTCTCGGCAAGGCCGGCATGTACGAGCCCATGTGGGACGCCGTCCGCTCCATGAAGCAGGAGGGCGGGGGGCTCATCACCGTCGCCACCTTCGCCTCCATCTTCTCCTCCTACTGCGCCGTCGGCAACCTCAAGGAGGCCGTCAAGGCCTTCGACGTCATGGAGCGCTACGGCGTGAAGCCGGACGCCGTGGCCCTCAACTCCCTCCTCTCCGCCATGTGCCGCGGGGAGGGCCGCGCGCAGGCCGCGCAGGACCTGTTCGAGCGCGCCAAGGCCTCCATCGCGCCCGACGCGGACACCTTCGGGATACTCCTCGAGGCGTGGGAGAAGGAGGGGAACGCCCAGCGCGCCAAGAGCACCTTCGGCGAGATGGTTGTCCGCGTCGGCTGGGACGCCAGCAACATGCCCGCGTACGACGCCTTCCTCTCCACGCTCGTGCGCGGGGACCAATTGGGTGAGGCGCTCAAGTTCCTCCAGGTGATGCGGACCAAGGGCTGCTTCCCGGGGATCAAGTTCTTCGCCAGGGCAATCGACCTTGCTGTCCGCAAGCGCGACTATGCCAACTCTTTGGCCATTTGGGAAATGATGATCTCGGATGCTGGCCTTATACCAAACCTCCCCATGTACAACGCCATCATCGACCTTTGTTGCAATGCTGGTAACACTGACTACGCCCTCCGCATGCTTGACGAAATGCCCTTCAATGGCGTCTTTGCAGATTCTATCACATACAATGCCATGCTCGAAGGGCTCATCAAGCAGCGCAAGGCTCGTGAGGCTGAGGCTTTCCTTGAAGAGATGAGCAAGAATGAGCAGCTGCCCTCTGCAACCAATTGTGCTGCTGCTATCAACATGTTCTCTAAGGAGTTTAACCCGTCAGCAGCAATTGACGTGTGGCACTGCATTGTGGAGCACCAGATTACTCCGGCTGATGAGTCGGCCCGAGAACTAATAGTTGGGCTGCTTGACTTTGGCAGGTTTTCTGAGGTGGAGAAATATTCTGATGAAATGTTCGGCATGGGAATTGAGTTGCCTCGGTCGACCATTGATAATATGAAGCGAATATTTGATAAGGCTGGCGAGCGACATACATATGACCACATTGTGAGGAGGCTAAAGCGACGTTAGCCACACATCACTAATTTTGTCATAATAGGTATGCCTTGCTTCATATGGGTGTTTTTGTTCGTGTCAGTGAGTGTAAATCACCAACAATCTTGACCTTATGCCATTCACTAACTAGTCCCTATGACTCACTATTGAGCTACCTGAGGATTTACCATAGACTGATAGTTCGGTGCCCTATCTTCTTTCACGACCAATACCTTGTTTCTCTTGGTTGTCTTACTCTCCTTGTTTTGATAATATTGGAGTATATTGTCTTGACAACATATCAAGAGGCCTCCAAAAAATGGCTATTCCACTAACTATGACCATGCCTTCCTTTGATGTATTTTGATAACTTGCCTTGCCCCTTGGTCAGACCTTGGAAATCTGTGATACCATCTTTCTTTACAGGAGAACTCATAGTGATCTGTATGAAAATGTACCTGTTTGACCCTTAGAGGGAGAACTAACTGACTCATCTCCTGGGCAAGGCTATTTTTCTGTGTCTCATCTCCCCTATCCAGCAAGGCTATTGTGGTCTAAACAAGATGCTGACCTCTGTCCACTGTAAGACATTTGTTCAAACTTTCCACCCAACTTTGCTGTGTTGTTGTTGTGCCATCCTGATTTACCTCTATACTGCTGCGTTGCCATTCCTATCCACACCAAAGCTTCCCTGCAGCTCAATCCTTGGTTCCACTCACCATGATTGGACATCAGTAGCTCCTCAACGTTGGCATGGACATTGTTGTGCACATCTTCTTCCTCCAGCTCATGCAGCTAACAAAATTGACATGTTTTATATTTCTATGCACATATTCAGACTAAAACTTGACCTTTTGACTAAACTCATGGTTTAAACCTTTCCTTGTCTAAGACAAGCATTCCCAACTCTAGCTTGTCTCCTTGTTGGCGCCAACTTAGAACGATATTGCCACATCTTTTCATAGTTGCCTCCATCTGGGCATGGTTGTGAGAGTTATGTGCCCTTCCTGGTGCCCTATCGCAGTATCGCCCCAAGTAGGCATCGGTTCTGCCACTTGGTCATGTCTGTCTTACCATGTGTTGGACTGATGTGGCAAAATCCCCAGCATGGAGACGGGCGTGACTTGAGTAATCTTCCTAAAAGACAGTGTTTTACTTTAGTTGGCTGGTCACCTTGGTCATACACAAGGAAGAAAAGGGGTTGGGCAAAATTTCAGAATGAGGAATGTATCCAATCAAATGAAATGCTATAGTACTGATTGGTATGAACTGACTATTCTCCGAAACTAACGCAGTAGTACCTTGGTTTGTGATCTAATTTGTCATGTTCTACAATTATGTGAATTTACCCTTTCAAAATATCTGACAGGCTTAGTACCGACTGGTATGAACCGGCTATTCTGCGAAACACAGTAGTATGTTGGAAAGGATCAAATCAAGTGGTCACTCTCTGAACTTATTGAGAGTACATGCTGATATGTGGATCCAAGTCCAACAATTTAAGGGACATTAAATGGAGAAGGGCAGATTGAACAGTTTATTAGGACGATACCATAGTTTCTGCGCTATTAACTTGTCGTTCACATGGCACTAGAGTGCCTTAGGGGTTTAGATATAGTTATTTCAAGAATTCAGTCATTAAGATGTCACTATGTGCCTTTATTTTTGGATCTGCAAGCCTTTGGAATGCTGATACAGTTTTGGTAAGAGGATGTTGATGTTGTTTTTAGGTCTGAGACGAAGTTCTGAGCTGCATGGGTTAGACCATGGTGAGTTGCTGATTTGACCTCATATTTGGCCTACCCGCTGCCATGATTTGCAGGTGCCAAAACAGGATGGTGATTTTCAGGTGCGTTTCATCATAGTTGGGGCTGAACGGGATATCCATGTACAAAAAAGCGGTCCATTTTATTTAGCTCTGTAGGATATATAATAGAATGATGGATGTGAATCTAGTTTCTAATCAGCATTTTGAGAATGATCAGATCCACTCAACTATGGGGCAAGCAATAGATGACCTTGGGGAAAAAAAGGATTGATTTCCCATAATTTGTTGTTCCTTCTATAATTTTGCTTCTGTTGTTATTATTCAACTTAGCTATTTGAAAGTGATTTTCAAGGGAAGGGCATCCCACAGAGCTACTCCATTTCAATGTCGTACTACTGAAATATTTTTGGTTTATATTGCGTTTAATTTGAAGTCACCCAAGTGCTTCAATGCCAATTCTGAAATCCATTATCATTACCAGCAGACCATCATTTACCCATTTTGTGCTAGGCTTTGGTTGTGCGCTGACTGTTTTAATCCAAGAAGTTGCATTTTTACTGGAAATTGTGTTGGCTTTTCTTGTAGATTTTTTTACGCTAAGATCAAATCGGCATTCTTCAAAGGGGATAGGCTTTGTTGAATCAGTTTTGGCCTATGAATCTATGATTGCTTCGTGATCAACTGGCCAAGGTGATAGTTTCCCACACATTCTTCAGTTGGGATCCGCTTAACATACCTTTTCTTTCATAAAGCGCCATTTTATTACACATATAGCCTAATAGAAAACATATTTACATAGAGCTCCAACATCCAGCTTGTTTATGATTTTTTTTTCTAAAATGCGTACTCCTTTCCCCAGGTTTTAAGTACCCCTTCACATCTGGACCTTCCAGACGCAGATTATACATAATCATATAAGCAATTCATCTTATTATTACACATTTTTCACTCAACCTCTTTCTTTTTTGAAATTTTCTCCATTTTATGCTACGTTGTCAACCTGTTGCGACATGTTTGATAGTTTGTTCATATTCAGCCCTGGTTCTGATTGCTACGAATTTGTTGAATAGTGGGCACAGACCCACCTGATGGATAGAGGCCAGAGTCATCTCTTTGTTTGTATATGCGAAAAATGGATCCCATGTTTTGTTTTGACAAAAAGTGAAATAAAAAAAACTCCATATCCTGCATTGCCAGTTGCCAACGCAGTTGTAGAAATCCATCAAATTATTTGGCGTGAATAGGACTTGAACCGTCCAGCTCGTTTCAACCATAAAGGCGTAAATTATAGGGCTCCGGCGTCACCGTTAGCCTGGTAGGTCCTGTTCTTTTGTGCCATTTCTTAATCCAGTGGCTGCAGTGCATCCACTTGTCGATCCAGGAGTCGTGCTGCATGTGTCAACATGGATCGCCCATTTCAGGAGAAACGATGGCTCAGGAAGCGTCCACTGATGGCATCTTGTGAAGATGGGACTAAGATCGACGGATCTTCGCTTTCTGTTTTGTGCTGTGTCTTCATGGACGAAAAGCGGCTTCAACTGCTTTCATGAGAATGGCTGCATGGTCCAGGAAAGAGAGTTGTAAAAGTCCCATTGCAATTGCTTTCATGTGAAAGTATAGCAAACTGCAGAATGTTCTAGCCTCAAATTGCGGTTCGAGGTACATTTCTCGTTGCTGTTCGAATTCGCATGGATGAATTTTAGGAAGGAAAGGAAAGGAAAGGAAAGGAAAGGTAAAGTTCCCTCATTGAGCAATGGTGATGCAACGCCGTTGCAACGAACCGCTTTTGCACCACAAATTTTATCCGGCCGTATGGTTCAGACAAGCTCGCCTGGCCTCATGGCAAGACGTACATAATTAATTTAGCCAGGCTACAAATTTGTGTACTTTTGCATTTGATAATTCAGAGATTGGAGGGATACAGCCAATGCAGGCACATCATGAGACATTTAGGTTGCAACTAATCAAGCTTCTGATAACAATCTTAATTAGCGAGTGATTCTTGCGATGTACGCATGCAGGACGATACATGATTCGTTGTCCTTGTTATTATTTGCAGCCAAACTGCTGATCAAGCAATGACTAATGGTTTGCGCTGCCAGAAAAATGGCAATAGTACAAAAGAAAATTTCCGCGAGCCTAATATTCGTAGTGTCTAATGATTTGGCAGCAGTGTGAAAAACACAAGCTGCTAATGGGCAGTAATTGGATTCCCAGAATTCGGGGATGTGCAAGCGAAACCTGTATATAATTGTTGTACTATATTTTATCTTTTCAATCTTAAATCTGAAGTTGATTTTGAAGTTTTTTTATTATAGTTTATTTTTTAACCTTGTATTTTAGACCGCCAACAAAACATACATAAAAAAATTATTTCTAAATTATTTTTTATTTGTGAATATAACTTTTGCTTTTTAATAATCACCCCTACTTAATGGGTACGGAGAGCTCTGTTTTGGTGAAGAACGGCAAACTCTGGAAGTGTGACGTCTTTCAGGGAGCTAATCAAAATGTTTTAACACATAAGTGATCCACACATTATCACTGAATTAAACTTGGCCTCTGATTATTAAAAGTAAGCCCTCGTATAAACCACAGCCACCAGTTTGTCTCCGGAGTGACCTAATGATGAGGGCTTTAGTCGGTTGAGGGCGGCAAAATTATAACCCAGAAATCTCCCTCGCCATAAACCCCAGGCTTATCTCTGACTAACAAAATCGCTAAACAAACCAATCACTTGTTGTCCTTGTCCAGTCACGAGCCAGTAGCTAACTAGCTACTAGCTGGAGTGTTCACTAGACGCTGCTCATAAATACCTGAGCTCGCGGAGCTCGTCAGCTCACACCACAGCGAGCAGCGAGCAAAGCACACAGCCGCGTTAGCTTGGTTTTGCCTCGTGCGCGGTCGGAGATGGCGAAGGACATTGAAGCGGCGGCGGCGGCAGAGGGCGGGGAGTACACGGCGAAGGACTACGCCGACCCGCCCCCGGCGCCGCTCATCGACGCGGAGGAGCTGACCAAGTGGTCCCTGTACCGCGCGGCGATCGCCGAGTTCGTGGCCACGCTCCTCTTCCTCTACGTCACGGTGGCCACCGTCATCGGGTACAAGCACCAGTCGGACGCCACCGTCAACACCGCCGACGCCGCCTGCAGCGGCGTCGGCATCCTCGGCATCGCGTGGGCGTTCGGCGGCATGATCTTCATCCTCGTCTACTGCACCGCCGGCGTGTCGGGCGGCCACATCAACCCGGCCGTGACGTTCGGGCTGTTCCTGGCGCGCAAGGTGTCGCTGGTGCGCGCGGTGCTGTACATCGTCGCGCAGAGCCTGGGCGCCATCTGCGGCGTGGGGCTCGTCAAGGGGTTCCAGAGCGCCTACTACGTGCGCTACGGCGGCGGCGCCAACGAGCTCAGCGACGGGTACTCCAAGGGCACCGGCCTCGCCGCCGAGATCATCGGCACCTTCGTGCTCGTCTACACCGTCTTCTCCGCCACCGATCCCAAGCGCAACGCCCGCGACTCCCACGTCCCCGTAAGTGGATGCATGCCTCCTCAACACTAAACTCGTCTCAGTCAATTTACTGTGGATATCGATTGTGATGTGGCAGTTAGCAAGTGATTAGAAATTTAGCATCAAACTGATTGCGTACGTCTGCTTCCCCATGGTTCAAAATTTCTAATCAGCTGATCTGAAATTAATTTCAGAACATATACGAAGACCAGTTTCTAGTATGTATCCATATAACATGATGCAAATTGGCTTTGTTCAGGTGCTTGCTCCTCTTCCAATTGGGTTCGCGGTGTTCATGGTTCACTTGGCCACCATCCCGATCACCGGCACCGGCATCAACCCGGCAAGGAGTTTGGGAGCTGCTGTTATCTACAACCAGCACAAGGCATGGCATGACCACGTACGTGCCACATCACAGTACTTGCCTCCTGTTTCCCCATTTTTTTTTTCAGGCTACTTTCCTGACAATCATTAGAAATCACAAGCTTAAATTAAGCAGAAAATTGTGCCGCTTCTTAGCCTTAAGTCCACACATGTATATCAGATAGACAGGGTAGATATACTATTATACCGAAAGTCTCGGGATAAGGCTTTAATTAAACTCAGAAAGCAGATGTCATCACCAACTGGCAAATTGAGTCATGAAAGCTCTTAAAATTTAGCGCAAACCCCATCTGCAGAGCAACTTCAGAATTCAGAAAGCAACCCACATCCTAGTAATCTCTTCCCACCCACCCTCGAAAGCCAGACGCACCTTCACAAGCTGAATCAACAATTAATACAATGCAACTTCTGGCCAGAATTAACAACAATCAGGAGCAATTTAGCTCACTCTTTATACCAAACTGAGATGATATATACTTGAAGCGCTGAAACTTACATAGCTTGGCGTGGTCATGCTATTGCAGTGGATCTTCTGGGTGGGGCCACTGATCGGCGCCGCCATCGCCGCCGCCTACCACCAGTACGTCCTGAGGGCAAGCGCCGCGAAGCTCGGTTCTTCCTCCTCCTTCCGCGGCTAGACCGCCGGCCGCCTCCCGCGGCCGCGGGATGACCGGAGGGGCACTGAAGTGTAGATATATCACCGGCTAGCTGTTCGATTGCCGCCTGGCAAAGCTAGCTTATGCTCGGTTGGTTTATGGCTTTCTGTGTCGATCAGCCAGCTAGCTGCTTCATCTCTTTCAGGTCCTGTCCGTGGATTGTGCTGGTAACCAGCATTGGTCTGAGCACTGTATTTTTCTGAGATAGGCCGCGTTAATCATTTGCTCAATGTTTCTTCCAGGTGTGCTTTGATGTCAACTTTGTATATGTCAATATGTGTGTGTGCGTGTCAGCGTGTACGTATGCAAGCTCTGCATGTGTGCATATGGTAACAAAAATTGTATGCAACTTCTATTAAAAAAAAGTACCTGCATGTGTTTCTTCCTGTACCTCGAGTTTTCGCGATCTGCCATTTCTTGGAATCCGTTCGATGCGCTAAAATGTTGTGGCAAACGAAAGAAACACGATACTGTGCCTGCAGAAGAAGCTGCTCTTTACCCACATTGACAAATCAACTACCCCGGTCAGCCGGGCACTGGTTAACAATCGTTGGGTTAGAGATATTAAGGGCGCCCTCTCAGCTCAGGCCCTGTGTGAATTCTTGCAAGTTTGGGATCTTATCGCGACTTTTAACACGACGCAAGGGCAAGATGACAAAAGAATATGGAAGATATCAGAAGATGGAAATTTTTCTGTGAGTAGCACCTACAATTGGTTCTTCAAAACTAATGTGTTAGCGAAATCTGCACGCTTGATATGGCGGACGAGGGCGCCGACTAAAGTGCGCTTCTTTATGTGGCTTCTTCTAAAAGGGAAGTGTCTAACAGCGGATAACTTGGAGAAGAGAGGATGGCCAAACCAGGGCGCTTGCCCACTCTGTCAGGAACTGAATGAAGATTGCAAACACTTGGCGGTTTGCTGCACCTACAGCAATACAGCGTGGAGAATGGTGAGAGGTTGGATGCAGCTGGGTTTCCAACGGCCTGGCGATTCTGAAAACTCCTTTGTGGATTGGTGGCACAGGACCAGGAAGTACTGTTGGAAGAGTTATAGGAGGAACTTTGATTCGCTAGTGGTCCTGGTTTGCTGGCTACTCTGGAAAGGAAAGCAACGCAAGGATTTTTAATCACTCAAGCAAATCGGTGACGCCGTGGTTCCAAGACTTCAGAGAAGAGCTATCGATCTGGAAGCAGGCAGAGTTCTTCAGAGAACCGGCAGGAATAGACTAATTTGGCAAATTTAGCTGTTTTCTCCCTTTCTCTTCCTTTCCAGACCTTTGGCCCTTTGCTTGACTGTACTTACAGTTTTTGGCTAAAAGCTTGCTTTTGTTTTCCCTGTAAATTCTCCCTCTTAATGAAATTTGGGAGCCTATTCCTGGGCCTTCCCGACAAAAAAAAAAAAAAGAACACGATACAGATCAGGATCAGGCATCAGCAGCGCTGAGCTCAGCCAAACATACCCATGTTATTCATTATTCACCTCCATACTTATACCCACGCTATTTTAGTAGAGCATGGATAAAAAATAATTACTCATTGAAATTTTGGGTATGGAAAGGATATTACCTATTTTACTTATTTTATTCATACCCATTTAGTATATATAAACTTGGACCTAAAATTTTTAAACTCATATTTATACTATAAAAAACTATCAATTTTAATTGAAATTTGGTAGTTTGATTTACTATTTATAAGAGCAACATATGTCTCTTTCCTTATACATTCGTTACCCATATCCATTTAATTTAGGTATGTGTAATTTTCTTAAAAGTGGATACAGGTATAATTGGGTATGATTATGTGTTATTTAATACCCTTCCCAGTGGTGGGTCTAGACTACCTAATGCTTCTGTTCATGTGGCTCGCTCTGACTTGCCGCGCGCACCTATACCCAATAGCCCGAGAGAAGGAAGAAAAGAAGGAAAGAGAAAAAAAATCACATTGGCCTACCTATATGTCACGTATGAGCCAATCCTACAGTGGACCTTACACAAATTCGTCGTTAAGTTAAGTGACCTCAGTTAAACTTATTGATACGAAGCGAGACATGACCCACACGGCCACACCTGAACCCACATCGGCCTACGGCCCACTCAGGCCCGTGTCAGCCGCCGCCGTCCAGCCTCCTTCCATGGCCCCACCACGAGACGATCCCCAAAACTCGCCTCTCGCGGCTTCTCTCCTCTCCGGCTCTCCGCCGCGCCGCGATCCCCGGAATCTCCCGGCGAAGATGCACCTGTGGCCTTCGCTCCGGATCCGCGACTCCTTCAAGCACGCCTACCTGGATAAGCTGGAGTTCAACCTCGCCCGCATGAAGCACGCGCGGCGGCAGGGGCAGGGGCAGCAGGGCGAGGACCAGGACCAGGAGGAGCCGCCCGGCGACGGGAAGGCGCCGCTGCTCGAGTCCCTCCCGGCGAAGAGGAGCTCGTTCGTGGCCGGCGCGCTCGAACTCGCCATGGACGCCGCCATGCTCCTCACCTGCTGCTGCTGTTGCTTCTGCTGTGGCGGTATGTGATACATACTGAATTCTGATGCAATCTCCATTTCTATTTTTTGGATCGAAGAAATTGAATCATGTTTGCTATCAATTCCATTTATTTTTTTTGCACGGATTTCGTTTATCATTCATCGTTTGATGATAAAATACGCATTAATTGAGTGGACGAAATATTTAATACTTCATCCGTATTTTAGTAGAGGATCGTCGTCGATTTTTGTAATTGATAATTCGTTTTAATTAAAATTGTGATTACATATCTGAAATTTTAAGCTATTCTGAAAATAATTAGGTAATAAATCCAATCATAACAAAATACTATATGATAATTATGTAGATTTCTTTGATAACATGAATGTTCATACGTATACTAAAATGTCAACAACATTATCTATTAAAACTAAATTTCAGTTTTCCTAAACACCCTTAAAAAATCAGTTGTACTTCTACTTGAATCAGATGAAAGAGATTCCTTTGATAGATGAAGATAGCTCGTAGTCTTGTAGAGCCATAGGTTCAATTGATTGAGATGGTATTGGGATTTTTTTTTTTTTGAGAAATCACCGGGGGTGAGAGCTTCCCCACCTGCATAAGATTAAACGAGAGAAAGTACAGAACAGAAACAAGTCCAACTAACGAAAAAAAACCAAGAAACTAAACTGTAAGAGAGAGAGAGAAACCCTCAACATCAGAAGCAAGAAAGCCCCGGCACAGTGGCGGCCAAAACAGCAAAGAGCACAGAAAGGCTTAAACAGCTTGGAGAAAGAAGTGCTTCCAAAAGGCTAGTAGCGAGGAGTCCTGAGGTGGTAGCCGTTCGCTCTAGAGCTTAGCCTCCGAAATTCCATAAGCTGCTGTCCGGCTGAGGTTGGGTGGGAGGCTCTTGAAAATAACCTCATTTCTACGTATTGGGATTAATGTGCTGGTTGTGTAGTTTATGGATTGGTTTCCTGATCGATTAGAGTTGAATCGGTCTCCTTAACATTGGGGCCTTGGAGTTAGTTTCTTATGCTTAAACTAACCACTTAACTTAAACAGATACATAAGAAATCATCTCTTACAAGAGCACTCAACCTTTTTTGGTAAGTTCGCAAGACCAGACTAGATTGGTTGGCGGTACATTGATGGTAGTAGGAGCAAAGTACAAAGGCCCGCACCCTTAGCAAAAGAAAACGAAAACACAAGAAAAGAGCTGTACACTGGCAAGAAGAAACTTGCCGTTCAGATTGATTAGTCAGGCAACCATTGTGCTATGTCCCTTGCTCCCGCCAGTTGCCAACATCTATGTTCATCAATAATGTTTCTGAGGATTCGTTGTGGCGATGTTTCTTCTCCCCGGAACACCCTCCTATTCCTTCGTTTCCAAATTTCCCTAGCAATCATTATGAAGACCAATTCCCTGCCTTTGCTTATGGCACGGCTTGAGCCTTTTCACGTTTTAGAGTCAACAATCTTGAGCGTCTGATCAGTGAAGCTTGGTTGATTTTGCCACTGCCTATGAAGAACACACTGCCAGATCTTCTTTGAGTAGGGGCATTACAGCATGAGATGCTGAACCGTTTCTAGGTTCCTTACACATAGTTGGCAGAATAGTTATTTGGCCAGCCTTTTTGCTGCAGTCTGTCAGCCGTCTAGACATGATTTTTAGCAGGAGCCAAATGAAGAACTTACATTTTGATGGAGTCCATGGCCTCCAAATCAGTTTTGCTGAGACTGCCTTCATCATTCCCTTGAATTGAATCTGGTAGGCCGACTTTGCAATCATGAAAATTCACCGGAAACACAGAGTCAACAAGGGAATAGTAGCTATAGGAGGCTGTAACTCGCATCACTGTCATTGTTAGCAATCTCAAATGATTGTGATTATGCAACATGATGTGTTCACAAATGCTTATAATAATTGTGGTGCAATCTGGTAGTGATGTAGTGGTACATTGAGGACATAGTCAGAGCATGGTTGTAGTTCAGCATTACTTGATGAATTTATGATGGAAGCGAAATTGTGAAAGTAAAGGTTTGCTGTTGGACGCACCTGGTTATCTGCTCTTCCTTTGTGTCCTGAATTAGCAGTTTGATGGTCCTTCCTTTATGTGTTCTTGTGGGCTATCCCGATTCCATTTTATTTCTTTGCAAGATCAATATTTGAATGAACTCTGCCAAGTCAGTACATTTGAAAATTACTTGATTTCTTCGAATTATGAAATGTGGCCAAGTGTTTTTGACTCAGGCTGTTTGAATTGTTATTGCTGGTTATATATGTTTTTGTGGAAACTGGTTATAGTCAAACAACACCTGAAGATATCATGCATGTTTATTTGACATATCAATACTAGGTTAAAAACTCATTTAGGACCACAATCTAAGGCATGCTTTTGTGCCTGTAAAAATTGCTCCTGGACGGATTTTTCTTTTCAGAACTCGATTCCTGGACTGAACAAGTGAATTTTCACAAGGAAAATGGATACTGTTGGTGCCTAGCAAAATCACAGGCTGCTATGGACCTATGGTGCACATGCCGCATTGCAGCCTCATCTTTTGTCTGTTTACTGTTTAGAAGCATAAGCAAAATAGCTTACTGGTGGTTATAAAATAATTTATGGGTAGAACTTTTATATATGTGTTCTTTGCGATCTAAAAGCAAAGACTGGAAATAAACTACGATGAAAAACCTTAAAATCAACTACAAATTTAAGTTTTAACAATTTTGACTTATAAGCATAAGCAAAAATATAGTGGCTACTGCTGATTTTGGTAGTCACATGCACCTTTCCTGTCTTCAAAATTACAGTTTGTCGTTCTGATGAATAAGTTGGAGACCTTTGTCATATATATTTGGTAACTCAGGTTTTTCTGATGAACATTTTGTTCCATGACTATCATGTTCGTTTGCAGAACTGAAAGGAAACGGCTAAAATGCTCTCTGGTTTCTTGCCTAAATTTGATCTAGCTATTTTTTTTCGAACTCATATATAACCAAACCATCTATTTTGTACCAGCTTGTGGTGACGAGGAAGATCATCCTCGCTGAGTATAACCTTCAGAAGAGCTTCTTGAAGGAAACCAGAAAATACAATGGACAATAACTTATCTGTATATATCATATATTGATTTTTGGTTGTTAGCTGATGTGGCTCAAAGACGCCACTAGCATAGGTACATACAAGTACCTTTATGTAGAAAATTATTGTAGTTAGACTTCAGAATGAACTGTCTGCTCTAGATAGTTGTATTTACATTCAGGGTACTTTGTTTCTCCCGGCGCATCTATACTTACATCTGTATGGTCCAGATGTGTTAATCTTTTTATGTCATCCGTGTTATACATTCTTTTCTTTATCAGATTTTACCCGTACCTGTGGTTAGTATAAATTTTTTAGTCAAAAAGTTGAAACCAAAAAATACCTACTGTTTCCGAATGCTTTCAATAAAACCCTAAAACCCTCCCATAGGTAATCTTTATATACTACCGAACTGTTCCTGTTTTATTCATGTCCGTGTTTCTCGTAAAGGTTAGTAAATCATCAATACTGCAATAGTGTCTTTGCACATAAGACTCTAATTATAAATTTATCCTAATTTTTGGTCAACATTATTTTCTTTTTTTCATTTTCCTTTTGGATTCTAAAGTATATACGTGAAACATAATCTACTAATTTTGTATTTGATCTATATCTTGTTACTGGTATTTATAATACTTCAGGAGTTTAAACAAAATAAGATTTAGTTTAAGTTTTTACCGTCTTCTTTGAATAAAAATATACGTACAATACATCAAACTAGAGGTGAAGTGCTACATGAACCTTTTACGAGTATAACGGTACTAGTTGATATATATGTGCCATCATGATCGACATCGGTGCTATTACCGCTGACGTGGTTACTAGCACGTAGATCATTATCACTATATCCACATATTATTTATGTTCCTTTGACTTTAAGTCAGAGGGTCTCGATCCACTCGATGCCATATAGGTATTAGATTTAGGTACCAACTAAGGCAATGATCCTAAAAGTTTGTTATCATATCGTGATATTTTATGTATCTACTGACTCAGTGAAATCCAATTTGCTCGATATATTTGATGTTGATCCATATCAAGGAGGGCCATACATTTTCGTGGTCAGAAATGAGCCAAGGCACAATTTTTTGGGCCAAATAAGGTCTAAGTAGAGCATAAAATATTTTTTTTCATAGGTGTTATTATATGCACGCAGACCTAAATAGTTATTAAAAAATCATTAGTTTTATGAGCTATAAGCCTCCAATTTACCCATAAAGGAAACTTATGTGCATTCCACACATGTACGTTCGCTATTTGGTGTTTATTATTTTCTTGTTTCTGTAGTTGTAGATCGAATTTAGGCTTGCATGTGTGTATGCAATTCAATCATCCTAATTATTGATATCATTTTTTTTCCAGAATTTTCTACACCATTTAGATCATATGCACACATATGTATGCTACTACACAATGTGCCAAAAAAAACCAGCCCGACTATACCACGAGATTCCCTATAAACGGGAGTCAAGGGGTGGGCGTTCGGTTCTAACCGAAATTTCAGTCCGGTTTACTCGCTCTTTATAAATTTTGGTTTTTTAAAACTGAAGACCGAACAAACGCTACCAAATCTGCAGGCCGATACTTTGGGCAACCAAAACTTCGGTTTCGGTCTTCGGTCTAACCGTAGAGACCAAACTATCTCCATGCGTGTATGCAGATAATGCAGCTAGCCAGCAAGGCAACTGCCCAATATACTTTCTTAGGCAAAGCATCCATTTAGCTACATTTTCAACAGAACTTTTGTTACATTTTAAACACCATTTCAGCACATATTGAACAGCAAACTAGAATGCAACATTTCAGCAAGGATTTGGAAAAATTTCAATAGCATTTCAGTACAGATTTTGCCACATAAACACACAAGCACTATGAGAATAAGGAATTGAATATTGAACAGAAGTTATTGCCGAACGCCCGATGGGAATGAGGAATTGAAGATTGAGCAAACGTCGACTGTGTGGATAGTGGGCTAGGCTGGCTTGAGAATTAAGTTGGGTCGTACAAACACTGTTCTTTAAAGCACTTTAGTTATATCGGGTGACCGAGGAAGATGACTAAAACACCGATGAAAAGTTTGGTCTTTTTAGAACTATGACCAAGTACAGAACGATGACTGATATTTCGGGTAGTTTGGTTTCGGTCTCAGTTGTTTTGGGTTCGGTCTTCGGTTAACGGTTTTTCTGCCCACCCTCGTCGGGAGAAGTTATGTTCATGTTGTCGCATTCCTGCCTCCGCACGCGCCCCGTTTCTATCACCTTGCGCTGGAGAAGCCGCCTCTGTTTCGTGTGCCTCCACGCGCTCAACCTCACCAGCGCAGCTGTCTAAGATACCGGGCGCCAAAGAAAAAGTACAACTCAATTTCCTGTGACTCCCCGGCGCACACTCAACCTCGCCAGCGCAGCTATTGTTGAAACGTGAATGATACTAGTTGGTGCCAAATGAACAATCGATCGAGTACGAGGGTTTCGAAGGATGATGCATGCACAAGTAGAAGGAACGATCCGAGAGCGAGAGGCGAAGAATCATCCGGCCTCGGCGAGCAAGGAGGTGGCGTGGCAGCCGACGTCGCGGCGTGCCCGTGCTTCTCCGTGCGTGCGCGTGGCGGGCTATTTTGGTCGATTCAGTGGCGAATGCGGGCGGCCACGTGGTTGAAGTTTGGGAGTCCCTCGGAGGGACACACGAGCGACTTGCTCCGAGCCTCCGGTCCACCCGCTCCAGAACGCACGTCGCGTCGTCGAACAAACGCAAACCCCTCCGGATGCCATGACCAGGTCTCGCAGTTCGATCGCCTTCCTCTCCACGAAGTACGAGCCAACTCACCTTGCCGCGCGCGCTCGCTAGAGAGAATCGCCATCGAGCGAGTGAGGTGGTGGTTTCGCCGCGGAAGATCACGGCGGCAGCGAGCGAGCTGAGCGGCGGTCAAGCATGGAGGACTTCTTCAGCGGGCTGGACTCCCGGCTGCGGTGCTCGGTGAAGGTGGCGGACTCCATCATGATGGGGCTCGTGAACGCCGCGATGGAGGACGCGTACAAGAAGAGCCTCTGGAAGGACGGCGACCTGGAGCGGCTCTTCCAGAAGCTCCGCTTCGCCGAGCTCGCCATCGTGCAGCTCGAGTGGTGCCTCCGCTTCGTGCGCGGCGAGATGGAGGCCGGCGGCGGCCACGACGACTGCCACGAGCAGCTGCTCGACGACCTCCTCGAGACGCGCGACAGGATCCAGGCCCGCCTCGACGAGGCCGAGGCCGAGGCCGAGCTCGCCGTCGCAGACAAGGACCGCGACTACATGCGCCGGAAGCACGAGGAGGCTGCCTCGCCGTCGCGCCGCGAGGCAGTGCCCGACGTCGTCTCCGGGCGTGCCAGCCCGTGCCGCCGGGAAGCCGAGGAAGGCCGCGTGTTCGGGGAGCTGAAGGGTTCGGTAGATCGGCAGATGGCGAGGATGAGGTTCAGGCTCGAGGACGCGCGCTCCACGCTCACGGCGCTCATGCAGAAGGTCAGCGGCGAGGCGTCGCCAATGGCGAGGCTGCAGGAGGCCGGGCACGAGGGCGACGGGGTGAAGGGCCTGTCAGGATTCTACAGCATGGCGCAGCTGCTCATGGAGTTCCAGGAGATGGTCCTTGACGCTGGCGCCGTGAGGGATAGCGTCACATCCTCGTTCGAATTCATGGAGTGGTCCGTGTCCTCGTTGAAGGAGGCCATGGACGAGCGGCAGTGGCTGGCTCACGTCGAGAAGGAGATGTACGTAGCGACCATCAATGGTTTTCTCATGGAGATCAATGCCGGATTTCCTGTTCTGAATGATTGTTCTTCTCTGGGAGAAAAGCAGCCAACTACTGAGAATATTTGGGAGGAAGCTGAATCTCTGAAGGAAAAAAACAAACATATTCAGAAGAGCCTAAAGGAAGATCAATGCGGGATATCCAGTTCTGAATGTCTGATGTCACCAAGGCCTGCGACTTCAGATAGCAAGCAGTGTTGTTATTCAGGAGAGCCTAACGTATGTCATGAGGAGGTTGAGAGGCTTATAGAAGAAAATATTGGTTTGGAGATCAGATGTGAACTGCAACATGTGTTACATACAGGCATGTTCAGAGACTTGGTGAGGAAATTGGCTGTTCTGGATGCGCAGAAGCTAACAGAAGAGAATGATGAAATGAACATTGGAGTTGAGCTACTATGTGATATATGTTCTACAGTATTTAAAGACTTGGTGAGTAAACTGGGTGCTGAATCTTCTGAGCATCTTATCAGGTCCTTCATCCAAGATGAAGTTGAAGCAGTTGTTATTGTCCAGACTTTAAATAAATTGGAAGGTGTGATTGAAATGGTTCACAGTGAGAAGCATAGCAAGGAAGATAACTATTGCAATTCTCCTGGGGAAATAAAAAAATATTTAGAACAAGATACTGATTTGAATGTGCTCAGATGCCCAGCTGAAAATACACGCAGCAATAATTTGGAAAGATTCAGCATAATTAACAATATTGAACAAATGTATATTATGAAGATGCGAACTAGTGGAGCTTGTGAAGATAAATATACAGATACTTATCAGACACCTCTGGAGAAAGAGATTCTAAGTAGCTCTGATAATTGTGACAGGCAAGATCCAGAAGAAAATGATGTGGAAATTGAAATATCAGCTGACAATTATGGTATTTCTGACGCACTGATTGGCAGTGTAGAGCAACCTTTGCAGGAAAAGGATAGCAAGGAGAAGCTGCATGCGAGAGGTGCAGATTTAAATTTGAGCATACCTCCTGAAGAAGCGAATATGGAAAATGGTGGCATGATTTTGATTCTTAATGAGAAACGTGATGCGATTCACTCGACAGATTCAAACTCCATTCTTGCTGAACAGGACCAGTTTGAACTGCAAAATGTACTAGCTCTATTCACTAGTTTCCAGGAAGTGTCCATGAATTTTGAAACTGTTGCCTGCGAAAAAATAGAAGCAGTTATGCTGAGGTTTGTACGTCTCTTTTCGGTAACTTCTCATACTAATAACATTGTTGGAGGACAATGTGAAAATTGCTTTAGAAGTGAGGCTGTGTAGGCATGAAAACTTCAGTGGCGCAATTTACTATTCACCTACGATGATTGTACAGATTGAAAGATCTGAAAAAACAGCAGGAAAATCTGGTTGAACAGAGGAGCTCTCTGAAAACGAGCGAACAAATTTACCAGAGGGCTTTCACCAGGCGATGCCACGATCTCCAAACTGCAGAAGCAGAGGTTAGACACAATGGCACTCTCTGTGCCTGTCCAATGAACTCTGTACCTTTCCATCTCAGGGGAAAAACGGCTTGGTACTGATTTTCAATGCCAAAAGGATTCAGGGCAAGACGAAGGTGCTTTATCTTTGTTTGCTCTGAATGATAGGTGGATCTGCTTGGTGATGAGGTTGAACTGCTACTTGGACTTCTCAGGAAGACATATAAATCATTGGATCGCTATTCACCGGTTCTAGAACACTATCTCGGGGTAATATTACGATTTCATGCCATCACGAGATAGATTTATACAGCAATGCTATAGAATTTACTACACCCACCATTTCGTGTTCTGAGTATGATTGTACCTGAAATGGTTGTTGAGTTGTTCATTTACCTTCTCAGACAGGGAGATGCTGAAACTGACTTGATTTGCCATTTACGCCTTTCCAGATAAGGGAGACGCTGAGGCTGCTTGGCGAGGAGCTAGCCGTGAGGCATCAGGTTTAGTACAGTGTTGTTCATATCAGTCCGTTGATCAGTGAAACGTGGGAATTGCCCTATGCTTATGCAATAAAGATTTATTTGTGGGTGAAACTTCTATAGGCACATTCACAACGGTTCAAACACAAATGTTGTAAAATAAATTGTGATGAGAAATTCATAAAATCACCTCTAAATTTAAGTTTTAAACGTTGACTTATAAGCGTAATAATACGCCAAACTCTTCATCCACCCAGATCAACTCAGGTGCGTGCATTTTTCTTTGGCTTTCAGCAAGTTTATATTTTAAATTAGCACTGGCCAATCATCTACTGATGGAAATACGGACTTTTTTTTCGAAGGAAATATGATAATGTTTCTACGTGGACTAAGCCTTACTCATCTGGATCGTTAGTTGGGCCCCCGGAACAGGATTCCTACTCGCCATATCAGCTGGGCTAAAACTAATCAATGGCGATCTATTAAACCCAATTGGTTTTGGTCTGGTAATCTTGTCTGCCGCGTGGCCATGGCAGTGAGCCGGCGAGTGTGGTCGTTCCTGATACTTCTCGAAGTTTCCAGTGGTTAACCAGCCATCCGCGTCTTTGCAAGGGAAGGAAAACTAGCCGTCCCGGCCTCACTCGGCCCGGGCAACCATGGAGCTCGACCTCCCACCGAAGCAACAGGCCCCGCCGCTCGCCGAGCTCGCCGTCGCCACCCACCGGGCAGCCGAGGCCGCCGCCGCGCTCTCCGCGGCCTCTTCCTCATCCCAGGCCGCCGCCGCGGTGGCCGCCCTCCGCGAGGCCCACGCCGCTATAGGCTGCTTCCTCTCTCGCCTGGAGGCCGCTGCCCCTGCTTCGCCCAGCGACGATCAGCCGATGGCGGACGGATGCGAGGAGGAGGATGGGGAGGGGGAGCAGCAGATGGTGGAGGAGGTGGAGGAGGGTCTCCGGGAGTGCGCCCTGCAGGGGAGCAAGCGGCGTAAGCGGCCCGTGCCGCCGTCGTTGCCGCTAGGGCGCCGCTCGAGCGGCGCTTGCGTGGAGACGGATGCCGCGCCGGCTGCTCTGGACGTGGAAGGGCGGCGGCGTGCTGCGATGGATCTCTTGCTGCAGTTCCATGGGTAGTAGGATGAAAGGTGAGAGCTTTGGTGGTTTGGCGCAGAAATGTGAAGAATGAAAGTTTAGTAGGATGTACGAATGTTGTACGGAATATTTCGATATCAGTTTAATTTTCGATCAGATTAACTTTTAGATATTTTTGAAATAGCACAAAGATGGACCAATCATCAGGTCATTGTGGTGGTATCCGTGATATTTTACTTAGAAAAAATAGGAATATATATTTCCTGACAATCATATCTATTATATATATAAATAAAGTAATAAAAAAAGAGACTCCACGTTATACCTCACGGGCTAGAAATTCTGAGATTAATAGAAGAAAAAAGGAGAAAAAAGAAAAAATAATCAAAAGGAAAGGGAAAAAACCAATCAGATAGCAATAAAAAACCAATCGGATAAAATAGAAAAGTTAATTGGATAATAGATTAGTAAATGGGAAGAGTCAATCGGACAACAGATATACAAATCTATTATGTCTCTGTTTATGAGCTGCTACTTTCGAAACCGATTAAACTTATCTGGCCAGCCTCGCTTGGATAACAACGTGGAAACAACTGCTTAGTTCTATAGAAAACGAGACTGCAAGAGATGAGAGGTGGGCAATTTCAAAATAATTGATGATTTAAAACATATGATATTATGAATAAAAAGCAAGACAATTAAAAAACGAGTCCAGGCAGAAATACAAATTACAAAATATAAAAATTAATATCGAGATAAGACTCCATATAGAAATACAATGTACGGAAAATCTAAAATTTGGACTGAAAACTAAAATTAATCACAGTTGAGAGATATATTTCTAAATGGACTCTTATCTCAATATTAATCAAGAGAAAAATAAAAGTGATGAAATTGTATTTAGAATAAAAAAGTGAGAAAATTAAAACGCAAGTCCGTGTAGAAATACATTTTTCAAGTTAATTAAAATTTTTCATATGTTAATCGAAGAAAAACAAAATAGCTTTATTTTTTATGTCCATAGAAATGGGATTTAATCCTCAGACCTATACCAACGTAATAGAAGAGTTCATATGGTCCAAAACATGAGTAACAACAACAATATAAAATATAAGAAAGCCGATAATAAATATTTATTGATAATGATGCGCATTTCTTTTCTTTAGTATCATTAGAGATACTAAGAAGATATCACTAATATTCTGGAGATAAAGACGAAAAATGAAGAGAAACAGATATACGAGAGTGGTTAAATATCATTCATTTATTTTAATAGTAAATGATCTATTACTTTTGCTTTATATACATATGAATTATTATGTTAGTCAAAATATCAAGTTTAAAAATTATATTATTATTTTTACTATTCTAACATAAAATGAGAAAGCATATATGTTATTTTGTGAGAAAATTTTATAATAATACTAGCCACGTAATCCGTGTGGGCCATCATGCTAGTTATACTGAGACCAACAAAATTTGGCCAAAAAAATTACATTCCAAAGGATTTTTTTATAGAAATTTAATGCTTATCCATAATCACTTATATTTTTCTCTTAATAGACTTAAGCTTCGTGTTCAAGGCTTGGGCTTAGGGATGGGTATCATGGGCATGCTTCAACATGCGGATAATCCGTGATTGGCATTAGTTTAAGTGAATATAATTTTAAGATCTTAAAAGTAAAGTTTAGTTCATCTTGTTGAGTCGGCCATGTATTATCCTATGTGTCGGCATGTGCCTGTTTCTATTTGGGCTGCTTGGTCACGTGGGTGATTGCCTTGGATTGATCGGTATGTGCCGGTTACAATGTCGGTTATGTCCATGTGTAGGAAGATGAACAAGACAAGGACACATAACCCAGCCACCCAGTTGAACGATGTGTGCGAGTGTCATTCCACAAATCCCTTCCCCACCAGCTTCTAGAGGCGGCGTACCATGATCAGACTTCAGAAACACGCACCTCGTGTCGCTAACCAGCCTGTGTTGTATGGTGGCATATCACAGGCTATAATCGTAGTGGCTACTGATTAATCGGTTATTGCTAAGGATGGTGGGTGGACAAGTGGTGGTATGAGAGCAAAGTTCAAAGAGTATAGCCAACTACTAGCTTTAATTTTTCTGTAGTCAATTTAATAGTCAATTCATGTAATAGTTATCTACAAAACAATAATACAAGGTCCCACATGGTGTCTTCGAGCCCGTGCTGTAGCGCTACACATTAGTAGTCCACACTCTTCTCTCTCCCCTCTTTATCTCTTTAAAATATATTTGTAGTTGGCTTAGAGCAAGTTCAATAGTATAGCCAACTACTAGCTTCAATTTATCTATAGTCAATTCATACAATAGTTACCTACAAAACATATATTACTATGTCCCACCTATCATACACACACTGTGTCTTGGAGTTCGTGTTGCAGCTGGCTATAAATATGTAGCCCACCGCTCTTCTCTCTCCTCTCTTATCTCATAAAAATATGTTTACAGCCAGCTTATAGCCTGCTATTGTACCTGCTCTTGTACTTGCTCTGAGTTGCGAGTGAGTACGCGCCGCAGGTGAGAGGCTTGTAGTTGGGGTGTTACAGAAACGGTGGAGCCATAAGAGCAAGTTTAATAGTAAAGCCAACTTATTAGCCATAAGCTTATATTAGAGTCAACATATATAATAGATTGGCTATAAGGTTGGCTATAATTTTTATCTCTTATCTCTTTCTCTTACCTTTGTATTTAATGCATTTTTTTAAGTTGATGTCTTTTGCATGAGAGTCAACTCCACTTCTTTTTTATTATCTCTTTTCTCCGCATCATCTTATAGTCAACATATAGTCTACTATTATACCTGCTCTAAGTAGAGTTGATGTAGAACCGTGAGAGGCTTTGGATTTTTTTTCTTGAAAAGTTAACTATTTTGGAAACTTATTTAAACAATGACCCATATTGATCCATATTGAAACTTATTTAAAAATGAACTGGTAGCTTAGGTTATCTGTCTTTCACGCTCAAGGCCTTTACATTAGCACCAAGTAATATGGCACTAACAAATTGCTTGCCCATGCATTTGGATTGTCGCTAACATTGTAGCCCATGGGCGCCAGATACCATAAGCCATATCTAAGACTCTAGGTTGGTGCTGACCCATTGCCACGTAGGTAAGCTAGGGGCTATGCGTCCAAGCTAGTACCAAGGTCATTGCCAAATTGCTTGGCGCTAAGATGTTCACCTCAACGCTTGCAACCATGGTGCTGACATTTTAATCCATTTTTGTTAGATGTTTTGGTAGAGGCTATTTTTCAAAGAACTTTTCGAAAAGGATACATCGGTAGAAAAAGTTGGGATGCAAAGGCTGGCTTCATAGATTATTTGATTTTTGTAGTTATTTATGATATAAACAATAAAATTAACTGGGTATAAATTTAAAATCTATTGAAAAAAGACGATTAACTTGTATATATATATATTATTTATAAAAATACACTATCTAACTATTATGCACGTATAAAGAAATAATTTAGGTAAGTACGCATCGTAATTGGTCAGTTTATGATTTTATTTTTGGGCGTGCTCAGGTCATGTTTAGTTCCTAAATTTTTTTCCAAAAACATCACATCGAATATTTGGACATCTAAATAAAACATTAAACATAGATAAAAAAAACTAATTACACAGTTACGGAAGAAATGTTGGACGAATCTTTTAAGTCTAATTAGTCCATGATTAGTTATACGTGCTACAATAACTAATATGTGCTAATGATAGATTAATTAAGCTCAAAAGATTCGTCTCACGGTTGTTAGGCTAGCCGTAAAATTTATTTTTTCATTCATATAAAAACACTTTTCTATATTTAATCAAACATTTGACGCCCGCTCAAGAACAAACAAGTCAACAAACCAGTATAATATTGCGTCGTCAAGCTTCCAAGTTCCAACTACTTCCACTTCACCATGGCCGCCCCTCTCTTCCTCCTCCTCCTCGTCTCCTCCGCCTCCGCGGGTTACGAGGAGCTTCTGCGGCGCGCGGAGGAGGAGCGGGAGTGGGTGGTGGGCGTGCGGCGCCGCATCCACGCCCATCCGGAGCTCGCATTCCGGGAGCACCGCACCAGCGCCCTCGTCCGAGAGGAGCTGGAGCGGCTTGGCCTCAACGCCCGCGCGGTCGCAGGCACCGGCGTCGTCGCCGAAGTTGGCTCCGGCCTGCCACCTGTCGTCGCCCTCCGCGCCGACATGGACGCCCTCCCCGTGCAGGTCCCACCCACCTCCCTCCCTTTGGACCCTTTCATGATTTGTGCGATGAATGGTTGTAGCTTGTAGGGATGCCGAAATCTGCATCTCCGCGTCTCTGTCCATCCGTGGTAAGAATTGAAGGTTGCGGAGCAGCTTCTGATCGCGCATGCTTTGATTTTTAATTTCAGTTCGTAGTTCCACTTTAAAATTGATTATTTCGACTTTATGAGGGATTGATTAGTATTACAGAACGGAGTTTCTTTTTCTTGAATTGACTTCATTCGGTTGGTTGTGATGATAAAGGAATTAGTGGAGTGGGAACACAAGAGCAAAGTGGATGGTGTGATGCACGCTTGCGGACATGATGTGCACACTGCGATGCTCCTGGGAGCTGCCAAGCTGCTTAATGAGCGTAAGGAGCACATCAAGGTGAGTTCTTTCATATTTTTCTGATACCAGACAGTCTTAATGTGGTAAAGTAAAACAACTGATCTTTTCCAAGTTCAATTTTTCGTGCACATGGCATTTGCCAACCCACACGTTTTAAAGAGATTACAACTCCCTATAGGAAAATATTTATTGTATAGTGTCATAGCATGATGGTAACGAATACCATTAAATTCCTCATTTAAATGATCCCCCTATGCAACTCAACAAACTAGACTAGCCATCTGAAACCCTACGTTAGCTACAGATTTCCAAATCTCTTTTAGTGCACATATTGGTGAATACATTATACACCTTTTCAAATATTACAGGGATTAACAGATTCATTTTTTTGTCACATCTATCTTTTCATTTTGGCCATATAGATCCACGTTGGATGTAGAGGTTGGGTTTTAATCTTTTTTCTAAAAAATATTTTATGATCAAGGGTACCGTAAGACTCCTTTTCCAACCTGCCGAGGAAGGTGGTGCGGGTGCATCTTATATGATAAAAGATGGTGTTCTTGATGGGGTTGAAGCTATATTCGGAATGCATGTTGACTATCGGATGCCAACAGGTGTAATAGCAGCTCATGCAGGACCTACACAAGCTGCTGTATGTTTTTATGAAGCAAAAATAGAAGGTAAAACAGGGAAAGCTGAAACTCCGCACTTAAATGTGGATCCTATTGTTGCTGCATCATTTGTCATCCTATCCCTGCAGCAGCTTATTTCAAGAGAAGATGATCCTCTTCACAGCCAAGTATGACACTATATTTTAGTAATATTACTTTGCTAGTTTTTATGTAGTATGTTATAGACAAGTATTGCACATAAGCCACTAAGCCAGATTGGCAGAAATGAAAGAGAGGTAATGGAATCAGGTTAATGAACAAAAATCTCTTCTCACAGACATGTTATTAGGGCTAGTGACTGGGCGTCTCTTTAGAACAGTGTCCAGTGATAACTATTTTTGTCCAAGGTAGAGTGTAAATTATTAAAAACAAGCTCTGGCGTTCTGATGTGCTAGCTTCTATAAGGCCAACTTTAGATCATGTAATACAAGGTCTTATGTTGTATCCATGTAGTTGTTCTATTGTAGATCATTAGTCATTGATGCATGAATATATTAACTATGAGATAAAAGTTAAGGTCTTGTACATTTTCAGTTGGCACTAAGATGTCATAGAAGGGATGATATTTCATTGGAACCCACACATGCATAATGCCATGATACTCATTTTGATGTACTAGTAAATTCATGTATGTTGTTGCGAAATTAAAACCATCACATTGGCACATAGATAATCTATTTTAAATTTCATAGCTTAGAGAAATTTTTGGTTGTCAAGTTTTTTTAGGGGAAAATGATGAGTGCTCCCACTTGTTTGAATTTGGGGGACTTGTTGCCTTGTTGGGGTGGTGGGTATCACCACTACTCTCTTTTATAGTACAATAAATAGTTCTCAGTTGGTTGAGATAATGTGTTTCTATACCTTTAAATCCTCTAATATAACCATTTGTCACAAACTACAACATGAAACTGAAGATGTTCCTAAATATTATTAATCTGTTTCCTTCAGGTGCTCTCAGTTACCTATGTCAAAGGTGGTAATGCTATTGATGCCACACCTCCAGTTATTGAATTTGGGGGTACTTTGAGGAGCCTCACTA
This sequence comes from Oryza brachyantha, assembly GCF_000231095.2. NCBI lineage: Eukaryota > Viridiplantae > Streptophyta > Magnoliopsida > Poales > Poaceae > Oryza > Oryza brachyantha. The sequence goes on from NC_023166.2 coordinate 14,490,554, forward strand.
CTGAAGGCTTATATCGTCTACAGAAAAGGGTCAAGGAGGTTAGTCCTCTACTTCTGTGGCATACTTCTATATATTTTCTAAAAGTCTAAACATAACATTGTTGCATAACTATATTATCCTGTGCTCCTGGTAGTACTTTCACATTGGTCGGTAAGGACTTAGTATCATTAACCCCACATTGTTTTATCTCTCAGCAACACATTCAAGATACAATTGCACATACAAAAAATGCTATCATTAATTCACAGCTAGACCAACTGGGTTATGGTCTTGTTCTTGTAGTCGGTGATTCATGCCTTTTCTTTGCGAGTGGCATTCACTCGAAATTAGCAGTGCACTACTGTATGCATATTTGTGTTCTATCATTATTCAAACTATCACATCCTGAATAAACGGCGTCCCTTTCCCCAGGTGGTCGAAGGGCAGGCAGCTGTGCATAGATGCAAGGGAACTGTCCATATGAAAGATGATGACTACCCGATGTATCCCGCAGTCTTTAATGATGAGAAACTGCATCTCCACGTAGAAACTGTGGGCAGACGATTACTTGGTCCAGACAAGGTAAAGCCCGGAGAGAAGATTATGGCAGGCGAAGACTTTGCTTTCTACCAACAGCTGGTTCCTGGAGTTATGTTCGGCATTGGTATTAGAAATGAGGAAGTTGGTTCTGTTCACACTGCTCACAACCCACATTTCTTCGTTGATGAGGATGTCCTTCCAACTGGAGCTGCACTTCATACTGCCCTTGCAGAAATGTATCTTACTGAACGCTCCTCAATAGGTGAAGACGGAAGCCTGCATTCGCATTGATACTCTCGTGTTGAACAATGCTGAGTGTATAAATATCCAAGAGAATAATCATGCTTCCAGAATCCAGATATAATTTTAACTGGGTTCCAAGGGAAAAAATTGGAAAAATAGGCCTTCAATCGTGGTGTTTCGCAGATTTGTCACTAGACCCACATTTCATAGATACAGATGGACCCACGTGTCGTACACCGGTGCAAGACAGTTTTTGTAATCAGGTATGCTCGAGTAAACACAAGAAAATTATATTACTTGATAATTACTGTACAACATCCGACGAACGAAAACAGAACTGGAACATGCAGTTTCAACAGAAGCATCAATACACAAACAAATTACTAGTGAACCAAACCTGACGAGATGAGACCCAGGCAGAACAATGTAACGCACGCGTGGGTCTTCGTTCATGCACGAGCGCGGGACACGCCTACGCTATGCCGAAGGAGGTGGCGCGAGGAACGGTACCGGCACGGTCGCGACCGGAACTGTAGGCAATCGGAGGCAACGCCACCTTGGGGATCCCGGTTGGAACCGATCGAAGGGATTGGGGGCATCGTCACCTTGGGCACAACGACGGCCGGCACGGGCGGCAATTTGACCTGCGGCACCGCCGGCATGCTGGTCGGCACGGTGACCACGGTGACCGCCGGCACGGCTGGCATTGGTGGCATTGCGGTGGGGAGGGGCGGCTTCGGCGGCAGGAGACGCAGTGGGAGTAGCTGACTGATCCGTAGCATCTGCCAGGAGGCGAGCGGCGTAGCTCAGGTTGGCGCCAGCGATAGCAAGCGCCATGACGAATAAACTGTTCATGGTACCGGCCATTACAGGAAGCTGCAACTGTAAGTGATCCTAACGAACTGTAACGTGACTGATCGTAGGAATTGGTTCTTTGTCTTAGTTCTCGTTTTGCTTGATGCGAACTATGAGGATTCGTGCGTACGTATTTATACACAGAAGACTAAGATTGATCACACCATCAGGGTGTGATCGATTAGATTGGTGGTTGGCCAGATTAACATGGGCATCGCTCGGCGAAGCGGGTTGTTTGTGATCCCAGCCCCGCAGTTTGATGACGGAGCTGTATCGACGCGATCTGCTATCTATTTCTCCTGTTAGTTCACCTCCCCGTTGGTTCGAAACAAATCTATTATATATATAAAAGTAACGGAAAAAAATCTGATTAGAAATTTTAAGATTAATAAAAAAAAGAAAAGATATAGTTTTTGAATCGGACAACTATAAGAGAAAAAAAAGGCCATCCGCTCAGCACAGCCCAAGGTCACTAATTAATCTGTCCCAGTTAATTAATCTACTAGCTAAATTGACCGACCGATCCTACCAAACACCAAACACCCAGCTTAATTATTTCAGACAAAACAAGTTCTCAAAATAAGATGCGCGAGCGGCGTGATCCTAAACTAAGGTCATGTTTGTATGAAAAAGAAATCAATTACACAAATTACGTGTAAATTGCGAGATAAATCTAAGAGAGAATTCTATGTATGTCACTGAAATTTAGAATTTACCACATGTACCTGCTTGTTTTTCTTCTTTTGATCTGAATTTTCTTGAACTTTAGGGAAAACAAAATATAGTTCAAAAATAAAATAAACAAATACTTATTCATAATATATGTACAAAGTTAACAAAATGAGTTTAGCTTAACTTTTTTGTCCGACATTGGGTGTAATACACAAAATATATCAAAACCAACAAATTAAGCTACTGTTCGAGTAATCCAATTACAGAAACTTTGACGGTCTAAAAGTTGATCATCATCTGCTACATAACAGATTTACCTTTTTCTTTTTAGAAGTGTCATGATATACTATAGTTCACACACTTTAACTACCCACACACCAGGTTACAAATCTATTTTCATTTTTTTTGTTTTTTCTTTGCAGTTAATCAATCCAATTTGTTTTTTGTTTTGATCCCTGTTTATGGTTCTCTTTTTTCTTCATACCATAGACATGCTTCTTTCCTGCAAACAGTAGGTAAAAAAGTGAGGAAAATTGAGCAATGAATCTACACAATCCCTTGTTTATTGGATGGTTGAAGATTGGGTACTGTCAAAGTGGCCATCACAATAGTGGCTTCACCTTATCTAAATTTAGATCTGTCGCATAATACAATGATGGATGTTCATAGGGTTGCCTAAGGCAGCCATCAACCCTCGTGCAGTGGTGCAAGGACTATTGATGACCATTAAACCATGTGGAAACTAGGAGGAGGTGAACTATATATCAGCTGGTACTAGGAGAAAGGTGGCAAAAACAAGCAGAGATTCAAGATACAGTGGCAACATTACTAAGGTTGGTGGATCCACGAGGGATCGTGCTGGGGTATTGACCCTTTGATGGTAGTGTAGATGGACGTGAGTAAGGGGTCCTTACTTGGCGTTGCCGGATAGGACCACCCAACTGCCACACTTGTACCTCTATTCTACATTGCTCCTACTCGTGGTAGAGAACGCAAGAGAGAAAGATGCCCGGTATGTAGGGGATGCTATGGGGAGCGAGTTGTGAGGACAAAGAGGAGGATCTTAGTCGTCCTTGGGCATCAATATCATTGTGGCTAGATTGGAGTGTGCCACTCTAGTACTGTTGTGGTCTAGGAGTGGACAATGCAAAAGGGAAAGTTGCCCATTGAGAAGAGAGGCCATGAGGATTTGGCCCTAGACATCAACGTCATTATGACCGGATTGGAAATGTGCCACTATAGCACTGTCGTGCTCCCCTGCTCGACTTCCTCAACATACGACCTTTTTATCATATGTCCTTAAGTGGAGTCGAGGATAGTGGTGCCAGGGTTGGGTGAAGATGAATGAAAATTTCCTAAATTATCATGCACACGTGTGTCTTTTCTCTCACACGTCAAGGAAAAAACAACTAAAACAAGAGTCGTGTCCACTGAATACCATATTTTCAATGTCTTCCTAAAATGTTCACTTTTGTGGTGTTCCATAACTAAAACCACGGAATAACAGTATTTCATAGCAAAGTTTGTCTTTACAATTTACTAGTAGTGATGCATCCGTATATGGCAATGTATTCGTGTATATATATATGGCCTTTAAGTCTATAGTGTAGTTGTCTATAAATATATAATCTATTTTCTATATGAAAATTTTTAATCAGGCTCACATGAAATATTTACATGATCTATGCGTTTTATTTCATGTACTCGTACATCGACCACCAGTATACTACTCAGGTCGGTAGCTGTAGCTCCTCTTACGAAGCCAAAAACAGAGGAGATTGATCTCGCTACCCGTGCAGATGCCTAGGGCCCTGTTTAGAGGCATTTGGAATGACAAATGGCAAATGGCAAAAGTTTTGGTGGCAAAAGTTTTGGCATTATATTTTTGCAAGTTGGTATTTAGAGACATGTAAAAGTTGCTATTGGCAAAAGTGAAAGGTGGTCCGTGTCCGTATGTACTTTTTGGTGAAATTTACTACTCTAGACTGTCAAATGCCAAATACAAAGTTGTCATTTTCTTATCCTAGTGTTTAAATCTATTTTATCAAAAAGTGCTTCAAAATAATAAAACTTTTACCATTTTGAAAAATATTATTAGCCTATAGCCTAGGTTGTCACTATTAAATCCGAAGCCTGCTGCCTGCAGCGTGCCGTGACTGCCGTCCAGCGTCGACATGCATGACCCCTGCCTTGCTAGCTCTCCACACCCCGAAAACCAAGAGACATTCGCGCATGCGCGCACCGCCACCTCTAAACCAGCGCACAAATAGTACTTTTCTGCATCGGTGAGCTGTGAATTTTACCGGTACCAATGATATTGCCGGGTAGTGGCTGCATTTGAAAATTTAACCCACGAGAATCCATGCCCCGTTCTCATAGGTACTCCACTGCGTTGAATGTTGATTCATCCCTACGAAGGAAAACTGCACTTCCGTTCTAAAATAAAGCTACTTCTACCACCTATACTTTATTTTAAAATAAAGTTATTTCTAACTAGTTTATCATTTGAACCAATTATAACCATTCATCATTTAATTTCTTTCACCTACGTTCTCTTCTAAACCATCGTAACTTATGTCCAATCATTCGTACATATTTTCTTAATACTCATTCTTAGATATAGAAATAATTATATTTTAGAATGGATATAGTAAATTTGAATTTCTGTCCGTTGGATGGTAAAATTGTTCGCTATGTAAACCCCTACAGTTCACCGCCCCCCACAGACCGTCTTGCACATCACTCATTACTCTTAAGCTCACGTTCGTGCACAAACATCCTTGCGGATTCCATCGCCACGGTGAACCGCAGGTTCTTTTTCCCACGGAAGCAAAGCAAATGGTGCCCACATCTCGCCGCATGGTTGCGCCCGTCCTCCTCTTCCTGCTGATCCTACTCGTCGTCGCATCAGGTTCGTGTACATACACGCACAGGTCGTCCTCTCCTCTCGTCAGTTAATCGGTAGAGCCTCGGTGAGATTATGTGTCGCGACACGGCCGGGTTAATGTACTGTCGCAAATGCATGCAGAGACGGGGACGGCGAGGGTGGCGGAGGCGAGGCACTGCGTGTCGCAGAGCCACAGGTTCGTGGGCGCGTGCATGAGGAAGAGCAACTGCGAGCACGTCTGCATCACCGAGGGCTTCCCGTGGGGGGAGTGCAGGTTCCACGGCGTCGAGCGCAAGTGCTTCTGCAAGAAGCGCTGCTAGGCCTAAGCCAGGCCACCCAAAACCCTAGCTCTGATCGATCGATGATTCATTCACCTGCCAAAGCCATTATGCCAAGCCAGGCGTCCCCGATCCAGTTGCCATGTCGTCGCCTACTTTACCTCTCGTGTGTAGTTCGTGTCTTGCTTTTTCCATTTTGTTTTGATGTTCATCGTGCACCGCGCTTACTGCCGATTTGCTTGGTCTTGTAAGGTGTTTTTAGTTACCTCGAACAATAAAAGCTTTGGTCGTTGCTCTGATTGGCTGGGTTGCCTGGGTGCACATATGTGTGATCTGTGCTAATATGTGTTAATCTTGGGGAAGCAGAGCAGTGGGGCGGGTTTCAACGACGGAACGTGTACGCGATCGAGCATTATCCAATCTATGACACCGGTTTGTCCTTTAAAGTAACTTAAAATGAAAGGCCCAGAAGAACCAGCCTGTAGGCCTACTGACACAAATAATCGTTTATGGGCCTCATAGAAGTAGAACGTGTCTGAAAACTGAAAAGCATTATGGCACAGTTCGCTTTCAATGAAAACAGAGAAAACTCAATTAGTATTTTAAATGTATTTTCTAAACTACGAAACGCTGTATTTTCTATTAAATATATATATATATAATTTACTTCAAAATATATTTATTTATTTATCAAGCTTAAAATAAATAATACTTCGTTTATTATTCACAAATGAGATAGCTCGTTTTCTATGATTTTCTCTTATTCTTTCCTCACCATTAAACTGATTTTTTTAGAATTAACATTATTTTAATAGAAAGTTACAAAATTAGAGGGCATCCGTGAAAAATCGTAAATTTAGTGTCCTGTCGAACTGCCGTAGTTCAATAGAACCCCTATCGAATGACCAACAGTCGACTAGGGAGAAGATCAGACTAGATCGCGAGCGTTGCCCCCTATCGAACTGCGGCAGTTTGACAGGCCCGACTGGCTTAGCAGTCGAACGGGTGGTGGGCCCTGTCGAACTCCCGCCATTCGATAGGTCCCAGTTGAACTCCCACCGTTCGATATACCACTAAATTTGCGATTTTTCCCGGATAGCCTCTTTTTCATTAAAATAATATTAATTCTGAAAAAATCATCAAACTAGCTTGCTTATCTTTTCTACCGTCCGATTCTTTTATTAGAAAACGAAATACAAATAGCATGCTTATCTTTTCCACGTCTAGCTTTTTTAAGAAAAGAAAGTATAACCTTTTGTCCCTACACACCAACTAAGTATACACGTAGCTATTTTTATAAACACCATTTATGGTTTAGAAAATATCAAACACCACACACACACGCCCTATTACTACAGTCTCTCATTTCGCTTTTGTTTATAAACCAATATTTAAAATTTAAAACTTAACTTTAGAGTTAACTTTATGATTTTTTTATCATAGTTATTTTACAACATTTGCTTTTACAATGCATATATAAAAATTTTATTTACATGGCTACAAATTATTTGATTGCTAATAAACTTTTCACTTTTTCTTCTGATAAGCAAAATGATGGAAGCCAAAATTTCCACCCACAGTGAAGAGCTCGAAACAGTGTTAGTTGAACCGATGGCTAAGGCCATGTTCGGTAGCATATGTATGAAACTTATAAAACTTCGTTTCCGTGCATATGTTCTGTAGACCGTTAAATAGTATGTTTATTTAAACAAATCAACAAAATATTACTTTAAGAATCAAATGATCTATTTTTCATAATTTTTTTTAACAAAATGCTATACATACGTCTCGACCAACCATGTAGAACCGGGATAGACACAATGACACAATGGACGGAAATCAGGCGTCAAGCAAACATCCAGCCACCATGCAAATGCAGCGGATGGAAAAGCAAGTGCGTCGGGCCCGGTACGTACTTATAGCACTACTGAATTTTTTAACCAATACTTAATTAATTATATTTTTATCTATCGCTACGTTTTACGTGTGCTAACACCTTACGGCTAGTATCATAAGCCTCTTAATACAAGATGGAGGAGAGAAGAGCGGAGAGAAAATAAGGCACCCCTCATGCAAGGGGCAATATCTAGACAATCTCCAAGTGAAATAGAAAAAGTAGACTGACTAATCAATAGTTAAAATTAGTGTAGTAGAGATAGTATAGAGAAATATGTTGTATGAATTACCTCTTAATTAATGGCAAATTAGAGGTGGCATTTACCTTTACTATAAAACTTGCTCTTAGGTCATTTTCAATGTAAGTTTTATGTATACGATTACCTAGAGTGACATGTCATCTAAAAAGTTTGAAACTAGGATAAAACACCTCTCTCTCAATGCATAGTTTTATTTATTATTGTTTTCTAGGTTACATGTAAGACACAAGATGTCTATGTAATAGTGCACAAAAGGTTTCATCTCCATGAAACTCATTTTATCTCCCTCTTCATTAATATTTTATCACATCATCAAAAATGTCTACATGACACCCTATTTATTGTCCATAAGACTTCTATTGAGATTGGCCTTAGATGCACCTCGACCCCCTCAAATTTGCTTCCCTTGCAACTCACAAGACATCCCAGACTGACCAAGTACGCGTCGTGTGCCTCTCCGCTACAACATAACATAACACGAGATATGTTTCGTGAGACATGGTGAATGGGGTATATTACTCTATTCATCTCATAATATAATATAGAACATAACTATTTTTTCTATGTCCCATAATACGCGCATACAAATATGCATTAATTAGTACATATCTTTTCTCTGAATTTGATTTATTTTAAATCTTTTATCATTAAAACATTCGACCACATTACATATATTACATACATATATACAACTAGACAATTATGACTCGATCTTTATATTAATAATAATAATTGCTATTTATATTATGGGACAGAGAGAATACGGGAAGCCCTTTGGCAGTCGAATGAATGGAGCAGCTGGTGAATCGTATACCACACGTATCGTCGTGGAAAAGTCTAAGCTCTGGCGATGTAATTGTGGCATGGATCGATGGTGTTGCTCCCAAGTGCACGTCGCTCAAAGTGTCGCACGCACTCACGATTCTTTTCTGGTTATTCGTTGGAAGTTGAATGGAAATAGGCTGCCCGTCTGTAGCAACTAGCAACAGGATCGATAGCATCTTTTCTGGAAATGAGGAGAGCGCGGGCCCGGTCCCCCACAATCGATTGATTCATCCGCTACACGTGAAAAGGGCCCTACCTTCGAGTGTGAAATTTGTCGGCATAAAGTCAATTTGTTTTGTGCCTAAGAGCAATTTCAAAAGTTCGACAGTATAGCCAGCTATAGTCTAATAGTTAGCTCATATAATAAATATCTATAAAACATTAATATATGGTGTCACATATCATACATGCACTGCGTCTTAAAGCCCGTGTTATAGCTGGCTATAAATTAGTAGCTGACTTCTCTCTCATTTCTTATCTCTTTTCTTATCTCTTTTAAAATATGTTTATAGTTGGTGTATAGTCTGCTATTGTACCTGTTCTAACGAGGCTATGCTCATTTGGCTGTAATATAACAGATAGTACACCATCTGCTCCTTTTTAGTTGATTTCATTGACATTTTAGTCTATGTTTAATTATTTATTTTATTAAAAAAATATAATTATACATTATTTGGTTATGATATGATTTATTATTAAAAATTTAAGGATGACCTATAATTTTACAAATTTGCACAAAAATATAAAGAGTAACGATCAAATTTATATCCAACGGTAAATGATATAAAATAAAAAAATAGAGGGAGTATAATCTGTCCGGTTCTAGCGCATTACCGATGTACGGGCCTCGGAAAGTAGAAAACGAGGAATCCTTTCTATCAAAAAGTAGAAAAGTAGAAAACGAGGAATCTTTTTATCTCAGTGATTGTGTTCCACAAAGACTTTGTTTTTAGCTTTTTTTTCTCTGTCTAATAGAAACTTTATTTTTAAGTTATTATTGCATTAATGTTTATAAAAAACATGGGATAAATGTTTCTTAAAAAAGAGGAAAATATATTGTGATTTGAGAAAAAAATGAAGGTCATTCTACTATCTATGGCTTGGTATTGATTTGTACGAGGTAAACTAAAAATAAAGTATCTCTAAGACGAAGGGAGTAGAAAAAGGTTAGAAAATGAGAGAACAAAAGATACATGATTCCTACCTTTTTATGTATTCCACCTATGCGCATCGAAAAGGCCATCTTTTGATGGATTTCACCTATGCGCATTGAAAAGGGTCCTGTTGTTCTCGAGTGTAGAATTTACATTAACAACATAAATGTCACTATATAATTCATGGTCGATGAGGTTATACTCATTCAACTTTGTTATTCAAGAGTGATTTTATAGTTTTTGAAGATGTATTAGGAATACAATTTATTAACTTGATACTCTCTCTATCTTAAAATATGATCTCCTTTACTACCTCTTCTTTGTGTTTATCTTTAGAGCAAGTTTTATAATATAGATGGATGATACATTTAATTTTGATAAGGTAAATAACTCATTAGGTAAAAGATGACACTTTCAACACAACAATTCTATACTGCCTCTAATACGCTGATTTCAATCATTGGTTAGTCAATATAATCTTTCTCTTTCTTTTTTCTCTTGGAAATTATGTAAATGTTGTCCCTGTATGAGGCGTGGTTCCTTTCCTCTCTCCTCCCTTCCACACCTAATCTTGGGGCTTGTACCAAGAGATTAATAGTATTTGCTCTTAAGCAAGCATTGGGTTAGAGTTTGTGAAATTGAAGAACAAATTAATTGAAACTAGATAACATGGATGACTATTGTGGTGGAATTTGATAAAGTGAAAGTTATTTTAATCTTTATGTTTTTGTATTACTATGTGTGGAACTAATGAAAAATAAGTTATTTTACGACATGAAGAGTACACATTAATTATTTAATCCGTTCTATGTTATTAGATGTTTTTGCTATATCCAGATTCGTCCATAAATAAAAAAATATGTTATATATATATATATATATACACACACGTGTGTGTCTAAAGCATATTCATTGTAAGATGCAAATGAACCTAAACAGATATATAACATAGCAATTTATCCATGAGTGCATCTTATGATGTAAAACATATTGTAGTATGAAACAAACTAAAACACACCTATCGGGGGGGGGGGTGAATGGTAGGTATACCAAAAATCTTTTAGCGGAAATAAGATATTACCTTTAAAAAAAACTTTACTGAAGTCTCCGGTCATATTGCGTTTATACTACCGGTTAGACCGACGTTATGTGACCGGTCAGACCGCTCTCATACCTCCGGTCAGACCGGCCGCCTGCCTGCGGTTGGACCGTCGGGATCCTGAAAAAACGCTGATCGACAACACTTGAAGATGTGGATTGAATCTCTTGACTTTTATTGATCAACTAGTGCTTACAAAGTGCACAAAAAGCACTCCCAATAAAAACTTTCGATCTAATATCGAAATCGAGTCTAAACCCTAATTTTCTCTCACAAAAGGCACTCAAAAAACTCACCGGGGGCATACCCCTCGGTACCTATTTATAACCTCGACGTGGCTATGCAAAGCCCACGTATCTAGCACGAATTAGGACTCCCAATCTCATGAGAAACCTTTCCTTATCCGTAACCAACATATCTTTATCTCTAACACATCAAATTGTCTCAAATTCGGACTTTATCCAAATTCAATTTCATATTCCATACGCACACAATATCTCCATCGTATGTCATATGGAATCTTCACCAACCACGTGCATTGATCTTTAGCCTAAGTATCCCGCGTGGTATTCGACCATCCGGACGTCATCTTATCTTCAAGTTGACTCCCGATCCATCACCGGTAATACTCTTCCAAGGCATCAAGACACCTACACATGAATAAAAAAAAGAAACCATATTTCGAGACCAAGCTATCTCTAACTTAACTAATTATTAGCAAAACGACAGTACCCATACATAGAGAAACCATCTAGAAGTCAAATCCACGAAGAACAAATCCGAAATTGAAAAGGTCACCCAAATCTAAAACTGTCAAGTCAGCCCTGACGGTCTGACCGCCCACATACCTGCAGTCACCGTAGGTGTTTCAACGGTTTGATCGTCTGGTCAATTATTAGAAAAACATTTTGCCATCGTAAACCACCAATTTATTCATCACAAAAACTTGTAGATCACTCTTTGATCTTACACATATTTAATACTTCTCATGTAAAAAAAAACTAGTCCCTCTCGAATACCATAAAACATTTTCTTATCCACATGGTACAATCCTCGATAGAATTTGCTTTGATCTCGTCAAATTCTAGAGAATTGTCGTCGAACATGATGGTTTGAATTGTCGCCGTAAAGGACCTGTGGCCATATTGCCTCCAGCCCGCATACAAAACAACTTGGCTTTAGTGACCAGGGTCACGCTCACAACTAGCCTTGGTCGAGTGGATGCGTCCTGAAATAACACAAGATCGAGTCCTTATATAGTGATGCCACTTATAATTGGTTACTTTTCAAAGGTGTTTGATGGTTACCTTACCAAATGTCATGATGTTAACTAGTGATAACGTGACGTACACACTCAATGTTAGATCATCTAGCTTTTGAAATATATGAGCTATCACTTAATTACCCATAGAGCCTACTTTTCGCATCACACGATTAGGATGTTTTCTCTGGCGTATCTTTGGGATGATCCAATGTGAACATCTCTATAAAAAGAAGTTACCAAAATTGATAACAGGGATTCCAACTTTACATTGTTTTGTACGCCTTTTTCCAATCCTTAACTGTTAGTATATTTGTTGATTATCAATTGGCATAATACTTGTACATGAATACACATATTGAGTGTGATCGTTGAGCTTTTCCATGGAAAATAAAAAGGCCAAACAACATATTTGCAAATAAAAATAATTTATGAATAAAACTTTTATATACATATTATTAGCGATCTAAAAGTCAAGGTTGAAAAATAAAATTCGGTATAAAAAACCCAAAATCAACAAAAAAATTCTAAGGTTAAAAATTAATTTTTTAGCTTATAAGCATAAGCAGAAGCGAAAAAAATGATTTTTCAGAGAAGGAGAAACAAGAAGAACAACAGAATTAGAGACACAAAACGTGATGAGCTATTAGCATATGATTAAGTGAGTACTAATTATTTTAAATTTTAAAAATAGATTAATGTGATTTTTAGAGTAACTTTTCTCCATGTTTTCTAAAACACAATGTTTAGCTATTTAAGAAAGGTGCTCATGAAAAACAACAAGAGTTTTCTTCTCTCTCTTTTTGCTCTTGTCAAACCCTGCCTAACACTATTGCATGCACAGACCTTTCACTATATACCTTCTTAAAACTAGAAATATGTATCCTTTGGTACTTTTTAGTGCCGATAAAAATAATCAATATTGTACATCAGTCTTTTTTTAATCAATGTTGTTGTCAAGGTGTAACAAAGAATTTGAGAACCTCAACTTAGTCAAACGTAAGAACTTTTGTGGATAAATGTTAGCAAAGTATGACAGGTAACTCAACTTAGTCAAATATACAGTTTTGGAGTTAAGGGAGTCAAATAAACTTTCTCATAGATATAGGTTTGAAATGAAGTTATTTCACTATGACTGGAGTTGTCATGGTACGATAACTTAATACTTCCTCTCTTTATTAACTAATAATATACACGTGCATTGTGGTAAGTTGATACAAATCATGATGAGTTGCACAAGCCCATACATAAAAGAGGCGATTCATATAACTAATAATGGAATGCATAGATCTATAAAAAAAAGAAACAATTTTCTTATATAAACATCTTTTCGGTTTTTTTTCAAATGATGGTTTTTGCACGGTGTTTGGGATGAGGAGGAAGATGGACGACTCCACTCTTAAGTAGTAGCGATCACTGACAATTTCAACTTTTTCATTAAAACCTTAACCATTATTTGCTCCTAAATTGTTAGATTAAAGTAAAGAAATAAACTATTGTTTATTTTGGGCATACCCCATTTTAATAACATGGTATCAATTATGGTGTTTCTAAATGTTGAACAAAGTATTAGCGGCCAAAGTTCAAAGAGGGAGTGTCTGGTATCAATTATTAAGAAACGAAAGAAGAAATAGCATAAGACCTTCTGGTTTAATTGTATAAGTAACTAGACAATTACAAATTTTAATAAAAAAAAGAAACTAAAATGACACGGAAGCCTTCTCTGGTCCCATTACACGGCGCGCGCACACACACACACTAATACAGTAAGATGGATATGATTGAGTTTCCATCAAGCATTAACCACTCCACCCATTCCAATACATAGCTATCTACTCCCCCATCTAAAAAACCAATTTATAGGATGAAGGCCGTAGTTTGGACATGACACTACCTAGTGCTGTGAATTAAAACATGATTATTGAGATTCACAGTACCGGTTAGTATTATATTCAGTATTAGAGAGCTATATTTTGGGTAGCGCGAAGTAAAAAATAGTATACAACGAAGCCGTTACTATCACAGAGGGAGTCATTATTGCACTAGAGGATGCTTGAGAAAGTTTGGGAGGCCAATTTTTTTCCCTGTTGTCTTGACGTCCTCCTGTACCTTCCTCCTGTACTCTCCGAAGGTGAAGGCCCTGTATGGCGACGGCTCGCCGCACGTCCCGACGAGCGAGTCGTAGGACGGGCACAGGAAGTAGGCGGCGGATAGCCGGTCCGTCTTGGCGTTGGCCACAACTTTGTGCTCCACGCTCTTGTACCTGTTGTTGCTCCACGCCTATACAAAAGCATACATAATTAGATACAGAATTTTTGGTTTTTTGGCTACTCGATCGCCTGGGTGCTCAAAGGCGAAACCACACGGTGATGAGCACTCGCGCGCGGCAACGTGACGAGCGACGCGTTGTTACCTGGAACAGATCACCGATGTTGACGATGAGGGCGTCGGGGCGTGGCCTCACGGCCACCCAGCGGGAGTCCTTCATGAGGTGTAGGCCCCCGACGTGGTCCTGGCACAGGACGGTGAGGAAGTCGCTGTCCGTGTGCGGCACCAGCCCGAACGTGTCCGCCGCGAACGGGCACGCCGGGTACCTATTGAGCCGCAGGAAGCACGTCGTCTCGTCGCACCCCGCCGGGAACCACGCCGGTGCCCCGTCGCCGTGCCCGGTCAGCTTCTCCGCCAGCGTCGCTGCCACCGTGTTCGCTACCCGCGACATCGCTTCGGCCACCTCCTGCATCACGCCCCTGCCACCACAACAGCTTCCGCTTGTTAGTGGGTACCCGAGTCCACGCGCACCGCCAGTAAAAACAGTAAAAGTACTGATCAGTCCGGTTAAAAAGCTACTACTACTATTAGCGGTCAACCTGTATAAGACGTACAACGGAGACAGGTTTTAGGGTACACTAGGTGGTCAGGGGAACTATACAAATTTGAATTTAGAATTTAAGATTTAAGACTTAAGATTATATTTTTATTTTGGAAAATTGAAAACCAGGTTTCAAGGTCATAACTACAAGATTCCTTTATTGTTTGATCTCCTGTTAATTTACATTATTTCAGATCAACCACGTAACTATCAAGATGAGGAACATATATAGCTAACGCGAATTATGAACTCAACGTGTACGCAGGTTAGCCCTAGGTGTCACTAGCTACCAACCATGTGATGAGCTAAGTGACGACGTAGCTAGTGGTTCAATTTTCCTGATTTAGCAAGCGGAAAAGGTTTATATGATAATCCATACCATGTATAATATGTGCGTCGTCCGATACACGCCTACGTGTGTGCCTGAGATATTTCTCCGGCCCGTTTCTCCCTCACTGTACACATGAAAGCTGGACGCCGCGGATCGTATACAACACACAATATAAAAAGCATGTACTACTATATCGGAACGTGGGGGGCGGCGTTGGTAGGCTGGTTAGATGGACACGAAGGCGTTAAATTCGGTTAGTATCTAAAAGGCAGGAACGTTTCGTGGGCGCATATGCCACCGCACACATGATATCATCACTCACTGACTCACATGAAAGCGGAATAGTTTATAGGAGTCGGCACGACAGGCAAGTTTGCACGCCGCTCGCTGCAGAGATCGACCTTTTTTTTTTTTTTGGCTTCGGTTTTTGTAAGGACAGCCACGCGCGAATATAGCGCGATCGCGCTCGCTCGCGTACGTGTCAAAGAGTCCCGGGTGAGTACGTGTACAAGAGAAATATCCCCGTGAATGATCGATCACAGTTAACAGATACCCCAATTAGTGCTTTTTTAGTACTATGCTAGTACTTCTTGGGATGCTGACGCTATAACTGTTGTCTAGACAGCTTCTTCATGCCAGATAGTTTTAGTGGATGTTTAGATTCCGAGACTTTTTTTTCCCTTGTCATATTGGATGTTTGGACGTTAATTATAAGTATTAAATATAGCCTGATAACAAAACTAATTACATAAATAAAGGCTATTTCATTAGATAAAATTTTTAAGCCTAATCAATCCACAATTAGCAAATGTTTACTGTACCATCATACTCACTAATCATGGACTAATTAGGCTCAATAGATTCGTCTCCGCGAAATAGTCCAAAGTATGAGATAAGTTTTATTAATAGTCTATATTTAATATTTCTAATTAATGTCCAAACATTCGATGTGACAGAGATTTAAAAAAGTCATAGAGAAACAATGATGATCTTAGCTATTACTACTACTGCTGCACCGTACACATGTAAAAAAAATGGAGAACACATGAACCAAAATTGTTATTAGTAGTATCCAGAGAGAGATGAGCTTTGTTGCATGCATGCATATGCAAATACCATGATTACCCCACCTGTTTCCATGAAAAAAAGATAACAAAACGGGCCTCCGAACAAGTTAAAATTAAGAACTGCAGTACGTGCACACGCTGTATAAGCAACACACTAGTAGTAGTAATTAAGCTAACAAGGTGCGTACCTTAAGGAGTTGAGCTCTCCGAAGTCGCAGCCCTCCTCGGAGATGCTGGCGAGCGGGACGTGGAACGCCTCCGACCACGAGAGGTGGCGGAGCGACGTTGCGGTGGGGTTGCCCCACCGGTAGGAGCCGTTAAGCAGGCCGGCCTTCTCCTTGGTTTCGAACGGCAGGCGGAACAGCCTCGCCTGCTCCCTCCTCATCTCCTCCAGCAGCTCCCGGCTCACGCCGTGGTTGGTCAGCTGGAAGAAGCCCCACTCCGAGGCCGCCCTCGCCATGGCGTCCGCGCACGCCTTCCTCTCCCTCGCGCCGCCGCTCGTCAGCCGCCCCAGGTCGATCGTGGGCAGGTCGACGCGCTCCAGCACGGCCGAGCTGATCTCGGACGGCGCCGCCGGCGCAATGCCGCCGCCTTCGCTGCGAAGCAGCGCGCGGTAGCTGTCGGCCAGAGGCGGGTCGACGGCGATCTCGGCGAAGGCCGGCATGGTCGGGAAGACGGCTACGTATGCGAGGTTTCTGTGATTCTCCACAGCCGGAGTGCACGCTAGCTAGCGCGAGCTTCTGGTTATCGCAGAGCGCGCGTCGACGAATGCTGTGCTGCTGGATACTTGGATGCGAGGCCTATATATAGAGCGCGATCGAGGGCTTAGCTCCTGGGATGATACGTGCGCGCGACACTTGGAGGAGTCGTGTGTGGGGTAGCGTAATGCGTTATGCTTATGGGGCCTTTGACCAGGTCACCACGGTTCCTTTGCTAAGCTAGAAAGGGATCATGGTGCAGGGGGCCAGGTACACTCAGAACCTCATAACCGTGACAGAAAAACAATAAAGAAAACTGATTAAAAGAGTAAAAAACAAATTAATGTTAAAAGACCTAGCTTTAGAGGTCCGTCTAATGATAAAATGTTTGAAAATTTTAATTCCATTGATCAAATATGGTTACTGTTGTTGGATGATAATATGAAGACTGCATACAAGTCAAAAAACTTATACACGCCCTCCCCCCAGGCCCTATGCATTGCGCGCGTGTTTGACAGAAAAACAAAAAATCAAACATTTGATTAATAGCAAAAGTGAGCTTTAAATCTTCTTCTATATGTCCTTGCTTCAACATTGCTTTACCTTGTAGAACAACACCCATTCATATCACTCATCTTATTAACAAACTTTGTTATAACGGTCTATATATCATCTCGCTAGAAAACGTTCATCGGTTGCTCGCTAAGCTTGTCGCGCGGACACTGCATGGCCATCACCACTAGCACAATCACTCTCCATCCTAACTACACATCAAGAATCAACCGACATAGACATAACAGTATACAAAACCCAGGTTAGGACTGAGCGAAAGAGAGCCTGTTTCTCTCCCACCCTAGAGCGACATGGGTGACGACCAAAACCCCTCCACTGCTCCACCTTTCCTCCTCGCCTCGCCATCGCCTAACCAACCGTTGGCAAAGTTGACTAACTGCAATGACGGCAGTGGCAGCGCTCTCCTAGTCAGCTTCGGATAGGGGAACTGGAGCAACCCAAAAGGAGATTACGCCAACGCAACGATAGGTGTGCGACAACGCTAACGGTGCTCGGATGCGAAGGGGCACAACAACAACACGAGCGCGACGATGTCAATTATGTCGGCGTGGGGAGGCCCAGATATGGCCGAGCCCCCATGTCGGGGAGACCAAGATGTCGGGGGTGATTGTGGAGAGTGACGGCGACTGATCTGCGATGACATCGAGGTGGCCATGGACGGCAGCCGATCTTCTTGACTCTTGAACACTTGCTTCCTCACCCAATATGTCTTGTCTCCACACGGGTCTGATAGTCTAGCCTAGTCCCATACTATCTTGTCTTCACATGGGTAGGACAATCATGTTTCATCTGAACTGCCTTGTCTGCGCTTTGCTCGGATAGTCTTGCTACGACATGGGTTGTCCTACTCCTTTCAATTTCAAAAAAAATAATTTTCTACCTTCCAAACTTTGCCTCAATTGTTTTCGTTTCAACACTTAATTTTACTTTGAAACTTATCAGTACTCATTTTGCAACTTCAAGGAACCCAATGCTTATTTATCACTCATCAAATGAATTGATCCCTTAAACTCTTGTGATCACTTAGCCCAAAACCACATAGGGAGTTAGATGCACTTTCACCACCAACAACAATAAAGGGGTTGGTAATGTGGGGATTGGGAAGTTGGAGCGTCATCCCCTGGGCGTCCCTAATAGAGTGATATGGGAGTCAGAGCGAGATCGAGTCTATTTCTCCACGTGCATAGAGAAAGAAGTACGACTAAACTAACCACTAGTAGTTGCACCCCTTTTTGAAAACACCCAATAGTTGCACTCTAAGTACTTCCCGCATTTCCTATATGCTTATCCTAGATATATGGTCTGAATTTGGATGTGCAATATATTTATAGTATGATATTAGCTTCCTAATATGACTTCTAGACTTTTCCTATCACGACTCTTAGAGTTTACTATTAAGATTTCTAATCTTTTTCTATTAAGGATCTTAAATTTCTTGCTTATATATCTTTTGTAAGTTGCAAATGAAGGGTGTGAAGACTAGTTGTATTTCTATGTGTTGTTATAATCTGCTCATAGTGCTTATTGTCGTGTGACATCCATAGATTTTTCCACACAAAAATCCATGACTCGTTTTGCCCAAAATTTTCTACCAACCTATATAAACCAATTAATTATTGCTAGGTACAACAAACAAATTGCTCTAATTATTTACCATAAGATGAACTTTAACCTGGAGAACCATATCAAAATACTCACTCCGTCCCAAAATAAATAACAATTTTAGGAGAGAGAAGAAGATAAAAATAACTAAGATACCCCTTATTAAATGAAATACGGTTATTAGTGGGAGAGAGATTAGGGGTAAGGTGGAGATACAACTAAATTACTAGTCACAGATGGGAGAATTAATACTCCAGTGTGTTAACTTACACTACTCCAGACAACATCTTTGCATAAATTCAAAATTTATTTTTGAACTCAAGACATTGTATCTGCATATAGCAATCCTCACCACTACACTATAAAGCACTGGTTGCTTAAAAGTAAGATCATATTATTTTGACTTTACATATACTAAACTTGTAATATCCATCAATGATGTTAAGTGAATATATAATCAATTACAAAGTTGTAGATTTGGTCAGGCTCTATAACTTTCATATAGATCATATCTTCAGTTGAGGTCATTTGAAATGTAGACATGATATTTTATATAAAAATATATGAGATATTATAGAGAATATTTGGGCCTAGGAAAAATCTCAAATGAAAGAAAATGTCAATATAAAGTTTTAGATCTCATTGAAACCAATAATTTTCATATAAAGCTTATCTTTATCTGACTTAGTAAAAAAAGTTATGTGCAAATATGTATTATATTAAAATTTGGATTATTGCAGCTGGGCCATTAAGAGGCGAGCCCGCCTGCAATAATAAGCTTTCCTATACGGCCTCTTTGTACCCTACCTTATTGGTCTGCGTACACTAATAAGGTTTCACAGATGAATTGTATCCTTCTTTCATGATTAACCATATCACAAACGAGCTACCCAATGATCTGAATAGAATTCGATGAGGGGTCATTCATGAAAATATTTTCGTGTTATTTGGAATATATTATGAATATAAAGTGGTCAATTATTTTGGTCAGAAGGGAGTACGATGATACAAATATCTTACCTTAAAAATGTGCAACTCCATTTGTGGATACCTCATAGCGAAGTTCATTGAAATTATATCTCGCATAACATGTACCCTTGTTTTTTTTCTTTTGTTTATACTTATATGACAAAATTTAAATTTTTAACTTTAAATTTAAAATCGATTTTGATATTTTTCACCAAAGTTCATTCTCCGGCATAAGCTTTTAGATCGCTAAGAATGCACATGTAAAAGTTTTATTTACGAATTAATTTTTATTTGCAAATATGCCATTAAGTTTTTTTATGAAAAAAAATTAAACAATCACCTCAATGTAATCTTAGGGGTAGCTGTGTGCAATTCCTGGTTAATTCAATCAGAGAAGTATAAAAAACAAGGTTATGGAGGGAGCAAAAGGTTGGGGAGCCTCTCGGTGCATGAATGGTGACACACTGACGTCAAAAGTATATTGTTGGTTTTGACCATCATGCAGAAGAAGTACGCTGCTAACGTGTTGTGTGTGTATCCATGTATCTCATGACTCATGAGACTCAATTCTGATAGCGTGACAGCCATACTAGGTAATTAGTTGTACTCCCTCTTTTTGACTTCTATGGCCGCCGGCCGCGCACCATTGTAATTCGTCGTGGTTGAAATATTGCGCTATTTTCTACTGTATGTTTGATGATCTGATTAGTTTATTTTATTTATCTCACCAGTTGGACACAAAGCTAGCTAGGGTAGATATCTAAACTATTCTAACTTATAAGAGAGAGATTTTCTTATACTTGAGAAAATATCTTTAGATAGAAAAAAATTAGCATCTCTAAATACCTAATACATACCTAGATATGTACCGAAGTTTTACAAAATAAAAAAATGTGAACTACTTGTTAAAATGAAGAAATAACCACTCAATTATCGACATTATGGAGACACATAAATCGAATAGGCAGTTTTACCCTTCTTGGAAAAGTACATCTAGATACAATATAGTAGTACCCCGGTACTTTTTCAAAGCTATAAAATTGCTCAAATCAAAGAGGTTAATCAATGAACCAGTTAAGTTTATAAGCCGAACTAAAATTTATAGCATCATTTTTTTTCTTTTACTTATATTTAAGCCAAAATTTGAATTTTCAACTATAAATTTAAAGTCGATTTTAGGAGTTTTTTTATTATAGTTTATTTTTTAGCATTTGTTTTTAAATTGTTAAGAACACATATAAAAAATTATCCATAAATAATATTTTGTTGGTAAATATGCCGTTTAATTTTTTGAAGAAAAAACCAAACGACAAGGACTTTAACTTTTTTTTTTTCTGAAAAAAGGACCGAGTTTAACTTGTTTGCAGCGGTAACCAGACAAAAGACAATGATCACCGTGACCACCGTTTTTAAGCCGGATGGTCTGAATTTAGGCCTTGTTTAGTCCCTAAAATTTTTTTCAAAAACATCACATCAAATCTTTGGACACCTAAATAAAGCATTAAATATAAATGAACCAAAAAACTAATTGCACAGTTACAGAAGAAATCTTGAGACGAATCTTTTGAATCTAATTAGTCTATGATTAGCCTTAAGTGCTACAGTAACCAACATGTGCTAATGATGGATTAATTAGGCTCAAAAGATTCGTCTCGCGGTTTCTAGGCTAGCCGTGAAATTTGTTTTTTTATTCGTGTCCGAAAACCCCTTTCGACATCCGATCAAACATTTGACGTAATACTTCTCCCAAAAATTTTCTTAGTCTAAACACTTGCTCCAGTGCCGTACTTTGCTATTTGCTATGTACTCCAGGATGGACAAAGGGTAGGCCATGAGCTATTTGTTTCCCTGCTGTTCAGTTTGTTAGGGACAGTGAGGCAGGCCGACAGTGGTTGGTCGGAGAGCTGGGATTTGGCATCTCCCCGACCTCACAAAGAGGAACAAAACACCAATACACATGCAGTAGGGCAGGTAAGATAAGGACGAGGGGTGATTTAAAAAAATGTTAAACGACATATTTACAAACGAAAAATAATTTCTAAATAAAACTTTTATATACATATTGTTAGCGATATATAAAGTAAGACTTAAAAATAAACTTCGGTAAAAAACCCTAAAATCAACTTTAAATTTAAGGCTAAAAATTTAATTTGGTATAAGTAAAAGTGAAAAGAAAGAGGGACCCAGGATGCACATTGGAAAATGGAACAACAAGAACAAGACTAGGGTAATTGGAGTGCTCGATTTCTGTCTAAAAATTGAGTGGTCCAAATGCTCCAGCTAGCTATCGGTGAAACATCAAACTATATGTTGTGAAATAAAAGGTTTAGTTATTGAAACATTTAAAAGGAAATATGAAACGTAGTAAGTCCTAATTAAAATATTTTGCTCTTACTTATAAAACATCAAATTTTAATGGGTAAAACGCACATGTTTCTTTTTCCGAATATAATCACTTGAAATTTTGTTTCAAATACTTAACTGAAAAAAATACTACGATGTAATAGAAGAAAGGCATTTAGCAAGCCATCTGATTTTTCTTCTCAGATCAGACAACGAGCAGCGTTATGCACACAATAAGGCAGTGATGGAGGACTCATCCACTGTAGTACTCCTGTTCTAAAATACAAGTATTTCTAAGATATAAAAAGCTTGTTTTAGCATTTCGTTACTTTCTATGGTATTTATCTGATGAATTGCATCTAATTCTAAATTCTTCATATTTTATTCGTACCAACCCTCGGACCTCAATTCATTCCTCACTTACAGAGGAATTCTAGATTTTTTTTTTCTTAGCAAGTATAATAAGGATGAGTGTACTAGCTATAGCTATAAGTACACCATGTAGGATTTGATATCCAGTCGAGGAGAAAAGTGAGAAAGATGATTGGGCTAGTAAACATCATCTGGCTGCATATGAGCTCCAAAAAAATAGTTAAGATTCATCACTAATGTATTTGATAGGTCACGAGGACATATGGTTGAAAATATATTACTAAAATATCTCTCTTGTTTATTACGATGATATCCACTATTATATGTTTTATTGATCTGTATAAATATTTTTAGATGATGTGGCCCATAGAGCTAGTTATTGACTATATAAACTTGCTATAACCCCTACTTAAATATCTTATGAATACTTATATTTTGACACACATGTCTGTTAATTAGGAGCAATAATATAGACTATGGAGTTATTAGAACATTTATGTCTGACATGACCATCTGTACGTTGATAACATACTTCCTCCGTCCCAAAATAAACCAATTTTTTACTTTTTATCTATAATTTTTGACTCTTCGTCTTATTCAAATTTTTTTGCGGTTGATATTTTTGTTTTTATTAGATGATAAATCATGAATAGTACTCTACATGTGACTAATTTTTTTTTAATTTTCTGAATTTTTTTTAAATAAGACGGATAGTCAAACGTTGAACATGAAAACCGGAGAATTGGTTTTATTTTACGGAGGGAGTAATTGACAAAATGTGAATTTACGTACCTTGATCATTGTAGTTGACAAGCCAACACCACGGAGCCACATTAACAAGAGGAGTTCATTCAATCCAGCTAGGATATCATATACGACCGTGGGACTAAAGCGAGAACACATATGTATCTTTCAATCCTTTTTGCTGCTAGTCTGTATTTATATCTTTTATATGGTATGATACTTATAGCGATCAGTTCGTGCTTGGCCCAAGAGCTGCCAGCACTAGGTCAAAACAAACCTTTTCAGGGGCTATCTACGTAGAACAAAATTGAGTGGGCAGTAGTAGGACACAATCACCTTCCCATCCCGCAGACTAGACAAATATTCTTGTCGCAAGCGCTCCGCTCATTATTACATTCTTAGGTTTTGTCTAGCTCTCGTCTATACTCAACGGCACAGGGACATAAGTTACCTTATGTCTGGCGCAAAAAAAAAACATAGTAATAGATTAGTACATGATTAATTAATTATTAATTATTAAAAAATATAAAATATATTAATATAATTTTTAGAAAACTTTTCTATAGAAATTTTTTACCAAAAATACATCGTTTAGCAACACAGGAAGCGTGCACGTGAAAAACAAGGGGGGCTTAGTTAACTTATGGTCATAGCCGAACGAGGCCTCACCCTGTCCAATAATATAGATATTTCTAAACTTTTTAAGCAAGAGAAAAAGCATAAATAATGGGTAAATATGGATCAAATGATAGTTACGAGTAAAATACTGGTGTATGAATGCTTATGGTTTTTATAAAATTAAAATATTTAATTGTTGAATGGAATGAGTAATATTTTTTGCACTATATACTACAATATTTAGGATGGTCCAATCCTACAATTCAACTCACACTTGAAAGTTTGTCTATCATGTCTTGACATATATACTTCATTGTTTCCAAAATATGTGTACTTTTGGAATATTTAGCCGAAAATAAGGTTAAGATGACAAGTAGAATAAATAGTGTGAGAGAGCATGTGAATAAGATGAGAAGAAATTAAAATGTAAAGTAATCGATCGAACAAACGGTACTATAAATAGCGTTAAATACTTATACCGCGAAACAAAGCTTAAACTCTAAAATTTCTTATATTCTTCAGATAGGAGAGGCTTCGGTTAAGAAGATAAGCACAGTGGATTTTTTATATTTTATTCTTTTTAGAAAACTTATTTTATAAATATTCTTAAAAAAACTTTATTATGAGCATTTTTTTCGTCGTCAATGATCTTGACGTCAAGGTCCAACGTCTCGGTTGGCGCCGATACCCTTGCCCCTAGATATGGAGAAGGTCAGTGTCAAGGATATTGATGCCAAGGTCCTATTTATAAAAAAATATCTGGAAAAAAATCTATGCATAAGAAAAATATTTATAAATAGGTTCTCAGTGTCAACATATTGACATTGAGAATCTATTTGTAAATATCTTTTCTTACGTATAGTTTTTTTTATTTTTTAAATATTTTCTTAGTGTCAATGTTTTTAGTACTGACCTTCTCTATATTAATGACTTATTGGAGTCGAGAGCGTCAGTGCCATCATCTTTGGCAGTAAGACGTTGAATCTCAGCATCAATAACTATAGCACCGAGCTAATGAGTTTATTGTTTGTTGAAGTTTTTCCTACTAGTCTATTTGTGATAAGAGTTTTCTGAAAATGTCGTGGTAGGAAAAGGTATAAAACGATGCTGTCATTGAAACCGACGAAGTACTATTCTTGAGGGCCAGGAGGCCAGCTGCGAGCCCTGCCAGGCTCGAGGGAGCCGGAAGCGTCTCTCATTGTGCGCATTGCAGACATGCCATGTTCCTCGACCAGACTACCACTGAAAAGGTCCATGAACGACGTGCCGCCGTGCCTGTACTTGTCCATGCGCGTAAGAAGAAGATTCGTCCGGTTTCTTTCCTTTTTTCCTGAAACAAAAAACGGCCGTACGTTCACCATCAGTCGAATCATCTGGGCATCTGGCTGCAGATTTCTTGTACAGAGATATGCACACCGATTACACATACCCGCCCTACTCATGCCACTCCATCTGCGTAATACATATGTTTATTTATAATCCGAATTTCAATATACAATGTATTCAGATTACAATATTAATTTCCTAATATTGAGATGTGACTCAATATGTAAGATGAGCACCATTTCAAACCTAGTGTCCAGGAGTCGGAAAGTAGCTCACACAAATAATCCGGACTAAAATGTTTTTGAGTGATTGTTTGAAGTTTACTCCAAGGAACGACAAACGACATCCGACTTTGAATCGAAGAAAAAAATAACATCAAATCTAAAATAGTATAATGTTATAGGCTTAGGATGTCTCACTGTAGGGATAGTTTTATTCGGAATATCGAACACCCAGTCAAAATATCGAAAAATGTACCGAACTCGAGCATATGTTTGAGATTTGTTGTAAATAGTCAGAATGTCTGAGATTCTGTGCAACTCGACTCTCTATTTGAACTTGCTTATTTTAATTTAGTTTCATATTTGTTCATTGGAATATCCGATCCTAACATGTAGGAAAATATATACATCTTGCCTAGGGAGACGAACGATAAAAGTTACATCCGAATATCCAACTTAGCAGTCGGAATTTTTAATCCCTAGGAATGTTCCTGACTCACATGAGACACACCTTACTTCTCTCTCTTTGACACGATGGCCCTACCTATCAATGACTTGAAGGAATATTCTTGAGAATTTTCATGGTAAATCCAATTAACCATTTCCTTTACTCCAAAAATTCATGGAACACACCTCGAAGATTCATATATAATTATCCATAACTCCGATTGACCTTGTTACAACTTCAATATTTTTCTAAAATTGAGATATATTTAATGGAACTAGTATTGGTCCTAAATAGGATTTTTTGGGTATGTTTGTGTATAGGATCAGTTGTTGGAAATATGTTCGGGAGCATATTTCTCGATTATTCATGAAGACCTTGAGCAAGGCATGTCACATTTGATTATATTGCACCCATAATTTGAAACTATCTTAATTACGAAATTGCATTATATAGGTTACAGTTGGAATGCTTGGTTGCGGTTTGCAAGACAACTGGCTAGCCCACCTAACCTGTTGCATTTGATAATTAAATAAGATATATACATGCCCGCCCGAATTAATTCATTCATTTTCCACTCTCCCGCATTTTCGCTTCTGCTTATGCTTATAAGCTAAAATTTTATTTTTAACCTTAAACTTGGAGCTGATTCTGGGGCTTTTTCATTGTAGTTTATTTTTTATCTTAACTTTTAGATCACTAAGAATACATATGTAAAAGTTTTATTCATATTTTTTTTTGCAAATATATTGTTTAGTTTTTTTTTTCCAAACACCCACCCATTTCTTTTCCTGGGCCGGCAGTTGTATCATGCTTGCAAAAAGTTGCGACTCCTCCAGCCAACTGCCGGGCCCCGCATATTATCTTCGCCATCTTGTTCATCGCAGGAGCTCTGACGCCGCCTGATATATCGAGGCGGGGTGACACAATTATATATGCGGCGGTGTTGGTGCTATATATTATATCTAGCTCCTGTGATGGTGGTGATGGTTCACGCGATCGGTCTGGGTTCAGCCAGACCTCCGTCTCTCCTCTAGTACCTGTAAGAAAGGGACGCACAAGTGTCGTGGACCGATCGAATCCGCTCGTGTCAACCGGCCGGCACGAGGAAAAAAGAAAAGGCAGAGGGCGTATCCGGAGCCCGTTGCGCGCGTTGATTTTTTTTGGACCTCTCGTGCTCGCTAAAGCGGGGGACAGGTAGGAAGAGAGGCAGAACGCTCGACAATATGTGTTCTTGGTAAATTGTGTTTGCGTGCATGGAATCTCAGGCGCATTAGAGCTAGAGCGAGTTCTAACACTATAGCCAACTACTGGCTCCAATTCATATAATAGTTGTAGGATCATAAGAATCTTTCCCACCCCAAAAGCTAGCCATTAAGGTGAGGGGTTCCCCCACTTATATCTTAGTTCATTTATCCTTCCACAACCAATATGAGACTATTTAACAATCTCCTCCTTCACACATTGGTGTCTCTCAACCCTTCACCGTATACGGGCCCCAACACACCCACGGTCCCCAACACGCCCACGGTCTCTCAGGTATACGGGTCCCACAGACATCTACGGTCCATTAGGCCTTTACACACTGTGTCCATCGGACCAGAGATGTTAAATTAGCCAGACTCTGTTACCAATTGTAGGATCATAATGTGTCTTTCCCACCCTAAAAGCTAGCCATTAAGGTGAGAGACTCCCTCACTTATATCTTAGGTCATTTGGCCTTCCACAACTAATATGGGACTATTCAACAGAAAACTTATATGTAAATGATATCTAATTTTGGGTCAGTACTGCAAAAGAGTTGAGTCCAATACATATACTTCAGGTTTTTAGAGATAATGCAATAGCATTGTAGCCTTTGCTTAATGGACTATAACTAATTATTACAAAGTCCACACATAAACAAACTTAGTACACACGTATATAATGGTAAAGAAAAACCCAAACTTAAAAGACATCAACACAAATAATAAAAAACCCTCAATTACTTAATTCTATTTGAGAATCTCCATCTGAAATTAGTAAAAAGGTGCATAATCATCGACTCAAGTTTACAACCTGCATTATTAATTAGCTTGATATTATCATCCTGCCTCAGGTTAATTAGGTAATTTAACTCTTTAATCGTAGATTTGTAGTGCGTCAAAGTCACACGAGTTCTACACAAAACAAACAAAAGATCATACGGAGTAGATACATTGACACGCGATCTTGCTAATTCTTAAAAGTACCCTGATCAGTACTTGTTAGTGGTGAACTATTTGTCGGCAGGTGTAATTAATTCAACGATGACTTTAACCATGTTCTAGTGACACTTTTTAATGATATGATCGAAATCTGCACCTCTTAATTGGGTGCGTAAACATTTGCTACCCATGACCATGATCGATCATCATTGTTAGAATCTACAGCATCTTTGTGCATCTATCCATCAATCAGTCAATCAATCGTCCTGATCTGTGTTTTTAAATCCTCGCACTAGATTCATCCAGAAAAGTGATTATCTGTTTAGCAAATAGGAAGTGATCTATTAACTACATACTACCTTTATTTTATATTACATAGATGTCTGATCCTTTCTAAATCACCAACAAACCATTAAAATATTTTATATCAGTATTTTTTATTATCCTCGAAAAAGTACTGAGAGGTAGCATCTCTATTTACCTTGTACCTTAAATTATTAAAATTTTAAGGATAACTTTTGGTATATAGAATTCTCAAAAATAATAAAACGTTTATTTTATATATATATGTTCAGATAGATTGATTAATATTTATATAAATACTTATGACATAAACACAGTAAACAAATACTACCTCAGTTTCATAATATAAGATGTTTGACTTTTTTGTTGCAATGTTTGACTGTTCGTCTTATTAAAAATTTAGTACAATTATAAAAAATGATAAGTCATGCTTAAATTCTTTTGATAATAAATTAAGTCACAAGCAAAATAAATAATATTTTCATAATTTTTTAAATAAGATAAATAATCAAACATTATATGAAAAAAAGTTAAACATCTTATGTTATAGAGTACCATTCTGTGGTCGAAAAGTTACCGCTCATATTTTGTTGCGGAATTTTCGCTGGGTGGAGCACTAATAAAGTAGAAAGGTAAATATCTGGCACCTATAACATTAAATTCCCAACCCAATGACTAGGATGATATCCATAATATTAAATAAGTTGTCATCTAGGATAAAAGATGATGTGGCAAGTGAATAAATGAGGAAAGAGAATGAAACCATGTCTTGCATGAGACTTGGTTTCTACACAATATTTAAGATATTATGTGAGATAAGTAGCATTAAATTAAAGTATGAAATAGTGGTGTTTGCATTGGAAAAGTAGTGTCTAGTACTAATGTGGAGTTTATAAAAACTACATCTAGTGATATGGGTTGGGAATGCACTATCAACCTTTAATTCGTGGACATACCTTTATTTTCTGCTTGTTTTTATTTTTTCGAGAATGCCAGCGCTCCTGCTATCGTTGCAGAACCTTTGAACTGCATTCGTATGTCTCCATTTAGTGAAAGGATCAGACTCCAAGATGGCAATGGAGACTCAAAACATAAAACTCGGTCGGAAATTATCCCATCTGAAACTACTTGGCACGAGGTGAACTAAACATAACTAGGATCGCTACGTTACTTACTGTGAAACCTGTCTATTTGGATTTAGTATTTAACACGGGTGTTCATATTTGTGATTAATTATTTTTTATGCACTATACCACATGCATGGTATGCGACGTACACATAACAAAGAGACTACGCGGTGACTTCGGTAATCTTAACAACTTTTTTAATAGTAGATGTTTATTTTGGTCTTTGTATAAAAATCTGTAATCAATTATTACAAAGATCGCAAGTCGAACGGTTGAGAATTACACAATCATAGCGTTTTAAAACAAGAAAGCCAGCTAAGATAATAGCCTATAAAGACATATTACAATGTCATCTATAGTTGATAAGAAATTGCATAGTTGTTGTTTCTCCTGTGGCTTCAATCACATGTAGTCCTTGTATTTCTCAAATCAGGAAACATGATCTTTGTAATCGGTGATACACTAGCCAATTGAGTTTTGCTCACATACTCTCGCTGATGATTGATGTTAATCCAAACTAGAAGATAATGTTCTCTAATCATATCTTGCCACCGGGATGACCATTGAAGCCGATCAACCGAGATGTCGCGCCAATAAGGAACCTCTAATACGATTCCTCCAAGAAGATCATGATATTTATGATGGTGATGTTGTGTTGTTATTCCAAACATCCGAAATTAGATTTTCACCTAGAAAGTCTATCTGAGACATGAAGGCATTGCCTCCAGAAAGATAGGTGATATATATCCATAATGTCACTGATATCAATCGAACGCGGTTGAAGTGTTTAGGTCTGGTCACCCAATCCACGCTATCATTGAAGTCCTAGTGTCAACATTGATCCACACTATCATTTCTATTGTTATCTTATATTTTTATATTGCTTCCATTCTATATATTGATTTCATTGTTTCATTTGTTTGTGTAGTATTTGGGTTAACAGCTAGGTACTTGCATTGTTTCACATAATAAGTTTTAACTTCCTCTCTCAAATTCTATTAGGAAGATGAAGTTATTTTAAATAAAGAAAGTATATTTTATTCTTGCAGCGGTAAGTTATGGGAAAATATTGTATGGAAAAACGTTTGTACTGTACAGGTGGGGTGGCAAAACCCAACAACTTCAAGACTTTATATCCGTTGTTGTCACTTCTCTTCCATGAAGATGAGCCACTCATTGCGTGGCTATCTCCGTAAGCTAGGTACAAACTATTCAGATTATTTTTGAAACAATAGTTTAAATGGAAAATCATAAAAATAAGTTCGACAGGATATGGGCCTATTGGACGGGGGAGCTCGACAGGTCTCGCACCGGTATATCTTATAGTCCAATAGGGTCATGTCGTTCGTTCTGTATTCAATCGGGGCACTACCGACCACACAAAGTTTAACATGGCTCTATTTTCAATATTTTTTCTCACCGACGTATATGCTAATTGCATACAGAAACAATTCATGAAATGAGACTAAAAACCATTATTTTCGACAGAATGTAAATAATGTAGACTCAGGGACGACGACCCCCACCTCGGAAAGCCAGCGACCTGCCGTCCGCTGCGTACCGACCTGGGCAGCTGTCCAGCTGAGGTAGCTCAGGTTCATGCATGCAGATTGAGATGCTGCACTGCACGGCACTGAGATGAGAAGTCACCGGCCGTGCTTGACCCAGATGCCGCCAGGACAAAAAGTTTCAAGTGCATGCAGGTGTCCGGCGCAAGCGCAACGAATGCTTGCTAGCAAACGGAGCACGGTGCCAACCATTGGCTAGCTCCTACCGTTGGCTTCCGTGGGGGCACCGTGCTCACGGCCCCCTGCCCTGCTCCCCCCCGGGCGCACCGCCGCATCACCGGCAGGGCCCTCTCTGCAACACGGGTTGCCGCAGCAGTACGTACCCCCGCCCGGCGCGCGCGCGGGGCTGCCTGTGCCCCCGTCCTTGGTGGCGTGATGCCGTCGTATCCCCCGGCCAACCAACCACGTATACTGATCCCGATCCAGATGGACACGTTCTGCTCACCGGACACAAAACATGAGGGCCACGCACGGCTGCAGCTGCACGCAACGATGTAGACCGGCCCCCTCCAGTTAGCCTGCGGGTTCGCCCTGTCGTCGCCGTGCCGATCTCGGTGGGGCGTGCACCGGCCGGCGCGCGCGCGTCCCCGCGACGGTGACCCCGGCCGGCCGGCTGGTGACCAGTTCGGGAACAGGACGGATCGATCAGTTTGTTTATAGACTAATACTCCTGTGTGTCCATCCAACATGTGGAGCCCTCGCGGAGAAGTGTTGGGAGGGAAACGAATAATCTTGCTGCCGACGAGCTGCACTCCATATCGCAGCATGCATGTCTGGACTCTGGAGACCTTTGCTAGCTGCTGTTGGAACAGAGCACTAACTCACGCCGCTAAAAGAACATCACGGTACGTCAGCGCCATCCTTCAGCAGACGACAGTAACGTTTTGAAACAAAAGGTGTTTTATTTAAAATTTGTGGGAATTGAATCGGTTCGTATAAAAGCATTGTGAAATTCCCACCCGCCAGCTCTTAGGTGGTTAAGTTCTAATCTATCACGAATTTCACATGAAAACACACTCAACAAATCGTAGAATAGGTAGAGATGATATAAGGGCATTCTTTATCCGCAAATTTGGATTCAGATTTAGTTTGACATCCTACAGAAAGCACCGATTACAAATGTTAGAATAGGTGTTAAACGTATCAATCCTAGTAGGTTATGAGTAGACTTAGAGTTTTATTTAGATGGTAGCGGTAGAATTAGCATCAGATTATGTAACCCTGCAACCCTTTAATTATGGAGGGATGAGTGACGACAATGTGACACGGGCACATGGGGAGAAGATGACTACAATGCCACATACTTGTAGCGGCTACGTGTGCTACGTTGATTTTGGAGAGGAGCTCCTTGAATCAGTGTCTGGGGGATGTTTGGCTTTGATTGGAACTCACTAACAAATATTATGTGTTTATATGTCATTATCTAGTGTCTGAGTTGATTTACGGATAATAAGATCAGAATGAGTCGTCATTTTGCAATATCAACTAAGTTTTATAGCAACAAGTGGCATCATTCTGGAGCAATTTTCTGGACCAAAGTGTGGTTTGTTTCATTGTGATGGAAAATTGGCAGTTGTGTATGTGTTGAATTGTGTATATTTTTGTACTTTTGTGGTGGTTCATTTGTGCGTGCAGGTGTTCGAAGTCAATCATGCTTGACCGTGGATTAGGACTTAACTCAAGAGGAGTTGAGATCTGTAACGATCAGGATACATGTGATATGATTAAATTCAAAGATGGTGTATGGTGGATGGACACTGTGAAGGAGAAGAATGTGCGACCGATTCCAATGTGTGGAATTACCGGGTTCACAAAGTAGTAATATGTAAATATATATCTACAACTATTATTATAAAATATTATAAAAGTGTGCAGTGCTTCTGTCAGTCCATCAAATCCGAAACTGGGTGTTAATCTGAGTTGCAATACTAAGGCCCTGTTTAGATGGACTAAATTTTTAGCCCTATATCATATCGGATGTTTGGACACTAATTTAAAGTATTAAACATAGACTAATAAAAAAAATAATTTTATAAATGAGAGCTAATCTGCGAAATGAATTTTTTGAGCCTAATTAATCCATAATTAGTAAATATTTACTGTAGCATCATATAAACTAATTATGGATTAATTAGGCTCATCAGATTCGTCTCGCGAATTAGTCCAAAATTATAGATGAATTTTATTAATAATCTACGTTACTGTTTATAATAAGTGTCTAAACATCCGGTGCGACTATTTTAGTCCTCGGAAACAAACACCCCCGAGAATCTTTCGTAGCTCAGCGGAGAAGGCATCGCTGGGTTCGATCCTTGCGGGCGCATACTTAATTTTCTTTCTCTTTTATTATTTGCCAGTGCATTTTTTTTACTTATTTATTTTTTGCCTTTCATCTG
Source organism: Oryza brachyantha (assembly GCF_000231095.2). Taxonomy (NCBI): domain Eukaryota; kingdom Viridiplantae; phylum Streptophyta; class Magnoliopsida; order Poales; family Poaceae; genus Oryza; species Oryza brachyantha. The sequence continues at coordinate 14,524,261 of NC_023166.2, forward strand.
TAATACAAATATACAATTATGTCTATTTTTTTTATCTTTTACCTGCCAATGTAGTTTTGGTTTATATCTTTTTTAACTTTTAGATACAATACAAATCTATAATCAGTAAAGTGAGAACACAATTAACTTTTATTTTTTAAAGAAATCCAAGTAAAAAACAAAATTAATAATAAGAATGTATTTTTGATTTATTTCCTTTTTGACTTTTATATCTAATATAAATCACGATCATGTTTGATTTTTTTGTCTTTTATCTTTCATTGTAGTTTTAATTTATTTTTTATCTTTTACATCCAACACAAATCTACCATCAGTAAAGTAAATTAAAATGAGAACAATGTTGTATGTTGGCCACACTTTATTATTACTGACTCAATATGTAATTTGTTTTTAAAAATTATTTTAAATATTTATTTTAATTTACATAATAAAAACTTATTTGATCCAGTATAACGATGAGTATTTTTTTTTCTAGTATATATATATATAAGGGAATAAAATAAGGAGAGGAGCAGTAAATCCACCCACTCTTGGCCCAGGCAGCTCGGCTGTGCCGGGCCCGGCACGCAAGGAGGCAGGCCGAGCGAGGTGTGGCCCATGCGGGTGGGGCAACGGCCCAGGAGGGAGCCCAGCGCGCCGGAGCGGAAGCAGACCGGCCCACGCGGCCTGGAGGAAGGCCGACGGCCTGGTCAACCGATAAGCGGGCGTGTAGGTTGTGTGCCACACTGGATCCGGGAGGGCCACGTGGCACATTTTTCTTGGACCGCCTGGAAGTGTAACCACGAAGCTGTGAGCCACAGACTGTGCATTTGCAGTATGGCAGTAGGCCTCGCGCCAGCGTCTCACTCTCAGAGGACTATAAACTAGCTAAGCATATTTTAAAAAGACAAAAGAGAAGAGAGGAAGAATATGAGTTACTCATTTTTAGTCAGCTACACATAGGCTTTAAGACAATATATATGTATGATATATAGGACCATGTATTAATATTTTATAGATCACTATTATATAAATTAGCTATTAAATTAACTATTAATAAATTAAAGCTAATAATTAGCTATACCGTTGAACTTGCTCCGAATTTTTATGCACATAGTTTCGTCACAGTTCAACATGGAATTTTTATGCACACGGCTTTGGGTTTGGGGTTTTTGACTGAACGTGTCAAGCGTCGACGTGACCTACCTTATCGGGACTACTGGCTGTGCGGTGCACACCTCGCGTCGCGCCGGTGCCATACAAGATTACGCACTGCCGCTGCCATGGCAATGCAACTCGCCGTCCAAGCACTGGCCGCAATCCTCCTCTTCGGCGCCCAGAGCAAACGCGCGACGACACCGCCCGGCGACGCCCGCCGGAGGCCAGCCGCAGCCACGGGCAGGCGGCGGCTGGCGGCGGCGCTCCTCGCGTCTCAGCTGCTGCTGCCCGCGCCGGCGGCACGCGCCGGGGCGTTCGACCTGAGGATCACCGTGCCAGAGCAGTCCAGAGAGGAGGCCGAGGCCGTGGTGAAGGTCCACGCGAGGAACCTGGTGCGCGTCAAGGGGCTCATCGACGCCAGGTCGTGGAGGGAGCTGCAGTCGGCGCTCCGGTCCAGCGCCTCCAACCTCAAGCAGGACCTCTACGCCATCATCCAGGCGAGCCCGGCGAGCCAGCGGCCGGAGCTCCGGAGGCTCTACTCCGACCTCTTCAACAGCGTGACCAGGGTAACGACCAAAACACACAAATCAACGTGTCTACCCCACAGTAGAACAGGGTGTGCTAATCGTGTTCTTGTTTTGCATTTGCAGCTAGACTATGCGGCCAGAGACAAGGATGAGCTCCAGGTTCAGGAATACTACAGCAACATAATCACAAGCCTCGAAGAGATATTTTCCAAAATCATGTAGTGGCTGTCAATTCAATGCTCGTTTAGGATGCATAGAGAGGCTGAGAGATTAGCTGGATGAAACTAGGCACTTGGATTGTATTTACACAAAGGGAACAGTAAAATGTTAACGGGCAAAAAGGCTTTGTTTTCCTCTTTTGCTAAGCTTAGCAAATAGCTAGCTAGTACTTATTAACTGAGTTCCTATCCTACATCTTCTATTCACTATACTGACCGGAGAAATCGAAAGAAGAAATAGCAATATGTGCAGGTGCACCAAGACGAGCAAAACTGAAGTTTCCTGAAAAATATTACTGTTCAGCCACCAATCTTACAGGCTTGTCGCTGGCAAGGGGCGTTCAACCAATGTCAGTGGAGGCCGAGCAGCAGACTGGTTACAGTTACCTCCCCTTCGCCTTCTGATAGAGAAAGCAGGATCCTTGGTAGTTCTATTCATCAGTCATCACCATCTGACAGCAGTAATTCCCAAATATTTCATTCTGAGGGGAGTTTAAATTTTGCTTCATGTGCAACCTCTTGTCAGTGACTTACCATCTCGGTTCCTCCTTCAAATGGCTGCCTCCAAGAAATTGTGGCTGAGATTGAAAGGAAATGAAATTATTAGGTAGAACGAATTTATCATACTCCAACCCGGCAAAATTTATCATACTGTGCCGTCAAACAGTCACAGGGCCTTTTTAAGTACTTACCATTGTAAGACCAGGAAGTACGAAGCTAGCAAGATTTTCATTCACTGAGACGGGCAACGGAGGCATCTTACTCATTATCCCAGGCATTTGGTTCATGCTGTTTATAGAAGAAGCACAATTAGAGAGTGAATCTACACTGCAAGCACAACTCCAAAAATCTGTGCGCGTGGGGGTGGGGATATGTTTACGTCTGTAGAAGACCATTGATGTTCCTTCTTGCTCGATGGAAGAGCTCCATGTTATTTTGCGGCTGGAAGAAAGAAGAAAGGGTAGTTGGAATGAAATCGATGCTTCAAAAATAACTGTCCAGATGAAGGCTAACTTCAAACTAGGCATGAATTAACGAGAAATATGTTTACAATGGTTTTACAAAGCATCTTCATAATGATTGATGCACCTCCACGATATAGAGTTTCATGAACACAACCTAGAAGAATTGGAATGACGAATAAACGAACACCATTCTTTGTAGAAGACAGATATATACCTACCTGACATGCTAGCATATTTGCTTCTATCTGATTAAGAAGTCGATCATTTTGTACTAGCAGTTGCTGCATTGCACGATCTATTTCAGTGGCTGCATGGTAGAAAAACATTCACATGGTCAAATATGGAAAAATATGTGCAAGGAAATAAAAAAATCATTGGCTTAACCTATTCAAATGCCATAACTTATGAATCTTTCCATCAGCGCATAATTCTAATATATTGTTTAAATTTCATCTTCTTATTCGTCAGAAATTGGTTCCACCAGAGTTGGACCATGGCAGATGGTATACATTCTAGAAAAATGGACCTGATACTCAAGTGACCTACCAACCTCCAGTTTGAAATTGGCTGTTTTGAATGGCATTATGTGGCACAAATGAAGATACTCTTGTGTCCGTCTGAACTGGATGATTGGTACCCCATAAGGAAGGCTCGGCTATTTTACCCTGAGAAATTACCATTAGTACAGCAGTCAAAAACATGTGCATGAAGTACAAAATGCCTGGGGCTAAATAGTTAGGTATGTTGTTTGTTTTGTACATTTAGTTTGATTTATTTAATTTGTTGTATATGTCCTCCCATTCAATACTTCTCTTTTTGATAAATCAGCTAAAATAACTGTAAGTTCTTCAAATAGGACCAATAGTTAATATTTTGGAACCATAGGGACCAATACCGGTTCCAAACCACCAGCAATGTTAATACCTTTCTTTCTTTCACCTTTCTTCCAACATGATGTTCTTCAGACTTCCGTCTCCTTGAATTTTCTCTTTTCTATGAGAGAATCAAATCATTATTGTTATTAGAAATAGAATAAAAGAAACTACTAACTCAGCTAGAAAAATACTCACACACGCTTGAATCTTAAACATATATAGCCATATTCTGGGCTCGTTCGCAGGAGGGGGTGCGAAACAGTACAATCAGTACACGCAAACTAATAAAAGCTACTAACATATGATTAATTAAATATTAGCTATTAAAATTTTAAAAAAAAGATTAATATAATTTTTTACAATAATTTTCGTATAAATTTTTTTAGCAAAAAATACCCAGTTTAGCAGTTCGAAAAACGTGCACGTAAAAAAAGAAGGGAAGTTGAACTCAACAGTGACTCGCGAACGAGCCCTCTTAATATAACATTGAAGAATACAAAGCCCATTTTGATTCATCGCACTGAATCACAGAGGGGCCACAACTTTACTTCTGTACAGTATCAGACAACAATTCAGGCAATTGCCTAGTCATCTGTTGTAACTAATAATATGGTGGGTCAAAAAGATGGATCAGTAAAAAAAATATATGCATTTTTTTAAAAAAATGATATAAGGCTGTGTTGTCTATTAATCTACCTTTTTTCCCTTTTGGGCAATACAACTGTATATCAACATAATAACAGCCCAAAAGGAGAAATAGATTGCCAGCTAATGTCTAAATATGATTATGGTCCAAAATGTGCAAGTATCACATTTATGTACATAAACATTAAAAGTAAGTGTATCTATCACTCGTTCTAATATATGCATAAATGAGAATAAGTGCATCTCTCACAAATATTAGTATGAGGTGTGATACAGGTTTAGCATGTTGATAAAAAAAACTGCTCAAGGAGGGATATTGTCTACCTGAACGGTTGTACCTAACGAATTTGTCAATTATGTAAAAAGCACACCTCAAACAGAAGATATCCTTGTAAATGGGAAATGGATTTTCTGATCCACTGCAACTTACAGAGTATGTACGATAGAAATTGCTTACCCCTAGCCACTGACACTTCATAGCAACATCTCTCACAGTCTTGGTAGGTAATGAAGCTGCTATCTTTATATACTTCATGATGCCTTGTTCATTTACATATCTGTGTGTATTCATCATTGGTACCCCCAAAGAGAACAAAGTAAAGGACACACACATGAGGGATGGCACAGTGAATAAAAAAACATGGACCAGGAAAATTTATTCCAACTTCAACCAATAGAACAGTAAAACCTCTATCAATTTGAATAACACGGATATAAGATAAATTTCAACAATATAGACTTCATGCTGTGTTGCATAATTGCACGTGAGGGCAGTAATGTAAGTGGAAGTAGCTTACTTCTGGAGGCCATCTTTCAGCACATCAAGCTCAAGATGTGTCCAATCAGCAGCCAGGGGCCCTCCATATTTGAGGTTCTGCCCTGGATCAGCAATTGTATTGGATGAACTGGTGGAGACAACCACAGAAGGTGTGGTGTTCAACATCACCGTGTTGCTGTCCATCCCACTGGAACAGTCCAGGTACACTGGCATGACTCCTGACCCACTAGTTGTCGCGCTTGGCTGAAATGAAACAACTTGCTGGCTGCAGAAGGACTGAGGAATTTCCCCAAAGTTTAGACTAGGATCATCTGCCATCTGCATGCGCAGCAAATTATCTAGAACGGAATTTGGTATTTCCAGTTTCGAAGGACGCACTCCAAGCTGATCCAGAACAACTTCACAATGCACAATGAACTACTTTGGTACCTATTGCTCCAGGAACTCATCCAAGCATGGACTCTTTGCCACGATACTCAAGTTTGAGTACTACCACCAATATGTTCCCTGCAGATGGAATCAAGCATGTCAAGGAAATCGAAACCTTTGGAATTTGGAGAAATAAAACTCAATAGAGGGAACTAGTATCTAGCCAATCTTCCATGAATATAGAAATGTCGAATTTTTTTGTTGGCAAAAAGAAATATGCTCAAGGAACACGATTATATGTTTTCAAACATAGGTTTGTTTCACTCGAAGAAGATCAAAGTATCAATCTTTTCAAAGCGATAGTTTTTTTTCTCTCCCTTTTGCTATGTAACCCTCATAATTAAGCCAATTGTACTCTCTCTTTCATGTGAAGTATGCTACAGACGTAATCCCCACTACAAAACCAGAACCAGATCAACATGCAAAATTTGGACGATGGACTCTCATCTCCTCATGCAGGGACGCTACAAAATCAGAGCACACATAGCCCAGTCGGCAGTCGGTGTCTATCCGCATGTCGCATGGCCCCCAGTAACAAGAAAGCAACAAAATTCGATGAAAGAATCAAATCAAGAAAGTAACTTGCGGACAAGGACCTGGCCAATCTGCTCCTTCATGCAGTTCATAATAAGCCCATAGAAAAAGACCCGGTAAGAAAACCAGACCCAGCAATGATTGCATAAAGCTAGACCATGCGCACACAGACATGCATGCCGCGCGCCGCCCTGTAGGCTGGCTCTGCACGCCGCAGTCCATACGGGAAACGGAGAGAAGAGAACCAAAACCAAGACAGAGAAAACTTGATCCATGGCCAGCCCAAACGATCAGTGTAAACCACAATCCGTAAAAAAAAAGCAAAACTTAATCACATGCCTGGGGATCCGATCTAATCTGCAGGGAGAGAGAGCTAGGCCAAGCTTCAAGCTTCTCAGTGTAAATCCCGCGTGCCGATCGCCGCGGCTCGATCGATTCCTCGTGCGACCGGGCGGGCCGGCGGGCGAGCGCAGTGACGATGAGCTGCGTGCTGGGTGATGGAATGGAGTGATGGTGGAGGAGGAGGAGAAGGTGGTGGTAGTGGTGGTGCTAGTGTTGTTGTTTGGTTGCTTCTTTAAAGAGATGGTGCCGCCCAGCTTTGCGCGCTCCAATGGTAGGGAGGCCGAAAAGCCGCCGCGCCTCGATCGTTAGTAAAAACCGGCCGGGATACGCTGCCCCCTCCAGTCCTCCTCCCCCTCGAAAAGCCAAAATCGTGTGCCGGTTTCGCATGCAACTTGCACCGTTGCACGGACGCACGGGAGCAGCAGCGGGTCGAGCCGAGAGAGGTGATCTCGATCGAATCGATCGAGGAGGAGGGGGGGTAGGTTTTCGCAGGGCGAAGCCAACAATAATTGCCACTATTGGTTTCGATCTTAGGTTTACGCTCTCCCCTCCCGGCTCGATCGCGCCTTTCCTTTCTCGGTTGTTTTTTCCTTTCTCACGCGAGGAAAGCAACGCGTCCATGCTCTCTCCCTTTTCCTTATTCTGGCGTTGAGAAAATTATTATATGCATGGTTGTTATTAAACCAGTGTCTTATTAATACTCCAGCACTAGTTTGTATGAAGCTACGTTGATGGACATCTGTGGACTCTAGAGACTGTAAAGAGTACACCTTTAGAAACACGATTTATTGATTTATTAACGGTGTAGCAGTAGATTGGAGTAACACTTAAATCACATCACGGAGCTGTCCTCTTTCGCTTTTTTACTTCATGACACTGTCATCTTAAACTACACTTGCGCCCTCCCTTTCTTCTTTTTTTCTACATTTTTTTTTCTAAACGCAAGTAGATTGGGTGCCCATTCCATTCCCCCCTACCGGACCTCTCCTTTTGATTTCATTGTGGGCTTGGAATCGGATCCTACTAGTTTTTATGCAAAACTGGACTATATACGAAGGTAACGTGCAATTAGCGTGCGTGTGTATTCCACTAGTCCACTCATGGTCCACAGGACATTTTGTTCTGGGACCCATCTACTGTGTGCCATATGTTCTTACAGTTAAGCAGAACCATTAGTTAAAAAGAGGAGACATCAAAGCAGATCTTGCCATCGAAGTTTTTTTTTGGCGGGAGTTCAGACAGAACTACCTTTTAAGGTCATTTGCAACTGGGGAACCTAACCTGTGTAACTGAGAACACATTATGAAATTACCACGAGCAGCCTTGATTTATTTTGTGGTTAGAATAGCATTGGTAACTGTGTTACATAGGTAAGCGTTGTATTTAATAGAGGTAAATGCTTAACCACTGGTTTTATTCAAAACAGGTTAAAATAACTTTATTATAAAACAACTTATAATAAAAATAAATAATACTTAAGTATTTTTATAACCTCTTTGTTTAGGTTTATAAGTCAATTTTTAAGCCGAAAAGCGTAAGCCTAAACAAATTGGTAGCTTTTTTTTTGGCTTTTCTAAAACCATAAACCACTTTTACATTGTTAAGTCAAAATCTAGATTCAATTAGCCATTTTAACTTATTTGAAGCTTTTAAGTCGCCAACTTATAAATCATACAAGTTAAAACGTCAGTTTAAAAACTTAAGCAAATAAACCTAAATCGAAACAGATAAGACCATAGTTGCTTAAGCCAAAAAAAATATCTCTCTATCATATACTACCTCCCTGTGAAAATATTTGACGCTGATTAGTTTAACAACGTTAAAGAGAGAGAGAGAGAGGGGGGGAGGGGGGGGGGGTATTAAAAACGGAAGGGAACACTATATCGGTCAAATGCGCGACCCCCTGCCAAGTTCAGTTGACGCCCGTGCCGCATCGGTCGGCTTCGCGCCGGCTAATAATTGACGGCAACGCCGCGAACACATTCACAACACCGCGCACCTGCGTGAGTGCTATCATGCAGCGCAGACACGCACGATATAGCTGCGTCGGCTCCCGGCCGGCCCGCGCGTGGAGCGAGACGTACAGTCCCGTCCCGTGCAACTTGCATCCTAGCTCATGCACCGAGGATTAAGGTCCGGTCGACCGGCCGAGCGAGCTAGCCTCGATCAGCCCGTGTCCACGCGTTATCGTGGAAAGACCGCTGCGAGCGGTGCTGCGCGCGCGCCGTTATTCAATGATTCCGTCGCATGTTGGCGCGCGCAGGGTCGAGCTATTCGGGGCGCGCGCTCGACAGACTTATTAGCGAATATCTTATCTGCATATACTTTAGTTGAAAGTTTTTGAGTTTGAGTTAGAAAGTCTTATGACTGGAGTTGAAAGTTTTAGCTGATAAATAGTTCTAATCTGGAGTTGAAAGTTTCGATATAGAGTCAAAAGTTTTTGTTCTATTTCTATGGGCCTCACCGCTGACTAAACCCCCAAGCCGGCCGGCAGGGTGCGCTTTCTGATCAGCAACACGGGTTGTTGTATACAGAGGTACTCCCCGAATGTACACGGGCGGTGTGTGGACTGTGGAAGTATTTGGTGAATTGGTGTGAAGATAGATGAGCCGTGAGCGCCAGGCACAGGACGCCCGCATGGCTGCATGCATGATAGGCGACTGGGCGTGCACCAGTATACAGGTGTGTCACTGTGTGCGAGCGACGTACACTTCCATCAACGTGTGCTACGCGTTGAAGCGCACTGCACACAGCTCGTGACAGATCATACGGCTCGCCACGTATGACATTACCGTTTCGTCTCACAACATATATATTGCACTTCTAATTTATGGCGCCAATGAGCACACACGTGCTGTCGTTCTTAGGATCCAGCATTTTATCACGTAAACTGGCCTTTTCTTCTCGGTTATTTGACCCTTCTTTAAAGTTATTTTCCCAATACTTTTAGTGCAAGTTCAACGCACTTACGTCCACACATGTACGTCCTAGCATATATTTGAACAAGATTGGATATCTAAACTCTCATTCAGTGGCGTATCTAGGAGGTAATGTTTGGATGGTTCAACTTATATAGTTTTTTAATACCATAAATACACCACGCCAAAAATACAATACAACTATAAAATAATCAAAAAAATCACAATCACATATCATTAGGGAAATGTTTTTTTCCCTTTTTTTCTCTTCATAAGATTTATTTTCTTTTTTCATATATATATATATATATATATATATATATATATATATATATATATATATATATATATATATATATATGTAAAAACTTTTTTAGTGGTCCCAGGTCACTAGGACAACCCCATAGATATGCCCTTGCTCACGTTGTGTGGGTAGGGGTAGGGTGATTGTTTGACCTTTTTAGGAAAAAAAACAGCGTATTTATAAACTAAAAATAATTTGTGAATAAAACTTTTATATATATGTGTTTTCTTAGCGAGCTAAAAGTCTAAGGCTAGAAAATAAACTATAATGAAAAAACAACAAAATCAACTCTAAATTTAAGGTTGAAATTTCAAATTTTGATATATAAGCAAAAGCAAAAGGATAGGGTTGAAAGCTTTACCGTTGAACTTGTGTGCGCCATGAGAATCTGGATGAACAAATTTCACCGTAAGAACATTGCTCAATTTGCTTTTGTTAGGGCTGTAACATAGATATTATTTCATCCCCATATCTTTATCTAAATTTTATTGCTACCAACAAATATTCATTTCATGAATTATTTAGTACAATATTGTGTTTGATTGAAAGGATGGTATGGGAGAGCTTATTTTTAAGGTTGTTTGGCATAAGGACAAGTTGGATAAGATGATCAACTAATACTCCCCTAAGATGCATACCATTTGTTCCTCGAAAAGTAGTGAACCAATCAAACACACTTAATCTTTCCCATCATACCTTTTAATCCACCAAAAAAAGACATTCCATAAATTATACCAAACAGGAGCAATTTTATAGCGTACCTTCTAGTATATTCTCAAAGACCGTAAAATTAGTCACCAAACGAATATATGGACCATCCTATCTAGAACCAGGGATGGATTCCGCAAAACCAAATACACTCTTAATTATCGCAATATTTCACTTTTCAAGCTAGTCCAAATTTAAGTGATTTTTGACAACATAAAATGTGAGCTAGTCCAAGGCTAGTGATATTCAATTACAAACAGTAAACATCTTTGAGCTACTCTAGAATAAATCTTTAACCTTATTAGTACGATGGAAAATGCCTATACTTTATCTTTATGTTAAATGGTTCAAGGTTAAGTGTAAGGAGACAATTACCTCCTTCACAATATTAGTTCATTAATTTGGTATAGTAGAGCTATGTGAACTGTCAATCGAATAGAGTATACTCCTATATCGGTCCATCAAGATTCTACTTAATTGAAAGCACTGGGTAACTTTCCTCGAGAATCTTTTGGTCTAGTTGAAAAGTTCACTTTATAGATTTGGCTTTTCTTCCTTCTTCTTTTCATTATCATACATAGAGGATGTGCGCAAAAGACTTTCTTCTGTTTCTTCCCTGCTCCTGTGCAGAGCCTGAACTATTTTTCTACATTCCCACTCAAAAATCTACTCCCGGTTCTCCCGTTCGGTAATTGTCTGAACCCTGAGGTGTACAGGGCGCATATAGAACTTGCGGTGGGCCCCAGCAAGCCGGAGTTGCAATTCAGCGCTGGATGCACAACACTCGACGGTGAGAGGTGCAGCAGGGGTGTTGTTTTGGGTGGTCCCTCCAAAGGTGGTAGCTTGGCCCCACCATGAGACACCAAAATCCATTTGATCTTCGAATTGGCGAGATTGTCCTTCAAACAACCAAACCCCGATCCACAGTTCCGCATCCCTCCAAAGGGTGTGGCCTTTCCCCTTTTTCACCCAGAGAACATAGTTCGGTAACAAACTTTGTTCTCTCCATTTCAACCAGATTGCAGAGCACATAAGAATATATAAGATGGTGGGTGATTCACGGAGAGATTTACCGCGTCCACGTACGTTAGTGGAGGAATCGCTGTCATTATGCTGCAGCCAAGTGAGCACAAGAGAACGATCCCTGCAGCGAGCTAAAGGCGATAGCTTACACACAAAGCAAGGCACTAACACGCACGGGGGCACACTAAGCATGCAACACTTCCTTTTCCACATCAAGGCCACCTGAGACTGTACTATGGAGATAGATATTATACGCAGAGATGCGCTGGCTGGCTGGCTGGCTTCTTTATCCAACTAGGATCAAGAAGAACAAGTGAAGGGCAAAAAAAAGAGACGGGAGAGCAAGCACCACAATCCCACGGCTAAAGCAGGCAGGCAGAACAGAATCCGCCCGGCTTTATTCGCGCCACACTAATAAAACCGGGAAACCAACTTGCCAGGCACCCCCTCGACGCAGAATCTAAGCACACGCCCCACGCAAGAGTCAAAAAAACGTCCCGAAAAGCCAGGCTAAGCTCTCCCCTCCCTTCCCTTCCCTTCCCTTCCCCTCCACCGCGAGGCGTCGAGGCCACCGGCCGGGCCGCGCCGCGCGCAAACCAGATTCCTTGGAGGGGAATAAAAAGGCGATGCTGCAAGTGACACCGTGACAGAATCCACTTCTCCAGAGATTCCAGAGGCCACCCAGATACTATTTTTCCCCTCTAGTGCTCCAGCAACTATGGATGGACAGCCTAAGGCATAAGCTCGTTCACCAGTGACAGGAGCGAGACCGGGGAGAAAAGAGGGCTGTCGCTGATGAGTCAGTTGCATGGATCCTTCCTCCGAGATAGCAACTGCGCTAGCTAGGACGACGACGGCGCCCCATATGCACGGTGCCCAACCGTTTAAAGACTAATGGTGCGGTTTCTTTATAGATAAAGGTGAAGACAATAGTTTTTTTTTAATTTTTTAAATAGTTATTTAATAATATAAATGACAGAATTTATTGTTATAAAGCTAAAAATATAATTTAGAAAGATAGTAAACTTTTATATAGATTTTTTTTTCAAAAAGACCTGTCGCTTAACCTTCACTAAGAGGCACGTAAACAAATCTGACGAAAGAGGACAGCCTAAAGATCTAGCGATGGATTGGAAGGCGTAAAGAGGTCGATTCCGTTGGGCCTTGTGGGGACACTGTCGCCTGTGCGGTCCGAAGTGGCAGGGATGGACGCAGAATTCCGAGCCGTAATCATGCCCCAATCCTTTCTCTAGTGCTTATAAATTAAATTTTAAATTTTAACTTTAGAGTTAATTTGAGATTTGTTTATTAAATTTATTTTTCATCATTAACTTTTAAATCATTAAGAATACATATAACAAAATTATTTATAAATTATATTTTATTTGTAAATATATAATTTGGTTTTTCCCATAAAAAGCCCAGATTCCCCGCCGTGAACGATGCGCGTGGGCGCGTCCTCCCCCTGCGTAACGTCGGACGAGACACCGGCGTGTGTCTGTGCCTCTGCCGTAGTGGAGCCGCACGAGCACCGCGGCGCGATCGCATTGGCGTCGGGCTCACCCGCGCCGGTCGCTCGCGCCCCCCGGGCGGGGAGGGCGCTGCTCGCTTTTGCTTTCCTTTTTACTCCTCCTTTCGTAATTGCTGGGTGGAATAACGCGTACTATCCAGCGAGAGGGCCAGTAATCATGGAGAGGAGAAAGGAAGAGGCTACTGGGGTAGTGTCGGTACCAGATTACGGGAGGCACCAGGAGAGACGACGGGAAAGCGGAGCAGACTGAATCCCTCCTCAAGGCTCGAAGTCTTCGGGATCAGACCACGGAAGATGCAGCCTGCAGGCACAGATGGATGCAGGTAAGGTGGTGTTTAGATTGAGAAAATTTTTGGGAGAAATATCACGTCAAATGTTTGACCGGATGTCGAAAGGGTTTTCGGACATAAATGAAAAACGAATTTCACGGCTAGCCTAGAAACCGCGAGACGAATCTTTTGAGCCTAATTAATCCGTCATTAGCACATGTTGGTTACTATAGCACTTATGGCTAATCATGGATTAATTAGGCTCAAAAGATTTGTCTCAAGATTTCTTACACACTGTGCAATTAGTTTTTTAATTCATCTATGTTTAATGCTTTATTTAGGTGTCAAAAATTCGATGTAATGTTTTTGAAAAAAAAATTTGAGAATTAAACAAGGCCTAAAAACACTGGAGGGAGATTCCATGATTATCTAGTCATCTCGTCATCGAGTAATGTTAAAGCGACCTCCCAATCAAGCTAAAATTACTACTTTCTCAGGATGACTATGCATGCCAGGCATATGATTAGTTGAACCCACCGGTGATGTGGTAAGCACCTCCACGTATATTTGAACCACCATGCCAGATTGCCAGCTGCCACGCGCCAGCAGACCTGATACTGCTGCCTGCGTTGTTTCCTCCTTGTTGGCCCCAATCCCCGGTCTGCAATGATGCTTCGTTTCATTCTTCATCCTCCCTCACATTGTACTCGAGGATTCTTCCTCTTCGATGTTTTGTTTCTCCTCAAGCGCTCAGAAGCCTCTTGCTGCTCTGTAGTCTGAACAAATGAGCAGTCCCCAGGGCCCCAGGGATGAACATTTCCATTTTCTGCTGTTTCTGCCCTTGCTTCACGAGCAGCTTGACAGACACATTGCTACCACCCCCCATCATTGACACTCACGGATGAATTTTCAACCCCATTATCCAGTTCAGTGGTCCTCGAGTCCTTTGACCCCTCGAAGACATTCATTGGTATCACCATGTTCGAAGTGGGTTTGGCCCGCAGGCCACAGCTCCAACTTACGTGACTCCAAGCTCTCCTGTAAAAGGGCTGTCAGCTCCAGGTCAAAGTTTCCTTGCTCATTAGGATTAACTTGTAACATGAACAATTTCTTTATCAGAACTAACAGGCATGTTATCATCGCCATTGTCACCCTCCTCCGACCTGCCATCTGATGTCCCTTCGTTCAGAAAATCAGTATCTTCATGTCCATCCTGATAGATGCTTCACTATCTGAATAGCTGTCATTGCCTGCTTCTTCTTCGTTATCCTTTCCATTTTCATCAGTCATGACTCTTTGGCTCTTGCGGTTAGCATTAAAAGCAACATACTCAGATTGTTTCATTTGCAGTTTGCTGAAAGAGTGCCAATCACCTCCACAATCTCAGCTGAGGCAACATACTCTTTGCTTCAATGTTAAGTTGAAGGCAACATTGCAGTTCATTAGTCCAGATTGCAGGAAAAAAAATATTAGCGTCTTAGTACCATGCTACCAACTACAACCAGATTTTTTCTCCCTAAAACTCAGTCAAGTAGCAATTATGTAAAGAAAAGAACAGAAGGAAAAACCAATTTGGGCTAGCTTACACCAGACATTTGACACGGTGCATCTTGCCAGCTCTTGCCAGCTTTTCTCCACTTATACTGAATTGATAACCCAATGATTACATATACCAGGAAGAATCAGAGAAGCTCATACTATGAAATTGCAATCTCTAATATGTTTGAGATGCTTAGCCCAAGTACAAACTTGAATGGTAGTTTCCTGTGAACCTGAGGATGGTAGTTTCCTGTGAACAATATAGAAAGCAAAGTCTGCAGATCTCGAGAAGATTGCAGGCCACATCAATGTTATGATGGCTGAAATTACCTAAGCATACCTGAAATTACAGATCACATATGTAAAATTGAGTTCACTAAACTTGTGTTACAGAGGCATACATAACTAATTATGTTCCCTATTCTATCAAGGCCGAATTTGTATGTGGCAACTGGCAAGCTGGTTAGCATTCAGGTGCCTAAGTATAATGGACTAATTATTATTCCATCTGGAACACAGGAAATGATTCTTAGCCAACTGAAATGATAAAAATTGTAAGTCCATCTCTCAGATGACAAGCGACACAGCACAAACAGAACTATACACTAGACAGTAGCAGCTAAAAGTTGGTAAAAAAAAGGAATAAGGAAATTGAGAAATTCAAACCGAAGCACAAAAACAGGAAAGTAGTGATTCTATGTTAATTTATTTTCCAATGCACATACCTTCAAACAACTAAAAACAAGGCCTGAAGATGCAATATTGAATTTGCACAGCTCTCCAATAAATCGAATGTTTCTGATTTACGTTTCAAGATTGATCTGATCCTGGAAAAGTGGAAAGGAAATATGGTCAAAAACAATTGCTAATGCTTATGAATATGCAGGCCTGTCTTTTTTTCTGTTTCCATATCTAATTAAGGAGCACAAACGATGTGCAAAATTGGAAGGGGCCAAAGGGCCATAATAAAACTCAGTAAATTATGGCGGACAAGGGAGGAGAGCAATATATCAATCGGAGGGGAAGCAAGTCACTTTCTTGTGTGATGACATGATTGTGAAATCAAATTTGGCTGACCTCATCGTAAACTTCTTGCATATGTTCTTGCAGTCGGAGGAATATTTTTCCTTGACAAGCAAAACTAGAAAGGAGAGATAAATTT
Organism: Oryza brachyantha; assembly: GCF_000231095.2. Taxonomy (NCBI): domain Eukaryota; kingdom Viridiplantae; phylum Streptophyta; class Magnoliopsida; order Poales; family Poaceae; genus Oryza; species Oryza brachyantha. The sequence continues at coordinate 14,540,165 of NC_023166.2, forward strand.
GTTTGAGTTAGTTTGCGGTCCTTTAAATGCTCCAATGCAGTTAAGTCCTTTACGATGTCCATAAAACTACTAGAATCTTCAACAATTCCAACAAAATACAGCTCAATAAGAAGTTTTAATGTGCTTCTCTTCCTCATGGCTCTTGAGTTCTCATCTGAATCCAAATCATCTCCAGATTCCCCAGGAAAGAGAACTCTTAATAGTCCCTGAACAAGGCAAGGAGAGAAATCCCTGTATCTTTGATGAAGCAACGAGCAAATCTACACCAAGTAAGATTTGAGACAGGATTATTACTATATCAAGACAGTAGCATTTCAAATAATATATTTTTTATGCAACAAAGGAACCAGAAATTGTCCAGCGTACAAGCAGATATAAATGGAACATACATAATGCTCGTAAGGGGCATGCTTATGAATTCTAGGATATACACTAATGACAACATGCTTAGTTGTGTAAACCTTGATTGGACATAAATAGCTAACTGATAAAAAGCAAAGAAAGCTTGTAGTTATAGGCTATTACATAGCTATAGTAAAACATGGTGAGCAAGGCTGCAAACATATTAAGCACAAACTTTCGAACAGTCCTATCTACTAAGTATTACTGTTGTTGCTATACCTGCAGCATTGTATATCAGCTGAACGAACTTTGGCCTCATAAATGTAAGAAACCGATTCACTAATGAATTTGCTTAGGTTCACTCTTTTCAATTCTTCCATTAAACCACATTTTGTTCATCATTTATCATTTTGAGCTTCTTGATAACTGCTGTATTACACTTAATACTGCAACCAAGAGTCCTCATGTAATTGCATCTGAAATGAGCGATTGGTCATGTAACTACTTATAATTAAATTCCAAATGTGAGGGTTGAACGTGTCAGTGCAATATTGAAGTCCACAAAACACTAGGAATTATTCATTATATAAAAGAATGGGTACTGAAAATAGAAAAGGAAATAACAAACATAGTTCTACTAGACAATCACATTAATCTTCTTATTATAAGCTGTCAACAATTGAACTTCTGATACAAATTAAAGTATCTTATAAAGTTGTCAGTTGCCAAGAAAACATGGCATTTCTTTGAGATTACAAATATGTACTGCATATTGTCAGTTGATAACCTAATGTATTTTGACACAATCACACGTCATGTGTTTATTATGAAACCTGTGTTTTACTGGTAATGTTTTGCTGCTTCATCAAGACTCTAATAACAGCATGGGTGTTGGTAGAAGATGTGAAATATAGTTCAACAGGAAAAGGAAATGGAAATAGAAGTCGATAAGTTAGATGTAGCTTAGAGTACAGGTTTCACTCTATCTTGCGGCTCCATTTGAGGCTGCAGTTCACAACCATAACCACAAAACCCCACATGTGAAAGTTTGCAAAGAAAATCTTTTTCTTACATGTTTATGATCAAATGATCATCAAGTAGAGATATAATGGAGAGAGCAACAATTAGCTTACCAACTTTTGACCAAATCAATAATGGCTATATTAGTAAAAGTATCAGGAAGATAGTTATCACAGATTTGGAACTCAAAACTTTTCATGTTCTTTGAGTTATACTGCAATCACCTTACACTATTTTGCTCGCAGTTCTCATTTTCCTTCTGCCCCCATTTCATTCACCAGTCAAATGTGGACAGCAGTGCAACGCCGCTAACAAAACAAGCGTATTAACACCCCCATACTTTTGTTGACATTCCAATTAGTACATGGAAAATCCAATATATTTCTATATTAGAACAAGCAGAAGGAGTAGAGAACTAGTAATTAGCAAAATTTGAACCCTAGAAACAATCCGGCGCATAACATCTGCTACGGACCTATCCACAGACCACAGGAACTGAAATGAAAGTGCGCAATAGCCGACACTTGGGCTCAAACCACAGCCACTTCACCCAAATGAAACACACAGAGAGAGGCGGTGGAACCACTAAGTGCCTACATTGATTCAACACAGTGAACACACCCACGAGCAAACCACAGCGGGTCGAAACAGACTGACGGTTCAATCCACACTACCGCGTCAAAAAAAAATCAGGAACTGTATCTAAAAAACCTAAAACACCACAGGACGGAGAGCGGGAGCTCTCGCACCGAAAGGAAGAGCCGCCGCGCAGAAAACCGGCCTTCATCCCGAGGGAATGTGGGGCAAGGTGCTTACCGTTAATGCGGGGGTTCCCGGCGACGAGCACCGCACGGCGACGGCCGGGACAGGGGAGGGTTCGGGAAAGGAAGGCGAAGAGAGCTTGCGGGAGCACGAGGACAACGACGGTGAAATAGGCCTTGGTGGGCTTACGGGACACGGAAAGTTCACCGGATGTTTGGGCTTTCTGAGCCCACTTAGCTTCACACTCGGGCCCAGGTAAGATAGTAGGATGGATGACTAGATTTATTCACCGTTTCTCTTGTGGGAAATTTTTGGGATTATTGATAAGGCTACGTGTAGTTCCAAAAACATTCCATCGAATCTTTAAGCATCTAAGAGTATCTTCAAGAGAATGGCTAAATTTTGACTTTCCAAATCAAAATTTAGCCATTCATTTTAGTTTTGACAACTTGAATTCTAAGAGCATCTCCAAGAGACTATCATCCTCACTTTCCAAATCCTGGGAAGGGGAGAATGACAAAAGGGTCTCACCCACGTAGGATCCTCGGATACAATTGTGCTAGTGAGGAAATAAGTTGCTAGACTTGGCCATTGAGAACTCAAGTTTAGCCATTTAAATGGCATCACAAGTCAAATAGCCATTCTCTTGGAGAGCATTTTCTGTGCAAAATTGTCAAATTTAAGTATGGCAAGTGAGATGATCATGCCCTTGGAGATGCTCTAAATAAATCATTAAATATACATGAACATTAAAACTAATTACACGGTTATGACGGAAATTGTGAGACGAATCTTTTAAGGCTAATTAGTACATGATTAGTCATAAGCACTACAGTAATCAATATGTGCTAATGACGGATTAATTTAGACTCAAAAGATTCGTCTTACGGTTTCCAGACGAAATATGAAATTTTTTTTTGTAATTACACTACGTTTAATACTTCAAATATGTGACCGGACGCGTCGATGTAACCTCCCTCCCAAAAGTTTTTCCCAACTGAACGGGGCCTAAAATAGAGAGAGGTACTAATTTTTATCGTAAAATTTTGATATCTTGAGTTATATACTTACTGGAGCTTGGAGGTACCAAGTTTTTACATCGGTACCTAATATCTCAATTGATTGTAAAAACGCTCCCCTCTAATTATTAATGTAAACACTTTGTAAGGTTGTTTAATTAGTATAGAGTCAAGAATAATCAGTAGCTGCTTTCAGCCCCCAAATATTTGGGATTTTTCTTCAGACTGCTGATGTTTGCATATATCGGTGATGAAAGCACACAGCCAAATTTCTTAAAACACCATTTCATCCCTTTCAGTGTGACCATTGGCCCTGATCTCTTCCATCTTGTTACTTGTATACTATTTCCGCTGCACTCACCTGATCTTGTTATTATCTTGGAAGTTTGATATGAAGTCTTATAAATTATTGATATAGCGTCGTGCTAGCTAGGCATCAAGGAGTAGGAAGTATGTGGACTTTGGTTTGGAATTAAGTATACCATTAGTTGGGCAATTATTGTTGGACGTTGGTCCCTGGATAGTAGTATATACAAGGCAGAATTAGACCAGTGACCTAACAAGATCTGAGATCCATAATATTTAGAAGTATATGGTGCCATCAAGACGCAAGCATGCAATCTAGTACAAGATCCGCGGAGAAAAGGGCAGTGTCCACTGATCACTGGCATTGTCACCTTAGGTTTTACAGTGTACTTCAGAAAAGTGCGTTGCATCTAAAGTTGACCACGATAGTTCATGAATCGAAACTTCACACTTTTCGTCAGATTTCCCCTGATATTTGTATGGATCACACTCCAGAGCTGACGGTAGTGCTGGACTTTTAGGACTTGTTCGTACATTTTTCACTTATGAAGTACTAGTGCTTACGAAACTTCGTAAGTACAATAATCAACAGCGAGATTAACTGGGTAAAGAGAGAACCAGAGGGAATGGGACTGGCATAAGCTATTAAGCTCCAATAGCATTCCAAGGTACACATGACAATTTGGAGATGCGGTGAGATTCAACCATACAAAGTTCATTTGCATATGGAGCTAGGTGATATGTAGTCTGGAGCTAGAATTGCAGTATAACCAAAACTCTCTTGCTGTCTACTCTGGTGCGCTACAAGATCACTCGAACTAATTGAAGTTCATATATTCCGTGTGCAGTTTCCTCTTGGCAAGGCAGCCTGACTACCCGAGCATATTCTCTGAACACATTGCTGTCAAGCAAGGTTACTTACACCACGATAAAGCCAAGAGAGTATTAGAGTAAGATTTCGACGTTGGCACTAGCATGACAAACCAGAAAAGATCATGTTTCTCCAACTACCATCCGATTAATGGAGAGGGACCATGTTTCAGCCAGCAGTCAGTGACGTCGATCGACGGAGTGAGATCAAAATAACCAGAGATCGACCGGCCATGACCATCAGCTAGCTAGCTTCCGATCGATCGATCGTCAGCACCAGCACAGCGTGAGCTTGGGAGCCATGGCATCCAAAGACCGAGAGCCCTTCGGGAATGGGATGGCATGGATATGGCCTGGCCGAGCCAATGCGATCGCATGAACGTGCAATGGGGGCTCTGGCCTCCAGACTCCGGGGCTGCACGGCTCATGGGTCCAAAGCCAAAGGACGGATGCTCCCGATCTCTGGCGCAGATTGAGGAGATTGCAAGCACCGCATGGGTTGGTATGGATCGAATCCTACGGCTCTCCGCTCTGCAGAGGCAGTGGGAGACCGCAGAAACCGCAGCGAGCACCCTCCAGTATTGACCATCGTCCGTGTCACGCAGTAGACGAAGAAATCTGCCCAGATTACCTACGCGTGCGTAGGTGGGAATGGGATGCTCTGGCACACCTTAGCGCATTCCAAGCACGTACTTTATTACATCCTAAAAACAGAGTATATGTGGAAAAAATATACTACTTAAATAGATATTTTATTTCATTTTTAATAGAGAATCCTTCGTATTGGAAAGCGAAACTATATATTTTAAGCTTCTTTCTTAACACTCAATATCTCAACATCCAATCTCAAAAGATGATAGAAAAGATAATATGAAAGAATGTGGTTACAAAATATTAATAAAATTTATATGGAGAATATATTATAGATATTCTATTAGAGTGATAACTATATCGCTAATATTAAAAGAGAATAAAATATATAATTTATATATATATCTATATGTATTATCATTTATATAAATTTAAATAAGACTATAATAATAATAAAGTATTAGGTCGTCGAACGGAGGAAGTATTGGTTATGCGTCAGATATCTAAAATCACTCATTAGTCCTCACATGGTCTCAGTACGACAGTACGTGACCGTGAGGGCAAACAAAGTCTTGGGTGCATGTCCGGAATATATCAGAGGAGAAGCAGCAGTAATGGCGCTGTATGCATCTATACATGCATGCATACACAAAATTTACTACTATTGTCCCAAGATACTAGGAAAGTAGCCAAGTACGCTTGGTTGTTAACTCCCACGAGTGACGATGGCTGTTTCTTCAGCCGGTCACGTGCTCTTTTCGCATGATATACTCTCCTTTTTCACACACCTCTTTAATTATTAAAGTTATTTTTAAAATAAAAATACGGTATAGTTGTTTTAAAAAATAAAATCAATTGAATTTAAAGTTTTCTACTAATATTTAATTAATCCTATTCTAATTCACGTTATTTCTTACGTGCCGAATCCAAACCACAACTAACTAACTCAGCTGACGGCGTAACTGCATACACCTTGTTGGGATAGCCTCACGACCACGTTTATCCGGTATCCCATAGTATCTGCGTATACTTACTTTGTTGATTTGTTCCTAGGGATTCTAGTATTTGTATCTTGTTAAAAAAATTAAGAAAACTTAGTTTATTAACTGTCATATTATTTATATGTCATTCAAAATTTTACTACTTTCTCCCGAATTACTTCCCACCTTTTATATTAATGATGGGTATTAGGGTCTTTTTTTCTCTATACTTAGTTTCTTTAAAATAACCTATAATAAACTATATTTAAGAACAGAGAGAGAGTAAAGGATGTATGCAGCATGTTCCTTCAATCCCCGCGCGTTCGGTCAGCCACTTGTTGCACACGCCCTCCAATACACGAGTACTCTTGGGAGATCGGGGGGGGGGGGCATATTTACAAATGAAAAAAATATATGAAGAACTTATATAAGTATTTTTAAAGGTCAAAGGTGAAAATAAGCTTCGATAAAAAAACTTTCAAAATCAACTATAAATTTAAGATTAAAATTAAATTTTAGCTTATAAGCATAAACAAAAGTGGAAAGATAGGGCACATATATCTTATACTCCATCCGTTTCGTAATATAAGATTTTATAGCATGGTCTAAATTTATATGAATGGTAATAAATCTATACACATATTAATTGATGGCATCAATAAATAAATTTAGATAATACTATAAAATCTTACGGTATAAGACCAGAGGCAGTATTTCTCTGCCATCGCCAGATGCCATTCGATTTAAACGCAAACGTCGGTGCGATCAGCCGCAGACAAGGACTTTGCCCATGGTTTTTGGATTGGGCAAACCCGTGATGTCTCAACCTGCGGGGAGGTTATGCAGGCCAGCGCGAGCTATTTGTAGCGAGGCGATTTTGGTCACGATGTGGCGTGGCGTGGCTTTGCTAGAGAAACCGTGGGCGGAAGGAAAGATTTGAGGCGATCGTCCTCGATCGACAACAAGCTCCCATCGAGCCTGATGGTATGGTGCGAATCGGCCGGATCGCCGCGCAGGCCCACAAATAATCGATAAAAGCGAAGACACGGTGACAGGCTGACGAGACGACAGCACGCATTTCCATGCAGCGACTCGATCTGCACTGCGATGCCATTGTGCAAAATGCCGTGCCTTTCGCATAGCCAATCGTAATTTATTTATTTATAAACAAAACTGAACTCTCGATCGCCTGCCGGTTCTATTTTTTGGGCTTGTCCGCATGCATGCATGAAGGTAGCAACTCGATCGGGGCAAAATCTCTAAAGAATATTCTGGACACTTGGACAGGTAAGAGCAATAATTTATCTATAATCAATCTAATAGTCAATTCATATAATAATTGTCTATAAAACATATACTAACATGTCTCACCTACCATACACGAGTCTGTACTGCAGCTGACTACAAATCTATAGCCAACTGCTCTTCTCTCTTTTCTCTTTATCTTCTTAAAATATGTTTACAGCTAGCTTATAGCATGTTATTGCTATCGTACCTGCTTTAAAGGTGAGATCAGTTGCTTTTAGCGCATACACAATGCCGCTCTGGGCATATGGTCCCGGGACGGGACGATCTTCGTGGAAAGTATGCGCCCTATACGTCATGAGTACTATAATGATCTTAACGACATGATGCAACATTGTCATTTACAATTCAGATACTTGAACTCGCGATGTCTTGATGTCGTCCTCGTCCGTTCATGCATTTCGACTGAGATTAAATTATAGTAGTCATGCGCATGCAAGCCTGGGGAGCTTTCCTAACATAGAGCAAAATTCTTAGTTATTTGTTTAATCGATCGTCCGATTGGAGCAAGGAGCAACATAACTGATCCACTGGGAACGACAAGAAGATCTGAAGTTGTACATGCTAGGACAATGATAACCATCTTGATTCTTGAATATACAAAGTGCGGACAGGTTCTAGCAGGCAATTTGTGACAATTAATGTTGAAGAAAGTAAACAGAGTACCTGTAATAGTCACTCCCACCGTCCATAAATATTACAATATTTAGACTTTAGTATAGTCTTAAGACTCCAGTGCACAACTTTGATCAATAATACCATATTTCAAATAAAATGAGCTATATATTATGATAGTCTGTTAACAGTGATTTATAGTACGTAACATAATTCCCATGCCATATTTTTTTGTGGTTTTTTTTATTATTGATCGTTGAAGTAAATAAAAGTGTTTATATTTATGGACAAGTGAGTATTTCTGGTCGTGAACAAAGTTAAATGTATCAAATAGCCATTTCTTCTCTGTGACAATTTGGATAAGAAAATTGGAAAACCGAGCGCTTTCACATGGCAGGATACTCCTCACCGTGCCCTCACTGTCTGTGTTCGGCTGTGACTAAGTTATCCAGTAGAGAAAACATAGTAATAAACTAGTATATGATTAAATAATATTAGTTATAAAAATTTAAAAAATAAGTTAATATGATTTAAAATAAGTTTTCTAAAAAAAATTTTTATAAAAAACACAATGTTTAGTTTCGAGAAACGTACGTATGAAAAACAAATAAATCGGGATTAGTAACAGGGGTTGAACGAATGGGCTGTAATCAGAAAGTAAATACAAGATTCTTCTCCACGATGCCGCTGTTCCCCCTTCGCGCCCCATAAATTTTTGACATTTTAACACTTTGATTTCTTTTTTTCTTTCAGCCACTGTTATATGGAATATCATTTTATTTCTTGTTAGATCTTTCATGGAAAGGACATTGTTTCTAGAAAATATATCTCATAAAAGTCCCTGCACCCACATGTTAGTGAAATAACAGGAACATATCTTCTTTCTCTTTCTTCGTCCATTGATTCATGCGTCAGCCAAACGAAGATGAAACACATATGTACTTGGTTTAGACTTTGGTTTTAATTATTATTTTAGCTGTGTTTTTTTAAAAATTTCTACGTATAAGTTCAGCATATCAACTTTCTAAAATAAAATTTAAATTTTATAATAGTTAATTTTATCGTTTGTAACATTAAATCACCAACACAAAGATTTTAAAATATTTTATCTTTTCTCAAAAAATAATATACCCATAGTCACATGTTAACGGCCTCCGCCTCAGTTGTTTGTTGGTTGGTTTATCGGTTAGCCGATATTTAGGAAAGGATATAACCACCGTAATTCTATCCGTAATCTATCTCTAACTCTGAAATTCGTAACCCTTATGGACCGTAACTGCGATCGGTGGCTACGGGTCAGAATCAGATTAGGAAAAGCCCCCGAGGCTCACCAGTGCTATATAAAAGAAGAGGAGCCCACGGGGACACTCGTGTCGCTTATTCTCTCAACCAGAAATTCGAAATCAAGCTCTCCCGATCAGAGACGCGCTGGAAGGGTTTCGTGCGGCGATTCCAGGACAGTGCCGTTGGAGACCCGAAGGTCGAACATTCAAAACAGATCACCGGCGATCTAATCTTGCCGGAGACGAAGGAAAGAAGACGGAATTGAAGAAAAGAAAAGAAGGGAATCAAATGGCTTCATCTGCAGGTTTATTTAGTTTTCCGCATTTGAATTAATCGGTGATCATGTATTGATTAGGGTTTAAATTCGTAATCTATTGTTTATGATTGAATTGAATTATCTAACATTGTGGTATCAGAGCTTTCCTACTCGTACTTGGTCCCATATAATCAACTTTCGGCCTAATTGATTGTTGCAATCGGATTAGGGTTCTAGTTATTTCACTGATTGTTTTACATGCACTGTAATTATTTCGGAGTCCAATCCGAGCAATCAATCTTGAAACCCTAGATCGAACATCCCAAAAAAAAATCAATTCGATTCGGTTTCCTGAGTCGAAGAAAGCTCACCGGAGCAATAACGGTCGTCGCCGTCGCCGTCGGGTAGGCTTAGCCCATCTGTGCGCGCGCCTGTGCCGCCGCCATTTGCCCCGGGGATCGGCCGCCATACACCGCCGCCGCCGCCGAGCGGGCTTCGGCCCTTGCGTGGCGCGCGCGTGTGCGTGGTTGGCGCGCGCCGGCGCGAAGGCGTCGCCGCCTCCACTCTCCTCCTCCGGCCGCGTCGGCTCCGTCGCGCGCGTGCCGCCACCGTCGTCGGGCCGTCGCGCCGGACGGGTATCACGCCGCCGGCTTGGGCGACGTCGCCTTCGTGCGCACGCGCCTCCGCAGCCGGTGGGAGATGGGCCACACTTTGGGGTGCGCCCTCCCCACCAGACCGCCGCGCCCCCGTCTTCTATCCCATCGCCTGCCGCCGGAGAGAAAGAGGAAAGGAGTGAGAGAGAGAGAAAAATCGACCTGGGGTTAGGGTTTGGAGCCGCCGGCTCCTTTTGCCCATGTCCTGCTGAATCTCAGCCGTTCGATCCGATCGGACGGCTGTGATCAATCCTGGGCCGCCGCCGCTATTTGGGCCGACTCGGCCGCGTGGGCCCGTGCCCCCTACGCTGCCTAACGGGCCGACCTCTTGTAGGCCGGCCCGGTAATTGGATGGGCCGAAAATTTAATTTAATTTTGTTTAAATTATTTTTAATTTTAGAAATCAATTTATACCTTGTTTGGGCTGTTTAAAATTGCTAAAAAAATTGATAAAATATATTTTATTGTTTAGAAAATTATTTCTAGTCAAATGGAACCAACGGAAAGTTTGCTAGAAAGAATTTATGATGTGAAGTTATTTATTGACCAACGTTATTTATGATTTCACGTCAATTTAAATTTGATTATTTCTTTCTTGATTATTTCTGCCCAACGGTGATATAATTAAGGATTTATTTTATTATTTTCTAAGTCTTTTCTGCCCAACGGTGATTAGATTTGGAGAAGTATTATACACATATTATTTTATTTTTTGATCAAATGTTTTATATTATAAATTGTTATCTGCAACTTTGTCACAGCTTAAAAGGATTGAGCCACTTGATGGGGCTAATTATGCTGAATGGAAAAACAACATGCTCTTGAATTTGGGGCTGTTGGAAAATGATCTCGCACTTAGAGAGGATCCACCCGTGGAGCCAAAATTAGATGACTTCATGGATGAGAATGATGAGGAATACATCAATCTCAAGTGGGCTTACGATGAAAAGTGGCCCGCTTGGGAGAAATCAAACAAAGTATCCCTAATGTAACATCTCTCCTTCCATTATAGGGGGGATTGCTGACTCTAACAATGTTAAGACGTACCTGGCAAACATTGAATCGAACTACAAGGCGTGTACCAAAACCTATGCCAGTACTCTTATCATGAAAATGGGCTCTTCTGTCTATGATGGAAAGAAAGGCATCCGACAACACATCATGGAAATGTCACACATGGCTCATCAACTAAAAACGATGGATATGGAAATTTCGGAAGCCTATCTTGTCCATTTCATCCTGAACTCACTAAACTCTGATTATGATCCGTTCAAAATTCACTACAATACTCAAAGAGAAAAGTGGACCATTTCAGAGCTTATCTCCCACGTAGTGGAAGAGGAAGAGCGTCAAAAGGCCAAAAGGTAGAAACACATTGACCAGCTCAACCTCGTCAACTCTAAGGGCAAGAGGAAGTTCCATCAAGGAGAAGCCTCTGGATCAAAGAAAAAGGGCAAGCCACCTCACCCTCCGAAACAAGGAGGGAGTAAGGCTGCTCAATCAACTGCTCAACCTTCAGCTGGGCCAAAATTCAAGAATCCTCACTGCACTTTCTATGACAGTGATGGACATTGGCACAAAGACTGCCCCCGCTTCAAGGAGTGGTTGGCCCGTAAAGGTATAAATGAAATTAATGAAATTTCCAACGTTAATGAATCCCTATATGTTGAGTTTTCCCGGAATTCTTGGTGGATTGACTCAGGTGCCACCGTGCACGTCCAGACGCTAAGAAAAGGGGAGCACATCCTAAGATTAGCTGATGGAGCGGAGATTGAAGTGGAGGCTATTGGAGACCTCGCACTCAAGCTTCCCAGTGGCTACAATTTAATACTTAATAATGTCTTGGTTGCTCCTTCCGTTAAAAGAAATCTTATTTCAGTTAGAGTCCTAGCAGAGTCAAGATATGACTGTTATTTTTCCAAGAGAACTTGTTACATTAAACATCTAAATAAAGTAATTGGTCTTGCCTTCGTGCGAGACAAACTCTACTTGCTCTCTTTGGATCATACTATGATGAATGTCATAAATGCCTGCAACGATAAAAATGAGACTTCATCGAAATTGTGGCACTGTCGCTTAGGCCACATTTCTAGGGGGAGAATCGAACGTCTCATTAAAGAAGAATTATTACTCCCCTTAGATTTTTCTGACGCTGATCATTGCATAGATTGCGTTAAAGGAAAATTTACTAAATCAATTAAGAAAGGAGCCACTAGGAGCACGAGTCCACTAGAAATAATTCACACTGATATTTGTGGACCGTTCCTAGTGACATCTGTAGATGGTTTTGATTCATTCATTACATTTACGGATGATTACTCCTGTTATGGATATATTTACCCCATAAGCGATCGTTCTGAATCTCTCGAAAAATTCAAAATATTCAAAGCAGAAGTTGAAAACCAGCACAACGCGAAAATTAAAATAGTGAGATCAGACCGTGGTGGTGAGTACTATGGGAAACATGCTTCATTTGGGCAAAGTCCTGGTCCATTTGCTCAATATCTTCAGATTCATGGGATTATTGCACAACATTCCATGCCTGGGGAGCCTCAACAAAATGGAGTGGCAGAAAGACGCAACCGCACACTCATGGAAATGGTGCGGAGCATGCTTAGTCGCTCCAACTTATCAAATAAATTATGGATTGAGGCATTAAAAACGGCTGCACACATACTAAACAGAGTTCCATGCAAGTCCGTGCCGAAAACTCCGTATGAACTGTGGACCGGAAGAAAACCGACATTAAATTATTTGAAAGTGTGGGGCTGCCGTGCAGAAGCGAAATTATTCAACCCCCAATTAAAGAAACTAGACCCCAAGACTGTGAGCTGTCATTTTATCGGTTACCCGTCACATTCTAAGGGATATCGATTTTACTGCCTAGACCGTGTCACTAAATTTGTAGAAACCAGACACGCTGTCTTCTTGGAAAACTATGAAATGGGGAGCTCACAGGAAAGGGAAATTAATCTTGAGGAAATTCGGGTGAGTGTTTCTTCTCCTCCAGAAATCCAAGAGAATAATGTCCCTATTTTTCATAATGTACCACAAACTGTAGTTTCCACGGTTGGCGCTACGGCCACTGCTGAGGAAAATATTGAAACATGTGAAAATAATGAGCCTCAACAGAGTCCTGTGATACATAATGAAGAGGAAATTCCGCAACCTGATCCTGAACCGTCTGTGGTTAATAATGAAAAATCGAGAATTAAGATGATCACAACGGAACAGGAGATCTGCTATCCCTGATTATTATGAAATTTACATGGGTGAAGATATTGGGAAGGTAGACGACCCCACCTCATTTAAAGAAGCCATAAGCAGTAAAAATTCATCCAAGTGGGTTCAAGTCATGGAAGATGAACTCAAATCAATGAGCCAAAATAAAGTGTGGGATCTAGTAGAAATTCCTAAAGGAGTAAAAACAGTAGGCTGCAAATGGGTCTACAAAACTAAATTGGACTCCAAAGGAAATATCGAACGATTCAAAGCAAGGCTTGTGGCGAAGGGTTTTTCGCAGAGAGAAGGAATTGATTAAAATGAAACATTCTCTCCTGTCTCTAAGAAAGACTCATTCAGAATTGTCATGGCGTTAGTGGCACATTATGATTTAGAACTCCATCAAATGGATGTGAAAACAACATTTCTAAATGGTGACTTAAATGAAAATGTTTACATGGCTCAACCGGAAGGTTTTGTTGTGGAAGGAAAGAGCCATATGGGATGCAAACTTAAGAAATCCATCTATGGACTTAAACAAGCGTCAAGGCAGTGGAACCTTAAGTTCGATGAAATTATCAAGAAATTCGGATTTAAGGAAAATAAGGTGGACAACTGCATTTATACCAAAATTAAAGGTGGGAAATTCATTATACTAGTACTCTATATAGATGACATTTTATTAGCAAACAGTGACAAGAATCTGCTGCGAGAAACCAAGGAATTTTTGTCATCGAAATTTGATATGAAAGATCTCGGTGATGCATCATACGTTTTGGGTATTGAGATTCACCGAGACAGGTCCAAAGGGGTGCTAGGTTTATCACAGAAATCATATGTTTCCAGAGTATTGGAAAGATATAATATGAGCAAATGCTCGACATCACCTGCTCCAATTATGAAAGGGGACAAGTTTGGTTCATTCCAAAGTCCGAGAAATGAATTGGAAGAAAAAAAAATGACTAAGGTACCATATGCTTCAGCTGTCGAAAGCTTAATGTATGCTCAAGTTTGTACGCGACCAGACTTGGCGTTTGTACCCGGGATGCTTGGTAGATATCTGTCTAAACCAGGTATGGACCACTGGAAGGCAGTAAAGAAAGTATTGCGTTATTTGCAAGGAACTAAACATTACATGCTCACATACAGAAAATCTGATAAGCTTGAAGTTATAGGCTATTCGGACGCTGACTTCGTAGGGTGTTTAGATACCAAGAAATCTACTTCTGGGTATATATTCACTCTTGCGGGGGGAGCCATTTCATGAAAAAGTACTAAACAAACACTGACTGCATCGTCGACAATGCAGGCAGAATTTGTGGCATGTTATCACGCAATGGGGCAGGCTGTATGGCTTAAAAATTTTATCCCGGGATTACAAGTGGTTGACAGCATTGAAAGACCACTGACTATACTGCGACAATGAGGCCGTAGTTTTCTATATGAGTAACAACAAGTCAAGTGAAGCTGCCAAACACATTGACATTAAATACCATGTTGAGAAAGATAGAGTACAGGATCAAACAATCAAAATTGAATACATAAACACTAAATCAATGCTTGCGGATCCGTTAACTAAAGGCTTACCTCCCAACTTGTTCAAAGAACATGTGGCCAACATGGGATTGAGTAATGACCTTGAATAAAGATCCTGGAAACCGGGGCAATTAAGTTCGATCAACACCCGCTTAATTAATCAAGGGTTTATTTATATGATATTGTGAACTATAAGTCTTGTCGTCTCAATGATGTGAAATGTTGTTGTGACACATTGCTTTAGGGAGCTGTATTATATGATGGACTCGTAATTAACCTCTAAATCAAGGGGAGAATGTTGGTTGATTTATCGGTTAGCCGATATTTAGGAAAGGATATAACCACCGTAATCCTATCCGTAATCTATCTCTAACTCTGAAATTCGTAACCCTTATGGGCCGTAACTGCGATCGGTGGTTACGGGACAGAATCAGATTAGGAAAAGCCCCCGAGGCCCACCGGTGCTATATAAAAGAAGAGGAGCCCACGGGGACGCTCGTGTCGCTTATTCTCTCAACCAGAAATTCGAAATCAAGCTCTCCCGATCAGAGACGCGCTGGAAGGGTTTCGTGCGGTGATTCCAGGACAGTGCCGTTGGAGACCCGAAGGTCGGAGATTCAAAACAAATCACCGGCGATCTAATCTTGCCGGAGACGAAGGAAAGAAGACGGAATTGAAGAAAAGAAGGGAATCAAATGGCTTCATCTGCAGGTTTATTTAGTTTTCCGTATTTGAATTAATCGATGATCATGTATTGATTAGGGTTTAAATTCGTAATCTATTGTTTATGATTGAATTGAATTATCTAACATTGTTCTCCTGGCTCCCGCTCCGACGAATCCCTACTCCCAGCCACTCCAACATTGCCTCCTTCAATGTTGTCTCTTTCATCGTACATGCTCTCTACTGTAGTCATTTTTATTCTAGTTGTTGCTGCTCGCAAGAGAGAAACGTGTGTATTGTGGAGTGGGGGGCATCGCAAGGTCATGGCCTCGCCCAAAGTGGCTCACGAGCTATGCATGTACGCGAATCTCTCAGCCTTGGTTACAGGTTTGACCTAGCTGGGACCGATGCACCGACGTAGCATGATGGAGCCTCTCACGGTCTCACCTCAGCGGTATGAATGGCATTAGGATATCCCTAATTAAGGAGCTTCAACTAGTGATCTCAGCCCAGGAAACCGACCACTAATATATCACACACCTTCCTAACCCAGTGTAGTCTTTGAAGATCCAATAAAACAAGTTCATATTATCATTATATTTCAGACAAACTATGATCCCCACTAGAGACATTAGAACTTTTCATAACTCTACGGAGCCTTATGAGACCAAACAATGTCAACACCGGCAAATTAAGTCTTATAACCACTAGTCACGATGGGTACGATGCGTTGGCTTAGAATAGGGCTGCAAAAATCAGGGTTCACAAAACCATGATCATCACGATAATCACACGTATTATCAAGATACAATAGTGGTCATTGGTGATATAAATAGCGTCCCAATTCAAAATTTTTGAAAAAAAATAGTAGAAAAATCTAAAAAAAATCATTGTGATAGTTATGTTTATCCTAAACTTAGTGTCGAAGAAATGTTCAAAAACAAGATATGAATCAATTAAAAAAAGGTTAAAAGGTGAGAAAAATATAGAAACTCACATTTACTGAGGCCCAATGTGGAGGAGTTTAAAATCGTTGTGATAATCGTAGCAAACCGCGCGATTGTCATTATCGAAGTATCATTATCATCATCTTCAAAATTGATTCACACCAAACCATGCGGTTTCACGTCCAAAACCGTGACATTTTTCGAATTTCAAATTTATACTATTTTATAACAATAATCACCATTATCTTTGCTTCGCTGAGGACGGGTTTCGGTCCCCTCCGCAGTAAATAAAACCCTGGCAAAAACAGAGCGGCTCTTTGCCTCCTTAATGGCAAGAACTATTCCTACTCTAGTCTGAAACTCCCGTGGGAGCCATTCCTAAAGGTTCATGGTCCACATTTTGGAGCAGTCCCTTCCAAAAGGGCAAGCCACTGCTCTTACTTTTCTGCAATAATGGCGATTTATCTCCATCCCTCTGTTCTATTGCTGCATCATCGATCCTCTGCTGATTGTTCTTTTCGTGCATAATTACTACAGACGTTTGATCTTTAAGAAAAGCTGCAACTCGGTAGGGACTAGAGCCGTGTTCGGCGGGACGGGTATAAGATAACTTATCCCTGACATGAAAAACGTAGTAATAGATTAGTACATGATTAATTAATTATTAATTATTAAAAAAATAAAAATAGATTAATATGCTTTTTGAAAATAACTTTTCTATAGAAAATTTTTTAAAAAATACACCGTTCAGCAGTCCGGAAATCGTGCGCGCGGAAAATGAGGTAGATAAGTTAAGTTGAGGGCCCTACCGAATGCGGCCTAGGGAATAGTATTTTAATGCTATGAAGACTGTTGTCTACGATTTACTCGTTGGCCTGGACAAAAAAACCCAAAGCTCGTAGCTCGCTCGGCTCGGCTCAGCTTGTTAGTACAACGAGTCGAGCCAAGCCAGCATTTTAGCTCGTTAGCATTATCGAGCCACCTTGAACTAGCTCATGAGCGACTCATGAGCCAAACGAGCCTGGAAAAACTTAGTCCACAGGAGACAGTCCACATCCACAGGCCACAACACACACGACCTGCAGAAAAATTCTAATCAACACAGCATACAAAAGCAGCCACACCAGTACACCGCACACCGCACGGCACCCCCTCCCTGTCGTCGTTGCCATCACCCGATAGAACCCCGTCGCCGTTGCCCCGGTAGCACGCCGTCGTCGTCGCCCTGACGGCCTGCTGTTGCCTAGGTAGGACGTCGCCGCCTGGTAGCAGGTCGTCGCCATCGCCCCGGTAGCACGCCGCCGCCCTGGCAGGAGGTCGTCGCCGTTGCCCCAACGGCCCGATAGGCGACAACACACCTCGTCGCTCCGTCGTTGTCGTTGCCGTCACCCAGGCATGACACCGTGCCACTCCGCCACCGCCGTTCTAGCCTACAACACGCTGCATCATGAGCCAAACAAGATGGCTCGAGCTTTTAACGAGTCGAGCTGAGCTAACGATTTAGCTCATTGCTCGTAATGAGCCAGCTCGTTATCCTACCGAGTTATAACGAGTCAAGCCGAGCTAGCTTGTTATCTAGGCCTGCTTACTCCGTATCAAAAACACTTTACCACTTCTGTAGCCTACTGTGCAGTATTGTCCATGACCTAAATCACTATGCTAAGGAAAACACAGAGGGTGGTGGTTTGATTTATTCACAAAAAATATTAAATGACATATTTATAAATAAAGAATAATTTATAAATAAAACTCTACATGTCTAGGTTTTGTGATCTAAAAATAAAAAAGCCCAGAATTAACTTTAAATTTAAGACCGAAAATTTAAATTTTGGCTTATAAGCCAAAAAGATTTGGGTGATAGAAAGAGATCAAATGAATTAATATTTTTCCTGGCAAGGAACTAGTAATAGTTTGGTAAGCAATGAAAAAATTAACCAGGAACTGGTGATAAGTATGAACATTGATCAATGAAAGAGCTAGCTAGCTAGCTGCCTGCTGCCATGCTCCCTGGAAGTGGAAACCGTAGAACATGCAGTAGTTTCTTGCTGTTCCACAGATCCAACTCCCGTATCATACTGATTTTAATTAGTCACGTTTGGGTTTCCTCGTTCCGTTTCCCAGGACCGCAAAGAAACGGTCAAAGCCTCGCCGTCCCAAGTCGCAGTCTTTCGTTTCAGCTGATGTCTGTTTGCACAGTGGGCTGGTTCAATCACTGGGATCTCGTGGGATTCGGAAGCTAGCACACCACCACCATCCAACACATACACATGTCCAACGCCGACGTGTTCTCCTCCGTGACGCTTGATGCCATGCCTTTGCGCTGTCACAACGAGCAGCGCCTACGTGCCTGTGCGGACTAGAGAGGGCAACGGGCACCCGAGACCCGATGGTATTTATTCCATTAGAATATGGGTATGGACTAAATATATTATTCGTGGGTAAGTAATCGGGTAAATACATTCACTTAATGGATACACGGATATGAAAACATTTTTATGATCCCATACCCGTTTACCCATGGGTAATAAATACCCACAAGTTTAAATGCACGTCATGGTCCAATATCATATTAGCCTAGCTCAATTAACCAAAACCTAGGTATTTAAACCATCTTTACCTTTTCCACCACACTATGAATGTGTGATGTCTTAAGTATTAGTGTCTAATATAATATACTATATGAAAACTATGTAATTAGATTGTTTTAAACTGTTGCGGGTATATGGGTGACCCGACGGATAAAGTTTACCCAAGTGAGTATTGGTCTGGGAAAATTTTTTTACCTATAACGGATATGGTATTTTAATGGTACGAAATTTTGCTAGTGAATATGAGTCTGAGGTACGGATACCCAATGAGTATTTACCCTTGCATCAGCTGCCGCTCTGATAGCTGTGACGACGCCGGCGAAATGATCGAGCGCCACACGTAACAGCCACGCCGCACTGCAGCCAGTCACCCAATCTTTTTTTTCGTTTCTGTCACTAAGTTAAAAGTTATAGTTTTTTATAAAAAAATATTTTCTAACGTTAACTTTTTAGATCAACAAAAATACTTAGTATATAATAATTTTATTTCTAAATTATTTCTTATTTATAAATTTACCGTTTAACAATCACCCAGTGTCAACAAGCGTGCTCACGTAACGTGCTGCGTGTGCACGGTGCCTGTCGCTGCTGCCCGGCCGCCTGCCTCGCTGCCTAGCCGCCGGGCGCGGCGCGTCGGTAGCCACACAGGAGAGGGAGATGCGCTTCCGTGGCAGGCAGCAACGCTTCGACGCGCGTGTGCTGGCGTGCATCCACATCAAACCCTGCGAGATTGATCCGCCGGTCGCACTCGTACCGCGGCGAAAGCCATGGGCGATCGCGCTGCATTCATGGCGTTTGAGCGTCAGCCACAGTGATGGCCCAAGATTTTCTCGCCGTGGATCGTCGACGGCGTCACTGCTGCTGCTGCTAGCTAACGTGGCAGGCAGTTAGGCGCGGCACTGCACGAAAGCTGCACGAGCGGCGCGCTGGCTTGACCGAGCGAGCTGAGCAAGCCGGCCTGGACCAGATCGACGCGGATCCCGAGGTGTGGAGCCAGGAGATCTCGAGCGCATCCTCATGGAAGGGCGCACGGGCCCAACCAATCGGCTGCCCCGCACGGCGCGAACAATGGAGGAAGGCATGCAAAGCTGTGGTCGTAACTCGTGAGCGATCAGCGCACGCACGGGCTCTACGAGAACCCGCTTGCAGTTGCAGCCATGCATTTGCTGCAGTTGCGAGCGTGTCGAGTCCGCATGCGCATGGTCGCGTTTAACCCGGCTTTGAGTTCCCCAAACGCATGGCACCAGCAGCAGTACAGCAGTGTCTGTAGCTCTGTTTATCCAGACTGTCTTTCTATCGCGTCCTTACAAAAAAATCTTGTTTTGGATGGTCAGGACTCGGTAAAGTCGTGTTGACACTGGACCATCATGCCTACGCGCAGAGTTGCACGGTAACTAGGATACGCTTGTACATGAGCAATAATCAAGCGTGAAACAAACCACATCTCTATCGTCGACAACGTGGCAATCACCCCAAGATCCAAACGACACGCTTCGTGACAGGCTCTCGAGCGAAATGTGATTGACCGGCGGGACGGGCTGAGGCAGCCGTGGACCCACGTGGATACCGTGCCCCAAGCCTCTCCAACCCCGGTTTCCATTAGATTCTCGGGGCCCGGCTGCGCCCCCTTCTCCTCCCTATAAAAGCCCGCCCCATCGCCAACCGCGAGTCCATGTCAAATTTTGCTCTCGCACTCGTTATCACCCGCTAGCTCATCGCTCCTCGTCGGCCCCCCCCTGCTTCCTTCTCACCTCCCTTTCTCGCTTCCATCCATCCACAGTTCTTGTGGGAACCCGAGGATCGATCCCGACGGGGACGTCGTCCCGGTCCAGGCTGCAATTATCGAGCAGAGGGCGGCACGACACCCAGAAGCCATCAAGCTTCTCTTCTCCTTCTCGGTCGGTCTCATCCACGAGCACCCGCCGGCCAATGCGCATGCGTCTGTGACGGTAGGAGGAAGAAGCTAGCCCATGGAGCTCAAGGCGCTGTACCTGTGTGCCGCCGTGGTGGCTGTGCTGCTCTGCTCCTCGGTCGACTTCATCCAGAGCCCCACCGACGTGCTCGGCCCGGTTGCGCTCCTCGAGCCGACGCCGTCGTCCGCGAGGGACTTCGGCGCCGTCGTCTCCGACGCGCCGTTCGCCGTCGTGCGGCCCGAGTCCCCCGACGACATCGCGCTCCTCCTGGGCGCGCTGTCGTCGGCGGCTCCGAGCCCGAGGGCGACGGTGGCCGCGCTCGGCGCGGGGCACTCGCTCCACGGCCAGGCCCAGGCGCGCGGCGGCATTGTGGTGGATACCCGCGCACTGCTGCGCGACGTGCAGGTAGTGGTGGCGCCTCCGCCGCGGGGCCACGGAGATCATAGCGGCGGGGCCACCGAGCCCGCGGCGTACGCCGACGTCGGGGCCGGCGCGCTGTGGGTGGAGGTGCTGGAGGAGTGCCTCAGGTTCGGCCTCGCGCCACTGTCATGGACGGACTACCTGTACCTCACAGTAGGCGGGACGCTGTCGAACGGCGGCATAAGCGGCCAAACGTTCAAGCATGGCCCCCAGATCAGCAACGTCCTGCAGCTTGAGGTCGTCACAGGTATTGCACGACCACAGCTTGCGTCCTCTCTCTCTCTCTCTCTGCGACTGTGACTCTCCGAGAATGGAAGGGTTGTGAGTACCTGAGTGATCTCAGCCAATTTGTGGGAACCGTGTTTTATACGTCATTTAAATAGTTATAAAAAAATTAAAAAAAAATAGATTAATATGAGATATATTACTTCGTTTTAAATTTAACTTCTATAAGTAGTATAAAAAACAAACAAGACAGAAACTAAGTATATGCATATCTATAATTGTTTTTGTTAATTTTGCCATAAGTTGAATTTAAACTTGCATATTTATGGAATGATATAACTTTTATATATATATATATATTTATCATGTTAATTTTTTTATATTTTTTGATGACTATTTAGATAACATGCTAAGAAACTGCTACTGTGAATTTTCTTCTCGTCACAATTTTGTTTTTTTTTATGTTCTTGCCATGTCGTTTGCAGGTAAAGGGGAGGTGGTGACATGCTCCCCCACAAAGATCCCCGAGCTTTTCTTCGCAGTTCTCGGTGGGCTCGGACAGTTCGGCATTATAACCAGGGCAAGGATTCCGCTCCAACTTGCCCCTCCCAAGGTACATACATGTCATCTAGAAATAGGAATGTGAAAAGCTGTCTTCTTTTTAATTGACCAGCTTTTGTATGTCTTAAGCCTTTGATGGAGCAACTTGTCATTGTTAATGTTGCCGTCATGATCATTAGGTGAGATGGGTGAGGGCCTTCTACGACAGCTTCGAGACCTTCACAGGGGACCAAGAGCTGCTGGTCTCAATGCCGGAGCAGGTGGACTATGTCGAGGGGTTCATGGTTCTGAACGAGCGGGCGCTCCACAGCTCCTCCATTGCCTTCCCTGCACAGCTCAACTTCAGCCCGGACTTCGGCTCCATGGGCAGGAAGAAGGTCTACTACTGCATCGAGTTCGCAGTTCATGATTCCCAGAAAGACAGCTCCAATGCAGAGCATGTCAGTCTCCTAATATATCTTTTATGAAAGATCAGTCACCTAATCAATCTAGCACACCAATTAAATTAGCATATCCGTTTTAGTAACAGAAAACGACTACCGGATTTTATGCAGGCCATGGAGCTGGTCTCAGAGAAGCTGAGTTACTTGAGACCCCACATGTACAGTGTGGACGTGTCCTACTTCGATTTCTTGAACAGGGTCAGGATGGAGGAGGAGAGCCTGAGGAGCCGGGGCCTCTGGGACGTGCCTCACCCATGGCTCAACGTGTTCGTGCCAAAGCACGGCATCACCCGGTTCAAGGACCTGCTCATGGACGCCATCTCGGCGGACGACTTCGAGGGTCCCATCCTCGTCTACCCTCTGCTCGCTGACAAGTACGTCCATTTTCTATCACTCCTAAACCTAATTGTGATTTGTTCCAGTTCAACAAAAGTATTTTAAGGTATCAAATACCTCAATATACCAAATCATTCCTATATGTTGTTAGATTTAATGATCAGAAATGATTTGGTACCGTGAAGTACCGGTATCTCGAGATATTTTTTATTATTTTTTGTTGAACCTTAAAAATTGCTCCTCCTAATTAGCCCTTGGCTAGGAGCATTTCCATGCTATGCCAGTTGTGTTAGCTCAGGATAACACACGCCGGCAATAAAGTTGCTAATGCTAGCAAAAGGCTTCGATAATAAAACGGGCAAGCAAAGATAGTATAAAGTGATGTCTTTCCTGCAGCATTTGCAAGATTTGCATGCACAAAAATTATTCAATGATGGGGTGAGATCGCCTTGTCAGTTGTCACCCACAAGAAAAAGATCTATGAAATGTTCCAGATTTTGGAAAAGGAAAGTGATAGCCTTTTTGGCGATAACAAGAAGCAAATTGCAGATAAGTGCTGATATGATGATATCTTGAGGCCATTGTATCATCTTTTCTTCCTACTTGGGTCGTAGTTATCCTCTCCAAAAATGGGTTGCACGGCATGTTGGCCCAATTGTGACAAGGCCATGGCATCTCTCAACAGCAGCCTAGACCTCATGAGTCATGACTTTTTTTCTGTGAGCCACGCACCTCTCCCGTCAGTCGTCACACTTTACAGTACTCCAATGTTGCTTCCAACACAGGAGTCCACTTTAGGGGCTGTTTAGTTCCCAAAAATTTTCACCTAAAAATATCACATTGAATTTTTAGACATCTAAATAGAGTATTAAACGTACATAAAATGAAAAACTAATTGTACAATTATGTAAGAAATCAAAAGACGAATCTTTTGAGCCTAATTAGTACGTGATTAGTCATAAGTGTTACAGTAACCAACATACGCTAATGACGGATTAATTAGGCTCAAAAAATTCATCTCGCGGTTTATAGGCCAGCCGTGAAATTTGTTTTTTCATTCGTGTTCAAAAACCCCTTCCAACATCCGATCAAACGTCTGATGTGATTCACTCTAAAAATTTTTGCCATCTAAACATGGCCTTAGCTAGCTTGGTTCTCTTGATATACTCCCTCACCCAAAATAAAACCATGGTTGGCTCATTTTGTTTGTCTCAAAATATGTTTAATCTTCAGTAGTCATCTACTCATTTTAGTAGAGTTTGTGAACAATAGAAAATAAGTGTACTGGAAGTATAGATAGAGTGAACGATAATTATATTAGGATTTGATACGGTACAGAGCATTCTAAATTTTCTTTTTATATTGAGATGTATGAGAACTGAAAAATGATTATTTTGACACGGGCTATAGTAGCATGGGGTTCAAACTATTGAAAACATTTTTTAGTTGTTATCTCTTCTCTAATTTCTGTATTTTTTATGAGATCTAATCATCCAATCAAGCAAACAATTTTTAAGCATTTTTCCTATGTTTTATGATCTTTTATTTTTATACACTTATATTTCTATCTAAATTCTTCGTACCTTTTGCGATCCTGCCTTTCGAATGGGAGCTAGGAGAGATTTTGTTCTTGAGAGTAGGCACAGATGCCTATACGGTGGAAAAAGATTGCAGATGTGTATACAGTAGAAAAAAGATTCCATGTGTCTTTTGCTGTTCTGCAGTGCAGTGCGCTTCGATGTGAACAGTGTTGGCGAGCGGGGAGCAGGGTCGGGCCTGGCTTGAGTTTGACATACCACCTCGATCCATTCTCTTTGCAAGAAACTGTTTAGGCTACTCGTACTAGCATTACCGAGAAAGCTGAATATTCACTAATACGTGATCGCTTAATATAAAGTACACCGGGTAACCCCGGCTTGGTTTCAAAAAAAAAAACTAATACGTGATCGTCTTCGACTGTGTGATGGAAGCAAAGCTTTCGGACGGCACTGGCATTGATTAGTACCCCAGGAGTAGTTGATTACGGCTGTAGTTGTACGGTCTTACAAGTTGCAACCTTTGCGTTGGTGGCTACGGCAAACCAATAGTCCATGCCCACCGTCCGTCCTTCCCGTTCCCGGTGCAATCACTGTACAGATGCATCGGATTAAGCTATAGGCAGAGAGTTGCAGCAGCAACCACTGTACAGCTACAAGCAGAGTTGCAATAGGCCACTGCTCGTGTGGCAGACTCAGAATAGCCCACCGTGCCTTCTCTGGTCGGGCGGCAGACGGATTCCCTGCACCTCAAAATCCTCCGGGTCGGGTCGTGGGTCGTGGCGTGATCCTGCTGCAGACAAGATGTGGTTTTTGCCTTTTCCAGACAGAAAATCTGATCTCCTCTGGAATGCCAAATTTGGAAGGCGCCACACGAACACGAATCCGAATAAATGACTGACCGCATCAAGGCGTACTGTAGTACTGACCCGGTTTTTGGGGACGCCTTTTCAGGTGGGACAGGAACACATCGGCGGTGGTGCCGGCGACGCCGGACGGGGTGATGTACATCTTCGGCGTGCTCCGCTCGACGGACCCGGCGCGGTGCGGCCGCGCGTGCGTGGAGTCGATCCTGGCGCAGCACCGCCGAGTGGCCGACGAGGCGTGCCGGGGCATCGGCGCCAAGCAGTACCTCGCGCGGCCGCCGTCGCCGGCGAGCTGGCGCGACCACTTCGGCTCCAGCTGGGGCCGGTTCGCGGCCCGCAAGGCCCGGTTCGACCCGCTGCACGTGCTCGGCCCGGGCCAGGGCATTTTCCCAAGGACGGATCCCGCGGGGCGGCGCGATGCGATGTGATGGCGACGCCGCCGGCGCCGGCGACGGCGCAAACAGGTGGTCGCGGTTGCTCCCGCTCACGTAGGTGGTAGGCTCGTTAGCTCGTATTGTTGCTAGCTGCAGCGACATTTTTCAGGCTGAGATTTCATCAGTAGATGTATCTTCTGCTTCTGTGAAGTGAAGAGTGTTCATTTGTACGTGGTTCTACCGGTTTGTATGTTGTTTAGGTGATTGTTTGTGGGAACCGCACAAAAATGTTTGCGAGGGGAAGCGTCTCTCGCGTGTCCTGCTCAATTTCTATCGGCCCTTTCTTTTAATTTTGCCTGAGATTTTATTACCTCTGGTATGGGCTGCCCGTACAGTCGTATGTAGACGGCAGAGGAAGGTTCACAGGGGTTGCTCAAGGCCCAACCGGGATATGCTCGTAGAAAGGAAAAGTCCATTTAAAACTATATGTCAGGTTTGATTTACTTTGTTTCGTGGTTTAGAACTTTAGATGGTGATTTGGCATCTAATCCTTTATATGTTATTTCGAGCTGGATTTCATGCAATGTGACATGTGACATGTATGTAGTATATAAATAATACTACGTATATAAAAAGTTACAATCATATGTTATCCACATGTTAAAATATATAAATGCAATAGGATCTGGAGGCTATTAGAATGAGTGGTCTTAGAGTGGTCTTAGAGTGTCAACTATGACGAGGACACGTATCTAAAACTTGGCTTCACAAGTGGTTTTAAATTTCACTCTTGCTATTGATCAAATGTTTGATTTTTGTTCTTCTGTCAAATACACGTCCAATACATGGAGGCTGGGCAATACATGGGGGCTGGGGAGGGCGTGTATGTGTTTTTTGACTTACATGCACGTTTTCATATTATCATCCAATAACAGTGACATAATTTGATTAATGAAATTAAAATTTTAAACATTTGATCACTAGGCGGATCCTTTAAATTTTTATTTCAACCCCTAATAATATCTATTTTAGTCTATGCACTTTTCTTTAATTTATATAGAGGTTTCAAATTTTACGACAAACACCCTACAATCCATTAAAAATAGGCTAACTAGAAAATGAGATCTCGTCCAGATGAGATATGTTGGTATCATCTGAAATCATCGGTCTGCGTAATGAGGTAGCACGGAGGGTGTAGCGGAGTTTGCGGCGAAGACGATAGAGGGGAGCATGGCAGATAGAGATTAGGGGGACGACAAAGCCATAAGAGGAAAGCAACACGTGTGGAGATTGGCATCCACAGTGAAGCCGACAGAGGAACAATACGGCGCAGAGGGAAGAAGTGATGAACAGAGGCACGGGCGCGAGGGGAAATCACCGGTGGTGAAGGAGAAGGGGTGGTTTGACAGTTCATTATGATATTGTCCAAACATGACGTTGTTGAATAGTTTTTAAAATATAAAATCACCCTCACACTACCCAATCTCCACCCTTTACTCCAAGTCGTTCACTCTCATCGCCTCCTCTCCATTGCCATCCTCCTCTGGCGCATTACGAAGCCCTTCACTGACACTTGTCCTTGTCCTTACCCTTACCCTCATCAACGGAGGATGCAAATCGAAGGTAACTACGGAGTCGCGGATTTGAAGGCGAAGACGATGTTGGCTCTTCAACCATTCTTCTAGGTGTCTTTCCTCTTCGGCCATCCTCCCAATGTCGATTGTCGCAGCCGGCCCGCGTGGTGGTGTGGCTGGTGGGTTCCCAAAGCATGCAAATCGAGACAACAATCTATTTGGCGGTGACAAGGGTTATCTCTAGGAATTGGTGGCCGGTGAGTGAAATGCAAATGAATCCCTTAAACACAATGGCACGGCAACACAGATGGAGGTTGGAGCAATCGCTAAGACGCGGTGTTTCGGTAGTCACTTGCCGCCGTGGGCTGAATATTAGAAATATGAGCCCTTACCATTTGGCTAAGACAAACGACATAGTTTCAAATGAAAAAGAAATTTTGAATAAAACTTTTATATATGTATCCTTAACAATCTAAAAGCAAAAGCAAAACCGAAAAGATAAGACTGACTACGATGAAAAAACCCACTTTTATATACATGGTCTTTAAGATTGAAAATTTAAACTTTGGGCTACAGGCAGAAGCAGAAGCGAAAGGATAAAACTGGCTAAACTTTCGTTGTAGACTTTGGGGGCCCTCCAGTTTGTTGGATCCCTCAGCGCTTGGCCCTAGTGGCGACACGAATCAGAAAGGACGACTACGACCTCCGTTGCTTGCCTCATATCCATCATCCTCGTTGCTCGTGTGTGTAGACCATGGTAGCAATGGTCGGGTCGAGGAGGCCGCTACGGCGTGGTGAAAAAACTATCCTGTTTCTTTGATCCGATGCATTTTTGGCCACCATAGCCCCTCTGTCACCATCCACCCCCCCCCCCCCTTCCCTATCTAGATCTGGTCAATATGGTCCCCGGTGATTCGTGGATCCGCCATCTCGACAGATGAAGTTTAGTAGAGGAGAAGCTCGTGCAAGCACGAGGCGAGGCTACGTTCTTCTTCCAGTGCATCTGACGAGGAACTCGTATGGTGCAGGAGAGGCGAGAGTCTTGCAGAAGCAACTCGGTCCCACCCGTTGTCTTCTCCGTATCAGCATTTGCACTACTTGGACTGAGGAGGCCACTCGTTGCGATGGCACACTGTGCATGCCCTCATGCTCCTTGTCCCTTAGCTGGAAGTCGGTGGTGTGCAGCCCAGTAGCCGTGTTGTTTCTGCCTTTCTCGGCGTGCGCATACGGAAACGGTTATAGTTCCAGCCATACTAGGCCTGCTACATGATCATTTTTTAGGAAGCTCCAAAACAGGTGACGAGAGACCATACAAGAGTCTACCACGAGAGGTGTCAGGTGTGATATCACAATGCAAAATATTAATGAGAAATCAATATAAGCAGGGAAATGATCTTCCCTTTTCCAATCTTTGCACACGGAACTGCGTTCATGACGAGTTGACGACAGTTCAAGCAAGAAACCAAATATCTCGAGTACATCAATCATCAAACACAAGAAATTATTCAGAAATGAGATGAAAACCCAACACACAGTGATCAAATTTCAAACAGCAGACCGGATTAACTTCTCCAGATTCATGTAGGATGACCCGTCCTTCTCCAAAGCAGCATGGGCCTTGGCTTTGAGCTCCTGAACTTTCTTCACCCTTTCTTCTCCTTCGATTCCTCCGTCCATGAGGCTGTTCAGTGCCCTCTTCACCTGTTCCATTCCAACCTCAGCCTTCTCCTCGCCACCGCCACCGGTCAGCGGGCCACCGGTGGGCTTCGTCACGCCGATGGACACGCCGATCCCAAGCACGTCCACGATCAGCTTCTCGTTAATGAACTGCTCCGCGGTGAACGGCCATGCAGCCATGGGCACGCCTGCGGCGATGCTCTCCAGCGTGGAGCCCCACCCGCAGTGCGTCACGAAGCCGCCGACGGCCCCGTGGGACAGGATGGCCACCTGCGGTGCCCACCCACGCACCGCGAGGCACTGGCTGTCAGCGACGCCGTCGGCGTCTGTGTTCTCCCGCAGCCACTCCTTGACGTCGTCGGGCAGCGAGCCGGCACCCTTGATGATCCAGAGGACAGGCCATGGGCACGACACGAGCGCCATGCCGAGCTGCATGAGCTGCGCGGGAGGCATCCGCCCGGCGCTGCCGAAGCTCACGTACAACACGGACCTGCCCTTCTTGGCGTCCAGCCACGCCATGCACCGCTTCGCGTCATCCGAGGAGGCGCGCGGGTCGTCGACGGTAGGTGAGCGTGACAGCGAGACGGGGCCGACAGCGAACACCTTCTTGCCGGTGACCGCGGCGAGGCGGGTGGCGGAGTCACGCTCGAGCTCTTCAAAGCTATTCACCAAGATGCCGTCGACGGCCAGCTCGAACTCCCGGAATTCTCTCATCCTATCCTCCACGGGACAGGACGGCAGGAACTGCAGCGGCAGCTGACGCCTCGTGAGCCTGCACCGGAATGGCGGCAGGATAGGGACGTCGAAGAGCTCGTCCGGCGAGGAGACCGCGTCGTGCGGCTTGTGCGTGTTGAGGTACTCGCAGCAGAGCAGGGAGAACGCGCAGAAACCGTGGAAGATGAAGCACGGCGCGCCGAGCTCGCGCGCCAGGACGTGCGCCCACGAGTGAGATATCCCGGCGACGAGGCAGCTCGGTCGGCGCGGGCTCATGAGGCGGCAGTGCTGTGCCACCGCGTCGCCGAACTGCATGGCGGCGTCGAAGAAGCTTGGCACCATGTCCGGCGAGGGGAGGTGGTCCACCCTCTCGCACCCCTCCGGTAGCCCGGCCTCGGCGGCCGGGAACGGGATCGTGGTGACCGTGATCCTAGAAGTGCCCTGGTCGCCGGCACTGTCCACGCGGCTCTGGACGAGCTGCGCGTTGGCCGGCGTCGTGACGACGGTGACCGCCGCGCCGTGCGCCGCGAGGAAGCAGGCGATGTCCACGATGGGTATCATGTGGCTGGTGGCCAGCCATGGGATGACCACGAAGTGAGGCTCCGGGCTCAGGGCGCTCTCCATTTCCAATTCTCTGCGGGATTCGCTTGTTGCAGACTTGCAATCGGCAGGCAGGTACAAGTATGGACTTGTTTGATTCCTTATCTTGACCTCTTTTATTGTTTCTTTTTAGAAAATGGCATATCCTTCTTTTATTGTACAAGGGTGTAAACATTTAAAAGTATATTAATGTTAATTGATCCTCTGTCCATTATAGAGTTTGGCTGCTTCCAACCATTATTCTACCAAAAAAATTAATGCTACGGGATATTATGATATTTTTTACTATTTAAAGCCCATAGATATCAATCAGTACTCTTTTTGTTTCATAATATTTATAGATTTTATGAATGTTCACCCCTTTAAAGTTATCGTCCATTAGAGTGAGCATCATAAATAATATGAGCAGACTCTAAAAATTATCACTTAAATTTATACTTAGTTGAAGAAAGAGAGAAAAGTAGAGAAAATAACAGCGGATCGATCTATAGTTAGCTACAACATGTAGCTCATCTATCTTAATACCCCATCAACAAAATAGAGGATGGTCAGTGAAACACATGGTTTCACGGTCACTCTAACGCATCTCCATTTCTAGGCATTGTTCATATGGGGAGAGATAAACTCCAACTTTAGAGTTCTCCCTCCTTACTCCAAATGGGAAAAGAATATCTTTGAGTACGTAGTTTATGCTGGATGAGAATTGCAAGTTGATATATATTAATAGAATATATGCTGAATGGTGTTATATCTTTGAGTACATAGTGAAGGATTTGCTGAAGTATAAATAGATATGGAGAGGAAAAAATCTTTTTTAGAGTACCATTCAAATGGAGATATGGAGGAAACTTTTTTAAAGTAACATTCAAATGGAGACATGGAGGACTAAATTTGGATGAGTTGTTAGGCAACATTGTATGTATAAGGGGTAGGTCGGGTATTAATGGTATTATATATTTATATGTAACTATTATATAATACTATTAAATTGATTATAGGTGATGTTAAATTTTTGAGCTAGTCTATACTGCTATTGATTCCAAAGGATTTACCACATTTTACGGTGTCTCGCAATTTTTTTTTTCAGGATTCACCATTTCAAAGCATTTATTTTTTAAGAAAAATATGTGTGAGATTCTACTATTATTGTCAACCATTGCTCTCTTTGCGGCATAAAATTTGTCAATTTTCCTGTGATCAAGTCGTTAAAATGTTTATTCATAAAGGAAATCATGTTAATTGGCACAATGTGAGTGAAGCATTTTGAACAGCTGGAGATGGTGTTATGGGCCTAGAGTAGAGATCGCTAGGGGCTTGGTTCCCCGCTTCCATTGAAAAATTCATCACTAAAATGTCTCTAGAAGAATGATTATTTTTCTCTTCAAATCCTACTTAGGCCGTGTTCTTCTCCCCTATTCCTCTTTTTTTACACATGCATCTTAAACGGCTAAACAATGTGTGTTTTGTAAAAATTTAAAGTTGCTTTAAACAACCATAATAATCTATTTTTCAATTTTTATAACTAATAATCAATTAATCATGTATTAACCTATTATTGTGTTTTCCGTGCCGGATAACAAATCCGTTGCCGAACATGGGCTTTAGAGCATCCCCAACAGCTCATCTATCATATCCTCTAAACTGAAAATGGAGGATGAAGGCTACAAATTGAGCTCCAACAGAACGGTCATCCTATCATCTATTTTTAGATATCATCCAGATTAGTAGAGAGAAACTTTATATTTGGATGATCTCTTTCCATCCTCTAAAGAGATACGGATGATGTCATATATAGATGATCTGGTGGAGTACAAATATATATGAATGATGAAAGTGTTTTAGATGATCATCCAAATAAAGATATAGATGACCAAATTTAGATGAGCTGTTGAGGATGCTCTTAGCTAGCTAGCTAAAAAACATATTCAATTCCAATTGAAAAATCAAATTTTGATTTATAAGCATGAGCCAAAGCAAAAATAGGAGCGTGTAATATAGTACATGGCGCCTGCTACGATAACATTAATTCAATAGAGTACGATACATCGAGTATATTGTTGATAAATATTCGAAAGGTGTTCTGGTGGAAATCACTTAATCAAGGATCAAGATGAAAGTGAACGTGAAAGCGATATTAGCCCTAGTGTTTGTGTACGTGCAGGTTTTCTTTTGGACCTTCTCTAACTAGTAGCCGCATTTTGATGTTTGCTACATGTCCTTAGTTTCTAAATTATCGCATAAAGTCGTCATGACGCCGTGTGTGAATACGGAAGATTCGTAAGAAAGATCTCGGTGAAGCACGCATTTTCACCCATATTTTTTCTTCTTATGCTTTCTTATGCTTATACGTATAAGTTAAATTTTAAATTTTTAATCTTAAATTTTCAATTAACTTTAGAGTTTTTTCACAAAATCTTATTTTTCAGTTTTAAATTTTAGATCGCTTAATATATATATATATATTATTCATAAATTATTTTACATTTATCGTTTGGCTTTTTTCACCGTCAGCCTCTTTCTCATGCCATAAGAGACGTCGTACCCTATGCTACACATCGACATCCACCGGTGAGAAGAGAGGAGGGGGAGAAAAGGAAGGAACGTGGAGCATACAACTATTTAAGTGGATCCTGCTATTTAATTTTTTATTATCGTGACTGATAGATGGATCCCATGTTTTTATAATATAATTATTGTATGTACCATGTTTAACCAAGTCAACATACCAATTAATAATTAAGTAGAAATGCTAATATTTATGTCACGTGGAACAAAATTAATGTCAAAACCGGCCGACGGCGGAGCTACATACACCAAATTTTATTCCGAGCAACTACATAATGGAATCTCGTTAGAACAGGATAAATTATAAACTAGATGATACGAATTATTTAATATTATTCGGTACCAAATGATATCATCTACTATCATCACCACAAGACAGCACGGAGGACACGAGCGAGTGTAGGGGAGTCGCATAGTTTTTATGAATTTTATTTGTGGGAGGTAGAATGGATCAATCTCTCCAAATTAATGTATGACGATCCCCCTTCCTTCAAAGCAGCACTTGCTTTGTCCTTCAGCCCTTGAGCGTTCCTCCTCATGTGCTCCCCTTGATTCATCAGCTTCTCCAGCGCCTCCTCCACCTGTTCGGCTCCGATCCCCGCCTTCGCCTCAACGCCTCCGAGCTTACCAGCGGTCAGCAAGTTCTCCGTTGGCTTCGTCACGCCGACGGACACCCCGATACCCAGCACGTCCACGATCAGCCGCTCGTTGACGAACTGCTCGGCGAACAGCGGCCAGGTGACCATGGGCACGCCGGCGGCGACGCTCTCCAGAGTCGATCCCCACCCGCAGTGCGTCATGAAGCCGGCGACGGCCGGGTGGTCCAGGATGGCAACCTGCGGCGCCCACCCACGCACCACATGGCACTTGCTGTGCGCGACGCCGTCCGCGTCGGTGTTCTCACGTAGCCAGTCCTGGACGTCGCCGGGCAACGTGTCAGCGGCGTTGATGACCCAGAGTGTAGGCCAGGGGCACGAGACCAGGGCCATGCCGAGCTGCATCAGCTGCACCGGCGGCATCCGCCCGGCGCTGCCGAAGCTTACGTACACCACGGACATGGCCTCCTTAGCGTCCAGCCACGCCATGCACCGCCTCGCTTCGTCTGACGCGGCCCGCGGGTCGAGAACGGGCTCGTGGCAGAGCGAGACGGGCCCGACGGCGAGCACCTTTTTGCCGGCGGCCGCTGCGAGCAGCGCGGCGGAGCCGTGCTCCAGCTCTTCGAAGCTGTTCACCACGACACCGTCCACAGCCTTGTCGAATTCCCGGAACTCCTGCATCAACCCGCTCCCTATGGTAGTGGCCGGCAAGAAACATGGCGGCAGCTGCCTGCCTAGCACCTTGCACTCGAACGACGGCAGGACCGGGATGTCGACGAGCTCGTCCGCCGACGCGAACACCTCGTGTCGCCGTTGGGCGAAGAGGTACTCGATGCAAAGCAAGGCGAACGCGCCAAAGCCGTGGAAGATGTAGCACGGCACACCGAGCTCGCGCGCCAAGCCAAGAGCCCACGTGTGGCACGTACCCGCGACGATGCAGCGTGGCCGGCGGGGAGCATCCTGCTGACGGCAGTGCCGCGCCACGGCGTCCCCGAACTCTCTGTTGGCATGGAAGAAGCTAGGCACCATGGCGGGAGACGGGACCAGGTCCAGCCTCTCGCAGCCCTCCGGCAGGCCGGCCTCAGCGGTCGGGAACGGGATCGTGGTCACCGTGATCCCGGCGCCGCCTGGCGTGACGCGGTCCACACGGCTCTGGACGAACGGTGAATTCACCGGCGTCGTGGTGATGGTCACCGGCGCTCCGTGCGAGGCGAGGAGGCAGCCGATGTCGGTCATGGGGAGGACGTGGCTGATGCCGCCTATCCATGGGAGGAGCACAAATTAAGGCTTGGACGTGGCTGCCTCCATTGATTTCCAAACGAACGCAAGTAAAGTTGATTAATTTGGCGCGATAAGATGGGATTTTACTTTTTGGATAAACCGCCGGATGGGGAAGAAATTAAGATGGATAACTTGGCTATCAACAAAACGGCGACTGCTTAGTTTAACTGTCCTTGTGTCGACTGACATGGTAAGTATGTGCCGTTATATATGCAGGTCATTTGGCTGTGGCAGTGCGTAATCGTATGCGACAGTGCGCCTATAACACATGGTCAAAAGCTAAAGTGTCGACATGTTAGCTGCATTGCATACGTGTACGCAGGAGCTAAAGCTGCTTTATTTTCAGGGACTTTTTCTCGGCTTTTGACACATGCCTTTTAACCTAACAAACAATGTGTTTCGAAAATTTTCTATATACAGGTTCTATAATGTGAAACCAAGAGTGTTTTCGATTAATTGTGATGGAAAATTGATAAGTATGAGAGAAACATGTGTGTTAACTAATAAGAGTCAGGTCACGAAATCTATGCCCGCAAAACGGTGGTTCGGATTGTTGTGTGCAGGTGTTTAGGGTCAACCTTGGTCAACGACAGACCGAGATCAAACTTAGGGAAAATTATGGTCTAGCACGGTCGAGGGTGTTGGGTTACAAGGTGGGACACAAGCGTGTACGCAAAAACGAACATTGTGCGGAAGCGTCGGATTTTGTGAAGAAAAATCGCGAAGAAATTTCAAAGAAGAAAAGGAGCAGTACATGTGCATGGATACGTACGTACTAAGCAAGATGCTGCAGGCTACTCATGCATTGATTGGTCAAATTGCTTGACTTAGTCAACATGCATGCATGGTGGGATCCATGGACATGCATTTGCATGGTTTCTGTCTGGTCCATGGACATGCATTTAAATTTTACGCTTTTCGTATTTAAATTCCTATCGATATTTCCTGCTCTGTTTTATTTTTGATATCTCTATTCCTGTCTTTCTATTTTCACGGAGATATTTTTGAAGTTTTACGATCGAATTGGAATTTTGTTTTTGGGGATAGTTACATTTTAGCTATATTCACCCTCCTCTATAGCCAAATCCGATCTCACATATAATCATATCTTTATAGATATATTTTTCAACTCTACACTTTAAGTCCATAGCCTATACTATTAAATAGATATAAAAAAATTTTAAAAAAATCTTCCATTCTCTAAAGGACGGTCTCACTAACTGTACAAGCTGTCCTGGTCTTCGATTTTTTTCATGAAGAATAGTCAGGTTAAACAGCCTTGACAAGGCACAGAGCGCACTCCCGGATATTTTGAAGGGGAAGGGAAGGAACTCGACAAGAAACAGATGACACGTTGACCACGCTTGATTTTGTGAGAACATCATAGACACACCGCACACAGTATCTGCGTTATACTGCTGCACTTAAAAATATAAGGATATTTTAAAATATTTAGAGAATATTAAAGTTGAGAGAAATACTATAATAACATTTCTTAATGAATACAGTATAGATGAGATGAGAGGATGGGTATGAGAAAAGTACTAAGTCTAGAATAACTAATGTGATAAATAATTTTATAAATCGTTCTAGAACTAGATTATATTGTTCCACAACGACGGATCGATTAGCTGTACCATCAGAGAGAGTTATTACCGAGGAAAGTAGGGAAGTTGGATTGACAAGTTGGCACGGCCATCAGCGTAAGAGGTGACGCATGGACATGAGATTGGGACGGGCTCGAACATGCAGCCCAAAATGCCAAGTCGAGCACAGTACTGTAGGGCCCAAAGGAGCCCAAGAAGCGCAGCCCTTCGCGCAACTCGTTGCCGGTGCAATTGAGTGGAGCCCACCTGGAGCCTCAGTCCGATTCTCCCTCGGCTCGCCCAAAGGCCCACTCCGCGTCACTGTATCGCTCGCAACACGGGCGGCACATATTTAAATTTAAATTGTTAGTCTCGAATCATTTTTATAGTTTTTCACCGTAGTTTTATTTCTCATGCTTAGCCTTTTAAATCATACGAA
Source organism: Oryza brachyantha (assembly GCF_000231095.2). NCBI lineage: Eukaryota > Viridiplantae > Streptophyta > Magnoliopsida > Poales > Poaceae > Oryza > Oryza brachyantha. Next base: position 14,576,829 of record NC_023166.2, read on the forward strand.
CATATATATAACTTTTATTTATAAATTATTTTTTATTTGTAAATATATGTTTTTCCCCTTAATCAGCCAGACCGTCACCCCCAAGCTCTGGATTTTTTCTTGCCAAGTTTTTGATGATTTCTCTCGTACAGTAGCGGCGCAAGTGACCAACCCGCCGGCGGCCGAGCTGAGGCAGCACTCAGCAGGCAGCCATCATCATCGGTCAAGCCATGCAGGCTGGCGCTGGCCAAAAGTTAAAAAGCGCACAATTTGGGGGTCCAATCGACCGTATGACGCTGGAGATTCGTTGCGTGTGAGCAGCATGCCGAGTCAGGAAGGCCAGGGATCCTGCAGGCTGCTGTATGCTGTCTGCGTCAAAATATTTGCTCCCCGTCTAGGGCGCCTGTCCCTTGCAAATCCATCATACCCTACTGCTACAGCTAGAGGTGAAATGTCAAACTACTATACTACAGCCAAACAGAGTAGGTCAAACATAGATACTGCTAGATAGAGAGAGATATTCTGACGCAGCGCAGGTGACGACGGCTAGGAGGATGATGATCCCCGAATAACATGAATCTGTGCTCCAATTATAGGTCACTGTAAACGTAGAGACAAGTTTTGCACTGGAGTACTGTAGCTAAACGCCTTAATTAGCAACGAGCAACTATTTGACCTGCCTAATCCTCTATTGCACCTAGTACTTGAGGTTGGTATATTTTCTTAACAGAAAAGCTAATGTACGCCATGTCGTACGAACAGGACGATTAATGATCAAATCTCCTCTGCGTCACACGTCTTCATGCTGCCGCGCCAAGTGCCTCCTCTGCACCTCCTCCTCGCTTCGCTGAACCTCAGGCACCTCATCCTCATCTCTTCTTACTCCAGCTACTCAACAAGCCTCAGGAACTCATCGTAGTCCAGAAACCTGTCGCCGTCGGTGTCTGCCGTTGCAAGGATCGCTGCGGCCTACTCCTCGGAGACGTCTTCGCAGTCGCGCAACTCGGTGACCGACACCGTACCGTCGCCGTCCTTGTCGAAGGCCAAGAAGACGAACGACAACGGCGTTGTTGATACATGTTGATATCTTATGATACCATATGATGCCACTTAGGACCTAGCGAATTGATAATTGTTGATACCTTCTAACATTTTTTGGTATAATCTGACATATATTGATACTAATCGGTATCATCCAGGTTTTCATATAAGAATCAAGTGATACCGATCGATATTTATTGATACCTGTTAATACATGCTGACATCATATGATACCACTTAAAATCATATGGTACCACTTGGTACCATGTGATACATGTATCTTTTTGAGTTTCCCTTGTCACACGAAGCTATGATACTAGATGATATCAAATGATACCAACTGATATCATACCAGTGGTATCATCTGATACCAGCTACACGCCGGTACATGAGGCGCATCTGAGCGCGAAGGCGATAAAGGCGTGCGACACGCTGCGGTGAGAGTGCGACGTGGCGGCGCACTGTGCGAATTCAAATTAAGCTCAAGGCAAGGGCATTAGGACATTACCTTCAAAAAGTTATGCAGCTTCCTCAGCCTAGCCAACTACCACCAATGCTAGCTCTGGCATATAGGACGAATGCTACAACCTAGACCACCACCATCCTCACGTACAAGGGTAGATCTAGCAACCAAATATTAGGGGAAGGAGCCCCCACAACCTTCATGCTATATATGATCCGCCCATACTTACGTATGGGAAAGTTACCAAGGGTGGACTTCTAAAATAACAACTTGTGTCTCCGTCGCCTTTGGCAACATCAACCTAGGGGACTACTCCTTCCTCACTAATAACGATAGACAATCATCACTCACATCGTTGCCTTGCCTCGATGCCCATAGCCACCACACTATCATGATTACTGCACCAATGGGCTACCCTACCACCACTCTCTTCTTGTTCACCCCATGGTTTATCGGTGGCTTGCTTTGGCAACTGCAGGGTAGAAGCAAGACGATGAGATTGGCTTCGGATCACCTCAACAGAAGAAACAAGAAGCAGTTAGTTAATAGTTGACCTGTTAACTTCGCGTATAAATAGTACTTCCTCCGTTTTAAAGTGTAGGATGTATTTTATTTTATTCGGACAAGATATCGACCAAAGATTACGGTATCAATGTATCACCTATGTGCCATAAAAATATAGCTATAAGAAATTACCTACGAATACAAATAGAATAATATTAATAGTCTACTAAAATTATATCATAATACAGTAAGCTTTCATGCATCAAGCTCATATATTAAGCAATCACTCTCAGTCACTAATACCAATGGCAACGCCTCAACCGTGTAGGAAGATAAGAGGAGCATCAACATGGACTGCATTACCATGAATACAAAGATAACCTTCATGTATATAAGAATGGCACCTACTAAATATGCACTTCATGTGAGTTCAACACTTTGGGTCTGCATTGTGAGTGTCCTTACATTGTGAATGTCCTTAGATAGATGGCCAGGAGAGTTATTGATCAACATCTTGCACCATAGAACGGAAGAGTCCACTGGTAGGATAGTTGGCGGGGAAATAGGCATAAGCTAGTTAGGTTAGGCAAGGAATGGAAGTGGCCAGTGCAGAAGTAGTGGTGGCACCGCGGGATGTTGGAGACGGGATAGATGTGGAAGTAGGAAGGAGATGGCAAACAAGTGAATAGCTATCTTGGTTGTTAAGGTGTGCTTATAGGGGAGAAGGCCATCATAGTACCATACGGCTTCGAGTTTGACGACATGAAAGAACTACACTCATGTTGAGGATGGAATAGACAATAAACCAAACTCTCAATGGGTTTGAAGATACACGTGATCAAATTTGATACATCATTATTTATGCTACCCTGTGGGTCACGTAAACATGCACATGCACGGTAAAAATGATGAAATCACTCTGAAAAAGTATGCTACCTACATGACAACGCCCGGTTAGCAATCAACCACATTAATCAATTTAACTGTTTAGTGACGAGTGCAATATGATACCAACAAATTGAGAAAATTAAATTATACTCTATATATCACTTGAATCGGAAATCGGAAATGGCAACAACTTTAGAAAAACTTTTAAAACTCTCGAGTGGATATGACATAATTCTCTTGCATGTTATCCAAATATATATATATTGAAAAACTCGTGTCAATTTTTTTGAAGTTGTTTTATAATTATTTGGTTGGATGACATGTGAAAAGGAGGGACATTCTCTCAAGGGATTAAAATCCTTTTCCACAATTTCATGGAATGATGCTCAGCTGGGAAGCGCATTCGCGAACGGGCGCTTATTGGAGGACCCCTCAATATATCCTTTATCCATTAGTGTGTACGTTCATGTCCTTGTTTTTCTTTTGATGCAGGTATATTTGCTAGGACTACCGTGTTTCCGTTCTTGCTGTATCCACTCATGTCTTTTCAATTCAGTTATTAGCATCCAGCTATTAGAGATTCGCTACATAATCTCTCAGTTTGGAAGTAAATAGTGGCGGGCGCATCACTATCTTTGACAGTTTAACTGCGTAATCTCTCAGTTTGGAAGTAAATAGTGACGTGAAATCGTCTCTTTAATTTATAGGTACAGCATGCATGGCAGGGAGTTATCTCTGGGCTGTCGCTAGCTCGTGACGAGATACGGCGCATCTCCGAGATACACCGTATAATCAAGTGCGAGCAGTACCTCAATTACTGACGTACAGGTACAGCACCGCGCGAAATCGCTCAGATACGTACATAGTAGAGCACAAGCCTGCTAATGCACGCATGTACGTACATCCAGACATGTACTGCAAAATGGCTGTCAATTAATCTGTCTTCTCGCTCTCGATCCATGCATACAGGAGTATAGCTAGTACGGTGTATTTACGATTCCAATAAATGAGATTTCGAGGAAACCTACTCTGTTGGTATCCGTCGTACCCTGCTACTACAACCTTGATACAGTATATGTGCACTTGTACAGCTATGCGATACTAACACCGTATGTACACCGCTGCTACAGCATACAGGGTGCAGAAGAGATCGATCAAGGAGTGTAAAGCACAGAGATACTACTAATCTATTATTACTCCAGTAGTGGAGTATACAGTAGTGGAGTATACATACTTCAGTAGTACTGCGAGAGCAAAAATGCAGCACGTCGTACGCATGCACGTATACGCAGGGTTGCTCGATCGAGATGGAGGAGGAGCTCATTTAAGAGAAAAGATACGGTGGCGCCGGTGACCGAGCCGGCCAGCCAGCCAGCCGTGCCAGGCAGGCAGGCAGCGAGTTAATACGAGCACCACCGTTGGCACTTGGCAGCGACAAAAGATACGGTTTCGCTGCTGGCTCGCGCACCGCCGTTTTGCTCGCTCGGCGCGCGTACAGTAGTACGTGGCGTCCGCGGATTCAGCCCACTGCACCGCGGGCGCGCGCGCGGCGATGCGTCACGCGCGCGCAGGGAGAGCTCGTGGGGGGAGATGGATACACCGGGGGGGAGTATCAGATCCGCGCCGCGGGCCGTATCGATATCTCTTTGGATTCACTACTAGCTATCTAGCTCGCGCTTCCACCCTGCCGCGATATCGATCACTCTCGGTGGGCGCGCCGAGCCGCCGCTGCACTGCTCTGCTTCGCGACCGATCGATCCCCTCCCTCGTCTCGTCTTCTCTCTCTCTCTCTCTCTCACTTGTCTCCGTTCCTTGGCCTCTATATAAGACGCGCCCACGTCGCGGTCACACACCGAATCCCTAAAGCCTTTTTCGCTCCCTTTGAGTTTTGCCCGAGAGAGAGAGAGAGATCCGACCATGGCGACCTGCAGGAGCCGCGGCGTCGAGAGGGGCGGCGCGCCGCACGTCCTCGCGGTGGACGACAGCTCCGTGGACCGCGCGGTCATCTCCGGCATCCTCCGCAGCTCTCAGTTCCGCGGTACGTAATACCGCGCAGCTTGGATCTCTTCTCGTTTTTGTTTGGATGCACCGGCTTCTGAAAGGCTCAGCGGTATCATTACGTGCACGTGTGCAGTGACGGCTGTGGATAGCGGGAAGAGGGCTTTGGAGCTGCTAGGCTCGGTAGGTTCTATTGCCTGATAAACATCTATCGCTTTTCTGATCGACGTAGAGGAGTACCTCCGAGTGCAAGGTCGTAATAACGTTCTCTTCTTGGCTTGCAGGAGCCGAACGTGAGCATGATTATCACTGACTACTGGATGCCGGAGATGACCGGGTATGAGCTCCTCAAGAAGGTCAAGGTAACTAATCTAGTGATACGACCACCGTTTATTTGTGCCAACTTAATACGTACTATATCGTTCATATAGAACCAAGATTGTTACTGCTACCAGCATTACCTGTCGTGACAATGCCAAATGGCGTATCTGCTTGCAGGAGTCATCCAGGCTGAAGGAGATCCCCGTTGTGATCATGTCTTCGGAGAACGTTCCCACGAGGATCAACAGGTTTGTACGCGTCGTATGGGTGCCAATATCTGCCCAAATACTACGAAGATATTCTTCTCATTGACACCTTTTTCTTCTTCCTGCTTTGCAAGGTGCTTGGAGGAAGGAGCAGAGGATTTCTTGCTGAAGCCCGTGCAGCCGTCCGACGTGTCGCGGCTGTGCAGCCGCGTCCTCCGGTGAGCGCTGCCGCCGCCTGGGGTAGGCAGCAGCGGCAGGCGGCGTCGTGGGCGACTGAAGCGTTCCTGCGTGCATACGCGGCTTCAGTGTTTTGGGGGGTTTGGAATGAATAGAAGCAGGAGCCGCAGCAGTAGTGTAGCCAAACGCCCGTGGGCGTGCAGACGTGGTTAACGAGTACTATGCGTTTTGCTTCTCCCTTTTCTCTACTTTTTCTCACGAGTTTGTGTTTCCCTGTGTCGATCAGTAGGCGCTTTTTTTGTTAGTTTCTTCAGTAGAAAGAACAAGCTGCAGCAAGTGTCAAATGGTGGTGAAGTTTCTTTTGTTTTATCTCGTGTAAATCCACTGTTAGCTCGGATTTTCTCATGCGTTTTGTTGGGTTGATTATTATGTCAGTCAGGCAGGCAGAGGATCGTCGGCCACATTTACTCGTTCTGGCCTTCTGGCAGATATGCATGCACTGTCGTATCTCTCGTAGCACTGTTTTGCCCAAAAGAATCGGAGTAACTACGGAACAGTGACAACCGTAGGATTGTACAGTTGATTACTCCGGTGCCTACAGGTCCCGGATTGTACGCTCGTATTTATTCATTTTTACGTGCCATTTCTGGAAACATGTCCTTCAAGGTAAACTGGGTGCTCTGCTCCTACGGTCCTGGGGGCACAGTATCTTGGTGCAGGGCAGATTGTCTGTTATGACAGCAGTTCAGTGAAATGGCATGCCAGGAAAAAAACATCTTTTGTTTTTCGTTCATGCTTATTATTATTAGCCAAATTTTGATTTTACATTATCAGATTTGGATGTGATTTTAGATTTTTTAGATTTGGAGTACTACCTCAATCTCACAAAAACATTACTTTTAGTTGTTCTCATTTGTCCTCAAAAGACTTTTTTAAAATGATGGTTACATTTGAGTTTGGTAAAATGGGGGAACAAGTATATTGAAATTTGAAAATATAGGGGACAAATTGTATTAGTTTTTGAAAAATATGGAGGATATTTCAGTTTTATAGCTGTGTATTGATTTATGTGAGGTATGATAATGAAGTTTTTTTTTTCGACGGAGGGTGCATCTCTTTACCATTATTTATGGTTCAGTTGGAGCTATTGTGGACCTTCGTGCATGTAGAATCGTGTTTAATTCGACCGAAATGACAATCCAATTGATATCAATGCTTTGCCTTTTATGTTAGACTGACATGTTTCCCATTTTGTTGCTGACAAATGCATAGTACAGCCAAGCCCCCCTTATCTTGCACCAGTAACGTTCCTTTGAATAAGGGAATAAGGGGATGTTTAGATGGGGCTAAAGTTTTTAGCCCCATATTACATAAATATGGGATGTTTCGACACTAATTTGAAGTATTAAACATAGATTAATAAAAAAACTAATTTCATAAATGAGTAGTAATCCACGAGACGAATTTTTAAGCCTAATTAATCTATAATTAGAGCATGTTTACTATAGCATCACGTAGGCTAATCGTGGATTAATTAGGCTCAATAGATTCGTCTCGCGAAATAACCTAAGATTATAAATGAGTTTTATTAATAGTCAACGTTTACTATTTATAATAAGCGTCTAAACATTCGATGGGACAAGGGACTAAAAATAAGTCCCTTGTCCCAAACACCACCTAAGAAAAATAAAGAGAAAATCTACTGTGGGTTACTCACTTTGTCACCATTGAACAATATGTCATCGAGTTTGTCAAGTTCACTTTGTCATCATTCAACGATATGTCATCGAGTTTGTCAAGTTCTACGATATGCCCTCGATTTTGTGGAACTTACATAGTATACCACTGCCGTCATCAATTTGGATGTTAGCCTTGGTTTACATTGGAGAAAAGACAAATTTGCCCTTGGAAGACTTGCTGCACCCTGATGTGCACTGCCGATTGCCATCTATGATATTGATGATAATGATAATAATTACAGAGAATCAACAATGTGAAAAAACATGATGTAAGAAAATTATGATAATATATTTTAAATATAAGGGGTTATTGTATAACTGATACTATTTTAAGAGCTAATTGTATATTTCCATGTTTCTTCCGTGAATAAAGTCATAAAAGATGGATAAAAACATGCATATTTTCTGGTTGCATTTTCTTGCATCGCTGATTTATGGTGAGAATGCTATACATATATACAACCATGCATGTAACTAAGTCAAGCTAGTGGAAGTAATTGCATTTGGCCTACCTAAACTGCTCCCATCTCAGATTCATAAGGATAAGCACAAAAGGTTATACATCTTCCGGTTTCTTTCCTGACCATATATGCTAAAACTCTGAAACATAAAGAGCAAATCCAATCTTGAAACTGTAGATATTGACTAAAACTGCACCCTAAGCCCTGCAAATGGTGCTCGTCTTCTTCGTCGTCGACTTGGATTCATGGAACGTGATCTCGAACCAGCCGTGCAGCTCAGCGCAATGCTTGCAGCTGCCGTGCTCCACCGCCTCTGCCACCACCAAGGACATGAATTCGACGAGCGAGCTGCAAGACGAGGACGAGGATGACGGCCAGCAGTTCTTGTAGCATGCGGCGGCGCCCGGCGTGTCCGGGTCGTCGTCGTCGTCGGTGGTTGGCCCCAGCATCTATCTCGGCACCAGCACGGCAACCTTGCCGTCGATTAGCTCGGCGATGCGTGTCACCTCGTCATCGGTGATGTCCAGGCGTCTAGCTCGGCAAACGTCTCTGACGCGACGTTCATCGCCGTGTCGGCCTCGCACATATCTTTTTAAAGGTAATATCGTGAAATTTCCATCTCTACGCAAAAATCTAGTGACATCTGTGAAGACGTCATATTGGATATATCTGCAACATTGTCCCTATAGAATGCATACAATGACAATAGCTCTGATATCATCGGGACAAGTGACTGGTCTACATCTAATATATTCTCCGGTATTATCTTCTATTTTAGTTTGACACCAGTTGATAGCAGTGGTGGGAGTGAAATTCGATCAGCTTAGGATTGGACGTTTGAGGAATCCAAGTACTAACACATGTTACATGATTTGCAGTTTTTTAAGTCAAGCTATTAATTTGTAATTTGCAATCATTTGTCTTGCAATACCAGGGATAATTGGTTGTATTTTCTCATAGAGTTAAGTCCGAAATGAACAAATTCCATTATCTTAAACAAAATGTCCCAACTCTAAGGGCTTATTTAGTTCTCTACCCTACCAATTCTTTATAGAGGCATATGTTGGTACTACCAATTTATTATTGGTAGGGTAGAGTTACATTTGCCCCTCAATTTTTTCTTTTTTCTTATGCTTATAAGCAAAATTTAAATTTTTAATATTAATTTTAGAGTTGATTTTAATATATTTATCGTAGTTTATTTCTTATCCTTGGCTTTTAGATTGCTAAGAACACGTATATAAAAGTTGTATAAATAAATTATTTTTTATTTACAAATATGCCTAGATGATCACCTCTTGGTTTATACCAATATGGATCCAAAATTTGTACTATAGTAAAGAAAGTTATAGAATTAAGAACATTGCCAACTACTCTATTTGGTTTCAAATCAAACCATCATACTTGCTATTCAAATCTACCCCCAAAAATAGAATGACACATTTTGGCATCAACCCAAATGTATCATTTTTTTTAAAAGGAGTGATGGTTGGCATATTTATAAATAAAAAATAATTTATGAATAAAATTTTATATACGTATACTTAGTTATCAAAAAGCTAATGATAAAAAATAAACTATAAAAAAACCTCAAAATTACTTTTAAATTTAAAAATTTAAATTTTAGCTTATAAATATAAACGAACGTAAAATATGCGGGCGGAGATTCGTTAATAACTTGCAACATTGCACAGTCCAAAACCGGGAAAAGCTTAAAACCCTCGCATCCAGCCGCGGCTTCCGCTACCAAATGGCCTTCGCCGCCTCCCCTTCCCTCTCCTCTCTCGCCTCCTCCTCCGCCGCCACCGCCGCCGCGATCTCCTCCACCTCACCGTCAAGCCCCTTTCACGAGCTAAAACCCCTCCAGCTCTCCCTCAGGCTGCTCTCCCCAATCCCCAAACCCCATTCGCTCTCCTGCTCCGGGCCGCAGGCCCCGCGTGCCACCACCGGCGACCGATCGGGTGCGGGGAACCACGGGGGCGACTCCGGAGGAAACCGCGGCAAGGATGGAGGTGGGCACGGCGACGGCGAAGGCGATGACTACGAGGAGGCCGAGTTCGGCCCCCTGCTCGGCTTCGATGAGGTGCTGCGGCTCGCCGCGGCCCGTGGTGTCTCGCTCCCGGCCGACATGATGGAGGCGGCCAAGGATTCTGGCATCCGGGAAGTCTTGTTGCTCCGCTACTTCGATCTGCAGGTATCCGAATTACAGAATTATTCGTGAGAAAGGTATAAACCCGGCAGTTTTCAGAGTCCTTTGCATCTCTCAGGCCGCACCATGGCCGCTAGCCGCGATGATCCGGGCCTTCTCGATGCTCCGCAACCGAATGCTCGCTGACCCATCATTCCTCTTCAAAGTTGGAACCGAGGTGCGCGCGCGATTGGTTTGTTGCTTTAAGTGGTTAGAGGTTGAGGGTCCAGATGGTAAACAGTGGAGATTTTTCATTTGACACAGGTTGTGATTGATTCGTGCTGCGCCACCTTTGCGGAGGTGCAGAAGAGAGGGGATGATTTCTGGGCGGAGTTTGAGTTGTACGCCGCGGACCTTCTAGTGGGAGTGGTCGTCGATATTGCACTTGTCGGGCTATTGGCTCCGTATGTGAGATTTGGGAAGGCGTCTGCTTCAACTGGTCCTTTTGGTAGATTCAGCAGGATGGCTGGATCTTTGCCAAGCAGGTTAAAAGCTATTTCTTCAATTAATAATTTCTTATGAATGGACAGCAATTTGTGGGAATAAGCAAGAATCAAAATTTGCCTAGTGTCTTGTTTCATGGAACATACTCTGAGAAAGAATGGAAAGGCACAGTTGTAGAAAGTCAAGCAATAGCAGCACCGAGTATCAGTTGTATTTTAATTTCCTTTTCTTTCAGACGTTCTAAATTTCAAACTTCTTTCCTTGCAGTGTTTTTGAAGCTGAAAGGCCAGGCAGCAGATTCACAGTTCAGCAGAGAATTGGAACATTCTTTTATAAGGTAGAAAATACTGTGTGATATGTATTTATCCTAAATTTTTACTGATCTATATATGATGTAAAGTTCCTAGTCACTGGAGCATCATCACACTACTTATTGTTTTATTTGCAGGGTGTCTTGTATGGCTCGGTTGGATTTGTCTGTGGTATTATTGGTCAAGGAATTGCTAATATGATAATGACTGCTAAGAGGTCTATGTTTTTGTGCTTTTAACCAAGATTTGTAATATTTTTGTTAAGTCATACACTAATTCCATAATCAGTCCTATTATGCTATACTTTTGTAGAGATGTCTTACAGGCTATGGGCTATTCACTGCATTGGGATTGTTGTTGAACTCTTTTTTATTGATTATCTTTTCTGTTCTGCTGACTGTTGTACTGTTTCTTTTCATTCTTCAGGAGTGTCAATAAATCAGATGATGATATCCCTGTTCCTCCACTTATTAAAAGTGCTGCTTTATGGGGTATGAGTAACATCAGTTTACCTTTTTATCTCTACTTTATTTGGTATGAGGTATATGTTCCAGCAGTTAAATGTGTCAATGCGATGACGCCTATTAGAGGGTCATCCACCAGCTGATTTAACATAAGAGGAACTTGTATATTTCTTTTGGAGTTTATGAAAAGTTTGATTTATGTTCTCTTCAAAATTCATGTTCTATCATACTCATGTTCCAAAATATAAACATTTCTAAGATTGGAATCTTCTACCAAAATGTAAGTATTTTTGTGACACTATTTATAGTACCACTTGTGACAACCATCACTTATTTAAAATTTTCCCCATGTTATCCCAACCTATCTCTCACCTTTATTCATTCCTCACTTATTAAGGTGCACTATATTCATTTTTTCTAAACCTTAATCTCTGCTAAACAAACTAGAAATGCTTATATTTTGGAACGGAGGAGGTAGATTATAAGCTAAGTCAGCAAAAGTCCAAATCTTTCTTTTTTAATTTCTAGTAATAGAGAAATTGCTTATGTTATTTTTATGTGAACTAGCATAGTATCCTTTGTTCCTCCTATTCATCTGACAAGTTTTGTTGACATAGGTGTGTTCCTTGCTGTATCATCAAATACACGTTATCAGATCATCAATGGTCTGGAGCGTGTTGTTGAGGCATCACCAGTTGCGAAACGTGTGCCACCTGTTGCAATGGCTTTCACTGTTGGCGTTCGTTTTGCCAACAATATCTATGGTGGGATGCAATTTGTTGATTGGGCACGATGGAGTGGTGTTCAATAATGGTGGGTGCTCCTGTTTGAACTTTTTTTTTTCAAATATTACTTAAAAAGTTACAATCTTATAAGGTGGCTTGCAAAAGGAAAATTATTTTGGTTAGTGATTTCGCACATGTATGAAATGTGAATTATAGCTACAGATGTACAGTAATCTGTCTTTGTAAAAAGTTAAATCTTCATTTACGGGAGTAGACAATATAACTTTAAGTCTTAGTGCCACCATTTATTCAACTAGACCGTTAGGGCTAGCATGAACTGCCAAAAAATTATCTTGCCAAATACCTAGTGTAGAAGAGTACAATTGTTCATTCATTCGGCAAATTGGTAATGGTATGATATCCTGAGTAGCTGTGCAAACTGTATGCATGGTCGTAGTTGGCCAACCTGCAACTTTTGGGTTCTCTGGCTACTTCTGATAAGCTGGAATCATGCAGCTATACCAAAATCCGAAAAGAAAGCTTGTAGTCTGAAGATGCTTTTGGGGGCAACTGAACAACTTATAAAAAGTCTTCCATGGCATTTCAGATTTCTTCAGTAGAGTTACTTTTAAATTTTTGTTAAGAGCTTTAATGTTTTGAGATATATATCCATACCTAGCTTATGTTTAACTTGAAAAAATAGAAAAATAGTTGGTCAACACTTGCATTATTTCGGTTTGCATAGTTTTGGCCTATGTTTATGGAATTAAATTAAATTCTGGACTAGACTTGCTCTTATTAATGAATTAAATTAAATTTGCAGCTTCAAACATGGAAGCTGGATGAATCTTTGCGTGTTACTCTTTGCTTTCTCTGAGACCCAAGAAGCAGAAACAACAGCACTTCTGTGGAAGTAACAGGGAACTTTGTTTGAAGAACGCATGAAGGACGTCGCGTCACAAGGTTGACATACATGTGCTAAGAAATAATTTATTTTAATTGCCCCCTCACTCGTTTAGCTGTTTGAGGCAAGCATTAAAGAATTAAAGTATTTCTTCAAATGTGCACTATCAATTGATGATACCACAACATGTTTTCTTAACAGCAAATAAGGACCAGCTTTATTCCTTAATTATGAGTAAATTTCACAAAACCATAGGTATTTTGACCAAATAATCGCAAAATAGAGATTTAATAGCATATATTACAATACTATAGGATTAACACCAATTTTTTGACAAAACTACATATTTAAGTATTGGATCACAAAACTTAAAAAAGACAATAGTGAAATTCTAAATCATTTATTCGATCCGCTTCACGTTGTAAGACTTTGATTCATTCATTTGTTAATAAATCTAGACACATATACAAACATATACATTGGTACATGTAATGATATATAGATAAATGTAGGCAAATTCAGAAAATCTTATAATATGATATAGGAGGAGTAAATATATTTGTGTGCTACAGCCTACAAGACCTTAGATATTTAAGTTTTGGAGAAATTTATTACTAAATTTGTAATTTTGTGACACAACTTTAAATCAATATTTTTACAATTATTTGGTCAAAGTACATGTATTTTTGTGAAATTTACTCAATTATTTATTGGTTTCGTGCTATAGATGTGACATCCCTGTCTTGAGATATTATCAAATTTAAGTGACCCTGTTCGTCAAATTAGTTGTGGGCGACGCATGAAGTGAAGATGCATGTAGGTAGAGTCGTAAACAGTGGTGAGGCGGAGAGGGACACTGGACTGGATGACTGGACAGCCAAATTTTGGAGGAAGAGAAGGCAGCGATCATGTGCTCTGCCAAGTGCTGGAGCGCCTAAATCAGTCCATTTGTAGTGCACTCTCATCAGAAGCTTGGAAAGGAATCTAAACTATTCAAAATTTAAAAATTAACCACTAAAATGGCTAAAAAGGTATCTTTTAATCTAACCTTAATGTTTGCTAAATAAAATAGAAATGATTATATTTTAGTACCGGGTAGCTGTGAACATCATGACGTACAACTAATAACAATCTTGCTTCAACTTACGCTTGTCATGCATATGAATACATGCCATATCATAGCACATATTTTAATTCGAAAGAAAGTATCAGATCACAAACAATAACGTAAACAAGCAGATAAACTCCTATTCTCATCTTTGTACATACCCTTATTTTTCTATAATATATCACACTTACAGTATATATCTTCCTTTGCTTCATATTGACATGTGGATCTGCTGAAAACGGGCAATTACAATATATGCACGGTTAGTGTAATAAATGTTGAGTCGAATCTTTGCTTCATCACCGTAACGTCTACTAACAGTTCTACGATAATGTATTAAGGAAAACATCTACTTTGTCGTTCGTCCTTCTCGACAGAAACTTCATGCAAATCGGAGGCTTCACCTTGGCAAGAGCAAGCACTGACTGAGGCAGAACCCAAGTTCCATCGCCACATATGAGGCCTGAAGCGACTGCAGGTCCAAACGTGTCTGCTTTCGCTCTGTCTAGCCGTTGCCAGACAAACAATATTACTGTTCCAATGAACATATCAATCGCAAAATATGATCCTATGTAGAAAGGTATCGCCATGGCCATCGGGATGGGTATAAACCTTGACACCTTCTTGGGCACCAGATCTCTAATCAGGTTGACGACAACTGCCCCAGCAAAGAACGCGTAGCAGAGATTGAGGCAGTTCTTTGGAAGCGAGGAGAAGCCGTCGACACCCAGTATCGCTATGCTTCTGAAGATGGCAGCATTTGGTGCTGGGTAATCACTGCCACTGATGCCAATATCATCGAAGGCCTTGTAGAAAAGCCAGAACACACAGGGAGCAATGACACAGCCCATTCCAGTGCCGATGACCTGGCTGATGAACATTGACCTGGGCGAGGCCAGCGTGAGGTATCCTGTCTTGAAGTCCTGCATCAGGTCAGCAGCAGTAGACACAATGCTCATCATCACGCCACAGGCAGCCAGGCCAGCAAGAACACCACCGTGTGAAGCACCGGTCCATGCACCAAATGCAAAGATTGCAAGCTTTCCATAGGTTGTAACAAGAGACCAGTCAGTGAGGCCAGTTCCATAGGCATTGCAGAAGGCAAGTATGGGCGCAACGACATAGGCTGCCAAGATTTGGTACCACTTCAGCTGTGGGATTATCTGCGGGACAGCACCAGTAGATATGGCAGCAACGACAACATAGCCTCCATACGCAACGTACCAGGGGATTTGATCTTTCTCGAAGAGTTCGTTGCGCCGCTCCTCATCATATGAGATAGCTGCAGTTGTGGTAACTGTGCCATCATCAGAGACTGGAAGTGTACTAGCATTTTTCTTTTTGACTTGAGATCTCAATGAGAAGGCTGTGAGAACGATCATCTTGAGGAAGTTGTAGAGTCCATCCCCAAGAATCAAGGCAATGGCTATGAAGACCTGTAACACCAACTGAATTTAGTAGAGGAAAAGGTAAGTAAGCATTCTGGATAAGACATATTCTTACCCGGTAGCCTTGCATTCCATGAAGACTACTGTCAGGGAGATCAGCAGAAAACCAGCTTCCTCTTTTCTTGGCTATCAGAGGCCACATTATGCCCCAAGAGAGGATCCCTCCCAGGAGAACAGATACGTTAACAATGTGTGGGCAAATCATTCCCACTCCGACATAGGTAGGTGAGAAATCAAAGAAAAACCTTCAAAAGAAAACAATGTTCATCTAAGAGTAGTATTGAAAATAATATGGTTTGCAGAACTAAAAATGTTGCTGGAAGAGTTCTTGCAGGGTGCGATCTTTACGTGTGTTGGTAAGCTTGAAGGCCTAGCGATGGAAATTTATGGAACCCACAATCATCAGTAGCTGTGTAGAACCACTGAAAGAATCCCCAGAAGAAGCTGAGGACAAAGAATACACCAAGCTTCTTTACTTGCTTCCTGAAAAAAAAAATAGAGAGAGAGGCAAATACCGATAAAATTCACAGGGTGCATGGCAGAAGAGCACATAGATGAACAAGGAGTCATGGACAAATGAAAGTGGTGTTCAGTGTTTACGCTGCAATCTTGGCGCCATGGGGTGTGTGAAAGCCGTTTATGAGGAAGGCAGTTGCAGTACCACTTGGATAGGTTAGCTTGTAGTCAATGATCATAATCTGAAGAGTGTTGAATTTGGTTGAAATGATGTCCACATGACCACATGGTTGCTTACAGAGGTGGGGGATTTAGAGTAAACTGACCTTTCTTAATGGCACAAGACCAAAGAGACCAATGAAGCTGACCAACAACAGAAAACCAATTATCCATCCTAGATGAGGATTTTTTATGTTTTGGGCATTATTTGCCTCGGGTGCCAGCCCAGCGATTTTTTCACTCATGGCCAATAGGTAGCTACCAAAGCCACCTGAAATAAATGAAGCAACCACGCAAAATAAGGATGCATATCTCTGCACTTACTGTTAATGGAGTACTGGACTGGTTATGGTAATGTTGACCTAAAGTTTTGTTTTGATGCTAGAACAAGTATTGGTAGTAAAACGAAGTTAGGTTCATATAGTTTTCAGATTCTCACTTTTGATAATTCCTCCCTCTCATTTTCTGATTTTCAGTCCTTGTACAGTTTTCTGTCTCACTTAATTACATAGTAGCCCTTCTGGACTCTTTAGAAAAGAGGGTGATTGACATATTTGCAAATAGAAAATAATTTATGAATAAAAATTATATATATATTTTAGCGATCTAAAAACAACAGTTAAAAGATACACCATAATAAAAAAACCTAAAATTAATTTAAATTTAAGATTGAAATTTTAAATTTTGGCTTATAAGTATAATCAGAAACAGAAAAAAAGACCATACGAAGGTTGATGGGAACTTCATTTTCATTTGTCTAGAAGCTCTCTACAACTGCCCATAGTCAATATTAGTTAATAATATATCTGACCTTTACTAAATCATAGTTAATAATATATTTGACCTTTACTAAATCATACTCCCTCTGTCCCTTAAGGCTAGTCTCAATGTATGTTTCATGATGATATCATGTACATTAAATAAGGTATTACATCAGCAAAGTTGTTGACTTGACAGTGTCATTAAATGATAGAGTTTCATGAGATGAGAGAGGGGTTTTATCCCCATGAAACTCATCTGCTCGATTACCTAGTTTATAGTCTTGGTAGCTATGACATGAAACTATTCATTGAGACTGGCCTAATAAACGAAATGTTCGGTTTCTGTGCCCATTGTTTGACCATCCGTCTTATATAAAAGTTTTTTAAGAAATTAAAAAAATAGTCACATGTAAAGTACTATTTATGATTTATCATCTAATAAAAACAAAAATATTAATTACAACAAAATTTTGAATAAGACGAAGAGTTAAATGTTATAGTTAAAAAGCGAAAGATTGGTTTATTTTGAAACGGATGGAGTACTCCCGTAGCTAAATTACTATTAGCATGTCACGGTATCGGCAGACGTACGATTCTCTCCTGAGAAATAAAGAATCCTTAGGCCTAGTTTAGTTCCCAAAATTTTTTCCCAAAAACATCACATCAAATCTTTGGACACCTAAATAAAGTACTAAATATATATGAACATTAAAACTAATTACATAGTTATGGGGAAAATCGTGAGACGAATCTTTTGAGCCTAATTATGATATAATTAGCCATAAGTGCTACAGTAACCAATATGTGCTAATGACGGATTAATTAGACTCAAAAGATTCATCTTGCGGTTTTCAGGTGAAATCTGAAATTTATTTTTTAATTCGTGTCCGAGAACCGCTTTCGACATCTAGTAAAACGGTCGACGAAATCTTTTTGCCAAAAGTTTTTGCCATTAGACACCACCTTAGATGTAGCAATCAAGAAATACTAGTATTTCTGAACTTTGTTACTTCCAAGCATGACCCTCTCATTTAGTAGTTTGACCGGCCTCACGGAAACAAAACATTTAGCTACGGATTCCCTCGACGCTTACCGCTGAAGGCGATGTCGTAGGCGGCGACGACGCAGGTCTGGATGACGGTGTTCTCTTGGCGCGTGAACGGCTGCCGGAGGAGGCCCAACCGCTCGACGGCGGCCGTCCAGAGGCGGACGAAGAAGAAGCCGAGGAGGCCGGCGGAGACGTTGAGCGAGGGGATGATGCCCGTGGTGAGGTTCAGCTTCATGACGATGACGCTGAACATGATGGACAGGAAGAAGCTCACCACGAAGGCGCGCACCGTCAGCTGCTCCCGCCACGACGGCACGGGTCTATCCGCGAACACGCGCTCCACCGACGGCGCCTCCTCCTCCCCGGTGGCGGCCCCATCCCGTGACGGCGGCCGCAGCAGCGGCGGCGACGACGACCCACGGTCGTGGGGCTTGCTCCGCCGCCGGAGCTCGCTCGCCTCCACCACCTCCACGTCGTTGGCGGCCGCGCTCCCGTGGCCGGTTTCCCCCGGCGTAGTAGTAGCGGTCGCCATGAGATGAGACCGGTGGCGGGAGCTGATGCAGTGGCAGGCTCTTCCGCCGCTCCAGACTTCCGGCCGGCCTGATGCCGGAGCACGTTGGATTTAATATGCAGCGGTGGGCCCACTTCGAGACACTGACGTCCGGGCCGGTCAAGATACAGTAATAAATATAACGACGTGGCCGTAGGCGCGACGGCTCATGGTGAATGGCCTTTTCTTACTAAAATGCATATTTTTAAAATAAATACTTCTAAAACATAATTCTAAAATCTGTACCGTTTCACCATACGACGGACAAGTAAGGTTTTGCTAAACTGATATGTGATCAAAGCGTCTGTAAACACTGCTGATCATTTGGTACTCTAGATGAATAAATTATACTACCTTCGTCCCTAAATGTTTGACGCCTTTGATTTTTTATACACGTTTGACCATTCGTCTTATTCAAAAAATTTACATAGTTATTAATTATTTTATATCATTTCATTTATCGTAAAATATACTTTTATGCATATATATATAAGTTTACCTATTGCACAATTGAATTTAAATAAGACGAATAGTCAAACGTTTATAAAAAAGTCAATGGCGTCAAACATTTAGGGACGGAGAGAGTATATGGTGTGAATGTGTGATAATGTTATTCTGCCACAGTGGAAGAGATGTTGTAACATGCTGATTTGAAATGAATTAGTCTAAAAAGTAAACATTAGAAATGCGTATTTTATTGAAAAAGATCACGGTCAATCGGCTCTTCATGTTTTGACGAGTACTAAGCTGTAGGCTGTAGCTGACAACGAATGATGTTACGATCTAGCAAGACTAATTTCATACGTTGTGGGGTGGGTATATATGGTGAAGAGTGGTTACTGCTCATTAGCGTGGCGCTTAGTATTGTTTGGCTTTAATGCAAGTAATATGTTTTCTTTATTTGTGAAATTCATTTTTTTTACAACGTACAGTACTTGAATAAACTTATTACTGAAATTTAATTTGAGAGATGAGCGAGAGAACGTGTACTCAAATCCGGACGTTGATAATACGCGCGTGCGCATAGAGATGCTAACTTGTGCGCACGATATGGCGCTTAGCGTCCATAGGATAGGGTAAAGTTTTTAAATTTTTAGTAGGAATTTTAAAATTTTAAGTTGAAGTTTTGAAAATTGAGTTGAGAGTTTAAAATTTTTAATAGGTAGTTACCCGACTTCTGAAATTTGGTTTGAAACTTTTCATCGACAATCTTGCAAAATTTCAAAAGGTGCTCAAAAATATTTCATGAAACTAACAACTTCCTTTCCAAATCTATCCAAAATAATTCAAAAGCAAAAATCCTAAAAACCTCATTCATAAGCCCATCTTATTATGAGGCCCATATGGCCCGCTATATTGGCAATAGTCTTAGTTTTGGCCAGATGTGAGAAGACACGACATCTCATGTGATGCAAAATAAACATATCAAAAGCACTCGTCCCACGAATTAGTTGCGTCGGTCAAATCTAGGCCTATCCAAGCGCTAGCAGCTCTCATACTTCCATACTATGGAGCATGGGAGCAACACATTGCTTTCTACTCCTATGTCTTTGAGATTTTATTTTGATCTACCTATATTTATTTTGCTAATGGAATGAGTCGATTATTACTCCCTCTGTCTATCTAAGGCGCCCTTATATATTTTTTAAAAAATCGTTTTTATAATATACTAACACCTTATATGCTTAATATCGCGCATATCATATTATTATACTTTTATTTAAAAATTGTTTCACATAATGCTAATTTTATACCTGATAACATATTGTGAAAGAAATTAATGGTCAGGTCATGGTAGTTGGGAAAGCGTGAAAACTTATATGTGAGAAGTTTTGCCTTAGTTCATAATTATCGGAGAAGTTTTTTTTAACTAAAATCAAACTTCAAATATCAGTAGGTAAAAATCTTTCAGCAATAACAAAAGGTGATATCAACTGAGATTCCTTAAGCATGCTACATCAAGATCCCAATCATATCACCTTAAGAATATGTACAAAGGCAATGAGTTGTCCCTTTGACACTAGCAATCTAGCATGTAGTTTGCGGGGATTGAAAATAAAAAGAAACTATATTTTGAAGAGGCAACTCGGGGTATGGTTTTATACGTGTTAATAAACACGTGCATGGTTTTATATTAAGACTTCCATCGTTTTATAGTTATAACTGCTTATAAGCTAAAATTTGAATTTTAGAACTTAATTTTAGACTTGATTTTATGATATTTTTCATCGTGTTTTTTTTACTTTCACTTTTGAATAGCTATGGACACGTATATAAAAGTTTTACCTACAAATTATTTTTCGTTTGCAAAAATACGTTTTCGCTTTTTCATCTAAAAAGCAAAACGACGGGAGGCTAAGTCTGAATGTACTTGTATACATTTTAGGAGTTGTTACAACATGTGTCCTATCTAGAGAAGCTTTTGACAACTAAAACTTCTTTTAAATCTTCGTCGACCGTCAGAATCTCCCATAAGACAACACTCCAATTATAAGAATATATAGTTATAGAAGCTAAAAAAATGGAATAGAAGCTAAAAGCTAAGAACTCAGTTTTTCTGTATTTTCACCCGTCTGTATCTCAGAATTTTAAACTCCACGAACAAGACAACAGTATTGTTTAGTGATGTGTGATATGTTCGATAATTCAATTCAATCATAAATAATAGATTACGAATTTAAACCCTAATCAATACATGATCACCGATTAATTCAAATGCGGAAAACTAAATAAACCTGCAGATGAAGCCATTTGATTCCATTCTTTTGTTTTCTTCAATTCCGTCTTCTTTCCTTCGTCTCCGGCGAGATTAGATCGCCGGTAATCTGTTTTGAATCTCTGACCTTCGGGTCTCCAACGGCACTGTCCTGGAATCGCCGCACGAAACCCTTCTAGCGCGTCTCTGATCGGGAGAGGTTGATTTCGAATTTCTGGTTGAGAGAATAAGCGACACGAGCGTCCCCGTGGGCTCCTCTTCTTTTATATAGCACTGGTGGGCCTCGGGGGCTTTTCCTAATCCGATTCTGTCCCGTAACCACCGATCGCAGTTACGGCCCATGAGGGTTACGAATTTCAGAGTTAGAGATAGATTACGGATAGGATTACGGTGGTTATATCCTTTCCTAAATATCGGCTAACCGATAAATCAACCAACATTCTCCCCTTGATTTAGAGGTTAATTACAAGCCCATCATATAATACAGCTCCCTAAAGCAATGTGTCACAACAACATTTCGCACATTGAGACGACAAGATTTATAGTTCACAATATCATACAAATAAACCCTTGATTAATTAAGCGGGTGTTGATCGAACTTAATTGCCCCGGTTTCCAGGATCTTTATTCAAGGTCATTACACAATCCCGTGTTGGCCACATGTTCTTTGAACAAGTTGGGAGGTAAGCCTTTAGTTAACGGATCCGCAAGCATTGATTTAGTGTTTATGTATTCAATTTTGATTGTTTGATCCTGTACTCTATCTTTCTCAACATGGTATTTAATGTCAATGTGTTTGGCAGCTTCACTTGACTTGTTGTTACTCGTATAGAAAACTGCGGCCTCATTGTCGCAGTATATAGTCAGTGGTCTTTCAATGCTGTCAACCACTTGTAATCCCGGGATAAAATTTTTAAGCCATACAGCCTGCCCCGTTGCGTGATAACATGCCACAAATTCTGCCTGCATTGTCGACGATGCAATCAGTGTTTGTTTAGTACTTTTCCATGAAATGGCTCCCCCCGCAAGAGTGAATATATACCCAGAAGTAGATTTTTTGGTATCTAAACATCCTGCGAAGTTAGCATCTGAATAGCCTATAACTTCAAGCTTATCAGATTTTCTGTATGTGAGCATGTAATGTTTAGTTCCTTGCAAATAACGCAATACTTTCTTTACTGCCTTCCAGTGGTCCATACCTGGTTCAGACAGATATCTGCCAAGCATCCCGGTTTACAAACGCCAAGTCTGGTCGCGTACAAACTTGAGCATACATTAAGCTTTCGACAGCTGAAGCATATGGTACCTTAGTCATTTCTTTTTCGTCCAATTCATTTCTCGGACTTTGGAATGAACCAAACTTGTCCCCTTTCATAATTGGAGCAGGTCATGTTGAGCATTTGCTCATATTATATCTTTCCAATACTCTGGAAATATATGATTTCTGTGATAAACCTAGCACCCCTTTGGACCTGTCTCAGTGAATCTCAATACCCAAAACGTATGATGCATCACCGAGATCTTTCATATCAAATTTCGATAACAAAAATTCCTTGGTTTCTCGCAGCAGATTCTTGTCACTGCTTGCTAATAAAATGCCATCTATATAGAGTACTAGTATAATGAATTTCTCACCTTTAATTTTGGTATAAATGCAGTTGTCCACCTTATTTTCCTTAAATCCGAATTTCTTGATAATTTCATCGAACTTAAGGTTCCACTGCCTTGACGCCTGT
The DNA here is from genome assembly GCF_000231095.2 of Oryza brachyantha. Taxonomy (NCBI): domain Eukaryota; kingdom Viridiplantae; phylum Streptophyta; class Magnoliopsida; order Poales; family Poaceae; genus Oryza; species Oryza brachyantha. The sequence goes on from NC_023166.2 coordinate 14,599,684, forward strand.
TTAAGTCCATAGATGGATTTCTTAAGTTTGCATCCCATATGGTTCTTTCCTTCCACAACAAAACCTTCCGGTTGAGCCATGTAAACATTTTCATTTAAGTCACCATTTAGAAATGCTGTTTTCACATCTATTTGATGGAGTTCTAAATCATAATGTGCCACTAGCGCCATGACAATTCTGAATGAGTCTTTCTTAGAGACAGGAGAGAATGTTTCATTGTAATCAATTCCTTCTCTCTGCGAAAAACCCTTCGCCACAAGCCTTGCTTTGAATCGTTCGATATTTCCTTTGGAGTCTAATTTAGTTTTGTAGACCCATTTGCAGCCTACTGTTTTTACTCCTTTAGGAATTTCTACTAGATCCCACACTTTATTTTGGCTCATTGATTTGAGTTCATCTTCCATGGCTTGAACCCACTTGGATGAATTTTTACTGCTTATGGCTTCTTTAAATGAGGTGGGGTCGTCTACCTTCCCAATATATTCACCCATGTAAATTTCATAATAATCAGGGATGACAGATCTCCTGTTCCGTTGTGATCGTCTTGATTCTTGATTTTCATTATTGACCACAGACGGTTAAGGATCAGGTTGCGGAATTTCTTCTTCGTTGTGTGTCACAGGACTCTGTTGAGGCTCATTATTTTCATGGGTTTCAATATTTTCCTCAGCAGTAGCCGTAGCGCCAACTGTGGGAACTACAGTTTGTGGTACATTATGAAAAATAGGGACATTATTCTCTTGGATTTCCGGAGGAGAAGAAACACTCACCCGGATTTCCTCAAGATTAATTTCTCTTTCCTGTGAGCTCCCCATTTCATAGTATTCCAAGAAGACAGCGTGTCTGGTTTCTACAAATTTGGTGACACGGTCTGGGCAGTAAAATCGATATCCCTTAGAATGTGACGGGTAACCGATAAAATGACAGCTCACAGTCTTGGGGTCTAGTTTCTTTAATTGGGGGTTGAATAATTTCGCTTCTGCACGGCAGCCCCACACTTTCAAATAATTTAATGTCGGTTTTCTTCCGGTCCACAGTTCATACGGAGTTTTCGGCACGGACTTACTTGGAACTCTGTTTAGTATGTGTGCAGCCATTTTTAATGCCTCAATCCATAATTTATTTGATAAGTTGGAGTGACTAAGCATGCTCCGCACCATCTCCATGAGTGTGCGGTTGCGTCTTTCTGCCACTCCATTTTGTTGAGGCTCTCTAGGCATGGAATATTGTGCAATAATCCCATGAATCTGAAGATATTGAGCAAATGGACCAGGACTTTGCCCAAATGGAGCGTGTTTCCCATAGTATTCACCACCACGGTCTGATCTCACTATTTTAATTTTCGCGTTGTGCTGGTTTTCAACTTCTGCTTTGAATATTTTGAATTTTTCGAGAGATTCAGAACGATCGCTTATGGGGTAAATATATCCATAACGGGAGTAATCATCCGTAAATGTAATGAATGAATCAAAATCATCTACAGATGTCACTAGGAACGGTCCACAAATATCAGTGTGAATTATTTCTAGTGGACTTGTGCTCCTAGTGGGTCCGTTCTTAATTGATTTAGCAAATTTTCCTTTAACGCAATCTATGCAATGATCAGCGTCAGAAAAATCTAAGTGGAGTAATAATTCTTCTTTAATGAGACGTTCGATTCTCCCCCTAGAAATGTGGCCTAAGCGACAGTGCCACAATTTCGATGAAGTCTCATTTTTATCATTGCAGGCATTTATGACATTCATCACAGTATGATCCAAAGAGAGCAAGTAGAGTTTGTCTCGCACGAAGGCAAGACCAATTACTTTATTTAGATGCTTAATGTAACAAGTTCTCTTGGAAAAATAGCAGTCATATCCTAACTCTGCTAGGACTCTAACTGAAATAAGATTTCTTTTAACGGAAGGAGCAACTAAGACATTTTTAAGTATTAAATTGTAGCCACTAGGAAGCTTGAGTGCAAGGTCTCCAACAGCCTCCACTACAATCTTCGCTCCATCAGCTACTCTTAGATGTGCTCCCCCTTTCTTAGCATCTGGACGCCATTCAATCTCGGTAATGAATTAGTGACGTGCATAGTGGCACCTGAGTCAACCCACCAAGAATTCCGGGAAAACTCAACATATAGGGATTCATTAACATTGGAAATTTCATTAATTTTATTTATACCTTTACGGGCCAACCACTCCTTGAAGCGGGGGCAGTCCTTGTGCCAATGTCCATCACTGTCACAGAAAGTATAGTGAGAATTCTAGAATTTTGGCCCAGCTGAAGGTTGAGCAGTTGATTGAGCAGCCTTACTCCCTCCTTGTTTCGGAGGGTGAGGTGGCTTGCCCTTTTTTTTTGATCCAGAGGCTTCTCCTTGATGAAACTTCCTCTTGCCCTTAGAGTTGACGAGGTTGAGCTGGTCAATGTGTTTATGCCTTTTGGTCTTTTGATGCTCTTCCTCTTCCATTGCGTGGGAGATAAGCTCTGAAATGGTCCACTTTTCTCTTTGAGTATTGTAGTGAATTTTGAACGGAGCATAATCAGAGTTTAGTGAGTTTAGGATGAAATGGACAAGATAGGCTTCCGAAATTTCTATGTCCATCGTTTTTAGTTGATGAGCCATGTGTGACATTTCCATGATGTGTTGTCGGATGCCTTTCTTTCCATCATAGACAGAAGAGCCCATTTTCATGATAAGAGTACTGGCATAGGTTTTGGTACACGCCTTGTAGTTTGATTCAATGTTTGCCAGGTACGTCTTAACATTGTCAGAGTCAGCAATCCCCCCTATAATGGAAGGAGAGATGTTGCTCTTGATGTACATTAGGGACACTCTGTTTGATTTCTCCCAAGCGGGCCACTTTTCATCGTAAGCTCACTTGAGATTGATGTATTCCTCAACATTCTCATCCATGAAGTCAGCTAATTTTGGTTCCACAGGTGGATCCTCTCTAAGTGCAAGATCATTTTCCAACCGCCCCAAATTCAGGAGCATGTTGTTTTTCCATTCAGCATAATTAGCCCCATCAAGTGGCTCAATCCTTTTAAGCTGTGACAAAGCTGCAGATAACAATTTATAATATAAAACATTTGATCAAAATAAAATAATATGTGTATAATACTTCTCCAAATCTAATCACCGTTGGGCAGAAAAGACTTAGAAAATAATAAAATAAATCCTTAATTATATCACCGTTGGGCAGAAATAATCAAGGAAGAAATAATCAAATTTAAATTGACGTGAAATCATAAATAACGTTGGTCAATAAATAACTTCACATCATAAATTCTTTCTAGCAAACTTTCCGTTGGTTCCATTTGACTAGAAATAATTTTCTGAGCAATAAAATATATTTTATCATTTTTTTAGCAATTTTAAACAGCCCAAACAAGGTATAAATTGATTTCTAAAATTAAAAATAATTTAAACAAAATTAAATTAAATTTTCGGCCCATCCAATTACCGTGTCGGCCTACAAGAGGTCGGCCCGTTAGGCAGCGCGCGCGCGTAGGGGGCACCGGCCCACGCGGCCGAGTCGGCCCATGAGCGTCGTCGGCCCAAATAGCGGTGGTGGCCTAGGAAATAAGGGCGCTCGGCCCGTGGCCGTCTGATCTGATCGGACGGCCAGGATTTGGTGCGACGAGATCAAAAGACCCCGGCGACCGAAACCCTAACCCTAGCCCCTTTTTCGACTCCTCCCACTCTTCTCCTCTTCTCCGGCGGCAGGCGGCGAGTGCCCGGCGCTGGATGGCGGCGGCGTGGCGGTCCGACGGGGAGGGCGCACGCCAAAAAACGCGGCCCGTCGCCCGCCGGCTGGGGGGGCGAACGCGCCCGAAGGCAGCGTTGCCCAAGCCGGCCGTTTCCCGTCAGCGCGGAGGTCCGGCGACGGTGGCGATGCACGCGCGGCGGAGCCGGCGCAGCCGGAGGAGGAGAGTGGAGGCGGCAGCGCGCGCGCACAGGCAGAAGCCCGCACGGCGGCGGCGATGACCGCGCGCGCGCACGCGTGGGGCGAAGCCCGCACGACGGCAACGGCGATGGCACCGTGCAGTGACCAAGGTCCACACGACGGCGACGACGATTACTACTTCCACTCCGGTAAATTCTTCGATTCAATACATTCAATCGAATCGAATTGATTTTAGTGAATGAACTTTGGGGTTTTTGATCTAGGGTTTAGTTGATTTCTCGGATTGGAATTCGAATCAATTACACTGTATGTTAAACAACCAGTGTCATAAATTCAAACTCTAATCCGATTGCAACAATCAATTAGGCCGAAAATTGATTATATGGGACCAAGTACGAGTAGGAAAGCTCTGATACCATAATGTTAGATAATTCAATTCAATCATAAATAATAGATTACGAATTTAAACCCTAATCAATACATGATCACCGATTAATTCAAATACGGAAAACTAAATAAACCTGCAGATGAAGCTATTTGATTCCCTTCTTTTCTTTTCTTTAATTCTGTCTTCTTTCCTTCGTCTCCGGCGAGATTAGATCGCCGGTGATCTGCTTTGAATCTCCGACCTTCGGGTCTCCAACGGCACCGTCCTAGAATCGCTGCACGAAACCCTTGCAGCGCGTCTCTGATCGGGAGAGGTTGATTTCGAATTTCTGGTTGAGAGAATAAGCGACACGAGCGTCCCCGTGGGCTACTCTTCTTTTATATAGCACTGGTGGGCCTCGGGGGCTTTTCCTAATCCGATTCTGTCCCGTAACCACCGATCGCAGTTACGGCCCATGAGGGTTACGAATTTCAGAGTTAGAGATAGATTACGGATAGGATTACGGTAGTTATATCCTTTCCTAAATATCGGCTAACCGATAAATCAACCAACATGGTATTATTGATAATAAGCTATTATCTTAACTATTGTTGTTCTAGTATAGAGCTAGGCAAAGTCTTCACGCCAGAACAATGGAATCTACACCAGGATAGCGACCGAATGAATCATGATAGCAATAGAATCAACTCCTCAAGCTATATATCACCACGCCATTACCACCAGAAGTTTGGTTTTGCTTGAATTCAGTATTGAACTTCAACCATGGTGCTGCTTTCACACGCTGGCCTTCTGTCCGTTTCAGTGCCTTCACACACCAGATCTCCTAGTAGAAAACCAGGGGAAATGGCTAGCTGCCACCTCTCTGTTACGTAGATTTTGATCATCCAATCGAGACATCGAGTTGTCTATATCACGAGTCAACGGTGGTGAGGTGTCAGTTTCTGCAAAAAAACTCCATTTTCCTTCCCCCACTTGTTTATGGCTGTATCAGCATTCAGCAAAACCGGCTTGAACATGCATGGTTACAGTCACAGTCGTAGGGACGAGGAATTCAGTTAATTGACCGATGGAGGTTCAGTTTGACTTTGCTCTGCACAGAACAAGGCCAATCTTTTAGCAGCAGATTCAAATTCAAAGTCGGAACAAGAGCCCGATTCAAATTCAAGCTGCTCTCTTCAAGTTTCTGATGATACGAAGTGGATTACTACTTCCTGCACGGAAGCATATAAAGGGGGCAGGGGCAGAAGGAAGAACAGACAAAAAAAAAATGGCCAATGGGAACATGCACAGGAGAGCTAAGGCTAAACAATAGCCACTTGTATACTACTTCTGCAACATCACATATTGAATAGTACGATCCTATTTCAGTGTGAGCTAAGCATCCGAAAACAACATCCAGCAAATCTCCAAATCGCGAAATAAATACAGGGATTATCTTTTCGTTTTTTCTGGAAAAAAAGACAGATGACATATTTATAAATAAAAAGTTTATATATGTGTTCATAGCGATATAAAATTTAAGTTTGAAATATAAACTATAGTAAAAAAATTAAAATTAACTTTAAATTAAAAATTGAAAATTATGGTTTATAAGCATAATGGCTACAAATACAATCAATTAAGGGAGGAACATTGATTGATGTAAGATGAGTACTCCGCCTGTCAGTGACTGGCAGGCTGACAGCCAATCAGAGCGGTCAGCAAGTCAGCGCACGCCCGTGGCTCTCCACCATCGGATTTCACACCGGACGGGCGTGTATGTGACGATAAATACAGCGGCGGCACAGCAACTTGCGGCGTCGCTCCGCGCAGTGAACGCCTCGGCTCGGCCTCCCGCGTGCTGTGCTGCTGCTCACTGGACTGGTCCAACCAAGGCAGGCCAATGGCGTCGCACGCCACCGCCGGCGGCGGCGACGAGGAGATGGTGGAGGCCAGCACGCTGCGCCACCGGCACGGCGCGGGCAAGGATGCCGGCGGCGGCGGCGCCGCCGCCAATGGAGGCGTCGACGACGGGCGGCAGCTGGCGGCGGCGGCGGCGGATCAGGAGGAGGGCCCATCGTCGGTGGAGCGCGCGTTCGCGGACAGGGCCGTGCCGTCGTGGCGGGAGCAGCTGACGGTGCGCGCCTTCGTGGTGAGCTTCTTCCTCTCCATCATGTTCAGCATCATCGTCATGAAGCTGAACCTCACCACGGGCATCATCCCCTCGCTCAACGTCTCCGCCGGCCTCCTCGGCTTCTTCTTCGTCCGCCTCTGGACAGCCGCCATCGAGCGGCTGGGCCTCCTCCGGCAGCCGTTCACGCGCCAGGAGAACACCGTCATCCAGACCTGCGTCGTCGCTGCCTACGACATCGCCTTCAGCGGTAAGATCGTCTTCTTCAGCTAACTAATTAAGTCAACCTAGCTACTACCATTTCTCGGGCCATCTCGAGACTGCAGTAATTCTTGTGGTCTCAACAAACGGTTGTTTACAGCGCTAAAAAAAATTCCGTCCTGCATGCCTCGTCACAGTGATTGGTATCATATGGCAGACTTTTTCGGTTTTGCTCCTATTGGGTACTTGGGCATGTTAGCGTCACATCTTCAACCATTTCAGCGCAGTCTTTCCTCGTAAGTTGTAAGAGCAACTTCAACGGATGTCCATCCAAACTTACTATCTCTGTTTTTAAACTTACCATCTCTGTTTTTTTAAAAATTGTAAAAAAACAGTCTTAAACAGTGTCATCCGGGTTGCTAAATTTCGGCAATTTACCATATCCTCATATTTACGTGTATATATGGGAGTCGATGTTTCAATTGGCATCTAGGAGAGTACGACCCTCGACCCGGAAATTTCAGCCTCTTTTTTCGTGTGTCGTCGCCATCATCTCCCGTCAGCCCAGGGCTCGTGCCGCCGCCGCCCGCCGCCTCCTCGCCGTCGTCGGCCAGCGCCTCCCCGCCGGCGCCGCCTCCCCACCGTCGCTGCCCGGCGTGCCCCCGTCCACGCACGCCGCGTGTGCGCGGTTGCGCGCCCGCTCGCTAGCCGCTCGCCCGCCGGCCAGCCCTTCTCCGCGCCTCGGCCTCACGCGTCGCACGCCTACGGTCGCGCCTCGGCCTCACGTATTAATAGAAGTTGTTGTTGCATCATCTTCTTCTCCAATCTTGATGGTATCGGATCCCAATTTCCCACCAATCCTAAGCCTCTTCTCGGCTTTCCTCCGCCTCTCGCCATGAGCACCGATTCGTGTCTTCGGAGGTTGGACTCCCTCACTCCCCCAAGCCATCTTTGCTGCCCATGTCTTCGTTGCTCAAAACTAGATTGATATATTCCGAAGTGTAAAAAGGATTGGGCAAAATGCGAAAGGACAATACACCGTTAATTTCCTTCGGTTTTGCAACTAATAGTACTCCACAATTCTTGGATGAGATGAGAACTTTTACAAAGCTTTTCAGCCTTTTTCGTTTCGCTTCTACTGATAAGCCAAAATTTGAATTTTCAATCTTAATTTAAAGTTAATTTTATGATTTTTCACTGTAATTTATTTTTAGCATTTGCTTATAGATCGTTACTAATACGTATATAAAAAATTTATTCACAATTTTTCATCCACAGGATAGTTTGATTGTTTCATGGAAATTATTTTCCTTTGTGCTAATTACTCACTTAGTGGCAATTTCTCGAAGTATCTCACCTAGAAAAATAAATAACTTTTGGAGTAGCTCAAATATGATTTTCTAATCATGTGGTCGTCAGCATCTGATCAGCAGTCAACGGTGGAAACCAAGTTGCAGTTTCAGGATTACCTCAAGTCGAAACGTAATTGATTAGACTCCCTTTAAAGTGACGTGGCACATGGATGTGACGCCTTTGACTTAACATAATCCTATCTTATCTGGTTTTAGGGTCATTAAAAAAATATATTTTTCAAGTCTACATGACAAATGTTCGACATTCTCCAATGCTTGCTTTCACTGCCTATGGAAATGAAGTGCTAATTTTCCTGTCCTGGCTCATCCCAAATGATCAGGTGGTTTTGGCACATACTTGTTTGGCATGAGTGAAACAATTGCCAAGCAAGCAACGGAGGCTAATGATGCTCAGAATGTCAAGAATCCCCACATCGGGTGGATGATTGGATTTCTCTTCCTCGTCAGTTTTATTGGCCTATTTGCCCTTGTGCCCCTGAGAAAAGTAAATCTTCTACTACTCTGTTTCTGCTCTTCTTCGTATTACTCGATCCATGTATACTAATCAACTGAATTTCTGGTTCAGATTATGATTGTCGACTACAAGCTCACCTATCCAAGTGGCACGGCAACAGCTTACCTTATCAATGGTTTCCACACTCCAGAGGGTGCAAAGCTTGCTAAGTAAACCATCTGATTGTCCTACGTTTTGCTACTTCCAAGGTTAATGCCGTCAATTTACTGACAATAGTTCTATATTTCAGGAAGCAAGTGAAGACACTGGGCAAGTTCTTTTTGTTCAGCTTCGTTTGGGGCTTTTTCCAGTGGTTCTACACTGGCGGGGATGGGTGTGGATTCCAGAACTTCCCTTCATTAGGGCTTCAAGCCTATAAAAACAGGTTAGATTGATTAATTACCGGTGATGATACCTTGGGTTTGGAATGATAACATTGAGTGATGGATGTCCAATTTTAGAAGAGAAGTTATACCATTCTGAATGTATTTTGGTTACAGCACTGAATGGCTTACCATTACCGAAATCCACAATTTCACATTCAGTCTCTCAGGTTTTACTTCGATTTCTCCCCTACCTATGTTGGAGTTGGGATGATTTGCCCCCACATTGTGAATGCGTCTGTTCTATTGGGAGGCATCCTTTCATGGGGAGTCATGTGGCCACTGATAAGAAACAAAAAAGGGAGTTGGTACTCTGCCTCTCTCAAAGAAACTAGCCTTCATGGACTGCAAGGCTACAGGGTAAGTAAATATCACAAGATATTCTCCTCTGTTCGCTAGGTCTCAAGCGTGGAATATTGAAGTGGGCTATAATTAATTTAATTAGTTATGCGCTAGTCAGCATTCGAACTTAAGACCTTAAGTTGTATGTATCAGCCAGTTGCACCTAAAAGCCTAAGATGATAGGGAAATGTGAGCAATTTGCTTTATACACTCTAAAATGTAGTTTAAATTTGAACTACAGAGCTGTATTTGTTATAAGACGGAGGTAATAGGAGAGGATAGAGATAGGTTAGCAGTGGCAGTTGATGCCAAGCAGCTAATGCGACGTTTGTTCCTGATCGACTACTGCAGGTGTTCATATCCATTGCCTTGATTCTTGGAGACGGTCTGTACAACTTCGTGAAGGTGCTCATTCGCACAACCACCGGCTTCGTTGCGATGATGAAGAAGAACAGCACGCTTCCAGTCTCCAACGATGGCAGCCCCATGGTCACCGGTGAGGCTGCCTCCTTCGACGACGAACGCCGCACCGAGCTCTTCCTCAAGGACCAGATCCCCAAGACGGTGGCGTACGGAGGATACGTCGCCGTCGCCGCCGTGTCGATCGGCGCTCTCCCGCAGATCTTCCCGCAGCTCAAGTGGTACTACATCCTGGTCGCCTACGTCTTCGCGCCGGTGCTGGCCTTCTGCAACGCCTACGGCGCCGGCCTGACGGACTGGTCCCTCGCGTCCACCTACGGGAAGCTCGCTATCTTCATCTTCGGTGCGTGGGCCGGCGCGTCGCAGGGCGGCGTGCTGGTCGGGCTCGCCGCCTGCGGCGTGATGATGAGCATCGTGTCGACGGCGTCGGACCTGATGCAGGACTTCAAGACGGGGTACCTGACGCTGGCGTCGCCGAGGTCCATGTTCATCAGCCAGGTGATCGGCACGTCGATGGGGTGCGTCATCGCGCCGTGCGTCTTCTGGCTCTTCTACAAGGCCTTCACCGACATCGGCGTGAGCGGCACCGAGTACCCGGCGCCGTACGCCATCGTGTACCGCAACATGGCCATCCTCGGCGTCGACGGCTTCTCCTCGCTGCCCAAGCACTGCCTCACGCTCTGCTACATCTTCTTCGCCGCGGCGATCGCCATCAACCTGGCCAGGGACCTGGCGCCGCCCAAGGTGGCGAGGTTCATCCCGCTGCCCATGGCGATGGCCATCCCGTTCTACATCGGGTCCTACTTCGCGATCGACATGTTCATCGGCACCGTGATCGTCTTCGTGTGGGGGATGGTGAACCGTGCCAAAGCCGACGCGTTCGCGCCGGCGGTCGCCTCGGGCTTGATCTGCGGCGACGGCATCTGGACCTTGCCGCAGTCCATCCTTGCCCTAGCCAAGGTGAAGCCGCCGATCTGCATGAAGTTTCTGTCACGATCGGTGAACGCCAAAGTGAATGATTTCCTGGGTAATTAGCAGTGATCATCCCGACAGTTTGGCTGGCAAGGCGGGAAACTGAAAAGGTTCCTCGACAATGTGAAAAAGATCTCCTGCCATAACGCTACTCCGGTTACTGATATGTGGGGTCAAATGTTACTGTCATAATAGTAGACAACATGAATCTCGATATCATTGGTGTCATCATCTTGCAAGCAATCAGGATGGTGTCTGTTCTGTTAGGGATTGTACTGTAGCTTGTCTATGAATAGTTGTATATGTAAGTAGTGTGCCTATCCTCCCTCTGTTCTGTTATTGTGCAAAGGCATCCTTGATTCCAGGTTGTAATTGTATATTCATGCAATCATCAGTAACGTTCCACCGTCTCTAAATCAACTTTGGCTACTAAAATTTCTATTGTAATAGTACATATTTATTTAAGGTTCACAGTGCTTACTGCAAATACTCCAATGTCACTTAGGGTCTGTTTGGTTGGGAGAGTTTCTAGTAGCTGCAGCTTCACAGAAGTCAGAAGTTCTCCCAAACAACACTTAGGTCATATTTGGGGAGCTTCTTCTAGCTGCAGTTTTTCCTAAAAGCTGTTTCTGCTAGAAGTTGGCTTAAACGGTCCATAGCTTCTGAGAATCTGTAGTTACAGATTCTGGAAAATAAACTAAGAAGCTAGAAACTGGACATGCTAGGTTTAGGAGTTTTTTTAGATTATCAGAAATTGGCTAACAAACAACCGTTTCTCATAATCTAAAACTCCTCCAAACAAGCCCTTATAGTAGGGGACATGTAGTAAACATCCTATTGTTCTTCAAATTCCATTATATAAAGGCCTATAGCGTGACAGTAGATTGAGATATAATTTCTGAACAATGTGGATAGACATAGCCAATAAAAGACATTCAGACTGAACAAAAATATTACAGGGTGCATTTGGTTCCTTATTAACTGGCTTGCTTAGTCTGGCGAGTTTCATCAATCTAGCCTGTTTAAGCCAAGCATACGCTGCAGATCTCGCACTCTCAGGTCGATGTGTTTGGCTCAGTTGAGGCTAGAGAGAAAGCAGCTCCATCCATCATGCAACACAAAAGCAAAGCTTGCCATCATACGGAGGAGAGTGGTTTTGGCTCTCCCTCATTGGCAAGCATTTTCTAACACGCTAAGAATGAAAAGAAGTAAATATAGTAAACACCCCAACTGTCACAATTACCGTCCATCCATGTAATTACCTTCTCGTCCCAAATTAATTTCTAGAGTTCAGATTTGATCTAAAAATAAGATGAGTTTTACTCTCTTATATACCATTAGTTTACAAATCAAGAAATTTTATTACTTCAGCATATCTTATCTACTACTACCTCCCGACCCAAAATATACTTATTTTTGGAGGGGTTAAGGTGATTGAAGTTAAGGTAAGAAATAATTGTGATTATTGGCACTTGAAAAAAAATTATAACTTAAATGAGATAATTATGATCGGTTCAGATGAAAAGATAGGTGAAAAAAATATTATATTTAGTGACAAATTTAAATTCTAGAAGTATTACACTTGTTATACATTATAAGGTTTTTTGACTCTTCCTAGATTCATATATGCCAATAAATTGAACACATATAAACACATGTATAAATCTAGATAAAGTCAAAATATCTTATAATGTAAAATAGATGTAGTAATATTTTTTGAGATGGATGTAGAACTACTTTCTTGAGAGGCAACAAAATCCATAGAAGATAGTATTAATTCTTTTATTCTGGGAAGGGAGTAGAAAAGATACCCATAATGATTGACTCCTAATAGTCACGGCTTGGACTTAACTCCTCCTACATCTTGGAAATCTCTGCCGTTTGCCCATTTGTATGGCTTATCTTTAACAGAGCCAACAATATTTACTCCAAAAAAGAGGAAACTAATTGATAAGAAAGAGATATCCTGATCTCCCAAAATAATGTATAGTAAGAACGAACCAAAAGGGCCGTCCGGTTGAACAAAGAGTCGAGATACCCGGGATCCAAACGGGTGCAGTGCAGAGCCCGGCCACAGGACGCAGACCGCGAGATCGGTATCTCGTCGAACACCAAGCGGCCTCTCCATATAATCCCGCACGCGCCACCACGTGTGCTCTCGCAACACGTACGTGAGTCGTACCACCCCGAGACGAGATCATGGCGTCGGCCGCCGCCGCCGCCAATAGCAGCAGCGACGCGGTGGAGTCAGGCGGCCTCCTGCGCCGGCGCAGCACCGCCGTCCGGGGCAATGCCGGCGGCGCGGCCGCGGCGGGGGAGGAGGAGGAGGCGGCGTCCGTGGAGCAGGCGTTCGCGGACAGGCCCGTGCCGTCGTGGCGGGAGCAGCTGACGGTGCGCGCCTTCGTGGTCGGGTTCCTCCTCTCCGTCATGTTCAACGTCATCGTCATGAAGCTCAGCCTCACCACCGGCGTCATCCCCTCGCTCAACGTCTCCGCCAGCCTCCTCGGCTTCTTCCTCGTCCGCCTCTGGACGGCGGCCATCGAGAGGGTGGGGTTCCTCAAGCAGCCCTTCACCCGCCAGGAGAACACCGTCATCCAGACCTGCGTCGTCTCCGCCTACGGCGTCGCCTTCAGCGGTAAAAATCAAAATCAATCTCTTCCCCCATGCTCTACTTGCAAGGTTTTGGTGCGTTGCCTTTTTTTCAGGGTTTCGTTGAAAAGATCTTGGCTTTCCAGGGATCTAGTTCGGAAGGAACTTTTTTTAAAAAATAGATCTGCTATAGAAATATATTCGCAATCTCTGCTTCTATTCAGGTTTTCTGTGATGATGGATCAAGAGTATAGCTGCTCTTCATGACATCATGAATAGATTAAGATTTTGCACTGAACAACAGTTTCTGCAAATTTTGGTTATTCTTAAGACTTTCAGCGAATGTTTGATACTGAAACGACAGCTGATATTTCAGGATTTATGTATTATCTAGTTTTTGTGATACCTATTTCAGGATATAAACGACCAAGTCAACTAATATGAAGTGAAAAATCATGTTTTAGAAAGTTCAGATGAGAAATTTTTATACAGAATTTTTTTACTTGAAACAAACTGTTTATGAGCTTGAAAAGGGTGTTGCGAAAATCCAAAATTGGATTAGAACGCATGATCCAACTGTTTTCTTGATATGTAATCGTCTCCAATTGTTCAGGGGGGTTTGGCAGCTACCTGTTTGGTATGAGCGAAACCATAGCTAAGCAAGCAACCGAGGCTAATGATCCTCTGAATGTCAAGAATCCTCACATTGGATGGATCATCGGCTTTCTGTTCCTCGTCAGTTTTGTTGGGCTATTTGCTCTGGTGCCAATGAGAAAGGTATCTACTTCACTTGCTTTCTCAACTCCATTGTTAACACACAGCATGTTCAAAATCTACCTGCTACAACTGTCAACTGCAACTCTTTTATCAGGTGATGATTGTGGACTACAAGCTGACCTACCCAAGCGGCACTGCAACTGCTTACCTTATCAATGGATTCCACACACCAGAGGGTGCTGAACTTGCAAAGTAAGAAACAGTTCTGCTTTGTTGTTTGTGATAGACTAACAGGTCGAATAACCAGTAAACTGATACTATGGTTAACTGTTTCAGGAAACAAGTCCGCACATTAGGCAAGTACTTCTCGCTTAGCTTCCTCTGGGCTTTCTTCCAGTGGTTCTACACTGCTGGGGACAATTGTGGATTCAGTTCCTTCCCGACATTTGGCCTGGAAGCTTTTAAGAACAGGTAGTGTGACCACATCACTTTCAGAATCAGCAATTGTCTCCATATCCCATTGAGAAAAGCTGATATCCAACTGTTTCCGTCTTCCAGGTTCTATTTTGATTTCTCAACTACATATGTTGGTGTTGGAATGATCTGCCCCTATATCGTGAATGCGTCTCTTCTATTTGGAGGCATCATCTCATGGGGCATAATGTGGCCACTCATAAGCACGAAGAAAGGAATTTGGTACTCCGACAAACTTTCAGGAAGTAGTCTACTTGGACTGCAGGCTTACAAGGTTAGTAGTATTGTAGGATGCAATTCCTTTAAACATGTAGTTGTTCAGAACTGACATGCTAACAATGCAGGTGTTCATAACCATAGCAGTAATTCTTGGGGATGGCCTGTACAACTTTTTGAAGGTATTCGGCTACACAATGAAAGGCTTCATAGATATGTATAAGAATAGAAATTTGAACACGCTCCCTATTTCCGACAATGGCACTCCAGCCACCATTGAAGAGGAGTCGTTTGATGACAAGCGTCGCAATGAACTATTCCTGAAGGATCAAATTCCCAAGACAGTTGCGATTGGGGGCTATGTTGTTCTTGCTGTTATAACAACCAGTTGCCTCCCTCTCATCATCCCGCAGCTCAAGTGGTACTATATTCTGATTGCATATATATTTGCACCTATAATGGCCTTCTGCAATGCCTATGGAAGTGGCCTGACAGATTGGTCCCTCGCCACCACCTACGGTAAGCTTGCAATATTTGTGTTCGGTGCGTGGGCAGGCGCTTCACATGGTGGCGTTCTGGTAGGACTGGCTGCCTGCGGTGTCATGATGAACATTGTGGGGACAGCTTCTGATCTTATGCAAGACTTCAAGACTGGATATATGACTTTAGCCTCGCCAAGATCCATGTTTATCAGCCAGGTGATAGGTACTGCCATGGGGTGTGTTGTTGCACCATGCGTCTTTTGGCTGTTTTACCTATCCTTCAACATTGGTGCAAGTGATGGTGCTTACCCAGCCCCATACACCATTATGTACCGTAACATGGCAATCCTGGGTGTCAATGGATTATCCTCGTTGCCGAAGTATTGCCTTACACTATGCTACATATCCTTTGCTGCTGCCTTTACCATCAACCTGATAAAGGACCTGGTGCCAGAGAAGGTGGCGAAGTTCATTCCCATCCCCATGGCAGCTGCAATTCCTTTCTATCTTGGACCATACTTCGCCATTGATATGTTCATAGGCAGTGCAATACTCTTTATCTGGGAAAGGAGGAACAAAGATGAAGCACAGTCGTTTGGGCCAGCAGTTGCTTCAGGCTTGATGTGCGGTGACGGGCTATGGGCCCTACCTGAGGCTATTCTTTCTCTTGTCAACTTGAATCCTCCACTTTGCATGAAGTTCTTGTCAAGGGCTGCCAATGCCAAAGTGGATACATTCCTCGGTAACTAGTGAGTAGTCATAGCCGGTCTAGTGTAGAATTTTCTCTTTAAAGTTGATAAGTGGTCGTGTAAAGATTTAGGGATCACTGGCCACATCTCTATTTGTTACTATGATTTATAGTTAGTCCTGGGCACATCGCAGATATTGTCCGATATTTCCTGTCTCCTTTAGTAAAGAATTTTCTTTAAACAAGCACTGCTTTGCAATACTACAGTTGATCGGTTGGCCATCTCTCCTTGCCCTTGGAATTTAACAGTGCAGCTTTCACTCTAACGTGAAAACAGACAAAATCTCGCAATATTTGGCAGAACTGTTTTTTTAAAAAAAACAAACAAAACGGGGAGTCTCCCCCTTATTTTTCTAAGACACTCGTGGCCTTGTAGAACTGTCTGTCTTCTTAATATAAACACTCTTGCCAGTTTCTGGTCAGGTTGCAAATTTGCTCTTATGATCTTATCTACTCAGGTTTGCAAATTTGACGGCTAAGACTGTACCAAGTTCAGAGATTCAGTTGTGGCCTTGTGGGCATTTGCAAAAACAGAAACAGAAACAACCAGGAATGGAACTGCACGGTTTTAGCGGCTTAGAAAGTCCAGCAGTGTACTTGCCTCAGCTCCTGCCCGCTTCTTCCCTCTTCCGGAGTCCACGGTCTCCCGCCAGCTTGAATGCGATGCGAGGAGATGCGGATGAGAGGAACCAGCGGAGAGAATTGCTGGTTGGAATTTGGGCGTGGGACGGGCCGACCGGGGGGGGGGGGGGGGGGGGGGGGTGTGTGTTGCATCCCCTCCCCCGTGGCTGCGTGGCCTGCCGGTGCCGGTGTCGGTGCCTTGGTGAGGAGCGGCTGGGATGGGCCGGGTGGGTTGGGCCTAACTGACGACGGAAACGCAGCCTCGAGCACAAGCTGGTGTCTGGGCCGGCCCAAATTTGGTTGATTGTTAAACAGCATAGCAAATTACAGTAGCAACTGCTAATACAGAAATCTTATTATTAATCCCCCCTAAAATTTACAGACTTTAGTATGCCAATCGTGATTCTTGTATATACATCGCACAGGTCTACACATAGAGGATTCACATGATCAGATCATAAGAGCCAGTGAGCTGCAAACTTTCAATGCAGCTTGCGCCTTTATTCGATCGACCAACGACCTTCCTTGGTTGAGCAAATTACTGCTACGTCATTTTGATAGTAGCATCTGCTGCTGTATGATGAATCGTTCTAAGAGGTTTGCGATGGCACTTCGTATGTGCGCAGTTTCAGTTAGCCGCCTTATCCAGAGTTTTCTTCAGGTCGAGAAGTTTTGACCACCGTTGGCTGTACCGCTTCTTCTGGTCGCCACCATCTGTGGGTTCAGAGATAAGCGAGTGTTTCAGTGATCTCTCCAATGCTAATTGGAAATAAGTTGCAGCTCAGGGTTAGTGCATACATTGCCATACGACTGTGGATTTTTCGCACGCCTCCGAGCATGAACTCTGCGTGGTGCCCAAGCATTCATTGATCAGAAATAGGTGCCCGTGAAGGAAAAAATAAGAAATCAATTCGAGATTACAACGTTAGCGCAGACCTTAGCTGATGCTGTTAGCCTTATGGTCTCTTGGATCACGGAGTCAAGATCAATCTCTGCACCTGGTCTCACATAGATAACCTGCATAAAAGTAGAAGATGCACAGTATTTTGAGGTTGAGTAAAAATAGATGGGTTTTGGAACTTTTATGTTTGCTTTTAGCTGAAACTCTAACTATATATCAGACGCACCGACGGATCACTGTCTCCAATGTCAGGCAACCCACTCTGTTCTTTCCTGGTTGAGGACAGTACCGTGAGGTTGAACTTCTCATCAATCTGCAATAGCAAAAGCATACTGATTGTTGTTCCAAGGATATTTTTTGCTGAAAAAAAAACCTGCAATGCTTAATTATACTACCACCATTCGATGCTTTCTACTGAGTGCAATAGTTTCCCAAATAATGTATATATATTGCTTGTCATAACTTGCATAGCAATAAGGTTTCAATCGACAGCACTGCACCTTCGTGAGGTAGGGCGAGGAGCAGGAGTCGCATATTTTGCTGAACGACGTGACAACTCTCCCTTTGATTGACATTCCAAACTGAGTATGCTGTAAGTAGATCGCACGGTACTAGTCAGAAGTAATGTAATATCACTGGCTCGCTGCATGCATGCTCGATCAGATTACCTGCTGAACTAGGAGGTGCACCAGGACGTCGGCGTCGTTCTGGCCGTCTTCGATGAGGTCGTCCAGGTGCAGCTGCCGCAGGGTCAGGTCGAAGTCGCTGCTCCACTGATCCCCTCCGCCGCACGACGTCCCGACGGACACCAGGCTCTGCCGCGGCCCCTGCCCCCTCCGGCGGCTCCTCCTGAGGCTCTGAAGCCAAGCATATTTTACTCAACGCTCAGGAGGGTCCAAACTAATCCAGTCTATCTAATCGCGAGTGGAACGCGTAGTACTAGTGGCGGCGGGTCTGCACACCTGCGTGATCTCCGCCTGCTTCGGTGGCTCCCCCTCCCCGGGAGGCTGATCGTCCCGGCGGCGACCCGCCGGCCGCCGCGCGCGAGCGGCGAAGCCTCTGCACCTGCCGCCGTGGGTCGTCGTCGTCCTGCAGCTCGGGAGCCGCGGCGTGATCGGGTTCGGCGGTAGCCGCAGCCGCAGCCGCAGCCTCAACGTGGGTCCGCAGGCTCTCGCCATGGTTTCGTTTCTTCTCGTCAGGTCTCGATCGGTCGGGTGCAGGCGCGCCGGGAGCTTGAGAAGCTGAGCTGCTTGCTGGCTACTGTGCTGTCACCTTATCAGCTTATCGTTTCCTCCACCGTGGCGCCCGTGACGGGTGGTGGTACGTGCTGCACCGCTTGTGCCTGTGCGTCCCGGATTCGTGCACATGAATATACTTGAGCCCGTGTAAGCTCGAAAAGCTATGGCCGATGGGCCCATCCAGTGTGGCCCGTGGCTGAACCGGCCTTCAAAGGCCAGAACATGGGCTGGGCCTATATGCCTGACGCCAGACGCAGTTTACAATGAGGGGTCATATCGACACGTATGGTCATACATTTTAGAGTATTAAATATAGTCTAATTATAAAAAAATTAGATTTGTTTAAAAACCGCGAGAAGAATCTTTTAAGTCTAATTAATCTATCATTAGCACATATTGGTTACTGTAACACGTGTGGCTAATTATGTCTTAATTAGACTCAAAAGATTCGTCTCACGATTTTCTCTATAACTGTGTAATTAGTTTTAATATTTAATGTTTTATTTATATATCAAAGATTTGATATGATTTTTTGGAAATTTTTTTTGAAAACCGTTATAAACAGGTCCTGAAGCTCAAGGCCGAAATGTGAAAAAGGAAAGAATCTGATCGAGTGGCACCAACTGACCATAGTACAAGTTGCAGGAAAAGCAGCGCTAGCTTGGATAGTGCAGCGGGATCAGCGGATGGTGACCGCGCAGTCGATGTCCCCCGCGGGGTTGACGCGATCGCTCGCGTGCGTTTTCCATGTGTTCATTCGCAGGCATGCCTCTTCGTTCGTGGTGACCAAGATAGGAGTTGAGTTCAGGAAAAAAAAAAAGGTAAAAGGAGAAGATCGAGATCGGACTTGAAGAAAGGTCAAGAAAGGATTCCTTTTCAACAGGCACTTATAAACGGCGAAGAGGAATATTTTAATTAATAATGCACATCTAATAATGTACATATGTATATTGCACCAGCTTAAGCATAATACCGATCCTACAATATAGTGTACATCTGCATGAGCGACGGGTAGTCTCTCATAATTTCGCTCACGAATGACTTGACGTTGCGCTGCGCCATGCGTCTCGCCTCGGCCGTCACGACTCGCTGCCTCAGCGTGTTCATCTTCTCCTGCAAACGCGCGCCCTCCGCGCCTTCCATGACCCTCTCGATGCAGCTCTTGACGCCATCCTGGCTCACGCTGCCGAGCCTGAGCCCGACCTTCCAGACCCTCGTGATGTACGCGCAGTTGATGAACTGGTCGCCGGCGACGGGGTGGCACAGCATGCGGACGCCGTGCTGGATGGCCTCCACGGTGGAGTTCCAGCCGCAGTGCGTGAGGTAGCACCCGACGGCGGCGTGCCGGAGCACCTCGTCCTGCGGCGCCCACTCCACCAGCTTGCCGCGGCCGGCGACCCTGCCGGCGTAGCCGCCGGGGAGGCCCGCGCGCCACGACGGGTCGTCCTTGAGCGCCCACAGGAACGGCCGGCCGGTGGCCTCCAGCCCGAGCGCGAGCTCCCGGATCTTGTCGTGGCCGATCGGCCCGACCCAGCTGCCGAAGGAGACGTACACCACCGACGCCGCGGGCTGCGCGTCCAGCCACCGGATGCACGTCGAGTCCGCCTGCCACATGCTCGGGTTCTTGCTGCACGGCTGCTGCGTGTTATCATCGTTCGCCGCCGCGACGCCGCCTTTCGCGCGCTCCACGTTGCCGCCGGCTAGCAGAGGCCCGACGGGAAGAACACGCGGGCCCTGCCGCACCGGTTTCCCGTCGTCGTCGTCGTCGACCTCGGCGGCGGCGGCAGAGGCGGCCTCGCCGGGGAAGGAGTTGACGAGGACCGTGCGGAAGCCCCTCGCGCGGTGCAACGTCTGGAGCCAGAAGGCGAACCTCGATCTCTGGGTAGCCGAGTCGCCCACGAGCCATGGGAGCTCCTTGGTGCTCAGCTCGAGCTCCGCCGGCAGGATGCGCATGCCTCGAATCGCCGGCTGCTGCTGCTCCTCCTCCTGGCCACCATCGTTGTCGGGATGATTCGACGAGACAGCAGGGGTACCTTCACGTCAGAAATCAAACAACCGGTATACTGCAACAATTACTACACGTGCATACACAGTTACGCACACGACAAAAACAAAATCCTAGGCTACTATGCGTCGTGGTACTACTACAGTACTAACGTTGGCCGCAGCTAAGATCGATGCAGTGCGCATGCATGCTCCCGTGAAGCTGTAACTCGTGTCGGCAATGCATGCAGTCACGGTCACTCGATCGGGCCGGGGCCACCGAATGGTCGACCAGGCATGCATCGGATCAGCGTGGTGATCGACCAGTCGGGCTGCCAAAACTGCTGTCACCTCACCCATGTACGGTTGTCATCTTCGGCCTCTTCAACACACAAAGCGCATGTGTCCTGTGTCCATATCCTGTTCTGCTCATTACTGTACCTACACTCAGCTACTCACCGTTCCAAATATACGTACTCTTAGGATGTTGCTTAGTCAAACATTTTAAATCTTAATTATTAATAAAATATAAAATCAGCCACACAAGGGCGATGTTACTAGATTTATCCTTAACCAAACTATCATAATATAATTTTTATTTAAAATAATTTAGTATTATTGATCAAAATAATATCTCGAAGAGCGGTCGGGGCTGAAATGTGCTAATAAAATTTTGGACGAAAGGAGTACCTTTTATCGGTGAATATCATACTGTACTATTCCTTATGTGGAAAAAAAGGTTTCGGTGCATATAAGACCAACTTTTGGTGTATACATATAGTTTGGGCGAAAAAAAATGCTCTCGTGGCCACTAACGCAGAAAAGTCTCCAGATAAGTCAGGCGATCGAGAAGATTTGTTCTACTACTACATACCAATGTAGAGATATATATATATAGCTAGTTGATGTCTAGGTACGGACGAACGCTGGCCATCCGATCAACTCGCACAATCGCAGGGCTACGAACAAGTCATATTAAGCTCGAGCTTCAAGGGAGATCAACTTGATCAATAATCAAATAACAAGTCGATGATGATGGCTAGCTTGTGATGGATCTACACATGGTCGTTTCATCATCATCTCTCGTGGTGTGTGCGTGTGTATATGTATATGCATGACAAAGTGCAATTACACATTGTGCTTCGGAGCTTCCTGATTGAAGGCTGGCTAAGGTTTCAAAGGCAAAACAAGGCGGTACGAATAATGCAGGCCTGTTTTGGAGCTGGACGGTCTGGCCCAACCCAACATTGGCCCAGGATTAGCCCTAGTTTTAGTCCGCAGGCGTGGATTAAGCATAAAAAGTCAAACAATAATATACCCTCCTCGTTTTTTTATTTTATACTATTGACTTTTACATCTACAGTTGATCATTTATTTTATTAAAAATTGTATAAGTATTAACTATTTTATTATGATTTATTTTATCATCAAAGTACTTTAACATTATCTATAATTTTGCACATTTGCAAAAAAAATAAAGAAGATAAATGGTCAAATGTAGATATAAAGGTCAATGATGTTAAAAAAACATACGGAGTATATTTTAGGGATTTTCTGACCATCACCCATCTAAAATTTCTATTAAGGAAGATGGTAGAATTAACAGTCAAGTCATTTTGAACATATAAGAAACAAGGAAAATCCAGCGTGTTGTTTCTTCTGGTGTTTTTTCAGTTGTTTTTTGTGCTTCCCCTTTTATTTGGGGTTGGTAATGAAATGAAATGAAGCACCGTTTCTTTTTTTAAAAAAGAAAGAAAGGAAGGAAAATCAGGTCTTCTAGACTCTGGGTCCAGATTATTTTAGGGGTGATAGTGCTCACAAGAATTATTTTCACGTGCAGATGAACAAAGCCTTAATCATTTGTTATAATTATCCTCTTTGGACGTTGGATGTACCGCATTATGAAAGGGGGAGAGGAACCAGTCACATGTGGTGTGGTCTGCCGAAGGAGAGAGGTCAACTCTTGTGAGATCCTGCTTAGTCCAAAACCGAGCTAAAAATACACCAAATGTACACTTCAAAAACAGTGAAATGGAATGTGGAGCTGGGAATGCCAGGACACAGGCCAGATGGATCAGATCGATAGATCCAGAGCACTTGGCTGGAAAACGAAATAACGCGGGTCCCACCGGCTGTTTGAACGTGCAATTGAAGGTAACATATCGCAGAACCGATCCAATCATGTTTGGGCATATAACTATCAAAACGTACTATATATGGGTCAGGTATATTTATAAAAAAATTATAAATAAAAATTATATATATATATATATATTCTTAACGACCTAAAAGCTAAGACAGAAAAATAAATTTTGGTGAAAAACTTTAAAATCAACTCTAAATTTAAGATTAAAAATTTAAATTTTAGTTTATGAGTAAAAAAACGATGTGTACTTCATCCATATGCCAGTCTTAATTACCCTGCAGTATTTATTAAGCGTGGCTAGTCGTCTCGCCACAAGCAAACTACATGTAGCACGCTATTGAGTGATTAATCTAAGCCGATATTATGCACCAGCTGACAGAGAACATTAATTTTGCAACATGCAACTTGATCGAACGTATCCAATCATGCGCCTCAAAGACTAAAATGCCCTCTCACGTTGTGTATTATGGCAAAATGAATGTTTCATGATCAAGTTGCCCCGCAACTTGGATTGACATTTTTTCTGTTTTGACGTGGATTGAACTGACGTGCTAAAGAGCACGAGGAGGCCGTGTATATTTTTAATGTTTTCCCCTAGTATACAGGGTTATCATTCAATTTCTAACCTTTTCTCATCATGGAAACCCTCTAAAATCAAGTATGGACAAACTAAATTAGCTCACATGTGCATGCTAGATTAAATAAAATCTCTACTAGATCCAGTAAAAAATGCATGACATTTCATTTTTTAATAAGACTGTTGATATGTTAATTGTCAAATAATTTTAAAATAATCATTTCCAATATGCAAAAATAATTTCGGTAGATTTACTTTAAAATAAATATATTTTGACGATTGTCACATGCAAAAAAAGGTAAAACATTGCATATTTGTAAGTGAAGTAGTTTTTTTTTTCACAAACGGGAGTTCTTTTAGCTGTACGATATGTTAGATCACGCCAGTATTATTTAAATCATTCGTATTATTTAAGAAAAGATTACGTCAGTGTGGCTGGACTGGATAGATAATTAAGGAGCACTTCGCCGCCCAGCGTTTGCCCCTATCTTTCTCCTTCACCGGTATAAAATACATCAGCCAATAATTAATGAACTTAAGCTTAGATAAAACTCAAACTCTCGATCGATCCGAGGCTGGCTAGCTGGGGTGCAGTTCAGGATCATATCGTGGCCTCCACGCACGATCCAAATCAGAGGAATCTCAAACATCGTACTAGCCGGCCAGCTGCCGACTTTGCCGCGACGCACGCCGGAAAAATGCATGCCGCATGCAGCCTCTGCCTGCCCTGCCGGCCGGCGGCGGCAGCAACCTAGCCATGCGCGCGATCGAAGCATACGGAAGGAGAAGACGAGGAATTAACCAAGAGGAGCTTAGTTAAATCATTTTTGGTTCGAAGTCAACTGAGTTCTAACGTGCGGGCGCCGGTGTGGCCGGTGCAGTAACCAGGAAGGAAATTAAGACCAAGAAATTGAAAAACTGTAATAATTAACGCGCGTGCGTTGTGTGTGTGTGTGTGTACGAACAGTATTGTATGGTGTCGATGGATCGTTACATACCGGACTCCGAGATGACGCCCCTGCCGAGGAGCTCCGGGATGGCGGCGACGGCGCGGTAGCTGGCGAGCATGGCCGGCCAGAACCCGGCCGCCGGGACGCCGCACCGCTCCGCCACGGGGACGGCCCAGGAGGCCAGCACGTCGACGACGAGCCACGCGACGCGGCGGTGGCGGCGCCCCGTCGGCTGCAGCATGCGCTCCAGGTGCGCGGGCATGTGGTGCTCCATGGCGTGCACGATGGCTCCGAACCCCGGCGGGTCGGCGTCCCTGCCGGCTCCACCACCTTCCGGGAGGGCGATGCCGCTCGGGATGGAGGCGAGCCCCACGCCGCCGTCGAGCTCGTCCCTCGCGCGTCCGCCGCCGGCGGCAGCGATGCGGCGGTGGATGAAGTCCGGCACGGCGACCGTCGCCGCGACGCCGTGCGCGGCGAGGGCGCGGGCCAGGTGCAGCATGGGCGTGACGTGACCCTGCGCCGGGAACGGCACGAGAAGCACCGCCGGCGGCTCATGGATAGCCTCGGCTCCCATGCGTCACGTCTCGATCGTTGCGGCCGCAGACGCTACTGCTGATCCTCTGAGTTTTCTCTTCGGTTTGGGCATATCAGGCGAGCCAACGAACGGCGTACTCATGTGCCCGATTTTTATAGCTGCTGCTGTTGCAGTTGGGGTTAGCTTCGCTGCTGTGCCAGTGCCACCTCCCACGCTGGCCCTGTGTCACTTTTCGTCTTATTTTGTTTCGGCTGCACCTTTTCTTTTCCCCTCCGATCCATGTAGAGGTTCACACTTAGCTTCGCCACTTGCGGTCGTGGATCGGGTGCGTGCGTGTCAATTCGGTGCATAGTATGTACTACCCTCGTTTTATATTTATGTCTAAATTCATTAACATCCATATAAATCTAGATAAGGCTAGAAAGTATGAAACGGAGCGAGTAATTTCTTAGTTTTATATCGTACGCCATTTTAGCTATAACTAAATTTATCTATTAATAAATATATACTAGTGGTATATATGTTTAGATTCATTAGATTTTTGAATTGATCAAAGTATCGCAGTGAAGGTAGTACTATATAATCCATGTGGCAATACAAATGGACTCTAATTCATTAGAAGATGTTCACTCTATCTGTATGAATCTAAATAGTTATGAAATAGTTTTTAAAAATTAACAAGATGGATTGACATGAGATATGTCCATGAACATGCATGTTTAAATGTGAACTCTATAGATTGTAAAAAAATTAAACGCCGATTATTGTACAAATATTCAGAATCATATTTGTTTTTTAACTATAGATCTTGCATGCACTAATATATTCATATTAAACTATTTTATTTATTTATGTGATTACTTAAATAACACGTAAAAAGTTAAGGGGATATGCCCTCAAGGGTTTACAAAAGTTTCACGTGGCATCCAATTTTGCTTTGTGAGTTAAAAAACAGAGCATGGTAAAAGGAGTAAACGTGCCTCTGGAGCTTTAGTGTAGTTGGTCGCTTTTTTCGATCTTAGTGGAATTCACTTCAGAGTGCGAGTCATATGCAGGAATTGAAGTCGATCGACTTGTGCAATATTGGTGCGAACTTTTTTCACTGGGAAAATATATTCCTGTTTATATGTTTACACTTAAATTGTCAGTAAGTTTATTTGTGTCTATATGTTTATGCCATCATTTTCCATTCAATTCTTACTTTATATATACAATCAGTACCGCCAGTATATGTCATGAAATTGCTCTTAGGTTGGGAGTCTGACGGTGGGTAGGTGTGGCGGAGTTAGTTTTGAAAAGAACAATTTTATCATCTTTAAAAAGGTACTAAAAGGTACATTGTTTTCTATATAAAAATTGATAACTTTTGTACCTTAATACTAGGCGGTACCAAATTTTACATAGAAAACAGTGGTACTCGTATACCTCTCCTTAGGAACGGGGAAAATGGTCTTTTGAAAAACACGAGAAAACTAAGTGCATTTTCGATTTAGTGAATCATAAAGCCAAAACAAAAACTCAAAAATGATATACATTTTCTGATTTCCGTCTAACGCTTGCTTCGAGGGATCATAAGCAATGAAAATATCCGGTGTTCGAAACAACCGGGAATGAACACACGCATTGAAAAAAAAAAGTCTAGCATTATGAACATATCCCGTCTTACAGCACCATGCAGAATCACAACTAGGAAAAAAAAAACATAAAGACTATGATGCATTCTCTACAATAAGATCTAACCCGACCTAAATTCAATGCAAGATTTTCCATCCAAAATAACTCAAGACAACTTCAATAAGGGGTAGACAAACAATCATTGGCATTGTTGAATCCAAATAAATGATATCAGAGCTTTGTTCTGGGCTTTTTTTTATCATTCTTAGAAAATGCCTTAACATATAAAAAATTTAGTGTAAAATTCTAGCACCTGAGATACTGAATTTTATATTAAAAAAATATGATATTTGGGATACTTTTTCAAGAATGATAAAAAAACTCTTCATTTTAAAGATCATTGCCACTAATACTCCATAGCAATATATGCAAAAAAAAAAAAACTTAGAAGTAATATATGCACATGACAATTGCCGCCGCACCAAATAAATAGCCGAAAAAAAACCCTCCAAACAATCAAACATGATAGCCAAACTGCTTCTGATTACTAAATCGTCCTGATCATCACAAAAGTCGTCATCCACATAAGCATTTCCGAGTGATCGTCATAGGCTCAATGTCGTAATTCAGTCATTCAAACAAGTCTTCTCACTGCCTTTCCACTCTTCAGTGAGAGCTGCCCTAGACCAACACCATAACCTCTACTTCTGCACCATATACACCATTGTTGTTTCGCTGTTATCGTGGCCAAACTAAAATGATGGCACCATTGCCATGACCCTTGGAGACGTCATCAGGTAGCTATTGACAAGAGTCATGCGAGAGTGAGAGGCCTTGCCAGTTGCCACCACCAAACAAGGGTGTCTTTGTTTGTTTTTTCCATGAAAAAAACAAAATAAAACTGAAAAATAATTTATGAATAAAATTTTTATGTACTTGTCCTTAGCGATCTAATAATAAAGAATAAAAAATAAACTACGATAAAAAACTCCTTAAAATTAACTTTAAATTTAAAGTTAAAAATTCAAAATTTGACTTATAGGTATAAGCACCAACGAAAAGACGTGGTCCAATAATCGGATGACGATAGACGGAGATGATAGCTCAAGTCGAAGCATTTGACTTTGTGCACTACTCCGCGAGTTTCTCTCTTTTTGCCCATCTGTTCAAACAGGTTTTGAATTGGAAAGCTGGCTTGAAAACGATACCACATTTAAATGGATGCAATTTACCCAAAGTTGCTTTGAAAATGATACCACATTTAAATGGATGCTAATTTGCCCTTAGTTAATCACACTGCGACCCATTCATTTCAGCATATTATAATCCTTATTTCTCTCCTCCATAATGTTATTTGGGGAAGACAAACATTCCCTAGGCGCCCTCCTCTAGGTTAACTTAATCCTCTCATTTTTCACGTGCACACTTACTGAAGTGCTAAATAGTGTTTTTTATAACAATTTTCTATAGTAAAGTTATTTAATCTAGTTAATATTTTTAAATAATTAATAATTAATTAATTATATACTAATCTATTACCATATTTTTCGTGCCGGATAAATTAACTTACACCCTCCTACTGAATACGGCCCTAGTTGTATTGGACGCTTAGTTCGTAAGGAATGGTGGCAGCTATCAAGTTTGTGGAGATCAATGGCGATGGATGACGACCCACGTCACTCCACCACCCATGTTTGTATTGAAACCTATGATAGGAATTATACGCACCATTTTCCTTTTATAAAATGGCCCTGACAAGATACAATTGACGTATTTTTAGTTTTTTTACTCCTCCCAACGAGAGCATTGTACCGCTACATCCAAGCCTATGATTTGAGGGATAATTAGCTATTTTTCACTGACGTTTAATCAATATATACACGTGGGTCTAGAACCCATGTGTTATAAACACATAAAGTGATAAATATACAAATATATTAGTGTAGCAGTGGCAAAAAAATTTTGAACCACCGTTGTATCTTTGATACTGCCAAATCCGCCATCATGGTAGCAACAGCTTAACACCATCGTTTGGTGCATGATGCCAACACCATTCTTGAGTTTAATTTGTACTTTGTAGTTCTATATTTTTTTCACTAGGGAATGATTTGATGTGTGAAATTTGTGATCTTTTTGTGTATACAGCCAAGAGCTTTGCTCCAGTCCTTCCTTTTATACCGCGAGGTTTACGGTACTAAAATTCTCACTGGTGCTACATATCTCACGATTAAGTTGGTACTAAAATCCTAATTGTTGGTAATGATAAATTAAACGGTCATGATTGCATAGTATCTTAAGGTATCAGCTTGGACGTGAAATGGATAGCACGAGTAGAGATATTAGTACCTACTTCGCAGTATAAAAGAAAGAATAGGAGCAAATCTCTATACCTAGAGGGTTTTCTACGCTAAGATAACCATTTATTTCTTATTCTTACAGTTATTGTGGAACTGTGCCATCAGCCACACGGTGGATCAACTGTTGACAGCAAAGATTGCGACATGGCTATAAATGTATTAGCCGAAAATTCTGACTTGTTTTGCGAAAATATCCGTAAAATTGATGGACAATAGTCTAAGCCGCTGTTTAGTTCCCAATTTTTTCCTTAAAAAACATCACATCATATCTTTGGACAATTAAATAGAGCATTAAATATAGATGAAACAAAAAACTAATTGTCCAGTTATTAAAGAAATCGCAAGACAAATCTTTTAAGCCTAATTAGTCCATGATTAGCCATAAGTGCTACAGTAACCCACATGTGCTAATGACAGATTAATTAGGCTAAAAAATTCGTCTCGCGTTTCTAGACGAGTTATGTATGAAATTCGTTTTTTCATTGGTGTCCAAAAATGTCTTCAGACATCCAATCAAACGTCCGACGTGACGCCAAAAAGTTTTACTCGATAGTGAAGTAGTTGTCATAATTTATTAGTAAAGTTTTTCCTCCACTCTCTCTAGAAATGCGGAAAACACAACTTGGTGCTCACATGTCACAACCATTAATTCCATCGTCCTACACCATCGTACAGCTTGTACTCTGTTCATGTACATTGCGAGCGTTCAGCCATGTATCTGTTTTTATATAGAAATCAATAATCAACCACACGTTTTTGCTTATTCTGCATCTACTTATACCGCACATTTGTCACGAACGTACCGGCCGGCTGCATTAATCCAGGACCCCAGCTCGTTTCGTCAACTTAAAATACCAAAAGCCCAGGGCAATGCTCGAGCCAATTCGTGCGTGCATTGACTGAACTAAACCTTTAGCTGTTACAGAAAATATATATTGACCTAATGGCCTAGTTGGCTCTGGAAAGGAAGAGAGGCACGCATGCAAAATATGCAATGCATATGCTACATGCTCTCTGAGTCTCTGTCTCTCGATCACTTGCTGCAGCTACCGACCACCCGTTGGTTGCGATGGAAACATCAGCTGCAGCATATACGTGCATGCGTGTGTATAGATATATAGGCCTATAGGAACTTTAGGTATAGGCTATGTAGCCTTTATAAAGAAGATGACAGCGTGGTTAAGCAGGCAACGATTGTTTTTTGGATCAACGGGAGCAGCTTAATTAGCTGCATGCTACTAGCTCGTGGATATGTTTAGCTCCGTGTGACGCATTTGGTGGTTCAGTTTATCATTGGAAGAGATGATCGAAGAACCGCGTCAAACTTTCACGTGTGAACGTGCTGACTCATCCCGGCTGCTCGGCTGCTAATGATTTTCTGACGAACTTAAAAATTATCTGTAAGACTGTGTTAACAAATGGAGAGGAGGGTATAGTATGTTCTGAGCCTTCAAGATTGAACAATGGAGTAGGTGTTGATGGAATATAATCTGCTTGTCACTCCCACTGACAGTGATCCCTGACATCGCTTCTAAATTCTAATTTCCTCTTTGCTTTTGTCCCCCTCTTCATAGAATGTCGAACTGCTGCGTTTGCCAACTCGTTTGAGTTATTTTATCTCGAGAGTGGGTTGTGCCTGCGAAGAAGACGAGCGATCTTGGGCCGCCGACGCGGGAAAGCGGGCCGGCCGGTGGGCCTCACGAACCGGGATCCCCACACTATCCCAGCATTGCGAGGCCCGGTAGACCATCAGGCCCACCCTAAAGCGATAAAACAACCGCAGCCGCAGCCGCAGCCACAGCCACTGGACCTGTTCGTCCGTCTCCGCCGGCGCCCCCACCACCTACAAGCCCCCAAGCACGCACACCACCAATGGCTCCGTCCCGAACCCCAGGATGCTCCCGGTGGGCCCCACTCGTCAGCCTCTAGCGGCCGCCTCCTCCTCCTCGTCTTGGCCTCGCCTAGCCGCGCCGGGACCCACGACGCCCAGACCCAATCTCCCCCTAAACCCCGCGCCGCCGAACCCTAGCGCCGCCGCCATGCTGCGCCGGCTCGCCGCCGCCGCCGCCGCGGCGGCGCCGCGGGCCCTCCTCTCGTCGGCGCCGGCGGGGTGCACCCCGCGCCGCGAGTACGGGCTGGTGCCGATGGTGATAGAGCACACCTCGCGCGGGGAGAGGGCCTACGACATCTTCTCGCGCCTCCTCAAGGAGCGGATCGTCTGCATCCACGGGCCCATCACCGACGACACGGCCTCGCTCGTCGTGGCGCAGCTGCTCTTCCTCGAGTCCGAGAACCCCGCAAAGCCGGTCCACCTCTACATCAACTCCCCCGGCGGGGTCGTCACCGCGGGGCTCGCGATCTACGACACCATGCAGTACATCCGCTCCCCGGTCACCACGCTCTGCATTGGCCAGGCCGCGTCCATGGCCTCGCTCCTGCTCGCCGCGGGCGCCCGCGGCGAGCGGCGGGCGCTGCCCAACGCGCGCGTCATGATCCACCAGCCGTCGGGCGGCGCTTCGGGGCAGGCCTCCGACATCGCCATCCACGCCAAGGAGATCCTCAAGGTGCGCGACCGGCTCAACAAGATCTACGCCAAGCACACGGGCCAGGCTATCGACCGCATCGAGCAGTGCATGGAACGGGACATGTTCATGGATCCGGAGGAGGCGCACGACTGGGGGCTCATCGACGAGGTCATCGAACACCGCCCTGTTTCACTTGTTTCTGATGCTGTTGGCAGCGATCTGCCAAACCTAGGCGGTGGCGGAGATGGGGCTAACAAGGCAACTGATGAGCCATCTCCAGCTTGATGGATGGTCGCAAGGTGAAACCTTTTTGCGTTCCTGTAGCTGTGATGTTGGAATTAAGGTTTAATTCTTACACAGCCTGTTCTTTTGCTACTTGAATTAATCTGTTGCTTAGTCCCATTGATGTTGATAAATGCAATGTTAAAGAAGTTTATCTGAAAGAAATGAATCCCTTGTGGACAACCATTGCTACTTTGCAACAGTATGCTTGATTTTGTATTGGGGCTAGTTGTGTGAATGCTTTATTAATAACTGCAAAGTATGGTGATTTCAGTTGAGCTTCTGATTTATGTTGTTGTGTTGAGGATGCCATGTATGCAGCACATAATAATAGATACCAGCAAGGGACATACTCACAGAACTTGAAAATTGGAAGATGAACTGGTTGACGTTCCTGTCATCCAAATGGTCGTCCTTCTAATTACATCAGTCATATACATCGCAGAGCTATCTATCATTTTCCTGAATCCTGATGCTATCATAGTGCAATATGATGAAAGGGGTGAAACTGATTACAAGATATTTACATAGTTTGCGATCAGACGCTTAATTGAAACTGTCTGATATTAGAAACAAAAATGATAACACAGCTAAGCCCCATCCTTTTGAGACCCTCTCAAAGCCTGCAAGGTATTGATGCTTGGTTTGACAGTTTAAGCTAATTTGTAGCCTACCACCAGCATTTGTTAGATACTGACTACTGAATTTGATTCTTTTAGAGCTTAATGTGCCCTTGCTATATAGTTCTTGTTGTGTTGTCTTTGTTAGATCAGCTGATATCTATTCCTCGATAGTACTTAGCAAGCACTCATAGGGATGATTGCAGACCCTGAAGAATAATGCAGCTGAGTCAACTGATATTTTGTGCTTAGAAATACCTTTCATATGTTTTATGACACTGGAAATAGTTCTAAATTTTCACACCCAAAGTTATGACCTCTTTCTGTGGTTAAGCTTTTTATACAACTACTGTCATCAAATCACTTGATTAGCCTGTGTTCATGTAGCTGAGATTCACTACTATCCTGTTGGTCTGACATTGCCCTCTAGTATTGATTGGTTATTACAATTTACATAATAAATGTTTTGCTTTCATATTGCGTCCAGTCATGCAAGTAAATAGGCCACATGATAATGACAGTAATTATTGTCTGTGCTACAATTTTCCTCAATGGTGCTGGTGCCTCCTCCAGAAGTATATTATTGGCTAAGGCTTCGTTGTTCCCATAACAACTATTAGCACTCTTATCTTGTCTACCCATCTTTTATAATCACATCCCATGCCTGATATTTGCATTCTGATTGTCTGTTGGGTTTGATGAGTTGAATACACAAATACTGTACCTCTTTCTGTGGCTAAGCTTTTCATACAACTACTGTAATCAACTCACTTGAATAATCTGTGTACAGTGTACATGTAGCTGAATGGCACATTCACCACTATCATGTTGGGCTGGCATTGCCCATTAGTATTGATTGGTTATTTTAGTACATAATAAATGTTTTGCCTTCATATTGCGTCCAGTTGTGCAAGTAAATATGCCAGATGATATTGCACTACATATTGTTCCTACAATTTTCCTCAATGGTGCTGGTGCCTCCAGAAGTACATAGGCTGTGGCTTCGTACTTCCCATAACAACTGTTAGCGCGCTATCTAGTTTGTCTACTCATCTTTTATATTCGCATCCCTACTTGATATTTGCAATCTGGTTTGGATTATTTATCACCATTCAAACGTTCAAGACTTTTTTTTTATAACGTAACATTGAGCCACGTTACTTCTTGTTCTTTCGGTAACTCTCTTCTTTTGGGTCATTGCTATCTCTGATTCGGATAACCAGAACATGATGAGTTCTCCGAAGCGGTAGTCTAAATAATCTGCTTAGTTTGAACTTAGCCGTCTTCCATTTCTGTTGTCATGTAAGTTTGTTGAATGCTATGCTGTCATTAGTGCATATATATTTTCGGTCAAATTTGCTGACCTCTGCTCTAGTTCGTTGGTAAACCCCCAGGCCCCAGCATTCTCTAAGGATATGGCTTTTAATGACCAGGCTTCGTTCTTGGGCTGTGTGGATGGATTATATTACACTAGCAGCATTGCAGCTTCAAAGTGTTGGTACCGCAGATTTTGGGTGACACAGCGTTAGGGGGTTCAACTGCTGCTATGGTAACCGTAGTAGCACACGGAGCTTAATGCTTATACCAGGAGAGGATCGGAACAAGCGATTCCAGTTTCAATTCCACGGATCGTTACACAGTTGAGCCATAACATACGGCTATCCAATCAAGCAAAGTCAGCAAAAGCTTAAGCCATCGATCGCTGCCACTTTTGAGCAGCCAGCGGACGCGTCAGCGGGAGCGCGAGGCGGGGAGGGAGCTGCCGCGGAGGAAGTGGTAGAGCATGGCGAGCGACCGCCTGGGCGCGAACAGCGGCACCTGGTGCCCGGCGCCGCGCACCGTCACCAGCATCAGCCCCTCCTCGTACTCCACTGCCCACCCGCCCACCTGCTGCCCGTCGTACCACGCGCGCCACCCGCCGTCGCCGGCGCCGGCGCCGGCGCCGGCGGCCTTCTTCCCCGTCCGCGCCCGCGGCCGCAGCCTCATCGCGTTCAGGCTGTACCGCGTCGACGTCACCGGCACCCTCCCGTCCGTGTCGCCGCTGCGCGCCATCGCAAACAAACGCGTTCAGTAAACAAAGACACGGATCAGCAGAGAGCCCCCCGGATGGTTCGAGCGATGCACCTGTAAACCCAGATGCGCAGCCCGGCGCCCATGAGCTTCTTCAGGATGGGGAGCACGGTCGCCGGCGAGTCGTTCCATTTGCTTATGACCTCACTGCAGCACAAACACAGTATTATTACACGGTTACTTTTTTTTTCCCTTATCCCTGGATGCACCTTCATACCACATGAACAGGATTCCGGGGACTGTACAGGATTGCGACCTGTTGACAGATATACAACTATTACTACTGATACTAGCCCATACTACAACAGTAGTAAAACCCATGGTCAGTGGTAGTACGTGCGTACAACATGGAGGAATCAATTTCGCAAGAGGCCGGAGATCTGACGACGGGCTGCCGGCTTGCCTGCCTATCATAATACTCCCTTTTTCCAAAAAAAATCAATTCTCTGGTTTCCGTGTCCAACGTTTGACCATCTGTCTTATTTAAAAAAATTAGAAAATTAGAAAAAAAAAATTAGTCACACGTAAAGTATTCATGATTTATCATTTAATAAAAATAAAAATATCAATCATAAAATTTTTTTAATAAAACGAAGAGTAAAAATTGTAGATAAAAAATAAAAAACTAATTTATTTTGGGACGGTAGGAGTACGCGCAGCTAGCAGATGGACGAGTAATTGCAGGATCATAATACGTCAATCAATACGCCCAGTCGATCCCGTCGCCGGAAGGATCGATCGCCACGGGCCACTATTACTAGGATTAACCGCAGGTCAGGTCATGTCCGGATGATGCGCGCGCATGTCATGTCAGGATAAATTCGAGAGCGATCGAGCGTGCGTGCGCACCTGCAGGGGGAGTACGGGTAGCTCAGGCCTGTCCGGTTCGCGTGGAGCGCGCGCTGCACGTCCTCCCGGTTGAAATACACCCCCACGTACTCCTCCGTGCACGGGTCGTACCCCGCCGGCACGCTCTGCATCCCGCGCCACGCCTCCTGCTCCAACCCAAACCAA
Organism: Oryza brachyantha; assembly: GCF_000231095.2. Taxonomy (NCBI): domain Eukaryota; kingdom Viridiplantae; phylum Streptophyta; class Magnoliopsida; order Poales; family Poaceae; genus Oryza; species Oryza brachyantha. Next base: position 14,634,921 of record NC_023166.2, read on the forward strand.
CCACAAAAAAAACGGACCACATCAAGCACGCAAATTTTCTCGCGGAAACCGTGTATCCAGCGCGCGTTTTGTCGCGGAAACCATGGTGTTTGTGCTGGGAGAGAAGGGAGAGAGCTTACGTGCTTGGAGAAGAGGCGGGGGGCGGCGACGAGCCTGGGAGACGAGCGGCGCGGCATGGACGAGGAGGAAGACACTAGGCACGTCGGGGTGTAGATGCTGTAGATGTCGATGTCGTCGTAGGCCCTGAGGAAGGCGCGGACGGCCGGGGAGCACCCCTTGCCGGGCTTGCCGCCGTCCTCCTCCTCCCTGAACGAGTCGCACTCCCGCCGCACCGCCGAGTAGAGCTCGTCGGAGATGATGGCGTGGCTCCACGCGTACTCCACCATGCCCATCTGGTCCGTCGCGTCGTTCAGCACCGCGTTCCCGATCTGCACCCACCCACCACGAAGTTTTGCCGTCAAGCCCACACATAGATGACGAAAATCGTCGCAACTATTTGTTGCCAAGTACAACTATTGCAGAAATGTTAGCTCTACTGCTACTTTCACAGGATGAACCGTACGCGCGTGAAATTATTACCGCAGTTAAAAAAAAAAAGCTTCGACGCAAACCATGATATTCTTGAGACATAAAGCTACCAGAGGGGTATATCCACAAGCACGCTTATGTCCATCTTTAGAATCACTTCCTTTTGTTTTTTTACAGCCACGGTTCCTTTCATTATCTCTTTTGCTTTAGTATCTTTCTAGAACGCTAATTACGTATTGAAGCATGATGATTTGCCTCGTAAAAGCTGGTCGCCTGGTACTTATCAATCTTAATGGCATGATTGCGAGCATAAGAGGGTCCTGCTCTTTTTTCTTTTGGTGTTCCTTTGGGAGGGCTTACCATGAAACCTTTGATGTTGATGACTCTGTCTCTGCTGGCCCCTTTGTTCCCGTCGTAGATTAGCTCTGCGAGCTGTGGGACATAGTGCCCTGCAAAAAGCGTATCAAGGTCAGATTCAGCACTAGATTATTTTCGGTCCCAAGTTAAGGCGTGCTAGTAGTTACACTCGACAGTATTTTTAACTGTGTAATAATTAGTAAGAGCAGATATAATAGTAGACTATAAGTCAAATATAAGTATATTTTAAATAGATAAAAGGGAATAGAGAAGAGATGTGAGATACTAATTTGTAGCCAGCTACACACGGGCTCCAAGATAAAATATGTGTATGACATATGGGATCATGTATTAATGTTTTGGAAATAACTATTGTATGAATTGGCTATTAGATTAACTAGCTATGCTATTGAACTTACTCTAACAAATGGAGTTAGGCTGTACCAGCATAGCTCTCTCCGGCAATATAGAAGTCGCGGTTCTTGAACTCCGGAAACTTGTTCAGCCAGTTGAGGAGGAAGCTATACGAGTCCTGCGCCGTCACACGATCGCCGAGGCGCCGGAGATCAGACGTCCGGTTCGTGTAGGAGAACCCCACGCCGACGGGGGCTTCAAGGAACAACAGATTCACAGCTGGAGAGGCGACACACGACGGCCCAAAAATGCTCAGTTCAGACACGTCTCAGAATAGCAATTTCAGAGTTGAGGCAAGCAAGAATTAAAATGAGATCATATGGGCTCTTCTTGCCTTTGTTCCATGAGTAGGCATTGAGGGTGAGATTTTCACTGTTGCTCCTGACCAGAAACGGGCCCAGCTCCTGGGCGGCGCCATAGGCGATGGAGGAGCATCCAGGACCTGAAAAATCGAATTACAATCAGACGATTCTGCTAATTAACCCAGTTGCAAATTGCCATGGTATTCTTTTACCTTCCCCACGACCTTATCCGATTGACTGTATTACCGCAAGTCACCTGAGCTCCAGAATTGTTTATACTGTATATAGGCTTTACGTGTAGTGTGTACAGTATCTAGGAGTAATTCTATTATGCTTTATTGAAAAACAATTGCAAAGGTGAGGACAGAGTGGAGGTCTGGGAGATGAGACCGCTGATTTGCCAAGCAGAAAGGCCTCTGCCAGTCAAAACGTCAAAGACTCGAATATCCATGTAATTAAGTACTGATCCGTGCTGGTTTTCGCTGCTTTCTCGTCCTAATTTTTTATACTCAGCCAAAATCTCCATGCTCACGTTATAAAAGAAAATGGGTTTATCACTGGGATCTTATTCTGACACTAGCACATGACGACGCTAACACATGACAGTACAGTAACACATGCTCATCGAGCCATTCAAATAGTCAATACTACCATCATACGACATACTACTACTGTATTAGCAGGAACATTTGTAAGGATGCAATGGGGTTTCTACACTCTTATCCCACTTTTAAATTGTTCTTTCAATGTGATGTCCTTCGGTGGTGCCCCATTAGGCTCTCTAGAGCCATGTGAAGGAATGCTAAAGGACAAGAGAAAGGGAGGAAAAGGATAAAAACGCAATGCTGAAGTATTGCATTATCTAAAACACTGCTCCTGTATGAGGAGAAAAAAAAAAGAAAAGAAAAGAGAAGAAGAGAATCCAGGAGGAGAACGCTCGCTCGCTGTGCCCAGTGTGTCCCTCTAGCCTTGTCCGTGTCGTCGGCAGGCAAAGCTTCTTCCCGAGCTGCTGTCCTGCTGGCTGCTGCTGCTGATGCTGCTGCAGGATCTGCTCCGTTTGTACCACTGCTGCCTTGAGCCTTCTTTTATCCTTTTGCCCTCTTTTGCCAGTGGTTTTTTCCTGCACCCGCCGGGAGGCTTTGCTCCCCACTGCTCTGATGATCAATGCTCTCCTTGCCTGTGGATCCTCCTGCCTTGCTTTGGAGCTTTTATTGCCAGAAAGCATCATTCTTCCGTTGCGACAGGGGTGGCCACACGGCCTGCAGGCTTGTGCTTTCCGGATTGTGACTTGCTAATCTCTACTAGTATTTGAAGGCCACGTAGAGATATAGATATAGATATAGATAGATAGTAGATGTGTACTAGGTAGACAGAGGGATGCAACGAAAGATATCCTTGTTCGTTTTACCTATATTTGTTTAGGAAGCACAAGATCAAAGGTCAAAAATGTATAGCAATCCTAAAACAATAACAACAAGCAAACGTTCTTGACATCTATTCTCACTCTCTGTCTCATTCACATAATGGGTACGGTAGAGAATCACTTTGGCAATAATCGCACACAAATTTGGAGAAGTGAGAACAAACGCAAGAATGGCAAACGGACAGCAATCACGGGATCTACAGAACAAATGAAAGGAAAAAAAAAACAAAAAACAAAAAAGAGCAGATGCCTCGGAGATCACGCGTACCTCCGTTGAGCCAGAGCAAGAGCGGCTTCTTGCCCGGCTCCTTCTCGGCCTCGAAGAACCAGTAGAAGAGCGCCTTGTCACCGCCGGCGCCGACGCCGACGTAACCGGCATAGTGCCTGAACCCGACCTCCGGCTGCCCTGGCAGTCCGGCCACGAGGTCGCCCTCCGGCCTCGGCGGGCTCCGGGACGCCGCGCCGGTGGCTGCAGCCGACGCTGACAGGAACAGGCTCGCCAGCGACAGGGAGAACAGCGCTACCGCCGCCATGGACATGCTTGCTAACCGTGCCGGTGCGCTGGGTCTCTGGGCTTCGGCTCTTGGGCTCTCGAGGAGGAGAGGAGAGGAGAGGAGAGGGAAGGACGATGGTTTTTAAAACAGGGCAGAGTGGCGAGAGGAAAACGCAGTAGTAGAAGAAGAAAGATTAGCAGTAAAAGTAACTGGAAGTCTATATGTATCCTTACGTTGTATTATTAACTTAAAATAAATAGTCACCGTTTTTTTTTATCTACTGGTCGTGAACGTGCTCTCATGTTACGTTCAACTTTATATAAAAACTTTATGAATTAATCTCCATACAACAAATACAAAACACGAAAATATTACATTAAATATGACATAAAATAGATACAACTTATATATTTAGTCGTAGTTGTGTTAAATATTTCCTCCATGGTATGTTATAAGATTTTCTAGTTTTGTCTAAATTTATATATATTAATAAATTTAGAAACATATACGTGATACCATGGTTTAATATAGATAAATTTAAAAAGCCTTTTAACATCGAGCGGAGGGAGTATACAGTCACTGTATGAAGTATTATACATGCATGCCGTTAGGGCGAAACGGTGGTAAATATCCGGAGTTAGCGGGGTAGTTAAGAGAACGGGGTTTGGTGGGTGGTTTTAATAACAACTTCGTCGACGCGTCGTGGGTAGGGATATTTTTTTTTTGACACGAACGCGTCGGGGGTAGCGGCCTAGAGCATCCAACGGCTCATCATCCCGTCCTTCATCCTAGAAATAAAGAATGAAGAATAAAAGTTGAGCTCTAGTAAAACATCTATCTCATTATCTATTTTTTGATGTCATCCATATTAGAAGAGAAAAACTCTATATTTAGATGTTCTCTCTCCAATTTTCCAAATAGATACAGAGGATGTCATACATAGATGATCTGTTGGAGTACGGAGAAATACGAAGGATGAAAGTGTTTTAGATGATCATCTAAATGAAGATATGGATGACCAAATTTAGATAAACTGTTAGAGATGCTCTTGGCAGTACGTCTGCTACGTACGGGCAAAATGCCATCAATGGCTTCTGTTCACGGGGTGTGTTTGGAATCCAAACTTTGGACCGCATTTGTGCTTTCTTGCGTACAGTTTTCACTGGTGTTTAAACTAGATGCTGATGATGTAATTATTAGTGTTTGGCTATTCTCTGTTAGTTTCTACGAGATTTTGACAATTCTTTGGTTCATGGCATTCTGATTGTCAGCCGTCGTCTTTTTTATTATACTTATGGTTATAAACCAAAATTTAAATTTTATTTTAAGATTTTCATGGTACTTTATTTGTCAGCTATCACTTTTATATAAATGTTTTCTCTCCAATTTTTTTAAATATGTTATTTGGATTTCTCTATAAAAAACCAAACAATCATCCTATTGCATTTGATCCCCGAGACTACAATATTATAGCTGTATTTCATTTTATACTATGGACTAACCATCAAGTTTCATCTGAAATGGCTTACTAACAAACAAAAAACAATACGTTGATAAACGTTTATATATGTTTATAGCGATTAAAATAAATGCTATAAAAGAAATTACAATAAAAGGTTATAAAATTAAATTAAAATTAGATTTTAAGTTTTAGCAAGCAAAACTATGGGAGTCTGAAGGGTTGTTTAGTTTTAGCCCCATGTCACATCAGATGTTTGGACACTAATTTGAAGTATTAAATATAGACTATTAATAAAACACATCCATAATCTTGGACTAATTTACGAGACGAATCTAATGAGCCTAATTAATACATAATTAACCTATGTGATGCTACGGTACACATTTGCTAATTATGAATTAATTAGGCTTAAAAAATTCGTCTCACGGATTAGCCCTCATTTATGAAATTAGTTTTTTATTAGTTTATATTTAATACTTTAAATTAATATCCAAACATCCAATATAACTAGGGACTATAAAAATAAGTCACTATAAACGAACACCACCTGAGTCAATTGATATGCTGATCAGTAGGTCCGGACATGTTTCATCCCCGTCAGTTCTGCTAAATCACTTCCCCAGTCTCTCCGCCGCCTTCTAAAGTCGCTACTAGACTGCTAGAGACAGGGGACGATTGGTTGCTTTTTTCAAGAAAACATAAATGACATATTTATAAATAAAAAATAATTTAGAAATAAAACTTATATATATATATGTGTTTTTAACGATTTAAAAGACAAGCCAGACAAATAAACTATAATTAAAACACCTATAATCAACTTAAAATTTAAGGTTAAAAAATTTAAAATTTGGTTAATAAGTATAAACATAAGCAAAAAATGTGGATTGAGAAATGTAACTAAGTAAGACTTGACTTATCGGTAACTAGGGTGGTATTTCACATGGAGGTATTCGGTGATTACACTTGGTTACGTTATTTTTCCCTAATTATTCTCTAATAATTCCCCAGCTTTTCTTTCCTATTTTTTCTTTTCTTTTCAGCTGGGTGGACTGTTTTGCCCCTAGTTCCACTATACTGAAAAACTGAGATTGATCGGATTCAGAGAAAGAGACTCGACTATCCTCGCCTGCTCGAGGGATCTCGTACCTGGCAGGTCGCATATAGATATCCTGGCAGGTGGACCCAGGGGCAAAACAATCCATCCAACTGAAAATAAAAGATAAAATAGGAAGGAAAAAATGAAATAGAAGAAAAGATGAGAAAGTGGTGTGGAATAAAGAAATTCACACTCCCTGTGGTATATCGTGAAAGGCACACGAATTAGATGGTAAAAGATGAAAGACATGCGAATTGAGTGCTAAAAGATAAAAAATCTCGTTTTTCGAACTACTAGATAATATATTTTTTAATATAAATTTTAATTTATAGAAGTTCATCGTCTAACCATTCTAACGTATCATCTTGCCCTTTTAACATAAAATTTTAACTTTACAGTAGCTAATTTCACCATTTACATAATTAAGCAGCCATCACATAAATCAGATAAAATGTCATCTTTTATCTGAAGCTGGAAAAGAACCACCCAAGATGATAATGCCACAAGAGCACGGCTGTGGACACTGGATGATTGGAACCGGAACGTAGGTGGAACCGAGCAGTTCCCGCTTGGTAACACTTACCAGCCACCATGCGTGAACCATAGTCATTGGAACGCTAGAAGAAGAAATAGTCCTACTAATCACTAGCCTATAATGTTCACATTCACACTCACGCAACGCTAGCCTTCCTATTACATAAAATGTATTATCTCCGTTTTAAGTTTCATGTTTAAAAATTTTCTAGTCTTATCTAAATTCATCAATTGATGAATGTATACAATTTATTTCATCAATTGATGAATGTATACAATTTATATATATATCTAGATTTATTAATATCCATATGAATCTAGAAAATGCTAGACTCTTACGTTGTGAAACCAAGGGAATAGAATGTGTTATATAGGAGTGGTAGTCCATCTCTGATAGGGTTCTTATTGCTCGTGAAAACTTTAATAAGACAAAAAAATTATGAGTGATATTCTGTTGCGAATAATAAATGGCCTAACATTTATCGCAAGTAATATACTGTACAGGTTGTTGCCCTATCTTGTCTTTGGTATCGTATGAATCTCTTATATTTTTCCTTTTTCGTGTGTACAAACTCTGTAGTCTCCGTAAATATATTTTGTTGTCTTTAAGTAATTAATTTTACTCTATTTTAAATTTATGCAGAAAACATTAAGCCTATAGAAGATGTTTTGTTATCAAACTATCTTCAAAATTCGCACGACCGTACCCTTCGAGGAAAGGAATATGAATTTTATTTTATTTTTTTCTCAAACATGTTAATAACCCATTGCTATAAATAAAATTAATACATATGGTTTTTAACTTATTGATGGGTCTAGACTATCGGCTAGAGGAAAGGGTACCGGTTGACAATTAGGGTTAGGGCTTTGACCTTCATATCTCGGAGATTTCATTGTTATCATAATATGCTATATGTAAAGTAACTTATTCTAACAAAAACACACGACGGGTGTAAATATATATTTTGTTTTGAAGCTCTCCATAATTTGCAAAATAGTTTTTACTAAAGGGGCAAATCATAAAATTATATGCACACACAACCTTATCTAATTATTTCTAGAAACTTTTTTACCCCATTTTTTCGTTTCATCCTTCTTCCAGAACTTAATCTCTAGAAATCTCATGAATGATTTTTTTACCAACCATATGATCCAAAGGTGAAGATTAATTCACACTCTTTTGTCTCCTATCGTATCCGACGGCTAAAAATTATCAGATGACATGGTACATAGCGATTATATTTCGGGGAAAGACTTTCACTTATGTAGATGGGTTGAACTGAAGGTGAAACTAAGAAGTTAGTACTACCACGCATGAATCTCGAATATAAATTCAGCTATAAACCCTCAAAACTGTTGTTTGCCACGTATCTGGGCTTTTTTGGCCCATCGAATACCATGCCCAAATTTGTTCGCAGTTTCACCATGCAACGAGCCAACGATGCAACAGCTGACCAAGTTCTCACAATTTGTTTCAGTTAGAATACTGATGATAAGGAGACGTTCAGGTAAAGCTTAGACAACAAACAATTGAATGCCATCATCATGTATTTTCCGATCCGGCAAGCCCTAGACAACCCAGCGTAAAAGCCATCAATTTATTCTTTTGAAAGCAAACATTCTTCATTTGCTTAAAGGGTGGTAAATTGATAATCCAAGAGCCCTTTGATAGTTGATACCCCATAGAATCATAGTGCAAACAAGTAGCAAGCAACATGTGTATTCGTCACTAACCATAGCTGCACTAGTGCATAGTCACTACTCCAGGTCTTTTGAATTTCGAAACAGAACAAACTCACAAATAACATACTTGTATCGCATATGTAGTAGTACAAGTGAAGGAGATAAGAGCAAAGGAGCAGAGCATGTTCGCACCTCACTTGGCCTTCCCAAATGCTGCCTCGAGCCGCTTGCAGTCGACGATGTAGGCGAATCCGTAGGCCATGTTGACGAGCGTCGCCTCCTGGAGGTCCTGGCTCGCCGTGGCGGTGGCGTCGGCCGAGAAGAACACCCGAAACCCCCTGACGAACGCGTCCCGCGCCGTGGTCTCGCAGCACAGGTTGGTCATCACGCCCGTCACGATCACCTCCTCCACGCCCATCCGCCGCAGCGCCTCCTCGAGCCCCGTGCCGGCGAAGCCGCTGTACGTCCGCTTCTCCACCACGAGGTCGCCCTCGCGGCGGCCGGCGCCGGGGAGGAGCTCGGCTTCCGGCGTGCCGTCGGTGATCTGGTCGCCGGGCCACCACTCGCCGAGCGGGCCGGTGCGGGGGACGGGGTCGACGTGGCGGGTGTAGACGACCGGGACCCCGGCGGCGCGGCAGAGCGCGACGGTGGAGGCGACGGCCGGCATGATCGGCGGCGCGATCGACGCGAAATGGCCCTGCAGGTCGATGACGAGGAGCGCCGCCGCGCGCGGGTCGGGGTCCCGGCGGCGCGTCTCGTACCTGGTGTACGAAGCCGCCGCAGAGGAGGCCGGCCGCGACATGGTCGGAGTCGACTCGGCGGCAGGATCGAGACTTGAGAGAGCAACCCTGCAGCCCCGCGAAACGGAAGGGGATATCGAGAAACTTCCAGAAGCGCGAGATGGCCGCACGACACGATGGCGATGTCACCCACGCCCACGCGACGACGCGAGCCCTGTCTCACGAGACGGGGCCGTAGCCCAGTAAAGATCCAGTAGAGCCCATGTCACGTAGAGCCCATTACCTTACCCAACGACCAAGTCCAACGCCAATGCACTGTCAAACTCCTGCGTATACCATGATTTGTTCTGTTCCACTCCTCCCATGTTTTTATTAATAAAATTGTCCATACATCTTAATGAGATTTGATTTTTTTTAAAAAAATATCATAATATGTTATTATTATTTTTTTATGTGTTATATTTTAATTGTTACATATATCTATTATTGACATACATGTCTATTAATCTAACGGTTCAAGAGTTAGTGGTTATGGAATCCACAATTATTTTTTTAAAAAAATATAGTATAGATAAAAAAGCAAGGAATTAGTGGTGGTGACAATGTTTATAGTAAGCATAGATGATGTGTGAATGGGCTGGCAAGAATGTGATAAAACACTGGTCCCTGAAAGTTCACTCGAGCTACAAGGTATTACCATCTGATCGTTGGGCGTATGGCCTTCATGTGCTGGGGTAGTTGGTACTGTGGCATCAGTAACAGCTTGCGGTGCGTGCCACCGCCAACCCCACGGCACGCAATGCGATTCTTTGCCTGGAGACGATAACTACACCTGCTAGCTATTGCTATTATCTCCACGTTATGTGTGCCTGGCCGCGTACCTGGTACCTCGCGCCCTTAATTAAACGCCAACTGGTCCTGCCGCGGCGGCGGCGGCGACTGGCGGGGAGGCAACGCCAAACTGCGAATCCCAATTGCAAAATCCCTGCCGCACTGCCTGCGGAGTTTTGCAAATCTCAATCATCCCACGGATCAACATTTAAGGTCGGTGATTGATCCGATAAATGCTCCGCGTCGTCCGTAAAACAAAAACCGCAAGGTGTGGCGACAGCGAGGCTCCCTTCTTTTCTTATAGCTGTTATGGGTAGGTTTTCCAATCAACCACATTCGTTTCAAAAAATATATGTTTTAGGTTATTTAATATAGATTGATAAGATGTCAAATTCAATTACTTTGATGATCAATTTTTTAAATTTTAAATCTATTATATTATCCTTTCAAGTATCTGGTTGATTCCAGAAACATTATAATGATTGAAACTATTAGAATCAGTAATATATCATATTTTCAAATGAAACAGAGAGAATACTTAACTATATATACATATAAGTTCAATGTCTTATATAACTAAATTATATTCTATCATTTATAACATTAAATAATTTTTAAATTAATGACAAAAATACTGTATAAGTGGGTTGTCAAAGAGAAGATTTACACAGGTGTGCACGTAGGGCCATATCTAACCTGGGACAGCGGATGCTCGAATCTCCGTTACCCCTGCTAATGTCATTGGAGCCTCTATAAATACATTTTCTAAAATTTCAGGGGAAAGATTAAGGTCTTGTTTAGAGGCATTTGGAATGTCAAATGGCAAAAAGTTTTGGTAGTAAAAGTTTTGACATTGTATTTTTATAAGTTGATGTTTAGAGGTATGCAAAAATTATCATTTTTTTTACAAAAGTGAGAGTTGATCCGCGTCCCTATGTACTTTTCGGTGAAATTTGCTAGTCTAGACTCTCAAATGCCATATGCAAAGTTGTCATTTTCTTACACTAGTGTTTAGATCTATTTTACCAAAAAGTACTTTAAAAGTGGCAAAACTTTTGTTATTTTGAAGAATCTAAACAAGTCCTAATACTACTTTTACTTGTTGAACATTTCTAATCTTGGTGATCAGATTCGTCACTGTTTGAGCGGGAGAAAGTTAAGTCTACCGGCAAAACGACGCTTGCAGGCACAGATGCATAGACGGGCTTGCAGATACGAGTATTTGTGCCTGCGTAGATGTACAGGTACTTGCACTGGGTTGACGGACAACCACGCCAGATCGGTTTACCAACCCCATCAGACCCCCATCCCATCAACGCATTTTGTCAACTTCGAATTCGGACCATTCGGGAGTAGGTTAACAAACCAAAGGCCCCATCACATCAACGCATTATGTAAACCTCGAATTCGGTAAGTACACTCTAAGGTCAACTAATCAAAAGCAACACGATACACAGGAGCGGAATACCGTATCACTGCTTGGAGTGACTCGGTGAGATCTCAGCCCCGTCGCGAACGTAGTAGCCGGCGCAGAAGATCCCGTGTGGAGGGAGGCAGAGGATTAAGGATGGGGCTAACTATATACTATACCCGCGAACAGCTAATCTTCGTCTGTCGTTGGTCCAAGCCGACACGTAAATAATACCCGGCGGGGAGGGAGCAACGGAGCAAAGAGCATTATAAAGAGGGAGAGAGGAGAGGCTGTCCCAGCCGTGGCCCCACCATGACAGATACCTTTCCCGGCCGGGCCCACCAAAGCATACACCGAGTTTATAGCTAACCGGCCCGATCTTAACGGGCAGAATTAGAGCCAAACCAACGTGAAATCAACCTTCTTTTTTTTCTTCTTCTTCTCCTTTTCTTTTTCACGCTGTGAGTAGTAGTAAAGCAGACTGTCATTGCGGTGGTAGCCGCAGCATTTGATTTGACAGACGGGAGCTCTATCTGGAGAAGAATCATCACGCACTTCAAGGCGTCAAAGCGACGAGTATTCGTGCAGAAAGCAAATGGATTTAAGGAGAGATACCAAAGTTCCAGATAGAGAACCCAGTCCATGAACCTGGTCCACCCATGGTCCCACCCGCCCACGCCTCCACTACCGGCTGTCCCTTTCGCCCACCATACAGCGCCCGGAGCCGAGCCGAGCCGAGCCGAGCCCGGCCGTGGTTGCTAGTCCGGCCAACCCCCCCGCCCCCGAATCTCCCACCAGCCAGCAGCATTCGTGCTCCCCTAGACTTCCTCCCCCCTCTCGCTCTCGTCGCGTCGCGTCGTGCTCGCCTTGGCCTGCGCTACCTACCGGCCAAACCGGCGGACGCGGGGGAAGGAGGGGCGTGTCGTCTCGTCGCCGCTTGCTTGCTTGGCTTGCCACCGTGCTGCCCTCGTCGCCACCGAATATCCGTTCCCGGGTTGGTTTTTTCCGCCGTTGCGGGAAGGAATTTAAAGCCCATGAGATATTTCGGATCCCGGTACGGTGCTGGTTCTGCGCGGTTTGTACTGAGAAGAAGTCAAATTGGCGCATAGTTTTATATGGGCGGATCGGAAGTGACCCCAGAGTCCGACGGCGCGCGGGTTGCTGTGGTGGTTGTGGGAGCCCCCGCCCCCGCCCTCGCCGACGACGACGACTCCGCCTCCGGCCCTCCTCCTCCACCTCCGCCTCCGCCGGCGCCACGGGACGCGGCTGCAGCAGCTACGGCGGTGACCCCCGGCGAGGAGGTTAAGGGCGAGTCCTTGTTGGCGGCGGCGGCGGCGGCGGAGTGCAAGCAGGAGGAGGCGGCGGCGACGACGGGGTTGCAGGCCATGGCGGTCACCGTGGCGCGGGACGTCGAGACGGGCGGCCTGGACGCCAGCACCAGCGGGGCCGCGGACGAGAAGCCTTCGTGGTTCACCCCGAAGAGGTAGGTGCATAGCGCGATTGGGCGGCATCGTTCGTTGATTCGTGGGTGTGGTGGGCTTCTGCTGTTTGGTTGCACGGGGTTTGGGCACCTCGTGGACTGTTTGATCCGAATTTGGGCGTTTTGATTGTTTCACCTGGGGAATTCGGGTTTTGGCGAGCTCAGTTGCTCAAATCTGCCGCACTGTGGGGATTGCTTGCGATGATTGCTAGATATTGAGTAGCTGATAGGCGTCTATATAAATTGCATTTGCACTTAGCTTTTGGCGATGCCAATTTGTGGTGTGAATGTGATAAGAACATGCCAGGGGAGGCTGCCATTTAATTGCCTGATAGCAAATCATCTCGGATGCGTATTGGCTGCTCCATTCTTGACCTGGAGTTTTAGAATTTGTATGTTTCTCCACGTTTGTTTGCTTTTGTGTAATGGATCTGCGTTAGGTACAAGGTTGGCGTTGGCTTGTTGCAATTCGGGTGTACAAAGTACAAACCCATGTTTTTGTGGGATAAGCTAAGTTGATTTTCGTGGCATTGGAATTGGAGAGGAGATTGGTTTGACCTCGCGTTTTGTATTTTGGTGCCGACTGTGCTTTGCACTTCAATGTTGGAGAGAGAAGCTTGAGAGTTCTGCTAGATGGCCACAGCTGATCCTGTTTGTACATCGTGTGCTTACTATCCCTCTGGATTTTAGCTGTAGAGTTCTCTTATCGGCATTTGGACGAGATGAAGGAGGGATAGTGGTGCGCTGCAATAATTCCGAAGTCCAAACTTGTATGATCTGTATTGAGTTCATATTAAGATTGTTGTCAATGCAGATTGCTTAGTATATCCTGTGTTCGGTGTGGCTCTGAATTTTAGTTGCTGGAATTTTCTGAAGATCATCATGTTATGTGTTCTTGTTTCAGAACTGGGTGTTTGTGTTGTCAGTGGGCATGTTGTGTTTTTTGTGTATATGATAGTTATGATTCCTTTATTGTAATTGAGAACGCTTATCTATTTATCCTTTCTTTGAGTTAATAAGTTTATACCGCTGCAGATTACTTGTGATGTTCTGCATCATCAACATGCTAAACTATGTCGACCGAGGTGCAATAGCAAGTAATGGTGTGAATGGTAGCCGCAAAAGTTGTACTGGTGGCGCATGCACACCAGGTTCTGGAATTCAGTAAGTCCCAGTGGAAATTTCCTACATTTTTTTTAATGAAATCTTCAGATTCTTGTTATATTCACACAATTTCTTTTTGCCATAAATTTATCATAAGTCATCACTGGTTTATCATTCTTTTCGGTTTACTTCTGAATGCTCTTACCATGCCATGTTCTATACAGGGGTGACTTCAATCTAAATAATTTTGAAGATGGTGTGCTCTCCTCAGCATTTATGGTTGGGTTGTTGATTGCTTCACCCATATTTGCATCGTTGGCAAAAATGTTAGTTTCCTGTGAATTCCTTTACGTTATATCCTTATTCTTCCTAAAAATTTTGCTTGCTTGATCCAAAATGAAGAATAATCCCTCCTTCCACAAATGATCTACATATTAGCTTTCTTTGCATTTCCAGAATTGATCTACGTATAGCATGTGTCTCTTCAGTTTAGTAGCTGTATTGAGTTGAGTGGATATCACATGCCCCGAGCATGCATGCATGCAAACTTGATGCATGGCATTTGTTATGTTCTCATATGCATGCTGACTTCACCTTGAAATTAGGGGTGTGTTTGATAATTCAATGCAAGACAATGCATGCAAATTAAGTCTTGGTCTTGTACAAATCCAAATACGTAGATCATTTGTGGCAGGAGGGAGTATTACAGACAGAGAACCGCGCTTTCTGAAGAACAATATACGCTACAGATTATCAAATTTAAAAACATAAAAACATTCATGCCTCATAGTCTGATGGAGTACACGGGTTTCAGTAACATTAAACCTTTTGTAGTGTTATGTTCTGACACACGACTGTTTTCCTTGCAGACACAATCCTTTCAGGCTTATTGGGGTTGGACTATTAGTTTGGACAATTGCAACAGCTGGTTGTGGGTGCTCGTTTGATTTCTGGTCAATTACTATATGTCGCATGTAAGTACCTTGTCATTGTGAATAATCAGTTCATGTTTCAGATTTGTGCTACTTAAAAGAAAAGAAAGTCTTGCTCTGATAATATCAATAACATGAACAATTCTCTAATTACTGTTACTTAGGTTAGTTGGCGTTGGTGAAGCATCATTTATAAGTCTTGCTGCTCCATTCATTGATGATAACGCGCCAGCAGCACAGGTTCTGTTATTCTTAGAATGGCTTTATAATTTTTTTCTGCACTGACTGATGCATTATGTTTAAAGAAATCATAGTTCTGTGCTCAATATATGCCCATATGGTTACTATATAGTCAAGGATATACATGATTTTACTCCAGATCATTGTATATTTATACAGAATGAAACAATTACGTATTTCATATAATCCAGGTGTAACCCCAAAGGAGCCTTCCAGATATGCTTTTAAAATGGTCTTTATGACCCGTGGGTATCAGACTGGGAAATAAAGTAAATCATACTGTATTTTTCTGACTAGCATAATAGTTCGGAGAACTCTTTACTGGTTGCTAGCTGATGTTGAGTTAGCATTAAATTGCTCTTTGAATACATCCAGCGAGCTATGCTGTATTACTGGAGGTTTTGTTTTTTTTATTGTACTTGTTTATATATCGTGTCTAGTATCAACTGGCAACTTACCATGCTACTCCTATGCTAGCAGAAAACAGCATGGCTTGCTATGTTCTACATGTGTATACCCACTGGGATAGCGCTGGGCTATGTTTATGGTGGTCTGGTAAGTCTTATGCTACACAGGATCTTTCTTCATTTTTAGTTAATTGTCAATTTAAACAGTTTGAGTAATACAAGTGGATTTTCGGCATTAATGTACCTCCTTAAAATATGTCCTCTTTTGTTCAAAATCACATCAGGTTGGAAATAGTCTACACTGGCGTGCTGCTTTCTGGGGGGAGTCAATTTTGATGCTTCCTTTTGTTATTCTGGGTTTTGTAATAAAGCCACTACAGCTCAAAGGTGTGGTTTTTTTTTGTGCCACCAGAGTATAAAGACTATTGTTTGTATCGGTAAACTAATTGTTACATTATCTCTGGGTACTTTCCTGATTTTATTACCTTTTTCTTCTTTTTGGTGGATGTTTTGTGTACTAGGATTTACTCATAGTGTGAAGACAAAAGACTATGGTGTCATGTTCAATCCAGAACTACAAGATGAGGCAAAGCAGGGTGTTTCTGCTGGAGACGATGGTCTTGCAGAAACACTTCCACGAAGGTTCTCCTTGTAAGAACCTCCATCCTACAAACATTCTTTTGTTTGGTTATTAAAAAATATTTTTATTACTTCAGATGTTGATTTCTTTATTTATAATTGTATTACTTCAGATATATGATACAATGACTTGATTGTTGACGTGTGAACAAATTTAATTTATGTGGAATGTGTTCACTTGATTGATACTGATATGATGTGTCTGTTCTGTATTTTGAGGAGAAGCAGGCTCCTTTATTGTAAATATATCAGTGTAGGCACATCTAATCAAAAATAATATCCTGAACATTCCTCACTTCAATCATGCAGCTCAAGTTTTGGAAAGAAAGTTCTGACTGAAATCAGGTACTTTGGGAAAGATATGAAAGAACTGCTTCAAGAGAAAGTCTATGTGATCAATGTCTTAGGTCAGATCTCCTTTCATATGTTATGCAGTTTCTGAAAAAAAATATTCTGCTTAAAGTCAGTCCCTCAGTCTGTTATAGCCCCACTATTACGGATGTACTGTAAATATTGAAACAACTACTTTCTTTGATCAGTAAAGTTAACTCCCAATCCGTTCACTATTTTTTCTTACAAAGTTTGTATATAACGTTGTTACTCTGAATCAGTAGTGTAATTGGTATTAGCATCCAATTGTAGGGTAAACAAACCAGCCGTATTGATCTCGTGGCAGATTTACACCAAAATCACAATAATTTGGCACTATCTGATATCCTCATTTTGCAACAATAAGTTTGATTTCATACTGATTATCAGATGTCATGTTTAAAATTTTATATCTGGTAGATTCTACTGTTTGTGGACTGGAGTTCATTTGTCTGTGCTCTTCCAGGTTATATCTCCTACAACTTTGTCATTGGTGCCTATTCCTACTGGGGCCCTAAGGCTGGTCAGGATATCTACAATATGGTAATTCCTTGTATTCGATTACTGATGCACAGGGAAATATGCCTATACATATGGCTATTTAACCATTATTTTCTTATATGGTCACTTTTTTTCAGTGGATTTGGCTATTGTAGATTTGTACATATTTTATTGCATGAAAAACTACTCTTTGGTGTTTATATGAAGCTCTAGTGTAGTGTAGCATACATCTGTCCACAGTATTTTAGAATATCTTCAATACATTTTCGTTACGCTTGTTAACATTTCTCATTAAATTGTCATACCAGGCCAATGCAGATATAATGTTTGGTGGCATAACAATAGTATGTGGAATATTTGGGACTCTTTCAGGGGGCTTCATTCTTGACAAGATAGACTCTACAATCTCTAATGCTTTCAAGGTAAGAGATGACTTTTCAAAGTAATTAATTATCTGCACCTAGTTTTGTACATCTTATGTTCCTGATCTTGTCCAATTAAAGCTATGCTTGTTGGTTCGCATAGTAAGTATCAGATATTTTTTCCTTTTCTGAGTATTCTGTGTCTGCATGAATACTCACCATTTCCTTAGTTTATGCTTTTTGTAATGTCTATTCACTTGTGTAGTATAAGATGCCCACACCCACGTAATTACGTTTTCTTTTTGTGAGATGCAATTGCACCATTCCCTCCATGCAACCCAAAAAACGCCTTTTTCTTTAAATTAGAGATAGTCTAGACACACTACTTTGAACACTAAATTTGGTTTCACTATATTAAAAAAAGTAGTTATACAAATGCAATTTTGTGAAATCATTTTTAATAACAAATTCTATGCAAACATGTTTTTATGAGTTATGACCATAGGTGGTAAATATGTTACTCCATCTGTTCGATTGCTTGCCATCTTTTCTCCATTAGCATAATAACATTTTTAGCCTACTAGATGTGCGCCATTAACTTTTCAAGGTAAATTACCATTATTCAGCCAGCCAGCCGGATAACATATTATACTCCATTCTAAAATGTAAGCATTTTAGAGATTTAAATATTGTACCAAAAGTATAGACATTTGTGTTATTATTCCCACTAGTACTTGCGTCAATCACTTTTTTATTTTATCCCCACCTAACCCCCCACTCCCATTCATTCCTATTTATTAAGGGACACCATAGGCTTTTCTTCTCAATCTTAATCTCTGCTAAACAACATAGAAATGCTTACATTTTGGGACAAAACATAAGTGGTATATTGCTCTCTCATCCCAAAATGAAGCTATTTCTCCACCTACCTCCTCACCTCAACCAATCACAACCATTCTCCATTTAATTTTTTTCACATACATTCTCTTCTCAACCAATCACAATTTTCACCCAATCATTTCTACCTATTTTCTTAATCCCCATCCCCAGCTCTAGACATAATTACATTTTGGGACGGAGGGAGTAGTATATACGAAGCAGTATATTCAAATTTATTATCTTAATAAAGTAATAGAAAAAGAAGTCACTATGTTCACTCTCATGGCTTCGAAATTCCCACATTAATTAACAAACAGATAAAGAAGAGTCCAGGTAAGAATGCTATGTAAAAAAAAATCAGAATTAGGAGTAATGAAGTTAGGATATTGTTTCTTGTGCAATTTATTAGTAACATTTTGCTTCTGTTCACAAAATTGCTTTCTTGCAGCTTCTTTCTGGCGCAACTTTTCTTGGGGCGATATTCTGTTTCGGCGCCTTTTGTTTCAAGAGCCTTTATGGGTTCATACCCTTCTTTTCAGTAGGGGAGCTTTTGGTCTTTGCAACTCAGGTTGGTTACTTCAGTTCAATGTTTCAACAAATTCTGGATTTCATGAACTAGTTTTTTCTCGAAAGGTCTCTGTGTTGACAGAAACTCTGGTTTCTGTTTGGTTAAATGCTAAAGAAAAAAATGGTACTTTATTATTTGTATATTGATATTCTCATCCCAATATGCACGTCCCTTCTTCTGATTCTTGTAATTTGCAGGCCCCAGTAAACTATGTATGCCTTCATTGTGTAAAACCAAGTTTGCGACCATTATCAATGGCTATGTCAACTGTTTCAATTCATATATTTGGTGATGTGCCTTCTTCACCTCTTGTTGGGCTTCTTCAGGTAATGTTGTTTGTGTTTGTTCGCATTAAATTGATATATCTGAATATTAAAATTGACTAATTGCCGATATTTCCGCTTGATAACCTTGATTAAATCCATTTACTCATGTTAAATGAGACTGGCCCTTGTAGTGCACACGTTATGTTGCATGAATCCTTGTACATAGCTTCTTGCTATATTGGATGCATTACGAATTTATGACACTGAATTGCATAGAATACATTGTAGATGAAAGTTTCTTTGGGTATTCATTGCATCCAAAGCTTATGGTCCACTGCTTGAACTTGAATGTAGGACAAAATCAATAACTGGAGATCGACAGCTCTTGCGTTGACATCTATCCTCTTCATTGCTGCCATATTTTGGTTTATCGGTACGTTCTCTTAGCACAAGCATTGTAATGTTTTTTTTTTTCATGGTAACCAAAAGTCTAGCTGAAGCAATTCTAGGAGCATCTTGTTGTTTGAGACTTCAATCTTCAAAAGGGTCAAATGCATGAAATGAAACAATTCTTAGCCTCAGTTATGACTATGGATACTTTGACATGAAAGATGCATAGATATTACATGAAAGAAGTAAATTTCACAAAACTATGGATACTTTGACCAAACTATCACAAAACTACAAATTTAAGGCATGTCCCAAAACTACATATTTAAACCCAACTATCACAAAAAACATGGATTATAGAGTTTAAATCCCTATCTTCACTCTTATATTGGAGAAACTTATATTGGAGAAACGTAGTTTTGTGATCAAGTTGGTCCTGGACCCATAGTATGATAATTATTTTATTATTAAATCAGTTGTTTTATAAAACTTGACCTTAAATATTTAGTTTTATGATAAATTTGGCACTAAATCTGTACTTTTGTGATACATATTCTTAAATCTATAGTTTTATGATAATTTAGTGGAGTATAAGTATTTTTGTGAAATTTGCTCTAGTAGAGTAATGTTTTTTTTTTGGTTGAGATTTGTTTGGTTTTCAGTTTTCCGTGAAGCTAAGGCCATTCTCAGTGCAAGATTTTATTGTGCAGTTTTTAATGATGCCATATCATCAGAACATATTTGAGTGCATGAATGAAAAAAAGAACTCGTAATGCAAAATTTCATTTCACTGTTTTATAGGCTAACATATTACTTAAATGTTACGTCCAAGTGGCTAATAAAAGTTGATTAAATGGGTAGAGATGAAACAAACTACTTTTAGTGTATGTTTTGATCTAGTTTCATGATTTAGGTAACCGTGTACACCAATGTTCATCCCTATAAAACTGAACTCATCTCTCTCATCATAAATTCTATGTTGCATCACTGCTTTTGTCTGTGACATGTTATTTAATGAGATTGGATATTTGGATCTATCATCCATCCAAACAAACCTTGCACCCCCTTGTCCAAATTGGCCAAACTTCCTTTTGTTGTCGATTCCCCTACAGAACCAAATGTAAATTCACCACTATCACATGCTATATATACTAAAAACGAAAAGAAGCATGGAAAGTGTTCAAGCAGCTTTTATCGGCTGTCATTGATACTAGAATTGATAGTAGTGCATTGTGGTGTAGAGCTGTAATATTTGTCTGTTCGCACTGAACTGACGTATTGTCTTGCAGGTATATTTGTCCGTAGCGTTGATCGTTTCAACGAAGAGAGTGAGCATGGTGTCCCTGCCGTCGAGAGATCAAACCTCAGGCCATTGCTCGATGAAAATGAAGAGGCACAGGCATCTTAATTATCTGCGCAACCATTGCCGTCCATGTCTTTATTCTCTTGTAGATTACTCCTGGCCGGATTATTTCCATCATGCCAGGAACAAGTGAAATGCAAATTTGCATGTGTATCGGTTGTACCTGTAAATATAGAAAATGAATATTTTGTTGTGTTTTTTTTTTCTTTTTCATTCTTGTGTACAGACCACAGATACAAGCAACAGAGTATCAGAATCACTTGAATCCTTCTAGGCTTCTACCAAGTAGTAACTTGTTTGGGTTGTGGTAGAATAGTGTTACCTGGTTGATTAGAACCATAAGAAGCACAATTTGTGTATTCCTCCTATGAGAGTTCTTGCTCGAGAACGTGGGGGGGTGTTGAAAGCATGGTCTGCAATATAACACAATTACCTCACGATCATCGTGGTAACTCTCTGCTTTTGAAACCTCTTTTTTTGCGTTTGTTTTACAGTAACCGTGATATCGTTGGATAGTGGTAACCAGGGTTTCACTTACCGCGCATCCGCGGATACCACGAAAACCATGATAAATTTGAATCTAAAAATTTTGAATTTAAAATCTGCGGTTACGGCGCGGTTTCGGCTGAAAACCGCGGCTAGTGTAATTTGATAATTAGGTGCAAATTAATTTTGAAAAAACTGTAAAAATACAAGAAAAATAGAAAACTATGTGACATTTAGGACATGTTATATTGGAAACAAGAAAAATTTAACATGATTTTTTATAAATTCTTGATAAATTTTGGCATCAGAAGTATACTTACAATTAAATATTACATATAAAACTAATACATGTTTACAAACATGACATCAGTACAGATATAATTTACCTTAGTTTGTGTACTGAAAATTAACGAAAAGCCTACAACAAATATTACTAGCTATCTACGTCACAAATAGCTAACGCAATAAAAAATATGCCTCATGTATTAAGTATCAACTACATAGTCAATTAAGTGCTACAAACATTCAAATATGTGTCTCATGTATCAAATAATACTTAACTAGGTGCTACGAAGTGTAAACAATACTGTTTTTTATTTTACCCAACCATTTTTTGGTATTGAATTTTTATTCATTCGTAAATTTAGTTTTTTCATCAATTTTTTCACCAAACATCATTACAGATTAATCTCTACATCATATATTTTTTCCACAAATTTCCTTAATTTTTTAAAATTTGGATCAAATTTACGGACGGTTACCGCGGTATGCCGAAGCCGTGCCCCGGCGGAGAGCGTGGTTACCACGGTAACCGTCGCGGTTTTCGCAGTTTCAGAAACCCTGGTGGTATGTAGCAGAATGGTAAGGCACTGGAAACACGGATTGAAAGGAAGGTTGAATTAGTCAATTCAAGTCAACATTGTCAATTTATACAGACATTCTCTCTTTTTCTCGGTGAAATAAGAATCGGTTTTTCTCAAACCAAAGCGGTTAGTTTAGCCTTTGTTTCCTCTTTATCATGTCTTTTTTAAATATTCATCCACGCATATTTTCTCATAGCACAAAAAGAAAGGAAAACACTGGTCGAAGTAAAAGGCAACCCACGTTTTCCTATCCTCCTCCAAAGAAAAGGGACAATTTCTTTATTACCTCTTTCTATCTTTGATATTGTTTTTATATATTTTTAGATTTTTATTTTTACCCTTACTTTTTTAACTTAATTTACGGTATGTGCATGGCTTTATAAAAACAAAATTGAGAGAGGGAGAGGGGCTATGTTTTTCACCAGCTTCAAGATCTAAAAGTACAAGTGTACCGTGTATGCTTAGCCGCAATATAATCAAATAAAGACGCGTATTTGTCAATCAAACTATTAAGCTCTCTAACCATTGCCCCCATTATTTATACACAGCTAGCAGTACACCGGGTAGGTCACCGGAATAAAACCACACTGTCAATTCCTGGCTAGGACGTGGCGTGTACCCTACACAAGGGCGTTTGCATGGACACGACGCAGAGCCACCCAGGTGGTCCAGGCTGGGGCACAACTGAAAGTCTGAAGAAGGTCGCATCAGGCGAACCGTCAATCCTGCGGGTGATTTTCTTTTTCGGTACAAAATGATCTAGTGATTATTTTTTCGCTACCTTGCTCACTTCACATACTTAGGGCCGGTTCTATGTTTTTAAACTCGTCATTATAGACCTTAAAGCTATTTTTATTTACGATATATAGTTATATAAGTCAATAGACACAATCATATAAATAAACATTACCAATATATTATAAAAATGTGAAATTAAAGTATTAAAATAGTATAATACCTATTATTGATAAGAAATACCCATTGTCTTTTATAAAAATGAAATTTTACGAGCATTTGTTGAAGCAAAATCATCATTGATGTTGTGAAATAAATTGGTAATTGAATCACAACTCAAATACTCAAACAAAAAATTCATGTATTGTTTGTATGGGAGCTTCGCACCTGGTTCTGGACTGCAATCGATGGGATAAGAGAGTACGATAATACGTGAAACATAGGGATGATTGTTTGGTTTTTCACAAAAAAAGCCTAATGACATATATGTTAAAAAATAATTTGTGAACTAAATTTTTATATATGTTCTTGGAGACTTAAAAGTCAATGCTGAAAAATAAACTTCGGTGAAAAACGTCAAAATTAACTTTAAATTTATGGTTAAAACTTCAAATTTTGGCTTACAAACAGAAACATAAGCGAAAAGATAAGATGATATAATATGAAGATAGTGAGCCCCCATCTGCTGTGGGCTCTAGGCCGTCGCCCCCACTACCCATGTCTAGAGCCGGCCCTGCACATACTCTATAGGTGGATCCACCCGTTTCCTATCCTCCATAATTTTATATGAAAATATAGGTATTTTATCCTACTCATAATACTATTGATCACATCGATCATCTTATATTTAAAATTGTTTCTATTTTATCAATGTTTATCCATTACTCTATTCATTCCTTATTTGTTATCCATTCTTTATTTATTAAGAGACACGATATTAACCTTAATTTATTTATATTAAACATCCTAGAAAGGGATTGGATTTAGTATAAGTTATTTTGGATTTATGAATTGTATATTTTCAGTTTTAATTAAGCTTACATAAAAATATATTGATATCTATGGCACTAATTTAGTTTCATTAGTTCTATCATTGAATATATATTTATAGTGTGCATTTATTTTGTATTAAAAATCTATATTTTCTATACAAATTATCAAATTTTAAAAAATAATTAAGAACAATAAAAGTGACCTATGATATGAAAATGTTACTATAATATTACATATAGCATATAAAACTATGCATTCTGCTACGTGTAGCACGTAAGTTTGTGTTTTTTCTCGATAAAAGATTGTCTCATTTTCTATAGCTATTTAGTGCTATAAATAATGGTATTAAATACCATACAATTAAAAATCTACTTCAGAACATGAAATGATTAATTTTCACCTAGATTTTCTTTGAAAATATAATATTTAATAGTTTAAAAATAATGTGCACGAAAGTTAAAGGAGTAATCCGGTCACCGCCGTACTCCCTCAACATAACCGGGGGACATAAATCTCGCAGTTTGCTGCATGCTGAGGGTGGCCTTTTGCTTGAAAACGACTTGAAGCAATGCTCTCGAATCTCGATCGTGCTGCGCCTGCGAATCAGTTTTGGCTTTCTGAGCGAAAATGACAAGCCTGTAGCTTGGTCGCCGTCCACAAGCTACTGTAGTACTAGCATCCATGCAAGCCTCGTTCATGGCTGTCGCATTACATCAGAGCCTATCCTCCTATCCTACCTAAGATCGAGCTCCCCGTTGCACGAGTCCTGAAAACCGACGTAAATGGTGAAGTGAAAACACGAGGTGAGAAACTTGCAACTTCACTTACTGGCACTGCTTCGTTTCGCCGGTGTCGTACCTCATTTTAGCACACAACCCACAAGGCCACAACACTCCGTTCAAAGAAACCACAGCAAAATCAGCAAAGCGAACCAAAGTTTCTAATGGCATATGCTATGCTGCACGTACTAGTAACACCATTCGTTATAAAAAAGGAAACAAGTTTCTAATGGCATTCACAGCACATGTATATCTATCTATCCAGTGGTCATAATACGTCACGTAGGACGAGGCCACATATCTGAAAAATTATTTTCTCTCAGCACAAATGTCCTCATGCAGTAGTTTGAGATATGTATGTCCGTCCTTACCATTTTGTATTTGAATCCTTTTAGCTTTTCAATTTACATATAAATCCTGAATATTATAGTAAGGAACTAAAGATCAGATGATGCTTGAAAGAATCTCTCTTGACCAATTGACACATTATACTTTCCCTACTTCGCCTCATCGGTCACCCCTCTCCCTCTCCTCACCAGCACCACCAACACGCCCCTCTCCTGTCCTCCTTTGCCGGCTCCGCTCCCTCCCGTATGTCTCCTTTGACATTGATCCTTCTTCCTCGAGGGATTTTCGAAACCCATTATCGTTTGCGATTTTTTGGGGGTGGAGAAAGCGGGACAATCGCTCCCCCAACAAGCATCACCGTCGTGGCTTGTTACTTTTTTGACGAAGCCATTCGTATCTTGCAGAAAAACCGTGGATCATGATGAAACCACTCTTCCTCACCCCCTCTCACCTCCACGCAAGTAGTTCATCTACATGGCGAGTTGGAACCACTCGTCTTTTAGCTCGGCATGTAGGCACATTACGAATGTCCTAAAGAGACCAAGGCTTCACCATGTGTACACTGCTCAATTTTTGAAAGCATAAAACTATGAAATATACGGAGTATCTCTCTTCTGATGCTAGAACATCCGTCTAGATTCGTTATACCATTAGATTAAATATTTGTAGATAAAGAAAAAAACATGACTTTATTATCACCCGTTCTGTTTCAAAATATTAAAAATTAATACAGGTTACCCTTACTCCGTCTTAAA
Organism: Oryza brachyantha; assembly: GCF_000231095.2. Classification (NCBI taxonomy): domain Eukaryota; kingdom Viridiplantae; phylum Streptophyta; class Magnoliopsida; order Poales; family Poaceae; genus Oryza; species Oryza brachyantha. The sequence continues at coordinate 14,660,658 of NC_023166.2, forward strand.
ATATAAAAAAAATAGCGGAGGTTTCTATATTGTCGAACGAGTGAGTACAACTCTTGTGTTGTTGTGTTGTGGGTGAACGATTGAAAGAAGGAAGCCACTGCTCATGAGGCTACAGCTCCAGCAAAGTGAAAACCTACACAGGCCACGGGCTCCATCAAAGTGAAAGCTCCCCATGTGCCCTGCCCCCCTATGCCCACAGTGCTGCACTGCTGCTACAGTACAGAGCTGCATGCCTGTCTCTGCAACTCTAGAGAAAAATGCTAAGGTGGTGTTTAGATTGAGAAAATTTTTAAGAGAAGTGTTACGTCAAATGTCGAAAGTGGTTTTTGGACACGAATAAAAAAACGAATTTCACGGCTAGCTTAGAAATCACGAGACGAATCTTTTGAGCCTAATTAATTCGTCATTAGCACATGGTGGTACTGTAGCACTTATGGCTAATCATGGACTAATTAGGCTCAAAAGATTCGTCTCAAGATTTCTTATATAACTGTGCAATTAGTTTTCTAGTTCATCTATGTTTAATGCTTTATTTAGGTGTCTAAAAATTTGATGTGATGTTTTTGGAAAAAAAATTAGGAACTAAACAAGGCCTAAGTTAAGCCGCCTGCATCTATTTCCTTTCCAATAATTGCAAAAAGAATCTCTGGAACACTGGAAGGCTGGGTTTTTCATCATTCAGATCGTGTATCAGTTGGAATAAATAAAGATGCCCCCAAATTCCACTGCTTTGTTCTTCATAAAGCAAATCCGGAGGTAAAGAAACTTAAAGGCACGGTTAAACATAACATTTGATCATTTATTTGGTAATTGCACGATCTTTTTACTACTTAGACAGTTTCATGAGTAATGATTCTACTTAGGATGTGTGCACATTATTCTGGTAGACCACATGTAACAGTGAAATTTAGCAGAGTTTTATGAGCTTTTGCGTCTAACTAGATTTTAAAGGTAGAATTGGATTTGAGTATACATGCCTTACCTTTATTTTTTGCAAATAAAATTGTATTTTGTATCAATTTACATATGCTCTGTATCATCAACATAGTAAAAAACAAAATTTGACACATGAGTTGATTACAAAAAAAATGCCCATGTCATTATATAGTGGTTTAGTATTTCAAAGTTAGTGCACAAACACATTCCTTCAGGTGAAAAATGCAATTGCCGTGTGGGCGTAGCAATCATGGGCCCATGACAGTGAAACCATACAAACTATCAACAAAACTTTTTTACACACTTAGAATAAATGCACAAAATGAAACTTAAACACTCAAAAAAATCAATTTATAAATATATAACCCCAGGGAAAAGGGACCAAGAGGGCAAAGCCCTAGCTATCTTTCTACACTCCCTATCTGTTCAGTGTTCCCTACTCGCACGGAAGCCATGGCCTCCCGCGACGCCGCCACCTTCCAGCTCTACCGACCGATGGCAATGCCAACGCCGGCGGCGCTGCCACCGTCGCAGCAGATTACAATGCCGTTCACGGCGGCGCCCGTGGAGGCGCTCGTGCTGCCAGCTCCTGGAAAGGCGGCGGCGGCGAAGGGCCGCAAGGCCAAGGACCGGCACAGCAAGGTGAACGGGCGCGGCCGGCGCGTGCGCATGCCGATCGTGTGCGCCGCGCGCGTGTTCCAGCTCACCCGCGAGCTAGGGCTCAAGTCCGACGGCCAGACCATCGAGTGGCTGCTCCGCCAGGCCGAGCCGTCCATCCTCGCGGCCACCGGATCCGGCACCACCCCGGCCGTCTTCTCCTGCTCCTCCGCCCCCTCCACTGCCTCCGCCGCCTCCGCCGCCTCCATCCTCGGCAAGCGGACGCGCCAGGACCACGAGGCGCCGTCGTTCTGGGAGGCGCTGCAGCCGCGTGCCGTGTCGTGGGGCGCCCTCTCGCCGTCGCAGGAGGCGCAGGCGTACGCGTCGTCGGTGGCGCAGGCCCACCACCTCAACCTGCTCTCCGCCCTCTCCAGCGCCGCCACGAGGCGGCCAGCAGAGGAGGAGTCCCGGTGATCGCCGCCGCGTGCAGCTCAATTTGCGACGTGATTGCATGCGTGGTGGCGCGCGCCCGCGGTTAATTACTACTTGGAGCGAGTAGGTGTCTTGCTTGTTTTGTGTGTGGCTTGTCGTACCTTTCCCATTTCACAGGTGCTTCCCTGGGTGAATTTTGTGTGAAATTGCCTGATTTTACGCTGGAGAATACTAGCTCATAGCTGGTGAAGAATCAATAATGTCATCAGATCATCAGAGACAGCAATTGTAGATAAAAAGGTCTTTTGGATTACTGGGCTCGTGAATTGTGAATTTTCTGTTCTTTCTAGCAGTGTGTGTGTCTGTGCCATTGCCATGGGTTCTGTCATCTGTGACACGACCTTTAGTATTTACCTTTTTAATTAGCATTGTCATGTCACTGTTGCTACGGCAACTGGTCTAACACGGTGCTGGTATGTTTGTTATTCCCGTGAGGCTTGCCTGATGTTAAGCTCAGTGTGCGTAATTGTGATTGCATTGCTAGTCATGGAGAATGGAAAGCCTTTAAGCACGGTTTTGGTTTCTTGATGTTTTGAGAAGAAAGGCCAGTGAGGATGGCGTTGGCTGCTGACACAACAGCCCAAACAATGATCTATGCGCCATTTCATTGGCAGATTGCACTTTCCTGCAAACCAATGATCACGCGGCGGCTTTATGTTCTCCTCAATCCATACGCTGTTTATCTCCATGGAGTCATGAACAGGATGGCAGATCTTCACAAAATTTCAGTAAATTGCTTTTTATCACTGCACCGAGGCAAAAGCTGCAGCCCTGCCCTGCTCTGGCACGGCCGCTGCCACTTTGCCCCTGAGAAAGGTTCAGCCTGTTCCTCTGGACATGATTCGTGTCAAGCTGTAGACCATTGGGGCCGTAAAGGCGCTGTGCTTACATATTTCTGCACACCCATATGGTTCACTCGCTATGCAATGCTCGCAGAATTCTCCAACTGATACTGTTACTCTGCAGCACAGAAAATATGCTAGCATTGAAGAACATTGTTCATGAACCTTTACTGTTATGCCAGCGTCCTTGCCGATGAGCGAATTTTCTGTTTGGACTCGGTACTTTGTCAAGGTAGTTAAAGAAAAAACAAAACAGAAAACAGCAGCGGGGATAGCTCAGTTGGGAGAGCGTCAGACTGAAGATCTGAAGGTCGCGTGTTCGATCCACGCTCACCGCAATTTTATTTTTCAAAATCATATGCAAATGGTTTTGAATATATTTTCACTGGTCTGTGATTCTCTGTCCAATTCTCTTTCAAAATCATATGCAAATGGTTTTGAATATATTTTTACTGGTCTGTGATTCTCTGTCCAATTCTTCTCACCTGGTCTTCGGCGTTCAATTCTCTTCCAAAATCATATGCAAATGGTTTTGAATATATTTTTACTGGTCTGTGATTCTCTGTCCAATTCTTCTCACCTGGTCTTCGGCAAAAAGATAGGAGCATAGGACTTCGGCAATTTGGCTCCAACACGGAGCAGACTGCAAATGCTCCACAGCTGCGTGATCTGCCAAAATCCTATGTTCCGTGTAATCCACAAAAGAACATATGATTATCAAGCTCGTTGTTCGGCCTTTTCCTGAAAAAAAGCTATGACATATTTATAAATAAAAAATAATTTATGAATAAAACTTATATATTTTTTCTTGTGATCTAAGAACATAGGCTAAAAAATAAACTATGATAAAAACGCTCGAAATCAATTGCAAATTTAAGATTTAAATATAAATTTTGGCTTTGAAGTATAAGCAAAAGTGAAAAGATAAATTGTAGGTCTGTGTTTTCTTATGGATGAAAGATGCAATATTTTATATATATTTAAAATCTACTAAAGTTAATGCTTAATTAACCATACATTAACTGGGTTGGGTTGATCAGCCGTTTGAAACACGCCCTCATCCCCTAAAAGCTGTTGCCCGCAGGCCGCAGTTCTCACATGGAAATATCTCCCTACTTACAAGTGCCGCGAAGGATTATAGTGCGGCCATCTTTATTGACTAGCAGCAATGCGTTATAATGAAATTTTATTAATAAATAATTAATAGTATATTATTAAAGTAGAGTTAATAAAAATAGTCTAATGTATAGGTCTTGAAATTTTTCTTTAAAAAATATAAGGGAGTTGGTGGTGGGACAGGTGAACGATTCACTGTCACTCACGAGTATAGATAATATTTTACTTTGGATTATTATTCATCTAGAATATTCACTTTATACTAATTAAATTAAATTTGTTCATGTTCCACTTTTTCCGATAAAAAACCAAGACCCTGCTTTTACTAAAGCAAAAAGAACATTCATGCTGGGGATACAACTTACAATCAAGTCTCAAATATCAGAAATCTACCAAAACACCAATACAACATAGCTAAGAAACACAGCCACTGCCTCCACTAGGTCTGAACATATTCGGCCAAACACAAAACAAAAGCTAAAACACTTCACTAACTGCAGTCTAAGCAACAGCCCTCCCATTGGTCTTGGTTTTAGATTCTTGACACCATCCAGCAGCTTGGTCTTCATCGTTTCCAACTGGTCCTCCTCATCTTCTTTTGCCAAGACTCTCTATTGAGATATAAAAGAAACAACTCTATAAATAATAATATATGGAGAAGAGATAATTTTTTCTCTGAACACCATATCGTTTCTAATTAACCAAATACTCCAACAGCATGCTCCTAAGAGCATCGCGGCCACTCTACTTTGTTATCTGTTCTCCTATCCACAACCAAATTAAAAAATATCTCTAAATCATTAGGGGCTACCTGCCAATCAAACACATCTCTAACCAGACACCACGAAATTTTGCCAGAGTGTACTGAAAGATAACAGATTGAATTCTATCTCTTATTACCCACCAAAGAAAATGGTTGACTTTCCGCGGAATAGGAGGTTCATGTTTCACTTTGGATCACTTAATATCTAATAATGCCAAAACCTTGTTAATGACAATTTTGGTAGTTTTTATAAGAGTGGAAGCTTTCAGAATTACCAAATCTTGGTAATATGGTGGTGGGTTAAATGTATTCTGTTTGTTGCGCAACCAGAATTTAGCAAATTTTGGTACCTTTAAAAGTGGCCACAATTTGAACAAGAAGACTAAAAACCAATTCTTCCTGATTTTTTGGACAAATGGACAATAGCTTCATGAACAAATCTGAACGTGCCCGAAAAACTAAAACGAAATTGCCCCCATGCAGGATCGAACTACAGACCTTCAGTTTACAAGACTGACGCTCTACCACTGAGCTATAGGGGCCGGTTTACTGTGTTTCTACTCGTGTAATTACTGTTGTATAATTAACCTTTTGCCACCTTTGGTTCTAACAGATTTGTGACTGGACCCACATATCATAGACACATGAGGACTCACATGTCACAGCCAGCAAGTGATAAATTCATTATCATCTATTTCTAAGAGTGGCAAAAGGTTAAATGCCCCAACTACTACATCCGTTTTATACTGTGATGAATGGTTGATGAATGTATATGATTTATATGTGTGTTTAAATTTATTATTATCCATATAAATTTAAACAATACTAAAATAATTTATATTGTGAAACGGAGAGAGTATAATTTATTATACCGGACGACAGCACGGAAGCACACAGGTCACAACACCCGCCAAATACAAGTTCGCGGCGCGCGGACGGTCCACCGGATTCAACCCTGCTTCGCGCTTACTCGCGGCCAGCAAAACGCCCCGCCTGTTGTAGTCTTCCCTCTTCTCCGGCACGCTGTTTGCTGCAGCGCATCATCAATCAATCAGGTACCTTGTATCATGCGGGATCTTAAGGTATTAAATCATTTTTCACCATTAGATTTAGCTGAATATGATGTGTACTGTTAGATCCAACGATCATAAACGATTTGATACCGCAAGGTACCGGTCTAACAAAAAATATCTCGAGGTACCGGTATCTCACGGTACCAAATTATTTCTGATCGTTAGATCTATCAATGCACATCCTATTCAGCTAGATCCAATGATAGAAAACGATTTGATACTTCGAGGTACTTTTTATTGGACCGGAGTGAATCTCAATTTTATACTAAAATTTTAATATCTCTCGGTACCTACTCAACCACCGTAAAATTAATCAAAAAGAAAAAGACATCCAAGCAGTTATAGTTTGTTGTATGCAGCATTTACAGGCAAGCTGGTTGTTCCATGTTGTTGTAATATGGTGTAGCTATGAGCTTTGCTAATCTTCTCTGTTAATCTATGTTGAAATACAGTTAGTGTTTCAAGATTGACGAACATGGGACATAAACTTCTGAACAATGTATCGTCATTACTCAAACCTGGATGCTTTTGGCCATAATTCCTAACTCATCTACAATATGGTATGGACAGTTCATGAATTCTGTTCTTCTGTCCAGTGTTGTGAAAAAAGGCCTATAAGGCCACATACAAGGAGTGAGTGCCCAACATTGTTCCGCTTAACTGTGACGTATGCCTCACATGCACTAAAATGTGGGTGACCAGATGAATACTGTTTGCACTTTAGAACCTTGCTTCGTTGCTTGTATTTTAATTGATTCTTGTATTTACCCTGAGTATTTGGATGTTAATAGAGAAGACAACTAGACAAGAGAGCATTCAAGGAAATCATTGTATAATCCTAACTATTACAATAATACCTGGTTGTACGGCATGATGCCGATATCTCCTGGGAGCCAACTGAGGAATCCAAGCATTGATTCCCTACATTCAGTATGAAGATGGGCCTTGATTCCCACCAGGGAGATTCCTAGTCGGGCTAGCATACCAGTGGTGTGGCAAATTGGCAAGTGCATGAAGATGCTTTCCAAGTGATCGATTTGCTTCAGTTAATTTTATTAATTGGAGTTGGTTTGATTGGAAATCCTTTTATTAATGGTGGTTGATAGGTTAGGAGCTGCTAGGATATAATATAAAAATCCAGCTTGTCCCCTTGTCCATTTGATTTTTGTCTGTCGTTTCATGGTTGAAACCCCTTAGAGTATTCTTAATATAATTACTAAGATAATTTCTATAGTATTAAATGATAAAATGCGTTGTCATATAGGATAAAAGATGATGTGACAAATAAGTTAACGGAAAGAGAAGAAAAACATGTCTTGCATGAGACATCATTTCTACATCACATCAAAAACATGATGAGAAATGAGTACTATTAAATTCAACGTGAATTAGTAGTGTTTGTATGATAAGAGTTGTGCTTAGTACTAGTTTTTTTATAACGTTGAGGGTAAAAAAAACCATGACAAGTATGTACGGGACAAATTAAAATAACAAAAAGGATAGAGGGAGTCCGACAAATAAAGATAATAAATAATTGAAATAACCTTATTTTTTGTTTTTCCCTATCTAACGTTTGACTATTCATCTTATTTGAAAAATTTGTAAAAAATCTAAAAAAATTAGTTACACATAAAGTATTATTCATATTTTATCATCTAGTAATAATAACAATATTAATCACAAAAAAATTAAATAAAACAAATAGTCAGAACACGAAAAAACGAAAAATAAGTTTATCAGAGGACGGAGGCAGGATAGCGTTGATAGGGGCATAGGACACACATGTAGTGCCAACGGCTGACTCAGGAGGTTGTCAGTTGTCAGGATTTCTTTCCTCCAAACCGGCCATATGCAATACTAGTAATTTTATTTTCTTTTTCTATGTCCAACGTTTGATCATTTGTTTTATTTAAAAATATGTATAAATTTTTTTTAAAAAAATAGTCATATATAAAGTACTATTTATATTTTATCATATAGTAACAATAAAAATATTAATCGTAAAATAATTCAAATAAGATAAAGAGTCAAAACATTATAAAAAAATTAAAAAATGATCTTATTTTGGGACGGAGGCAGCAAAAGGAAAGATTATTGGCAACTAACTTGTCTCGTTCCTCGTTTAGATCATCTTAACCTTGCTGCCTGTTGTCTTCTCCAACCGAGGCATTACATTAGGCATACTCATCAACAGAGCCACCCGTCACCATGTCTTCCTCCTCCGTGCAAACCTCTCCCTCGCATGAAGCCCATGCAGAAACTGACGAAGAACTCTACAAGCAGGTCACCGAATTGGTGTCCACCTGGCCGAGCTCAGAACCCATGCCCTTCCTCCCACTCTATCGCCACAACAAAGGCTGGTGCTGTAGCCTCATGCCTATGGTCGGTGCAGTGGTCGCCGACGCGCGGTTCGCCGCGCGCCCCTCCGACATCATCATCGCCACCTTGCCCAAGTCCGGCACGACGTGGATCAAGGCGCTCCTCTACGCCACGGTGAACCGGAGAGAGCACCCCGCCGACGCCGCCGACCACCCTTTCAACTCCATCGGCCCCCACGACTGCGTCAAGTTCCTGGAGTACCAGCTCTACACGAACAACAGCGTCCCGGACCTGGACAGGCTGCCGGACCCGAGGCTGTTCGCGACGCACGTCCCGTTCACGTCGCTGCCGAGCGCCGCGGCGGCGTCGGGCTGCAAGGTCGTGTACGTGTGCCGCGGACCCCAAGGACAACCTGGTCTCGCTGTGGCACTTCGCCAACAAGTTCAGGGCCCGGGAGGGGCAGGAGCCCATGTCGGCGGAGACCATCGCCGAGGTGTTCTGCCGCGGCGTGTCGCCGTTCGGGCCGTACTGGGACCACGTCCTCGGCTACTGGGACGCGCACGTGGCCCGCCCCGAGCAGGTGCTCTTCTTCAGGTACGAGGAGATGAAGCTTGACGCGGCGGTGCACGTCCGGAGGCTGGCGGAGTTCGTTGGCCTGCAGTTCAGCGCGGAGGAGGAAGAAGGAGGCGTGGTGGAGGCCATCGTCAGGCTGTGCTCGTTCGATCACATGATCGGCCTGGAGGCGACCAAGGGCGGCAAGACGGAGCTGGTGGTCGGCACGGTGGCGAATAGCTCGTTCTTCCGTCGTGGGCAAGTCGGGGACTGGGAGAACCATCTCTCGCCGGAGACGGCACGGCGAATCGATGCCATAACCGAGGCCAGGTTCAAGGGTTCCGGTCTCTGCAGTGTCACTGGGCCAAGGCACATGGATGCCTCCCTTTGATGGGACGTGTATTCGCCTGTTCGGTGTGTGGCTCAGCATGTAGGTTCGTATTCGCCACTTGCAGTCTGAAAATCATCTTTTATTAATTAATAAAAGAGATTTACTTCGTTCCAAAAAAAAGTACCTTGAGATACCGGTACATCGTGGTACCAAATTATTTCTGATCGTTGAATCTAACAGTACGTGCACATCCTACTAAGCTAGAGCCAATGGTGAGAAACGATTTGGTACAACTTTTAGTTTAAAACTATGTTGTATTTTATTCTAACTTTTTTTTTGAAAGGAATCAGCACGGGATTATGCTATTTCATTAATAAAGGTGAAGAAGAGTACAAACCCCTATGGGCGAAAGGAAACAAAAGAGAAAGGGGAGGGGGAACAGAGAAACGGGCACATTGGGCTCTACATTTTAGGAGCAATTAAGGGTGCGTTTGGTTGGTGGTCAAGGTGGGATGGAATATGGCCATCTATATTTTTAGGGATATGGTGATCTAGTTTTATGTTTGGTTAGATGTATGGGATGATCCAATTTTTTGTTTGGTTGGATGGATGAGGATGTATAGGATGGACATATTGAATTACTAATAAATAATAATATAAATTAATCATCATAGATTTTATCATAATTAATATAAATTATCAATTAAATATATCTATCATCATTAATTAACACTAATTTAAACTTGGTAATTACTAATTAATGTCAAAACAAGCTAATTATCATTAAACAATCACTAATGATCATGGTTCGCGAAGGTGGATGAGCTAATCCGGCCAATTTGGCCGGATACACCTATCCAGCATCTTCGTAGAATATTTCCTTTCTGGGCCACCATATCCAGTTTCGCCCACGAACCAAACACATCAAAAACCTGAACGGCCATCTCCCATTCAGGCATATCCTACCAACCAAACACACCCTAAATCTCCAAGCTTCTTGGTGCCCGCCAAGGACCAAATTCTGGCCTCGTCTTTAATTTTTGCTATGAGGCTAGTAGCCGAGGTCTCCTCCCTGTCGAAGTCGCGCCGATTACTCTCTTTCTAGATTTCCTAGACGATTATCAGGATAAGGGTTTGCAATCCTTTCTTTGGTACTCCCCTGACATTGGATAACATCTCCCACCATTCCTGAACACTCTTGGTGGAGTTCCATCATTCTGGGTCCAGTTGTTGATATGCCACCGACGTAACTGACATCGTCTAGATTCTTTTGATGTATCTACAGTGGGCCAGGAGGTGTTTCACTGACTCGTCCATCGTGCAACATAGGGGGCATACTTCGTTATTTGGCTAACCTCTAGCCGTAAGCCGATCTGAGGTCCACACTCTATTTTGAGTCACCAACAAATTTACACTTTGGAGGGGCCCAAGTTTTTCAAATGAGGTTGTTGAGGTTAGTTTTATTCCAACTTTTAGTTTATGTTTCTATATATAATTATATTTTCTTATAAAATTATATTGATGTATCTAGAATATTTTTATAATGTAGATATATTATGATAAGATGATCAACATCTTTATGGTTTTTTCGATTAGTATGAGAATTTATAGTCTACATATTATGTTTTTGCTTTGAGTTATCGATAACATGTTAAATGTCCATGGTTTGCTATAGGCAAAAGCAAATATATTATATATGTCACAAACAGAATATATATCAAATACGTTAGAATCGAATTCAAATGTACGTCATTCAGTAATTTGAACTGAATATTGGAATATTTCATAGTACTGGGAAATACTATGTTCCAGTTTATAAAAAACGTGCAAAAACAGCAGCGGATACCACTAGAGTTTTAAGAAGTTAATAGATCTGTTGTTATAAGATACTACTTCATCGAGACAAAAATATTTGTTGTATTAATAATTTCTTAAATACTTAATTTAAATACAAGTCAAATGATACACATAGATTTTCCTTAAGAAGTTGATACACACTAGGATGTCTCAATCTTTCGATAAGATGATAAGTCAGTAAAATGGAGCGATGTTGGTGATCCAATTACCGCTGTCCAGGGACGTTGCGACTTAGCAATTGCTACACCAACTCTAAAGACAGCCGTGAACATGACGGATGCACGATCAACCCAATTACAAAGGTATTTATTTCTACAAGCAATCGAGAACTAGCAAGCATAAGATGAACACACAACTCAAATTGATTAAATCGGCAAAAGTATCAAAAAGTAGGGTTCTAAAACAATCAAACCGATGATCTAACTGATCAAGGGATTATACGGTAAAGTAGCAAAACTAACTTTTGATCTATACAAAACCTGAATTAATCTATGGTGACTAAGGAAATATATAAATAGCATGACGAGCTAGGATTGTCCTCTAACCATAAGACGCATCACTAAAGGATTTAACTTGATACATGGGCCTACAACCAAAAACTTGTGGCGCATCACCGGTGGGTCTTGACATCCCAATATTGTTTTGGCAATTAGAGCCGATTGGAGTTGAATATGGAGATTAGGCCAGATCCGTTAGGAAGTAGACTTTGAGTCGTTTCCATAAAACAATTATATGCTTGTTTGAATCAAACGTTGTGCAGGAGGTCGAGTCGGAGATGGTCTTTATGCATCTTATCCATTGTTCCTGAACTTAGTAAAATCATCAGAAGCACCCAGTAGTATTCCAATCAATAACAAATCGTGTTTGTGCAATCACAAGAACACATTCACCAAATAATTAAGTTGGTGAGCACGACCTCGTGTAATTGGTCCTTGTAACACTGGTTCAGTTTATAGAGTTGGTATAGTTATATCGTTAGTGGAGATGTCGTCATCAAAAGTATTATCATAATATCATAAACTTATTAGATTTTATAAATTTATTATAACACAAAACTATTTACTAGAATTTTAGAAATTTGATCAAATCTTATTTGAAAAGATAAATTTTTGACCGGAGGAATAACATATAGTAGATAGATGGAATATGTTCTATATGGTAAAACTTCTTTAGTCTCATAATTCTCGTCGTTGTAAGACGATTGTACGGTCTCCAAAAACCTACCTTTTAACTACAATTTTCTATCCTAATATATATTAAATAAATAACTTTGTTACTTTTATTAAAATATTTTTACGGTTTATCTACGCATGCATGTTGTTCTAGTGTTTTAAACTAAAGATTTAAAAATTATTGATAATTAGATTTTAAAATTTTGACTTAATCCTCATCTAAAACGATTTGAATTATCAATTTGGGGAGTAGTAATAAATATTGGCCGGCCTCTGTACGACCCGGCGAAAAAAAGATTGTGCACGTGGTGGATTTAAACTAGCTGTGTGAAACACATCCATACTATTCGTTCATCCCATTCGTGTTTGTTATAACAAGCCCGCCTGAGGACAACCAGGGAGAACCCTTGCTCGCGAATCACGATTTATTAGATAGGCATGAGTACATGACACGGCCATGAGAACCTGCTAGCCGATCGAGCTCCACATTATTCAACCAGCGCACGCACGGTACAAACGCATCACGCGTGAACCAGCACAGCACATACATACAAGAACGCACGCACGGGTGCCCCCTTTACTTACTTGCTGGCCTTCTTGAACACCACGACGTGAGCCGGCTGGCTGGCGCCCAGCCACGCTCGCGCGCCGTCCCTCGACACGCCCAGGTCCTGGCACGAGTCCCTGCACGACGCCAGCTTGTACCCGCCGCCGCCGTACCTCTCCACGCGGAACGCGTTCTCCCGCCCGCCGGGGCTCGGTCCGATGACCGGCCCCGTCACCACGCGCCGGACCCCCGTGAGCGGCTCGTCGCCGATGTGCCACTCGGTGGACTGCACGCAGGTCGTCGCGGCGTTGAAGCGGATGCGGACGTCGGTCGAGACGCGGATGGTGGTCTTGTCCGGCGACGCTGCGGCGGCGCCACCGCCCCACGGGGTGAAGCGCACGGTGAACCCCTTGCGGCGCTCGTCGGTCTCCTGCGCCACCAGGAGCGGGCAGGGGAACACGCGGGGCGCCATCGTGAGCCCTCCTCCGTGGCCGGGGATGGCCGGGAGGACGTAGTAGCTCTCGGCGGCGCTCAGCTCGTGGCCGTCCGTGTCGTACACCGGCGGCGGCAGTGCGGCGCCGCACGAGAGTGAAATGCCCAGGAGGGAGACAAGGAGTATGAGGGGAAGTCGGAAGCTAACCATGGCTGAAACCTTCTTGTCCTGCTCGGGCTTGTGCATGACGACGAGGGGGTGACAGTGTACGTGCCTGTGCGTGAGAGCTGCAGGTGCCTCGTCTCCTGCTTGTATTTATAGCGATCTGCAGGTCGAGGTGTCTGTGTTTTTCTTGGCTTCTGGATTTGCACGTATGATGTCAAGTCATGTTCCTTTTTATCCGCGCACGTACGTCTCTGGTGTGGGTTACACACTGATTAGCCACCTGAGCATCTGGTATTGCGGTGCCTATCTGTAAACAACATGCAGAAGTAGTGTACGTAGTAGTACAATCTTACTTGGAAACGACGAAATTTTCACGGGGTGCAAGTGTGCAACCGTTTCCATCGTTTGCAGTATATGCAAGAGGGAGACGTGTTGACGACCTTACCGGCGATGAAAAACTGATCGTGTAGATCAATTGATCAAGCGAGTTTCGCGTAAATTAAATATCTGGCTCCATACTCATTCCGGAGGCAAGTTTCCAATGATTTGGATGATGAAGGATGTTGGCTGGTGTGACAGACGGACAGTACTCGACAACAGTTTTCTGCTTTGCTTTCTTAGGCCTCCTCCAAAGGGAGGTGTTTTCGACGGCTTACGTCGAATAGTTGCCGATAGGGAGGTGAAAGAAGGGCAATAAATCTCTCAGCCAGCGATTAATCCTTCGCTAGTCTCGAATGAAAACCGAGAACACTAACGAACAACATAAATATCGATGTTGTCTCTTTCACTATTGAAAACGGATCGTCTGTGTCTCCCTCTCAGAAATCCCCGCTGCATCTTCACGTATTGTTATTTTAAAAGCACTAAGAGACAACCCCTACAGACATTCTACTAGCGAAATTGACTATAGTAGAACTATTAGAGGATGTCATGTACTATCTTAGTTATAACTAGGTATAACTATCGGAGGAGGCCTTACAAAGCCAGATCAGTAGTGATCTTTTGAAGTATCGAGAAATACTCAGGGGTATTCTGACTAGCTCCATGAGATGATGGACTAGACAGCCTGGGTTCGAAGCCTTACTCTACCTATTTAATTGATATTAGGTCCCTTCCTAATATCTAAGTTTTCTATCTTTTAGAGTATCAAAAAACAGTACTCAAAGAATTGGAGTACTCAAAAGACGAGAAACCATTCTCCAATTACCGGCCGTTGGAGAATGATCTCGCATAAAACACCTTGACTAGCCTCAGTCAAAGTCTCAATTGATTTTACCCGTAAAGAAACTCTATTAATTGAAGTAAAACAAGCGCACAGATTCTCAATAAGCAAACTGGTGCACAGCAGCACAGATTAACTAACTTATTTGCCCTTTAACTGATTATACACTGTAACGGTTTATTGGCAACCAGAAAATAATATATGGATAAAACTTTTATACGTGGGTTCTTAAAAGTTTATATTTAATGTAAAAAAGGAGTACGATAAAAAAAATCCTAGAATCAATTTCAAAATGAAGATATGAAATTTGCATTTTGGCAACGGCTTACAAACTAAATTGCAAACAATCAAAGTGCAAATCTTCTCTTGGAGCTGCACATGGTGACATTACTTGGATTCAAATTATCTTTCGTTGTTTTAATAGTAATTGTCATTTTTAAAATTAAACTATAGTCTGTGCCACCTTTTATTGCTATAAGTGTTACTTTATACTACTAACTTATACTGTATCCATTTTTTTTCATTTTGGACAGATAACTTTCCTTTTTTTCAATTTAGATCAGTCTAAAATCTCTTCCTCAACACATCAACAATATAGAGTAAATTGGTTCCGATACGCCGGTGAACTTCTACATCTATGTGAATGCCATATCTTTGCTTGAGTAGAAGTTGGATGTGGATAGAAAGAAGAGTTTGCTAGGATAGTCCAAATTAGAACGGACTTAAAAATTAGCTAGTCTGAAGTTTTTTTTATTGGTCATTGAGTACCAAATGCCCATCCGAATGTATCAGTTCAAATAGTTTTATAGACCATCCTTTGGCAGTACAAGGACAAGAACCCTGGAGAATAGAAGAGAGAATACACGGGAGACATGGAAGAGAAACACAAAGAGCACTGTTTACTTCCCTAAAGAGCACATGAAACAAACCAAAATAGTGAGAAAAAAAGGTGCTTGCATTTTCCACTTGCAAGACTAAGCTCCAAAATAGAAATAAAGCTAACCCTAAGATTGATGACATTCCCTTCGCATGCAACCACGAAGCACCGCTGAAGGAATTTTTTGCCAAATAGTCTTATAAGTGATCCAAAGTAAAACTTTAATTAAAAAAGATATCCTAAATTATAATTAGCTCTTTTTTAATAAAAATATTTTTTCTTAGTTTTACGGTTTGGAGTTTAGGTACCACACCGGAGATGAGTATTTATACTTTCAGTGCACGCTAGGCAGAAAGCTGATGTTACTCCACGTACAAAAGAGTGTAAGACGCGCCGTGTCAAAGATCATTGAGCACATTGGATCTTTCTCAACCAACCTAATTTGGATCTTTCTCCAGCCAAAGGCCAGCAAACGCAGTATTTCTACGGGGCATCACCGTCCGCCAGCAACCGCTTGGCCGCTTGATTACGTGCGTTTCCGTGCATGTGTTTTTCTCTGCGGCGGCGCACCGGCTAATGTCCCATGTATTGCCAGAGGCTGAGGCAGCTAATGCCACGCGCCCATGGCGCACCTGGCGGTAACCAAGGTACATGAAGCGCGTTCCAGAAAACAATCAACGTTGATACGCAAGTATGCAGATATACGCTGCCTAATTTGCATTATGATCATGTCCTGTAGCATTTTCGTAAATTTGAATATGAATTAGTAGTGTTTAAGTTGTGTTTAGTGCTAGTTTATCTGTGATATGAATGATATGAAAATCATTGGAAGAGTCTTGCATGTAAATACCCTAATTTGCACACTTGGTTCTGCTGGATAAATTAGGTGTTGCCTCAAATCCATTAATGTTGCTATGGAGTTTGGTGCTGTCCATCTAAAATTGTCATGGCTGGAGACGCCGGACTTGCTACGAGCTTGAGGCTTGAGCTGAACGCTTCGCCGGACATGGGAAGGGAACCAGAGGATTGGAGTATTGGAGTCTTTGGAGATGAAGAAATGCTGTGAAGAGATGGTTTATTATACATTTATTTTAGTTTTTGTTTTTATTTCGATGCCACGTAAACACCGTGTCAGCACCACATGAAATAAAAACTAAGTCAAACAAGTTACCTATGTGTCATGACTCACGTCAATCAAATCCACTTTCAATAGTGCTTTGCGACTCGATTTACACATATCAAACCCACTTTTAGTTGGAGAAATAAAAATTTTTAGGTGTCATATCAAACGTTTGACCGGATATCGGAAGGGGTTTTTGGACACGAATAAAAAAACAAATCTCACGGCTCGCCTTGAAACCGCGAGACGAATCTTTTTAGCCCAATTAGCGGATTAATTAGGCTCAAAAGATTCGTCTCACGATTTCTCACATAACTGCGTAATTAGTTTTTCGTTTTATCTATATTTAATGTTCTATTTAGGTGTATAAAAATTTGATGTGATATTTTTGGGAGAAAATTTTTGGGAACTAAACCGGGCTTATTCGAAAAATTATATACCTGTTTTTATGTGTTCAAGGGATGCAAATAAAACTAAACCCATCTATGAGAGACCTCAACTGGACTTTTCCAGCTAAAGTTCGGTTCCGGCAGAGCCCAAATAACTATGTCCACGGAACGCACGTAGGCCATACTTTAATCGGTTTATATTGCTTGTCTGGTATTGGCCGTTTCTTCAGATTTTTTTTCCCCAGATTTTTCCCTTTTGAACGGCTTTTACAATTTTTTTGTACAAAAGTTCATCATTATTTCTAAAATAGATTTTAACTTTCTATAAACTAATTCAATCATTTATACCATTAAATGGACATCACAAAAGTTAAAAAATCTTTCACCTTCATCTTCATATGTAAAAAGAACACAACCTAAGGTGTGTGCACGTTCTCAATTGATGAGATAAAACGGAATGATATTTATTTGAGGTACAACTAAATTAATTAAATATTAAAGTTGATAAGATGATTAAAAATATTATAGTGATGAAAAAGGTGTCTGCCAAAAAAAAAGTATGAGCTTGGTAAGCGTGACGGTCATAATCCACATATAGGCTGCCGAGAACACACCCTACATCTTGAAATTTACGGAGAAGATATAAAATTTGAACAACTAATATTTTTTTCCATTAATTCATCGACATGGGTCATGGTTAATTTTCGCGGCCCATCGTACAAATTAGGTACTTGGAAGAACACACACGTCAATCCAAATCGTACGCGGAAGAACTCGAAATAAGATCGAGCGACTTCAGCCAGGGCCGCCTCGCAACAAAAGACGGCGCGGCAGCCCACAACTTCCCTTCTCATCGTGCCGACGGAACAAACAGTGGTGGCCCTCGCGATCACCAGACCAGACCACCCACGTCGCGCGCGCGGCGCGCTAGTCATTGCAGCTCCGAGATGGCTTGCTGCATGTACCTGCACGACCTCTGGTAGCTCACGAACCCCATGAACCAGAACTCGAAGCCGTCCACCGTGGTGACGTGGATGTACTTCTCCTCCGGCTTGTCGGCGTTCTCGCTGGGCCGCACCTTGGCGATCCTCTTGAGCGGGACCACCACCTTGTAGGGAACCCGCGCGACGACGTCGCCCCTGGGCGAGGTGACCGTGACCGGCCGGTCGCTGCGGAAGGCGACCTTCTTGGTGGAGACGAAGAGCATCCCGGCGATGGGCCCGCCGGTGGTGTAGAGGTAGCACTGCAGCGCCTTCACCAGCCGCTCGCCTTTCTCCGCCGAGAACGCCTTCCGGAACACGCGCTCGATCCCGCCGGCCTGCAGGATCTTCGCGCCCAGGCTCAGCTTCCCCTTCACCGTCTCCGACAGTTTTGGTCCCAAGGTCACTGCACGTCCACACGGCGGTGTATATCAGGACACGGCGTTCATCATGTACGTTCCACGGATAATAAATCAGCAAGTGTTTGAAAAAAAAAATATATGCATGGATGTTAACTCACCATGCTCACGGAAGCCCTGTGCCCTCCTGCTCAGCTTGCTCACCCAGTGGATCACCTGACCTTTGCTGCCTGCAGAAATATCACCAGAAATATTAGAAATCAGCATACTCCATGCTACACATCTTGCACGCATGCATCAGAAACCCATCCGAACGACGTCCGACGGTTATGTGGTCGTGATCAATACTTACTGTGCTTATAGCCGAACGACGTGTAAGGGCTGGGGTGCGACAACGAGACCGCAAGGTGGCCGCCGCCGTCGGTCTTCCTGAACGACTGAGCCCTGGATGACAACACCTCCTCCTCTATGCCATACGCCTTGGCGGTCACCGGGACTCCGATGACATGGACGCCGTTGTTGCTTGACTTCTCCATGGCTGCTCGATCTGCAGCGTGCTTCTTACGACGAGCCTCTCGACGGAGCGAGCGGAGAGCAAGCAGCTAGCTAGCTGGGGCTCTGTGTGCTGCGCTGCGGTTGCGCTGTTTGCCTTAGCGTGGAAGGAACAACTGGATTGGTACCGGAGTGCAGCCATCGGGAGCGGCCTATATAGGCGGCGCGCGCGGTGGTGGATCCTTTTCGCAGTGGATTTGCGGAGTCAGCAACCGGGCCGGCCGAGTCACCGGTGGATCAGAAAGGCGCAGTCCACGTTCGCGTAAAGAAGGCGTAGACCCCTCCTCCGGCTGCCTGCTGGTTGCAGCTTGCAGCTGCTCGTTTCGTGAGTGGCCGCGTCACCCCCTCGGCCGTTCGGCCTGGCTAGAAATGGAGCTTTTAGAAGTAGCCCCACGCCCTTCCATGTGAAGAAGGCCAGGTGTGGTATATTCATTTCTCGAAAGCGAGATTCGAGATTTCTCTATGGTGTCGAGACGGCCAGATGGCTACGCCCTCCCCTGCCGCTTTCCGAGAAGCGCCCCATGTGCCTGCACATTCCTGCATGCACCGGATCGCCGGGAAAAAGGGTGTCGGGAGCTACGAAGGGGCCCGCCGCGCCGAGCTGATCCCTACGGTTTACTTGTACTTTGCATGGCCACTTGTATAGCTACGTTTTCTTGCATTGCACCGAGACGTTATAGTAGCTTCGTATATGAGGATGCTGGTCCAAACCCAAGGGCGGAATTGTTCCCGAGATAGAGGCCACCACGGGATCCGTCGTCCACATCGAACGACACAAACAGGTGATCAGTGTGGATTTGTGGAAGCTGTGGAAGCAGAGGCAAGAAAGAAAAAAAAACGACCGTGCCGTGCCCTGCTCTGCTTCAAGGCTTCAAGGTTTCCCTACCAAACCGAGCCCAGACGTCCCGGTCACGTCCCACGCAGCACCGACTCAGCGAGGCCCCGACCTCACCTAACGCGCGTATGTAACCGTCCGCCGCCCCGCGCGCTTGTCCGCTCGGCTGCGGTGGTGCCAACTGCCGATGCAACAGCGCGGTGGCATGGGCGCCCACGCCGTCCCCGTCGCCCGCATTTAAGCCGGCAACAGGAGGGCCGTTGCGAGGCCGGCCGGCGCTTCCTCACCGTTTCTGAAATCTGCAGACGCAAGCGAGGCGTCAGGCGTGCAGGCTGCAGCGCAGCGTAGGGCAGTGCAATGCGCCCCGCTGCTGCGTTGTCACGACTCGCGACAAGGAAAGAACGTGGCTACCTGCTCGGAAACAAAGCAGATTTTGGATGTGGGGTCGTCGATTACTTCGGCGTATCTTTCGCCGGCGGAGTACGTGTCCATAGAGGGGACGAAAGAAGTCGGCCGAGGACAAACGGGGGGACACTACCGACGAGATCGTTTTCAGGCCGATCCTGCTGTTTTGCAAGGAGATGGCAGGGAGGGAAAGTAAAGCGTCAAGCATGATCCCTCTGTTGTCATGCGGTGTAATGTCTACGTTTTACCACATGGTTTATGTGCAAAAGACGGTGTTTCTAGATACGTCGAGAAAATAGCCCGACTCAGTTAGACTAAATTTCAGGTGTTTCTACAGTGACATTTATTTACGAGAATATCTAAAAATATCATTTACAAACGTCTAAATATAAAAAATATCATCGACGAGTGTGAGTTCTACGAAATGTTATCGTAAAAAATTATCTAAGAAATGACATCGACATTAGGATTTTTTTTCCATCTCACGCTGTTAAATACACTATTTATCTTATAGCACTTAACGAAAGACGGCGGACGGAAACATAGTGACGATGACATTTATTAGATAAAGTCGTTTGTATGATAGCATTTCGTAGAGTTCGCACTTATCGATGACATCTATAAGAATTATGTGTTTGTTAATGATATTTTTAGATTTTCTCTTATCAGTTATACGTGGTATAGCTATGTAGGTCAGTAGTGATTAAAAATCAAATAATTGTAATCAGACCTGAAAATGGAAGAAATAGAATGTTTAAGTAGTGTTGTATGCATATGGTGGTTTTTATTTTATCTCTCCCACCTTGAGTTTTTGTCTTCTTTTTAAGAAGATAGAATGAGCATGGTCTGCTGTAGCGCTTGCAAATTGCATTAGAGGAGCTCGCCTGGCCCAAGGGCAAATCTGCGAAACACCACGATTGTCTATTTTCCTTTTTTTTTCTAACACCTAGCTGTTGTGGTTCCTCCAACAAGGCATCATTTTTCAAAAACAAGAGCTTGTGTTACGGCATTATACCATGGCCTCTTTTTTTTTTATTATGCTTTGCTATAAGCTAAAATTTAAGTTTTAAAACTTTTATTAATTAGAGTTGATTTTAGGGGTTTTCTATATTTTATCTTATAATATTTACTTTTAGATCGCTAAGAATATGTATATAAAAGTTTTATGCAAAATATAACAACTCCTGACATTCAAAATGTGTCAAAAATATATCGACTTGTGCATCTCTGTGCTCTTTCATCAATCATAAGCTTCCATCACTAAAGTTCACTTCTTAAACAATCACATCATTATATCATTTAATTGTTTATCAATTTCTTTAATACTCATGCATAACTCCAAAATACTTATATTCTAAGACAGAGGAAGCAATACTTATTAGGTGTCATACCTGTATAAAATGATGGCCATGTATAAAATGATGGCCATAATTTGAAATGTTTGATCAAATTATCCTAACGTCAAATGTTCATGACCGTGAGGATACTTAACGATCCATGATATTCACCGAACTGAACCGGCCTAGTTGTTGCTTGATTGTTAAGTATTAACAAATTTGTGGTGGATAATCAATAATGCCGAGAGTTATCTAAACATTAGGGTCCATTTGGTAGAGCACCAACTCCTTTAGAAGTGGAGCTATATAACCCCAGCTCTACGCCTCTACCTCTCTTTCGGATCACTCTAACCTGCTCCACTGTTATTCTGTATGAAATTGAAACCGTTTGCTTGATCTTCAGCTGCATGAAAGGTGAAACTAGAGCTAGAGTTGTGCTGAATAAGCCCTTATCTCAGCTTATGGAAAGCCACAAGCAATGACCAAGTAGATCATGGTACTGTTGATCAGTTCATGTTGGTTTTATTCGTAACTTGTTTATTAAAAATGAGTTAAATCGTAATTTTATTTCATATGATCCTAGGTGCTATTTTACTGTATTTATCTCGTTAAGTATAGTTCAACGAATTAAAGTGCCCAAAAGTGAGATGACGATATCAGATATATAGCTGGCGGAATCAGTTTTACTGGAAGCAAACTAATACAATCAACAAATTCTAGAGCGATGCTGACATGATTAGATCGCCCAATATTTTTCCATCCTCCTTTCAAGTTGTTTTTTTAAGTAGGGTAACTACCATAGTTTCAGATGAAAGGTGCTGATTCTTCAAATCACACTATTGCCAATTCATGCATAGTTTCAAATCTTGTACATACCACATGTATATGATGGCACTTTTGCCGTGGCACTATTTTCTCCAACATCAATCAAGAAATTGATGCACTAGAACCTCTCCTATGATGTGTACCGGACTTGCTCCAAAGCCAAAAACGCCAAGCAATCCACCACGAATCCCTACCACATATGCACAGCAGATTAACCCAACCCAGAGACGTATCGTACACAAGGCACGACCAACAATTAACGCTTGTTTCATCAGTGATCGATCACTGCGCCTGCGCGACGGCCAGCTCCAGGTTCTTTAGGGTCACCTGGAAGCTGACGAAGCCCATGAACCAGAACTCGAAGCCGTCGTCGGTCACCACCTGCACGTACTTCTGCTCCGGTCGGTGCTTGTTCTCGCTCGGCTTTGCCGTCTTCACCCTCCTCAGGGGGATGGCCACCTTGTACGGCACCCGCAGCGTGTCGCCCCTCGGGGTGGTCAGCGCCAGCGACCGGTCGCTCCGGAAGGCGATCCTCTCCGTCGATATGAAGAGCATGCCGGCGATCGGACCGGCCGTGGTGGACAGGTAGCACTGGGAGGCCTTCAGGAGCTTCTCGCCCTTCTCGGCGGCGAACCACCGGCGGAATACCTTCTCCACCCCGCCTGCCTGGAGGATTCGCGCGCCCAGCGTCAGCTTGCCTTTCATGGTCTCGTACAGTTTTGGTCCTAGAGTCACTGCAAATCATCAAGGAAGGATTGTTCAGTACACTTACTCCCCACTTTTGCAACTAGCACATCGAACTCATCAGATGAGAGAAGATCAGAATCTATTTGTCCAAGATGAACAAGGGAGGAAACATCAGAACATACCATGTTCTTTGATGCCTTGAGCAAGCCTGTCGCCGTTCCTGCCCAATTTGGAGCTTGTGCGCGCGGCTGCAGAACTTTTCGCGCCGCCATGGTAGGCGGCTGAGGCTCCTTCGCCTGGGAAATACAGCTCCTCGATGCCAAAGGCCCTGTTGCTCACTGGGATCCCGATCACATGCTCCTGGCGCCCTGCCTTCTCCATTGATCGTTGGAAACTTGGAACGAGGAACTGAAAGACTCCTGCGTCTCTCACCCCTAGCCCTTTGTTAGGCGGTCGGTGAGTGGTGTGACTTCTTTGATGTGCGTGGGTGGTTGTTTAATTTGCTCGAGCTCCGTGCTTCAAGTAGGAGGAAGAGGGGTGCCTTTTATAAGCTTTGGAGTCTTGGAGAGCCTGCAAGGTTCCCCCCCCCCCCCTTTTTTTCCTTCTCTTCAGAAGGATCAAATTAAAAGCCGGATGCCTATCCAGTTCGCTTTAGAATGGAACAGTCACCGTCTCCGACCGGGATTCAGGATAAAAGGAGTTTTTCCTATGTGGAGCTGGCCTCACCTAGTGCTGTGCTGCATGTGCAGGGAGGGGGTGCCCACTACTCCACTGCCGCTTTGTACAGTCATCCAAGCATGGACATACAAACCATCCAACCAGCTGTCACATACATGCATGCACGCATACAGTTTGGAATCCGGATAATTTATGACATGGACACATGGTAGTACCAAATTTGGTGAGGGGAATCAGGAGAATCAGGTAGGGAAAGAGCCAAAGAGGCTGTGATGTTTCTCGCCGTTGATTGCGTCGTTGATCTTTTCTATGCGTGCAGGTGCAACGCAAAGAGCAACCATGGGGTCCAGACTCCAGAATATTCCGAGTTTTCTGCACAATCCAAGCCGGCCTCGACCTCGAGCGTCTGCATGAGCAATTACGCACTCTCGTCGATCTGACGACGTCGGGGATGACGCGGGAACAAGATGGATAAAAATAAACTGGGCAATGGGTCCGTCCATGAGCCCGTCCTACACGATCACCACGAAGAAGCCAGGACGTTACGCGGCCGCGCGACCATGGAAGACACCGTCACACGTTCGGTCACCACGGCCCCCGTGTCTTTTTTTTTTTCCTCTCACCATCGCCACTTTCGCCTGCTTTTCCTCCCCTCATCACCATCTGACTTCGCGTCGCGTCCTACCGAGCACCGAGTCAGATCACCCAACCGTCCCCGGTTGACAGCGCGCGCCACCGATCGCGGCCTCGTGGGTTGGTGCTGCTGGATCGATTCACCGATTGATCCATCTAGCCAGTCTGCAGGCAGTCCGCCCAGCTGCTGATGGCCAATCGCGTCGGTAGTTAACCCCACACCTTTTCTGTTAGGCTTATTGTTAGAGATAGGTTTACTCCAATCCAACAAAAAAATATATTGAGATAATGGTATCTCACGGTACAAAATCATTTCTAATCGTCTAACATTGTCCATCCTGTTCAGTTAGATCTCATGGTGAAAAAAAATTTAGTATCGTGAAGTACCGGTAACTCGATATACTTTTTTTTGAATCAGAGTAAATCTATTATTATTATAAGCTAAAATTAGGATTTTAAATTTAAAGATAATTATAAAAAATCTGATCAAAGTATGTTTTTTCAACCTTTACTTTTACGTCAATAAAAATATGTATATAATAATTTTATTTTTAAATTAATTTTTGTTTGTAAATATGTTGTTTTGGTTATTTTTTTCTGAGAAGCGAAACAATGCCCTCAGTTAGCTCGGTCGTCATTTTCTGTGGCAGTATCAGCGGCGCCCTCGATCAAAGTTGACAGTCCGCCGGCGCATACGCATGTGCTGTGATCAGGACGTGCATGAGCATGTGTTTATGTTATGGCTTCCCTGTCAACGATGATGCGATCTGGCAATGCATTATGCATGTATACATGATATACCATCTTGTTTGGATTTTTTAATGTTCTGCTTTGTGACCATGCTGCGCTGTTGCGTACGTGGGATGTTGAGAATTGGAGATAGACATCCGAGTTAAAAGGTGGTTGGAGAGTTGGCATTTTGATTTCAGAGGTCAAAATGGATAGCTTTCATTTGGCCCTCCATAGTTCCATTGACTATACTATAGCTAAAGCACTCTTGCTGAGGAAAAAAGAAGATGTGGAGCTCGAGAAAAGGTGGAGAAACTGCGGGGATGTGCTTTGTTTTCTCGTGGAAAAATCCCCCTCTTCACAGTTTGAATAGATAAGGATTGGAATATATAAATAAAAGAGAACATGTGTATGCTATCACATGTTGATAGATTATTGTGTCTGAAAGGCGATATCAGCATGTATCCGGTGTGAAATTGGTCCATTCAAAAACTAAATGGGTGCACGTCGTCAAATTAGATATGCTTGGAGCTCAATCGAAAGGAGAAACTTGATTGTTATCCAATGACCGGTGTATATGGATGCACACACCACATGCATATTCAGTTACTGTAGCCGTAAGTGCTCTGCATATTTAACTATGCATATGACCCACTAGTATCACATACCACTATGCGTTTATGGAACTATACTATCATATTTTTATACCAGCTGGATATGTTTACACCATGGGAATAAGGATTTGCGTGTGAAAAGTGATGATCCCACAAACATTGATGAGCACTTTTACTGTTTTTTTCCTTAGCCAGGAGGTGCAAGTTAGGTTATGGAGAATGGCACAGGTCAGGCCTGCCTGCTTACTTTCAGCATTTGCAATGAGTCCCATTCCATTGGTTACATCGGGCGCATGCATGGCAAAAGAAAAGAAAGAAGTGTCATGGCATTTGTCATTCATTCACAGCAGTGTGGAGCATTGTAGCCCATATATATACTGTTCTCGAGAAAGAGGTGCAATGCTTCTAGTATGGATATTTTGAGGCCATTACCAGCTATTCCAAAATCATGACCGCTTCACTGGACTTAGAACAACTTTTACATTTGCTATTCATCAGTCGATTAAAGTTCCACACATGTCTTAGCCGGACTGATGAGTGTCGTTAGATCAAGAACCAATAGCTTGGGCAATCATCTTCCATACCTAGCCAAGCGTGAGGGATTAAGGCCTTGTTTAGTTTGTAAAATTTTTTTAAAAAACATCATATTAAATTTTTAAACACACGTTTGAAGTATTAAACACGGTCTAATTATAAAACAAATCTCAGATTCCGTCTGAAAACCGCAAGACGAATATTTTGAGTCTAATTAATCCGTCATTACCACATGTTGGTTACTGTAGCATGTATGGCTAATCATGTCCTAATTATGCTTAAAAGATTCGTCTCACGATTTTCTCCATAACTGTTTAATTAGTTTTAATGTTAATATATATTTAATGCTTTATTTAGGTGTCCAAAGATTCGCTGTGATGTTTTTAGGAAAAAGTTTTATGAACTAAACATGACCTAAGCCTGCAACATCTAAACTCTGGTGTCTGCAGAAGAATCACTGAGAGATGATCTTTTAGCCTTTTTAGAAAAAAATTAACAGTATATTTATAAATGAAAAATAATTTATGAACAAAAGTTTTATATACGTGATTTTAACGGTTTAAAAGTCAAAGCTGAAAAATAATCTACGTAGAAACCTCCTAAAATCAATTCTAAATTTAAAATTAAAAAACAATTTTAACTAATAAACATAAGCATAAATGAAAAGACCAGGAGCGTAATAGTCTGCAAGTCACCCTTTCACTCTACCGGTGTCCGGGTCTAGGTGAAAGCTGGGATACGCGCGAAATTTTTTATTTTTTAAATATTTTTAAGAAAATTTTATTACTCAATCTTCTGGGAAAATATTTCCACCGTATAAACCTTTTTAGCCATGGCACTAACATCAACGTGGCCAAATGGCTTGCCACGTCATTGTCAATGGCGTGGCAGCATTGTCTTGCCACGCCATTGACAATGGCATGACAAGACTAACATGCCATGCCATGCCCGAACAAACGATTTAGCAGCGTTGTCTTGCTACGCCACTAGCACTGGCGTGGCCAAAAGGTACAGTTTAGAAATATTTTTCTCGGATGTTTATTAATAAAATTATTTCTTAAAAAAGTTTAAAAAATAAAGAAATTTCGATACGTACCACGGAAGTGAGCCTGTGCAAATTGTTCGTCGGAGTCGTCAGAGCACAGGCAGCAGAAAGCAAAATGGGCAGACTACGTAGTGCTCCGTAATAAATTACGTGAAATCAAGGATGGGCCTCCACCATGTGGCAGGTAAAGATGCAGAGCATGGCTTGTATCAGTGTAAAGCGAGGCTTAAGCTATGCGTGTCCCAATCAAAAGCTCGCAGCTTGCCTCTGCTTGATCACCTAAAAACAACTCAAGATCAAAGCAAAAGGCAGAGGAAAAAAAGAGAGAGAAAGGTTTCGCGTAGCAGACAAGGTCTGGTGGTTGGCGGTTTAATTAGGTCCCTCTCGCGTTTGCTATTCGGTGGTGTTGCAGTTTGTGTCACGGATGAATCAGCCAACCAACTCTTTGGTTTCTCCTTGGCTTGTCCAAATGCAACGCACCAAGCCTCTTACTTACAGTTGTGTGGGGGCTGCAATTAACCCTTTTTTTTTTGTCAAATGTAAGAGCACGTACAATAACAGGCTATAAGCCAACTATAAACATGTTTTAAGGATGCAAGAGAGGAGAGAAAAACAGTATAGGCTAAAAATTTATAGTCAGTTGTAGCATAAACTCCAAGACATAGTGGATGTATAATATATGAGACATTGTAGTATATATTTTGTAGCGAACTATTATATAAATTGACTATTAGATTGAATATAGATAAATTGTAACTAGTAGTTAGCTATACTGTTAGAACTTGCTCAAAGCAGGCCATGCATAATCTCGGTGCCTTTTCCGGCGATTAGGATGGTAGGGGTGCATTCAACTGTGGGGCATTCGTCGATTAACTTTATCCAGGCCTCTCCTTTAGGCAATCGATGCGTCAAAGAAAAGAAGTTTCTACTAGTATGATCGACACAGAGAGTAAAAGGAAAAGGAATTGCGATTTTTCTCTTCTGCTACCATTTATCCATTTTCTTTTCGTTCATTGGGCGGTTTTGTTGGGAGGGGATACTGATAAAGGGTCATGACAGCAAAATCCCAACTGAAAAGGACCATTAAATTTCCTCATACCCTGGAGCGAGAGGAAACAAGGACGATGCCAATCACTCGGTTCGCCGATCGAGCTCTGTTGGAATAATGACCTTTCTCATTTTTTCCTACGCATATATTTAATCTAAACTTTAAAATTTCAAACTAATTAATTTTGAGGTTATGATCATAATTTATTTTTTGGTATTTACTTCAAAATTATTAAAAACATGTATATAAAAACTTCACATAAAAATATTTTTAAATTGTTAATAAGCTATTTCACTTACACTCGCTTATGCTTATGATTATAAGTTATATTCTTAATCTTAAATTTTAAGTTGATTTTATAGTTTTTTTCGTCGTAGTTTATTTTATAGCTTTTACTTTTGGATCACCATGAACACATACACAAAATTTGTAAAATTTGTACTAACAAATTGTTTGTAATATGTTATTTGGCTTATTAAAATAAGCTAAAAGTTAGATATCTTGTACTAATTCCACCGAACAATCAATCAGTCAGTCCATGCGGACACATCCACGTCCGCACCGACTGGGGATGCTGGAGAATGCTAAATGGAGATTACGCGGGAAGCAAAGCAAGGTCAGGCCAGGGAGTAATGGCGATTAGGAAAAGCTAACCCCCGACCAGCCACGCATGTCTCCCTTTGTTTCGGCCGGCGGTCATGGGCCTCGCGGTGCACCGCCGCTGCGACAACTGTGGCGCCTCTCCGGCTTTGCTGGTCGAAGGAGGTGGAAGAAACAAAGCGGGATCGGATCGGAATCTTCGCTCCATCTGGCAGGAATCTGCCGCACAACTCAGGTTTCGCCGTTTCGTCGTTGTTTACGTCCAAGAAAAGGTGATATGGTCCACAAGAAACTAGAACAGTGTTAGGCCCAAGGATTGATAGGCCGCTTCAAAGCGTGTAGCGAGAAGTATGGGCCAGGGATAAGGAAACCTGGGATTCTGAGAACACGGGTTACCAGCTAGATTGGCAGGTCAACCTGGTAAGTGGTAACCAGATAGTAGTACTAGTAGTAACAGAATTGCCAGAAGAACTCGCACGCACACACGCACAGGGCTAGAATTCCGTGTTCCTAATCCTATATGAATTGCCAGATGTATGGCTAATTTTTTTATTTTTGTTGAAAAATCGGGAAGGGGATGTAGCTCAAATGGTAGAGCGCTCGCTTTGCATGCGAGAGGCACGGGGTTCGATCCCCCGCATCTCCATATTTTTACTGATTCGTTTTTGTGTCGCATCAGTTTATTTCTGGGATGACTATGTGTTGCCCTGCTGCCTCATATTGATCACAGCCCATGATAGCATCAATTTGTTTTGGGTGACTCTGCCATGTCATATTGATCACGGCCCGTTCGATCCTGGAAAGCTAAAATGAACTTTTTTTTTCGGTATTGTGAAACATGGCAAGTGCTTTCACCTTTTTTTTCCTTTTCTTCCTGAGATGAGACAAATCCAGCTTGGAATGGTCTGCCCTCGCGATCAGTTCTTGCAATTCTACAGACAGTTACCTCGGTAGTAAACATACAGTATCAGTATGTGCCATTTCAACCAAAAAAAAAAAAAAGAATCGGCATGTAGTATCGGGCCGTACCTGAATAGCTCGGTAACGGCAGCGTGAGGTGGGCTTTATGGTCAAAGAATTTGGTTCGGCCCGTACCGCGGACACCTCTTGGACGCACGGCCCAGGTGTGCCATCATCTTCGCCGTGTCTATTCAGTGCATCGTGAGACCGTTTGCTTCCATTCTCTAATTCTTCAGTCATTTTCGGAGTGAATTGCTCGCTCCTGCACACGAACGAACACGGCAACATCATGGACGACAAGGATTGACAAGCTAACGAGAGGGATACGTTGAGAAGAAGCTAAGAAGCAACTTTTCATGTCCCCTCGCTAGGTACTGTTCATTGATGATTTTTAAGAAACTGTCCGAAACAAAAACAAGAGATTTTAGCAGCTATGCTGCAAAATGACTCGATGCTGGTTTTGACCGAACAAAATGCCCAGCAGTACGTTTGAAGATAGGAATTCGTGCATGTTGGTTTTGTTGAAATTACCAATTCCACATTATGGTCCTCATAAATTTTCAACCTTAAATTTAGAGTTGATTTTAGAGTTTTTAATTGTATTTTATTTTTTTAGTTTTATTTTTAGATCGCTAAGAATATATATATAAAAGTTTTATTCAAAAAATATTTTTCGTTTGTAAATATGTTGTTTTGTTTTTTCATGAAAAAAACTCCGGTCTTGACTTGCAAGACCTTAAGCCATTTCCGATGTTAGTTTCTTTTAAGTAACTAATAGTTTGGCAAGTAGGATAAAATTTGATTTGGCAATGCAATCAAGAGATAGTTTACTATATAACATCGAGTTTGTCTTAGTTCGACGGTTTGCTACTGAGATGACCTATTTCTATAATACACATATGAATTTGTTAGTTGTTCTATAATATGTTATTGGATTTTTTTTTTGTTTTTTGCGTATACGGATTGAAAAATGATTAACCATCATATATGTTTCTGAAAACCATGATTTTTTTTTCGTAGACTTGTTGTACAGCATAGAAGTATTTTATTTTTTGAAAAGTTATTCTTGTGTGTTATGACAAGACAATAAATAACGAATAGCAAATTCTATGGCAGACAACTAGCCGGGGTCACAGGACCTAGATAGAATTTGAATATTTAGTTATTTAAATCTATATTAATCATATTATTTGTTAAAAATAAAAATATTATATATGTTATAATATGCATAGGATCTTTGATACTTTTTTTTTTAGGTTCGTCACTGGATATGGACATGTGACTTGCTGAAGACAAAAATAAGGCATCAATGATCGGAGCACGATTCGTCAAGCAACAGGGCAATGTGTGCATGACATCAAGTTTACCTCATCACTTTGGTTCCTTCGAATAAGAAAGAAACTTGAACAACCTTGAAAATCTGCAAGTTGCCATGGCTTGAGCCAGCACCAGTCGAGCACGATCGAGCCAAGGCAGTACAGCTCTCGTGTTCCGTGGTACCCCTGGTCCAGGCGCGCTCGTGTAAATGTGATGCCATCCATTGAGACGAGAGGCTTTACCTCGTTGTCGAAGCTTCACATCCGGCCAGAAGGCCAAGCCTCACGACGTGACGCGCATCGTTCGAACCGGCGGTCCTTCGCCACGGTGTGTGCCGGTCGGTCTTGCTCACGAAACCGCATCCACGGGCACGGCACCGGCTAACGATCGTACGACGTACGTACCGCTGTACTGTGCCTCCACAATTATCTCCACTCCATGCCCAGCCTACGCCAACCGTTCGGTCAAACGCCATCCAATCCACCGGCGCGCGCGTGCCAACCCGCGGCCCTCTTCCGGCCACAGACCGCAGGGGGTATGCAGAGGACGTCCGCGTCGGCGTCGCGCGTGCCGCCGTCGTCCGTGCGCTCCCCCGCGCGTGAGGGCGGCGTTCCGCCACGGCGCCCGTCTCCGCTGCTCGCGTGCGGCCGTCGCGGCTACGTACGTGGGGTGACGGCCCGCGCGCGTTGGCAGGAGAGTATGCTTTTGGGTGGCAACGACCGGCGGACCAGCCACGGCGCCACGGCGCTGCCCTGCCGCCGAGGGAAGGGCACAGAGCCCTCGGATCCGCGCCGCGCACACGTGTTGACGTGAAGCTAGCGGCCAAGCCGTGGGCTTTTCGGGATATTTACACCCGAGGTCCCGGGCCGCGGCGTGCACGAGCACGGCGGAAAAGCAGGAAAGCTAGGTTTTGGACCGGTTTGGCTGGCAGCACGGGGCGTAGGGTGGTGCTACATGGCGCGCTGTGGTCGCTCCGGCGGCGCCTTCTGAAGCCGAAGCTTTGACCGCTGTTCTGACCTCGCGTTCTCTTCCTCCTCTTGGTTCGCCCTGCTTCCAGAAGCTTCTTCCTCGCTGTTCTGGTCATGGCTGTTACGAATTCGGATACGCGTTGCAATACTGCGATGCCTCGTCTTTACAGACTGTGCTGGTGATGATATGCTACCGTACTAGCTACGAATCGATTGTTCTTCATATTTCAGAAGTTGGCTGAGAAAAGACAACTGTGTCTTCAGATTTTCATCAATACCTTGATTCACAGACTGAATTTTCACCTTGCACCTGACTGTTCATTTTCTCAGGCTGGAGAGTTCGAACTGCTGTCCCAATGCTGGCCACACATCTCACACCGGTTCATTTAGGAGTTCACAAACTTCATTTCTACTGAAAACGAAGTCTGATCAAACTTTAAGCCAGAACCCCAAAATCGGTCCGCCTATTGACCTGGAATCGCATTATTGACCAGTGCCGTGGCCGTCCTTGCATCCAGATACGCGCTAGATATTTCCCGATGGAACAGCTGCCATATCAAAATTTGACACCTGGGATCATATCGTTGCCTTTCAGGTCAATGTACCGGGCCACACCGTCTGGTACTTCTGCCACTTGTCCGGACAAAACCTCGCCTTCTCAAATTGTTTATGCACATGAAAAATCGGGTCGCGCCATCTGTCGGATGCAGTTCGTGTTTAGCTTCTTCGATGCGATCATGCAACTAACTGTTCATGCCCCTTGTTGGCTTGCAAATGCTGGCAACCCGAAATTCTTGGCAGCACTGTTGCTTTTGGAAAGTGGTTATGATCGTCCAACAAGCAAACAGAAAAAGACTATGAGCCGAAGCGACTTACTGCAACAAGAAAGGAGGCGACGATATCATCCATAATCTTAAAACCGCTTTTTTGTATAAAGAGATGGTTTTATCATCTCTAGGGGAAAGGGTCATGAAAAGCTCCCTGCTATTGTTTCGCCTTTTAGCGAGGATTTTAGTAATGGGCGTGCGATACCAGAAATCTATCTCGGTTGATCACGCTAGCAATTTCTGTTGGTCTTAGCTGTTTATCTGTACAGATCTTTGCGTAAGTTATTGACTGCTCACTAGTTTGATCGATGAGAGGGAACTGTCCGTACACTCTACATAATATACAGTATCAAAATCTTCAGGAACGCTAACTGTTTTTAATTAGTAATATATCCCTATATAACAACGGGCCCATATAATTGATGATGGATTACATATGTCCATAAAGAAAAAAACTTCTTTAAAAGAAAAATCACATAATTTTTTCTGGTTTGTGTGGAAGCGATAAATTTTACGTGCCGTGGGATGAAAAAGAGGACGGAACGAGTCCGCTTATTTATAAGTAGTAGAGATTAGCGAAAATAACCACAAATACAGATTTCCTCAGGCCATCCGATTAGCAGGGATCGTTTTCTCTCTTGCCAAATGATTAGCCACTATACAAGACACTGTAGTGTCGTTCATACCGGCACACGATAACATCAATCACGTGTGGAATAACTTGTGTGTGTGTGCAGCGTAGCCTAAACCTTTGTTTGAAAGCTAAGAAGGTCGCTGGTATACTTATCCACAAAAGGCGAGGAAAGGCTGCAACAACACTCAAGCGGAAGCGGGGCACCGTGCCTTTCCCCTTTCGGCACGAGAATGACACACGCGTTGATGTCAACCACAATTTGTCACCAGCAGGTGCCATGCCATCAGATTCTCACTGCTTCTCTTCCACATGACCACGTACATTACAGCGAGACGGCATCTGCAGCAGATACGCGTGGGATTAGCACTAGCAAAGAAACGACCAAACTTCAGCAGCCAATGCATCCGTGCGTGCAGATTTGCGGAAAAGGATTTGGTGTGAAGAATCTGCGTGCACACGATCAAGATGGGTCGCTGGATTGGCTGTATCTCTGGCATTCAGTAGTACTGATCCAGAGTCCAGATCATGATGCATTGCCGCAAAATGGAGAGGGTATCTAAGAGCGAGTATAAGTATTGTAAAGAAGTTTTCAAAATTAGCTCGTCATATTTATTCTTACGTGAGAGAGAAAAGAATAGAGAAGAAAAATAACCCTAGTAGCTAAATACCGACTCCAAATCATATATTAACGATGTAATACTCATGATGATACGAAAGATTTTGTTGCTAGCCGCTAGCTTTGTTATTGACATTGCTATATTCCACTTGACACCAGGGATTAAGTCGTGATTAACTATGATGGTTAATTGGCTCCATCAGGGGCTATCTATTTAATTAGGCTCGTATATTTAGTATGACCACCGATGTATACTCCAAACGGGTAGCAATCTTAGCCCTACTATAGTATGATGAGCGGTGGCAGCCATATGGTTATTTAACCTGATCCGGTGGATTAAACAACTCGTGTTTATGTCACGCCATGATCCAACTCTGGAGTTGGTTACGTCGTGACGTTGGTTAGGCCTGCGAAAACCTACTTGAAAAATACCACGGCTTCTCCTACAGCAACAGCATATCGTATCTTCGGCACACCACGGCCACATCTACCTTGAAAAAGGAAGAACCTAAGAATTGCACGAAATTGGAACGTATATTCAGAAAGAAGGAAATTTTAGGTAAATTACGGTTGACCACGCACTATTAACGTAAGAAACAGAAACACCTGTATCACAACAGTTCGATTATGGTTTTTTTTCAGGAGACTTTCAAGTTTTCAGCGCATTTTTTACAGGAGAGTTTCAAGTTTTTCAACGCATTTAGACGGACACTCGTAGCTAGCGACCGATATTATTCTACCCCGAAGACTAAACACAGCCACACAGGTGTCCAGATTAGACTAGCAAATTCACCCTAAGAATCTCCTGGTAGTTCACGTGATGATTAACCGTTGGTGTGCAGGGAAGGAGATAGCTAGTTTGTCTCCATCGCAGGAGTAGTCGTCCGGGGCTCGGAGAGAGCCATGGATCATCACGTCGTGAGATCTTTTTTCTTGCTCGCCTCCGTGAAGCTGACCAGCTGTGCTGTACTGTACTGCTCTGTGGTGTGGGCTTAATAACTGAGGGAGTAATGGCATTCCTAACTCAATGACTAGGATGATATCCATAATATTAATTAAGTTATTAAAAGATGACATGACAAGTGAATAAATGATGAAAGAGAATAAAACATATCTTGCATGAGACATAGTTTCTACGCAATATTCAAGATATTATGTGAGATAAGTAACATTAAATTGAAGTATGGAATAGTGGTGTTTGTATTGGAAGAGTAGTGTCTAGTACTAGTTTCTTGATGATGTAAAGTTTATGAAAACTACATCTAGTGTTATGGGTTAGGAATGCCCTAAAAATGGTAGATTGCATTTGCATCAGCACAAAGCTTCCCCTTTAAATAGACAGGTCATACACTCATACACAGGAGTGGCCTAAACATCTCTCTGTTTCCCTCACCTTCTCTCTATCTGACTCGACCAGCGAGCGATAGGCTGTTTCCCTCTTGCTGCACACCTGCACCCAACGATCCAACGGTTGAGTCCCTCCTGATTTCCTGGTTCTAGAGGCATATTCATACCTCCGGCTTGCAGCGAGAAGCAACGTACGTGCGCATGACGTTCCAGCTTCAAGATTAGGTAGCTTCTTGGTTTCCTCTGGATTTCCAGCTTCGTTTCCATGATCTTTGAGAAAGCTTTGCAAATGCACTTTGTGGTTTTTTTTTCTAAAAAAAAGTTGCAGTAGAGGTACGCTGATATCAGAGGCTAAATATCGGATGATGCATTGCAGCTGCGAACCTTTTTTTTTTAAGTTTCTTTTTTCCTTTGATGGCACAAGTTGGGGCACTGTTCTACACAGAATAAGAGTACCTCTTTCGAGGCGAAAAGTATGCCAATTTGGCCGTACATTACGCCAAGTTGCGCTCTTGTTCTGATGTTGATCGGTCCCCTACGAACCAAAGGATAAGAGTTTCGCTACCTTTTGTCCCTCCACTGTTGGGTTGCTTACTTTGAGTTCGGTGTGGTGCGTCCGCGCCCGCCTGCAGAGAGGACGAAGAGAAGAAGAAGGGGAGATAGTGGTGGTGGGTTCAATCAGGGGCAGGGCGGTTCTTTGTTCTCTGAACAAACGCACCAACTCGAAGTGAAAGGAAGAATAAAGGCAAGAGCTTTTTTTTGTTTGTTTGTTTTTCATCACCTCTCTCCCTTTTGTTCTTGTTCGATGGAATTCTCTCCGATTGCGAAATTACCATTCTCGCTTGCAAGTTGTGATTTCTTTACTTTCTTTTCCCCTCTACTGAAACAATTTGATAAATTTCTTTCATATACCTTCTCTTGGTTTTTTCCCTTTTGGATGGTTTCGGCGAGTAACTGATATTTTTCGATTGCTGGGGGATCCTCTGTAGCCGTGGGTTCTTGCAGGGTGAATCGTAGGCTCTCTGCCGCGCGGCGCGTCCATGGGCTGTGGGTTGTCGAGGCAGAAGGACACCGGCGGCGGCCCACGGCGACGGCCGGGGAGCGTCGGCGACGTGGTCGTGTTCCTCCCGGGGCTCCGCGTGCCGAGGAGCGTGGACTTCTCCCAGGCGCTCGCCGGGCGCCTCGACAGGGGCGCCGTCGAGAGGCTGTCGTCGCTGCGAGCGCGGGTCGTCGACATGGCAATGCAAGAATCGGCGGCGGCGCTGAAGCCGAAGCGGAGGGCGGCGCAACGGCACGGTGTGTGATGATGAGAGGGGTGGTGGTAGCGCATCTGAATTGCTGGCTGAAAGATGTGGACTTGTGAACTGACGCTTGGATTGGTTGTCATATTTTTGCCTACTTTCTGCAGGTTCCAGCACTGCTAATCTCCTACAGGCTCTGGAAGACTACCTGCCCGTGCTGCTAGGATTGGTGAACGAAGGTGATAAATTGCTCCGAAATGGTGAATTGTTGTTCTGTTGGTTGGCAATCTTGTTGTTTCCGTTTGATTCAGCCTGTAAATTCTGTAGGTGGTGAGTTGCGGCACAGAGTGCAGTTTGTCTGGGCTAATCAAGAGGACAATGCTGAGGTATCACTGGGTCCAAAAAAAAATGTGGTGTGTGTCAGCTTCTCCATGATGCACACAGTAACCATTAGATCTAACATTGAATTGCCGCCAACCGCAGGAAACGGCCATGGCAGATGCATGGTATGAGGTGTTGTCCGTGCTGCACTTGATGGCCATGGTCTGCCTGTTGCAGGCCAATTCTCTACTTCTTCCCAGGTCATACGGTGATGGTTATGCACCAAGGGTTTCTGAAGGTATATCTGTATGTCTGAAGCATTATGGCCATAGGAAAATGTTCATGACCTGCTTTCCATTGAATTACTTCTTTCAGTGTTTCTGTGTAGTAATGCACCATGTATTGACGATGTTGACAGAGAGCAGACGGGCCACTGTTGATGTTTTCTTGAAGGCATCTGGCTACTTAGACTGTGCAATTCGACAAGTACTACCACAGATACCATCAGAGTTAAGGTCTGTACTTTTTGAGAACCTGATTAGATGATTTTGCGACTTTATAGCTGAAAAAAGGTCTATTGACACCCCTTTCAATGCATGCATTACAGGAGACAACTTCCAATGGATCTGGCTGAAGGAAATCTCAAAGCTCTTAGCCTGCAAGCTCTGGGCCAGGTACAGTTTTCTTGGCTCAGCTCATTTGATTGTTTGATGTAGCTCTTTTTATGAAGAGGAAACTTTTAATACTGTAGCATGATATAGTGCCAAGTAACATACTATTTGCTAATCGTAAAAAAGAGAGTAATGATCTACCTTTTCCGGTATTACTCTGAAGCTCGTATGTTCTGATTATCAATGGCGCTTGGTAATTTATTTGCAATTTTTGCTGTGAACTGAAGTATAAACCTAGTAGCACTAGTTCAATTTATTGCAAATTTCAAGATTCACTGTGTTACATTGGTCCAAGTTATTCCAGGTGCTTTCTTGTGGTTAGTAAATTTTATACCATGTCCTGAACAATCGATAATCTTGCCTTTATAGGGAGTTGACATGCAACTTGGTCTGGCAATTGATAGCCCAAAGGCCACTCTAGCAGTTAAACGGCGCTTAGCTTGCGAGATGGTCAAATATTGGCATCAAATTCAGGAGAGCATTCCAGAACTTCCTGGGTCCGATGGATGGGGCAAAAAGCATTTACTTTTTGTCAAGTGGAAGTATGTTGAAGCAAAGGTGTGTAAGTTGGTTTAGTCTCCTGATGCTAACTTCAAATTGCAAATTTACGTCTCAAACTAATGTGAATATTTTTCGCAGGCTGCGGCATACTATTTCCACGGTTTGATTCTTGATGAGGGAAACACAGAGAAATCTCATGGGATGGCAGTAGCTGCCTTGCAAGCTTCAGAAGGATTTCTGAAAGAAAGCAAAAGAGCTTCTGAAGCCTTCCATGCAACTCCTCCAACATCAAGGCAAGACATTACACTTTTATTACTCGCCCAATATTGAGCATTTCTTTTCCCATTTTTTTTCTTATGTTTTATTCTCAGCACAATAACTTTACCAAGATGATAAATTACTCAGTACCTCAGTGTAAAATTCCACTCTTAAGCATGGGTACTGAAGTCAATACCTGGATCTTTGCAGGAGCCCTACTCCTTTCGGAACAGCTCAGTACATGCTCGACAAGATTCCGAAAGATGCTTCAAGCAAGGTCAAGATCAATCAGGATCTGTATACTCAAGAGAGGTAAGAATTTGTGGCTTAATATGGTACAACAAAATATCTTGAAACATAAATATTTGTGCTTAGTGATATTCATGGTATTGCAAACCCAAAGAACTGACGTGTCATTTGTCCTGGGGTAATCTGCAGGGTCACCGGAACACCACCTCCTTTGCCGGATTTCGCGTTGGCCCTAAAACCAGACGACTATGATCTTCCTCCATTAGATCCCCTTTGGAACAAAGAGGACGGCCGTCTGTAGCAGTATATTCAGCAAGAATGTGGATGTTGTCTTCTGACGAAAGGTTCAGGCTCTGGTATACCATGTCGAAGCCAGACGTGGTACGAACGAAGTGTACAAAATTTGTCCCAACACATTGTGGTGTCAGCAAAATTCAAGCAAATTTTAAACGAGGCCTGGAGATAAATCTCAAGAGCATTGTACAGGCGAATCTTGTTCTGACAAAGGAAATGCTTTGCCAAACGGAAATACTAACCATTTCAAAAGATTCCAATGAGTCTCGTGGATCCATTTTGCTCATGATTCCCTTCAGAATGGCTTAGCTTTGATCTATACTGAGTACCGCGGAAACTATATCACATTTTGATTTACTTCGGCGACTATATCATCTAGACAGTTTCCAGTGCAAGTATTTGCCGCACTCGGTACGAAATCTGATGTTCTTCATTCGGTCCAAATGGCAATAAATCATAGTACGCGGTGCCAAATATCACGGAGAAAACCACGTAATGTAAAACCCCATAATATAGTTTGCTACTGTTGAGCATGTAGACTACAATTTACAGGCTCCAAAACAAAACCCCATTGTTGTATTACATGTTACTCTTAATCTTACACAACTATTTACATCAGTTATATTCTTTACCACTAATATTCCAGATCATACTCATCAATTTGACATATTACTGTTTTTTTACAATCCTAAACTTCTTTGGTACTCTAAAAATAATAAATTCAGAAAAGGACACTACTCAACCTGAACTACTAAAACATCATATAATTTAAAGCATTAAGAACAAAAATCATCTAACCAACCATATATTTAATTCCATTAACTAAAAGGATATGTATGGTACAACTGGTCAGACAAGCTTCAGTTACCCATCCAAATGGAATGCCATTACAAGTAAAACATCCCAAGATATATTTTGTAGGCAGGGGCGGTACCAGGCGTGGGGCAGGTTGGACTAGAGCCCCACGCCTGGTCCAAAAATCGTATTGGAAAATTACTATTTTTCAGTTAAAATTTATTCAAAAGATTTATATTTCATTGTTAAGCTCTAGACTTAATAAATTTCTGGTTCCGTCCCTGATTGTAGGATGCTTGAATACAGTATATAGAAGTAGAAGGCTATCTTCATTGAACATGGCAGGCCCCAAAAAATGCAAAAAGAAAGCAATAAGGTTTGCTTAGCGATGACAAGGAGCAGAAAGAAATGAAGCAAAAACCTATGATGAATTAACCTTGGACAATAATGGAAACTTTTTTTTTCTCACAAAATCCCTGTCAAGACTCAAGAGCCTAAAGGCATCTTCAGTAGTCAGTAGTTGCTACTCATCATTCATCCTACTGACAATACAGTTTACAAGATACTTGTTCTCTCCACAACAAAGCCTCGTACCAAAAGAGGCAGCACTGAACTCTGATTGCTATAAATTATTGCGTTAGCAGCCAATAATATATCTTGGGACACAGTTCCAACAAGGATGAGACTAACGAGGTAGTGGAATGATCGAGGATGCCCAAGCGGTTACCTGTTCATCAATCATTACCAGATGCACATCAAATCGTGATATTTGAAATTCCTTAAAGAAACCCCCTCTGTTAAATGACGCCTCTTCATATCATCTACAAGAACTGATCTACAAGAAAATAGTAGGACCCAACAAGTACGAAAGATGCAATTCCACTTTGGGCCATTCGTAGCTGAATACCACGAAACAGAATGCTCCTATTGGCAGGAGATATTCCCGTCTTTCTCTCTATCCAAGTTCCTGGTGGTTTCCATTTAAGTAACCTCCTTTCCATTGCAATATACTGAAGAAAAACAAGCAGAAGTAAGGCATGCTTGCAA
Source organism: Oryza brachyantha (assembly GCF_000231095.2). Classification (NCBI taxonomy): domain Eukaryota; kingdom Viridiplantae; phylum Streptophyta; class Magnoliopsida; order Poales; family Poaceae; genus Oryza; species Oryza brachyantha. The sequence continues at coordinate 14,701,368 of NC_023166.2, forward strand.
ATAGGGAAGTGAGTGTTTTCACGTTCTAAGCTCCAATGCAATGAACTACAAATTTGCAGAAGTAAACTAGCAGAACAAACTATTCAAAGGAGGTGATGCCCATACCTTAGGTATAACAGCGCATTCTGAACGACTTTTGGCGGTATCAAACGTATGGGAAGCAGCAGCTGCCACAACTCCTGAGAAGCCTGCAGCAAGACTAGAAGCAAAAGGGGATAGAGGGCCTGCTTCTTCCAGTTTTCTGACAAGAACAGAACTTCAAAAGGTTAGACTAGATCAAATTCCATGAAGAAAAACAGTTATGGCTCTATCACCATCTTAATTTCTGAAACAAAAACCCTAAATTCCATTACCCAGGTTGAGGGTTCATATTGACAGCACTCCAAGTAAGCATTGCTGTGTGTATAAATTGCCAAGTAGAAAAGAACATTCCTCCAAAGACACAGTCCCGGGCTATCCCTGGCCTAAGTCCTTTCCATAGGGCACCCCATCCTTCAAGTGCTATTACTCTTGAAGGAACATGAACATCAGACGGCATTGGGGGCTTCCCTGAACCAGTAAGCATCCACGGGTGCTGTTTCAGGGCACCCATCATATTAGGATGCTTCGGGGGAAGATTGGACAAAAGGCTGACAGTGTTATTCCATACTCTGATATCAGGGACATAGCCAGGCAATAGCTTGGAAAGCAATGGAAATGTCTCTACTGTAATGTTTGCAGGGCCCACAGTTTTCGTTGGTTTCACAGAACCAACTTGGCTCCGAAGTTTCAGAAGTTCAAACGGTGTGCACAAAACTGACTCGACAGCACCGGCAGCTATGCCGGCCAACATAGCCTCAGAATAAGTAACATAGTTGTCCTCCCTTCCATCTGCCAGGTGATATACAACACAAATGTGAAATCTCATTATCATATTTCACCATCATATAATGCAGTCACTGACAAATCTGGTACAACAGTAACAAAAAGTAAAAACAGTACTTCAAGATATATTGTTCTGCATAACAAACAGTTCATCTCACTACATGTATATTAATAGATCAGAAAGTACTTTGCATTATCAGGAATGGATTACTCTTGACTATCCAGAAAGGAACGCATTCCATAATGATATACAGATTATTGCATTGAACAGCAGCAAAGGCATGCTTCCAAAATTATTTATAGATTATTGGATTGACCATCAGCAAAAAATGCACCAGCTCCTCTTTGCGCTTCTAGTTGTGCTTATAAGCCAAAAATTGAATTTTCAGCCTTAAATTTGGGAGTTATTCATAACTTATTTTTCGTTTGCAAATATGCCGTTTTGTTTTTTTCTTGAAAAAGCCAAAAGATTACCCTCGCAGTGTCAATCGTTATTCATAAGTACAAACAAACAGAACTAGGCAATTGCTATTTTAAACAAGACAAAGAGACTAACCATTCTGTATTAGATGAAAATGGAATAGGGATGTTGGCAAATATATTATACTTAAAATGAATGTATTGTTGAATCATAATTGCAAACAAATGCACAAACAAAATGACATAGGGAAGACCATCCTGCTATGAATTTCTGAAACCTCTTGTCAAAAATAATTTCCGGAACCATGCATGTACCTTTATAGAAGGCTGTTAGTAGTTCATAGGTCCCAAAACGTGCTCCTAAACCAGGCAGTTTGCCCAATACTGACCATCCAATGCCACTGTAAAGACCTACACACAGCAAATTCAAAGGAAAACAATTTCATGTCAATGTAACACATAGGTGATAAGAAATCACACATAAATTAGAAAAGTAAAGACCAGGATTCACGTGTTTTCTCCCTATATTTCACAACTAGGAAATTTTACAAGGCACAGGCACCTAAGAATGTGGCAGCGAGATGAAGCAGTCTCGCTATACAGCCAGGAATTTCGTTACAACACCAGCAGGCATGCAGTATACATAACCCAATTTGTAGTAAGATCTTTTTTACATATTTGACAGTTTTAAGGCCCCAAATTATGGACTACGATACGAACCCCACATAAAATGCTGATTTTTTTTTGTAATTTTCAGAACCCCGATGCTACCATGATATATTTGGATAGCAAGATGAGTAAGCACCCACTCAGAACTAACTGGCAAAACGCAAACATCACCATATCCTCTTAATTCCAGTAGACTTGTAGGCCTTGTGAAGCTATGCAGACCAACATTCACCAGATGCATTTAACGGTATAGCAGTACCACCACTAAACAGTGGAGGATCTCTACTTGTTCAGGAACCAGGCAACAAACTAAACCTGCAGGGCCGGAGACCGACATGAGCCTGTCCACCACCTGGCGGAGCCCCATCTTATGCTTCGACCCCGCCGCGCTCAACTGCACAGCAGCACAGCATCAGCGGGACCAAATCAAGCCCTGCCCCTGAGAAGGGGCAGTACAGCATCAGCGGGAGAATATGGGGGAGAGGGGATGGGGGGCAAACTCGCCTGGATGAGGGTCTTGACGGTGTCGAGCGGGTGCACGGAGACCGCGGAGGCGCTGATCGCCGCCGCGCCGGCGGCCGCGTGGCCGGCGAACACGCTGTCGCCGAGCGGCTTGCCGCCTTCCCCCATCGCTCGCGGCGGACTGGAGCTCCCCCGAACCGAGCAGTAGGGGAGGAGAGGTCGCGAACTCGCGAGTCGCTCGCCAAACGGGCCGGCCCATCCTACGGCCCAGCCCAGTAGTAGACATGGCTCCGCGGTGCCCGAATCTCGACGCGACTTGGACGGCTCGGAAAGCGCTGGCTGGAGTTGAACTCGGGTCCAAATTTGCTTCCGGCCTTGTGGTGGCGGTGGCGGTGGCGGTGCCGGCCGGTCGACTTGACCACGTTCCAGCGGGACCGACGCCGCGCCGCCGGGCTGCTCCCGCTCCCTCGCCGCCCGGAAAGACGGGAGAGTGGCCGCCGCCGCCTGCTGCTGCTTCTCTAGCGCTGCTCCTCGATGGGTCAAGGTCTGAGCCAGGACGCCCAGGCGGTGGAGGAGCCTTCTCCGCCTGCCGTCGAGGCGGCGCCGTCGCCGTCGCCTTCCCCTGCCCCGGCGTCCTCTTCACTCGAGGCGCTCGCCGCAGGTACGTGCGGAAACTATGAACCTTATGATCCCCTGGCGATTTTCTCGTGTACTTGAATGGATCCGGTGAGGCCCTCCTACGAGGCAGTTGTCATTGAGATGCAGTAGCCGCTCTAGATTATTGCGTTGCTTAGGATTTGCGAAGATTTGGTGGAGGTGGAACTAGGACTATAGGGTAGGTTGCTAGTACCATTCAACTCCCACAAATAGTTCTGGGTAGCAAACAATGTATGGTCCTAGACCCCAAGTGTGACATTGAGGTGCCGATATCAGATAAGCTTTTTATGCGATTGTGCAGAGCAGCCCATGTGCTGGATGCTGAACTGATGATATTTCCAACCATTCATGCCGGAATTGAGGTGCTTTGAAATATTAGTGTCATGCTTTGATGTCCTAAGTCAATTACATTGTACCCCGTTTATAAATTTTCCCCAAAAGTCTAAATGCACCGGCAGGCTTTCCTTTTGTCTACACCTTTATAAGTTAATTGAGCCTGGCCACTGAGTCACCGAGCTATAATCCTGAATTTTCAGTGAGTCTACTAGTATCAGTTCCTAGGAGGCTGCTGGCTGCCTGTCTCAAAAATAGTGAGTCGAAATTACTACAGTGTCCGGAAATATTATGCACTTTTCTTTTTCTAAAAAAATATTCTTCACTTTATGTTCTACCTAATCTGTCATGCTATCATTCTGATGTTGGATTCTTTAAATACACAGAGGCTATGTCATTTGATAAGGATGACAATGAGGTATGTCACTTTATTTTGCTTCTGGGTAGGATGCTTATGTATCATTATCCTATTTCCTTCACTATTTCTTGGCACCCTGGATAATCAGTGAAGATAGTATTTCGTGTATGCAGTCAATTGATGTGAAGGTACAGAAAGCACTGGACTGTCCATGTGTAGCCGAGTTGAAAAGTGGTCCTTGCGGAAGTCAATTTGTCGATGCATTTTCCTGCTTCCTGAAAAGCACAGAGGAAGAAAAGGTTTTATTTATTTCTCCATGTCATTGATCTGCTTTCAATGCAAGCATGACGCGAGTTACCTTCATGCATATATCATGATGATAACATATTAGTGATGTTCATAAAAAAATTTGATCAGAATAAGAAACACATTAATAAATATTCTAAAATCTTGGAGCTAATATTCACAAAAGTTTTGTTTGTAAAAATGCAATTTCTCACATGTATCCTTGCTGATGAGGTAACCTTTCTATAAGCCATCCTGTATGTTTATATGTTATTATCTAGTGTTCTTGTGTATATGTAGTTTTGTTTCCAATTTATTCGCCTGATGCCATGCTACTGTAGGAAATCTGTTGTATCACTAGTATACAATATAAAAGCTCCCCTTCAGTCGATGGTTGATCAGAACACAAGAAAAATGTGATGTCCTATATTCCTGTGGGCAAATATTTGTATGACCCAAAAATAATTTGAAAGCACAATATTGTTGTCTTTTCCCTTTTGTACCCTTTGTAGTCACATATTGTTTTCACCAACAAAATACTTGATTTTACCACTCTTTTGTTTGTATGCTTCTCTGCTGTTACTATTGCCTAGTCCAAATTGTTCACCAAAGGACCATTATGTCCTATGTCCTATGTATGTGTAGTTTGAGAACCCATGAAAAAACAAAATATCACAGAAACTGAATAACTTCATGGATCGATGTTGCATTAAATGTTCAGAATTTATTGAAATTTTTTACACCATATAAATTTTGAGGTTCTAATATAAGGATCTTTTAGGTGAAAACATGATGGTCAACTAGTTGAGTAACTGGACAGTGATTCCAGAAAAGGAGAAGTGTAAGTTTTTGAGGCAATCGAAGTTATCTGGTTGGGAATTCACAGTTCACACTATGGCTTGGAGTTTGGGCTGGGGTTGTTTGAGTAACCTTACTCCATTGGTGTTGCTACCATTTTAGAAAAAAACAAGTTACTTACCAGAAGTGATAGAAGGGGTGTGGTAATCGGCGAAATCCCGACGTTTGTTTGCTCTATGGGAGAGTGCACTGGTTAACATCATCTGTGTGACTAATCGGTCAAGTTGGTGGCAGAAGAGAGAATAACTGCAATGAGTGCACAAAGAAAATTTATCAAATTGGTTATGTAACAACGTTAGTGTAGGGCAGTTTCTTTGAATTAAAGGCACTTACTCATTTACCTGTTGTTTGTACAAATCAAATCTCAAAAATTAGTTGTTATTCACAGTTGAAAGAATACAAAGATTGTGGTTCTTTCTACTAAATATTAACTAGAACTTTGCACTCTTTGCCTTTCCAGGGATCAGATTGTGTGAAGCCGTTTATCGCATTGCAGGACTGCATTAAAGTTAATCCAGAGGCCTTCTCTAAAGAGATTTTGGAAGAAGAGGAAAATGACGAGGAGGCTGAGAAGTCCAACCTGAAAGTTAGAGCACCAGCATGGTCTAGAGAATCTAAGCCAAAGCTTTGAGTGGATTGGGTGGCATTGACGGATACAGTGATACAGGCATTCCTCCACCAGTCGACACATATTTCATCTTGTTTCTTTTACGAATGCTTCCGTATTAGATCAATTGTTTTTGAGATGATGGCTGAAAAAAAGAAGCGTCCATGATTCTTCGGCAGAAATAAGTACATTATGTGGTAGAAGTGTTTCCACTATTTGTTTTAGAACAAATATTTAGTGTTCAGATGGAGAACTGACAAACCTGTAATATTGATGTCAGTTCTAGACGGATTATACAGGTGGGTGGAGAATAGAGATCAAAGTTAATTATTTTCACGATTATAGTCAGCTAAACGATGGGCCAATGTTTTGCTGTGAATATCTTCGTACAGAAGGCAGCTCTCAAATGCTAGCAGCTGCTGTCTGAGCTGAGGTCCGTGCTTTTAAACTGATGATACGGCTGCTATTGCTGATTGATTGCCTTGTCTGTTTCGTGAACTTAGGCGTGTACACTCGTGACATGAACGTGTCGAAATGTCCAATTTATTTACCAATTGGTTGTCCGGATTTCTAAAGAACGGGCAGAACCGGGCCAAGTGCCAATGGCCCATTCAAAACTACGCCAAAAGCCCAAATATACCCATTTTTTCTAAGTTTTGTTCAGCTACTACCGGACTCCCCACTTTGGTCTCCGTACAAAAGTGCTTCCAGCTCCGGCCTTCCGCCGCGATAAGCCCTAATCGTCGCCACCCCGCCGGCCTCCCATGGCGACCACCTCCTTCTTCCAGCCGCTCAGGGCCCCCATCGCCGGCGGTGGCGAAGGCGACGGCGCCCGCCTCGGCCGCGGGCCCCTCGCACTGCCTTTTCCTACCGGCACGAGGCCTCTCCGGCGGACGGCGCCCCTCCTCGTCGCGCGGGCCAAGCGCTCCGGCAGCCGGACCGCGGCGGCCTCGCGGCAGCCCGCGAACCCCAGCGCCGCGCCGAAGCGGGATACGGACGAGGAGGTGGAGGTGGAGGAGGAGATGCCCTGGATCCAGGACAAGGCGCTGGACCTCGTGGAGTTTACCGGCACCGTCACGCAGGCCATACCGGGGCCCCGCGTCGGCTCCAGCCCCGTTCCGTGGCTCCTCGCCTTGCCTCTTGCCTACGTAGGCGTGTCGTTTGTACTCGCCGTCGTACGCACCGTCCGCAGGTTCACCTCCCCGCGCACCCAGAAGAAGCGAAGGGTATGTTTTCAAGTCAAAATCATGTATAGTTCATTGCTTCTGGAAGCTTTCATTTATAGTCTGGTGCTCAATGGGAAGCTGGGAACTGATGAGATTCGGAGTATAATTTCACTTATATAAGCAGATAGCTGTTCTATAAGGTGAATTCTATTATTCTTTTACGTTTTCCTGGTGATCGTTGTCTTGAGGTCGAGTCTTAACCTCATGGAAATTTAGCTGCATCATGGTTAAACAGTGAATTCTTTGGATCGATCTAGCATTAGTTACACAGAGTGACTGTAGGCAATGGGAACAGCAGGGGATTCTATGTTTGCAAGTTTATATCTATGCATAAAGTAGTGTATTCAGTCTGACTGAGTTTATTAAGCATATTATATTTCCTTTTTTGATGTTGCAGTCTAGTATTTCTAGTGAGTAGAGGGGATCAGCCATATTCACTTTATGCATTTGCAATGTTTTAAGCAAGATTAGAACTTAGCATAGTCAGAAATGACATGAACTTGCAATGTTTTTTTTTTCAACCATGCATTAATTTCACTCCTCTGTGCCTTTGTGCGGATATTCAAAGAACTATTTTTTCTGAGTTTGCTACTTTATTGCAATTTTTTCCTTGGCTTTACTTCTAGAACAACTATGGCGCTATACCTTGTTGGCACTTAATGGTAAAGCAGTGTTGCTTTGCAGGTGGGCAAGAATATTTTCTTGTTGAAGTCACTAGATGAGTTGTTTCAGAAGGGCAGGGAGGCGGTGGATTTTCCAGCTCTCCAAGAACTAATGGAGAAGGTGTGCTCTTGATTCGACCATTATATTAGAGTAATGCTATGATATGCTCGCTTTATTTTCTCTACTTAACAGGATATCTTGGTATGGCAGTCAACTGTTGGTGATAGTTAAATAGTTAATAAGTGACATCCGTAACCTGTGGTATAAATCTTTAGATTGCTAGCTACCTTGTTATGATTTAAATTATTGCTGCTCAAAGTAGAATAATGATTCGGACATAGTGAAGTGTTAGTTTTTTCCACCAATACATCCATTGTTGGTATTGTGATATCTACTTCTGTTTGAGCAATGAGTTACTTCCTTTGTATTTAGTGACAAAGGTACCTACCTATAGTGAACAGTACCCCCACACATGATTTAAGTGTTGTTTTTGCCATTTTTCAGACAGGATTTGACATGGATGATGTAGTAAGGAAGTACATCCGTTACACACTGAATGAAAAACCATTCAACCCTGATGTAGTCGTGGATCTCTTACATCTTAGGAAAGCATCAATGTTAGAAGATGCTGAAGTTGCTGAAATTTTGAATGAGATTTCAAGACGAATTGTCCGGGAAAAAGGTATTACTCGGTCTCTGGTCTGATTCTAATACTAATAATGGATACATAGTTGTTCCTGAATTCAACTCTGGCCGTGTACGTCTATTATTTAATGCTGTTCCTCTGGTTATCGCTAATGGTTGTGTGTCCCTTAATTTCCTATCGAGTTGTTTTTGTATTCACCCCTTGAGAATTGCACCTTAAAACGGAAATCAAGGTAGATTCCACCTACTTGCCCCTTTAATTGAGTTTTTAAAGATTTGTGCACCTCTTATTGAAGGAGCGATGCCCCATGCTTATATACTAAATATGCCTTTTGGTTGTACCTCCCATTGTTCTCCAACACATGCTTTGGTAACCTTCAGATATGAGCATGACAATCAATTGATTACGGGAATTCTCTGTTATGTTGTTGGCTGTTGCATGCAGTAGTACAGTGTCTAAGCATGAAAAGCATATCTGTATGTAATGCAAAATCTTTGACCTCCTGTTTTCATGCTTCTCAACAAAATTTCTGCAATACCTTGTTATTTTGTTTGTCATGTGCAGATTGATTAACTAATAAAAAATATGAAACTCTCTAAAATCGAATCAACATTTTGTACTTACAAGCCATACCAATATGCTTGTATATTTTGATGCTTTATTTGTCAATGTTTTAAATGTCAGTTGAAATCTTGTGCTGCTTGAAGATAAAATCTTCATGCAATAGTCTCGTCAACCACATAGTGATACTTCCTCTGTCCCAAAAGATTTCATTTTTTTGCTATGAACCTAGACAACTATACAAGAGTATGTCCAGGCTCATACTGAAAAATGAAGTCTTTCTGTGATGGAGGTAATAGATAAGAAGAGTATCCTTGATTCCTTATGATCTATTAATGCTCTGTCACCTATCAGTACTTGGTTGTCAAGAGATTATGCTTTCGATTTGCGAGAACAAGTCTATGAGAAGTGCTCAAGGAGTTTTGCATTCTATGGTCTTGCAGGACCAGTAGTCATGGACTTATCTGGGTTTACAGAACAAGGTTTTAAGCGTAAGCTTGCTGTGCAAACATTGTTTGGAAAAATCTTCTACTTATCAGAGGTAAGCTGCTGATAGTCTATTTCTCTTGACTAAAAGTCCAGTTCTGTTGATGATAAACCAAAATTTGGTGATTTGTATGTGAAAGCAAGGTTCTTGACATATACTGAAATAAAAAAAGGGTTGATGAGCCACTTATTGCTCTGCTTACAGCTCGTGATAGTACATCTTTTTTTTTTCAAAAACATTATCCTTATTTCTTTAATGGGAACTTACAAGTTCTTGCTTATATTATCACTGGGACACTTGTGTATGTGTTTGCTCTAAGCTACGGGTTCAGCGGGTGTGGGTTCAATCCAATCTTTTCAAAAATTATTTAAACAACTATACTCAAAGACAGGAGAATCTGTTTTCACAAAATATTATTATTATTTAAATCTCCTGTTTGGAGAATAATAAAATGGGGTGAAATTTCATTCCATCTTTGTTTTGATGCACCATGCTTTGTTAACCTGTGAGGGAAATGGATTAGCAAGTCTTGTCTAGGTCTGTGAATGATAAGATCTTCTATAATTTGTCAAACTGGTTAGATGACTGATTTTCTATATTTTCTCACACTATATATAACTTACAATTGATCGTTTGTGAATATCCAGCTCCCAGAATTCTGTTCACGGGATGGCTCGCTTGTTGTCAAAGAGATTTTTGGAGTTACAGAGTATGACTTAATTTCCTCATGGTGGATCTTTCTTTTTCTGCAACTGCAATTGCCACTGTGTCATGACCTGTGATTTTCCTTATTTTTCATGTGAGCAGTGAGGATGCAGACAGCATTAGAATTCACACACTTTCTGAAACCAGTGATATCGAGTCATTGGAGAAGATGGTCGATGATTCAGAACTGGGGCATGGTCCCTCGCCTTCATCATGAAGGGTATTAATGGTAAAACATAACTGAGCACCTTCGTGGTCTCGTGGATAGCTGGTGCTGGTGCGAGTCTGAGCCATCGAAGATAGTTCCAGGATACTCAGCTGGAAGTTTTGTAAATCCTATTAGGATTATAACTTGTGGCAGTATCTCGAACCTTTCTATTAGTATTTGAGTGGGTGAATATGTTGTTTAAGAGCCTGGTAGCAATGAGTTATACAAAGCGAGAATGCTGATTGAATTTATACATATTTTAATTTTTTTTGTTTCAACTTTAATCCCATATCTCCGGAGGAAATGGACCAAGTTTGTAGATTTGATTCTCTGTTCTGTGTGGATCACCAACCTCGTCAGAAACAGCCGGTGAAATTCAGGGTATCTTTAGCTGCAGCTTCTGATACATGGGATTTTGACAGCAGCTTAGGAAAACGGTACAGATTATTTGATACGTGTAGCACCTTACGCAAGTATTTCTTTCAGATACAGAACACGCAAACGTGTATCTTTCAAATGTATAAGCGACTTTATAACTTGCAAGTGATGCGTTGCGACTTTGACAATCGATAGGCTGAGACATTTACTCACGAGAATCTCGTAGGATTTTGGATCCTTTCAGTAGCTGCATTGTTATCTACCGTAGCCAGCCAAATTTATAGTTGTCCTGACCCATAGCAAAATACTGATGGTTTCAGCAAATATTCATTCTTTTGTTAGATAAAGATAAAAGAATATCTGATAATATCTGATTTTATTTCATGGTATAAACATAGAATTGACTTATTATAAAGTGTCTACTTTATAAATGTGAGATAATCAACATGTATATAATTTTTCTTAAAAAGATATACCATTTAATAGTTTAGCACTCTCATGTTTTCACTTTTATTTATACTTATAAGCCTAAATTTGAATAGTTAACATTAAATTTATAGTTGATTTGAGGGTTATTTTAACGTGGTTTATTTTTTGCACTGCTTTTATATCACTATATAAATATTTTATGAACAACTTATTTTTTGTTTACAAATATATTATTTATCTTTTACTTAAAAAAATAAACCCTTATAAAATCCGAAGAAACAATCGAAATTCCGAAGCCATCTTGCCACACGTGTCCATCCTCCGTGACCACCTGTCCCGCAGCCCCGCTCAGGGCCGCCACTACTCTCACTCGCGCGGCGAAGAATACCCGTACCTCCCAACTAGCACTTCCACCGGAGCACGCAGGCTATCCAACAAGTACAAACGGAAAGGCGAAATCCTTCCTACTAGCTAGCTTGCTGTCGCCAACCATGCTGCCAGGTCGCCACACTTCCCGCCGTGCTGACGCCGCCACCGCCGCCATGGAGCCTCTGGTGGCGCCGGCCGCCACCCGCGCTGCGCTGTCGGAGCTCGTAGCCACCGCCGTGTTCGTCTTCGCCGCCGAAGGCTCCGTCTATGGCCTCTGTAACCACGCGAACCCTGAACGCATGGCCACCGCGCAATCGATCGAGTCTCGTGTCCCGTTCATGCATCATCGCCACGTCCATCTGAAGATTTCGTTTTTCTTTTCTTTTTTTTTTTCTGTTTGGTTGCTGCAGGGAAGATGTACAGGGACACGGGGACGCCAGGCGGCCTGCTGGTGGTGGCGGTGGCCCACGCGCTGGCGCTGGCCGTCGCGGTGGCGGTGGCGCGCAACGCGTCGGGAGGGCACGTCAACCCGGCCGTCACGTTCGGTCTGCTCGTCGGCCGCCGCATCTCGTTCGCGCGCGCCGCGCTCTACTGGGCCGCGCAGCTGCTCGGCGCCGTGCTCGCCGTGCTTCTCCTCAGGCTGGCCTCGGGAGGCATGGTAACCCGCTTTCTCTCTTCTCTTGTCACCAAGCACGCACTACATTTGCGCTTCACTAAATCAAATGTAGAACTTGTAGAAGCTATCAATATTACTACCGTCCTAAAAGACCTCATTTTGTAAAAATCGAAACTACATATTTATGAAAGATAATTAGTGAATACCATTTTTATACGTTGTTAGCCATCTAAAATCAAAGATAAAAATATACTACAATGAGAAACCTTCAAAATTAAAATTAAAAAAAATAAAAATTTAGAAGCATAGGCGAAAAGGTGATGTCGAGAATTAGTAGCTTATTAAATGCATTAGTCAAAGTTAGGGTCACCGGAAGCATGCAGCGCCTGTGTTCATGCTTCGATCAGTCAGTAGCTCAGGTGTTCATGCTGCAGAGCCAGAATCTCGAAATCTGCGTTAAAATTTGCTACCTATTTCTACCATTATCATTTATCAAGTGACCACTAATTACTTTACTTGATTGCTAGTGATTCAGTATTCGATATTCATGTCACATTTTGCATCTTCTGGTCTACCGCATTCCACGTGAAACCAAAAAAAAGAAAAAAATGTTTGCGTCTCTCTTTTTGGCATAAGCCATCTACGAGTGTATATACAGTCACGTCATGTTTAACACTTCTCACCCGATCGACAACGTGTGCGCCGTGTGCGCCCTTTCGTCCCGCAGCGCCCCATGGGCTTCACGCTCGGCCACGGCATCCACGAGCGGCACGCCTTGCTGCTCGAGGTCGTCATGACGTTCGGCCTCGTCTACACCGTGTACGCCACCGGCGCCGTCGACGGGAGCCGCGGCGGCGGCGGCGGCGGCGGCGCCATAGCGCCCCTCGCCATCGGCTTCGTCGCGGGCGCGAACATCCTCGCCGGTGGCCCTTTCGACGGCGCGGCCATGAACCCGGCGCGCGCATTCGGCCCCGCGCTCGTCGGCTGGAACTGGCGCCACCACTGGGTTTACTGGCTCGGGCCGCTGATCGGCGGCGGGCTGGCCGGCGCGCTGTACGAGTTTGTCGTGGCGGAGCAGCAGCCTGAGGCGCCGCCAGCTGCAGATGCTCGCCTGCCTGTGGCCGCCGAGGATTACTGATGTACATTTGCAACGTGTGCTATACATGGACATATATGCTCTAGTGTAAGACAATCCAGATTATGGAATCAGGGCTGGAAAATTATAGAATAATTAGCAGGTCGATTTCCATGTTTCTAAATAAATCATCAAGGGAACAACCAAATATGTTACCACCAGAAAGATAGATGCTATGTATAACAAAATAACTTAACATTGTACGGGCGAGGATATATCTAAATGTTGCATCCATTTTAAAATATAAAAATATAGATTGTATTTTGTATCGAGGTAGGATAGATGTTTACTAAAGATTATTCTATTATGATATAATTTTTTATAACACAAAATAAGTATTATTATATTTGTTTCTGGAAGTGCTTTCTTGATTTTATTTTTGTGTCACGTGCGTATTAATAGAGTATTCTTTAGTCAAACTATTAATACAAATAAAATATATCCTATATTTTAAAATAAAAGGAGTAATATTTTACAGGCAAGTATACACATATGAATAATTCTCTTTCCATCTCTTTTCCATGAACTTTTTAGTTACATGTAAATTTTAATATTTATTTTTTGAAAACAAACAGCTCAAAATTTATTTTTAAAATCTGCAGTATTTGACTACATCATCGTATCTAGCGTGGCAATATAACAATGTTACATCATACTATGTTACCCGACGTACAATGTTTTTGGCCACACCAGTTCTGCCCATGTAGCAAAATCCTTGCCACGCTAATCCCACTCACGTGGCAAGACGGTAAAGATTTTGGAAATATTTCTTTAAAGATTTTATAAAGGTGCATTCAATAAAAAAATATTTCCCGAAGGTGGCTATAGTTTCAAGCGCACCCCCTACAATTTTGACAGCAAAACTCAATTTCAAGCTATGACAGTTTGGGCAGCTATTTTAAAAGTCTTAAAACACACGGAATTATTCGGTAGCAATTACGATGTCTTAGCGAATTAGGATCCAAAGTACTGCAAAGCCCCACAGCAAAAATAAAAAAAGAAAAGAAAAATAACTGATGCAGTTCCACCCAGAACGACAGCTACGGCAACGCTTCAGCCAGTCAGTGCCAATTAATTGTTCATCAAGAACATGTCAAATGGCACTACTGCTTGCTTTGGTTAAAGACTGGTAGTGGATCAGGCTCCTGTTGCTATTCAGGAAGTAATTGAAGTCATGGTGCTGGACGTCGAGCCTCTTCAGCCACGAGTCCGCCGCGCCGACGAGGGAGGTGGCGAGCTCTTGATCGCCGGAGTCCGCGCTTGTCCACACATCTCCATCCGTCTTGTGTGTCGCGAGGCCAATAGGGGGAAGCGTCAGCCGGTCCTTGCTGTAAAGAGGCGTACTATCTACAAGAACATGTCGCAGTGTTTCTGAATTAGAAAAAAAGAAAACATTGCACCTCCATATGCAGAACAAGACTTCACTTCTCGAGAATATCACCATGTGGATGCAGCATGTTCGAAGAGCAAGAAACAAGATATAGTGGCAGCAGGATTCTTAGACGAAATTCAGTGGTTTCAAACGGATCCAAAATATGGTCCATATTGGAATATATGGCACTCTTCTAGTGAGGAAGATGAAAATGATAATGTGTTAGTGTTACTGTCTATTTTTACCTTCTTGTGTCGAGAGACTATGGTAAGTCAGGAAGCAAGTAGTCAGGTCTTTATTGTTCGTCCGAGGAACATGACCTATTGGGTACCTATTAACCAGGAGGAAGTAAATTAGATTGACCCAAAAATATGCTTATAAGTTTGATCACATCAGAAACATTGAGGAAACTATTAGAAAATTTACCAGAAAACTGACATCCAACTAGCTGGTGAGAGCTCTATGCTGTTAAGAGATGACAGAGGTGGAAAGTTATGGTATAGCTCATACACCTGAATACATGAGAGAAATAATATTAGAAAGAGCTTAGAGAACATTGGAAGTTTGTACAATTTATATTTAAGCATAAAACACAACCTAATGGTTGGGGATGACTCTAGAGCTTTGCCACAAAGTCACTCAAGAATTTATATTTAAGCATAAAACACGACCTAATGGTGCGGACACAAAGTCAGTCGAGAAGGTGCGAAAAATATCACCCATATTTTTGTTTAACTTATAAACCAAAATTTAAATTTAAACAATAACTCAGAGAGCCCTCTGTATAGGAGTCGAGCCTTGGGTGCATGAATGGCACCACAACTGAGTGCCTAACCACTGCAATACTAATGTTTTCTTTTAAATGCAAGTATTAAAGTATGTTTGTGGGCAAATTAAAAAAAACTGTCATCAAGCCTCGTTGAAGTTGTTCCCCAAACAAGATAATTTTGAAGCTACTATACTGCGTACCTTGTCTGCGAGAGGCATCCTTTCATAAGGGGAGTCGCATTCAAAGTACTCAAAACATGGTCCTTCACTCCTCTTTGACCTCGGGCTATCAGATATGCCCCATGACGCTAATGCTGCTGTTGCATACTGGCAACTCCAGTTATCTGCTGCATTGCAACAGCCGTAGTTGTTCGCATCGAACAAGTTGCCGGCCATCATCTTGCTGTCACCATGCCCAGTAGGAGTTCTGACAAAAGAACCATATGTGAAACTCTTAATTCTCAAAACTTCATGCTTCAGATGGACAATTATATACAAATTAAGTTACTAAACCATACACCCCTACTTACTTGTGTAAAGTGAAGTGTGAGACGGTGTACAACTGAATGGCTGAAAGATACGGCACAAAGTACTGGTTTATTTCTTCACCGGAAGGGAGGTGAACCGGAGTACTGACACCGCATTCGCTTAACGGGTAGAAGAAGTTCCAAAGGTCTACAAGGTAGAAGCATCTCCCTAAGTTGGCCGATTTACCAGAATAGTCGTTTGGCTGCAGCCACAGAGATCACGATTCAGATTGTCCAGGTTTCAGTTTTGGATATGCCAATAAAAGCTAAAGTAAGGCACTGTGTAAAACAAAGAATAAAATTCCTCGGTTTCAAAAAAGAAATAAAAATTCTATTAGAGAATAGAAAATTCCATGTGAAATTCTTGCCAGACAGGCACTCTATTTGGTCTGATTTGGTCTAATGTCAATGAAGCCTAATATGTTTTGCGTTCTGCTCTGTTCGCAATATAAGATTTTCTAGCATTGGCTAGATTCATATGGATGTTAATAAATCTAGACACACATATATAAATTATATATATTTATCAATGAATGAATTTAGTTAAGGTTAGAAAGTTTTAAAATATGAAACAGAGATAGAGATAGTACATAGAGAATATATACATTACTCAAAGTAGAATACGGCTACGCAGGCTGCAACGTCAGACGTAGAAAAATAAAACATAAGATAGATTTTTGATCCAAGTAGCATATTGTCCATACGTTACAACAAGATATTAATTAAAAAAAATATAATTAACTTATTATTACTACTGTTCTCTAAATGTATCAACTTTATACATTTATTATTTTACATTTTTTTCTATATAAATTAGAGAGTTGGTGGAGAGACTCACATGTGAGCCCTTTGTTGTCTTTCCACGATAGACGGTGGGATG
Organism: Oryza brachyantha; assembly: GCF_000231095.2. Taxonomy (NCBI): domain Eukaryota; kingdom Viridiplantae; phylum Streptophyta; class Magnoliopsida; order Poales; family Poaceae; genus Oryza; species Oryza brachyantha. The sequence continues at coordinate 14,717,851 of NC_023166.2, forward strand.
GTGCAGATTCGCCACCCACTGCTACTACACCTTTTTAATGGATTATACATTGTGCATTTTAGATTTTTCACAAGCACTCTATTTTAATGTATTTTCATAATGTAAAATTTTCTAGTCTTAACTAGATTTATTTAGATTCTATGAATCTAGACAAATATACAAACTATATATATGGATCAATGAATGAATTTAAGCAAGTCTACAAAGTCTTATAATATGAAGAGTGTATATATATATATATATAAATAAAAGAAATAATTGATCGTGAAAGACAAGTATTTCATTTCCCTCCCTAATCGTTGAAATTCGAACTGTCCGCTAGCTCCTCTGTTTGGATTATAGCCCTTCCTTGGGGATTTACTATCCTAAGTAAATCTTTCCCTATTATTCAAATTATTAATCAGATTTGGAGGGATCTTTGCCCGCTGTTTCTTGATTATACTGAATAAATGTAGTTGCAACCATGTCTGGATTCAATTAATGCATTCTATCATAGAATGACCATGCATATCATAGAATAAATGTGAAGATGTTAGACAAATCAAGTCAACATAAAGGTGGTCCTGTGTAATTGAATATATATCATCTACCCAACCGAAATGTAAAAATAAATTAAATGTTTGCTATTATTCAGGATTCTGACCAAAAGAGTAGTACATGATGGAGCATGCATATTTGCACATTAAAAAGCTAATTTTGGATAGAAGTAATGAGAAGTACTAGGAGTGGCAAATAAAAGGTTTTGTATCAAAGGATCACCGTAAGGCATCAATTTCATAAGGTCATTTTCCTTGTTAAATGGGCATGCTATAATTTGAAAAGATGTCGGTTAATAATCGGCATGTGTATTGCACGCGCCAAAAAGCACACGTGTATCTAAGTTCAAGTATGTGTGTTTTGCGCCAAAAAGCTCACGTGCACATCCCATGCATGTTTCGCGCCAAAAACTATTTTGAATCCATGCATACCACTTATAACATACACATGGAACAACAATGGAATATGCCATGGATAAGACACCAATCCACAAGTTAGGATGAGCATTTCAACAAAACAAGTTAGAGCAAACATATAGAGCTTAGCATCACACAGAGATAATATTAAGGATTTTATGAGGGCGTGGGAGAAAACAACCTAGTGAAGAGTGCAAATTCTCCACTAGCCCTTGAGAAGTATGAAGAGGTATAAGTATCTCATGATGTCAACATAAAGACATCTACATCTTAGTAAATGTATTGATTTCAAGAACCTTAACAGAAACCACCTCATCAAGAAAAAAAAAGAAACAAGGAAAACACAAGACATCATTTTTTATAAATCACATAGGCCAACATCCAAAACAAGATAGTAAATAAAGGAAAAGATGTATAGGTAAGTTTAGAAACTCATACCTTCTTTGGAACAAGAGAATATTTTCAATCATGTGAAAAAAATCTATGTTCCAAAGGAGATATCAAAAGGGTAAGAATGACAAACCACTAGAAAAAGAATTTGACAAGTGAAAAAGAAAACCAAAAAAATACATATTCTTTCTATCACCAAAAAAATGACGAGATTACATAGGCAAGCGGTGGTGGAGCCAACTCCCAGACTAGTCATATGGCCTTATAGGCTCAAAGTTGTTGTGTGTCATGTCCAACTACTCCAAAAACCTAGGGATCCTTTCATATGTTCAAAAGGAGAGCTTCAAAGGGAAACAATGTCATATCAATAAGGGGGAAAAGAATTTGACAAGCAGAAACACAATCTTTCTTTTAAAAGATGGCATGGTGTGTACCTTAGCAACGGTGTAGGCCTCCAAAGTTGGCGTAACACTGTGAAGGAAAGACCTCAGGTTGGAAGGGGAAGGGGTACCTTCAAGCTTAATACCAGATCCGGAATCAACAATAGCACTCCCCATCTCAAATCTTTATGCTGCTTCTAATCCAAAGCATCTACTCCAGAAAGGATAAGCTGGTGTTGAGGTGGGCTACCTAGCTAGCAAAGCACTCATAATGGAAATGTGGACTCTGGTTTTTTCAGGGGAAGAGAAGCATATATAGCCAATTTTTACACATCAGCTATCCAGGGGATATGATCTTAATTACATTCCTACTTGGTATAGACTCTGCTACTTATAACTGATTGCCTTGGGGGCTTGGGACCTTGGGTCATATGAATCATCACTTGTCAGGTGGAGCTATTGCTGAATTGGCCTTTTTGGACTTATCTTCCTATTTTAGTTTTTGCCTTTTTAAGATAAACATTTTATTTAGATGGGAAATGTATACTGTGGGCGAGGCCATGTCATGTCATGCATTAAGAAACATTTTTTTGGTTTATGTTGCCTATGGTATATTTCCGTCACTCATTAGCTCGTACGTAGGAGCAGATCTGGCGTGAGGGTGGCAAAGGCTCAAGTCCCTATTTCTCCTGTTAAAGTCATGTGAGTCTTCACTAAGATCCCCTTAAAAGTTAGATCAAGAAAAAAAAGATGAAACTCTAGCTCATAATTTATTCAGACCCCCTCTAGTATCGCTCTCTAGATCCGCCACTACTCGTGCGGTATGATTTTGATTGGTATAAGACATTTTAGCTATGTCTAGATATATTTATTGATTAATGTATATTGTTTATATATATGTCTAGATTCGATAATTAATATCTTTATGAATCTAGATAATGCTAGAAAATCTTATATTGTGAAAATAAGATAGCACTATATATATCGCCCTTTTTTTCACATCACAGAAAAGCTTCATGTGTCTTTGCATTCAGGAGAAAGAGCGAAACACAAGACCCATATGGTTTCAGAACAGAATGGATTGGCTTTCTCATTTAGTGAGCTACATAAACTAGATGAAGCAGCTGGCTATTCGAAATGCCTTTGCTTTTCAGAAATTTGTTTTCGCTTTCGCCCACTGTTTCATGAGGAAGCTGGCGTTTCCGTTTTATTTGCTAGAATCCTTGTTTCATGAAGCCAGTTACTTCCATCACTCCATCAGTCCAGCTTATCACACTCTGACAGGGGACATAAAAAACGCGTGAGCACTCCGTGGCCATGCACCAGTAAACGGAACGAGAATTGAAGCAGGGAGTCAACAGTACACGACATGCATGCAGACATATGTGCGTATATCTCATGCAGCCCCTAGCCCAGCCTGGAGATCGCTCCTCGTCTATCCTAGCTCGATCGTCATGCGAAGAACGAGCTGGACTCCTGGAGGCACAAGCGGTAACCGACCACCGGCAGGCACGCTAAAACAGTACAGTAGCAATAAACCGCGCGCAAAAAAAGAAGAGAAAAAACGGAGATCCAAACAGGCCTGATGAGCAGCTCGCTCGCTGAGTTGATCGATCGATGTGTATATACTTGTGCCGTTGTGCGACTCTGACGGAAAGAAGATCAGAGCGGGCTCGTCCATGTCGCCGGCGATATGACCGACGGCCGCCGCAGACGTCCCCAAACTTCGCCCGCGCATCGCAGATAAACGGGGTCCACTTCTGTCTTCTTTTTTTAAAAGGTGAAACGACATATTTGTAAAAGAAAAATAATTTGTGAATAAAACGTTTATATACGTGTTTATGGTGATCTAAAAATCAAAGCTAGAAAATAAACTTCAAAATTAACTCTAAAGTTTAAGTTAAAAAATTACATTTTGGTTTATAAACATAAGTGAAAGTCAAAGATGAGAGTGAAAGATCGGATGGCTTAGGATAAGTAGTGGGGCTTTTTTATTTTTATATTTTTTATTAAAAATTTCAAAAACAACTTTTTTTAGTTTTGAAAAATTACATAGCTATACTCCCAACGACCGGCCAATGGACGAAATATAAAAAAGAACGCCTACTATCAAGCAGGAATTCCGATGTGAAATATAGTTATTGGGACAGGGCAAAAGGTCCGCCAACAGAATGATGCAAATATACAGGCGGCCCCTGATGGCCACCACAGGGTGCAGGTTGGTCCACATAGTAACCCAAGTGGACATCAGCTTAGGATGGTCGACATGGACATCATTTCTTAACTCTTACTATTCCATTGTGCGAATGCTTTCCTCGTATTTCTCATCATTTTGCTCACTCAACAGGATCTTAGAACACAACATGAGGAAGTACCTTGGAATGGCGTAGTCAGGGGATTCAAGAGGAATCCAAGAATGACCTACAAAATTTGCTCAAAGGCCAAGGGAGGCCTGGGGGTCTTTTTGTTTTTGCAAGCGGCCCCTTTAACACCCTATAGTTAGGTGGCAAGGTAGTCACCTGCAAATTTTTCACCCCTCCTCTCCAACGGGCTAGTTCCCGTGCGAAATATTCAATTAGTCCTCTTGCCGCCCCATGCTATATGGAACCACCATCACCCTGCGGACCACCTCCCAGTATGTGGATATGTCAGTAGCCTGTGTGGACCACCCTCTTTCATGTGTGGACCACACCTAGTTTGAGTGGACTACCCTAAGGCGTGGCCCCACCCTATATCGACCATCCTCCCACATATGTCGATGTGACTACAGCCTCTGTCGACCACCCCACCTAGTGTTGACTAGCCTCCCACATTTGTCAACATGCCTACAACCTCCATCGACCACCCATACCTATAAGGCGTTAAGGGCGTCATTTGCAAATAAGGTAGACCCCCTTGCCCCATGTCAGCCTCTGAATATATTATGTAGGTGTCCTCATACCATGGCATTAAACGTCTTCTAGCTGGACGATTAGGTGTCCCTGGAGGTGATAAAACACCATGTGGGTGGGCTGCAATGCAAGGGGGCCACATGCATATTTTTCTGGCTTCATCGGTCATTCGTTTGTCCACCGCTGTTGTCGTCTATCACATTAGTTTTTACACGTAAGTAGTGGGTGTTTTTTATATTTCTCCTACTAGCTAGATGTTGGGAGTATAGATATACATTTTTTTCAAACTTAAATCTATTTTGAAAATTTTAATTAAAAAAATTTCTAAACAACGCTGTGCGGGGAGCGTGCCGCGAGGCCCACCCACATTCGCACGTGAGCCAGCAATCCCGTTCCGGCCTAACTATCACGATCACCGCCCGCACGTGTAATACGGGCCTCATGCGAGCCGCAATCCCGTTATGGGCCGTCTAACGAGGACGCGGCCTGGCCTTCGTCTTCTGGATTCCGACGCGACGAGAGAAAAAAAATCCTCCTCCGCCTCCGGCCCCCGGCTCAGAGGCAGGCAGCAACCGCGCACCTCCTCGGCGTGACGAACACTCGAGGCGTTCGTTATCCATGGCCGCCGCCGCCGCTTCCTCTGCTGTCCTCTTCCCCAACTCGCGAGCTCCCGCCACGGTAAAGCCCTGCGCGTGGAGCAGCAACCGTCGTGTGCTCAGGCGAGAGGGTCTGACCACTGCTTCTTCGGTTTTCCCTTTTGTAGCTGTCGCGGAGGAGGGCTTCAGGGCCGGTTCAAAGGAGGGGCTTCGTTTTTGGACTCGAGGGGCGGAGCAGGAGGGGAGCCACGGGGACCGTGCGAGCTTGCTTCAATCCTCTCGGTGACGAACGCATCCTCCGGGAGGCCTTGAAGGTGTGTATCGTCCCCCACTCCTCCAAATTTTTTTTTTCGACCTAGTGTTGGTCACAGCGTGGATTAGTTCATTGTGTTATGTCGAGGACTCGAGGTTGAGCTGCAAAATCAGTAGTTGTAATCCTAAAAAAACATCCTTTTGGGGGTGCATGACGAATTCAACTGAATTACACGTTGATACTCCATTGTTCTTAACAGGAATTCGTTCAATAGTTCATAAGAATTGACTCTTTAAGTTGCAGCTGCTCAATATTGCCATCAGCATAAGGGAAGGGCCTTTCACTGTCGTAGGTTCTTCCCAAAGCCAGAACATGTACTGATGGAGTGATGGTTTACGTGCCTGGTGTGTAGGAGCCAGTTGCCTTTATGGGTGGTGTCTTTGCTGGCCTCTTGAGGCTTGACCTGAATGAGGATCCTCTCAAGGAATGGATCACTCGGACTGTAGAGGCTTCTGGAATTGCTGAGGATAATCAAACCGATGAATCAAGTGAGGGATCTCAAGATGATGCGCCCCAACAAATTGAGATTGAGTGAGGTGCATTAGTTGACCTTGTGATCCATTACGGTCTTGTACTTTATACAGAATATTTGTAATATTTAATTAATAGAATGCTTGAAGTCAAAACATTGGTCTGCCATTGATTTTTTAAGTCGTGTTTTTCCTTGATGGGTAAAAGCACCAATAAGAGGTTACTATGCCCCCTCTCAAAATCTTAATGAAATCAGGACGGCTGCTTTCAGCTGCCCAAACCAAAAGAAGAGGTTACTATGGAATATAGTGGCGATATTTCGAAATACAAAAGAAAATATTAGCAGATATAACTATATAAATGCATCCTTATATGTGTACATTTTGGTATTTTAGTGGGCTTCTAAAAAGTGTCCGAGTATTTAGCCAACTATCAAAATTTACTTTTATTTCATTTTCAGGCTTGATGAACTTTTAAAGTTTAATCTTTGAAAGAGCATCTTTCAGTATTTTGTTAGGTCTTTTACTTTATTCTGTCAGTTTTTGAATTGTTTGGTCATATACTCCTATTGTTTGCTCACTATATCATTTGATCCTTTTCTGTTGGGTTTATTATCTGCTGTCATTATCAGTTGGATCCTTTTCATACAATGTCAGGTGCTTCTCAATTCAGATCCATAAAGTTCAGCACCTCATTCTTCAGCAGCACCAATGTAACGAACTGCATAGTGTGCTTTCCTATATCTATTGATGGATAGTTGAACATAAATCATTGCATGGCCTTGATACTCTGAGAAATATGCACTTTCAAGTTCAAACTCGCTTGCTTGGTAGATAACATGATACCATGATCTGGTGTTTAAAGTCTAAAAAAGTTTGCCTCGTTCATGAAGTTTTAATAGAAGTATTAGCCTGATTATCTATCTATTGCCATGGGAAGAACATCTTGAATGGGAATTTCAGTTGGATGTCATTTAACTGTAGAATCATAATGTTCCCTCGCAATACTATTGATGTATAAAACTTGGTGGATTTGGAAATCTCCTTTGCATCTCTGAGAATTCTTTGTTCATTCTATGTGAGCTTCTGTTTTCATATTTCGTGGCGTGGTGTACTGGGTTGATCATTTCATATTTTCAGGGACTAGTTGATCTCTTTACGTCCTAAGTATGTTTAAACTGGAAATTATGTATATTTCAATCTCTAATATGCTATTTGGCTTTTCTCTTTAACGGTTTGTCAGGTGATGAACGCATTAACACCATCGTGCATTACAGCAGTATGGTACAGTGGTGTTTGTTATGTGTCTGCTTGGAGATTTGTGGCTACTAAGTGTGTGTGTTAGGGGGGTCTAGTGACATTTAACATGGGGGGTTGGGTTGGTTGCTTTATTCTCGATGTATAGATTCTCCACATGCTAAACTCTGACAAAAAGAAAGCTTTATTAGTTGGTAGGTTTCCTTTTCCGTTTTGAGTCCATTTAAGTCTAACCTTCAGTTTGAACTAACGTCTGTCCCTAGCTGATCATGTTCGTTAGTCTCTTATTTCTTCCCCTCAAACATGCAGGTTGTTGGGCGCTGCTTTCCAACTATCTTTATCAGTAATGATGGATATGGACCTAGCAAGACTGGTTTGCAGAATATCCTTCGCCTGTAAGTTTCATACTTACGACTTGTAAGTTGTTATGAACCTTAAGGTATGAAATAGCTGGCACTCCAGAACCGTAAGCTGTTATTGCTGATTTGAATCTGAAGCTACTGACGTGAACACAGGTGATGAGTTAATGCAGCTGCTAACTACTCGATGATGACTTCCCCTTTTAGTCCAAGTGTTGGAAAAAGTTTGTCTTTGAATGGTGACGAAATGTGGGGAATTCACTTCCATACCCTTTTAACTGAAAAATAGAATCTGCATGTTAACTCAGTTTAGTATCAATAAAAAAATTGCAGATTTGTATGGGTTAAGTGATGAAAATAAGACTTATGTTGCCATAGAGAAACTATGCCATCAAGAAAATGTCCTTGCTTAAGGAGAACAAATAGAAATAGAAAATTTGCAGCATGATTTTTAGTGAACGGCTTAAATTTTATTACATCATCTCTTCCGCAATTTCGTACCCAATTTAAATTTATTAGCAGGTAACATAGTTTGGTTTCCATTACTTTCTGGCGAGGCTTGCTTCTGGAATTCAGATTTGCTGATTATTGTGTACCTTTTGTCATATGCATTCATGTATGAATATGATTGAAACCTATGCTAGTCCTATAATGCTATGCATGAGTGTGGTTGGAAACTCTGCTATGCCAGAACGAATTCGAGTAATAGATTTTCCTGTTTCTGTTTGAATTTTGTTTGCTCTATAGAACCATACTAATATAAAACCAGAGATACATGCTTCAGGAGTCACGAACTCACGATTGATGGAATACGGTGGTGCCTGAGATAGCAGAGATTGAATAAGTGAATGATTATCAGATTTTTGTGATAGCTATTTGAAGGTATAAACAATTGAATTAATTACTACAAATTAAGATTAGAAAGATAGGATGAGGACTTTTTATATATAAAACATTTCTGTAAAACATATAGTTTAAGAGTTTGAAAAACTGTCTCAATTGAAATGTGTAGACGTACCGCTTTCTGTACGCCTGTCTTATTGGCATGTGAAAAGGAAGTTGTACTACAATGACAACTTGACAAGGCTGTAATGCACCCTTCTCTAGCCAACTGAAGCATCAGCAAGCATATCTGAACTATTGTAGGCCGATCAATCGATATGCACGAATCCATAGTTTCCTAGCCCATACAGCTCGTTTTTTTAGATCACCAGCAAGTCTGAAACTTAGAAGTGTGTTTACTCACTTGTCACTAATTTGCTCTTTCGTCCATGGCTCACACTTCACACCCGGGCCGCCTGTTCGTCATCACGCATTTGATGTTCACTGCAATTAGGTAGTTCATGCAAACGATTCCATAGTTCCATGCCTTCGTCTGATCGCTGCAATGGCTCGATCCTATATAAGGGGGTAACAGTACTGGCATGAACTCTGTGTACCGCTGTAACATCACGAAGTGACAGCCATGACGAGATCTTGCGTCCTGATAGCGCTTCTGCTCGCTGTTGCCATGGGTACCAAGCTCTCGCTCGCCGACCGCGAGAGCCGCGGCGGTGGCGGCATCCCTGCCACCCTCGGCCGCGAGCTCCGGGAGTTCATCTCCAAGGCCAGCGACTTCCTCGGCGCGGCGCGCCGGGCGGGAGCGGATGGATGGCACACCGCCGACGCCGGCGTGGTCAGGGCGTCCGTGAGGAGCACGTCGAGGCGGAGGCGGGCGAGGAAGTCCGCCGCGAACTGCATCCCCGCCGACATGTGCCGCAAGAAGAAGGTGCTCTGCGGCAAGAGGTGCTACAGGTCGAGCTCCAGTAGCAGCCTCAGCCACGTCCCGACCACCAAATGCGTTGTCAAGTGCAAGAAATGCGTGCCCACCTGCTAGATTTTTCCTCATTGTAGCGAGATTCCATTCCACGGTTTCACAAGAACTTTCCTATATCCATATAGATTCGGTTGAATAAGCAGGCAAGTCTAATTCTAACGCATGCAGTAGGCAGGAGCTCTAGAATTTCATTGCTTTTACTACTTTCTTCTCGCTAAGTTTGGATAATGTAAGCCGGATGTAATTTTTCCCCTCGTACTACGTTTCTTGCACGTGACAATATCACTAGATGGATAATTGAATGATGAACGTAACTGCACGAGATACTCCTAAGTACTAGTAAGTACTATATGTATGTACTGCTGTGTACTTCATAGTAGTAGAGTAGTTTTTTTAGACGCTAACGTTGTGCAGTTGTAGGGATCAATGGCACTATCAGCTTTTGGACGATAGACGAGAGACCTCATGCGAGGTAGCGTTCGTTGGTGGTAGAAAAGGTAGCAGCAAATTAACATATGATTAATTAATTATTAGCTATAAAAAAACTTAAAAATAGATTAATATGATTTTTAAATTAACTTTTCTATATATTTTTTTATAAAAAATGTATTATTTAACAGTTTGAGAAGCGAACATACGAAAAACAGAAAATATGTGTTGCTTGGCCAGACAAACGAACGCGACCGAACTGGAGTAGCTCCCAACTGCTTAGCTCTAATTACAGTCATCATCAGGTAAGTACGTGGGTTGGATGGTGAACTTTACCACGTATTCGATATATGAATACGTGCTCCAGTTTGGATGTAACATGATATCATCCTCGTTAGGTGCTACAGTACCAAGCTTAGCTGGTATGCATAGCTATCTACACATGAATTGTAGTGCTGCGACGCAACATTTGACACGTCCAATTAATTATAAGGGTTTTGTCAATATCGATCACTGTTACAGTCGTTGTACAGCATTGAGTACGCGTGTGGTTTGCCGTTGAGGAATTGAGCGCTCTGATCAACGCAACCCCCTCCGTTTCTGAGTGGCATATGCCGAAAGAATGGTTACGGGTTGCGGTACATGTACATTAGTGAGTAGTACTGACAGAACCTTCCCCTCTCACGAGGGAAATCCCCGTTCCCATCCGTTATCCAACCGTGTGCTCCCTAGCAAACGCAGCGCGCGTACAGCGCAGCGGCTGCAATACGTGCACCCCGCGCTGCATGCTGCCTCGCTCGACGACGCACGGACGGCCGCGTCGCCGTCGCGCGGTTGTGCATCTATTCGGAAAAGATTTACCCGCTTAGTTAACTAGCATATAAAATTAACAACGGATTAACATATGATTAATTAATTATTAGTTAAAATTTTTTTAAAAAATAGATTAATATGATTTTTAGATCAATTTTTCTATATAATTTCTTTTAAAAAATACAATACTTAGCAGTTTGCAAAGCATACTCAAGGAAATATGAGTTATTTAGGCCGGCAAATGAACGCGGCCTTAGTCCCCGTTTCAAACTAAGTAATAAAATTACACCCCAGTTTTTGCCTTCTTATGCTTATAAATCAAAATTTAAATTTTTAACCTTAAATTAGAATTGATTTTGGGTTTATTTCACCAAAGTTTATTTTTTAGCCTCGGCTTTTAGATCGTTAAAAATACGTATATAAAAGTTTTATTCATAAATTATTTTTTGTTCGTGATTTGGCTTTTTCACGATCACCGATCACCCCTTTAGGTACCCCAGTATCTCAAACTACAAATTGTGTGTTTCGTATGAGCATTTCTATATATTATGTTTCTTTAAAAAAATTAAATAAAACTATTTTTCGCCCTTTTAATATTTAATTCTCAATTAATCATATTTAATCACATTTCTCATTTTGCAAGATTAACGCCATTCTTATTGTATGATTTTATTGTGGTGTTTTCAATAGTTCCATGTTATCAAAATATATTTAAGTGAATGAATAAAACATGTACTCTCAATGCAAAATTTCACTTCACGGTTTTATAGACTAGCATATCACTTAAATGGTGTATCTAAGTAACCTATAGAGTGATTAAATATATAGAGATGAAACGAATTATTCTCAATGGAGGTGTCAATACAGTTTTATAGTTTAGGTATTGTGAACACCAAGTTTTATCTCATGATACTCGACTTTGCCTATATGTCATCATTTAATAAGTTTAAAATCCCCGTGAAACCCCCACTGAGCTAGGCCTAATAGCATAACCGACTACTAGCTATAAGTTTATATTAGAGTTAATATGTATAAAATGTTGATTCTAATATTTTCTCTTTTTTTTCTCTACTTATGTATTTAATACATCTAATTTGGAACACGTGTAGACCAACTCTTGTACGAGAACTAGCAACTTTTTTATTTTCTCTCTTCTCCTCCTAGATTTATAGTTGTTTTGTAGACTACTATTATACTTATCTAAATTTAGTCTTTCATCAATATCTTTATTTGAATAACGATTGAAAATAAAGTATGAGATTGATAAGGCATGCTCTTCAGCTTGATGACCTTTTTTGGGGGTCAGGGTCAGATACTCAGATCGAGAGGGATGGGAGACGGGTGGGGCGTGCAGTTGGGGGGATGGAGCGGAAACGGAACGACATGATAAAAGCGCGCGGTTGGAGCTGCACGGGGCGCGACCTCATTACGGCCAGAATCGACGTCCAACTGCGTGGCGTACGTTCGTGGGAAGTTTTAGCCGGCCGGCCGGTTTAGCTACTACTATATCCCGATGGATGGATGGATCGACCGACCAGTACGTAGACCGTTGAGCTCGATGGTGAACGCCGCCTCGATCCATCGGGCCCGCGACTCCTGCAGCCTGCTGCCCTTCCAGACCCAACGCCTCGTTGACTATGCCCGGCCGACCGGCCCGGGTCTTGACGTTTGACCGTCATCGCGCCTCGTCTCGTTGGGGAGATGGTAGTTGAGGCGACAGTACTGTACTGTACGTTCTACACGAGATCTCGCTTCGAACGCTAGTTACTCCTCGTCCGCTTTATTACCAGATGGGCTCGCGGGCGCGCGCAGGTATGGGAGTGACCGCGACTCGCCAGTCGCCGCACGTACGCACGCGGCGCCGACTGATCTAGCTAACTGGACTCCATTCCTGGAAGCGGACACGCCCACGAGCAGCTAACCAGCCAGCCGGGCGTGCACGACGCCTAAATTTGCCCCATGTATCGGCCGGCGTACGTGTGTGGCCACCGACTCACCGCAAAAGTGGAAGCAAATTTGGCCAGCGCTTTAGCTACTAGCGGCAATATATCGATTTGTATGCTGGCTTAATTCGCTCCTAGGAATGAAGGATCCAAGATCGATCATGGGCTAATTATCGTGTCTGGCACCGATGGAAATACCACCGCTCATCATCTATGCGGCTGCTGTGCGGTGGTGGTGGCTGGTGAATTACGTACGTACTGGTCCAGAAAGCGAGTTCGAAATGAAAGACAGGGCGATGGCGAGATTAAATGAAGGGAATCAGAGGAACGGAAGAATTATGGGGATGAAGGTAGCTAGCTAGAGAGCAGAGGTGGAGGAGGCTGGCTGGCCGGCCGGCCGGGGCAGGCAATAAAAGTACGACACCAACGTCTACCAGTACCTTATTAATGCACCTGCTGCTGGATCTCGTCTCGTGTCATGTGCTGTGCGTGTGTACATGTGTGGACAATGGTATCACGCCGTAACGTGTTGCTGCTTCGCCAGCCAGCCGCTAGATTAAATTGACTATACTCCTCTTAATTCCCTCCCATCTACAACATGGAGTGGTACTCGTTTACAAGTATTCATTCCACGGAGACGTCATGTTATAACCGTGCGTGCACGTACGGTTCCGGTGCATGCTAACCGTGTACGCGCGACCTGTAAATTGGCATCACGTTGCGCGGCCGGCCACGGAGCGCAAATATATACACCCGTGTTTGTACATGCATGGTTAATCTGATGCTAGCTAAGTAGCACGCTGCAGATATTTTAATCGGTACTCAAGGGATGTGTTAGACTGAAATATCTGGGATTAATGATGAAAATTACACTGCTCGCTCCAACAAACAGAGGACTGTACGTACGCGCTAACAGTATTCCCATTTCTAGGACGCGACGCTTCATCGAAAAAAAATTATGTTCCACTTGGGTACCACGTTGCATGTAGAACAGGAGTCGTGACTAGTGATCGATTTCAAGTAGGAGTAAAAGGAGGGGCTCATCTGCCACACTGCCAGCCAAAGCCCAAAACAAGACATCTGGTTGGCAGTTTGTTAAGCAGTGGCATCCCATGGCTGCTCTCTCTGATTGCTCCATCCATCCATTAACTCCCTTCTTTATTATGCTTGCATGCTTTTCACCTTTATAACTCCTGCCCTTGCTGCTTCTCCCATCTAGCAAAACAAACTCCTCTCTATCTCTCTCGCTCGCTCGCTTGACATCGCGTCGGGCCGTGCTTGATCTACGCTCACAGCAGCTCGTTGGTCGCGGCGAGCGCGCGACATGAGAGCAGGAGGAGGAGGGGACACGAGGAGGACGGCGGCCGGGCAGGCCATGGTGGAGCTGCAGGCCAACGCGTCGTCGGCCGGCGGCGCGATGGTGGTGGGGCTCAGCCCGCTCAGCGAGACGCTGTGGCGGGACAGCAAGGCGATGCCCGGGGCGGCGGCGGCGCTCATCGGCGACGTGTCGGCGAGGCTGACGTGGAAGGACCTGTCGGTCACCGTGGCGCTCGGCCCTGGCAAGACGCAGACCGTCCTCGACGAGCTCACCGGGTACGCCGAGCCAGGCTCGCTCACGGCGCTCATGGGGCCCTCCGGCTCCGGCAAGTCCACCCTCCTCGACGCCCTCGCCGGCCGCCTCGCCGCCAACGCTTTCCTCTCAGGCAACGTTCTCCTCAACGGACGCAAGGCCAAGCTCTCCTTCGGCGCCGCGGTACGCATACGCAAACCACTCCTTAACCTAGCTTCTTGCTTCACTTGTTTTATCCAACAAAGTCTCCATTTTTAGGCATCAAAACAGTCTACGAAACACACAGGCCTTGTTACTTACTAGTATCGTCCTAGCTAGATAAGTTGAGTCATCATCCACAATAAGTATGCATCCATTTCAGAGTTAATAGTCGAGCTAACTAGCTAGCTAGCATGTGCTGATGGCGCTATGATGAGCATATATAAACACTCCCATCAAGTGGCGTTTTACAAGGTAGGCGACCACGGTCCGATCGGCTAATTATCGTCGCCATCAAAACACACTGGACAGACCCGCGTGTACGTACGCCTGCTCGATATACGTCAATGATCCGGCCGGTTGGGGTTTAATTACTTGGCATCTGTCCCCGATGGCGAAAGGCTGTAAACCCCCGCGTGAACGTGTACTGCTGCTAGTTAGGTGCCGCAATCAATTCGATCTGTTTCTCTCGATCCTACTGCTCTGATTCCATTCATTCGGGGGCGTAGTACGCGACGTCTTTTTTTTTCCTTTTTTTTTCTCTTCTTCGAAATGGAGAACTAGTGGGATTGGTTTCGAAAGACGAAATTTAAAGAGGTTCTGGTGTGGTGCGGCGACCTACATAGCATAAATACAGGCAGTTGGATTCTTGGATTTGTTTCGTGATCGAACCTGTGGCGAATTTATGGTGACATGAAC
Organism: Oryza brachyantha; assembly: GCF_000231095.2. Taxonomy (NCBI): domain Eukaryota; kingdom Viridiplantae; phylum Streptophyta; class Magnoliopsida; order Poales; family Poaceae; genus Oryza; species Oryza brachyantha. The sequence continues at coordinate 14,732,928 of NC_023166.2, forward strand.
CATTCAGCTGCAGTGACCGCGTGGTTTGTCCTACCAAAGATTATACCGGAGTAATAGGAGGAAGTGACGGGGACTTTTCTGCATATACGGAATTACAACTATGGCGTTTTTTACTTTATACACTCATACTGGGACACCTGACCCTGGGCAGTTAATTTTCTGACTGCTTTCAATACGCTAACGGACCAGTAACAAATCTCACCTATCATTTTCTCAGCTCTGTCTGAGTCCACGTTATTTTTTGCTGGGCTTTCAGCCTTTCACAGCAATAGTATAGATTTCAGATGCAGCAAAATATATAATGCGTTTTGTGCAACCGTGAAGTTTACTGAGAGGAGCAACAGTAACAGTGCGGGTGTGGTTTATTTTGGCGCGTGCATGCAGGCGTACGTGACGCAGGACGACAACCTGATCGGGACGCTGACGGTGAGGGAGACGATCGGGTACTCGGCGATGCTGCGGCTGCCGGACAAGATGCCGCGCGAGGACAAGCGCGCGCTGGTGGAAGGCACCATCGTGGAGATGGGACTGCAGGACTGCGCCGACACCGTCATCGGCAACTGGCACCTCCGCGGCGTCAGCGGCGGCGAGAAGCGCCGCGTCAGCATCGCCCTCGAGCTCCTCATGCGCCCGCGCCTCCTCTTCCTCGACGAGCCCACCAGCGGCCTCGACAGGTACCGTACGCGCATCCATCCATCGAATGATTTAGCTATAGGGCGGTGTGCTTGGCCGGAGATGATCAGAGCCTTAATTAGCTAACGGCGGCGACGCCGGCTGCGCAGCTCGTCGGCGTTCTTCGTGACGCAGACGCTCCGGGGCCTGGCCAGGGACGGAAGGACGGTGATCGCTTCCATCCACCAGCCCAGCAGCGAGGTGTTCGAGCTCTTCGACATGCTCTTCCTCCTTTCCAGCGGCAAGACCGTATACTTCGGCCAGGCGTCGCAAGCATGCGAGGTAACTCACCAATTTCAGAGAGCAATTAACCAAATCTGTCAACATCATCCGCCATGGTTAAGTTCAAACGTGAACAGCTCGTGCTCGCTTGCAGTTCTTTGCCCAGGTCGGCTTCCCTTGCCCGCCACTCAGAAATCCATCAGATCATTTCCTGAGGTGCGTCAACTCCGATTTCGATAAGGTGAAGGCCACCCTGAAGGGTTCCATGAAGGCAAGGGTAAGAACAAATCACACACCAACGGCCGGAAAAAAAATCAGAACTCGGTTAATTTGTTTTGTGTCACGGTGCGAAATGATCTAATTTTTGGGCATTCATCAAGATTGAGAGGTCGGACGATCCTCTGGACAAGATGACCACATCTGAAGCCATCAGAAAGTTGGTTGCATCCTACAGCAGGTCCCAGTACTACTACGCTGCCAGGGAGAGAGTTAATGACATCTCACGACTCGTAAGTAATCTTGGCGACCCTAAAACAGCAGCGAATGTTGATACCTCCTTTTCTCTCTGTTTTTCTTGCGCCCCCACGTAGTTAAGACTGCAACCAGGACAGATAATAACAGGAGGAAAACACCCATGTTATTCGTTGCAGAAAGGAACTGTGCTGGATTCAGGAGGGAGCCAGGCCAGCTTCTTGATGCAGGCTTGCACACTGACCAAGCGCTCGTTCATCAACATGTCAAGGGACTTCGGGTATTACTGGCTGAGGCTGCTGATCTATCTCCTCGTGACCGTCTGCATTGGCACAATCTACTTTGACGTCGGCACCAAGTACACATCCATCCTGGTAAGAAAGAAGAATTGATAATTGATTTCTTACGACTGAAATGCTGAATGCTGTAATAGTTTTCAATAAAAACATAGTCAGACGAGTAATCTGCCGTGGATACAATGGTTGGTTCTAATGTATTTTAGTTACCACCCTGAACAGGCTAGAGCCGCCTGTACCGCATTCGTCTTCGGATTCGTCACGTTCATGTCCATTGGAGGGTTTCCTTCATTTGTTGAAGAAATGAAGGTGAAATCCCAACCATACGGTTTCATCTAGATGATCGAAAAACTATGTAAAATTTGCTCAGCTTTCCCTTGTTCATTGACAGGTTTTCCAAAGGGAACGCCTGAATGGTCATTACGGTGTCGCGGCGTTCGTCATCAGCAACACAATCTCGGCGCTGCCGTTCTTGGTCCTAATATGCTTCTTGTCAGGAACCATATGCTACTTCATGGTGCGCCTTCACCCGGGTTTCTCACACTACATCTTCTTCGTTCTCAATCTCTACGCCAGCGTCACCGTGGTTGAGAGCTTGATGATGGCCATTGCAAGTGTCATCCCTAACTTCCTCATGGGGATCATCATAGGAGCTGGAATTCAGGTACATTTTTATGCTTCTTTCATATGCTTTCTTAAGCTTCTCTTGGTTTGATGTTGGAGTAATGAATGTCCATTTAGGTCTATCTTTAAAGTACTATCATGTTAACTGGAACTTAAATATAGTGCTATAAACAGAGTGGATTGAAACACTGAAACTCGGTGTACCCGTCTGGTACAGTTCTTATATCTGCATTTTTTTTTCATGGCATAAGTTGTCCCAGAGGACCATGTGGCATTTAAGACATGTCCATCAATGAGAGCTTACAAATCTTTCAAGGGTTTTACTATAATCTGATACGAGTCAAATAGTAAACCATCAAGCTTTGACAAAGAAACAAATGCTGGACAGCACAACTTTACTGTACGCTACCCAACATCAATGTATATAAACCTCCACCCATAGCATAAGATCGTCTAAGATCTTATTTGGTTTGTTTTGTTCTTCTAATTACTGATTCACCTCTTTTGTGCGCCAACTACATTGCTGCCCCTACAAAGAAAACGTTGTAGTTTCACGCAATATGGTATAATTTCATAGCTCAGCCAAGATAACTATTCTCACATTATTTTCCTTTGGCAGGGAATATTTATGCTTGTATCTGGATACTTTAGACTTCCTTATGACATTCCAAAGCCTGTTTGGAGATACCCCATGCAGTACATCAGCTTCCATTACTGGGCACTGCAGGTAAATCTAAACCCACTCTTGACTGGAAGAACAAACTAAATCTTAATCCAAAGAATTTGACACCAAAGTCTTATCAACCTGACAGGGTCAATGCCAGAATGACATGGACGGTCTTGTATTCGACAACCAGTATCCGGACCAACCGAAGATCCCTGGAGATTTCATTCTGAAGTACATCTTCCAGATCAACGTGCACCGGTCAAAGTGGATTGATCTATCAGTCATTTTCAGCATGATCTTCATCTACCGCATTCTGTTCTTCCTCATGATCAAGGTAAATGAGGATGCGCTACCATGGATTCGGGGGTACATCGCAAGGAAAAGGCTTCAAAAGAAGGAACCTCCGGTTGGCAAGACACCCTCCCTCAGAGGCTACGTTGTGGATCCAGAGCTTGGTCCTAACGAAAGCTAGAAGACAAACTGTTAGCAGATATAGGCCCATTTCTTGCCGGTTCTTGGTGGAATATGTATCTAAGATCAGAGAAACTGGTATTTATACGTTTTGAAAAATGAAGCTGATTGGAATACAGGTATATACAGACATGTAATGTGTGAAAAATGGCATCAGAGATGCAGAGTTGACACATAACTGGTGGTTCAGAATTACCCTTCTCTTCTTTTACAGATCATTTACAGTTCTACATTCAGTAAAAAAGAATCTGTCCTCTTGAAATGCAGTGCTGCAATATTAACTATCAAAGAAAAGGTTGGGGCCCTAAAGGCCGGAAGCACCGCTCAAATGACTGCACTATATCATTACATTAATTCTGCTTGCTTTCAGATTACTGAAACAAGCATTGAAGGAGCAATAAAGTCCTCGTCTATAGTGAAAATCAGTACCAAAGTTTTATTTGGTAGTAACCAAAACTGTTTGGGTTAAAGTACTGTGTAGTAAGAGTATATACGTTCAATATATAGGTAGGAGCATAAGGAGGCCCCAGTGATTTGGTCCCCCTTATGCCAGACCAAGGACATGGGGTCAAGACATGTATAAATAGTTGTTTCATTTGCTCCAAATGCTTAGTACCCCAGACACCCGAAAGGTGAGTACTTAAAAGTTTGTAGTTTATGCTAGTTAACGAAAAACACAATTTATAATTATAATTTACCACAAATCAGATTTTCCTATTATTTTCCTATGATGATCTGGATGCTTGCAGCAGTGGAATTGTAATGAGTTAGGAAAGACTACCTCCGCCCCAAAATGTAAGCATTCCTATAATGTTTAGGAGGGATTAAGGTTGACAATAAAAGACTATGATATCCTTTATTAAATAAGAAACGAATATATATGATAAGGATAGAATGAGAAGAATCTTAAATGAGAAGTGATTGATGAAACAAGTGGTATTATGAATAATAACAGAAATGATTATATTTTGGTATAAGATTCAAATCCTAAAAACAATTATATTTTGGAATGTAGGGAGTAGATCACATTCAATTGGAAGATTGGATCTGCATATCTTGCATGGAGACTAGTAGCAGTCCTAAAAGCTTTAGCTCAGCTTGGAACGAAGGGATATCACAACATGGAAAGGAAGCAGTTCAATTCTGCAGGTATGAGTGACAAAAATGCTGATGTTTCAAACTAGCAGATTATTGTTGAGCCAACATATATTGGAGTCAACAGAAAGAAACATTAACTAAAGGGGTGTTTAGATTGAGAAAATTTTTAGGAGAAGTGTCACGTCAAATGTTTGACTGGACGTCGGAAGTTTTCGGACACGAATGAAAAAACAAATTTCACGGCTAGCCTGAAAACCACGACGAATCTTTTGAGCCTAATTAATCTGTCATTAGCACATGTTGGTTATTGTAGCACTTATGGCTAATCATGGATTAATTAGGCTCAAAAGATTCGTCTTAAGATTTCTTCCGTAACTGTACAATTAGTTTTTTTGTTCATCTATATTTAATGCTTTATTTAGGTGTCCAAAAATTCAATGTGATGTTTTTGAAAAAAAATTTTGAGAACTAAACAAGGCCTAAGAGCACTCCAGTAGATACCCTATCCCATCCTTCATTTTTAAAATAAAGTATGTGAAAAAAAAAAGCTCTAGTAGATACTTCATCACATTCTCCAAAAATAGAATATCCTCCATAGTGGCAAGAGAAACTCTACTTTCTATACTTGTTTAAAAGAAAGCAACGGTGGTGGCAGTGAATCTGGCACCTTACCACTTATCTTGTTTTCTTTACCAACTACTCTATGTCATTTAGTGTTAAAAAATAGTCTTTTTATATGTTATTAATATCATATTTCATCTCTAAAATACAAGTTTACCTCTCTCAAAGAATCTATGAAACATTTGATGTACCGTTGCAAAGCATGGGTACTTTGCTCGTATATCTCAACATCTAATCTTAATATAAGAGAGCAAGAACAACATGAGAAAAGTTAGTTGCAAAAATATTAATAAAATATATATAGAGAATGTAATATGGATATTCTGTTAGAGTGATAATTGATATGAAGAGAAAATCTATCTTAGATGGACATCCAAATGGCAATATGGATGATCAAATTTGAATGAGCCGTTGAAAATGCTTACTATTGAATAATCTTCTTACATAATATCAGAGGCAAGTCAGTAATTACCACGCTGTAATGTCTTTAACTGCCAGGGTCAAGGACCGGAAGCCTGCAGTAGAAGCTAATGGATTTGTCCGTTAATCTAGTTCCTGGAATGAAATACTGGAATATCACAGTCAAGCAAGCACCACCAGGGGCAATACCTGTGCCAATGAAAAGGATAATATTTAAGTAAAAAGTGACTCCAACACAAATTTGGAACATTTCTCAGTGAGATTACAGAAATAGCGCAAAACACACCATAAAAGGTACAGTCAGGTTTAGCCAAATGACACTGTAGACTTTTAGCCAAGTGCTTCATGTTCACTTGCTGTGAAAACATAGAAAGACAGAAACATATGAACAACTGCATGAAAAATAATAAAAAAGTAAGTAATGCTCTTAGGTGTAATACCACAGAGAGCGCCTCGCCTCTCTCGATTGCCATATCAGTACGAGTAGAAGCACTCAAATTTTGATCACCGACAGGTGCAGTTGCTGAAATACAGAGCTTTCATATAAAAATGTGGACAAGTAATTTCAACAACCATTGCTAAAAAAACACTTTTGACACCTGATGTACAGCAGCTTACCACGAACACCAAGAATACGGAGCTTCCTGAATTCTGAACCAACAGTAACAAGAGAAGTGGCAACATGCAGGTGTAGATCACCATATTGAGTAACAGCTACTGTCAGAAGATCGCCGACATTTTTAAGACGGTCAACCAAACTCTGTAACTGTGGTAGATCTGGAACCTGGACTAGAGTCTACAGAAAGAACAGAAACCAAGTATCAGCATCTTTAAGGATTTAGGACTACTTTATTTAAGTAAGAATAAATTTAGCGATTAGAGTCATTGAAGTTGAAGATAGTATTAGTTGCAGACAATAGAAACCAAGTAGCAACATCCACAAGGACTTCGGACAACTATTTTCCAAACAAGGATAAATTTAGATATTAGAGTCATCGGAATAGAAGAAACTTTTAGTTGTGTGTGATTCTTAACGTTGATATTAAATCAACAAAAACCTCCCCAAGTGAATGCACTTTTTTGACGGTGTGAAACGCACAATTCTCCAAGTGAAACTTAGTTGGGAGTTGCGATGTCTAATTTAGTCTGCTTGACATGGTATAATAGAAAAGCATTGCTAAGATTTCAGGATGGCAATAATAACACTTGAATTGTAGTTCCAGACTAGTATACAAAGGATGTACTGTATTTGCTATTCTACTAATTGATTTTGCAATAACTTATACTATGTGCTGCCTGTGATCCTGTGTATTACTGGCTATTTATAAACTTTTTCAAGGCAAAAGAAAAAAAAAACAATGCATTGGTTTCCCATTACTGAAATGAACTGGACATAGTGTTTTTCCATAGTAAACTATGAGAGTCCAAGTTGATAACTGATAAGGTAGTCCCAGTTGAATCCAACTCACCACTAATTCAAATCAAATTTTCGAATGAAAAATGTCTGCGTGGATAGATATGCATTTGATATCTCTGTCTAAAGCCAATTAATCCCACCAGAAATTTAGTGAAAACCTACTCCAATTTGATTAGCTAGTTTCACATTTGTGCGGCCAAATCTGACTCCAAGGCGATCTGATATAATAGAATATGACGAGAATTACATTAAAATGCATCGAACCTGAGGGAGCTCTTGGGCAGCGTCAAGGGCAGCCTGCAGCCGCTCAACGTCGGAGCGTGAAAGAGGGCGCGAGATTGGCACGTCCTGCACGACAGCAGCGCGGGATCCCTTGGTCTCGAATGTGAGAAACGGAGAAGCAGACCGGGACCCTGCCGGCAGCTTGTTGACGAGCTTCACCTGTATCGCGGCTGAGGCGTCCCCGGCGGCCGGCGACTGGGCGTGGACGGCGAGCGCGCTGCGGAGGGCGCGGTGGAGCAGCGCGACGTCGACGGCGAAGGCTACGCGGTTGCCGTTTCGCGACGACACGCTGTACTCTCGGAAGAGGAGGCCCTTGGCGAACTGCGCGACACACTGCGGCCCTCCGCCGTCGGGCCCCGTGGGCCCAAGGAGGTTGTGGAGGAGCATGGCGTGCGTGGGCGTGAGGTAGACGTGGCACACGCGGCCGACCTTGTCCATCGCCGGCAGGAACCCTGCGGAAGTAGGGAGTAGGGAACAAGCCGCGCGACGCGCGTGAGGTGCTCGACGAATTGCGGGGAGAGAGACGAGAGGGGCTGGAATGGAAGAGGAATAAGGCGTGTGCCCCGCGCGGGTCGGGTCTTACGCTTGTCGAGGAGGGCGATGCCGTCGTCGGTGAAGAAGGCCTTGAACTTCATGGCTTACGCTCCCCGACGGGCGGCGGCGGGAGGCGGAACAGTTGCTGCTGGGCGGTGGCCGCGCCTCTGTGTCGCGGAATTCCCCTTTTGGGTTTTCCGCTGCTGCGCGGCGCGCCTTTGAGTTTCAGAGGCTTCGCTCGTAACGAAGGATTGATGTGCTGACAATTCGGTCCCTTCCTTCTAACGTCTCGCGTGGGCCTTAATGTCATAGGTCTATTGGTCCATATATATATATATACACTAGCAAAATGTCCGTGCTTCGCAACGGGTTATGGAAAAAGAGTAAGATAAATTTTACCGTTTTCGTGCACTCAACCCTGCATCGTTTTTTTAATAAATGCAATTGGAAACTTTTATATATGCTACAACAACTTATCAAACTTGCCCCTCTGCAACAGTAAAGTAACCACGAATTTCTACTCCAACAACATCATCAATGGAGGTGCAGAGACAGACTCGGATAATATGGTCTCATAATCAATATATTAAAATAATTTTTTATTACCCCTTTACTTTTTATTCACCTCATGCAACAAAATTTCTAATAAAGAATGCGTACATGCTATGAGGTAATTCATTTCAAAATATGAGATTATTTCCTACCATGACCAATATATAGTAGCTTAGCTTTTTTTGAGATATATCTACATGTCATTGAGCTTCTACCATGTTTATCTCTCAAACGCCGGCATACTGATATGCCAACTCCTAAAATCAATTTTATCTCAATGAAATAATTTAGGTCTTCTATTCAAGACTAACCATATATAAATCTAATCTAGAATGAAAATAACCATGACTATATCATGACTATATAAGTAACAATTTTATAAACTTGGAATGTTGCTAAAACAGATATGTGAGCTATCAATAAATAATTTATGAGTTTATGATGCCCTCTCAAAAAAGCCACATGATTAAAAATAATCCTTACACTGCAATAAAACGTAGTGAGATTCGGTCTTTAAGCCAGATATGGTGGCATATATGTCATCTTTAATTATGATCTGCATGCATCTTGCTTTCAAAAGATCATTGTAGTATAGCGGTGGGTATTCCCGGTGTCACGCCCGTTACCCGGGTTCGACGATTCTGGCTACTCAGCTTTTTTGTCCATCTTTTGCAACGCGGGCGGCGCAAGCGCGAAGCAAGCCGATGGCCTGGTACAGAAGCGACGCGAGTTGGCCGACAGCCTAACGGCAAGCGCGGGCACGAGTGGGCCGCGAGCATGCGCGCAGAAGCGGGCTGACGGCCCATGGAGCGACGGACGAAAAATCGTAGCAGAATCAATACCGCTTTTTATAATAGTATAGATTAATCATATACTAATCTATTGCTTTTATTAATTAATCGGCTAACTGCAGTTAAACAAGTCGGCAAAAAAATAACCGTCATGTTAATAATTAATTAATCATATACTAATCTATTGCTACATACTTGTCTGTTCTCGCAAGGCAGATACGATATCTAGTTCCACTCGTTTTTCACACGCACGGTGTATTTTTTGTAAAAATTTTCTATAAAAAAGTTATTTAAAAAATCATATTCATCTATTTTATATTTTTAATAATTAATAATATACTAATCTATTGTTTTTATTAATTAATCGGCTAGTGCAGTTAATCAAGTCAGAAAAAAAAAACCGTGGCGTCGCCTGCCCTGGGATTCGAACAAGCAACCTGCGGATTATGGCAAGAGAGCCCTCACCACTGTGCTAACAAACCGTTGGTTGCTTTGTTCTTGAGCGTAAGAATATGACTCAGATGTCTCGCGGACACGGAAGCTGCTGCTGACGTCATCATGCGTATGGCTGACGTCAGATACGGACGAAAAACGTACGGCAGAATCGCTTTAAATGGCTATCGCAGAATTAGATAATTTTTCATATTGATCTCCAGAAGAACGCCATGTACAAAGGGATGTGCGTAACTTAATTAACTACTTATCACACTCCTAAGACAAAATTTGGCCAATGTATAAGACTTCGTGACCATGTCAAATCATGAGATACACTGGGCCATATAGAACGTGCGCTAAAAGATCTTGGGAACACACGAAGAGCAGCAATAAAGGAATTTCCTACGTTAAATTAGAAGTGTATTTGTACCGAATCATTTTATGAGGAATATCAAAGTAAGAGTGATATTTGGGGAGATTTTTACCATTTACATTTGAGCTTTCGTGGACTTTCTACACCAATGAGGTTTTTGTTGCGAACTGAACTCGTGGTTGACCTATAAAAACACCGCTGATCTACAACTCATGCGGCTCTAATCGTATATTTTCATTTCTAATTATACTTATAGGCCAAAATTTAAATTTAACTTTAAAATTAAAGTTGATTTAAATGTTTTTTCACCAAAGTAGCCTTGGCTTTTTATTCATAAATTATTTTTTATTTATAAATATCGTTTAGCTTTTTCTATCACCCCTAAATAACTAAAATAACTAATGTATTCCTCCCTGCTGTTGCAGTGCCAAATGGTTACAACAGGTCTTCAATTCTGGTCAGGAAAAGTTGAGGGTGTTTGTTTGGTGTTTCGTAGAAAAGTCAACCGATATATTTGCAAACAAAAAATAATTTATAGATAAAACTTCTAATGTGTATTCTTCGCGATTTAAAAGCCAAAAATAAAAAAATAAACTTCGGTGAAAACCTCCAAACTCAGCTATAAAACTATAAAAGATAAAAAATCCAAATTTTAGCTTGTAAATATAAGAAAAGCGAAAAGACAGGGACATGAGAAATTGGAAATATGCATGCATCAACCTGTATGAGGGCTTTTGTTTGTCTTATTCATGAAAAAAGATAAACAATATATTTGAAAACAAAAAATAATTTATGAATAATAGTTTTATATGTACTCTTATAAATCTAAAAGCACATGCTGAAAAATAAATTACGATAAAAAAAACTCTAAAATGAACTCTAAATTTAAAGTTAAAAATTTAAATTTTGTATAATAAGCATAAGCATAAATGAAAAGATGAGAGTGTGAATGTTTTCTAAAATGTATTCTTAGCAATATAAAAGCTAAAGCTAAAAAATAAACTTTGATGAAAAAACCCAAAAGCAATAGCAAATTTAAGATTGAAAATTCAAAATTTGGCTTATAAACATAAGCAGAAGCGAAAAGATATACGTGAGAGAAATTGAAAATATACGTGCATCAACCAATATGAGGGTGATTATTTGTTTTTTCATTAAAAAGTCAAACAGTATATTTACCAATAAAAAATAATTTATAAATAATACTTTTATATATATATGTATTCTGAACTATTTAAAAACGCGGACTAGGAAATATACTCCGATGAAAAACTCTAAATATAACTTTAAATTTAAAGTTAAAAATTTAAATTATGGGTTATAAACATAAGTATAAACAGAAAGACAGGGACATGAATGTTTTCAAGAGTTCAAAGTGGAGTTAAAGTTTTCTTTGATTTTTCTATCTATATTCTACCAACAGAATAACACTCATGAAAATTATTTCGAAACAAATGAGCCCTCGGCGTGAGAAACTACAACATTTTATTCCTGAATCCTGACAGGATATTCACCCAAAGATCGACAAAATTAGCAGGAGAGCAACAATCGATCTCCAAACCACAATGAAATCAATCACCGGAGCTCAGTGAAATGAACGACAAAGTATACATTGCAAATGTCACCGCCACGGTTACATCCTAAACAATGTATCATCCACAGAGAGTGAGAGAACGCAAACTCAACGCTGAATCGGCAACCTATCTTGCCACTACAAGGATAAGAACCAGACTACAATCGCCTCCTGATTATTGTTAGGCAATCGAAGAACTAACCGGAGCAGCACGAACATCGGATCGCGCATTGACAGTGCCGCCGACGCCGCTGCCACGGTGAGCACTGCGTCCGCGCTGAGCATTGCCGGTAGAACCCGCCCTCGAACGACCACCAGCCCTCGAACGACCACCACTAGGCTCCGGTGACGGGAGCTTCTGCTTGCTCTGCCATGACAGCTCCAGTGGGCTGACGGCGCCGCCGCTGAGCTGCTCTACCTCGTCGCCATAGTTGGACTGCGAGGCCGTCCATGTCCGGTCTGTGGAATCGACGGAACCGGGTTCCCAAGACGGCGTCCACGGGTTGCCGGCAAAGCTGTTGCTCCCGGCGGATTCCTGCGGCTCTGTCTCGCCGCGGATGTCCCGCACGGAGACGTACTTGTGCAGGCTCGGCTCCATTAGGTCGTCCTTCACCACGACCTCCGACTCAACGACGACCGTGCCGCTGCCGGCGGCGGCTGTCTTGCCATCGCCGCCGTACCTCCCATTAACCGAGCATTTGTCGTTGGCCGACCGATCCAGCTCGAAGCTCTTGTTCTCCGATGATGACGAGTTGAGGTCCGCGACCGCCTCAAGGATGGAGCAGGCCTTCGACACGCAAGCCGGGAGAGAGAAGGCCGGCGCCGGGACGGCGGCGCCGGTGCTCTGCTGGTGGTAGTTCTGGATGTCCTCGAGGAGCAGGGATGCGTACGAGTTGCCATTGTTGTCGAAGTCGCGCGAGGATCTCCTCGACGAACGGCCCTTCTGGTTGACGACGCTGTCGGCTACGATGCTCACCGAGTGCGTCGCCTTCATCCTCCCGGAACTCCCTTTGGCGTCTGGTGCCACGGCCTCCTCCACGATTTCCTGCTTCTCCTTCACCGTCCGGCTTGCGGTGGCTACCTGCTCTTTTGCCCGCTCCGCGGCCTTCTGCGGCAACGCGCCGCCATTATCCGTAGGTTTCTGCAATGCATTTCGATGGTTTGACTAATTTAGTGAGGAGAAATGCTGACACGGATTGGGTAAAATTGGAAGCTTTCGTTCATCTGTACCTTTTGAGGCCTTCCATTGATGTTGCTATTGTGGTGGCTGCCGAGCGTGTTCTCGTCGAGCTCTGCCATGGGGTTGCGACGGTACGGCGACTGCTCGGCCTTCCGCGACGAGCTCCGGCTTAGAGACGGTCCGTGCGTCGGCTGCACGGCGGCATTCTCGTTCCCCGCGGCCCCCGCCCTTGCCGGGGAGTTGGATCTTGGCGACGGGTACCTCTTCCCGGATGCAGCCGGCACGGGTGACGGCGCACGCCCCTTCTCCCGGGCAGGGACAGACACCATCTTCCCCGGCTGCTGCCGCGAGGCCCGCTCGCCGCAACCAGAGCTCCCTGTCGCGGGGACGCTGTCCGCGCGCCTCCCTGGGGACCGGCTCACTCTCCTGCTCCCACTTCCGCTGCTCCTCTCCTGGCTCCCCGACCGCTTCCGCTCCGGCGTCCTACGGCGCGGCGACGGTCGGTACACGGCGGCTCCCTGCCTCTCCCAGTCGCCGTCGTCGTCCACGCCGGCGCCTCTCCTCTCTCGGTCGAAATCGTAGCTCCTCTTAGATCCAGTGTACCTCCGGTGCCCGCCGCCGCTCTCACCCGACGCCACCTTCCCGGACGACGACGAGCTCCGGCTGAGCCGGCCGCACTGGATCAGGATGGCATCCACCTCCTCCTTGGTGCAGCTCGACGTCCGCACAGGCACCCTGCTCACGACAACGGTTTTCGCCTCCTCTTCCTGGACCGGCCTCTTCACCTCCTCATCCGCCTCGATGTTCCCTGCGGAGGCGACCTCGGCAGCAGCCGCGGCCGCGGCAGCCTTGACGACGAACACCGTCCTCTTGTCTGCCGCCGGCTCCTCCGCCTTGGGAACAGCCTTCTTGGACGGCGCTGGCTTCGCCTGCGGCGCCCTCTTGGCCTCCGAAGCTACCGCAACCTCCTTGGAACCAGCCTTCTTGCCGACGCCGGTCTTCTTGGCCTCATTGCACGGCTCCTCTGGCCGCCGCCTCGCTTGCTGCTTCTTCTTGCTGAAACAGAGACCCATGGGGGGCCTCGGCCACACTCGGGAATGGCCGGAATTTGGATCGGGAATGGCCGGAATTTGGAGGTGGCGGTGTTTGGTTCCGGTGTGGCGTGGATGGTTTTGTGTGTTGGAGAGTGTGTTTTGAACCGTGGCGTCTGCAACAACCGAGGAAAGCGAAGCCAGCCAGCTGCGGCGGCGGAGGAGGGGAGGTGGATTTCAAATTTTTCTGTTGGTTCGTCGGGGTACGTGCGCGGCCGCAGCGGCGCACGACGCGCGTGCTCCAGAGGAGAAAGCCGTTGGGGGCGACAGAGAGTATGCTTTGGTACGGCTCCAGTGGTAGCCACACTGGCTCCCGTTGTACACAGGATACAGGCATATACTCGAGTGGAGAACGGTTCAAGTATTTGCACTTTTGCAGTAGCTACAGTATCGATCTGGATTCACACTAATCCCAGGGATTTGTGCTGATTATTTCCCAAAAGCTGCAAACTGTACACCATAATTACTCAGCTGCCTGGTCCTAGAGTAGCAGCCAGTCAGTCACGCGTTGATGCATCCGGAAGCACCCTGTGACGATACTGTTCGAGGACAACTGGATTGATCAGTGAAAACCGATTCGAAATCCACGCTTGTAGCTCATCTTTGTTTATGTTTATAAACAAATTTTAAATTTTAAATTTAGAGTTAATTTTGAGCTTTTTCTATTGCATTTTATTTTTCAGCTTTAGCTTTTATATCATCGTGAACATGCATATAAAAATATTATTTATAAATTATTTTTTATTTGTAAATATATCATTTGCCTTTTATTTTACAAACCCAAAAGATGACTTCAATTGGAAAAAAATTGGGACATATATTTTCGCTTATAAGCAAAAAAATTAAAATTTTCAACCTTAAATTAGGAGTAGATTTTATAGTGTTTTTATTATATTTTATTTTTCAACCTTGACTTTTAGATCACTACAAATATGTATAAAAAATTCATAAATTATTTTTATTTACATGAAAAGGCCAAACCATCACCGCATGGGTTTTCCCGGTTTCCACCTTTAGTTTATATTCTAGATTACACAAAACTTTAAATTCCTTCGGTTTCTCTCTATAGTTTATTTTCAAGTATACCAAACTCTAAATTCTTGGGGATGATTGTTTGGCATTTTCTAGAAAAATCCAAATGATATATTTATAAATAAAATAAATTTATGAATGCAAATTTTATACATATACTCCAAAATGTTCATATAGTGAAAATATTTTTATTCAGTGTTTTGTAATAAAATTATTTATTAAAAATGTTTAAAAAATTAAAAAATCGTGCTCCCATGCCCAACCAGCTCTAGAGTCATTAGAGTGGATTCAATTTTGAGTATACGGTGTAAGATACGTTACCGTATAATCCACGTACTTCACTGTTCTGAGATGGCGACGACTGGATGAGATAGATACGTAGTACTCGACTACGGGTAGATGAGGTGATGGACCATACCGCATTCTTTATACTTTTTTTGAACTTAAAAGGTCGACCGTTGTAAATTTCTTCGCTAGCCGCTACTAGCAAACAAGCAGACTATTGGAGCGACTTGCCGAGCTTTGCTAGGAGAGCATCTCAGTTTCACTTCACGTGATGGGAATTTACAGATGATGATGTTCAGATCCGGGGTAAAAGACACGATTCCGTCACCCTTGATCCGTTGACGTTCTCTCACAAATTGACGGGATTTGAGTATCCCACTGATTTCCACGTCCGCGTACGCTAACCAGCCGGATCAAGCGTCAGCTCCGCGGAGGTGTCTTTGGCATATGAACGAACTCAATGAGTTTTTTGTATCAATCACTCGATGTCTGTAACTCTGCAAGTATGTTTGCATAGGAAGTGGTGTGAACCTCTAGTCCTTTCACTTATACTTGTCATAAGCAAAATACTTATCAATACTTAGAAACAATTTGTGTTAAAACTTTATATACATTTTGTTAGCAAATGCAAAATAAAATACCATAAAAAACTCCAAAATTAACAATAACATTGACTTAGAATTCGAAATTTTGCTTATGCTTATAATTTGGTGGCAAAAAGATGGCTTTGCATATGAAAGGATTAAATCGAAACTCATGTACACCGCATTTTGAAAAAAAATATGAACGGACAGAGTAAAATCATCAACCAAGGAGAGGAGAACATGTAATTCATTATTTCCGCTCCTTTCGTTCTAAAATGTAGACATTTTATTATTCAAATTTCGTATCACAATATAAGCATTTCTATGTCGATTTTCATGATTCTCGTATCGTCAATTATTCCCCTAACACATGAGAAGCTTACACAGAGAATATCAACAATTCAATACTAAGAAATGATCACTAAGTGACTAAAAGGATTTTTATCCAACCTTAAATCCTTTATATTTGCTAAATAATCTAGAAATGATTGTATTTTGGAAAGGAGGGAGTACAAGAATAGAATCCAATGTTTTCAGTTGAATCAAAGCTGATATTTTTTTTATAAAGTTGGTGCATTCACAAAAGCTGAAAGGAAAAAAAGGATTTAGCAAAGTAAACAAAAACTTAACACCTAGAAGTACAATGTACCGCTACCTCATCACCAAGATTTTGATGATTTCACCACAACCCTACATATTAATGTACATTGAAGACATATGATTGAAAGTGCATCAAAGTGGATGGAGCATATTTGCAAAGGAAAAATAATTTGTGAATAAAATTTTTTATAGACATATTTTTAACTATTTAAAAACCAAGAATAAAAAAAACTTCGATGAAAAAAAACCCCAAATCAATTCTATTTTAAGGTTAAAAATTAAAATTTTGAAGCAAAAAGATGGAGGTGTAATTTTTTTTCCTAATTTTTACCTGTATATTGACTTGATTAACTATACATCCAGAGAAAGGAAGAAACTGCAGCATATTGACAGTTACTGTCGAAACTTTTACCTTCAACTGAAGTATGACAAAAGAACAGTGCTCAGAACGTTCCAACAGAAACTCAGTATCCAGCAGAAGGAAAACAATACCCACAAGATGAGAACTTGAGATCAAGGAATTATACAGGACGTCATAGATCACGCCACAGTAAGATGCATGTTCTTTCAGAGATCCATACCATTGAACCACAAAAAGGGCTGTTCAAAAATAAAGGGACGAAAACTGATTACTCTTTTTTTCAATATACTATTACTGAGCCCTTTAAGATACTCAACATTACCTCCAAGGAGGCAAGAGTTATTGTTAAATATCAGCCCTTGAATATATGATTTATTTTTTATAAAACATATTTTTATTCTCTTAATTAATAGAAAACACAAAAGGAAATTATTAATACATTAATGCACATTATTACCCTTTCCAACTTAGCCATGCATGAAGGAGATTAGGCTCCACCAAATTAGCAACTATCTAGTAGGCAATAAATTTTCCACTATATTTAAACCATATATAAAATGTTGTTGTAAAGCCAAGAAAACATGAAATGTATCTAAAACATATTTGTGTGGAAACAAACAAGGAACGATGATTTGAAATTTCTAGTTTCAAATATTTCAAAAAGAAATCAAAATGTGCTCCTATAAACTTATCATTAAAATTTCACCAAAAAAAATACCAGATTAAGTTAATTTTTTGGATGTGATTTGATCTTATAATTCTGAACTACTCATATACGATGTATATATGATTTTGAAAATGAAATTTGGAAGCTAAATGTGATTTGAATTAGAAATAGACAAATAACAAGATTATCAGATTAAGTACTTCCCATTCTTTAAAATAGCAAGTACAACATATTATTTATTTCCTTTTTGAAGATCTATTACCTCCTAGCAGGAAATAACAATATCAAGCATTCGATCAACATGAAATGGATGGGCAAAATAGTCTTGGAGAACTGTAAAAAAATCCACTAATAATATACTAGTGCATTGTAACAGGTCCATACAACTAATGATAGGCACATGTCCATAGAGAAAAGAAAAGATCCATAGACTGATGATGGACTGCAGAGAATCATGAAGAAAAGAAATTGTTTTCTTAAAGAAACCACTTGCTTTTTTTTGTTTGGGGGTGGGGGGGGGGGGTGTCAAGCGATGGTTTTTGGGATGGGGAGGACAGAAGGCTCTGCTTTAAGTAGTGAGATGTTGATCAAATAAAAGGAAAAGAAGAAAACAGTTTCCATCAAATGAACACTATGTCGGGCTTCCAGAATCTTTTACTATCATCTTCCATGAAAGGATCCAGTATATGAGCATCAGGACAATACAAAAGGGCAGTAGCACAAAAGCTAAAAAGAACGAAGGCATTGTTGAACTCTGCTTCAATTTGATCCTCAAGATTTGATTCACGTATTACAATCATGGAAAACCAGATGCTCATTTGTACTGAAGCATATGAATTTTCACAATTAGAAGCATCTGTTAAAGATGAATTGTAGTCTTAAAGACCACTTAGATTGGGTAGAGCCTGTATAAATTTTCTGGCCCTAGTTGATAAAGATCTTACAGCAAGACAAAGTATCACCCTGGATATATTGGGGAAAGTATGTCCAGAGAAAATTATACCCCCTCCGTTCCAAATTATTAGACTTTCTAGGTTTGCCTAGATTCATCCATGTATTAATGTGTATGTTTTGTATGTGTGTCTAGATTCATTAGCACAGATATAAATCTAAACAAGGCCAAAAAGTCTTATAATTGGGAACCGGAAGGAATATTATAGACTTGGTAATGCGTATTAACATTGCGAATGAGCTAGAAAGGATTCAAAAAAACTTAAGCTTATTTTTCTAGCACATGAAAACATAGAGAGCAAAAGTCTAATATCTAGATAACTGCAATATAACATTCATTTCCGTGGATCAGGTAACTTGCAAGATCCCTTTATTCCCTATAAAAAATAAACTCAGTACCCAACTCATCCATTCATTCCCGTTAAGTTTCCAGCATTGGTGACTTATGTTTTATATCTTGAAAGAATCATGTTTTATATCTTGAAAGAATCACAACCAACATCTGCTATAAATAGACTATGCACATTTAGCTTTACTCAGGACCTAATCACAAGACACAAGGTTATAGTTTAAAGAGTGAAGTGCACCCGCGGTCCCTAAACTTGTGTGCATGTGTCATCTAGGTCCCTGAACTCTTAAAATACATTTTTGGATCCCCAAACTTGTCTGGGGTGTCATATAGGTCCAAACGGTAGCCCCGCTCCATCCACTAACGTGGCATGCCACGGTGGCGCCTACGTGGCGCTGACATCGCCCGGCTGCCGCCTGCGTCATCGTGAGCCAGCCGTCTCCTGCTTGGGCGAGCGCACATGTGAGAAGGGAACGAGATAGCACCGCAAAGGAGTGGAGGAATTGAGAAGGGAGAGAAAAGAATAAGGAGAGAGATACTGACATGTGGGACCCACATGGCCCACCAACACGTAGGCGCTACCGTGGCATGCCACATCAGCGGATGGAGCGGGTCGGAGCCCGTTTAGACCTATATGACACCCCAGACAAGTTCGGTGACCCAAAAATACATTTTGAGAGTTCAGGGACCTAGATGACATATGCACACAAGTTTAGGGACCGCTGATGCACTTCACTCTAGTTTAAATAGCTTAATTACCTCCACAATCCAGTTCATTTACCATCTAAGTTTGATCGGGTTCACACAGGCATGTGCACAGGCCAAACCTAAAGCATCACTCTCACTCAAATGATCGAGATTAAAGGGAACTCAACTCAAACATTGAATACATTTCACACCATTTAACTCAACTAGAAACAAGGCTAACTCCATGTGGCCATGTGTGATGGATAGAGGGATGGAAAACGAATCTATGGTAAAAGTCTGGCGACCAGTTCTGGTAAATTACAAGTTTGAGGAGTAAACGGAGGCACCAGCAACAGTTAGGTGTCGAGGAACCAACTGCACTACTTATAATTAACCCATCAACTTTAGTTGGTTAACCCTGATCCAAGTTCTGAATGCCCAATGATTCTCAATGTTGTTATAGAACGAAACAAGAAAAGCTCACAACTGAAATCGAGGTAATTGAATATATGGTCAAGTCAACAGACAATGGATAAACACAATTCAGTGTTCCAATTGTACCACAAGGTTACACTAATTAGAGGAATCAACTACCATCACTATGAGTAACATATTCCTGGAAGCAACAAATTTTCTTGGAAAATAACTAGAAATATTACTAATGAATAAGACCAACACAGAATCATCAGTATAACCATTTCATTCATAATTGTTATAACTCATAATCCCAACCATTCTCAGTTTCTCACATATCAAAATGTTGATGTTGAACAGAACTACAAAAGAGTGAGGAAGAGCAGACAAGTAAGCAAACAACTTACTTGCGATCTCCTCGCACCCTCTTTAATCTTTTCTTCTCATATACAGATTCTGCATCCGCAGCCAAGAGCACAAGAGCACATTATTCTGTAAGAGCGACCTGTTAGGCTATTCATCTCCGACGAGCTCGAACTCGTCTTCCCGGAGGTGAGCAAAGAACCGGACTGGTTTGTCCTGCCCATCCACCCTGAGCTCGAACTCCACCTTGAAGGGGAGATTGGCCGTGATGCGCTTGCCCTTCCAGACGCCGACGTACTGCTTGACCACACCCTCCATGCCACGGAGGTCCAGGTCCGGCGCCTTGGAGACGTGGTGAACGCGGACCGGGGCCATCACGCGCACGCGCTTGCCGATCTTGGGGGCCGCGGCGGCCTCCTCGGCGGCCACGTCCGAGGGCGACGAGGACACATCAGCGGCGACAACCTGGCGCGCGGTGCCTAGGCGCCCGCGGCACCGCGGCGGCGGGGGGCAGCGAGCGGCCTTGGTTGTTGGGGGGAGGAGGCTGCGGCGTAGGGGGCGGAAGGAGGTGCTGGGGGACGCCACGGCGGTGGTGGTGGTGGTGGCGGTGGCGGTGGCGGGTGCCATCGGCACGGTTGGTGGCCGTGTGGGGAATTGCATCGAGCAGGTGGTGTGCACGTGAGGATAAGAGTTGCCGAGGCCGCTGAAGGTTGGGGGTGGATGGCGATTGGCGAGGTGGATGTCTACACTGACCTGCGACCATCCCAAGGGTCATTTGATCCTCCCGTACGAAACGAATTTACGGGTTTTTGATAAAATTTTTAAGTCTTCGTTTTATTTGAAAAAAATTTATGATTAATAGTTGTATTGTTATTATATGATAAAACATGAATAGTACTTTACACAGGACTAATTTTTTTCAAATTTTAATAAAATTTTCAAATAAGACGGATGGTCAAACACTCAAAACTCATAAATCTTCTTTTTTTTTTACGGAGAAGTACATTCTTAAGCCTTTCTCGGTATCAAATTATACTCCTTTTGAAAACTTTGCATGTATTCGTTACAATATTACATGAATAAATAAAAATCAGATTATAGTTTACGGATGAATGAACAATGACGATGACTTATTATTCCCTGGAATTATGGTCCATGGATGATAGACACAACTGGGTTTATTGGGCTATCCGGTTCATTAAAATGTGTCGAAAGATTGAACCATTACGTATTCATACCATAGGCTTTTTTATGTCCTATAACAATCTGCCCAACAAAAAGAGAACATGTAAACTTGTTTGGACCTATGATTCCAGTAGGCAGTACGCAGTAGCATATGATCCATGAAAGAAAATTATCGCATTTGCCATATGTATAATTACCTCACATACCATGGCACGAAGTGCACTATAGCATAAGTAAACTGGATCTAAGAACACTGTCAGTAGCGCACACAAATTCGTAGGATGCATTGTCAGTATGCCACCAATGCATCATCACTCATCAAACTTGATCTCGCCACTGGCCAGGCGGCCACCCAGTCACACAACGACTGGCGTGCTTGGACTCCAAGACCTGTAGTGGGTAACTAAGACCTTTAACAAGCGAAAATACTATGGTATGATGTTTGCTTACAATTCTAGTACGATCAAATGACATGTCTCTTGTGCTTGCTTACGATGAATCTGTTTTTATGGATTCGTAACTTCCCTCTACTAGTAAACACGGATAGAGTTGTTTGATCGTACAAACTTCATAAACGAAAGATTGTACGTATAACAACGCTCTTTAACAAGTGGTCGTATTGGGTGAGGTCGTCAGCGGATTGATTGGGGAGTATGATTGTAGCTGTCGATCACACCGTTGCAGTAGTTGCCCTGATTACATTGCCGGAGCCCCACATGCTCTCTCGCGCGCGGACCCTTACAAATACAAGTACAATTGCTATAAGAAAACTCGAAGGTCTCTCCGTAAATTTGCGGTTAAACATGTGGCGGCATATATGGTAAACCTACGTTCTTATCAGGCAAACTACTTGTGTCTAAGACCAATCTGATCGATGGTATAGGTTGGTCACCTATCATGACGACTCTACTATATTCAAGTTGCACCATGCCGCCACCCGCCATTTTTTTGCCTTGTGTGTTTCAGGCTTCAGTTACGTACTACCTCTGTTTCATAATGTGTTTGATTTTTTTTGCAACGTTTGACCCTTCGCCTTATTCAAAAATTTAGTGCAAATATAAAACAATGATAAGTCATGCTTAAAGTTCTTTTGATAATAAAGTAAGCCACAAGCAAAATAAATGATATTTCTATAATTTTTAAATAAGACAAATGATCAAACATTATATAGAAAAGGAGAGAGTACGTACTGCGAGTTCTGCAGTGGACAGAAACCCCCGTGCGCGCACGCACTGGCCGCTCGCCCAAACTTACGAGTTGTTATGTACATACAGCATGTATGTAGTGGTTTAATGTATTGTTGTGTGCCCTAAACAATTTGGACGGAATATTGGTCGTGCTCTAAACTATTATCTCCGTCTTATAATGTATCTAAATTCATTCATGAATGAATGTATATAATTTATACATGTATCTAGATTCATTAACATACATATGAAGCATTATGAAACGGAGAGAGTACATAATAAGATTAGCTACTTTCTCAATATTCATTAGCATGTTTTTAAATTGCTAAATGGTGCATTTTGTGTAAAAAATTCTAATCGAAAAGTTCCTTTAAGTAAATCAAATAAAATTTATTTTCAATATTAAATATTTAATTCTTGATTAATCATATGATAATCATATTTTCTATTTCCGTAAGTCTAAGTGGTGAATTCTAACATATGAAAATAACATATCCACTATCTAAAAATGTATGCACTAAGAGGTAGTAAATGTAGGGTTAGTTATCCCGTATGAAAAACATAGAATAATTAGCACATGATTAATTAATTATTAATTATAAAAAATATGAAATAGATTAATATGATTTTTAAAGCAACTCGCCTATAAAAAATTTTCACAAAAATACACCGTTTAACCATTTGAAAATGTGCATGCGAAAAATAAGGGAACTCTAACTTAGGCCGAACGTGGCGCGGCCTAAGTATCTTTAGAAACAGATATCAGTGGAATGCCAGAGTCAGAGTACATAAAACAGTGGAATGCCAGAGACGTTCCAGATACATGAAAATAAATCTAAGTGAAACTAATCATCTGAACACATACATATGCATGAAATTATTCTAGTAAAGTAGTAATCTCATAGCCCAGTAATGAATACCTAATTAGATCAACAAAGCTATCGAGTGAGTAAAAGGAAAGATGAATACTTCAAAACTTTTGAAGTCGAGTTTAACGAATATCTGACACACACAATCTTGGGAGAGATACGAAATAAAGGGAATTGTACCATGGTCACCCCAACCAGCTGACCTAAAAATCGCAGCCGAGAACAGGGTTCCCTTGTGAATTATGGTTCAGAAAGTCTTCAGAATTGATAAGAGGTGTGGCCAAGTAGTTGCTGTAGTACGTACGTAGAGCTGTCTGATGCTGCAAATTGTCTTTAAAACTGCAATCTGCAAGCATCTCTACCCCAGTCATACTTTGTGAGGGAAGTCGATGAGCAATGGAATAGATCGTCGAGGTGTTTGGCTGTGTGCATCTATGCATGCTTAATCCTTCGACGTGAAGCTAGGTAGGACTAGGAGTCTGAGATCGTCCCATTGGGAGGGAGATCCGAAGAAGAAGAGGTTACCGGAACATCATCGCATGCCATGTCAATCCCTGCTGCCGTTGCCGGCACCGTTCCTTGCGTGCCGGAATGATCCATGCTAGTTTCATCGCTGGAGAAGCGAGGGTGGAGGAAGAGGCCGCGAGCGTTGTCCATATCGTAGTCGTCCCAGAAGGAGCTGCCAGGGCCCCACGTGCTGAACCATGACTCGTCGGGAGGAACCCACATGCCGCCGGACCCGGACGCGGACGCCACCGGCGCGTGAAGCATTTCAGCCGAGTACGGCGCAGCTGTGTTGTCGCTAGAGCAGCCTTCTTGACGAGAGGTTGGAGCCGGAGGCTGTGGCTGTTTCTCCATGGACAATCCTGCCGGATCACGCTGTTGTTCCTGCTGCTGGGGAGCTTGCTGCGTGTTTGGCTCGCCAGGTGTCTCCGGAGGCGATGGCGAGGACGACGAGCACGACGCGGCGGCAACGGATAGGGCGGCCGCGGAGCTTACGCTGGTGCGACCGCTCCCGCCGGCGCGGCCCTTCCCAAGGAACCGGTCCGGGAAGTTGAGCCGCGCGTTCTCGCCGCGGAGCTTGAAGGCCTCGCGGTCGTACGCCATGGCGGCGTCCTCGGCGGTGTCGAAGGTGCCGAGCCACAGGCGCGTGCGGTTTCGTGGCAGGCGGATCTCCGCGACCCACTTCCCCCAGTGCCTCTGACGGACACCGCGGTAAAGCTTCTGCGGCGGTGGCGGGGCCCGGAGCAGCTGCTGGTACAGCCACGGTGGCAAGCCTCCAGGTCCACCGCGCGGGCTCAGGTTCAGCGCCTCGCTCCAGTACCGGAGCAGCATCTGCTGCTGCTGCGCGTTCTCCGGGACGACGAACTGCGTCGTCGAGCACGGAGGCGACGCGCCGAACGATATCATCTGCTGGTGCTGCAACGGCTGCTGCTGCTGTGGCGACGTCGGCAGGGACACGCTGGACTGCTGCCACATCGAGTGGAGCCTCGG
The DNA here is from genome assembly GCF_000231095.2 of Oryza brachyantha. Taxonomy (NCBI): domain Eukaryota; kingdom Viridiplantae; phylum Streptophyta; class Magnoliopsida; order Poales; family Poaceae; genus Oryza; species Oryza brachyantha. Next base: position 14,757,746 of record NC_023166.2, read on the forward strand.
GCTCCCACCACCCGCCGCCGCGGAGGCCTCGTACGCGAAGGGGAAGATGTGTCGCGCCGACGGCGGCGGCGGTGATGACAGTATGACGCCGGCTGGAGCGTCGGAAGCCGAAGAAGAGCGAGGCGAAGGCGGGGCCGACGAGGACGTGGAGAGCGACGACGCGGAGCGGTGGAGGCGGTCGGGGCTCCGCCCGATCTTCTTGAGCGGCCGCAGCAATGCCACGGACGCGTCCTCCAAAACCGTCCCCAGCTGCCGCCGCGGCTGTATGGGCGTCACCCCCTTCCCTTTCCACCTCCTGCCACCACCGCCGCCGCCGCTCTCGCCGCTCGGCGCGTCCATGCGCGGAGAAGAAGGCAGAGCGCGCGCCGCCGGTGTATCGACTGTATCCGTCTATGCAAACGTATCAGCTGAGACCGGGTGCAGCCAACGTACCCGGCGCCCGTCGTGCTTGCAGCAATATATAGATCAGACAACCTTGTAATTAAACTGATCCTGACACCAACTTGCGCCTCTAGCTAGCTAGCCAGCCAGCTACGCTAGCTGCAGCGACGTACGCGCGGGCGCGGGTGGCGAGTGGGCAACCGGTGAAACTCGGAGACGAGACGATCGCTTGGCGTCGCGAGGTTGCCAGTGGGCGAACCGGTGCGGGCGCGCGCGTGCGTGTGGTGGGGTTTGGTTGTGATTCCGCGACGCGTGCGACCGATAGCAGCGCGCGCGCTTATAAAAGGTAGGGAGAAAAGCCGGGAGGAGACCAGTGCCCGGTGAAAAAAAAAGAGGGTGGAAACAAACGGTTCTGCGCGCCAGGAAAAAGATCCCGGTCGGTGGTCGGGCCCCACCGCCCATTGACCCAGCGAGGGGACCCTCCGATGCCGACACGTCACGGGAGCACGAATCTCAAGGACGATGTCAGGATCGCGACGGGGGCCGTCTTGCCGTTGCTGTCACCGCTGCGTGGACGGTACTGATCTGGAAAGAAATGCTTGTCAATGTGGGCTTTGCTAGATTGACCCCTCCCATTGCTTTCCTTGTACTCTAATCTCTCGAGAAGGTTAAGCTAGTGGTCCGTTTTTATACTCGAGTTTGTGAGTTTTCCGCCAATCGATCACGCTGGCAATAATTGCTTTGTTGTTTCATCTTAGAAAGAAAAGAAAAATCGATGTTCCTGACGGACCGTTTAGTGGCCGTGCAAATAACATATTCAGTAGGTGAGGAAAGAGCCTACGAAAGATTAGGTTTTGTTAATGACATATGACAACCCGGCTTGTAGGGCTTCGCGATTGGCATGTTCTAGCAGCATGCCAGAAGGGGAATGAATTAATTAAATCATATCGAACTGTTAGAACTGTATAATAAGTTATCGCCCCCAATTACTTAAGGGAAGTGATAAGCTTTGTCGCATAAATTAATAACAGGCTAACATAATCAGAGCTTCTTTTGTCGTACTGTTAGCTGCTTAATTAGGCACCTCACCACGTGATTTGTCCGGGAGATCCATCGGCATGAATTGCTCGATCAGGCTAGCATTCTTCTCTATATCTTTAACTTTTATCATTTTTTTGGAGACCAATTAAGCACGCCGTTGCTTCTCCTGAGCACCTTCTTTTACATGCTACCCATACGACCGTGTGTCATTATAGTGAAGCTAGCTGCTGATGTTTACTAATTAATCTGCTATTTTCTCTGGAACAGCAGCGGATTATGAAGGTACGTAACCCTTGTAGGTCCGTATGGACTTAATTAGTAGTATTACTTGAAAACAATTCTGGTTATTTTCTCATCTGTGAAAGCCAAAAGAGACAGAGATCGATAGACCATGTAATGCTAGGTCGCCATCTCACGGTACAGAAAAAACCGGTGAATCAAAAGCTCCCGAGAGGAAAGCACGCATCTGATCTTCTCCGGCTAAGCTACTCGATCGTATGGCGCCGCAGGCAACGCCTTCTCGATTCTCGAAACGATCGAGCCAGCCAGCCATGAGAATGAAGCTTTATCAAGGCAGTGTGTGGTTGCCGGCCGGTCCACTTCCATCGACCAAGTTTAGATTCCCCCCAAAGATATGTGACAAAAAGGAGGAGCTACCCGGATCGATGCATCGGCCGATCGAAGTTAGCTAGCCACCGTTCGTTCGCGCCCGCTCCCACGCTCGCTTTCTTTTTGGGCGCATCTGGGGGGCACGCGTGCGTGAGTACGTACATCCTGCCCAGATACCTAACTCGCAGCAGCAGCAGCTGCTGCCGCTGCCTGCATCGCTTTCGGCAAGAGCGGCGCCACACGGGCCACGCGATACCGAAGCTGGCTAGCTGCTGGCCGGCGGCCACCACCGTTCCACCCACGCAGCCCGCCGCCCCCCCGTGACGGTGGGACAGCCGCCCAGGCGCCGGCCCAATTAACCCCACCCACTACCAAAACGGAGCACCGGCCGAGAGACGACTACGTGCTGTACGTACGTATGCGCGCGTGGGGGCCGTTGCAACGGTGGGCGCCGGCGCCGTCATCCGCGCGGGCGGCGTAGCCGACCAAGCTGGCGCTCGCTGTGTGGTTCCGTGCAGTGCTGGCTTGTGTTGGCCGCCCGCCCCGGCGCTGGCCTTTGCCGCATGTAAGTAGTGATGACTTTCTTTTTTTCTTGGGCCGGAGAGAGCAAAGCAAAGAGCGACGTACGTCAAGCGGCACGCCACAAACACAAAAGTCATTACATTAGCACTTCCCCAGCTACTGCGTGCGTGGCGTGGCGTGCTGCCGTAGGCTGCCCCGTCGGGAGATATTTATCGATCGAGCTAGCCCGAATTATGTGCGCAAGAGGGCCCGGTTTTGACTAACCGCAACTTAGTACACGCCACATATAGGTTGCGTTGAGGAGCAGGTATATTACCACGTACTGGTCACCACTAATTACTACTCCCCAGTCTCCATCGTAGATGATCAGGTCCGGCGGCCTGTGTCGCGTCAAACTTTCACTTGCAAGGTACGAAAAATATGCGTTGATTGCAATTATTTAGCTCGCGCGCACAATGAATCGATGTCAGGCTTAGCTATGGTACACTATAGCAAACGAATTTTGCGGGTAAATGCGTATGATGTGCTCACGTACGTAAGGCTTGTGAGAAATTTGTACGTACGTTTACGTCACCCACAGCCAGCATCGAAGTTTACAATAACACATCGTGAATATATATTTATGCGGTTTTTTTACCTTTCTCGAAAAATATCTAAAGGTACCAAGAATTTTAGTACAAATTTTTAGTACTTCAAGGTACAATGTATCTTAAGAAAGAAATTTTACGGTCCTTGAGTAGGTACCGAGAGATACCAAAATTTTAGTGTAAAATTTGGTACTTCCTAGTACCTAGGTGTCAAGAGGTAACAAAATTTTATAATGAAAATTTGGTACCTCATAGTACCTTCTCAAGGACCGTAAAATTGCTAATCTTAAGATATCACATATTTTACACAAAAATCTGTGATACCTTGAGTTACTTTCTCAAGTATGCTAAAAAAGCTATATATTTATACTTACTTCATCGGATCAGAAATATTTGATATTTAGAATGCAGTCCGCTTACAATTTTGAATCTTTAATCCCTTCTAATTTAAATGCAGGTGGGGAATCTCCCCCCCCCCCCCGAAAATTCAAAAAAAAAATTCTAATCAGAATACATTTAGAATATATAATTTGACGGTATTCTCCCCTGTAATTTGATATTAAGAAAACTAAATCCATTTATTTCTCCCAGCGTGAAATATTTTTCACTACGGATAGCATATTTTATGACAAATCAACATATATGGGTACCATTTTTTTAAACAGAAAACAAAGGATTTTAGAATTTGTTTTGATGGTCAAAGTTTCTAAAACTGTGAAAAAAATATCTAAAATATCAAAAATTTATGGTCAGAGCGAGTACATTCCATCTTTGCTGATATATTGAAACACTAAACATCTCTATATCTTTTAAGACAATAAAATGTCTTTCAACTAAACCCTTTGGATTACGCAGCACCTACGCATGATTAAAGTCTTAGCTCAACAAAACGCTGCAACGAGTAATTTAAGTACTCGATCGTTATGCTGTGCTGCGTTTTGCATCTGAGCATCAATGAAAGCTACCAACATACTATTATATAATTAACAAAGTTATCACAACAATTGGTCCCGAGTCTACCTTCTTATTTGTATGTACGGCTGACAATGTCAGTTGGGATGCTAGAATCTGTACACACTTCACATCACGTTTAACGGAATCCTTATAATCCTTACCATGAGTGCATTGCTACTCAAAGTGAGGCTGCGTTTAGATGACAAAACAAAAAAATTTACAAGTCACATTAGACGTTTAATCGGGTATATTGGAATGAGTTTTTAGACACGAATAAAAAAAACGAATTTCATAGCTCGCCTAGAAACCACGAGACGAATCTTTTGAGCCTAATTAATCCGTCATTAGCACGTGTGGTTTACTGTAGCATTTATTTCTAATCATGAACTAATTAGTCTCAAAAGATTTGTCTCAAGATTTCTTCCGTAAATGTGCAATTAGTTTTTTTGTTTCATCTATGTTTAATGCTTTATTTGGATGTATGAGATGTTTTTGAGAGAAAATTTTTAGGAAGTAGACATGGCCTAAACTTTCTTACCAATATGGACATGGTACACCCATGAGTTGGGTGCGAAAAGGGTGACATCCAACCCAAACCCACCCCGCTCGATTTTCATGTAAACGATGCAGCTCCCAAACCAGTCCAATCCAATTATTCACTTACAGAATCCAAACGATCCCAACCTAGCTTAGCTATACACAAAACTAATCAAGACCAATCCAATCTAGACGCAAAGAAATGGGTTCAAGCATTATCAATCCATTTCCAAACCAAAAATGAAAAATAAAATAAAGAAGCATTGCTCCCAGTGACCTAGCTCAGTGTTCTTTTCTCTGTTTTAATATCCCGTGCGTAAAACATAGCAACGAATTAGCATATAATTAATTAGTTAATTATATGATTTTTAAAACAATTTTTATATAAAAATATTTGTAAGGATTTTCCTTTAATCTTCATCTTGGGCTAGATGATGTATTTTATCTGATCAATCCCAAGATATCTCATGAACCAAAAGAATCTTACAATCTATACCCTGGAAATGAAGGCTTTGAAGATATAGCAGTTCATAGGACTATACTTACCAAGTAGTGCTTATATATCATGTTTGTAATGCTAGAAATATGTTATGTGTGAGCCCTGATTACTTTCTGATGCAATAGCCTGATAGGATTACTATCCGGGAAACTTTATTTTTCATGTAATAATTCACTAGATCGTACCGCTAATAATGAATCTAGAGAAGAGAGGGAATCAGTTGTTGGTCATGCCGTGACGGTGTCGGCACATCGGGAAGTCCTAGAGGAGAATGATGGATTAGGAACGAGAGCAATTTTCTCCTCCTTGAGGAAATAATTCACTATTTTCCATATAAAATTTAGTATTTCTTGGTAATTTAAGATACCAAATTTTAGGCTTTTTACCATTCTTGAAAAATATCTCAAGATACCAAAAATTTTAGTATAAATTTTTGGTACCTCAAGATACGATGTATCTCAATATACCACATATTTTACATTAAAAAATATGGTACCTTAAGATATTTTTTTAAGTATGGTAAAAAAACTCCTAAATTTGAGTTTTTTTACTATCCTATCACACCTTTTAATGTAAAAAGTGTGGTACTATATTGTATCTTGATGTACCAAAAATTTGTATTAAAATTCTTGGCACCTTGAGGTACTTTTCAAGGATGGTAAAAAGCCTTCTAAATTTTATATAAAAAACAATGGCACCTCATGATATCTCTCTAAAGATGAAAAAAATGCTCTAATAACAAACGAGGGAGTGGGGAGATCGATGGATTGAACACGTTTCAGCCCAAATATTCTCTGCTCATTTCAACTCTCGTCCAACCCGTCATCTGACTAAATCCACTCCAATCCAAACCAATAGTCAGTAGAAACCATTCCTAACCATCGCAACCAAATCCATCTAACGATCCAAACCATTAGATCCATTTAAATCTACCCCATTAGCAGATCTATCCATGGGATGCACACAGGTTATTGTGTAAATTTTGAATTAAAATCTCTCAACATGTCATGGTTTGGAGTATATATTAGACAAAAGTTACTACATGATATTAAAAAACATGATCGTCGCTTATGGATACCGCTAAAATGTGGCTTCATCCGTAGGAACACCCAAACATGGTAATTTTCTGAGCAACACCACCTCCACTATTTTATCATGTATGCCCTGTTTCATATCGAATATGACCAAAATAATTATATCCCTTAACAGGCTAGAAACGATAAATAATCAAGGTGAAGTCCTCCAACAAATTACTACGATTTTGTCGTTTCCTCGGTCAAATCCAAGTTATGATGTGTCCACGCAGCATTTTTTTACAATTTAATACTTTTAGAAAACTTATTTGATAAATAGAATTCTAAAAAAACTTCAATCAAGAATGAACTTTTTTCTCAACGCCAAGATCAAATGTTTCGGTGCCACGGTCGTTGGCGCTAAGACCCCCTTGCCCCCTACCAGCCAAGAAATAGAAAGAATGACGCCAATGACATTGGTGTCAAGAACCTATTTACAAAAAGTTCTAAAAAGAGAACATATAAGTAAGGAAAAATATTTATAAAAGGTCCTTGGCACTAGTCATATTGGCATCGAGAATCTATTTATAAATATTTTTCTTTCAAATAGGTTCTTTTAAGAACTTTTTTGTAAATAGATTATCAACGCAAATGTCATCAACGTCGTTATTGGCCATGTCAATGACTTAACCATCTCGGGTGTGAAGGTTGTCGGCGCCATCATCTTTGGCGCCGAGAGATTGACCTCGGCATCAGTGACCATAGCAGTGAGCAAAATGATCCATTTTTAATTGAAGTTTTTTTAAGGGTCTATTTATGATTAAGTTTTTTAAAAGAGCTACGAGGTAAAAAAAAAATGCAGCGTGTCCACGAGCAAAGGCCGTGTTTTTTTGGATGTTCTAGATGTCCAAAAATTTATAAAATAAGTAAATTTCACAAATCTACATATACTTTAATAAAACTATTACAAAACTATAGAATTAAAAACATATATCACACAATTAAAAATTTAGCATTTTTTTCACAAAATTACAAATTTAACATTAGTTTATCACAAAACTGCCGTTTTTGTACCAAAAAAACAATAGTGTTATGGATCTTAACTGTAAAATTTGTAGTTCTTTGTTAACTTCATCACTAAATTTATACTCTGTGATATGTGATCTTAAATATATAGTTTCATATTCTTAAATCTAGAATTGTAGTGATATACAATGTGCAATAGTTCATCTTAGTTGAATTCCGATGTTATATAGTTTTACTTTATTTTTTTATCTAAGTTTGAAAATATATGTGCTTGTATTTTTTATTTTTATAGATTATAAATTTATCTCATGTAAACTACTATTTTCTTACATGTTAGAATGATTTATTCTCTAACCTTTTATGTGCCTTAGCTAATCTCAATTGGGTGTACGTGACATATAAATTCGTGAGCTGTTTTGCTTGTTTCAGGAGAACGATCACAATTCACACACAATGTGTTAATTTTGAAAAGTGTGTTAGGCTAGCCTATTGCTTATGTTTGCAGTTGTTGTCGTCATCCCTGTAGCTAGCAATGGTGCTAGGGGTGGCTTAGATGATGTAGTCCAACTTAATTAAGATGGATTTGCTTCAGACAGTAAAACGACAATCTTGATAAGCACGGGATTTTTAATTGACGGTCGATTGATTGCACTACATGTTTTTCGTGGTGGACTCTATACCTTACTGATTAGTTGACAACGACTTAACGGTATAGCCCCACGATAATTGAACTGTGAGCAGCAAGACAAGAATAAAACATGCATGCAACTGGTTCAAACAATTTTACGTTGATCTCACATCGATGTTTACCGTATGATTAATTTCTGGTACATAAAGAAGAGAACATCCAAATTAAAGAAGCGACGAGAACCTTCGCGTTTAATATATAACCAACTCCTTCTACGTACATTCTTGTCCGTTTATGAGTCGGAACAGACCCCTTCATCTTGACGAAATACACTAAAAAAAGAGAGTGCTACTGTATTTGACAATCCTTAACTTTGTTGTTTATTGGCTTTTAACATTAGATGGGATTTGATTGGTCCACGCTTACGCTGTCAATGCAAAATGGATGCGTTCCGGATGGGCTCTACTATAGACAATACCTGACTAATGCTTTAATAAGTACCGTTCCTCCGTTCTATATTATAAGACATTCTAATTTTATCTAGATTTATTTATATATCAATGTATATATTTTATATATGTATCTAGATTTATTAGTACATATATAATATAGATAAGACAAAAAATTTTTATAATATGGAACGTAGAGAATAATATGTAAGAGTAGAATGCAATGAAATTAACTAGTGGTACCATATTTTGATCCTTTTGGCTGTAGCACCATAACAGACTAACTGAGAATGCTGGATGAAAATGCAGTATGCGGGCTGGATAACGAGCCAGCTCGGTTCGACTTGGTTAGCTCGTTAAGATAACAAGCTGACTCGGCTCGGCTCGTTATCGTAACGAGCTAAAAACTCGGCTCGGCTCGTTATAAAGCTCGAGCTGGCTCGTTAGGCTCGTGAGCCATGTATGAAAAGTTAATCTAAATAATTTTTCAATAGATTATATAAGCAATTTTTCATTTTAAACATGCAAATCATATGAAATTGTATCTAAATATTAAAGTTTGCACCAATAATCACATAGTGAACCTACAAAGTACTAAACACATGTATTTCGGGGTGGAATCAATGAACGCCGATGAATCGTGTGTCTTTGGTCTAACTCGTCAGGCTCGCGAGCAGCTCACGAGCCAGCTCGAGCTGGTTCGTTATCTCTAACGAGCTAAAACGCTAGCTCAACTCGTTAGAAAAATGAAACGAATCAAGCCGAGCCGAGTTGAGTTTGTCACGAGTCGAGCGAGCTAACGAGCCACGAGCTTTCTGTCCACCCTTATGCTGTACTATAGCTAAGGACATTATTTATATATATACACATTTATAACAACAGCGAGTGAATTACAAATTGAACTAATTAGGAGTAATCAGCGGATCTAATACTGACACGACAAGTGGAAAGAACAAAAGCATGGAGGTCTTTGTTTTGTAGATGCGCTATATTAATGTAAGAGCAGATAATACGATATATGCTATATTAATTGTTCAGCCTTCCGCCGGAAGCAAAAGATGGGATGGCCTGATTGGCATCACCATATTGATTAACTGACCCTTAAACATTGACTTGGCTTTAACGGCATACAAATTACTAAATCAATACGTGATGCAATAACACAGAGTGAAAAAATGGAATTAATGTGGCATCTGACATTAGTGACCTTTCATCGAGTTTTCCAGTGTCTGGGGCCAGTCCAGACTGCAGCTGCGTTCTTTGCTGATTGCACAGCCCATGCGGGCCTCTGAACTTCACCGCGGCATCGGTTGCAAACTTGTAACTCTTCAGACTTCGACGGTCTCAATAATGGGCCAACCTGCAGAGCTTTTGGACCTGGAGGTCCTGGACCCTTGTCTCGGAGACCAATGTCAAGGCCCAGTTACTGAGATCACTGGAGCTCATGACGATCAGATGGCAATGCGGCACGGCAATGCAAACATGGGTTGTTTCGGGCGGGTGTTTAGGTTAAATGTTAACTAGCAGGTGACCCGCGCAGATAGGATAGTTATAAATTGTACTTTATACATTTCATAATGGAAGATTTTCTGAAATCGTCTAAATTCATATAGATGCTAATCAAAGGCTAGAAAATCTTATAAGATGAAACGGATGTAGTATATGTTTAGGGTTTTTATCTTGATAATGATTATTTTGGAATTGTTAATTTGAATTTAATTCTTTTCTAAATTATATTTAAAAAATATCTCAATAGCATGTCTGGTAACTTATCGACCGTATTAATTGCTGGAGAGGCATATGTGTGGTATTTGTTTTCTTTCCATATAGATATCCTATCAATCTCAGCCATTAAAATATAAATCCACCACGATCTAACGGTATATATTTTTCTCTCTTTTTTAATTAACGTGAGAATTTCTAGTATGGGAGCCCGCACATATTGCGCATCTAGCCTGCGTAGATCCAATCTAATTCGTTAGTTATACTTTTTATGTGGATAAGAGGATCTAGCTATTTTATTTTTGTTTGATTAAGGCGCTAATTCTAATAATTTTCACTTGACGTGAGAATTTCTACCAATTTTATCTGGTAGGATTAATATGTGGTTCCTATAAGAGTCCTCAATTATTATAGTTAAAATATGTAACCTTCTCTCAATATTATCTATTTTTTTCTAGATTTGAAAATTTTCTAGTAAACTCTTTTCTTATTAATAATTATTTCAAACCTGAATTTAAGATTTATGAATTATATGTCCACATGAAATTTTCTATTTATATTATTTATTTTTAATTCAAATTTAAAATATTTCTAAATTGTACTTCTTCTTAAGCTCTTGATATTATTTTTTAATTCAAATTTAGATACTTCTAAATTATATTCCACACGGATCCTTTCTTTAACAATACTTATTTTAATCTGATTTTTAGATGTTTCTAAATTATTTCTACTTGCACTATTTTTTAATTTTCTCTATTTTTTCAAATTTGTATTTCTAATTGATTTTTTTATTTTTCTATTAATATGTGATTTGTTTAGGCAGTGAGAGCGCATGCAGTAGCCTCCTTCTATAATATTACTTTATTAATATAATAGAATGTAAACCTCAAATGCAAAAGTAAAGTTAAAAGAAATAAATTTTGCCGTTGGTTGTTACATTCTCCTCAGACCAAATAATTTTATCCACGCATTGGCATGGAAAATATCGATCAATGCCCATGTGGATATATTTTACAGTCTGGATTGTTCTAAATTTTTTGTCCTTTTGTTTTCCAATTTGGGGGTCTAATCGGGAGGACTCAAACTACATGAGCCTCTGTTTCCTTTTTTTTTTTTCACAATTATATCATAGTCCAGATAGGTTGGTGATATCCATGACACTGCAACCTTGTTTTTTCTTATGTACATAAAAGTCCAGACATAATTAACGCTGTCAATCTGTATCGTTATTATTTATCTCACCCTGATTTAACGTTATAATCTTTCTCTTTTTCTATGATTAATATGGTAATTTCTAGCCTTTACAATAAATATGGAGCTTATTTCAAATTTGATTAACTTAGGAATATCTAAAATACAAATGATTGTTTCCTAATCTGACATGCTCCAACAGCTACGACAAACATGAAGTCTTCTTTTTAAGCTGATTAACTTGGTAACATGTAAAATATGAATATCCGTATCCTAATATGATTACAGGCTCCAACACCTATAAGAATGCAAACACATGCATGCCCGACTACTGGTTTGTTTAGCTTGTGCCGTTTGATTTTGACCGGTGTGGCTTAGAGCCCTGGACACCTAGTATCTTTTTATCTGTTCTCCACTCGGTTGGAGTAAAAAAAACAATACTAATTGAAAATAGATTGTTTTATTGGCTCTACTACTCTAATGTATAGATATATATCTATACGTGCTATTAGATCCTAAACTTTAAAAATATGCGATCACTGATAGAGATGGATTCTAATTCCGTAATGTTGCATGCTCGGACTTCTTTTCTCTCTTATTTGATACCTGAGTTATGATAAATCTCATCCATCGAAATCTATAATTTTCTCTTTTTTCTGCGATTAATCTACACCGTTATAATCTGGACCCACCGTAATCTAATGGTCCATATTTTTTCTTTTTCTCTGATTAACGTGGTAATTTTTAGTCTCTGATTAATCTACACCGTTATAATATGGATCCACCATGATCTAACGGTTTATATTTTTTCTTTTTCTCCGATTAACATGAGAATTTCTACTCTCTAGAGCGAACGAAGAGGCTCATTTTTGGGTTGTCTTTATATTATAATAGATTGATAGAAGATTGGCCTACAAATCAAAGGCCACCAATGTAAGTGTTGGATTATCAGATAGTTGGGTTATTATGGGTCAGCTTATTTGAGCTGTGGCTATAACTTCAGAAGTTGCATTCAATTTTAAATATGTTATAGTGCAAAACTTTTATTCAAAAGGGTACAACCAAGAACGGAAATAAACAGTCACCATACCCACTTATGCCAGTAAAAGTGTGTGCATTCTAAACATACACTTTGGATGAGACTAAAAACTCTAGGTCTTAATGCACGAGTAACGAACAGTCTTAACCGAGGTTAACCAAAGTTAGTTCCGGGGAACATGGGTCATCCAGATCTCCACCAAGGTGAGGCTCGTGGGATACTTCACGGATCAAACCCACGCTCGGTTGGGCGCACACCTGCGAGCCTAGCAACCTGTAAACTTGTTTTCAAAAAAAAAAAAACATGTGAACTTTAGGGCTTCGTTTTTTCACTTTTACTTAAAATTTAAATTTTTAATCTTAAATTTAACGTTGGTTTTGAGGTTTGAGGATTTTTATTGTAGTTTATTTTTTAAACCGTTGCTTTTAGATTACTAAGAATATGTATATAAAAAATTTATTTATAATTTTTTTTACAAATATATCGTTTCACATTGTTCCTTAAAAAGCCAAACAAAGACTAGGACTTGCAAAACTGTTTTACGGGCCGAAACCACACCCTAGTGGTCTGGTGAAAGCCACCGATTATTGCTATATTTGTCACGATTATTACAATATATCATCATGATTTTATGGATTATTTTCTAATTTTCTTGAAAACCTTTTGAAATCCCACTCTACTTTCCAAATGGAACCGTGGTGAACCGTTATCACACCCTGGCGGCTTGATCGATAATCATGATTGTCAGTTTGTCACAACGATAATCACAAAGATAATCATGATAAGTGAAACATGACAATGATCACCTTAATTTTGTTTGCTGTTCTCTTTCCTTCGTCTCGTTGAAAAATATTTGTGGTACTACTTTTTAGACGATGACATCGCATCATTGTTCATTTCCTTGTTGACGGCATAACATAACAGCACACAACAGTTCAGAGCCCTTGCTTTCGCCCAACGCTACTGTGCGTTCGGTTGATACAACATTTGAGTTTGTGCAAAGACTTCAACCGTAGTCGGCGTGCAAAGAATTCAACCGTACAGTAGTCGGCAAGGCCTCTTGCGACTGGTCCGCACAGTACACCCAACAGTAGTATTTGATTTGGCTGTTGATCACTGAACATCCGGACCCAAGCTACAGGCCAAGTCCCTGCACCTCAACAGCCTCAATTCAGGTACTATGACGTTGCCATTTGTCAATCAAGACTAAGAACCGGATGACTTTGATGACATCAGACTATCACAGCATGACACGTACTGCATCTTCTCAAAAGCCTCCAAACACATGACCCCAACGACCCTAGCTAAACCTTAAAAAGCTAGCCAACGGCCTATAACTAACCGAATAAACAAACCTATAGGCTACAGCTGAACTGCGTGAATGTGAATCTGTCTAATAATAATATCCCTGTGTAGTGCACCTGTGCAATGACGGACCTCGTGCAGATTTCCTTTTGTTACGGCCCGTCCAAACACCTCTTTTGATCAATTACAAGGCGGCACAATCATTGAGCACACCCAGCGACCATATCACGTTTGCTGTATGAGAGTTACATTGCATGCATGCTCAATATTGCTGCTATGTACATTACACCCAATTATGTGGCTGCATAAAATTGCTATAAGATAGAGCCTATAGCCCCAAACGTGGTAATACATTAATTTTTGACCGGCAGAAATTTTTTGGACTACATTTATAACACATATTTTTTGGGATTGTAATAAGTTTGTAACTAAACAACTAATCCGATAATACGGAACAAATAATTGTGACGTTTTGTGTTTGTGTAGTTGTGTTCTGATCATCTTTTTATTATTAAAAAAGAGACAAAATTGTCCTGGCCAATTGACAGAGAACGCCTAATTAACATCAGCTGCACTGCACTCCGATGGACCATCACCACCAACCTGCATAACGCGCGCACACGTCAAGCTCTGCTTTCCCGGATCCCGCGGTCTCCTCCGCCACAAGCAAATGGCGCTGTGGTTTGATTCGGATCCCTCCTCCTGCTGCTGCCGCTGCTCATCGACGGAACCCGTCCGGCCTCCCCCACCCACGACGTCGGCCAACGCGTCTCTCGCCTTCGATCTCCCTCTCTCGAGCTGGCGATCAGGCCGGGAGATCGAGGCCATGTGACGTGAGATGTCACGAGTCACGTACAACGATCGCATTAACGCTAACAAAATTTCGAATCAGGTTGGTGTGGCCGAGCAGAGTACGTACGCGCTGTTACCGGCCGAGCACGCACAGTGGTTATTATTAGCTGGTGACGCTACCTTGAAGTATAAAGCCGACGCGAGCTATTCTCGCACATGCATGCGAAAAAAAATCCCGTCATGCCCACACCGCATCGGGGGTATCGACAAGTGGGCAGGACAGACCGTGTCCAATCGGCGGTTAGGCCAGGAACAATTCTCTACTCTAGGGAGGGAGCGGTCTTAGGGCTCCACGTCGAATTCGAGCCAAGATGGTAAAGACAGGGAAGAGAGTGCCGAGTGCGTGTCTTCTCCAACTCCAAGCTCCCGCAGTCCCCGTATCTTCTTCACAGCACGATAGACCCGTTTCGCCCCAGCTTGAGAACCAAGGATAAAAGCTTAAAGTCGTGTGTTGGCGACTGACGCCTCTCTCCACGATGGAAAGGGCGGTGAGATATATTTGTCCGGTCGACAAAGTGTGTGCGAAAGGGGAGATAAGCAGTGATTTTATAATATTTTCTAGTTTTAAGGGTGTTTAATGTAACATTTTAGGCTTATGTGTAAATAGAGAATACAATGAGTTGATGTATAATATTAAAGACACAACCTGAGACTACTTTATTTTGGGTAGAAATACATTTTAATCCATCATGGTTTTAGCTTTGAGACCACTCGATGGGAGCAGCGTCCATTGTTCAAGCCCTTAAGCCAGCGGACACATACGTACGTGGCGTCGTGGATACAATGGACGTGTACCATCAGCGCAAGCAGCAGCAGCCGGCAGGTGATCTAGGTCCCGACTCACTGATTGACGGCAGATGGAGGCGCTACATGTGGGAAGAGGACTTTTTACTGTAGATAAAAGATTTGGGGAGCAAACCTGTCAGTGTCACTCATCGCAAGTCTCGTCTCACCCTCGTAGCACCACGCAAAACAGCCCTCAGACTGCCAACCAGAAATGGAATGTGCGTCAGTCTGTGCGTCCATCATGAATAGAGAAAATGGAGCGAAAATGATTGGGTATCCACGGGTTATAAGACAATAAAAAAATTAACAAAGATACATTAATATAAGATATATCACATTACGAATATGTATGTTTACACTTCACTTCTACGAATGACAAGTTATAAAAAAACATTACGTTGAAACTAGTATACGTTATATTTATTATTTTTGTCACAACTTGTACAATTAGATTTTTAAACTTGCATGGTTGTACATTAATATATATCATTTTAATTATTTTTTTCAAATTATTTTTTTATATTTTTAATAGCTAATTAGAAAATATATACAAGAAACGGATATGTTGTGACCCAAGGTCACAAACCAGTGACGGAAGGCAACTTCCCTCGTCTATCAAATACAAACTCAAGTGTAAAAATGTTCAAATACCATGTTAATATATTTCTTAGATAATGTAACTTTTACATAGGAGGATGACACGTTTTTATAGGCTCTGGATCTCCTAAGAAAGTTACAGAAGTGCCCCTTAACACACAATGGTGTAACAAGGATATTTTTGTAATCTAAATAGCAGTTCGAGACCACAACATGAGTTATCAATAATACTTGAGTGATGTTCCCCAAGTATCTTAGAGAAAATATTCCGCAATAGTGTAACCGATAAGCCTCATGTCAACTTTACTCGAAATCATTACTTCTAGCGCCGAAATCACTTATATCTTTATCCTATCCGTCTCCTTATCCCTATGAAAACACATACAATCTAACAGTCTAAGGTACCTATGCAATACCACGCGTTGGGCATATTGTCTTGTTTATGGAGGATCAAATTTTCTTGGCATGTTGGATGTGTTAGAATATTTTAGCCTATGACTTATGTTCACATTTCCTGCACGTCTACTCGTGGAAATTGAATACTAAGAACAGACTATTTGGGCTTAGGTCGGATAGGGGATAAGATGACCTCGTACCAACAGGAAATATATTTATCTGAGTGATAAAAACAGTTTGCCTACGGTGACCAGATTGTCGGGTCCCCAAGGACCATGGCCGTAGTGATCACAAATCATTTGAATTTTGAAACTATGCGACACGCCAGGAGGTCGTAATTAACACGGGACAAGGACGTACGTACGTACGTCTCGGTTTCGAATGAATTAGTACTGAAGCCTCGATAGTCGATTAGGTGCAACGTCGATGAAAACATGATGGTACACATGCTTCGAAGGCTCAAACCGGATCGATCGATCTGTTCATCGATTGCAGTTAAAGCAGGAGGCCGGGGCGCCTGATTGGACGTGAGCCCCTCGCTCCCGCAGGTGGTCGTGCATGTGCGCGCCCGGAACGGACTGCCTGCTCTGGAATTGCGATTGTGGGTGCCGCGGTTGCATCGGCAGCTGGCTGCCTGGCAAGATCGATCGTCGACATTCCTCAGGGCGAGCAGCACATGATCAAGGCATCTCTCGTTGCTCCCAATTATATGCGTGGAACTCCTTTAATTTAGTAACACCGTGCAACAGGGTCCTAGATATAGGGTATCGAATGCGGCAAAAGCTCTTGCACTTTTACGTGCAGACCGATTACTTGATTAATTAGGGTGCAGGTAGGAAGGCTGGAATAGTCAAAAGAGGGATTAGTTGGCATGCACTGCTTGTACGTTTTGGCACTAGTTTCTCCTAGTTTAGTGACGAATCACCAAATCAGGACCCAAGGGCATCAACACCTCCGCACACACATGCACACGTCGTGATATATATATATTAGCCAGTCCTTTTGTAGATGACGTACGCCAGATTCCACCAACTAATTGTTTTATTTGAACTATAAGGACGCGTGCGTGGTTGCTATCTAGTTTAACGGACACGTACATGGTCTATATACTAATGCAGCCGTGGTGATGCATCGCATGTAGGTTGTCCCCAATAAGTCCACGAATCCCATCCGCCCCTAGCTGGATCGTACAATATGCATGTGGTGATCCACTTGATACGTGATGTTCACGTGTTCTCTTCATCTAATATTATAAAACTTTTAAATTTTATCTAGATTCATATATTTATCAATGTATATATTCTATATATTGTCTAGATTTATTAGCATAATATGAAATAGGAGAATATATTTAATAGTTCTTAATCGTCAAGCGTACACCAACCACACAAGCTAGACGGTCTGAAATAAAAATACTCATAAGATCCGCTCAGACACTCGGTGACATTCTATACAAGCGTACGGCTACCTTAAGCTACTCCTACTTAATGGAAGTAAATGCGTATCCTACATTTCCCCATCAATGTATGACATATCTACTTCTCCTGCGTGTCTTACTGACTGTTATAGTTATGATTCAAATTTTGTATCATAATTTTAATCAGCCCAATACCAATCAGATATTTCAAATCAATTTAATTAATTCAAATTCAAAAATAGATCATTGAAACGACTAAAAGAATATCTTTTCATATCTTCTTAGTCTAGGCTAAACTGAAATGTGAGTAATAGTTATTGCTTTGGCAGTCTTCACCCCTTTTCCTCTTGGTCAGCAAGGTACTGTAAGTAAGGCCCGCTTATTTTGTAAAAAATTTTGGGAGAAGGTCACATCAACACGTACCGTTACACATTTAAAGTGTTAAGCGTAGTCTAATTATAAATTAAAATTTTAGATTCCGGCTAGAAACCGTTAGACGAATCTTTTGAGTCTAATTAATCCGTCATTAATTAGCATATATTGGTTACTATAACACTTATGGCTAATCATGTTTTAATTACGCTTAAAAGATTCGTCTCACGATTTCCTCTATAGCTATGTAATTAGTTTTAATATTCATCTATATTTAATGTTTTATTTAGGTATCAAAAGATTTAATATGATGTTTTTGAAAAAAGTTTTTGAGAACGAAACCGGACGGCCGGCACGGTAGCGTGACCGAGATGACAGAAACACACGCCTGCCTCGCGCATGCAACACGTACGACAACCGGTTGAAGAAAAGGGTGGTGGCACGGCGCCGGCACACGCAGTGCGTACGCGCGCTCATGCTCCCGCAGCGTCGCCCTCGCGGGGGCTTCCCTAGCTACCGTACGCGTGTGGCCCGGCACGAGAGAGGGGTTCGTTCCAGATCTCGATCAATTGCAGGCAGGACGGCCGTAAGCTACAGCACATGATGTGTGTCGACCGATCGGAGGAGTGCTTGCGCTACGCGTCAGGCGATTGTGACGTCAACGGCAACGCGGCGTGTTCGATCGCCAGCTGCTTGGTTGACAAAAGAACCGGGCGGCGTGCTGCAGGCTGCCTCTAATTAACGTTTTGCCGGAGGGGGCATGCATCCGATCGAGGCCCATGATTTTGTTGGGCGCCCCGAGCCCGACGAGGATGTTAATCAGAGCATGATATGATGATTGATGATATGTATGGGAGCAGTGGTTCCGCTAACTTGTAGAAGACGGCTGTTTGTCCATGCAGAAGGTTATTATGAGCAAAATGATCCGAATTAAAATATTTTTTTAATTTTTTTAGAGAAGGATATTTTTACCCGGCCTCTATATCCACTCGGATATATACAGCCATTTTTTTTATTTCAAAAACGCTGAGAACTTAGCGACCTAGCCACTCAAATACCTAATCTGAAATTCATACTCCTACGGAGATTTGAACACAGGACCTTGGGTGCTACTCAGATCAGTGTAACTACTAGTCTACATGCTCTTTCACATCGGAATTAAAACATGACTTGCAATTTTCTATTTAAGGTAATTAACGATCGAGATGATCAGTCGTTGCGTGCACTGGGAATTATGGATGTCCCAAGACCACATTCCTAGCATAGCGCCAATGCGCCATAGCCTGATGAGTGATGAGGGTCTCCAAGAACGACAGAACGAAGAGACGGGCCATTCTAACCCTACAGTGGAGGCTGTCTGTTCTGCATGGCTCAGCGCATCTCCACAGTGCTATGCCATAGGCAAAGCATGGTCCAATTCCAAAAAGAAATGTAAAAGTCTGGCCAAGTGTCCAAAAATGACGGTGTATCTATCCGTCACATGCGGAGAAAAATGTCGCGTACCGTGAAAGCCATTAAGCTATACGGCCAGTTATAATATACACAGTATACTCCGCTCGTACAAAACGTATCAGTGTTTTCCTGAGACCAACCTTTCCCCTACAGTAGCAAGCTACTGCCTTTATCCGAAATATCTCGTATAGGATTTGAGACTATTATATACTGCATATGTTTTATAATATAAGAAGTGAAAGACTATTATATACTGCATCTGTTTCATAATATAAGATGTTTCACTTATTTGGTTGAAATATTTAACTATTCGTTTTATTTAAAAATTTAGTACAAATATAAAAAATAATTTGTCGCACTTAAAATTCTTTTTGATAATAAAGTAAGTCACAAGCAAAATAAATGATATTTCCATAATTTTTTGAATAAACAAATGGTCAAACAATGCGAGCAAAAAGTCAAACATCTTATGTTATGAAACAAGAAATTAATATACAAATCAATATGGTAGCTATATTTCGAGATAACTTAGCAATAGCATGTACCCGTAGCACTGACTCATTGTACAGTTGGAAAACGAGACTGTTAGGGCATTCATGGTGCGGAGTAGCCCCATCAAACGCACCTAAAGTCCAACTAGGATGAAGCCACTCGATATCTTTCACGGTGCAAAACCCCTAGATGCTACTTTGATTTTACATGTCAGTTCTTACATTTTATTATTTTGGTCCTTCTACTTTTTATATTTACATACTAGTCCTAAACTTTAGAACAAACACCCTAAAAAACAAAAACTACTATTAAACCATCCCTTCTCTCTCCCACCACCTCAGCTTCTCCTCCCAACCAAATCAGCCTGTCTCTCTCATCTCCCCTCTCTCTCGGCGCGGATCCGGTGGCAGAGGCGGAGGCGCGATTGGGGTGGAGGCGGAGCTCGGCAACGACACGGTTCGAGGAGGAGCTCGGGTGGCGGTGAAGCTCGAAGCTCAGGCGGTACTGCGGTTTCGCCCTTCTTCGGGAGGAGCTTCCGGCGGTGCGACTTTGGCTCTACGACACAGATTGGGTGAGATTCAAGCCGCTCCTCCTCTGCCTAGCCAACTTCATGCGTTGCTCCCACCCTAATTTGGCTGCCACTATTCTCTCTTTTTTTTTTTGCTAATAGACGGTGGGGACCCACGCCAGGCCGTGCGGAGCGGAGACACAACCTCCCCAGTGTTGTGCCCCACCGGGCCCTAGCGCCAAAGTCTGCCGAGGCATTCGTGTCTTGTAGAGGACGCGCGCGTCCTGGCGAGGCTATGCAGTCTTCTCCATCTCTCCGCTGGCTTGGTCGGCACGGACATAGCGAGCTAAGGCTCCTCGTCACATCCGTCACATTTTGAATGGCCTTAAAGCCCGGTTTATTTAGACTCACTATCTTATTAAAGCTCAGCTTGACTTGTTAAAGTTGATAAGCTAAAATTCTAGCTCGGTTCGATTTACCAGCTATATCTCTACCATTATAAAATACTAAACGCTTTTATCGTTGGGCAATCCGTGTGCACTCTTCCAGTCTTATGTGACCATCCGTCTACAAATATGAGATCTTGGGTTTGATCCCTTCATGGAGTTGTATTTAGTTTCTTTTTCGAGCGGTAGCGCTAGCCGTTCTCCCTGATGCACATGATCTGTCGTATCCCTATGCAATCTGTTGTTCTTGCTGGTTGTCGGGGGATGCACGACAAAAATGGAATCAGTAAAGTGAGGCAATTTACTTTTATCTTTTTTAAAAAATAAATATAATTAACAACAAAAATGGAATCGCAATAGTTCTATAATTTCGTTTCTACTTTTTAAAAAGAAATCAAACGGATGTTGCGCCTAATATGGACATGAGGTTCATATCCAATTCAGATTTGAGCCCACTGTTCTAGAATTGTACAATATATAAGGGCTTGCATGGGGCATAAAAATGGAAAAGAAGAGAGGAAAATAAGAAAAAGATAAGAAAGAAGAAAAGGAGAAAAGAAAGAAAAGGGAAAAAAGAGAAGAGAATATACAAAGAAAAGTAAAAAAATTGAAAATAAAAAGGTTCTTAGAAATAGTCAATACATATTGTTTAAAATTAAATATTTGCATTTAATAAAAGAATTAAAGAGAGTAGAATTCAGAGAACTTAGTTGAAGTGGCATAACATGGTTTAGTGTTCAACTATCATTATTTGTTGTCAAATAAACCACCCACCTTATTTAATTTTTTATGGTGTTAAGCATAATGTACTATTATCAGTTGTAAGCTTCCAATAAAACATACACTTCTCAAATTAATTGTGTTTTTAATTTCTTTTTAAACTAATGTTCAAATTTTATTTAGTATGCACAACTAAAATTAACTTGACCTGGTGTGACACACAGGCAATATTTCTATATATATACTGTTATAAAAATAAAATTGATTTCGTCATTCATAAAAAATATGCTAGAACCAGCATTTCTACTGTAGTTGTCAAAAGTTAACAAATAAAGCTTGCTAGCTGAACTGGTTAGAGCGACATCCGTTATGCAGCTTGCATGGTATTTTCTGAGTTCTTTATCTACGCAGAGAATTTATTTTGTATTTATGTACACATTCTTATTTTTGTGTAGATTTTTTTATTTTTTTTACACATTCATTCTTATTTTTATATATTGTTTTACAGTCATTTTTATGTATTTTTTCTACGGAATCTCAAATTTATTTGTTTTGTGTTGCTCTATCAAGAATAATTTTTATAGAATGTTTTTGCATTTTTTCTGCATTCTCATTTTTGTGTGTGTTTTTCTTCATAATCTCAAATTTCTTTGTATTTTTCTCTGCACACAATATTTTAATTAATTTAATTTGGTTGCATCATTAAAAAAATAACAGGAGCAGGTATTAGAGAACTTGGTTGCAAATTGCATAACATGGTACAATGTGCGGACCACAATTTATTATTCTTGACTTGATACATAATTATTTTCAAAAATTATTTTAATTTGGAAATTTAAAATTAACTTGATCTGGTGTAACGCATGACATTTTTATAGTATTACTTAAATTATATTTATATTTATTAATTTTACCATTTGTCATATATTAAGATAAGAATATACGCTAACTAATGAAGAATGCATTAGCTGGATTATTAAGCTCACGAACTGAGAGTCAGTCAGCTTGACTCATTAAGAATGTTATGTTTCGCAGTTATAACTGTTCGTAAACCAAAATTTAGATTTTAAGAACTTAATTTGATTCATTATTTTTTCTCGTGGTGTATTTTTACGGTATTTTCTTGTAATTCACAATGAGGTATATAAAAGGTGTCATAAATTATCTTGTTTACAGATAAGTTGTTTATCTTTTTTTTAAAAGAAACGAAATGAGGAAAGACTAAGATAATCCGAGTCGAGCTAGCCTGTGTCCCCACAGCTCCAAGGCTAACCTCAGCATAGGCCCAAATGGCAGCGCCCTGCCTGATGGATTGGTGGGCCCAATCTCTAGAGAGCAGAGTGGCCTAAAAAATCTCCATACTATCGTCATGTCACACATGACATGGCCACACCCACATAGAACCCTTCGAGTAAACATTACATCTGCTTTGTGACACGCTTATCACCACTACACCCATGGCCTGAGGCCGAGGGGGCACAGTTACGCGTGCCACGAGGTCGCCGTTACGACAGTGGATCCATGCCTAAGTGGCCGTCCCACCATCGTTGTGGAGGATAGTAGTGTAGTGCATACGTAGGGATGTCTCTATGTTCCAGGACAACAAATCGCGACGGTTCTTGAGAAAGTAGGCATGTCTTAGGGAGCTACAGACGTTTCATCTGGTATTTATGATTACTTATCTTAAAGATAATTGTCGGTCGGCCGAGTATTTTTTTTTCGAACAACAACCTTTTGAAAAATCACAAAGTTGCTGAGAGAAGCTCACATTAAAGTTAATAGATATAATAAAATAGTTAGCTATAGATTTTATCTTCTATATCTTTTCTCTCACATTTGCATTTAACATAAAATTTTTAAAGTATGTGTATAGCTAGCTTTTATATGAGAGCTAACCTCACTTTTTTCACTGCCTCCTTACTCCATATCAATTCATAGCTAAATTACAATTTACCACTACTTGCTAAAATGGCCCGTTGTTTATTGCTTCATCCCTTGAACAGCCAGTAATGACTTTGGTGTTGTAGAAGAGTAGTGGACGTGTCAAGCTTGGTCAGGGCGCCTCTCCTATTGAGCTGAAAAAGTCGTGGCAATGTGTTATTTGGTTGGGAAACTTAAGTGCGACCGGTCAATGGAACGGGGGAGAGGTCGAAAGCAATATAGACGTGCAACTGTTTTTCAGATGGCAACCGGTCATCTGGCAGCGCTTTACATGTGGTGCTTCCATTGCAGCAATAGGCCATGGCCATGGTAAATTCATGGTCATGCATTGATTGGGACACATGTTTTTAGCGACCCTTTTCAGCCTTTTCCATCCAGTACCACCCTCCCCCTATGCAGCTAGTAGGTAGGCTCTCCCCAAGCTACCTTCTCTCTGACTCGCTGCTTTCACCCAAACCAAAGAGTTGTTTGAAACTAAGCTGTTGCTTAGAGAGTTAATTAATCAGAATTCTAGTGCTGTGTAGATGTACTTATCTTATCCATTACCTTCCCTTGCAATCCTGGCAGCTCTTCTTCACATGTCATCACGGTGCCTTGCCACTCCCCACTCTTGCCAGTGAGATTGGACTGGATGGAAATCCTGGTACTCATCCACCATATTAGTCAAACTCCTGTGGGTGTAAAATTAGTTAGCCCAGAAAGGTAATTTAGCTAGCTCTTTGGAGGTTTGCTTTGCGACTTACTAATATATATATTCGCCAATGTCTTCCTCATGTGCGCGATTTGATGCATTGTTAAATGTGGCTAATTAGCATTCCTAATCCTACTTCACATGGCTAATAAAAGTATACAAGTTGGGTGGCAATTGTTGGTGGCTTGGGGCTGACTTTGTAGCAGAGCACAACTCAGCATTCGGCAAGTATGTATGTACAGCGGAAGGGCAGTCTGAGCCAGGTTAGGAATCGATAATCCATCAAGTTGCATCAATATACTAACTGAAATTTTAGAAGCATAAGGCCTGGCTCCAGTTGCTTACCAAATTCGCCTAACACCAGATATTTCAAAATACTCGGTAAGAAGAATGAACAACTCGCAAAATACGGTACTACTCAGTCGCTGTTCTGGAAAACTCGGTCGCTGTTCTATCAAGTCCTTTTCAGGATCTGTATACTCCATAAAAGAGCACGAAAAATACTTAATCAGAGCGCATGGGCTCGCTTTGCTGACCGCGCAATAATTCTCCACTTCTGTATCGATGGGTCGGTGCGTAGCCATCCACCGGAACGTGGCCGCACTGGTCGGTCCTCGCGTCAAAAACGACCGGGCCGGGCATGGATAGACAGACAATCCAGTGGTAATTAATCTCGTTTTCATCTCACACAATTTCCTCTCGTTGTAAGCTCCGGCCGATGCACACCACAACTCCGCAAGAAGACACCTAACGTGAAATCGATGAATTGATCCTTCCCTGTTTTTACTCTTCAAACTATCTCGGCCACATGAGCACGCAGTGTTCAGTACGTTCGAGACACTGAGACAGCGACACTGTCAACAGTCATTGGTTTGTGTCGATATGGAAACGGATTGATTATGATTTATTAAGCTATAAAAACACCAAAAATAAATGGATATACTTGAGATTCGTCTCGATTAAACAAACAACTTATGAACTTATCTTTTCGTCTGTATTCATGTTTATAAGTTAAAATTTAAATTTTAATCTTAAATTTAAAGATGATTTTGGAGAGGGGTTTTATCGAATTTTATTTTTCGGTATTTGCTTTTAGATGGTTGAAATTTTTATTCATAAATTATTTATGTTGTTTGGTATTTTTATGAGACATCCAAACGATAACCCGGTAATCTCTTAACCAGCTAGTGGCACGTAGCAATGAGCCAAGGAGAATCTAAGACGAGCAGTAACAGTCCAGCTGCAATCCTAGGGAGGAGCCAGCTCCGGCTGACAGGGGTAGAAAATTGGACGGGGCCCGGCCGGCTAGCAGAGGGTGGTCCGCGGGGCCTGCGTTTCCTTTAGGCGCGATGAGAGCCAGCTTGATTAACGCACGAGACGCGGCACGATCCTGGTGGTTTTGTGCTTGCTTGCGCTTTGCTTTAATCGCGCAGCGGCCGGGCGACGTTTTTTTCACGCGCCAAGTGCAAGCCTCCCCCCAAAACCCCCCAACTAACCCGCGCCGCTCGCGCGCGCAGGGGGCCAAAGGAGGCAGAGCGACATCAGATGCGTGCGTGCCGCCGTGCTCCTCCTGCACGGCACCGGGGACCGCGCCTGCGGTTGCGCTCGAGCTTGCTCGCAGACGCAGCTCGCTCGATCGGGGCGGGGGGCTCTCTGCTTTTTTTCTTTTTTTTTTTCCCGTGGTGCGGCGAGCGCTGAGGCCCCGCATACGTACACGCGCGTACTATAGTAGCGAGTAGCTACGTACGCGGCGCTGGTTGCTGGTGATGCCGGCCCGGCATAGGATGCCGTCGGCGGTTTAGTGGGGGAGCTTTGATGGAGTGCTGCGCCCGGGCGCGTGATGGTCCTGGCTCTGTGCATGTGGTGCTACCCTGGTATAGCCTGGGAGGTGTATGTGCTCTTTTTTACTTGCTTGGGTTTAGCATCTCCTTTTTCTTCTTTTTTTCCCCGTCGATTATCAAATGCTTCTGCGCAGAGCATTTCTAACGGGAGCTTAATAGATCCTTGCAAATAGTCTAGCGGAGATTTTGCTCATTATTTTTTGCTTATGCCTGTAAATCAAAATTTAAATAGTAAATTCGAATCTAAGTTAGTTTTAGAGTTTACTGTTATAATTTATTTTTTAGCATTTGTTTTTAAATTAACCGGGCTGCATATATATAAATTATATACATATTATTTTTTGGTCATCAGTAAGCTATTTAAATTATTTTCAATTTTAGAGAATCAATGATGCTAGTGTTGGCATCCCCATAGGGTACGGGTGGTGCACTGAAAAGAAAAGAGGACAAAATGGCACCATCAAAACAGTGCACACAAGTCAGTGGTATGCGCATACTCCGAACGAAACGTCGTTGCCTGCTGGGTGCCCGGAACTGAAAAGTAAACAACCAAACGACGGCGCTCCAACACCGTTTCATCCTCTCGCTTCTGTAGAACACGGCCCCAAAATACATCGCGCCCTTGCCCGATTGCCTCCACGACGACTCCACCAGGACTAGTCCACTTCCCCGAAACGGCACGAGCGGTTACCATTTCGCCAAACACAGCCCGCTGACGCCTGGGCCCCGTGGTCGCGGAATTTTAACTCCCCCTCTATCCCCAGGCCATTTCTCCAGGACAGGAGAGGCCGCGCCCCGGGAAGGCCAAGGACGAGCGTACCACCAACCCGACAGTAAACAGTAACCCGGCGGTAACAAAACCAACGACGGCGACGCGGGCAGAGAGAGAGAGAGTGAGAGAGAGAGTGAGAGAGAGAGAGGAGGGGTGGGAGGGGGAGGCGTTGGCATCACCGCAATAACAACGACGACGGCACTAGCACCAACCACCAGTCCCGCAGACAGGCGGCAAGCAGCTGACGCGCGCGCGGGGGCGGGGGCAGGAACCCGTCGCGATTGGGCGGACGACGAACCGGTCGCTCCGGGCCGCGTTCGGGCATCGTGGTGGATCTGACGCCACCGCCCGCCGGCGGTCGCGGTTGCTCCTCTCCTCGTCGCTCCGTCGCGTGGGGTTCCCTATCCCTCCTTGCCCCTAACGGGCGGACGGGCAATTCCCCGTGCGCCTGTTCGATCTGTATCGGCAGTCGATGCGGACGAGGAGATGAGCGGCGCCGAGGAGGAGGAGGAGGAAGAGGAGGAGGAGGTGTTTTATGAGGCACGGGACCGCGTACTGTCCTCCTCCTCCTGCTCCTCCACCTCGGCCTCGGACGACGACGACCACCCGCGGCGGGGTCGGGATGCGGCTGCTGCTGCTGCTGCGGCGGCGGCGGCGCTCGACGTGTGGACTTCGGAGCCAGCGCCCGTGCAGGAACGGCGCCGGAGGCTTCTCCAGATGATGGGGCTCTCTGGGGACCCCTCTCTGGCGCGCCTCGAGATGGGTCGATCGGTGTCCTACGACGGGCCCATCCGACCGGAGACGGTGTCGCCCATCTCCCGATCCAGATCGGATGGCGCCGTGCCGGCCTCCGCCACCAAGCCTCCGCTAGCTGTCCGGTCGCGCCACACATCGTCCGACTCCTCCGAGGCCACGCCGGAGGGCGCCGACGCCGACCCAAGGTGCCTGATCCGAAACCTCGACGACGGCAGCGAGTTCGTGGTGAAGGAGGAGTTCGCGCTCCGCGAGGTCGGTACGGGGAGGCGACTCACCATAGAGGAGTTCGACCTCTGCGTCGGTCGCTCCCCCATCGTTCAGGAGCTCATGCGCCGCCAGAACGTGGCAAACTCTGGTTCAAACAACGGTGCGTCCGCCCTCATCCAGAGGTCCAGCTCTGATTCAAGCAACAGTGCGACGCGCCACAGGCGGCGCAGCAACTGGCTCCGGAGCATCCGCAACGTCGCTGGCTCCATGGTGGTCGGCTCCCGGGACCGCCGAAGCAGCGACGAGAAGGACACGTCCTCGGAGAAGGGAGGGCGCCGGTCCAGCTCAGCAACAGATGACAGCCAGGATAGTGTCAGCGCTGCGCGCCATTGCCCGGAGCGTGTTAAGGTACGGCAGTACGGGAAGTCATGCAAAGAGCTCAATGGGCTGTTCATGAACCAGGAGATACAGGCGCACAATGGGTCCATCTGGAGCATCAAGTTCAGCCCCGATGGGCGGTACCTCGCGACTGCTGGGGAGGATTGCGTGATCCACGTCTGGGAGGTGTCGGAGTTTGAGACGAAACGGGAGGACAATGAGTTGTGCAATCAACTTATGGCCGTTGTCTGCAATGGTTCGCCGGAGCCGATATTGGCGTTGGCAAGTGTTGATGGGAGCTGTTGGGAGAAGAAGCATCGGGCTAGAACCTTGGAGTCTCGAAAGTCCGCAAACTCTGACCGATTGATGTTTCCAGAGCATGTATTCGCGCTCTCAGAGAAACCAGTCAAAACTTTTGAGGGGCATTCAGAGGACGTACTTGATCTCTGCTGGTCTAAATCTCAGGTATTGTTACAAGTCTTCTACTACCTCCTTTCCAAAATATTTCTAGATTATTTAGCATAGACTAAGGAGGTTTCAAAAGACTCCCTTTTAGTCACTTTAGTGATTAATTTGAATTGATTAGATTCCTTTTCTAAGCACCTGATCGGCTCTGAAAAATTGGAATGATTGAAATTATGGGAATCGGTGCAGAAATGCTTATGTTGTGGTATAAAATTTGAATATTAGAAATGATTATATATTCGGAGGGAGTACTCATGCAAGACTGCTGATATAATTGATGCTTCTTCAGTAGTAAAAAGGGCCAAGGTAGAACATAATATCACAACCTGAATTCTGCTAAAATTTGACAGTGTCTTCTTAACTCGCAGTTAATCTTTACTATAGTCTTAGCATGTAAGGGAAAATTTCGAAATAGGGGTACAGTGTTTTCACACAGACCTTTGTCATAATTGTGAGTCGAACTGTGCCAGAACAAAACATTTGACCAAGTAGTCAAAGACTGATATTGTTCAATCTCTTGACATTTTAGTCAACTGTAGATGATAAATTGACAGGTTCAAATTTTAAGGGTAGTTCTTTTGAAACACAAAGCACATTGAATGCAAATTGGTTTCGTCCAGCTTAGGACTAGTCCTCCTTCCTTCTTAGGAAGGAAGGTTGTATGCATAAACAGCAATCTCACTAATTTGCTTGCCTATCGATAGCATTGAATAGAAGAGGCACATACCAAATCCTGCTATAGGCTAATTACCATTTCCAGGCTAAGCGATTCTATTGTACTATTTACATGATGGGGCATCAATGCTCTTGTTTTTCATTTATTTTTCTAAAGGGACTAAATCCTTAGAGATACTCATTACTTAACACTGATAAGATATACAGAATGCTATAATGTACCTTTTGAAATATTATAATATCTACAATGGTGATAATGCAAAGATTAGGAAAATTGTTTTTTTTTGTTATGCCGTATGCATTATTGTGTAAAATATGATATTTTTGCAAAACTCTTAGCCTTAATGGAATCTCAGTACATAATATAAATATTGCTTAGAGAAGTTTCAGCCTTCCTTTGAGAGTACATTACAAGTTATTTAATCTCTGTGTTTAAGATGGATATAGGTTTCAAATAAAGGCGCTGATGCATCCTAATCCCGTGACTCTGGTATAGTGAAGCTGATACCGTCTTATATCATTATCTGTCCAAAATAGAACTTAATGTAGGTTGGAGTGTCAGAAAATCTTTCTAGCATGTTGAATTTCAGCATGGAATCCGGCATACCGTGTATGATACATGTTGCTTGAGTAATTGAGTTTGAATTGCTTGTGCATCCATTGCATGTCTAGAAACCTGGAGTTGGATCGTCAACTTCGTATTGATATTATAGAGATCTATGTGGAAAATGTTAGTCGATCCTACTAGCAGTTCACTGGCCTTCCAAAGGCCTAATGCATGACCAGATGCTAATGTGCTAGGCCCTTGTTGTAATTGGCATGTTAAATCAATGTGTACATCAATGTCGAATTATATATACCTTTTGCCGCTGCGTACAAATCCAAATTTCATGTTTGTTAACAATAGTTACATGCTTCCAACAGTGCATGCCCCAAATTTTGATTGCTACAATTCCGTGAATCATGCAGTAGTATTTCTTATGATTCTGCAGCCATTATAGTTTTTAATTTTTTTTTCAAACACCGTGCAGCACTTACTTTCATCTTCAATGGATAAAACAGTGAGGCTATGGCATATGTCAAGCACTTCATGTTTGAAAACATTTTCACATAGTGACTATGGTAAGATCTCGATTTGACATTAGCAGTTTGGCTCTCTCTCTGTCTCTCTTTATGCACATGTTATGTTTCTCGCTCTTCCAACATACTCTAAATTTTTCTTTGCTGCTTTCTGTTTCAGTGACGTGCATCCAATTCAACCCTGTTGATGATAATTACTTCATTAGTGGTTCTCTGGATGAGAAGGTTCGCATATGGAGCATTCCAAGACGTGAAATTGTTGATTGGAATGATCTGCATGAAATGGTCACTGCTGCTTGCTATACCCCTGATGGACAGGTTTCTACACTATATACTGATGTATGTGACCAAAAAGGTTTTTTGTGTGTTTGCTCTAATACCTTGTCTCATATTTTCTGAAGAGAGCATTAATCGGTTCCCACAAGGGCAGTTGTCATATTTATGATACATCTGGTACCTCTCCCTCTCATTATCATCATATCTTACCATTTTATTTCTTTATGTTTTTGCCTTGCTTTTCCTTGGTTAATGACCTGTTTGTCAATCTTATGACCAGATAACAAGCTTCTCCAAAAGAAGCAGATTGACTTGCAAAATAAGAAAAAGAAGTCCAGTCAGAAGAAAATCACAGGGTTTCAGGTGATTCAAACACACTTTTGAATATGACACAACCTGTGGTAGATCACAGATCTTCCTTTACTGAACCATAATTCCTTGAATAGTTCCTCCCAGGAAGTTCTTCGAAGGTGCTTATCACATCTGCAGATTCACGAATCCGAGTTGTTGATGGTTTTGAATTAGTTCACAAGTTCAAAGGTATTAAATTCTGCGTCTTGGAGCTTAGTTTTTTCAGATTACTTTTATTCAAGGTTCAGTAAACTTTTATTAGATACAATATTATTTACCTGCTTCTTTTAGATTTTACTAAGTACAGTCCCAATCAAATTTCTTGTTCACCTGAAAACTACTTTTGTTGCTTGCTACTATTACCCCTCCTTTCTTTCGTTGCACTGAAATCTAGGCATATACAGTTATGCTTAGAGACCAGAATAGATCTGCAGTAGTCAAATCATGGTGTGATCATCAGTTTGTAAATAACACATTCCCTGCTGATTATTAAATGTGTTATGCGACTAATTAAAACTAATTCCTCCTGTCATTTTCTTTCAACAAAGGGCCAAAACTGTCAAAATCCACCTTTTTGAGACGATAGGTTATATGTTAACATGTTGAAGTAGTTGTATTTGCCTTTTGATGAATCCAATTTCCATGCACCTTTCCACTTAGCCTTTTTTTGCCGGGAAAGCCCAGACCGGGCCAACCAATTTCATTAAGGGAAGGAATGTACTTTTTTCCGCTTAGCCTTCTATAGCTGATTGTTTCTAGTTTAACATTTTCTGATACCCTGCGACATTTCAGGATTTCGGAATACCAACAGCCAAATATCAGCTTGCTTGGCTGCGAATGGGAGGTATGTGATCTCTGCAAGTGAGGATTCTCACGTGTACTTCTGGAGAAACGATGATAATTCAGCACAGGGCAGAAGCAAGACCGTTGTGTCCACAACAAATTCGTACGAATACTTCCACTGCCAGGATGTGACCGTAGCTGTTGCTTTGCCATCTTCTGGATCAGCAACAACATCCAGAAACAACTCTAGAAAGAAGGAAGAGCTGGATAGCGTATCTGAGTATCCTCAAGTAAACACCCTGCCAGAAAAACTGCAGGATTCCTCTGATTTCCACCGCCTAAGCGGCAATGCTCTAAGCACTAGCTCAAACCATAGTGGCGACAGAACATCTGCAACTTGGCCTGAAGAGCTGATGACACCAAGTAAGCAGAGCCCTCGGTCCAGTTCCAGTCTTCCTAACGGTGCTGGGCAAGCACCAAGCCGCTCGGCCTGGGGTTTAGTGTTCGTCACAGCAGGCCGTGGAGGTCAGATCAGAACATTTCAGAATTTTGGGTTTCCTGTTCGAGTATAGCAGCTATCATCCAGGTGAACCCGGTGAAGATGCTGACAGTACTCTGTAGTCGCTGCCCCTGCGGCAGAGATAATTTTTTGTGTATAGCTAGGAGGATACGTGGGCGATTTGCACAGCGGTCTGGGATTGGATCTGGTTGCTTGCTACCAAGGTGCGCAAAGCTCCGTTCTTCGACTAACCTACTACGGCCTGGCACACAAGGGATGGCGAGCTCTTTTGCCCAGAACTGTACATGGGAATGGCCTAGAGAGAGCGACTGGTGCTGGCCAGTTGGGGGTGAGAAATCAATCTCTTTTGCCATCCGCCTTTTATCTGTTTTTCCACTCAAGTCCGCTTTAGCATTTTTTTCCTTTTCTTTCTCTCTTGTTTTCCCCTTTATTATATATTCTTGTAAGAAGAAATCTCAGTGGTACACAAATAGAAAAGCGAAAAAAAGGAGTTGCATAGAGTGGTGAATTCTTTACACTAGTTGGCAGGTTTGCAGTATTGAATGTTACCCTTCTAAAGTAATTAGGAAGAGATGAAAATTTTGGCTTCTGAAGCTAGTAGGGCTTGCTCATGGACAAGGTTGGAATAGTAGAGTTGCATTTGTGAATTCTGATGTACATGTTCTCTTGTTCAATGTTCAATTGTCTACTGCTCGTTTTCATTTGGTGTTTGTGGCGCGTCTTTTGCCTGTTGTAATCATGTACGCTGTAGCTAACCGTGTGACGTGCTTTTCTCGACATCTCGTATACTCCTACGCGCGTAGCCGCAATAAAGCGCACTTACGACTACTTGTGTGAGTGTCAACTTTAGTACTTAATCATGGATGTAGATAGTAGATTGCACCATGAGAAGCCTAACCATCAAAGTTACGTTCAATTCACTATATCTAGACGATCCTATCTCTGGTCATCTTCGAGCATGTGGGCTGTGGCACCGGCCTTCTCCTTTGGCGAATAGAGCCACCGGCTGGCGCTGCCTCCACAATGAACCAGTTTATATGCACCAAAG
The DNA here is from genome assembly GCF_000231095.2 of Oryza brachyantha. NCBI lineage: Eukaryota > Viridiplantae > Streptophyta > Magnoliopsida > Poales > Poaceae > Oryza > Oryza brachyantha. Next base: position 14,791,071 of record NC_023166.2, read on the forward strand.
GGGCTGAATATGTTAGGTACTTTACCAAAAGGGCTGCATATATATAACTTCACAGTTTTTTTTTCTTAAAATCACATGATAGTACCTATAATACTATAACTATAGTGTAACTAACATGTAACTATAAATATAACCAGTATAAACTTGGATATAAGTCTCATATAAATTTTAAAAAAATCCATAGCTTAGTGCTACTTACATTGAAATTGCAATACACTGTAATTACTAGTTCTATATAATTTTACTGAAAAATCATATTATATATATATAACAAATTTGGTACCGAATTATTGCCACAGAATGTTTATCCCACGTCTTAAAAAAATGTATTTTGAAAAAAAATGTTTTGGCAATTGCTTGGACCACTATATTTTTCTTCAGTAGATTTTGCCTTGTTGAGAGCCTCTCTTTAGCTAATAGCCAAGTGAAAACTGAGCTATCATTCTATCAACGGCGCTTTGCCCCTCCAAATGAATTTCTCATTGGGGCAATTGGGTCCTGGCTGCAAAAAGGCAGTATAAACATCCCCCGATGAAACACCTGGTGGTCGAGTAATGGCGGCTTGACCTGCGGTTGTTTTCCTGGTTTGATTGTCCGGTCATTCTGTAAGCTGGAGATTGGCAATTTGAGCTAGTAGTTCGCGAAGTTGGTTAGGCCGCTGATGACAGTCTTGGTGGCAAGGTATTGTTAATTCCCATGCTTAGTATCCTGGATACTGAGACGGTCTTTTTGTTTGCAGTGGCTGTACAGGACGGCGTATTTCTCTTTCAGTGGCGCTGCATCAATCCATGAGTCTTCCCAGAAGGATGTCTTGATCCCATTTCCAACCGTGACAGGTGTAAATAAACTGTTGCATCTTTGGGATGAGCCGCTGCAAGATTGACCAGTGTGCACCAAGGTTGATATTTGCGATCAAGTCTTTGTTCCTGCTGTTGTACTCTGTCCACAGCCACAGAGCCCATGTAGAATTATCTTGGTGGAGGCAAAACAATCTTCTAATTAACAGTGCTTCGTTCTGTAAGCGTAGGTCTTTTACCCCTAACCTGCCCTGGCTTTTTTGGTGTGCAAACCTTCTCATAGGCAACGGGGCATTTTGAGCCAGAGGGTGTCTTCGCCGGTCCAGAGGAATGCCCGACGTTTTTGGTCGACTGTGCGTAGAGATGGCAACCACGAATTTTCTGTCGGGTTTTACGTCCCTGTACCCTTCCTCACGGTTAGAATTTTTCCGGTTACCATCCCCGCTAACTATAACCGGTAAATAATTTTTCCATACCTGTTCCCACATGGAGAGTTAATCCCTATGGGTTCCCGGCCCATCCCCTCCTAAACAATACGGTATACATTTTAAATCATATATATAATCCACATTTTATATCAATATAAATGAACATATATTCACTAATCTATATTATAAAAGTATAAGATTATATTTATTGAATATAACAATGAATATAATTCCATAACATGAAAAAAAAATCTTGGCACAAATAAAACTTTCTCGTCAAATAAGTAAGTGTATAAATGATATTTTGACCCTAAGTTTAACACTACTAAGTCGATTTCACGGAGTAGGGTCAGGCGGTAACTTTATCTTTAAAAACCAGCATCAAATAAGCAAAGCTAAGAAAACATGATTAAATTAGTATTTAGACTTAAAAACAGGGCCAAAAGCATAATTACTCCTTATTTAAAAAATCTGATCCATTTGTCATCTATCATCTTGCAAAAAATTTAATTTCAAAATGATCCATTGAACGAGAACAAAAATACATCAGTAGTACAAGTACGTCAGATATGTTGTTTTTGTTTTATCTTATCGACGTCGAATGTAAACTTGCGTGCTGACGGAGCGATTTTCTTACAATTATCTATGTTGTCATCTTTTTAGAATTTTCTTAACCATTTATATGAAAAAAAAAGAACAAGTGTACATCTCCTCAAGGGGACAAAATGACTTTTCCATAGACTGCAAGTGCTGCAGGAGGTCTAAGGCCACTTTGATTCAAAGGAATTTCATATGAATTTTATAGGATTTCATTCCTATAGAAATTTTTCCTACAAAACCCTTTGAATCAAAATAATGAACCCTATGGAATGCATTTTCCTATACATGTTTTGAAGGAAATTTAACAAGAGGTTGAACCTTATGGAAAAAAATCCTTTGAGTCTATATCTCTTCTCAAATTCCTGTATTTTTCTGGCCCCTTAGAATCAAAGGAATGAAAAAATAGAGGAACATGATAAATATAGGATTCTGATAGGAATATAGGTGTAAAACAGAGGATTGCAAGACACAGAAAAAACGTAGGAATGACCGTTTGATTGGACTACAGGAAAAACACAGTAATTTGAGGAGAGATATAGACTCAATAGATTTTTTCCATGAGGTTCAACCTCTTGCTAAATTTTCTCCAAAACTTAGTATAGGAAGATGCATTCTATAGGAATTTCAAAGGATTTCATAGGGTTTATTCCTTTAATTCAAAGGGCTTTGTAGGAAAAATTCCTATAGGAATGAAATCCTATAAAATTCAAAGGGGCCTTCATGTGGTCCAATCGAACGGTCGTTCCTACGTTTTTTCTGTGTTTTGCAATCCTCTGTTTTACACCTATATTCCTGTCATAATCCTATATTTTTTCTATTACTCCATTTTTTTTCATTCTTGTTATTCAAATGGGCCCTAAATTTGTTTTGATGTGCTTTATCTCATAATCCCATCACGCCAATTCGTTGATCTAACTACTTCACCTCACTCCAACTACGTTTATGTGATGCCATGGTGAGGCTAGCAAAAAACACGTTCTGCATATTTTGGGTTTTTAAAAGAAAATACCAAAAGCATATTTGTAAATAGAAAATAATTGCGAATAAAACTTTTATATACATGTTTATAGTGATCTAAAAGAAATCTGAAAATAAACTATAATAAAAAATCTCAAAATCAACTCTAAATTTAAGGTTAAAATATTAAAATTTAACTTATGAGCATAAATAAAAGCTAAAATATGGGAGTGAATAAGTCGATGGACAGTTTCTGCGCGCTCTCTGTCTCTCTACAGGGAATCCATCCGGCAATGTAATCGACGAGTAGTTCTTTTTAAGTAGTTCCTGAATCCTGATATTTTTGAGAGGTATCCATTCAGATCCTTGCACAGTTGCATCGCTAAGGATTGACTTGTCTCTTGGCTGGCTGGCTGCTTCCTGCTGGTATACTATGCCAAATTTTATAGTATGTCACATGCAAGTCGATTGTCTAATCCAATTAAGCTACGTGTTTCGCACATTTCATGCTGCATGAATGCTATGGGCGTGCTGATCGATCTGAATGTGAAGTTTTCTCTGTATAAGTAGATTAGATCAAGGCCACACATGCTGGATACATGAATTGAGCCATTGAGATCCAGTAGTGGTCACTTTATCTACTGTTAGTCGGTTAGCCTGTTACATCATTTTGAACATGCACGCAGTGCACTTCAAAAAACAAACTTGATGTCCCTAAGAAAAACGCAAATCGAAACAATCGGAAGTTGGAAGTGGACACATAAAGACGCATGTACACAGAGATATCCTAGCACTCCGTACTAAGAAAAGGCATGCACTAGGCTTAAAATTGGAGAGAAATGCATGACAGCACATCACACATTTGACGCCACTGAGGGTCTGAGGCAGTGGCGGTAGCTCCAAAACAAAATGCCACAAACTAGCAAGTGTTGTTAAAATTTTTAACCTATCGGCAAGCGCTGTGGAGGCCAAGCCAGCCCACGCTGATGGCGCGCCCTGCCTTCCCCTGTTTCGAAGGGTCCACGCAGAAAATTCCTTGGCTCCAACTCCAAGAGGCGGGCGCCCCGGTGCACGTACGTGCACATGGCGGCAGTTGCCACCAAGGTGCAGGAGGAGGCTACGCCATGGCGCCTGCTCCTCCTTGGACGTCACCAACGATGGCGCCGCCGCCGCCGCGGAAGCCATTGCCATTGCTCCTCCTCTCCCTCTCACTCCCCTTCCTCCTGCTGCTTCTCTCCCTCGTCTTCCTCCTCTCGCACACCACCTTTAGCCTCCTACTATGTCCACTCCTCCCGCGGCCAACTTCGAGGCCGAATGCTGCGGCTACGACGGCTGCGTCTGCTCCCACCCTTGATGCCTCCATGGACAAGACCTTGAGAGCATTCCATGCCTCGTCGCCGCCGCCGCCGCCGCCGCCACCTCCTCTTCCGCCGGCGCCTCCTCTTCCTGTTGCTTCTCGTGCTAAGAGCGGTAAGAAGGTGTCCACGAAGAGAAACAAGAGCCTCCTCAAGCTTCTGCACAGGCAGACACCCCGGGCACGGCTGTTCGCGGCGCGCGCGGCCGAGCTCTTCGGCTCGCCGCGGCCGTGCACGCGCCGCTTCTTCATGACGTGGCTCTCCCCGCTCGCGCAGTTCGGCCGCCGCGAGCTCCTCGTCGTGGAGAGTCTCTTCAGGTCTCACCGCGACGCCTGCCTCCTGATCGCCTCCGATACCATGGACTCCGAGGGCGGCAGCGACAGGCTCAGGCCGTTTCTCGACCGCGGCCTCCGCGTCGCCGCCGCCTCACCGGACATGGCGTACCTCCTGAAAGGCACGCCGGCGGAGGCGTGGCTAGGCACGGTGCAGCGCGGGGACGTCAGCCCCGGCAGCATCCCCCTCGGGCAGAACCTCTCCAACCTCCTCCGTCTCGCCCTGCTCTACAAGTACGGCGGTGTCTACCTCGACGCCGACGTCGTCGTCCTCAGGCCCTTCTCCGACCTCCGCAACGCCATAGGCGCGCAGGCCGTGGACGCGGCCACCGGCGACTGGATGCGCCTGAACAACGCCGTGATGGTGTTCGACCAGGGCCACCCGCTGCTCCGCGAGTTCATCGCCGAGTTCGCCGCCAAATTCGACGGAAGCAAGTGGGGGCACAACGGGCCGTACCTGGTGTCGAGGGTGGCGGCGAGGTGGCGTCGCCGGAGACCGGAGGCTGACCTGACGGTGCTGCCGCCACAGGCGTTCTACCCCGTCGACTGGAACAAGATCGGTGGGCTGTTTGTTGCACCCAAGGACAGGAAGGGCGAGAGGTGGGTGAAGGCCAAGGTTGAGAGCATCAAAGGTGAGAGCTTTGGCATCCATCTGTGGAACAGGGAGAGCAGGAACCTGGAAATGGAGGAAGGGAGTGTGATTGGAAGGTTACTCTCAGATAGCTGCTTGTTCTGCAATTCTTCGATGTTTGCTAAGCATGAATAGTTGCACAAATGCAAAGAGATAGTAGAGTGATCGGAATCAGTGGGATGTCAGACAAATAGCACATCTTCACTTGCAGGCAAGCAATCACATAATAACAGTGGCTTTGCACTTGTAAGTTTTTGTCAATACGACAAAAATTGTATATGAAGCTATGCTAATATCGACACATTGTGCATTTCTAGTAAATAATTAATCTGACTGAAGGAATCATCTGACAGGACAAATCCATTTCGAACTGTACATTACCCACATCTGATATTCACATAACGATGCACCTCAAAATGCGTTAGCTATAGACATGGGATGCTCTGAAGGTTTTATACGACCAACAAAGCCATAGTACTACATTATCATGATTCATGAAGGACTAATTAAAAAGCTGGAAGGAGAATAACACAATTCTTTCAGTTGGAAAGTAACAGCAAATTTGCATTATACCTATCCCCCTCTGTTAAAATTAAACTGTGGAACAAGGAACTTCAACAACTATATTTCTCGTAGGTAGAAGATACCGCCATATACAACATGTGTCCTCCCAGGTAACATTTTGGGATTTAGTTGTGTAAAGCAGACATTTACACGAAGAACTAAACAATATGCTGTTTTGCACCTACTACTATACTCCTCTTATAAGCCATCAAAATCCATAGCAGTCCAAGGCAGCCTGATCATTTTGCAGACCCGAATATTATAATTCCGTAGGCGATGGAAGCAGGGTAAGGATGGTTCACCATTGAACGTCGAATGATTTCAAGTTTATTGTTTCTAATAATTTCAACCTACAGACACAGGCTTCTTGCTGCTTTGTATTAAATGTTGTGTATCCTCAAGCTCTACCTCACCTCTTCTCCATTCTTTTCCGCCTTCAAACATTATCTCAATCTGCTCCAGAGTTTTCCCCTTCGTTTCTGGCACACAGAAATACACAAAGGCCACAGAGACAGTCGAGATAGCCGCAAAGACAAAGAACATTCCTGCCACTGATATAATGCGGGCCATGGAAAGAAATGACATGGAAACCAAACCACTGCTCACTCTACCACCTACTTGACCTAGTGCTGATGCTTGAGCTCGTAATCTCAAAGGAAATATCTCTGAAGACAAGACCCAACATATTGGTCCCATGCCAATTGAAAAGAAAGCCACATTCCCGCAAACTGCAAAAACTGCTAGGTCAATCCCAATTCTTGGAGAAATAAGTCCCATAGCATGCTTTTGCAATGTGAGTGCAATCCCCAAGACAAATAAGCAGATAGTCATTCCAATGGTGCTAACATAAAGAAGTGGTTTGCGTCCAACTTTATCAATGAGGAAGATTGCAACCAATATGAACACAGTCTTAGTAAACCCAACAGCCACTGTGGCTGCAAGAAGCTCCTGATCAGACTTGATCCCGGCATCTCTGAAAATAGTTGGGCTGTAATAGACAGTAGCATCAATACCCGTAATCTGCTGGAACATCTGAATACCACAGCCAGCATATAGCATCCGGCGGACGGCAGGAGAAGGGTTGAGGAGCTCCATCCACACTGCCTTGTCCTCAGATTTCGTTGATTTAAGAAGACTTGCAGCTTCCTCAATCTCAGCCAGCCTTTCTTCAACCTCATCTTCAGACTCACTTATCTGCAGCAACACCGCCCGGGCTTCTGGAACTCTTTTTTCCATCATCAACCACCTGGGTGATTCTGGGATCACAAAAAGTGCAAATCCAATGAAGATAGATGGGAGGATACCTACACCAAGCATAATCCTCCAATTTATATGCTCTGAAAGGCCTGAGAAAGCATAGTTGGAAACATAACCAAGGAGGATCCCTAAATTGATACAGATCTCAGGGAGAGATGTGAGAGTCCCACGGGCAGCTGCAGGGGATATCTCAGCGATATAGACTGCAGATATCATAGCACCAAAGCCAATGCCCACGCCAGCGAGGAGCCTCCCGATCATGAGCACTGTGAATGAAGGAGCAAATGTCATTATGGCCGCACCAGTCTGGAAGACAATTGCACCAAGAGCCATTGTCCATTTCCTGCCAATTGCATCAGATGTTCTTCCTCCTGACAGACTTCCCAAGAGTGAAACCACACTCAAGCAGCCAACTAAAATTTCTTCCTGAAACTCGGTAATGTGAAGATCTTTCTGGATGTAGATTATTGCGCCGCTCATTACACCAACATCTGCATATACAACATGAGCAACGGCTTGTAAAAACTGCTAGCCAACAGGGGGAATCAATCGCTTGGAAGCTTAATTTCACGGAAGATATGAAAACTCAGTTGTCCAATATTTCATATGCAAGTAAGGATCAGAATCCAGCATGAGGACCATACAGATAGCTATAGTTAAAGAAAAAATTGCATTTCCATCCAATCATAAAAATTGCATCTTTGTGATTTGCGCCCCTTTTCGTCGTTACTGGTGTTCAGAAAGAAACCAAGATTTTCTCGTGCGGAAGGTACGGAAAGCATACCATTTAAGCGCTTGCAATTGACGAAGTGTTGTGGCTATCGGTACGGTACTGCGATTCCACTCAAGAGGGCGCGCAAATTTGTAACGAAAATACGCCGTTTTTATTGCATCGGCATTGCAAAAACTCACCATATCCGAGGAGGATGGCGTTGAGCGAGGCGAAGATTGCGCAGGCGAACACGAACCGCTCCTTGCTCCTCCGCTCGGACGCCGAGGGTCTCCTACGCCCCGCGTCCATCTCCGGCTCGTCGCTGGGATCAAGAACCGCGTACTTGTTCCTGCCATGGGCGGCCTCCGCGCCCGCCATCGCCTCCCTCCGGGCTCCCGGCGATCTGGCGAGGCCGCTCTTTGCCACGGACGATTTGCAGCACTAGATTCAGAGCTGGTCATCAATGGTGGACGCCCCCGATCCAATGGGGACGAGGGGCGGGGGCGCGAGAAAGGTGGGAGATGTCGATGTGCTCCGCCACGCCGTTTGCCTGTTCCTTTCCTACTGGAGGAGCGAGAAATGTTTGCCGGATGATCCCTTTTTGAGTTTTTGTGGGTTGCTCGAGGACTCCAAACAAATTTGTGGATTTCCTGGTGGTTTTTTCAGCATTTCTGTTGAATTTTGTCAAGGTCAACCACTCGGTTTTGACAGGAAAAATTCGGGAGTTGGACTTGGACGAGCTACGTGTACGGCCGCTCCTGCCGTATGGATTATTCTATCGACCATGAGAGTGATGTGATACTGGAGAATGGAGTGATTTAGAGCGTAGGAAAAACTATTTAGTTGCTTTTAAGATTAGTTTGATGGTGGAAGATGGAATGGGCCAGAACTGGTCTAAAATCTTTAATTTGGTGTAATCTGGACTGAAAAAAATCTGGTGTAATCAGCAACAGAACTAACAGTAGTATAGTACATTTTGTAGGTGTCACTTTCCTGCAAGTTTAAGCAAACACATGGTGGTTTGGACTAATCAATCCTTGAGTACGAATGCGAAAATCACAAATAGTTTCATGTGACCGTCAGAGCTACCTACTCTAACGTAAAATAAATTTATTTTTCAGTTTTTAATACAGTTTGATTCTTCATTTTATTTTAAAAAATATATAATTTATTTTTATATAATTTATTTTTTTATTGTTTTTAGATGATAAACCATGAAGAATATTTTTACGCGTGACTATTTTTTAGAAAAAATATATATAATTTTTCTAAATAAAACGGATGATAAAACAGTTGATAAAACCAAAAATAAAGTTCTTTTTCGTCCGAGGAAGTACCATTCATGTCGCAGGCTTCAGCTGCCTAAATTTGCCAACACCTTCTAGCGACCGACAATTTCTATACTCCTAACTCATTACATATTTACCTAGCCGGCGAGAGAAAACCACCCTCTTGAAACGTAAACTAGAGTAGTCGACGACCGGCATATTGTTTGGCTGGCCCATCTGGTAGTCCGACAATTCGTTTCCTCGCACAGCCACAAGCTTCGCATGGTTATTACAACTCGGTGACGCAGAGGGTGTTCTTATTTTTATTGCGGGAACCGAAACGGAAGCTTGGAGTTGGAATCGTGGCAGGAGAAGATGAGGAGGATCTATCGAGCAGGAGATCTCATCTGACTGACCGTAACCGAGGAGGACGGCGTTGAGCGACGCGAAGAGCGCGCAGGTGAAGACGTATCTCCCGCCGCTCCGACGCCTGCGGCGCTGCGCCTCCGCCCTCCGCGCCCACTCCTCCACGTCCAGCTCCTCCTCGGGCTCCAGCTCCATCCTCCGGTACTCGCTCTTCGTCGCCATCGCCGCCGGTCTCATCTTTGCCGACTCCATCGTCGCCTCGCCTCCACGGCTAGCAAACTGCGACTGATGTTGTTGGGCGTGTGGCGAGCTGCAGCTAGGCGGCTAGCATTGCATAGCTGCTCAAGCTCAGATCTAATGCGCAGTATCCCAAATGAAATGCACGCCTGGCCTTTGTTTCTATACTACGGCCTAGCCAAGGGATGATGGACTTTTTGCACATATTTTAGACATTTTAGAGTATTCTCCACGTTCACAGCAGATCAGCAGCCATGGTTTTTCTATGGTTCAAGTGGTACGGCCATGGATTAGACTTGAGAGGCTTCGTCGCGCAGGCCGAGATTTTTTTTTTTTTTGGTCCACCATGATGAGCGATATTTATACGTCAAAAAATGATGCTCGATGTTTTAAACCTTACGTTTACAGGGAGGCAAGAGAGTTTCACCAGTAATATATATTGCAAGCTAAACAAGGAGGGATCGTTAAACAACATATTTGCAAAAAAAATAGTTTATAAATAAAACTTTTATACATGTATTCTTAACGATCTAAAAGCCAAGATAAACTTCGGTAAAAGAATATCAAAAACAATTTCAAATTTAAAGTTAAAAAATTTAAATTTTGTTTTATAAGCAGAAGCGAAAGCTAGAAGGTGCCATAGTGAGATGAGCATAATATAAGTGTCATTCTGGCATTCTGTTTGGAGGATAAACGAATCACCTTACTGTACAATTTGATGAAGAAAAAACAGCTAAAAGTTTTTTTTTTGTTTCAAAGTTCCTTGTCATTGTCCCTGTAAGCTCTATGCTGCTCATGATCCGCATTGATAGAGCGAAATTTGAGGATCTTCTGAACGCTTGCGAGATGCTTCACATCCTTGGATGGTACCTCCTTAGTGGTACTGCTGCCTTGCTCGTCCTTATTTTCTCCAGGAGGTGTAATCTCACCTTGAATGGGTCTCGGTGGAGCATCTGACGAGAAAACGGGATCAGAACATATAAACGAACTAGCTGTAAAAATAGCATAAGATGAAAGGTGCTCTTTATACTAGCTGCGTGCAGAGGCTCCTAGGTCCTAACGAATTTTGATTAAGCTGCCTACTGACAAGGTTAAAACACACACACACCATATCCTAATAAAGGAATCACTAATGGTGGTTTAGGATTTAAGGTGCACATAGGACGTCTCATATAGAACTACCATCCAAATCTTCGGGAAACAACATGTCAACAATACCAACTTCACAGGTAACAAATCAGTATACTAGTGAATGGCATCTAGTTACCATTTATTTATATACAAAAGGAGAGGGTAATGGTTTGAATTGAAGAACTTACTAGTTTCTGAGAACAAATAGCATGTGCCAATAGTCTCTTGGTATTCTCCAATCTGTCATTAAACAAGCATTGCCAGACAGCTCGCTCAGCAAGGTTTAGTGTTTCAATAAGCAAACAGATTTACAGTTTGCAATCCAAAGTATAGACTAATAAATTGCCAACCTTCACTGCTTTCTTTTAAAAATAGAAGTCAAAGTATGCAGAGAAAAAAGAGAGTAAATTGCGTTCATGGTACATGAACTTGTACGGTGGGTGCAAATAGATACAATAACTTGTAAATTGTTTATTCCGATACAATAACTTGGCTAATCCGTGCAAACTTAAGCCAAAACGATCTACACAAGCAAAATTGATCTAATGAGATACATAATGATATGTAACTATGGTTAAGCATCAAAATTTTATACTGCAAGTGTATTATTATTATCCATATGGTATTTTCAAGGTGTAGACAGAAAATAATTAATTATTTTTCAAGATGTAGATTAGAAACGTCCGATCATAAAAATACATTTCAATGATACAGAGTGTTTGAACATTAACATAAAAATTAAAATATTTTTTCAGGAGTTATTTGTATGGATAAGTTATATAGATATTATTTATCCCAAGAAATGAAATAAATTCTCTATCCTGGACCTGAAAAACAAACTTTTGCACATATAATTTCTCTTTTTATTTAAATTCGAAATAAGATCTCTAAATCACAGTCGTACGTGTATGCTGCTATGTCATTAGTGTGTGCTAATCTAGAGCAATTTTGCTTGTGTTGATTATTTTGGTCTGATTCGCACCAACTAACCAAGTTATTATATCAAAGTGAGCAATTTACAAGTTGTTATATCTATTTGCACCCACCACACAAGTTCATGTACCGTGAGCATAATTTACTCGAAAAAAAATAACTGAGTCTGCTTAGCAGATGCATGCAATGGTCTTCAGTGAAGCAATCAGCAGTAAATAGATGTGTTTTATTCTAATGCATTGATTGTTGATACTGAAACTACTGGAAACAATGTATGGAATTCAAATGTGTCAATGTGATATATTTCCAGCTCGTCCTCTCGACCTCTCATAACTTCAAGATATACAAAGTACAACAATTAATTATTTTCCTAATGAATAATGCTCTAGATAGACTCCAATAACAAAAGCTTAAAAGTGTTCTATCCTTTAATCATGTAAAAAATAAAGATGGAGATAGGATAATATTTTTCCCAATATAATTTCTGATAAAGCTTGAACCATGATATATTAGTGCATATTCATGAGAACTTACTAGGAGTGTATGGCTGTAATGAATCTAGAACAAAGGAGCTTAATCATCACCACCAAGTCCATACTAAACATATCAGGGGCATGGTCAAACAAGAACTTAGCAATAAAAGAGTCTAAACTAATAGGTTCAGTAAGATAATCACACTTGGATAGACATTGTTCCTTTTATGTGTAAGTACACATCTTTGAAAGCAACCTGCAAGCATAATATGAATGGTACTCACCATCTTCAGGCCATCACCTAGTATCAAGGTAGGAGTCAACGTATCCAAACCCTAGAAAACATGAAAAAAGACATAGTAGCATTAAGTACACAAAAACACTGAACAGACATTTGAAATAGATATGAGCCAACACCTCAGTGATCAGAGCATGCAAAAAGATAGCTTTGGTATTTGCATGTCCAGAAATCATGGTACCAAAGTGCAAGGGCTACAAATTGTAGGGAGCCGATCAGCTAATAACCAGAATATGTATTAGCAAAGATTTTCTGGCATGGTACACCCAAGATTTTCTCCCGGAAGCTATCACATAGGCACATAACACACACTAGAAGCACTGTGTAGTTTGTACCTCAAAACAAAATTCAATTGCTAATAGAGAGAGTTTTGAAGAAATCTGAACATATGTCAATGAAGGTTGCTCAAAAGAAATATGAAAAATGTGATGGGTGATAAAGAGAAAGTTGGTATCAATTTAATAGACGAAATAGGTACCCAAGTTCAAGCCAACCAACTGAGCTAGGTTGAGTTCCTATTTCTCAAAATAAATGAGAGCTATGAATCTTTGTCCTGTTGTAATTCCATTAGGCAATTTTTATTGCTAATGTACTAAGGCAGATAATCAGCATAGAGCCACTAATCCAGTTATATGCCCATATAAGCATTCCTTAAGCAAATCTCAAGCAGGCCCCACCCTTTCTTGATGATGGTTGTTCTGTTGCAAAGGGAATTTCGGAGCCACTTCTAGATATCACATTCTACGAGTCCCAACCCTCTAATATCTATAAGATCTAACATTCAAAAAAACAAAATTTGTAAACTCAAAACATGCCGATCTGTATCATTAAGCCACTGATTTGGAGAAGAACAAACTTACAGAAAGCACATATGGAGCATTTGGTTGTATGTCAGAACAAAGACAATCATCCAACTCTAGCAAGACATACTCTTCATCTTCCCCGTCTTCTTTCTCAAATTGCATATCTTTCTCGTGAATCTCTGCCATATCCAACAAAGATTTTATTCTAATCAGTAGTAAACTCTTACTTCACCAACCAATGTACCTGCAAGGTATACAAGTGGGAAACCAGTAAGTACAGTAAGTTTTATGCCAAAACCTGTTTACCAGCAATTGAAAACACAATATTGCATTTGCAAAACTAAAATATGCGTCTTTTTATCTAAGTCAACCCATGTTAAACGCAGGTATAACTGATTTTGCAAGACACAGGCTCAGGCTCATGTTCAACAATAGATTAAAAACTAGCATCTGGTAGTTAAAAAAAAACGCCAACAGGACAAGCTTGCAACTCTGACCAGACAATCAGTTCGGTAGCTCATACTAGGGTTGGACTGGGGATTCATTCATATACCTCATTGTAGCTTTGATGTCTGCGGTTATGCCGAGTGAGGAGGCTGAGCGAGAGCCCAAGACGCCGGCACCGACGGCAAGGCGTCACCACTTTCCGGCGCAACGGCAGCGAGCGAGCTGCAGACCGCCCTCTCCGCCGGCCACGGGGCCGGCCGCCGGCGACGACGACGCGCCGAGCTGCCGGGGTGGGGAGCGGCGACGGTCGAGGGGAGCCGTAGGGGCGAAGCCGCAGAGCAAGTCGGCGTTGAAGCGGCGGAGCCGCCGGAGGGCGGGGCGGTCGGCCGTGGCTTCGGCAGGCTCGGCTGGGGTTTGGGCAAAGGAAACACTGAAACAGGAGGAGTCTATATGTCAAGTTGGGCCGGGCCACCGAGGTAGGCCTGTTTATATTTTGGGCTGTATATTCATCATCTGGCCCAGTTTCGTCGTGTATGGCTTTGCTTAGTTCCACGTGCGACGGAGGCTGCGACGTCTGTCCCCTCGCTCTTGGAGCTTTTCGGAACGGTCTCCAACCCGGTCATTGACCATGATCGGTTCGCTTGCAGCGTGCTCATGCAGCTGCCGCACTTTGCACTGGTTTATGCGTCCCAAGAACGAAGCGAGACCGCGATCGTATCGGATCACTCGTCGCGTTTGAGCAGACCCCCCCTCGGCTGTTGTACTTGTACCACTCTGCTAGCCGTCCGCTGCCCGCTGGACACGAGCGAGCAGAGACCAGAAAAGGCATCCAACTGCTGCGCTTGTGTACTTCCGAGGCTTCCGCGCATTGACGCAATGTACATCAGCATCGTCGGAGCCTCGGAGGTGCTCGTTCTTGACGCATTCTGTCTGGATCCCAATCCCTCGTTCTTGGGCCGAGTATTGTTTCGTGGCGTAGAATCAAAGAACGTGATGAAGTTCAAGACAGACTGACAGATTCGCTACGTATTAACCATGTAGATTTAGGTGCCGTTTAGTTTGAAAAAAAAATTGAAAGAAGTGTCACGTCAAATATTTGACCGGACGTCAGTTGGAGTTTTCGGGTACGAATAAAAAAACGAATTTCACGGCTAGCCTAAAAACTGTGAGACGAATTTTTTGAGCTTAATTAATCCATCGTTAGCATATGTTAGTTATTGTAGCACTTATGGCTAATTATGTACTAATTAGGCTCAAAAGATTTTCGTCTCAAGATTTCTTTTGTAACTGTACAATTAGTTTTTTTGGTTTATCTATGTTTAATGTTTTATTTAGGTGTCCAAAAATTTGATGTGATGTTTTTTTAAAAAATTTTAGGAACTAAACAAGATCTTACACAATAGGCTTAACTAAAGGATGAGACACCTAGAAATGGAACAGCGATTACGGTGGTGTTTGGATGGGGCTAAACTTTTTAGCCTCATGTTTGAACACTTATTATAAATATTAAATGTAGATTATTAATAAAACTCATCCATAATCTTGGACTAATTTTCAAGATGAAACTATTGAGCTTAATTAATTCATGATTAGCCTATGTGATGCTACAGTAAACATGTGCTAATTATGGATTAATTAGGCTTAAAAAATTTGTCACATGAATTAGCTCTCATTTCTATAATTAGTTTATATTAGTCTACATTTAATATTTATAATAAATATCCAAACATTCAAATATGACATAGGACTAAAAATTTTAGCCTCAACCAAATAACCCCTACACATCACACAGCGAGCCAGTGTTCAGAGAGAATATTACTGGCTTCTTGCAAAGAGATGGCTCTTGCGGCAACGAACAGTCGAGCACGTTTGTCTCCACGTTCACAGGAACAAAAGGCTGCAAAAGCCCAGTAGCCCACGACCAACTAAACCCATCATACGGTGTCACGGCAATTCCATGTTTCCAAACCCCATCAGAGTCTCACACGAACAACAGGAGCTTGTTTGGTTGTTTATATGAGGTCTAGATCGTATCGCACTTGTAACTAAAGGTTTGTTTGATTGGTTGCACGTATATTAGTGATGCTTCAGTCGTGCAAAAATCACCCACGACCATACCCACAAGGAATGCATGGATCAAGCTTAGCTCGGTAGCCAGACCAGCTTCATGTACACGCTGGTGTAGCGACGGATACAAGCATGGTGTGTTCCCTCACCACCACCCATCCCATTCTCAGCGGCATAAGGAGGAAGGGGAAAGGAGTCCATACAATTGTCGGTGTTGTCCTCCCTTCATGAGCTTTGACAATAGCTCCTAGCGGTTTTCCAGATCATGCATGGTCGTCATCGCCAACATTGCTCAAGCCGCTAGATCCCATAGCTCGTTCCTCGTCGGTGGTCAAGCTCCCACACACCAGATCCAGCGACGCCAATATTGAATCATGTCGTTCCGAGCTCGCCTTCGCCTTCGCCTTCCACCGTGCTGCCATTGTCGTGCCGCTTGGCTTGTGGCCATCGTTGACGACGAGGCAACGCGACTAAATTCTCCTCTTTTTTTCCACTAGTTTGCTGTTAACAAGTTGTCATGTTTTATATATAGTAGAGTAACTGATGTTGCAGTGATTTTGCCCATTAACTTTACCATTTCGCTTTAACTGTGTATGTGATAAAAAATACATCAATTTGATTAAATAATATGTCCATTAATTTCATTTTTAATTGTCTACATAGTAGGAATTTTCCTTGATAAATTGACCATCTCAACCAAAAGTATATATGTACCCACACATACATATTCAATCAACTAAACAAAATCTCTACTCAATCTAGGCAACCAAACATAATCTTAAACTACTTGGGCTAAACCGATAGCCAAACCAAACCCAGTGTTAGTGAGAGAGATAAGTCAAACTAGGGTCATATGAGCAACCAAACACACCATAATCCTCTGTCCTAAAATATAATCATTTCTAACATTTGAATTTTATCCCAAATATAAGTATTTTTATTACTATTTACAATATTACATATTTCAGCAATCACTTCTTATTTAATATTTTTCCTATTTTATCCCTACCTATCCTCTCATCTATCTACTTCTCATAATTAATCTTTTATTCTCAACCTTAATCTCTACTAAACATCTAAAAATGCTTATATTTTAAGATGGATATATTATCTGCTAAAATGCTACTACTACATTAGTGGTACCACTGGGAAGGGTATTAGATAACTCATACTCATAGCTAATTTTACATATACCCATTTATCAAAGATATTGCTCATACTCAAACTAAATGTGTATTATCTGATAGGTAGTGGGTTTTATATATAGAAATGGATCAAAAAATGTACAAAGTTACTTTTCAACATGATAAATCATCCCTATCAATTTTATTCAAATTTGATAATTTTATGTAATGTGAACATGACTTTAAAATTTTAGGTTCAAATTTCTATATGTAATAGATGGGGTACAGATAGGTGTGTAAAAAAGATACTATCTCTGTACCATATAACTTCATTTTTCTGTTTTATTGATACAATATTTTGACTCTTCATCTTATTTTAATTTTTTATGACTAATATTTTTATTGTTAGTAGATGATAAAATATAAATAGTACTTTATGCGTGACTAATTTAAGTTTTGACAAATTTTTCAAATAAGATGAATGGTCAAACGTTGGACACGGAAAAACGAAAAATAAAGTTATTATGAGACAGAGACAGTAATAAACACACCATACCAAAGTTCAAATAGTTAATTATTTTTACACATAACCTACTCAAATAGTGTGGTTTTGGATATAGGGACGTGTAATGGACACATAGCGGAAACCCTATGCTATAGTTCAAATATCTTTATGGTGTGTGCTATGTAGTTGAGCATTGACACCTTGGTCGGGGTTGTGGCGTGGAGGGTGTGCTTACATATGCGTTTGTAACACCTTGGTGGATGGGTGTTGGGGTTGGTTACTCCTACACCCTCCATCTTTTCTTTGTCTATTAATGAATTTATTAATGAAATGATGTGTTGATCTCGTGCGTGTTTAAAAAAAAGTTGAGTAGTTAGGTAAAATATATCTCACTGGAGGTGGAGGGAGATGATCCACGAATACACAAGGCGGTTTGCGAAGGTGCTCTTGAATCGGCTAGCACCCATGGCGAATTAAGGAGATGACCTGTTGTGCGCTGTCCGCCGATGCCCGCTGTCGTCGACCCGCCCCCCGTTCATCGCCAAGAGTGGACAAAGTGAGAGAGAGGTCGAGTGACATAGCGAGGACTAGGGTTTGGCTGTTGGATCACTAATGTATTGCTCTGCTACTGGGCTTAAAAAAGGGAAGGCCTGAATTATCAGGTTTTTGTTTTTTTGGAAAATATATAGGTACTAGTAAATTAAAATTTTTGTCAAGAGTGAGGCATGAGCCCAAGCTACCTTAGGCCCAATTCAACCCCTAGTGACGTGGTCACTGATATACAGTCATCATGTTTTCTGAGATCACGTTAGAGAAAAAGTAACATGGGAGCGAGATGGTGAGAGGATCTCAATCCGATATCATCCTGCCGAACTGTGTTTTGTAGAGAACTCTCCGACAGCAGACGTGGGATGTCACCCTGTGATGACAATGAGGGGTGTGACGTTGGGTGTGCGCACGTAAGAACTCGTTTGTCATTTCTCTAATGAAAAAAGAAGTTGAGCAGTGACGTGAAAACGGCAACGGTCAAGCGAACCCGACCCCGTGTGGCACGGTGGGTCACGCTCGTCAACGGTCTGGGATACCATGTCACCAACGGCGCGCGCGAGCCCAGCCGGCCAGCCGTACGCATACAGTTGCTCACCGAGGCAGCACGTCGCAAGCACATGGGCCGAGAGCTGCCGCTGTCTGTGCGGGCGACAAAGCGTGACGAGAAAAAGCCACGGCCATCCGGGCGCTTATTATCAACGATGCTGAGTAAAAGGGGCAAATCTAATATAACTACGCAATAATACGAGAGTTCACTACGGACTACGGCTTCTCTCCCTGGAAAAAGTCAAGGCTATTCATCACAGCTAGCTTCACAGGCGAGCAGGGTTCACATACTTGCACAGTCGCACTGCACATCATCAACACACTGGTCACTGGACACCCACGGACCCACCCATATGGGAGAGAAGATGGCCTCAGCAGCTGCACAGCACACCTCGCAGCTCGCCGGTTATTTCTCTTTCAGCTTTCCATTATAAAATCAGGCCAACACTGTGGTACACTACTCAATAGCCGCCGGAGCGAGCCCCCACTGCCCCTGAACCCTGCGTTGCCATTTGTACAGAGCCAGCTTGCCAGCCAAGCGCCCAAGCCATCCCTCTGATCTCTGCGCATCGGGGCTTGGGATTTCTCGAAGCCATAAAAGGGAGAGCTCCCCAAAAAGAAGCCTACCAACTCTCCAAGCAGCCGCAGTGCTAGCAGCAGTACAAGGGGCGGCGGAGTGGAGGGGAGGGAGGGAGAGGAGAAGAGGGGGGAAGAAAAGGAAACCACTCAACAATGGCAGCCTCCTCGCGCTCCTCCGCGCCCTTCTTGCTCTGCTTTCTGCTGCTGCTCGCTCCCCCCATCTCCGCCTCGTCCTTGTTCGACGGCGGCAAGTCGAAGTCCGCGGCGGCGGTCGATATGGAGTGGCGGCCGGCGACCGCGACGTGGTACGGCGACGCCGAAGGCGACGGCAGCACCGGTAAAAGCTCTGAACTCACCTCCATTTTTAGCTCCTGCATCCCACAGTGGAGTACTCACTCCAGTACTCAGTAGAGAGTACCTAAGCATACTGGCCGAGCATTTACTAATTGGAAGCATATACTACCAAATCATCAAATACTTGGGAATCAGTATTTCGTAGTACTACTGTACTGCTCATTTTACTTATTTTCCTTTATTTTCTCACTGAGCTGATAATCAGGACGACTACTAGATAATTAGATACCTGTAAAATGGGAGGATTATTGTATTCGTAGCCGTCCGATTTACATCGAGTGGCTTTAGTTTTTCTCCATTCTTCTCGGGACAATGATTCCGCCCGTTACGGCATTTTTGGCGCGACCTCCGTCGTCCGCGGATCGCGTGAGATCCGGAAGGAATTTCGGCGGGCCCGTGGTGTACCCAGTGTACTCGCGTCAACCATCGAGCGGTCGAGCCGCTCCGTCGCTTTACGATTCGTGCGACGAGGTTTTCAGCCCAGCAGCCAGCAAGACCGTGTCAGGTCTTCCAATAACTCCCTGCGATTTTACTCGGTACCAAACGGCTGAAATCTTCATGATAAATGCACTCAATTGCTCGTCACTCATTCACTCCACCGACACTGCTTGTAACTACTGAGAATATGATCTCGCATTGGCACCTGTACTGTAAAGGTTAAAATCCAGTGAATCATCTGTACTAGCCAAGTTTTTACTGGCATTTACGCGTTACAGTCATAACACTGTGGCGCAGCTTGCATTAGATTACCTCCAGTTTTGTCGTCGTATCGCAACGGAGCAGTACAGCTTGTGATTCGTCCATCCCTGGCCCTGTTTAACAGCAAGTTGCTCTATGTTCTGTAATCAAGCCTTGATGCTCTGACTTGTTTCTGTTGTTTGTACTATTGTTTTTCTGTAACCACATGCTTGACTCTGTGATTACTGATTACTGCCAAACAGTTGCCGGCACGTCCAGTCCAGTGCATGCATGCTACATCGATCAACAGTGCAGTTTTGGCATTGGCGATAATTTGTTGGGTTAACCAGAGCAACCTTTTTTTAATCAATGTTCTTCAGGTGGGGCGTGCGGGTATGGTTCGCTGGTGGACGTGGTGCCGTTGAAGGCGCGGGTGGGATCGGTGAGCCCCGTGCTGTTCAAGGACGGCGAGGGCTGCGGCGCCTGCTACAAGGTGAAGTGCCTCGACCACAGCATCTGCTCCCGCCGCGCCGTCACGGTCATCGTCACCGACGAGTGCCCCGGCGGGCTGTGCGCGTTCGGCCGCACGCACTTCGACCTCAGCGGCGCCGCCTTCAGCAGGATGGCCGTTGCCGGCGCCGGCGGGCACCTGCGCGACCGGGGCCAGCTGTCGGTCGTGTACAGAAGGTGCGCAGCATGCAGCAACATAACCCAATTATTTACTTTAGCCTGCGGCCTGCTCCGGTTACCTTATTTGTTATAATCAACGGGTGCATTCAGCTAAGAGTGGACAAGTAGGTTAGTACAGACTCCATACAAGTGAATGCATGGTCACTGGACCATGCCTGAAAAAAATTCTAGCTGAGTTACACATGCCTCTGTATCTCTGCTTGATATTAACACAGTCAGAGCTGCGGATATCCAAATGGCATTTAACCTCTTGTCTAGAAATCCCTTGCCAATGCTTCTCCGTTCACCAGTCTGCCTGAATATAGTAAAGCTGTCGCCTACCAGTGCAACGCGTACCGTCCAGGAGTATTCAGCTAACATTAATCACTTATGAGTTATGAACATCGGTCATTTCAGTTAATTACGATATTTTGTGTTTCATTTCGACGTCGAAGCTGACCAGTGCAGTGTTTCGATGTACAATAGGACGGCGTGCAAATATGGCGGGAAGAACATAGCCTTCCGTGTAAACGAAGGCTCGACGAACTTCTGGCTCTCGCTGCTGGTCGAGTTCGAGGACGGCGAGGGCGACATTGGATCCATGCAGATAAAGCAGGTAGCTAATGCACCCTATCAATTCTCTTCCTTCCCTGGACCTTATCAAGCTTCTTTTGTTAGCTTTTTTCCTTTAGCTGGTAGGACATGGAAAATGGGGTTATCTTTTGCTTTAACTGCTCATAGTGCTAGGAACATGCTCAGTGCTGCCTGGGACAAATCCTTTGCTGGTTATGCAATAGGACCACAGCTTCTTCCCCTCGCAAACATGTGTGCATGTGACAAGTTCCTCACCCTCTTTGCTCCAGTGGGCCGGTGTGATTGGGGACATGTGTGTACTGCCTAATTCCTTGCTGCTTTTACCCTTCAGGCCTCTGCTCAGTACTTCAGTGTTCACTGAATGACTAGCGAAGGATATAACTGTTGGGTCTCTCTTCTGTCCTTTATAGATCAACCTGAAGTTCTAGAATCACATTTCCAGCATCTTAGGAGAAGTGAAAACCTAAACCAGCATCTTAGGAGAAGTTAAACCATAGGTTTTCAACTTCATGCTAAGCTGGTTTGTCAGGGTTTACTCCTTGCCCCCATACAAGTTTACACAATAAAAGGGAGCACTTGTGAGACAGGATAGTACGGCACGCATATGCTTTCTTTAGCTACCGGAGTCTCATGGACTATGCCATAGTCAAAC
Source organism: Oryza brachyantha (assembly GCF_000231095.2). NCBI lineage: Eukaryota > Viridiplantae > Streptophyta > Magnoliopsida > Poales > Poaceae > Oryza > Oryza brachyantha. The sequence continues at coordinate 14,812,977 of NC_023166.2, forward strand.
CCTTGCACAAAGGCATGATTCTCTCTGTCAAATGATACACCTCTCTAGAATGTATGCATAAAAATACCCAGGCTTCGTGCGCTAGAGCTGTAGAGCAGCAACTCATGAACCCTAGCCAATCCTTTCACCAAAGCAAAGACCTGTCAAGCATGCTGCCGCTTTAGCTCGGTCTCCCCATCTCCTTAAGAACAGCAAAGACTAAAGATAGAGCATGCATTTATGCACTTGCGTTGGTCTCCGTCGACAATTTTTACCAGCCACACTTGCATGGTGCCCTTGCTTTTGCACCTGCTAATGCTTTTCACGGTTGTTAAACTCTGACAACGCACCCTGCAAACTGAGGCACGCTTGTGATGAAGACTGAACCGGGTGGGCTGTGTGGGCATGTAGCCTCGTGGCATCCAAAGATTCGGAATCCCAGACGACGATGCCTGCCAGCGTGTTGAGCATAGCTGCTTTGCTGTAAAAAGTTTCAGGCTGCTCTGCTTAACCTGAAACTGTTCGTTCTGTGTGTGATAGATAATCTGTTGTGTAGCCCTGCCTGATCTTAATTTCTGAAAATCTAGAAAGGTTACTGCTAGTTGCTTATTCAATTTCTCTGAAGGATCTATGTGCTAGTTACTTATTCTTGGTGCTGCCTTCCACATGGCACGTGCAGGCCAACTCGGTGGAGTGGCTGGACATGAAGCACGTGTGGGGGGCCACGTGGTGCCTGGTGCGGGGCCCGCTCGTCGGGCCCTTCTCGGTGAGGCTGACGACGCTGTCGGCCCAGAAGACTCTGACAGCCCGGGAGGTCATCCCCAGGAACTGGAAGCCCACGGCCACCTACACCTCGCGCCTCAACTTCGAGGCCTCCCTCTGATTTTCCAGGTGGGTCCGCCGACCCAGGGCCAACGTTTTATCGGCCCGCAAACTGACTTGTGGATCCGCAAAGGCAGGCCCCACGTGTCAGTCAGTCTGTCAGTCAGGCAGGCAGGGGAGCCAGGCATCCTATCAATTATGCAACTTATTACAGTTGGTCAGATCATTCATGCTTAGAGTAGCTAATTCGCTATTTTGGTGAGTGTGTGTCAGTGTCTGTAGTGGTTGGTAATTTGGGGATCAGGAATCAGGAGATGGCCCAGGTGCAACAGGTAGCCGCCCTCTCCGAAGGAGAAGAGAGCGTTTGCTGCTTGCTTTGCTTCAAGGATTTACCTGTAGGAGGGATGGGCCGGTGAGGAAAGCTGATTCGGCCCGAGGGTTTTGGATCCCTCTTGGTCTCTGCTGCCTTCACACTCCTGAGCTCCCTGTATTATTTTCTTCTTCTTTCTTTTTTTTTTTGGTATGTTCGTGTGTGTTTGCCCTGGTCGAAAATGCAGGGTTCGTGAGTCCTGTCACCCTTGCGCCGTGTTTCTTGATCCGGCTGAGAATTGATATTTTTTCTTCATGGGCCTTCGTTCGCGCGAAGAATGAGTGACTGACAAGTGTGGAGTCGATATGGCTACTAACAACTCCACGTAACTAACGAGTTAACGACGCAACTGCAATACCGAAGCACATGGACAGAATAGGTCCAGAGTCCCAACAAAGCAAAACAGAAAAGCCAAAGTCACGCGCCGTTCTTCAAGGAAGAAGCTTTCCAATCCGCACGAAGGAGCGAGGAAAGTCACTCGCCGTTAAACACTGGCTGACATACCGGACCCACGTAGCGATCTCAGATTCTCGTTAGTCCTTACAACGGCTGTTTATTTATGTGAACGATTAGCATCATCTCTGCCAAAATATCTCCATCCATTCAAACCTCAGACGCCGGTACAACCTTGTTTTCCAAACTTTACAGATCAGCACCGGCTACAGATCGTGGTTTTAGGTCCACGCCCACGCGCACGGCTGGCGCTTATATAGCATAGCCATTGGCTCCTTGCCTCCTTCCTCCCCTCGATCGCACGGCGAGTCGCCAAAAGAAACCAGTCGCAGCAAGAAATCAGATTGCTTTTGCGGAGATCAGGCGGAGGAGGAGATGGGCGGGTTCGATCTGCAGGTGAAGGAGCGGGCCAAGGAGCTGAAGCACCTCAAGGGGGCGGTGATGAAGGGCGTCAAGGTAGTCGGCGACTCGTGCAAGCGGGCGTGGAACAAGGTCAAGAGCATCAAGCGCTGAGCGCTCGACTCGAGGCGTCGTGAACCACCCCCCGGCGGGTTGTGTTTTTTTTTAGTGGGTTCATCATGTAGTCGAAACAGTACTTTGATTCGTCTTTATATGATCAGGTGGTTTTGTGGTTGCTCTGCTCCCGTTTGAGGAGCTTCGTGTTTGATCATCTGTAAAGATGATGGCCGCAGTTTATCCATTTTGTCCTTTGATTGATCAGTGTTTTTCGTGCGATATTCTTCCGGTGAAATATCTGGTGATAATAGATAGATCTGTAGTTGATTGATCCTCGCCCCCCTGGATTCGCGAATTGCGACTTGCGGCATATTTCGATCCATGTCGATCCTCCCGCGCCGGTCAAGGGACACAATCGATATTCCATCCCTTCTTCCTTACTTCTCTCTGTCAAAAAAAAAAAAAACGAATTTTTCACGTAAAGTACTATTCATAATTTATTTTCTAATAAAAACAAAAATATCAATCACAAAATTTTTTTAATAAGATGAATAGTCAAAAATTGAAGGTAAAAAATAAAAAATTGATTTATTTTGAGACAGAGGGAGTACGACTTTGTTTAAAATAAAACCATTTAAATTAAAAACCATCAGGGTCCACTCACGATATCCCTCCCCCCTTACGATTTTTTTAAAATAATACCATTTAAATTTAAAACATGTCCCTCCTTCCTTATGATTTTTTTAAATCGTATCATTTAAATAAAAAATCATCAGGGTCCACACTTCAATAAGTACAGAGCCAGTTAAACCACGCCTCCATTTTTTCGTTTATACTTGTGCTTATAAGCTAAAATTAGAATTTCCAACCTTAAATTTGAAATTGATTTTGAGGTTTTTTCACTAAGTTTATTTTTCAATTTTAGCTTTGAGATCACCAAGAATACATATATAAAAATTTTATTCATATATTATTTTTCGTTTGCAAATATGTCGTTTGTTTTTTTTCATAAAAACTCAAACAATCATTCCATCGTTCATTATGTGTACAATAGGACAAGGGTGCTATTTTCACAATTTTCTCACCAAACAATTATTTTTGTTAATTTTCATTTAAATAACATTATTTAAAAAAATCCTTACTTACGAGGCGAGATGTTTCATCATCTTGGAAGCATCTATAGCTTGAATAGTTTGCAGGGAACTTCCTTTACTATAACTTATGTAAACGCCCGGCTTAAGAACTTGTTATCTTGAGATCACCCTCTCTCTACTTGAAATGAGATTAAAAAACGGACAGTACGATGCGCTTGCATGTTGATGGGGGAGCTGGCACGAGTTCAACTGTGCAAGGCAAAACAATTGAATTGCTTCTACACATTAGCTAGAACTCGCCATTCCATCGGTGACAGCCGGGGGTGCACGGCCTTGATTTCCCCAATCCAACGCAGCAAAAAGTTGCGTCGTGGAACATCCCTATAGCAAAGCTTTAAAATCGTCCAGCACCCAACGGATACATAGCATACAGCGGAATAAAAACCGAAGCTAGACAGTTTGAATTAAAAATCATATCTCTCCGCACGCAATATTTTACAGGACAACTCGGTAAAATTTATGTAACGACCAGTTCTGCGCCAGTACATTACCATAAGTTTGTACCTTCTACAGTTTTAATTAAGGAGCTATATGAAAATAGCGCTCTCCATAAACCGCCTACTCTGCATCAGGATCCAACCTTTTCTGGATTGCAGCTGCAGCCTGATAAAGACAATAATTCATTAAGCTGTATGCACTTTTCTCTATTAGCCAAACTTACGATTGCCTGGTTTCAAATTTAGAAACAGGGGCATACCTCAAAATTGCCCAATCTATACTGGTACATCATTTCCTCGCGCAGCCGGGTTTGCTCTTTCATTGCTTGAGCCTACAATCAGGAGCAATCACAGAAAGTTAATTGACGGGACAGAGGAGTTAAATGTCACCCAATGCTAATTTTGCATAAGAAGGGAAAAACAGGAATTAAGTACATCCCTAGAACTCTCAGGCATTAACACAATGGGAAATTCAAAAATGGGGGACACCCATGTAGCCTAGTGACAGACCACAAGGTTATAGTAGTTGAGGTCATGCGTTAAGTCAGGGTTTCCCTTCCCACCAGTTAACGCAGTAATTGGGCTTATCACCAACATGCAGTAACAGTAAGGACACAGTAACACGACCAAGCTAAAATAAATAAATAAATATGTGGTAAATTTGTCCGATTTTTCTTGGTTTGCTGTGGTATCCGGGCTTAGTAAGGGAAACAGTTGAAGTCCATTTTCCTTAAGAAATATGCACATATCCTCGTACATATTCTACTCTTGAGTATGAGATAAAGAACATAAATTGGTGCCAACTGCATTAACTGATCAAGTACAGGGTCCAAGAAAAAAAAAACTTGTAAACTGCCTTTGAATTAAGAAAGATCGAATATGCCTAGGTTACAATGAAAGATCTGCAATGTCAACAAGACAACAACTACTACTAAGGGCATACATTCCTATTCATAGAAAGGGATGTGTGGACAGATAATTCAATCACATATTGTGATTTCAAGTGCGGGCCACTTCCCATTAATTGTCAAAAGCCTAGCAACATTCTCTTTTGACAGTTGACACTAGAGGATACTAGAGGCCAAAGGTACTTAATACTGGATCATCTAATCTTTAAATTAAGACCAAGCCAGTTAATATGGACAAAATAAAATCCTTGATAGCTACTCCACTGGATTATTAGTTTATTACCACAGATTATTAGCTCCATATCTCTAAAAACACATTTTCTCAAAAAACTTCGTTCTACTGCATTGCCTAGAGCACTCGTTCTAAGCTATAGGTTTATTTCTCAAAATATTTTATTTATCCCTATAATCATGTATGTAATACATGACAATAATCCAATGAATAACCTGTTTCAAACTGGGACCATACAAGCATGCTGACACTTTAAAAGATGTTCAGAGGATGTAAGTGAAAGATCAGATGAACAATTAGTTGCAATAATCTAACCATTCCAGTTTGCATGGAGCGTTTTAGAGCTGCCACTTCTTCCTCCTTTTGTCGTTCACGTTCTCTGAGCAATTCCAGCCTGCGTAACATTTTTTTAAGAAATGCTTTAGAAAACTAAGATTTAAAATAAAATAAACTCCAATCCCAATCAAAACACAAGGCTTTGCAATTATCTGTGTAGACCATGGAAACTGGTTGATGTAAGCAGCTCATAGCTACAAATAGCTAGCAAAGTCATTGGTTCCAAAAAGCAATATTGTTACTCAAAATGAGGTGCAACATAAATGACAAAAGAACTGCGGGTACACTCAGTAATTTACATTACTTGCTTTCATAATGCCCCATGGTTCAATGTGAGAATGGTTAAACATGCAAAGTACCACAGGTACACCATATACAAACTAGATAAGTATAATCAAGATAATCTACACATACCGTCGCTGTTCCTCATCATTGAATACTGTACGTTCTGTTTCCAAGGCACTCTTTAGGCCCTTCTTTTTCTCTTTTTCCATCATACGACGATGATACGCATCTAAGTCATAGTATCTGGTAAGCCAACAAAGATAGAGACATAAGGAATTTCCATCAAGAACTTGCTAACAAATGTCACAACAGCACAACAAGAGAAAGAGATAGGAGGAATCACTTTTTTGATGGAAAAGTAGCTGTGTTGTGATCTTCCATAAATCTGAGAAACATTCAACAAATACAAGTTAAACCTCGTTGGAAACTGTTATATAAATGCCATTTATAAATATACAGCAGAAGCCGAATTAATCAATATGGCAGTAAAGTAGCTTACTCCTTAAACATTTGTTTCTCTTCCCAATTTGACAATGTCTCCAAATTAACCTGTAAACACATTAACAAAAGTAAATTTAATATATTTGTTTTGTAAACATATAAATCAGTAAAATGATGGATGATAAATTGTTTGGTCTTCTGTACATGACCAAATCTGAGCCAGAAAAAAGGGGAAAACTGGACTAAACCAAACAAAGTAATTCACATATGCAAAAGAAAAAGGATAACAGAAACAAGTACCTTTTGGTCCACAAATTTTATGTCAGGTATAACTTGAGCTCAAAAATTAAATTGCACTTAGTATGCATATATTTAAATATTTCTATCACATTGATTTTTTTCTTGAGATAAAGCTATAAGATTCAAATGTCCATTAGGCAATAATTTACCCGATATATAATACTCTCTCCATAGGCAATTGTATGACATTTGTTAGTTCAATTTTTGAACTAACAACGCAAAATAAATAAAATGGAAGGGATATTTTTTTTCACTTAAAAGCAATAAAATATGAACAAAATATAATGGTTTCTTTGGGGGGCAATCGGTTGTCTTTTGTTCCTAACCTGCATGTAAACATATACAGAATAATTAAACAATTATACCTGCTTGACTTCTGACAACCATGCAGTGAACTCTGGTCGTTTGTTCCTATAAAACATATTGCATGGTTTCACTCGTAAGTCATAAGAATAAAGTAGAAACAACATGCTAGTGTACTTTATATGTTTCTATCAAGTCTTAACTCGCCATATCAAGCTAATCGAAACTATTATAAGTTGGATTAACCCAGCATTATAGGGGAGGCTAGGATCTAATTTGATGCCGGAAAATAAATTTTGTTTTTCTTTCAGCATATGATTCATATGAACTTTATGAATAGTTATGCAAAACCTGCTTCAAAGCTTAACTCCGTAAAGAGTTTTGGGAACTGAACCACTGGTTTGCACTTTTCCAATAGTGAATATGCCATTGAATTATTTAATATGAAAACCAGTGACTGGACCTGTTACTCTCACTGGCAGCATATAAGATCGTGTATTGCCATACTGAATCACATATTTTAGACTGATTTTGGTTTTACTATTATAACTAAAACCCAGAACAAGATCGATGTGGTTAGCTACTACAGCATTTTTAACACACTTCGCGGATTGCAATATCTCAATAGCACGAAGGGATTCTATAGAACTCCATGGAAATACTGTCTCTAGTTTCCAGAACAAACTTCGTGGATTGAAATGAGATTGGGATTCAGGAAAATGATCTCTAGTTTCCAATCTATCTGCCAATGCATTGGTAGGCTATTTCACCGCATACAAATACCAAATTGCAGCTACACGAATTCACAATTTTCGTAAGAAATGCCAATGAAAAATTACGAAATAGGATCCTCACCACATATCGACTTCACGGATGATGCCATACTTCCCCCACGAGTTTGTCACTGCAGCCTTCTTGCCCAAACTCTTCTTTTCCTCCTTCCTCTTCCTCTTCTTCTCCTTCTTCTTCCTCTCCCTCTCCTTTTCCTTCTCCTTTCTTTTCCTTCTTTCCTTCTCCTTTCTCCTCCGTCTCCTATCCTCCTCCTCCCTCTCCTTCCTCCTCCTCCGCCGCCTCCTTCGCCTCTCCTCCTCTGAATCTGTCTGGCTCTCTGACTCCGCACTGGAATCTGAGTGAGAAGACTCGGATTCCGACTCAGACTCCGACGATGAGCCCGAGCTCTCGCTACGGCTCCGGCGCCGTCGATGCCGCCGCTCCTTCTCCTTTCTGCGGCGCTTCCGGCGCTCGCCTGAGTCCTCGCCGGAGCTCTCGCTCCCGCCATCCTCCTCCTCCTCGTTCCGCCTCTTCGACTTGCCACGGCGGTCCCGGTCCCGGTCTCGGCTCCCCTTCGAACGCTCCTCCACATCGGCTTCTACGGACATGCTGCCGCTGCGGCTGCGGCTGCCGGCCGCCGCCTCCTCCTCACCAGCGCCATCGGCATCGGGGGCCGAGCCGTTCTCATGCTTCACCATGCCTACTCGCCCCTCGCCTAGGGTTTCGCGGGGATCGGAGAGGGGAGGGGAGGGGAGGCGAAGCGTCGGGCGGGCGCGTGACGGATCAGCTCTCTCGCAGCGGTTTGCACTTGCACCGCAAAGCCCATCCTGTGCATTCCCCACGCGGATTTTTGACACGTGCAAAAAGAGAGGGATCCGACGGCTGGATGGCACGTCTCCAAGCTCTTCCCGTGGGGCATCTCTCTCCAGCATTGCGCGGCTCGATCTGGGCACGCGCGGCGCTCGGCTCCCAGAAGCGATCCGCCGTTCCCCTCCACCGCCGCCGTCGCCGTCGCCGTCGCCGTCGCCGCCTCTCTCTTTCTCTGTGGGGAGGCGTTGGGCGCGTCGGGGGAGCATCGCCCCCCGCCCATCCTCTCCACCGCTGCCTTCCTCCGCGCGGGAGCTCGTCCGGCGCTGCTGCCCTCCTCCACGCCGCTCCCGTCTCCTCTCCCTCGCGAGGAGACCGGACTTTCTCAAGTCCCACCTCTCCGCACGGTCCACGCGCCGGCGCGGCGGTAGTGCGCTGATCTCCAGTGCAGCAGAACTATCGCGCCGGAGCTTATTCACCCGCCATAGCCGCCCACAAACGAAGGATCAGCGCATCTCGCCGGCTCGCGAATCAGTGCGCGCGGGAGATCTGACGAGAGGAGGCCGTAGCTGCTACTGCTTTGGCGATGTCGAGGGTTCGCGACAGGACCGAGGACTTTAAGGAGTCCGTTCGCGTCGCCGCGCTCGACCATGGGTACACGGAGGTGAGCTCGACGACGTAATTCCGCTACTCCTCCCCTCTGCACAGAGGCAGGAAGAATATTGTTGATCCTGGTTGTGTTGACTCCGTTTTGCAGTCTCAGTTAGCCGCGCTCATGTCTTCTTTCATCATCCGGAAGCCGACACCCAAATTGCCATTTACAAATGCTGCAATCAAGACGGTAGGAACCTGTCTTCGCTGCAACAATGTGATCATTTGGTATAGCATACTACTATAATTAATTTGTTGTTTTGGTGTAGCTTGAGAGCATCAAGGAACTGGAGAAGTTCATTGTGAAGCATAGGAAGGACTATGTTGACTTGCATCGCACCACGGAGCAAGAGAGGGACAACATTGAGCATGAGGTGAACAGTGGTTTATTTGTTGATTTACTCTTTCCTTTCCAATGAGGTTGCATGTAGGATATCTACAGTACACTGCAATCATGTTTAAACTTACTTTATAACATGGCGGATGAGTTCATTGAAAAATGAGTTGATACTAAATTTAAGGTTTGTTTGACATTGCACTTTCTTCGATACTATTATTTGCTAGTGAGTTGTCATTATATATTCATACTGGTAACATTATGTGCTTTTGGGGGGTAATTTTTGGCTGTTGCTTTGGTTATGTTCTCAACTTCTAACTTGTCTAATTATTGGAACTATATTAGGTCGGTGTTTTCGTAAAAGCATGCAAGGAACAAATAGATATCCTAAAGAACAGAATCCATGAAGAAAAGAGTGGAAATGCAAAGACATGGCTTGGTACAAGCGATGAGAGTTCCCGGTTGGATTTGATAGCTCACCAGCATGGTGTGGTATGTCTATTTATACTCACCATGGGTCAATTATTGCTAATTTACAATGTAAATGCAGTAGTCCTCTGGTATGTTTGTGTGCGACATACCAGTAAAATCACACTTCATTTTGATGTGTTCTGACCCTTTATGGCTGTTTTCTTACCCTTTTCCTTCTATTTATCTGAAGTTCTGTATATATGTTTGCTACTTTGTTTCCCATCTTACAGAGGTTCCATTGTTCCAAGCATTGTTAGTGCATTCATTACTGAAATTATACATATTATATTTTAACCTAATTGACTTCTTGTGTATACTTGATCTTCTCCCTTGCACAAAATTTCTATCTACTCAGAGAAGTTCTTTAACAGACAGATAAATATAAGTAAGTGCATTATCTTTAAATAGAAGAACTGATAGGTTCAGCATTCATTTTCCTGATGAAGTTGGAAGTTGTGTGCACCTGGTAGCAGGATATCCGTACCTTAGTTTATTCCTAGCATTGGACATTAGATAGGACAAAACAATCATGCTGCAACCCTAAAAAATAGGTAAATTTGAACTTTGTCAAATTTTATTCCTAATTTAAAGTTGCATCCAGCAGTATATAGGCAACTACATGGTCATGTTGCTAAGCTTTGTGTTTTCCATACAATTTCACCAGGTTTTGATCTTGAGTGAGCGTCTCCACTCAGTCACTGCACAGTTTGATCGTCTTCGGACCATGCGTTTTCAAGATGCTATTAATAGAGCGATGCCAAGAAAAAGGATTCAGAGGAAACAAGAAACCAAAGCTGTGGGACCATCCAAGCCAAACCTTGTATTGAAATCTGATGTTTCAAAGGTTGAAGAACAGGAGGTTTGTACTGCACCACTAAGAGTTCAAGAACAACTCTTGGATGATGAAACAAGAGCACTTCAGGTAATTTTTTGATGCATATGTATTATTCTGGTGAAAGTCAAGTTATTTTACTGGAATGTTGTCATGCATATGATTAATTATTTGCCTCTAACTCATATCTTAGGTGGAGTTGACAAACCTTCTTGACGCTGTCCAAGAAACAGAGACAAAGATGATAGAGATGTCAGCACTTAATCATCTTATGTCAACACATGTTCTACGGCAAGCTCAGCAGATCCAGTATTTATACGACCAGGTAGAAAATCTATTCAAGACCGTATCTGTTATCTATTTGTAGTAGATTATCTTCTTATGTGTTACACACGTAGATTTATGTGAAAAGCATATATAAATAATACGCTTTGCTGATGAACTATTAGAGCAAGTTCAATAGTATAGCCAACCGATAGCTCCAAATCATCTATAGTCAATCTAATAGCCAATTCATACAATAGTTACCCATAAAACATATACTACCTTATTCCACCTGTCATACACACATTGCGTCTTAGAGTTCGTGCTGCAGCTGGCTATAAATCTGTAGCTTAGCTAATCTTCTCTCTAATATTTTATCTTCTTAAAAATATGTTTATAGTTGGCTTATAGTATGTTATTGTACCTACTCTTAAACTTGGTGTGTATAACATTTTGTTATCATCCACTGAACGTCTGAACCTTTTGTCAGGATCGATGGAACAGGCATCTTCCTGTTAAATTAAGTTTTTGTTTTTTTGGATAACTGAGACAGGCTCTTCCTCGCATTTCCTTATTATAATACCAGCTTACCAATTTAGCTACAACATGTATCTTTATCTTTGTGTTTTCACTCCAGATTTCTTATAACACAACGTATGCCTTTTTGTCAGGCAGTTGAAGCTACGAACAATGTGGAGCGTGGGAACAAGGAGCTATCCCAGGCGATCCAGCGCAACAGCAGCAGTAGAACCTTCCTCCTGCTTTTCTTCTTTGTTCTTACTTTCTCCGTTCTCTTTCTGGACTGGTACAGCAAATGAGTACGCACATGTAAACAGCGTGATTTTTCCCATTATGGAAGTGTACAAGTTATCAGTGCATCCATGTCTCGCTAGGCTTTGCTGGCTTTTAGGGGCAATGTATTACTGTATTCTCCATCCGCACTGCAAATTCTGAGATCCTTTCCTTGCTGCAAACGTGATTAGTTATATTAGCACAAGCAAAGCCCTGGCTGGCAACGTGCGCTGTTTCGAGAATTCATGCTCCCCTTGTACATGGACATGACGCTCTGGGGTGGCAAGAACTTTTATAGACAATTTTACGGATCAAAATCAGTCTAACATGTTACCGATACTCGAAGTTTCAATAATTCTAGGCATGGTAGATCATCGCCAAAAGATGTTTAAAATTGATCGTTAAAACTAAATTTTAAAAATTGTGCTAGAAAATATATCTTTAGCAAGTTATCAAATACATTTCTAATATTTACATAACTAAAATTAACTCTCTTATATCCTAAATTTAGTAAAAAATATATGATTCTGGTGTGACTTAATCAGTTTTAGATTTTGTTAAAGTGATGTCTAATTTTTATGCCTAATATTTTTTAGATGAACTCAATATAAATTTTTAGAAAATAAAATATTAGCATTCTCTTTGAGACTAAGTTTTTAGAAAATGAAATAGACCACGAAGGTTTAGGTTTGGACAAGGCAACACAGGTTCTGACATTTAGGACAAGAGAAGAATAATCTGCATTTCACCTCAAGACTTGTCATATTACATCTCTATATCAGCATGCTTTAAGCACATGCTTACCGATACAGATTGTCAAAGTGTTAAACCACGCCCTTTTACTATATGCATCCTCCCATTAGTATCTTGCCTTCCCGTATTTACAAAAGGAAAAACATCACCATCTTGCCTCAGAACAAGAGCAGGCAAAGCACGACAAACACGAAAAGGAAGAACCAGATCTGGTGCAGCGACCTCTCAACTTCCATCTGCTGTCTCCTCGCTCTGGAGCTCATGTTGTGCGCCGTGACATAATGAGGACTCATGAACATGCTCGGTGGCACCTGGCCACGGAATGCCCATGGTAGCACCGCCACAGCCATCCCACCAAGCACACCGCCAGCAGTCGAGTGGATCAGGCCACGCCCCATTGGTGATGGCGGGTAAATGAAATCAAATTCGGTGGCACTGGAATTGTGGTTCGACTGCCTCAGCGGATGTAGTGGAGGGCTGGGTTCCATGTTCTGGTGATGCCGATCATTGATGCTGTTCTGTGTATTTTGATGCTCAACCGCCTCGCGCTTCACAGTTGGTCTCCGTGGAATAGCCACGCCGTTCAGTGATTTCTTCAAACTCCCCCCACGACCATACAATGGCACAAGCATGTCCGGGGAGAGTGTAGCCTTACACACAGGGCACTGTCGCCTTGACGAACTCCTGTTGTTACTGGCAGTAGATTCAACACCTGGGCGTAACCACTCATAGATGCAAGGCCAGCAGTACAGATGACCACAAAGAGTAACCACCGGCTCTGCTGCAAAATCAAGGCAAATGTTGCAGTCGAAGCAAGCATTTCCAGCAGTCACGGGCATGTCTCCACTAATTTTCTTCACTGGCTCATCATCAGGCAATGAAGTTTGGTTATTGACAGCAGCCATGTAAATCTGATCCATTCTGACGATGACCCTTGCAGGCTGTTTGGTTGGACGAACAGAGCACTGCATTTTAACAAACAAAAATATGTCACTAGGAATGCATATGATATATAGCGGACCACTTTACTAATCATTGTATGACCGTACGAACACCTACTAAAATTGAGAAACACACGAAAATGAGATTGGAAGGAACAACGCAAGCCACATGGTTAATGGTCAGTATTGAGACAGAGATAGGGTCTACCAACAGAAATACATGAAACTAGGCGGGTCCAGGTAAAGGGCAGCTTCTTGGCCCACACCACATCATCCTGTCCAGGGAAGTCTATCCAAATACATTTAACAAGTCTGAAGAGTGGGGACAGATGTTAGGTAAAGCTCCAGTTCATATGCCAGAAAAACTTACTTTATATTATCCTTGTCAATAATCAATTGATACACTAAGGAAGAATCCATTATCTTTCCTAGCAGGCCGAGTCAGCAATCACATTATCCAACTTTTTCACTACTACGGAGTAGGGGCTAGATATTTTGCCTTTTGTTTTTTTATCCCCGTTGCCATTCTTATCCCTAAGCTAAGAATTCACTGACAAGTTATCACCTAGTAAATGGGGAAGTTTACTCCAGTCAGCAAGGAGATGAAACCACTAGCTTATATCTCTGTGTGAAAGTCAATACTATTGAGATTAACCATCACTGCCAATGGAGTACAGTACAGCTAGCATTTACAGTACTAATATGCGCCCGTAGTTTATAAACTGGAGCTTGGACAGGGATGGCAGGCTGGCACGTCCTGACTAGATTAATACTGCCTCCCCTCTAATTGATCCTAAAGAAGTAGTACTCGTATTCAGGTAAGCAGCTATGAACGACTAAGCAAAGAAATGGTTGCAGAGACTGAGGCATCCATCTCAATCCCCAATAAATGCCTCCATAGCATGGTGAACTTATGTGGTTGTTAAGGAATTCGACAAGTGAATTATTGACAGAAAGTGACGTGGACACAACAATGATGGATTAGCTACATCATCTGGAACATTCAACGAAATCAAATACACCGAAAGACTTCACATATCTAGTGATCAACTAAAACAATAATAACCAAGAGATAATGGCAATCTAATGTATTAGAATCAGGGAACACTTCATTATTCATCCAACAGCATCTTCGATTTTTTTTTCATTGCTCTCATCCCAAGTGTACTAATTAATACACCAGTAAGCTTAGCTTCGGTATATCGCAAATTCAGTTTTCCTATTCCGAGTGTTACATTGAGTACTTTAGATGAAAGTTATAGCACATCAGCTTCCTATTCCGAGTGTTCAAAATGTGGATTTACAGCTAATAAGGATAACTTTAAGAAATATAACAATTGATCCTGAATGTGAACCTACAGAATGAAACAATCATCGAAGCACACGGATCTGCTAAGTACGGTAACATCACCACACTACAGAGTTCGGTAGCATAACCATTCAGAATTCACCCTACAAGACAATGTTGAGGACAAACAAGTGTATTTGCATCATAAATCATGTTTTGGAGTGCAAACACATTGTGATAGGATTGTTCAGATTTATGTATGGCTGGGAATCATCCCAATGATGTCAGGTCCTGTCTAACACAGGGCAATACACAAACCCAATTGGCAATTGAAATTGATACTGCACTAAACAAGAACAATTTCTCAGTTGGATATTGGGTAAAAATGATTTTAGCACTGTCTAGTAAAAAAAACTTCCTGCTGCGGCTTGGACAGAAGCTATAAATCCGAAGTCGAATAATAGCAACGGAAATGACCAAGAGAAAGGCTCTATCAACAGGCAAATTAAAATAAAAACTGAAGAAATGAGACCACCGACAGAGCTACCAACGATCTCCCTTTGTTCCTTGTTCCTTGAGAAGGACAAGGCACCACAACCAACCCCAAGCACGCATAGCACAAGCAAGGAGGAAGAGGAGCAGCAGCAGCAAGGCACAAAACATTCGGAGCTAACCCAAGGGCAGCAACCATGAATCCAACAGATACCACCACCCCATGACACACAACGGTCCTAGAATCCAGCAGAGAACCCAATCTTCGAAACATTCACACGAGCAAGAAAAAAATTAGAAGAAAGAAGGGATTCATCCTGCTGACCTGGGAAGAACCGCGAATCCAATCCGCGCGGCGCGACGCTGCAGCCGGGCCCTAGGCTCCCGGGGGGAGGGGAGGGGGGAGAACCAGGACACGAGCAAGCGGGGAGGCCGGGGGCGGCAAGAATCGGGAGGCCGCGAATGCCGTATCGCTGCGGGCGAATGTGGAGGGGAGAGGAGGACGAGGAGGAAGAAAGAAGACGATAGGGGAGAAACGAGGCGAGGAGAGAGACGACGGATGAGGCGTCGACGTCACTTGCGGAGGAGGCGAGAACGATGCGGCGAGATAAAAATATATAGGAACAGGGAGGCGTCCGATCCAAAGGCGACGGACGGTCCGGATCGGGCGGGCGCGTGACGCGTGCCGATCCGCGCCGTCGGGGTCGCGGCGATCGGGCGGCCCCGACGATTTCACACGTTGCTCTCGGCCGAAGCTTCCCTTGAAATTATTTATTCCCGGGATAAGAGGCGAGGACGGCGGCTTTGGTAGGAGCTGCGACTGATGAAAGAGGGATTGTCGCTACGGGATCTTCTACGCGTTTCGGTTAACCTAAACCGTAATCCCTTCCTGACCTGGAAACTGTAGCATCAATCCGTCGTGTGACACGAAATTAAATAAAAGATGATACAGCGGATGGATGGATGGATTCGATGCGTTCTTACTCGAATGGAGATTATAGGCTATCTGCTCCATCCCCTGTCACGGTTACTAGTAGAACTAGACATGCCCCTGCGCAGACGTGCACTAGTGCTTCCTTCCCCTGCCAGTCGGGCCATGGCATGGCCTCTCCCAATCATCGCACTGCACACGCAATAATATTTGAATGAAGTAATGGTATTCCCTTTGTAGATTATGCTTTTCATTGTCAGTGTCACCCTCACCACCAGCATCCATTTTTCGAGCCCTATAGTGTCCATGTGGTTTGATGGCATGGTGCGCTCGAAATGTTCCAACAGCTTATCAGGCAAAGGCAACACATAGGGCAAGCAAGACGGGAGGGTCACGGATCGCAGGTGTTTTAACAACAGGCACGAGAGTTTCAATCTGAAAGGTTTGGAAGAAAGACACAGTGGCACTCGGATACCGTACACCTCGCTTTGACAGGTAGGCTCACGAGCGAGTTGTCGAGGTCACGGTCCAGCGCTGGGCCAACGCTCCCGATCAGCCAGTCGCCGGGTTCCACGAACCAATGTGCCACCCGAAACAGGCCTGAAAGCAAAAGCAGAACCGCCGAGTGAAAAACCAGCGACGGATGGAATACGACGGACGGGGTTCGGTGGATGCACGCGAGCACGCCACGCCATCGAATGGTCACCTCCTCTCCCCTGGTAGTAACCCGCTCCCTGCACGGCACTGCACGCGCATGTGCGCGCGCGCCTCGCCGGGGTCTCTCGGCGCAATCATGCGGCGGCACGGTGGTGGTAAATTCCCAGCGGTCAAACCGCCGCATCCGGTATGGGGCCGCGCGGCGCGCGCGTCGGCGCCAACAACCGCGCGACGAGACGGCCAAGAGAACAATAAAAGAAAAGGGTTGAGGAGTTGAGCAACTGGATGGATGCTGCTGGCGTTACGCTGCATGGGAAGCAAAGCAAGCAAGCGCGCGTTTAAGGCGCGCCGAACTCGTGCGCCATTGGGTCGTAGTCGCTAGCTTCGTCCGGCCCGCCGGGGCACGGTGGTTGGGTGGGTTGGGGACGCACGGCCTCGTCGCGGCGCGCGCGCGCGTGGCTGGCCGCGCGGCCGGTCAGTTCGGCTAGCGTGGGGCGTTCGATCGGGCGCGTCGGGGTGGTGCGCCCTCGTCGCATGTCGCGTCCCACGCCGGCGCGGGGTTTGTGTGGAGCCGATAGGGTTATGCACGGGACGACGGGCGCAAAACGGCAAAAGTGGCACGAGGGCGCCGGACGGTTCGTTCGCACGAGCAATGATTGGGAGCGTCCGGTAGGCGCGGAGATCGTGCGTCGCGATCGGCCGTTCCACCACGCCGACGGCAAGGGGGTTATCCAAACCACCTCGTTCACGGTGAGACATGGAGGATAGGTTTTGCGGTTTTGCCCCGTACCTCTGACCGTGCCGTATGGTTGGCGTCAACTTCCCGACCTCATGCTGCACATATTTACCCTATCTTTTCACTTCTATATATAAAGCTTTTCTGAGAAATGTCTTAATCTCTAAAACCAAATTTTTAAAATTGAATTAAAAAATATATCTTCAACGAGTTATCAAATAAATTCCTAATATTTACTCATGTCTAAAATTATCTTAGTTATATTCTAAATTTGGGGCAAAAATATAGGTTCCTAATACAAATTATTCATTTTTAGATTTCTGTTGGAGAAGTGTATAATTTTTACGCCTAATATTTTTTAGATGAATCTAATACAGATTTTTGATAGCAAAAAATATTAGCATTCTCTCGAAGATGCTCTTACAAACTAAATTCTAAATTTTTAACTTTAAATTTAGAGTTAATATTTAAGTATTTTTTACTAAAATTTATTTTCCAGAGTTGTTTTCCATATCGCTAAGAATTATTCCAAAGAACGATACACATATTTTTTTATGGTGAACTTGATGTATGTACCTCATAGAACCTGTCTAATTCTAGAAGATATATATATACTCCCTATCATATAATATAAATATAATATAAGACATAACTATTTTTTTCTTTATCCCATAATATAAGACGTGTATATAAACATACATTAACTAACACATATATTTTCTCTAAATTTAATTTATTTAAAATTCTTTCACATCAAAACGTCCAATCACATTACATATATGTATACATATGGGAATGGGTCGTGTTTGGAGCGTGTTTTGTAAAATCTACACGTCACGAAACCCGTGACAGTAAGCTGAACTCATACCCATGAACCTTCATAGGTGCAAAACTAAAATCGTAACCATACCGCTGGTTACCCGAAACTTAATGGATACCCACCGGGTAAAACCATGTCAGACAAAAAATATTTTAATCGAGACATCTTCATGAATATATTGAAGCTTTTCAATATTTAATATAATATAGGTAACAAGCAAATAAAAATAAACGTAGTTGATTGATTAATATAACAACAAGAAAAAAGAGGTAAGATAGAAAGCAAATAAAACTAAGCTCTTCAAATCCTAACGTTTAGTAATCAAATCATATTGATACAAGCAGCCAATCATGTATAATAATAGTCTTGCGCTCCCGGCTTATAATAACAGACAATAAGCATGCTTTCTGCAGCCAAGTGTTTTAAGGTGTCACTATATATTTTTAGGGCTCCAATGAGCATCCACGGGTTAAATATAAAACACATACAAAACCTACAAACTCATGGGTGCAAGTCTCCACCCATACCCGAACCCATTGGGTACCAAAGCCGTTAGGGCCCTAGGCCTGTCGGTCCAATTGCTATTCCTATGCATGCACTAGGTAAACTAAATAAGAAGTTGATTATAATTATTTCTCGGTTTTTTGTTACTGATAGTTATGTTTTATATTATGGGATGGAGAGAGTATGTGCTTGGGATGGGTTCACATTGCTGAAGCCACCCTCAATTCGTTCCATTATGTATCAATAGTCTCTCCACTTAATTCTATTAACTGGTTAATTGGTTCTAGAAAACAAATATAGTATTATATTTTGGTGTAAAGGCCATCTTAAAAAATATAATTATGTTAATTTAGTTATAAAAATCATCTAAACAACTAGAAGTTTAGATGGTCTTTACAAGTTGCAAATTATTAGTGAAAGAGCATGTAGCCTAGTGGTTACAAATGTTTTAGTAGCAACTTTAATCTTTTTCAGGATTTTCTAACGACTTTGTGCTTTCAGCCGGAGACGAAGTTGTAACGTGTTCATAAGTTAGTCAAGACAAATTAATTGGATAAACTAATGTGTTAATCAATCATGCGGCGCGTGCGATACACAATATATTTTAAGAATTCCTACCATATGTATACGTACATGCAAAATAGACAAAATATTATATACTTTATTTTTCTTCACGAATTCTATCATTATAATAATAGATGGTTAAGACTAACTAATACACGTGCGGAGTCCAGTCGCGTCCCAATTGCATGTTTTCACTTTGTCTTTAAGCCATGGTGTAATAATGCTAGTAGCAAGGTGTGCACGTTTGTGTCCTTTCTTTTTATCTACCTTACTGTGCATAAAGTGATTTTACTCATTGGATAAATACCCCATTGGCATTTCATTTTTGTTATTCCATTGGACAAGGCTTTATTAGTCTATTATGTACCTATCATCAAAATCATGCATCAACCATGACCATGCGGTTGTCCCATTACAGAATTCTTATTAGTCTATTATGCTCCATCCCAAAATAAATATTATTAGTTTTTTACCTACACTATAAGAAAATAAAATAAAGTCCAGTTAGTTTAGTGCGGTATATACGATTTTATGATTCATTAAGAAAATATGGTCAAAATCTTGCATTCTCATATTATTACAAAGAAAATAAGACGGTGCCATAGACGTGGACACATAGAAGGGGAACAGATGACATATTTTCACTATCGCGTCAAAACCGGTTACAACCTAGCCTACAGCTAGATCGAGCTACAAATAAGAATTGACACTTCAAATTATGCTTATGTGGATAAGATTGTGGAAGAAAAACAATACGTAACTATTATATGAGTTAACCATTATATTAAAACATTCCCAGTAGTCTATCTATTCTATCCTCCATCCTAAAAATAGAGGATGAAGACTAAAAATTAAGCTCTAATAGAACAATCTATCATATCTTCTATTTTTGGATATCATCTATATTAGGAGAGAGAAACTTCATATTTACATGTTCTCTGTCCATTCTCCGAAGAGATATAGAGAATGTCGTATATGAATAATCTGCTAGAGTATAAAAAGATATAAAATATGAGATTGTTTTAGATAATCATTCAAATGAAGACATGGATGATTAAATTTAGATTAGTTATTAGGACGCTGTTAGTAAGTTCATTTTTAGAGCCATTAGTTAGCTTGCCCTAAAGCTATTGGTTGGTCGCCGGCTCGCCGCACTGAGCCTATTAATCTGGCACAAGGACACATGTCACACATGGCAGGGTCAGATACTCAGGGGGTGTTTAGTTGCCAAATTTTTTTGACAAAACATCACATCGAACGTTTGACCGGATGTTGAAAGGGGTTTTTAGACACGAATGAAAAAACGAATATCACGGCTAGCCTAGAAACCGCGAGACGAATCTTTTGAGCCTAATTAATTCATCATTAGCACATGTTGTTTACTGTAGCACTTATGGTTAATCATGGACTAATTAGGCTCAAAAGATTCGTCTCAAGATTTCTTAATTAGTTTTTTGGTTTATCTATATTTAATGTTTTATTTAGGTGTCAAAAATTCGATATGATGTTTTTGATAAAAATTTTGGGAACTAAACAAGGCCCAGATGACTCAGATGCGCTCTGCGCACTAGATCGATCGCCCCCAGTTTACACCAGGGGGCCCGCTGATTGGCTCTTTTTTGTAGTCTTGTCCGCCCGTCGTTTGTTACCGCGGCCTCCGTGTATCGATTGATTTTCGTTAGCCCTAGTGGTCCTTCGGATCGGATTGTCTCCGTGTATCGATTGAACGGTGCAGTTAGTTGATCAGTTTGATCAGACGAAGGGCTAAACGCATCATGAGTTAACGACTTGAGGGCAAGGGCAAGCTCTTGTTCACCCAGTGCATTCATATTCATATTATCATATCCGACCGTAGACATCTACCAGCACAACCTATATTTCAATCGACTGTGTATTTGGAAAGCTGTAATGGTATAATTTGTAAAAGGGGTTTAATATGGTTCCTAACTTCGCAAGTCAATGCCATACGTACATATCTACAGCCACAAGAATGGACATACGTAACCAGGCTTCACGATTTGTTCATTCAACCTGCATCCTCCATCCAATTACATTTATTGGATGCAACCGAAAGCGATTCCCAATACTATCTATACACGCAGGTATATAAAAATTGAGCATGTCTTCGAGTCTTGAATGATGTGAACATTTGGACGTGGAATGCTAATTGTTCATGGGTTCCATCTGCATTTGCTTTTTACCTCTCAACAAATTTCTCGATGCATGAGATCAGTGTACTCTCAGGCACAGCTCCAATCACTGCATCTTTCTTTTCGCCATTCTTGAATATCATCATGGTTGGGATGCTCCGGACTCCATACTGAGTTGCTATATCTGGATTCTCATCAGTGTTGAGCTTGTAGCATTTCAGTTTTCCTTCATACTCCTGGGAGAGCTTGCCAACAACTGGATCTATCATTTTGCACGGTCCACACCATGTAGCCCAAAACTCAACAAGGACAGGAAACTCGCTCTCCATAACAAGTGATTGCCATGTTGACTTTGTCACATCTGGAACTACAAATAGAGAAGTATCATAATGAACAGTTCAAAACACATGAAACGATGCAACCGTAGATACAATACTAGAATATCAGCATCATATAGCTTGCAGAGAAGTGTAAATCTATTGTGAAAACAAAAGCTAACTATGGGTGGCTGACAACTGAAAAGAGAAGCTTAAAAAGCCACACTGACAGGTAATTTTTTTTTAAAAAAAAAGATATCTAGCACTATGTTCAATACATTAAAAGACATACCTACAATAAATTGGGCTAAAATACAAGTAACATATCACAGGTTTAATTGTTTTGACCTTTTGTTTCGTAGCCATTAAAAACCTTAAATCTTCAAATACTATATTATTATATTCTATGCAATGTACCATACAATCCTACATTGCTCAGATGTATTTGCCAACCAGCGAGTATATCCAAATGTTCACTGATGTGCTGTTGACCAAAGAATTATAAAAACAATAAACGAAGAAACAAAAAAAAATACCAGTTTATAGAAAGCAATATCGTAGTTGATGACCATATTACTGGAATTGTTTATATGCTATCCAATGATCTATAATCCAAAAGACCAAAACCAACCAATTTGGTTGATTCCTGGTAAAGTCAGAAAATTTATATTTCAAAGAATATTCTGGTATGAAGTGTAACAATAACATGAAACAAATTTCTGAATACATAAGTTTTAACTAAACACACTGGAAGCTCAACCACCCTATGTACAGATCATGGGTTGTGGCGTGAGTTGTAAAACCTTGGTGGTGGTGCGTTAGGGTTTAACTCTAGCACTCAGTACCTTTCTTTCTCCTTCTTAATGAAATGTTATCAGATCTACGTGTTGAAACAAATGTACAGATCATAGGTATCTCCCTCGTAAATTGGCTTATAAAATTTCATTAGGAATTCAAAACATTTATGTAATACTGCCAGATTTGCCAGCTTTATGTCTTGCACTGGAGGGAAATAACTTTTTCTTTCTAAAGGGAGCCATAAAATGCATTTAACCGCAGTTTCAATCATGCAAGTTAGATTATTAACCGGAGCTGATATGTATTCTCTTCTTTATCAGTGAAATGAGGCAGAGCCTCTGCCTATGTTTCAAACAAAATAGAAGCATGCAAGATACTGATCGTTGGATGAATTTTTGTCTTGTGTAGTTGTGTGAATGCAACATAACTAACCAACTATAAAAGAATATTAGGTTGAGTACATAGTTACCATGCTTATAGACCTATCTTATATAATATGCAACTGAATTTATGAAGTCATTTATCTTCCAAATGACAACTGGGCAAATAAGAGGCATACAAGGAAATATATTAGCTGTGTAACTCCGACAACCGTTATCAAAATTATAATTATAGTTGTTATACAAATCTATTATTCCCTCTGTTCCATATTATAAGACTTTCTGACGTTGTCTAGATTAATATATGTGTTAATGAATCTAAACATATATACAAAATATATACATTGATACATAGATAAATCTAGACAAACCCAGAAAGTCTTATAAGATGTTACGGATGGAGTACTTATTAACAATTGATCAAGGAGAAAATTTCTAGATTAATTACTTGTCTCAGATTTTCCTTAATCTTAACACTGTCCTGGTGCCCGGTGCCTTTTGAATCCCACTGATTATTCTAATCCATATAAATGTAGCCCCAGTCTTTCTCATGCTTATATCCGAGTACTGAGTGCATGAAAAGGGTGGTTTGCTCACACGTCGAGCTAGTGTGCAATGATATTGCTGCACGACAGTACGACACAGGTGCAGCGTACAGAACCATGAACAAGAAGTTCCCTGAAATGCCACTGGAACTCTACACTCGAAGCCAACTTCCTGCATGTACCTCTTGCATGCGCATACAAGTAAGCCCAGAGGTACAGGCATAGACGTTATGCTCACATACTCACGCACGCGTAGTAGCTAAATTAGCGCATCCAAACGAGATGAATGCGCTGCATCTCACGGTTAATATAGCTAAACTATCTCATCCAAACGAGATGAATGTAGTCAATGTGCTGACTCTCACGGTTAATAACTAACAGGGATGCTTCCGTAGAGGAACTACGCCTAAATGACCGAATCCTCGTGTCGAAACGAATTCAGCACCTGAATACCGACGGCAAAAAGGAAAAATCCCTATGCAGTAAAATATTGTGTGAGATCCATAAAGATCGCACCAATTGAACGAGGAAGTTCGCCACCTAATCTCGTAAACAGATCGACATCAACCCACAACCCATGTGTGAGATTCAGCACGAGCAGAAGACCAGCGTGCATACCTTGGATGGATGTGTCCTGACCCTGGACCTCGCACATTACCGACGCTCCACGGCCGCCACCCTGACGGTTCGCGGCGAAACCAGGGACCGCGCGGAGGGCGTGGTAGCGGACGCCGCGGGAGGGCGGGACCGCGCGCAGGCGGCGCGCAGACGAAGCGGAAGCGTAGGAGGAGGAGGAGGCAGCGGCGAAGGGAGAGGAGCAGACGGTCGTGGAGGAGGTGGCGAGGGCGGCGGAGGCCATGGCTGGGGGCTGGCGATCGAGACGGACGGGGGTGGAGAGAGAGTTCGAGAAGGTGGGGGAGGGAGGCGCGTTTGTTGTGGTGCGAGAGGGAGACTTGCGGGGAATGGGACGGGAAGGAAAGGGAACGTGGTGGGGGTTGTTGCGATTCCGGCTCGCGTGTGGTGTGGTGGCGATGCGCCTGCCCGCTTCGGCTGGGCCCCGCCTGATGCCTCATGCAGTACGGGCCGCACACCACCCACTGGGCCGCTAGCCCAGAAGGCACCAAGCCGTCCACTAGACGCCCCCCCGACGTCTTCGATAACAAGCAGCGAGATGAGAGTTCAAAATCTGAACAGTTTGTGCCAAATTTTATTTCATGGCATAAATTTTGCTGCAGTGAGCAATCTTATACCCAAGAAATCTTTACAGCAAGCAAGATTCTTGTACAGTTGTACAGCAAGCACGTTTCTACAAGCAAGTTTCTTTGTCATGCTTCGATGAGCAGCTCGTGTTCTTCCTCTCCCACCATCAGAACATGTGTTCCCAGGAACAGCACCCTTCTGCCTTCAGTGTTGGCTGAGCTCATTAGCTTGCAGGGATCGACAGTGATTCCCAAATCAGTGGATCTGCCAGCGACAGTATGCACACGCTCAAAGCCAACTAGTTGTTTGATAGGGGATCCAGGAAAGCTCGGTTTCGATCTTGCAAACAATAGAACAGCATGGCTCCCGTCCATGGTACCATCGTTGGAAACCGAGATGTGAACAGGAAATTGTAGTGCCTCGCATGAGGCAATGTCTTCAACTTGGGCATAATCAAGTCCATCCCTCCTTGTGTATGCAGGCTTCCTGCTGATAAGATCTGGAAGTGACGAATGGGACAAGCTAATTTTCTTTGGCGCCTGCAAGAAGCTGTACGAATATTTTGAGTAGCTCAGACCATACCCAAACCCATACACAACATCTCCTGTGTAAAATCTATATGTTCTTCCTGGGTAACCACGTGACTCGTCAGCTCTCATGTTCATATCATTCATTGGAACAGCAGTGAAGGATTCAGGGTACCAAGTTATGGGTAGCTTTCCTCCTATTATCACAGCGCACAAGATTAGCAACAGCCGCAAGTTTTCACTATGCTGCACTCTAGTGAGCTTTTGTTTATAAGAAATTTATTCACTCACCTGGGTTGTATTTGCCAAAAAGAATTTCTGGAAGAACATGTCCGCCAACTTCACCAGGATAGCCAATCCAAAGAATACTTGCAATATGTGGATCGTGCTTTGCAAATGAAACATCAACAGGACCACCACCCAAGAGAACCAACACAAGTGGTTTCTTTGTTACACCAGCAATAGCATGTACTAGATCCATCTGGCTGCCTGGAAGGAGAAGGCTCACTCTATCGTGATCTTCAGTTTCTTCAGTTAGGTTCAACCCAGCAATTAGAACAACAATATCAGCTCTTTTAGCTGCTTCAATGGCTTCACCAAATCCATCTGTTGAGTTACAGGGAACATCCTTGCATCCGGCAGCAAAGGTTGTCTGGGAAACATAGGTTTGCATGCCTTTAACAAAGGTGGTGGAATCACAAGGGACACCTGAAGAAAGTAAAATTACCATTAATATATGTAAAACAGTAAGGTAAGGCAGATGTTTGATTGATTTCGGTGGTAATACCTGTGTAGTCACCACCTAATATATATGGATCATCTGCACCTGGTCCAATAATAGCAATATGACCAACTTCACTTCTCTTCAGAGGCAAAAAACTGTTGTCGTTTTTCAAAAGGACAGCACCCTGCCTTACAGCTTCTGCTGCAAGTTCCCTATGCTCTCTTGTGCACACATTGTTGGGTCCTAATTGTGTAAACCACTGATTCCCGTTGGACTGATCAAAAAAACCAAGACGGAGCTGAACCGAGAATAGATTAAAAAGGGCATGGTTGATATCTTCTTCTTGGATCTTTCCCTTCTCAATTGCGGACTTCGTATGCCGAATTAGAAAAGACCCACAGTTGATGTCCATCCCTTGAAAAAAAAAAGGATCATAAATCATTGATAGCAACTCTCAGCAAGAAATTAGATGCTTGCTTGAAGACTATTCAGAAGTGGTTCTCAGATATTTCAGTTTAAACTTCTGATGACAATTTTGGTAAGGTGTCTCCTAATATATGCTTCTAAAGTGCTTATTGAACAGAAAAGTTTTGAGAGTTCAAACTCCTAATCTACAAAGACAGCAACATGCTTATGAAATTTCATATGAGATGCTTGGAAAAGAGAGAGAGAGAGAAGGTGTTACAGGCCACTAACCTGCCTTAAGAACAACGGCAACTGAATCTTCATCTGAGACTGTGTATGTCTGGTTTTCATGAATTATGGCCACAGCATCACAATCAGATGTAACATACCTTCAAACAATCAAATGGCCAAACATAAACAGCAATGCAGGTTTGGGCTGATATTATGAAAATTTCTGCCCATATCAGAATATTTATTTGTTCAATGATCAAGCAATGTTCTGGGCAAGAGAAAGTAGTATACCCTTGAAATCCCCATTCATCCCTAGCCTTCTGCAGGATATCTTTGCGGGCACATGCTGGGACACCATTTACCTGGTTGTATGAACACATCAAGCAACTTGCACGACCTTCCTGGATGCAGCTCTTGAAGGGAGGCTGGTATGTGTCTTCCATATCTTGCACATTAACCTGTCAATAAATGGTGCCTTCTTGCTTTTAGGTTTCATGTAAAATGAAAATTGTATTTTGATGCATTGTTTGAATATTGCACCCCAAACTACATGGAAAGGAATTTTTCAGCTGAAGGATAAATCCACTAATAAATTTAATATTTCATTAGTACCAGGATATACTCACTATTTTTTCGATAACTTGTAGGAGATATCTGTGTTATATTGTTAACAAGGAGAATAAAAGGGGTACACAAAGGATACATTCACTTTGAAACTCTTGCTTAAGAAAGTAAATCTGCATGAAATTTTCGTGGGCGTGGACTGCTCGAGTACTGTGCTAATGTGATGTCCAATATTCTATCATCGATATGCATTCATAAGTTCAGAACATTCAATTGTGTAAGCATCACGCTCTTGTACTGAGGCACCCAACAACTAAATGAGCGCAAATACTATTAGGGGCTAACTACGCAACAAATATAATAAGTTCAGCTACTCAACCAGACAGAAAGCAAGTTGGTATGTCGAAGCCGGGAGTGTTCCCAGAACAATTGTATTGCCTTGATGTAATTGATCGAGTTCAATAAAACTTCCATTATCTAAAAAAATTGGTATCTTGAACGTGGAAGGGACCAAAACATTCATCACCTTGGCATCGAAGGTGTAACGTGTAAAACCCTTCCATTTCTCCAAATCATACGCGATGTAGTGCTTGCAGCAGGCGGAGAGCATCATCCTGCCTTCCTCTCCGTAGTCCCCCTGGAACCCCTTCACATACTCAACAGAGTACGCGGAGATGACGGCGGGGTCCTCTCCCGGCGTCTCCTGGCCGCGGCCCCACCGTGGGTCGCGGAAGACGTTGATGTTGGGTGCCCAGAACGTGAGCCCGGCCTGGCCGGAGTTGTGCATGGCGCGCGCCTCCACCGCGATGGCCTGGGCCACTGTGCGCCACAGGGAGCGGTTGAACGCTGCGGCTGAGAGGATGACCTGCGGGAAGGTGGTCGCCGAGCGGACGGGGCCCGAGGAGAAGTTGATCCCCGGGCCGTTGTCGCAGACGCCATGGAGGGACTCCGACCACCACTCGAAGGGGGGGATGCCGAGGCGGGGGACGCCCGCGGCGGTGTTGGAGAGCTGCGCTATCTTCTCGTCGAGCGTGAGGAGGGAGACGAGGGCGCGCGCGCGTGCAGGGAAGGGGAGGGTGGCGTTGCAGAAGGGGTGGGATTTGGCCGCCCACGAGCCGCACGGGCGCGCATTCGACGCCGCCGCGGCTCCATCGCCCGCGCCCGCGCCGGCGCCAGCGACGACAAGGAGTAGGAGCAGGGGAAGATTGTACATGGCGGGTTTGGGACAACAAATTGGGGTTGGTTGGCTGAGCACTTTGCCCTGCTGCTTGCTTCGTTTTCCACACCACGGTGCTCACGCCACGGGGGCAGCAACCAAAGTATGAACGGAGTCTGACAAATGGAACTGTTTAGGAGGATCTTATTTAAACTACAGTATTAGCTAGTATCAATCTTATATTTTTCTTGCTTATGCTTATAAGCTAAAACTTTAATTTTTAATCTTAAACTTAGAGTTAGATTTAAGGTTTTTATCGAAGTTTATTTTTTCATCTTAACTTTTATATTGCTAAGAATATATATATATATATATATATAAGTTTTATTTATAAATTATTTTTTATTTATAAATATGTTGTTTATTTTTTCTCGAAAAAGTCAAACAATCCACGTCTATATTTTGTTTTGTAGGTTACGATTCACCCAGTTAAATTAAGGGTTAATTAAATCCCAATTATGAGATCACCGTTTTGAAAAAAAAAGAGAACAGATTGAATTTGGCATTCATACTTAAGTAAAATAAAGTTTGCCACTACGTACGCCTCATGCGCTTTTGGAATAATAAAGTTTACTCAAGGTCATCGCGTCCGAACAACATATCGCCGGCTACTGCCTTCAATTCATATACAATCAATTCATACAATAGTTACCTATAAATATATTTATCTTTTTAAAATATGTTTATAGCTAGCTTAGAGCAGATACAATAGCAGACTATAAGCCAGCTATAAGTATATTTTAAAAAAATAAGAGGAGAGAGAAAAAAGATGTGGGCTACTAATTTATAGCCAGCTGCACACGGTCTCTAAAACAAAATGTGTGTATGACATGTGCAACCATATATTAATGTTTTATAGGTAACTATTGTATGAATTGCCTATTAGATTGACTTTAGATGAATTGGAGCTAGTAGTTGGCTATAATATTAAACTTACTCTTATAGTTTACTAGTGTACCTGGTCTTAATGAACTAACATAGCGCTTTTCACGTTTGCTTTGCCATTGGCGCCGGCTTCCCCTATGCTGCTCCGTCTCCACTCCTCTACCCATTTGTGCTTTCCCTCTGTCGGCGTCGACCTCTCCACGCGTTGCTCTCCTCAGTCAGCTTCGAATGTCGGCGACTGCCTTCCCCGATGCTCTACCTCCGTCATCCGCAATGCCTCGCAACCGGCACAGATGATACTAGTTGATACACATTGGTATTGTGGGTAGCAGACGATATCAATTAGTATCATATGGTAACATATAATACTAATGTTACTGGGTACCATGATACCAATTAATGTCATTCATTACCATTTGGTATCAGATGATCACCTAATACCAAACATGAAATTGAGGCAGTTTCTCCAATGTGAGATGTGTGGGCATATCTATGTGCTCAACTTTGTCAATATCTCCCGGTGCACGGCAGTAGGAATGTGCTTTCATAACTTCTCCCGTCCACACGAAATCCCATTGTGTAGTCCATAACTCCACATGTTTACAAATTAATCTCATTTAAACCGATAAGCGTGCCATTTATAATAGCATGAATCTCACTAACACGTATGTTAATGTTGCATGTTGCATATTTAGTGTAGAGTTTTGAGTATTTATATAGTCATGATTAAAAATATAGATAAATTTATACTCCTTCTGTTTTAAAATCTAATAATTTCTTGTTTAATTAGCAGATATTAAAGAAGATTTTGGTGTCTCACGATAACAAGAGATGGTTGATTGCGAAACTGGAAGGATGAATTGGAGGTATAATAGAATAAAATTTGAATAGGAAGTAGTTGATGGGATCAACACTACCGTAGAATCCTTGTAGCATAAAAAAAATTTTGGGGCGAAGAAATTCTTTAGTAATATAAGAGTATCGTTTACTATTCTTCATTCAACTATTGAAACAGCAAAGGTTGTATGATGATAATCATGATATGATGACTATTTCATCTTGGCTTGTATGATAATATGATGACTATTTTATTTTGGCTTGTCTTCTTGCATTCGTCTTAGTTTAATTTCTATGGATAACCCATGTCTTAGTTTATGGAGTTTTTGCTGGACTGGGCTCTTCAGTAGGGTTTAAGTATTTATAGAATGCATCGCTCAGTTGCTTGAGTTGTGCATTTTCTTTGATAAGAAATGGCTATATCAGGTTGTTGCTTGGTAAGGCAGACCACAGCACAGTAGACTATTGTGGCACCTTCTGATTGCCGGCCAGCGGTCTCTGTCTATATGCCCTTTTTTTCTCCTTCCAAATTTTGGGTTTCTTTGGTTTGCTGTGGAAACAAATATTAGTATCTAATTTTATCGATGCTAATAAAATATGGTTACCTTCCGTTTGCTACCAAAAATTGGTAATGCTTAGTTCACCGTAAACAAAAAAGGAATTATGTCAATGGCTTGGCACTCTTTTAAGTTTAAACTAAACAATACCATAATCAATTGTACATATTGTTTTGTCACTCCTTTATGTTTAAACTAAATAATAGCTTAATCAGTTGTACATGTTGTTTGTTTATTTGATAACTCAGATAAGGTTTAAACCACTAGTACAAAACTACTGTTGCATATATTCCCATTTAGTTTTTCAACGGGCTAAATAGAGGCCCATTGTGAAAATGTATGGGGCATACCTGACGAAGACTCATCTAAAAAAATCGATTTTCACAAACAATCGACATAAGAGAACCGTATGTAAAAATACACATACTTTTTACAAGCGGGCATCCAATAGGGACACATTGGAAAAGTGTGACTTGGATGCCCACCCATGACTCCCGATCAAAGTTCCTCTGTCTCTCTTATGGCTTCTCTTATAAACTCGATCACACCCTCTTTCTATTATCTTCATTGGCAGGGACCGGCGGCAGACGATGGTCGGAGTGGCATAAAACGAAGGGAATTAGCATTTTGGTAGGGCTGAAAGTGATTCGGATAATTTTCGTTGATCGGATTATTTTTCGGATTCGGATAGCTTTAGTCGGATAGTTCCGGAAATTTTTGGATTCGGAATCGAATTTGGACTTTTTTTCTTCGAATATGAAAACGAATACGGTAAGGGTGATATTCGTTGGATTTGGAAAACGGTCGGATATTATCTGGATTCTTTTTCGGATATCCGGACCAGCGCATTAACCATCCAATCCAATCAGCACAACCTAAAAAGCTCATCCCAATGGCCCAACTAGCGTTAACCTTAGTCGGTTCTGACTAACTGGCTTCAAGCAGTCTAGGCATCCATGACCTACAACCGTCGTCATGGATGTTTCTTTTTATGGTATTACTAATTACTTGTATTTGAAAATATTGATGAGTTATATACTTATATTAAAAATTAACAAGTTATATTTCTTCAATGATCTTTGGGGGTTAGTTTAAGAGGTTTTTCCGTATTCGTTTCGATTTATATATGCTCTGTATTTGTATTCGATAATATTCGATTCCGTTTTATATCCGTGTTTCTTATTTCAATTTCGATTCAGAAAAAATAATATGAAAATGAATATAATATAGCTAGTTTTCGACCGACCCGTTTTGGTGACAAGCTTTGGAAGTCAAGAAGTGCTTACGAATTTGGTATCATATATTGAAATCTCTCAGTTCTAAGGATCTAGTGCTTCCACGAGAGTTTGCTATGAGTAGGCATGTGCATTAGACCTAGCTAGGAGCAACAAACCATATTTGCTTTTTTTGGGGGCCTTTTCCACATCTGGTCTGCATTTTGAACAGACCTACTCCCTCCGTTTCTATCTTAAGATATTTAACTTTTCTACTTATAATATTTGACTATTTGTTTAATTAAAAAAAATTATGGAAATATTTTTTTTCTTGTGACTTACTTTATTATCAAAAGAACTTTAAGTACAAATTATTATTTTTTATATTTATACTAAACTTTAGAATAAGACGAATGGTGAAACGTTATAAAAAAAATCAAACATCTTCCGCTGTCAATCGGAGACGGTAGCTAGGAGCAACAAGCCATATTTACATATTTTTTTTCGCCAAAAATCGTTTGTGCAGTTGGTTGTCTTAACATAGCCGTTTGTGAAAATCGATTCCTGTACACATCCTATTAGTGGACCAGGCGCAAAAATCAATTTTTCGTGTGCGCTAATGGTGCCCATATGTGAAAAATTACGTCTGATTCTAGGTGGGTGAAACAACCACCTACGTTCTAGCACAACTTACAAATGCTTTTTACAGTGGTGAACGTTTTAAAAACCAAGGAGATGATCGTTGACTTTTTTAAAAAAAAAGATAAATAACCTATCTATTATATATCTAAAGTAATAGGAAAAGAAGGGTCCACGTTCGCTCTCACGGCTAGAAATTATCATGTCAATCGGAGAAAAAGAAAAAAATATGAACCATTAGATCACGGTGGGTCCAGATTATAGCGGTGTAGATAAATAGGAGAAAAAGAAAAAAATATAAACCGTTAGATCATGGTGGGTCCAGATTACAACGGTGTAGATAAATCAGAGAAAAAAGAAAAAATATGCACCATTAGATCATGGTGAATCCAGATTATAACGGTGTAGATAAATCATAGAAAAAAGGAGTTTTTTTAGAGAAAAAAGAACTCGATTTTTTTGGATAAAATTGAACGTGGATTTTTTTGGGGAAAGATTGGATCTTTTTAATATGGATCAGACAAGAAGGAAATATACGTTCGCTCTCATGGCTAGAAATTACCACGTTAATCGGAGAAAAAGAAAAAAATATGAACCATTAGATCACGGTGGGTCCAGATTATAACGGTGTAGATAAATCGGAGAAAAAGAAAAAAAATATAAATCGTTAGATCACGATGGGTCCAGATTACAACGGTGTAGATAAATCAGAGAAAAAAGAAAAAATATGCACCATTAGATCATGGTGGATCCAGATTATAATGGTGTAGATAAATCATAGAAAAAAAGGAGTTTTTTTAGAGAAAAAAGAACTTGATTTTTTTGGATAAAATTGAACGTGGATTTTTTTTTTGGAAAGATTGGATCTTTTTAATATGGATCAGATAAGAAGGAAACATACGTGATTTTTTATAGAAAAAAGAACATTATTTTTTTGGATAAAAATAGAATGTGGATTTCTTTGGGAAGGATTGGATTTTTTTAATATGGATCGGACAAGGAGATAAAAATGTTTTTTAGGAGAAAAAAGTGATTTTTTGGATAAAAAAAGAGCGTGGATTTTTTTGACCTGGATCGGACAAGGGGAAAACATGATTTTTTTTATTAAAAAGAACATGATTTTTAGAATAAAAAGAACTTGATTTTTGCATAAAAAATAACGTGATTTTTGGATATAAAAAAGAACGTGGATTTTTTTTAGAATCTGGATTGGACAAGGAGTTTTTTTAGGAGAAAAAACGTGATTTTTTGGATAAAAAAGAACATGATTTTTTGGATGAAAAGAATGTGGATTTTTTTGGAAGGATTGCATTTTTTATAATCTGGATCAAAAAAGGAGAAAAAACATGATTTTTGGATAAAAAAGAACGTCGATTTTTTCGGAAGGATTAGATTTTTTAATCTGAATTGGACAAGGAAAAAAAACGTGAATGTAAAAGTTTGATCTAAGTTAAGTCCGAGTTTAAAACTATATTGCCACTTTAATATTTATATTTTATAATATAATATGAATCTATATTTGATATTATAAGAAATTTCATAACGAAGCTAGCCGCGCAATCTGCGCGGGCCACGATACTAGTTTGTAATATAAAATAATTATAAATAAAACTTAGAGAGAGCCTAAAAGCAAATCCCAAAAAATAAATACGATGAAAATCTTAAAATAAACTCTAAACCTAAAATTAACTATTTAAATTTGGGTTTATAATTATAAACGGTAGAGGAATGACGAGGGTGTAAGTCTCGATGTTGTTCAAAAGGAACCACTTCGGCAAAGCATTGGGTCTTTTAACTGTGCTCGGTTTATTATCTTACCAAAACTTGAAACATTACAGGTGGAAATAAAACAAGCATACCTAAAACGTCAATACGACATTACATGTTAATTTGTCGAGTATTCTTTTCTACTATCGCCAAAGCTTTCTAAAGAAAGTTGTTCAAACTCTGTTGTCGTTCGAGTTGATCCCCCGCTCGATACTCACCGATCCTTCGTCGAGGCTGATTGGCGGTGGGCCAAGATCATGGCATAAGTAATAACATGTTTATGTTATTACTTATTACGAATACGTCTCGACACAACTAAGAAACTTACTTATTACGAATACGTCTCGACACAACTAAGAAACTAAGAGAACTGAAATACGTTACCACATTCTCTCCACCAACCTATCCGTTTGTTTCTATTAAACGTGAACATGGTAAGATATGCAAAATTTCGGCATGGTTTACAAAGTATATGTTGTGAAATTCATCACAACAAACATGTCTGTGACACTTAAAATAACACCACTTTCATTGTATTTGTTTTCAGAAAAAAGACTTCCATTGCACACCGTGGAAGCCAACCTTGGTAATGAGCCCTCTAGCTTTGGAAAAATTACAATAAAGTCCTTGAGCCTTTAGAGCAATCGCTATAAACTCGCCCAAACAACATATTTACAAACAAAAAATAATTTATAAATATTTGTCTCATATATGTATTCTTAGCGATCTAAAAATAAAGATTAGAAATAAACTTTAGTGAAAACCCTAAAATCAACTCTAAATTTAAGGTTTAAAATTCAAATTTTAGTTTATAAGTATAAGAAAAGGCGAAAAAATGGGGTGAATATTAGTCGAGATAGAGTAGAAAAAAAGATAAGAGACAAGAAGCTGTCCTCACGCAAAGATCAACCTCTACACAAATTTCATGAGAGAAAAAACACAGCGTTAGTGGATTGGAAGTCAACAAATAAAGTTTATTTTTAGAAAAAACTATGCTAGCCACCACTGGTGTTTATACTCAATCATATTTAATAGATGACATGGTTAATTTTTTGATATAGGTTCGATCATTTATCTTATTAAAAAAATTATAAACATGTGAACATCTAAGTTATAATTAAAAAACACTTAGTTATAAATCCAATCACAATAAAATAATTGCATAAAAGAATAAGTTAAGTGGTCAAACATGCGCACAAAGTCAATGATGTCATCTATTGAAATACAAATAGAATATTAAATAGTGGTATAAAAACAAATGAAATACATAGCTACAGTGTATAAGGTTATTGTATTAGAGGTAAAGTATTGTGTATGATGTCTCTAAACTGGTGACTTGGTGATGTGAATAAATTAAAGTGACAATAGCCTCTACCGTTAAACTTGCTGTATATACTAAACAAAATACTCGCTCCATAACTCTGAGAATCACGTTTGACCATTCGTCTTATTCAAAATTTATATTCAAATATGCAAAATTATAATGCATAATTAAAGTTTCTATAATAATAGATCATATTATAACAAAATAATTAATAATTATATAATTTTTTTAATATGACAAAAGGTCAAACGTGGACCTAAAAATCAACGGTGTCATATAAAAAATATGAAGGGAGTAGCAAAATAGACCCTACTTCGAAGAAGCACTCACATTGGGCCCTCCAATTTATTATCAATCCTTCTACTCCTAAATGACTAAATGAGTGTCTCCTATCACATAATTCCTTGGTTACGTCTCTGTTCACCTCCTATCTCAACTTCTCTCATTTAATATATTCACCTGCTTTCTCCTATTAATTAACCAATCAGAATTATTTCTCGCCTTAACCTTAATTCATCTCAAAATGACGCGTTATGCTTTGAATAGGAAGGAGCGCGCGTCTATTTGTTATTGATCGATAACAAGATACGGTGGGTAGACATGACAAAAAATGATTCCACGGT
Organism: Oryza brachyantha; assembly: GCF_000231095.2. Taxonomy (NCBI): domain Eukaryota; kingdom Viridiplantae; phylum Streptophyta; class Magnoliopsida; order Poales; family Poaceae; genus Oryza; species Oryza brachyantha. The sequence goes on from NC_023166.2 coordinate 14,848,967, forward strand.
ACTACCTTACGTTAGTTTTATGTCGTAAGTTTGACTTTTTTCCACTTTCGATTATTTATCTTATTTAAAAATTTAGTATAAATATAAAAATAACAAGTCACGCTTAAAGTCCTTTTATAAAGTAAGTCACAAGCAAAATAAATAATATTTTCATAATTTATTAAATAAGATAGATGGTTAAATATTACATTATGAAACAATGGGAGTATTTTAAAAACACAATATAAACCTGTGGTACTACCTTCATTCCAAAATAAAATCATTTTTTGTTTCATTCCAAAATAAAATCATTTTTTGTTTAATGTTTTGACTCTTCATCTCATTTGAATTTTTTTACGAATAATATTTTTATTGTTAATCGTAAAAATTTTTTAAATAAGACGAATGGTGACGTGAAAAAACGTAAATGAGGTTATTATGGGATGGAAGTAGTAGTCAATATTTACGTGTTTCGAGGGCACCAAAAGACATGACAGAATGACACCCCCCCTTTCTCCTTTTCTTCTTTCTGAACACCATGTTTTCCGTAAGATTTAAACGCATCAGGTATGGAAGACAAAGGCCTACGGAGCGATACATTTGGGTTTATTCGTACGGTACATTAAAGATGAAAGATTATTTAATTTTTATATCTATTTAAGGTATATATATGATAAAACTATCATACTATAAAATTAAAAATATACCTTATAAAGATAAGATAAAGAACATCTATATAGAATTTTCTTTTGTAAAAAATACATTATTTAGCAATCAGTAAACACATATAAAAAAGACAAAGAATAATCTAGTATTAAAGAACATAATCTTGGTATTTTCTATCTCGTATAGGGATTCACGTCGAAATCCGTGCATGTTTAATAAACTTTAAGATTCTGAAAAAAAAGTAGGCGTGAAGAGGCTAGCTTTTCAATTTCTGACTTATAGTTCAATATCTTAATTCTATAACTAGAGGTTCTAGAAAAAAAAACTGCCGATTTCAAAAGCTTAAAAAGGACGGTTTTCCAAATCGAAAATAAAATAGACCAAATGATGAAAATAGCTAACTATAAGGGACATGAAAAGTGTCAAATACTCCTATACTAAATGTACTATCTTCATCCCAAAATAAAGTTATTTTTCAGTTTTTTATAATGTTTTGACTCTTCGTCTTATTTGATTTTTTATTAATATTTTTGTTTTTACTGAATGATAAAACATGAATAGCACTTTATGTGTGACTAATTTTTTTAATTTTTTAATAAATTTTTTAAATAAGACGACTGGTCAAACGTTGGAAAAAAAATAAAATTATTATAGGACGAAGACCAGTAGCAAAATAGATTAAAGTTTAAGCCATTCTAAATAGTCTCGTCTTGGAACGGATAACGTACCAAGGTGAGCCGATAGGCCACAGGCCGTACAGCCGTGCACCACACGTGGCGCGCCCGAGCTCGCAGGTCTCTCGCTGCCCAAACTCGCAGCTCGCACTCTCGAGGCACGCGGGACTGGAGCCCTACACGCAGACGCAGGTTAGAGCAGTACAGCCGTCTTCGTTCTCCCCGTGAAAACCAAAGGAGGCAGCGACCCAGAACGCCTAGCAAAACTCGGAAACCAAACTACAAACCCGAAAAACCACGGGGGGATACGCGATACATACCTCACACACGTCTTCGTCCCTCCAGCCTGTCCCGGTCCCCCGCCTCTTTAACTCCGCATCATCTCATTCCCATCCGCCTCTCGTCTCTCTCGTCCCCCCACCCCCGTGTCCATAGAAATTCTATTCTTTGGTTGATTGATTCTTTATTATCATTTTTTTTCTCTTCTACCTCTCAGAGGAGGAGAGGAGATTTGGAGAATAATCAACGTGCATTGCGCAGTTTCACACTCCCACGATCCTCTCCAGGGCCGCCGCAATGCGCGTCCTCGCCGTGGTCCTGCTCGCCGCGGCGTGCGCGGCGGCTGCGGCGGCGGCGGAGCTGCCGGAGTTCCGGGAGGCGCCGGCGTTCCGCAACGGAGCGGGGTGCGCGGGCGCGCCGACGATCCAAATCGCCATGACGCTGGACGCCACCTACCTCCGGGGCTCCCTCGCCGGCGTCCTCTCCGTGCTTCGCCACGCCGCCTGCCCGGAGTCCATCGCCTTCCACTTCGTCGCCTCCTCGGCCTCCCCCGCGCGCCGCCTCGCGGCGCTGCGGCGGGCCCTCGCCGCGGCTTTCCCCACGCTCCCGGCGACCGTCCACCGCTTCGACGCGCGCCTCGTCAGGGGCAAGATCTCCACCTCCGTCCGCCGCGCCCTCGACCAGCCCCTTAATTACGCGCGCATCTACCTTGCCGACCTCCTCCCGCGCTCCGTCTCCCGCGTCCTGTACCTCGACTCCGACCTCCTCGTCGTCGACGACGTCGCCCGCCTCTGGGCCACTGACCTCGGCCCCGACGCAGCCCTCGCCGCACCAGAGTATTGCCACGCCAACTTCACCTCCTACTTCACCGACGCGTTCTGGAGTCATCCCGAGTACTCCTCCATCTTCACCAACCGGGCGCGCGTCCCGTGCTACTTCAACACCGGCGTCATGGTCATCGACCTGGACAGGTGGCGAGACGGCGGGTACACCGCGAAGCTGGAGTACTGGATGGAGGTGCAGAAGCAGGAGGCCAGGATATACGAGCTAGGGTCACTACCGCCGTTCCTCCTGGTGTTCGCTGGCGAGGTGAAGGCCGTGGAGCACCGGTGGAACCAGCACGGGCTCGGCGGGGACAACGTCGCGGGGCAGTGCCGGGAGCTTCACCCCGGGCCAGTGAGCCTTCTGCACTGGAGCGGCAAGGGGAAGCCGTGGCTTAGGCTCGACGCCGGCAGGCCGTGCCCGCTCGACGCGCTCTGGGCGCCCTACGACCTGCTCCGCCGCCGCGGCGCTCGCGACGACCTTCTCGCCGCCGTTGCCTGACAATGCGGGGTCCGCATCGCTGGAGCGATCGGTTTGTTCGAGTTCAGATCGGTGGTCTCGCGGCTCTCGTCGCGAGGTAGGTGTCGGCGCTGGGGCACTGACACTCCGGCCCGCTTGGCCTCCACGGATGGGCCAACATGGCTGAGGTTTGAGTGGCCCTGTCGGTACTGACACCCGGGCCCACATGTTGGTGACGGATGGCAAGATTTTGTTCGGAGGGGGAGCTGACGACGCATCGATGGGTTGTGTACAGCTGTCACGTTTTTTTTTTGCCTGTTTGAGGGAATAGACTATCAGGTATTCACATTCCATTCGTTTTTAGACGGGGTTAAAAATTCGTTGTCGATGTATTCCATAATAAAATACGCAACCAAAATGTATTACCAAAGGAATATTTTTTGGTATGTTTGGAACTAGGGTTATACACTTGTACTACTAGTAGTAGATCAGATGTTCAGTGGAAGCAGGAGATGTTGCTATTGGGAAACGGGATAAAGCTTGGTGTAAATGTAAACACTCCGTTTGTTAATTGTTTTCGAGAACAGCTAATTGGATGTCGTTTCTTGGCGCAAATCTCAAATCAGGGGCTCCAAATTTCAGGAATCTGATCTGACTTTTCCCGCCTTTGTTAAAAGCCTGATCGATCCATTATCATTTGATTAGTGGGTGTGTTTGGTGCCAAGTGAATGGCAAGCGCTGAAGTGAATCTCTTTTTTGTGTAAGGGCTCCAAATCCGTTGCTTCTCTGGCGCGTTAGGAAGGAAATAAAAGAAGCTGAGTTGCTTTCTGCCTTTTGCCCACCGTTACTGTCGATGGTTAGTAAAGGGGCGATCGGGTCACTCGATTGCAGTCGCGGGTGACCGTGATGTTTGCCGTCATAAACGTACTGCTTTGTCCTGGATTACTGTAGGACACCCTTTGCCTAAACTGAGGGGATGTTTAAGTTGGTGAAATGAAAATTTTTGCGTGTCACATCAGATGTTTTACCGGATGTCGGAAGGAGTTTTCGGATAAGAATAAAAAAACGAATTTCATGGCTGGCATGGAAACTGCGAGACGAATTTTTTAAGCCTAATTAATCCGTCGTTAGCACATGCAGGTTACTGTAACACTTATGGCTAATCATGTACTAATTAGGCTCAAAAGATTCGTCTAACGATTTTTCACATAACTGTGCAATTAGTTTTTCGATTTATCTACATTTAATACTCTATTTAATTGTTTAATAATTTGATATGATATTTTTTGGTGAAAATTTTTGCGAACTAAACGGGCCTAACCCTTGTTTAAGTACGCCACCTTTTGACGGGACACGCTGATCATAGCAAAGACAAGAGCACGTGCTCCATAGTACATACGGGCTTCATCACCCTACAGTCTACAAATGCGTCGTGCTTGCAGCTAGACTTTCCCTCGACCTGCACCGCTCTGCCATCGTACTTCTACAATCCTACTCACTCGGTGTCAAAATAAATTAACTTTTTAGTTTTTATATAATATTTAACTCTTTATTTTATTTAAAAAAATTATGATTAATAATTTTATTTTTATTAGATGATAAAATATGAATAGTATTTTATGTATGACTAATTTTTTAAAAATATTTTTTAATAAGACGGATGGTCAAATACTCGACATAAAAATGAAAAGGAGGGAGTACACTGTTTTGGTACCATTAGCTAGCATCGGGAATCAAGGTTATCTGAGTGGCGGCCGAGTAGGATAAAGAATTAAAGATAGCTTCCATCTTGCCAAGCTTCAGTCCTTATATATATCCATTTTGCTATCTTAGATCAAATACTAGCGAACAATTTCACGCAACCAAGCGAGCACGCGCTACGCGGTGCAGGTTCCAGCAGACAGCGGGGGGTGGTCTGATCATCTGATGGACCTGGGCCGGTGCACGGTGGTAGTTGAGCGTTAAGCTAATCTCATATTGACATGCAGTTGGGCCTCATATATAGGATGGTGAAGGGCGCCACCGACAGCCCTGGTGTTTTACCGGGGAAGGACAAGTCCCGACGCGACGCCCCGCCGGGCCATGAAGGCGCGCACTCCAGAGGACCGGCGGGCCACCGGCTATCTGGTTGTTAAGCTGGTTGGGACGGACTGGGAGTGAACGATGGTACCCACGACCCACCAGGTCACCACGATGTTGTCCGGCAGGCTGGGTGTTTACACCAAATTTACCACTGTGCATATGGTTTGGAGAAGAGGATCGAACTTCCTATGCTAAATCAGAACTCTGAGTGTGGGAATAATTAGGACAGGGTTCTTATCAAAACTCTGAAAATGCAAAAAAAAATACAAGATTATCAACTTCTACAAGTTAAAAAAAGATTTAATATTTCTACAATAATCATAATTTAATTTGTACTTTTGTTACAACTTATAGAGGTTAAATTTAGACATGCATGCTTATTGACTGAAATACGACGTATTAATATATCTTGTTATTTTTTAAAAATCTTCTCATAACTATTTGGATATCATTGAAGAAGTAAAGAAATATTCTTTCGAGCTATTAGAATTTATTTTGAAGGTTTTTTTACTGTACGTTGTTTTTCCAGCTTTGTTCTTTAAATTGCTAAGCATACGTATATATAAAAGTCATTTTTATAAATTATTATTTATTTTCAAATATACCGTTTGATCTTTTTATAAAAAACCAAACAATCACTCCCGGTCCATTTGCAACTGGAAGACACTAGTCGATCCCAGATCCATGATGTCTCACTCGTGCCGGTGCTAAGATGCTTACAAGTTTCATGGTTTAGAGCAGAATTGGTGTACAAAGTTTTTGCATATAAAGCTCCTTTTTACAAATCCATCGTAACAAATATTCTTACCGAGAAAGGAAAATGCTTCTTGCTATAACATGAAAGAAAACCACAACAATCTGCCCTTTCGATCAAGAATCGCTCTCCCATGCCGTGCATCATCCATACGGTAAGCACACGGAACAGGGCGGCGATCAGGTGATCTGGTCTCTGCTCTTGCGCGCGCGAATCCGGCGGGAGCAGGACACGCTCTCACCCCTCTGCCTCCCCTCCCTGCAGTCATCCACCACGCAGGCCGCCGGGCCCGACGCACCGCCCGCGGCACGACGCGTGCACGTTACGTGGTCGCCGCCGTTTCCCCTACCACGACGCCACATCCATGTGGGAAGGGCGAACCGCGTGCGCGGGTCCATCTTCAACGCCTATAAAGACTGCGCCGGCCACCGCGCTCGGACTGGATCTCGTCGTCTCGCCTGATTGCCAGTAATCGCTTCGGCGGCCGGCCTCGCTCTCCCCGGAAGCACCGACTCCCGGATCGATCGAAAGCAAGGGCCGGCCAGCCGGGCGCCGCGGGAGGTAGGAAGGTCAGAAGATGGTGCAGGGGATGCTCGAGGTGTTGCTCGTCGGAGCCAAGGGCCTGGAGAACACCGACTACCTGTGTACGCTTCGGTTCTCTTAACTTGCCCTTGGATTGGATTCTGGACATGGTTATTTTTGTAGCCTCGTTGATCAACTCTCGTTTCTGAAAGAAAGATCTTGTTTACTGCCTGCCGATAGCTGGTCAGAATTTGTGACTTGCTGATGATGAGTTACGTTGCTCCTGCAAACCTCCCTGCAGGCAACATGGACCCGTACGCGATTCTGAAATGCCGCTCGCAAGAGCAGAAGAGCAGCGTTGCATCTGGTATGTTCCAATACCTTTCCTCATACACAACGCAAAAGAAACTCGTTGCTTCTTTTGTGATCGAACTCTAGGCAGGCAGGCTACGCACTTACGCACATCGATGCTAACTTTTTTTTTAATAATACTCACCTAGCAATGTTTATACATATTACTCGTATTTGATTGTATTCCTTCCGTTTTAGGTTATAAGACTTTTTTCATTACCTAGATTCATATATGTGCTAATAAATTTAGACACATATATAAAACATATACATTGAGATATGGATGAATCTAGATAAAACCAAAAATTCTTATAACCTAGAATGGAGGCAATAGTGCGTAAGCCATTATATACTTATATATTATATGCGGAAAACGACGTGTTTCTTATACTCTGAAACCCCGAGCACTTGTACAGCAGAACTGCAAAAAAAAAAGTATAGGAACCAACTTCAATAGGAATAGGGAGCACTTAAACATCATCTAGATAGTTAGCAGCTGACATTGTCATGGATCATCAATTGTGTCAAAAAGAACCCGGACTGGTGAAATTGTATCAAAATGAAAAATATTAGATCCTATGGACGTGTTTAATACTAGTACCGAGTTATTAGTTTTTTAACGCTAAATTGCTAATATCATGCACCAATGACCACCCAAGTGAATGTAACTCGATCAATTTGGTGCAGGTAAAGGGTCTGACCCTGAATGGAACGAAACCTTTATGTTCAGCGTCACTCACAATGCAACAGAGCTCATCATCAAGCTGATGGACAGTGATAGTGGCACGGATGATGATTTTGTTGGGGAAGCAACGTGAGTACACCGTGTCACTCATTGATGTGTATACTACTCATAACTAACCATATTGTTTTTACACAGCAAATCCAATTGAACTAGAGGTTATTTATTGTTGATCCATGCTAGCTTCCAGGGCTTTGCTAATATCAAACAGCATCCATCTGAATATGGGGTGAGCCTAAACTGCTCACATGTCTGTTAGGTGGTACTGAAATTATACTAAACTCTATTTTGAGTGGAATGGTCTTTAAATGACTAGTTTTTTTCTTTAGATCTAGTACTATAATTCTCACACTGTAGAATCCAAACCTGCCCATTTCAACTGAGTATCTGATTCTTTCAGGATTCCTTTGGAAGCAATCTATACAGAAGGAAGCATACCACCAACTGTTTATAATGTTGTGAAAGACGAAGAATACCGTGGAGAAATCAAAGTGGGTCTGACGTTCACTCCAGAGGTAATTGTCACATATATTCATGCCCATAGCTAGCACCTGGTTTATCTGGTGCCATCGCCCGCAATGTGCTGTGTCATCTTAATGCTCTTTGCTATTCTGGGACCAAATAAAAACTTGTGTCAGTCCGTTAGGAAATTCTGACTAGTAGCAGTGTTTTTCGTTCTTAACTCTAGCATTTCTGTATTGCAAAACCTAATATCTGTGAGCTGTTTTAAGGTACTCCATCTTACCAAATATACAATCACAAAGGAAGGTGAATAAATAATATTTATTTCCTTAATTATGGGGTATTAAATGAGAGTGGAATCTCTTACCTCCTAGGAGGTCATAGAATTACTGTCCATTGGATACATACTCAATGAGGAGCACCATAAAAAAGTCCAACATATATATTCCAAAGTCCACATGATAATTTTTTTGGCTGGGTCAGGCAGACTGCCGACTGAAGATTTAAGATTAATAAGTAACAAAGCATACAAAGTACAGGATCGACAGAGATTGTCGGGGGGAGCAAAGAAGAAAAAACTGAAAAAACTGAAGAGGCGGGGGAAATGCACTATGTAGATTCTCTCCCAATTTTACTCGTACGTGTTATGTATGCTAGTGTTAACTCCATGCAATAAACTAAATAGCTACTGGTAATTATTTTTCCTCCTTTGCATTTTCACTACATATTCCTGCAAATGGCTGCCCTGAAAACGAACAAGCTGAACCCATCTTTTGATCTGCTGTACATTTTTGCTGAATTTCTCTATTTATTCACAGGATGATCGAGATCGGGGTTTATCTGAAGAAGACATTGGTGGATGGAAGCAATCATCTTGAGAAAGAAGCAGATACTTTGATGTCGTACTGCATCGCTACGAAGTCGTGTGGTGGAAGCCTGGAGCAAAGCATATGTAAAAGGGCAGTATTTTCAGAAGTACTTCTCATGATTCATGAAGCTCTTAAAGTTGTAATAATGGTGTTCGCCAATATGCCCTATACGTAAGGAACTTGCTTTGATGTCCAGTAAACTGTAATAACAATGAGAAATTTCTGATGCCACATAAGAGCTCTACTCCTTTCTGCGATCATAATTTCCTTTTACTTTTAGTTCTCAATCGAGAGGCTAGCGCAGTAATTTTTGGGGGAAGAAAGGATGATGAAATCCACTTGCGGTAACAAAAACAATAGAACTTATCTATGATCCATGTGCAGCACATTAACCATGCTAGTCAGCACCACGCACGTTCTGCACTGACAGGTTTCTGATGATGGCTTATGGGAGTATACTATACTAGCTTAATCTTCACTCAACTAGAGATACTGAGAGCGGGCTGTCCTTTGACCTTCCAGCAGCATCTCCACTTCCCAGTCTCCATGGTCGCACCGATCGATTATCCTGAACTATCAACCATTTTTTTATCCTCTACACGACGCCTCTTACCATGTGAGGGACGAGATAAACAGAGGGCACTGTTGATTGCGTGGTCGCAAGAAAACAAAAGGGCCAGTGACAAGTAATCATAATAAAACGAGGAGCGACAATGGCACAATGCACCCGCTTGTCCTGGCCCCCCATGTCTGTTTGCTAGCCTAGCTACATTGCTCGTCAGGGTAAAATGGAATACACACCTCGCCCGGAAATCACGTGCACAGCCGGCCGGCCGCCTCAATCCAATGCAGCTTTGCAGCTATCTCACAAATATCATTGTCCTAATGCAAATCATTGCTCAAAAAGGACGCAAGAGAAGGAACACATGTAATTACAGAGAAACACGCTCTCATCTTTGGATTTAGACTTTTTGAGAGCTGTGCAGTGCTAACTAATTACAGTTAAATCAGTTACAGTGATTCGAACACTGTGTATGGGATTGTATTGCTATTGCACATCTGCACTCCCCGCGAGCTAAGAGAAATGGAAGCTAGCGAGGGAGAACCTGTGCTAGTTGTGCAGCGGGTTAGAGCCCTGCGGAACCAGCCTCTTGGACTCACCGAGCGCCGCCGCCGCCGCTGCCGTGTCTCCTGTCCCGGCCACCACCGTTGGTAATAAGGTCGTCTTCATCGTCGTCGTAGCGCGCGAAGTCTTCGCCGCCGTCGTCGGCGCCACGAGCGCGTGGCGCTTCCATGCCGCCACGTCCGCTCTGGGGATCCTGTGGCCACAGCCGAGCGTGGCGAACTCCGACGCCAGCAGGAGCAGCAGCGCCGCCAGCAGCACGCCCGGCACCGGCAGCAGCGCGGCGCCGGTGTCTCTCATGGCGAGAGAGACGACGTACGGCGACAATGGGAGAGGGAAGAGGAGGAGGGTGGAGAGCGCCGGGAGGGAAGAAGAGACGGTCGTGCCGGTGCGTGTCTCTCCCTCTCTCTCCCGCCGGTGTTTGTATGGAAGGACGCGAGCGAGAGCAGCAGCAGCAGCAGCGGACGAGCGGGCCGGGCGGTGTTGGGATCTGTGGGGAGAGTGGCCCGGTTTGTCGCTCATGTGTGTCTGTTGCGTCGCGTTTTCTAGCTCTGTCTGTGGGAGGAGGACGAAGGAGCAGCGATCGAGCAGCTACGCGAGGTCCAATGATAAGTAGGTAGACGCTGGCCGGGCCGTGCCCTCCTCCTAAATACGACGGGGTGAACCTTTTTCTGAGGCGTGGATCGATGTTTGTCCAGCTAGCCCGAGATGATTGAGAGGCGGTGGTCAGCTGATCGCGAGTCTACGGACAAAGCAGCAAACCTAGCTATCAACTCGGGCTGCATATTCATGCATCTATGGAACGGTATGATTCTGTACAGTGTGTGGGTTTGTATCTCAGTGGAAATTTAAGTTGTGTAGCCGTGGTGACTGAGATATGATGCAGAGATGGTGTGAGGACATCATCTTTCACAGCATGGCCGTTTGGATCTACCGGTCAATAGTTAGCTTCCAAAGTTCTATATGTCGCTGAAGGTTTTCGATGAAATTAATGCCACGTTTCATCTTTATGGCCACTCTGTCACTCTGCGCTCTGGGCCTCTGGTCCTGTCGATCTCACGCTTTCTTCCGGTGGAAATTATTCAAGGGGTGGTTATGATTCATCCTGACCAAGATTAACAGTTTAACACCGGGGTGATTGGGAAAACCAAACAATATATTTACAAACGAAAAATCATCTATAAATAAAATTTTCATATACGTATTCTTAGCGATCTAAAACCAATGCTGAAAAATAAATTTTGGTAAAAAAACTCAAAAATAAACTTTAGATTTAAGATAAAAAGTTTAAATTTTAACTTATAAGGATGAATATAAGCGATAAGCGAAAAGATAAGTGTGGTGGTTCATGCTTGCTCAGCAGCGCCGAAAAGGAGAACGATAAAGGTGACACAAGAATGATGGCGTCAAACTGAACGATAAGAGAATAGATTGAAATGTAATAAAAAAAAAACTAACTATAATTTGAAAAACTTTTACCCAGATGAAATTTGGCAAATACACGCAAAAAAGGTAGCCATGTAACCCCAATCAGCTTAGCCCGGTGGAGGTGGGCCAGGTTGCCAGGCCACCACAGCCCAAACTTGGGCTTTCACGGACCGGGGAAGTTGGGCTTTTCTTCACTCCGGCCCATATAAGGATAAGCTGATAGGAACTCACGGCCTCGGATGGAACTGGGAGAGTCAGTCAGAGGAGTGGACGCGGTGCCCTGTTCGCGTACGCAAGGGCCAAGGAGGAGTTCGCCGCGGAGTCCTCCAAAATTCGCGGGGAAAAGAAAAAAGGCGGAGCCGCCGAGCGGAGGCGGCGGCGCGGGAGGGATGGAGTACCGCGACAAGCTGGTGCTCGCGCCCATGGTTCGCGTGGTAGGTTCTCCTATCGATCCAGCCCCCTCTTTCTTCCCCATACCGCAGCAGCGTCCACTTCGTTAGCTAGCCTTCTCAGGCCCTCCAGCGGACAAGGGGTGGCGTATGAGGTGGGAGAGTAGGATCCGGGTTTTAGCCCGGGGATCTGGATCCTAGGTTGAGGCATACTCAAGGCTAGAGCTGCCCCGTGGGCGAGGGTTGCGAGCTGCTGCAAAAACCCTACTAGCCTGAGTCATGTGTAGCTAGGAACCTGAGTTTGAGCTTCGGAGGACTGGAGCCTAGTGTTGTTGTATCACGATATGCTTTGGATCCGTGCTGTAAGTGAATAAGTAGCATGCTTCTCTATTGTTGAGCTGATTTTGGCTGAGTCTCGCACTCTGGGTGGTGATGTTTTGGATCAATAATGTGGTGTATGAATCAGGTTAACAACTCTAAAAACCCTAATTGATAACGTTCGTTATGTTAATAATGCGGAGATCAATTAAAGGGGTGAAACATTTCGTTAAACGCAGTAAGGATAGCTTTTGTCAATGCTGAATTATGGGGCATCATTATTGTTCTACTTCTTCTGAATGTCCCTGTGCATACCATCCCTGATAGATAGTCACCATACCCTTTGGAGATAGTTACCACTTACCAATGAGTGTTCTTGATGGGATTTCTGAATACATAGTATTTATCCTCCATGCTTACTAAAAGGTTTTTCATCTTAATTCAAAATTGTATGAAATATTTGCCTTATTCTTACCAAATTTTCATTGCAGGGTACCCTGCCGTTTAGGCTACTGGCTGCTGAATATGGTGCTGATATCACTTATGGAGAAGAAATAATAGATCACAAGTTCTTGAAGTGCGAACGTGTTACAAATGGTATCGTAGTTCAGTTGGCATTTGGCATTTTATTATGATCTCACCGCTATGCTTCTGCATTAACAGTTACGTAATTTTGTTCTTCTCGGAAAATTCTGTTAAGCAGTTAAGGGCATACATGTGATCATATTTTGGATGAACTGACTACAATAATATTCCACTTGAAGTACATAATCAAATATGTTCATCTTGAAATCATAAATTCTTATTGATGGTAAAGGGTTGGTAAGATCAAGGAAAAAAAATTTCAACAGCCTTGCAAATTTAGAATTGGATGCTTCAAGAAGTAAACTTCTTGACTTTACCTATGAAGTTAGAAAACATTAAGCACTTCCAATTAATTGATCTCTGTTGCATCCAGTACTGTCTAGATTTGTTCGTTTTGTGTCCTGTGATCCTCCCATACTAATCATGTTTATTGATGCTACTCAGGAACTCTCGGGACTACTGATTTTCTGGAGAGAGGGACTGATAGTGTAGTATTCCGAACTTGCCCACAAGAGAGGGACAGGGTTGTATTCCAAATGGGAACATCAGATGCTGTGAGAGCATTGAAAGCTGCACAGATTGTGTACGTCTTATTTCTGAAATCATGGATCCAAGTTCTGAAGCAAAATAACTTACATCATTGGTTGCTACCTGAATCGTTTCAATTGATCAAATAATTGGATTAATTGTTTTAACCCCTCCTGCTTTAGATCTTTTCTTTGATCATAGTTCATCCTCCCCAGGTGTAATGATGTTGCTGCTATAGATATCAACATGGGTTGCCCCAAATCATTTTCTCTTAGTGGTGGAATGGGGGCCGCATTACTCTCCAAACCTGAGCTTATTCACGATGTATACAATCTCACTATTTTGTTTTATTACTTTAATATCCTGGAAAATTCATTCACTTATTCAGGTATGCAAACTGTATCATGTAGATTTTGACCACTTTGCGGAGGAACTTGAGCACAACTGTGACATGTAAAATCCGTCTTCTGAACACACGTCAGGACACTGTGGAGTTGGCACGCCGAATTGAAAAGATTGGTGTTCCAGCTCTTGCTGTCCATGGACGGTTAGTTTTACTTGTACTTTTGAGTTCTGATATAAAATCGTACATGCTCACTCTACTTTATAATATGTTACATCTGTATGACTGTATCTCTCCAACTGTCCACTGAGATAAAACACCTACAGTTCAAGAGCCCAGGCAAAAACTGTACTGGAATGCACAACTATATTTGGCTTGTTTACCATATTTATAGGGCCCAAAATGATGCAGCTAAAATCGATGAACTGTTCAACCAAATTGTTGTCAATTTTTCCCCTTTTGCTTTCCTAAACACCTGAGCATTCCGTTGACTACATTTTATTTCTATGTTTTCTAAGTATTTCCTTTTGCAATAATGAAATGTAGCATAAGAATGCTATATGTCAAATGTCATTTTCAATCTGCCCTAGTATTTCTTTTTGGGTCAATTGGTTTCTCTGATGTTAGATTCATTTACACTTGCAGAAAGGTCAAAGACAGGCCAAGAGACCCTGCTAAGTGGGATGAGATTGCAGACGTTGTGTCTGCACTGTCAATTCCAGTTATAGCTAATGGAGATGTGTTTGAATATGAGGATTTTAAAAGAATTAAAGATGCTACAGGTTTATATACTCAATTAATATTTCTCTGTTTTCTTTATTTACTAAGGCAGTAAGTAGCTGCCTATTCAGTTCCTTTTGGTAAGTAACTATAATTCAACAGAGTAAAGCAAGCAGAGGGAGATATACATGTATCTGAAATCTGTCCCATTTGGATTTCTCCACTTACATGTTATCAGTATTGAGCTTACTTTTGTCCTACCTAAAGCACAGATCTATGTGCATTGGGAGTTGCCTAAATACCTAGGATACTAAACATCTGAAGAATTCTGTAACTACAATATTCATTTATGAACAACTGTATGTATCACAGGCTCACAGCATTTCTTCAAAACTAGCTATTGTTGTCCTTGCTATACGTGTTACTTGGAGAGTTGGATTGAATTGGTAGATGATACATTTTTTTTTGTGTGTTTCATTTCATTTTGGTTCATTTATATCTTGGTTTGTACAACTGTCAGGTGCTGCATCTGTAATGGTTGCTAGAGGCGCAATGTGGAATGCCTCAATTTTTTGTCCCAAAGGAAAAACACCTTGGGAGGATGTCAAAAGAGAGTATGTGAGAAAGGTATATGGTTGTTCTTCCAACATCTTTTCCATCTGAACTTCAAAACTAAATTATTTTAGCAATGCCCTACTTTTCACATTGGGTCTAAAATGGGTTTCTCTGTCCTAACATATAAGTGAATAATAGGTGTGCTTTATTTCTTTTATTAAAATGACTTACATTTTAATTCTTTTCCCCAGAGTATTTTGTGGGACAATGATATGAAGAGCACAAAACAAACTATAAAAGAAATGATAATGCACTATTCTTGCCTTGAACTCCCCGAAGGGAAAGGTGTGAACAAGTGTGATACAGCAGCTGATTTAGCGTAAGTGAAATCCATTTTCTGTTTGCTCCCCATCACAACCTTTACAATTAACATGTTGAATTGTCTGTTTTGCATCATACTATATAGATACTCTAGATGACAGGTTTTGTATCTCTTAACTCAAGATAGTTCTGTCCAGTTTGTTGTCCTAAGTTAGGTTTATATGCATTTTTGTAATACATCACATGCCAAATACCATCATTTATCTCTAACCATTCTGTTCATCCCCATCCAAACATTTGGGTTGGTAATCATTTATTTAAGTGTACCAAGTAGATAGCAATAACATATCAGTTGAATTCCTTGGATCCATTTACCTATTCACGTTAAAGTGTTTTTCATATTATCAGTTTCAACAAGTTGTTACCAGTATACTGTGAAATGTTTTAATATATTCTAGATTTACCTATTTGTCTATTGGTATTTCGAACTCTACTTTTAAGTGAACCATATCTTGCTAAACATGCTAACGAAGTTGGCTAGAATGGATCAATGGAAGAGCCTTTGCATTGGGGCTGGCCAAACACACTGATGCCAGTGAACAAACCACAGAGCAATACTACTTTTTAGAAAGCAGTAGACTTGCAATTGGCAGCCTCCAATTGTCTTTATGTTAGCTGTGGTTTGAATAAATCAATGAGGGCGCACAATATCTTTAAAAGACACATTCTGGTGTCTCCATGATAATTGCACATAATTCTGCAGTTTTTCCTCCTTTTCTTATGTCTATTATTAAATAGACATCCTTATTGGCAGTTGATCTTAATGTTTATTCTTGTATTTTCAGGAAATTATACGGGGAAGAGGGATACTATAATTTCATTCTTTCAAAAAGGAACTGAACAATTTTGCTAACCTCATGTGACACAGGTATTTATTACAGCTGCATCGTACTTCAATAATGCAACTTGTGAAAAACAAATAAATGCCTAGTGAAGTTTCTCGTCATGCAGAACTTGCTTGCAAAGCACAAAGTGCTTGAATATTTCATATTTATTAATTTGGATTTTAAAACATAATGTTGTTGGAGAGGAAAGTTCCTGTTATTTCAGCTCCTTAAAACTTACTCAAATACCTAGTAAAGTTTGCACTACCTTGTCAGTTATCACCAGGAGAAGATGCTTTGCTTGAGTATGAAATACATGATAGTATGGAATACGCCAATATGTCCACTTCGAGAGTTAGATGAAAATTGAGACCGGGTGTTAGGCTGTCAAGTCCGCCATAGCAAAATTACCTAGTGAGAAATGCCTATCCCAAGAAATACAACTCACAGTAATGACAGATCAATGATGCAAATCCAAATTTGTTTAGCATAACTATGAACCCCATGACTCATTATTTGGGACTGGGATTGCGGACTGTGTGAGTGAGCCACACTTTCAATGGGACATCTCTCTTCTTCAGATTACAAGTATGACATTGTATCTCCATATCAGCAGCTTGTGCTTTGTTGAACTATTTTTCCGTTTTCTTGTGCTTCAGTTCTGACTTGAAGCGTTTTTGCAGCCGCATATCAGTTTTATGAATTGGTTTTGGAGGAATCTGCCATGTTACCAAACAAATGCCTTGCAGTTATGGCTTGTCTTGTACCCTCTGATCTAATTGAACCAACTTAGTGAGTTGTTGGGTTTGGAGCGCACTGCATATCTGGAAAGTAGGATTGTTCATGACAAAGGCTGTTGATGTAAGAGCACTACAGGCTGTATTTATAATATAGATTTAATCCATGCCAGACACCAAGAAAGACCACTCTTTTTGAAGCTCATATATTATGACTATGCTAATTCAGACGCCAAGGCTGGGCCATTTATTTTTGTTTGAAACAATGTGTGTTATTTTGAAAAGTTCAAGCAGATCATGATCTATTGAACAGTATTACTTTGACGATATCCCAAATGCTTTAATTCATGTGGCATATTTGCATTTTGATAGTGGCGTATTTGTCGGGCCTGGTTTCTGTTCCATGCACCTGTCACTATCTTATATACTTGTTGTCGGTTTATTGTGCATATTAAGCTACAAAGAAAGTGTTTTGCTTTAAACTAAATTTGGAGAATGAGACATTTCATGTTTCAGTTCTTAATAATTTATACTGTTTTCGGACTGACGTTTGCTGCTATTTGCTTGTGCACACAGTTGGATTTGATTATATCGAGTTGTTGGACATCAGCTATGACTATGAGTGGGGACTCCAGTCTCGATCTCTCGTGTTCTTTAATCTGGATTCTGGAAGCACGACGTCTGCATCACTGATGACACCAGAAACTGTACCTGGATCAAATGGTAATTTTTTCGAAGTGACTTATATCGCAATATCTAAGACAATCGCTGCAACAGACAAATTATGGTGCGGTTGCATCGTGATTTCCCAGAAATTCAGTACCTTGCAACATAAAACATACGGTTATTGAAGATCAAATGAACTTATATTTCTCCAATACCAACTACCTCAACAAACGGAACCTACTTTTCTACTATTTTGATGGAGCAAAATATGTACAGGCCAAAGGATACTGTACCTTGTGATGTATACTAATAAATTTTGAGGCTTACCTCAAGGAATCACTGAAGCAAGTTTATTCAGAAATTTTGGCCCTTTATTGAAAAACCTGCAAACATATCAATGTTCTAGTAACTGGAACTTATCACGATACGGAACCTGCAAAGTGCAGACTCCCCGGATCCCCAATTTATGCTCAGTGATTTGGTGATTGGGAGGGGTTTCGTCATCCCGGTTACATTAGATTCGAGAGTACGGGAAGAGTGCAGACGGTAGTTATAAATCAATTGTGAACAGAGGAGAAAAATATAGTTGGAGGTAACACTCGAAACCTCTACTTTCGATCGGTTATTTCTCAACTCATGATCTAACACTTTACACCAAGGATACCGACACTGATCTTAACAAGACAGGAGGGAACTTAGTTATAGACATGGATTAACTACATAGTATTCAGCTGACGAGAACGGCCTCATCTCCCTCCGGAGAGGTCAGAGAAGGTGCCGGCGCTGGTGGAAGTCATCGGGTAGGACATGACGTAGGGGTCGAACCCCTGGTCCTGCATAAGCGCCAGCATGTTGAAGTTCTGGTACGTCGGCGACAGCTCCGGCAGCGGCACGTCGCCTTCGAGGTATTGCACGATCTGCCTCGTTCCCGGCCGGGCACCGGGCAGCGGGTGCGAGCACAGCAGGCCCAGCCGCAGCACCAGGCTGGCCTCGCTCTCGACGAAGTCGCCGTGCAGGCGCGGGTCCACCGTGTCCGTGATCGCCCCGGCGCGCCACCGGTCGAGCACCCAGTCGACCAGCACGACGCGGCCGTCGCGCGCGTCCTGCGCCACGGGCTTCCGCCCGCACGCCACCTCCAGCATGAAGGCGCCGAACGCGAACACGTCCGACGCCTTGGACGCCTTGCCGGTGTGCCCCAGCTCCGGCGCCAGGTAGCCCATGGTGCCCACCACGTGCGTCGTGTGCGGGTCGGCGCCGTGGTCGTACAGCCGCGCCAGGCCGAAGTCGCCGAGGCGGCCGTTCATGTCGGCGTCGAGCAGCACGTTGCTGGCCTTGATGTCCCTGTGCACCACCACCTGCTCCCAGTCCTCGTGGAGGTAGAGCAGCCCGGACGCGACGCCCTTGATGATGCGGAACCTCTGCCCCCAGCTCAGGCTGATCTTGCCCTGGTCGTAAAGGTGCTTGTCGAGGCTGCCGTTGGGCATGTAGTCGTAGACCAGCAGGAGCTCGCCTTTGCGCCGGCAGTAACCGAGCAGCTGGACGAGGTTCCGGTGCCGGAGCCGGCCGATGCTGACGACCTCTGCCACGAACTCCCTCATCCCCTGCCTTGACCCGTGCGCCACCTTCTTCACGGCGACCTCCGCCTTGGACGACGGGAGCACGCCACGGTACACCCGCCCGAACCCGCCGATGCCGAGGAGCCGCTTGTCGCTGAACCCGTCGGTGGCGTGGAACAGGTCCTTGTACGAGAACCTGTGCGGCCCGAACGTCACCTCCCAGTCCTCCTTGAGCTCCGAGAACATGCGCCGCCGCCGCATGAACAGGAAGACGGCGGCGGCCACCGCGAAGACGAGCACCGCCGAGGCTATCGGCAGCATGATCTCAAGCGTCTTGGACCGCGGCTTGGGGAACGTGACCGGCAAGGAGGGCAGGGAGGAAATGTTGAGCGCCGGTGCGGCGCCGTTCATCTTGAAGCTCCAGCCGAGTACGTAGTGGCGGCAGAAGAGGATGCCGGTCGCCGACGAGAAGCCGACGTACGCGGTGTCGTCGATGACGTCGGAGATGTTGACGATTTTGGACAGCAGGGGCTTCTTTGGCCGCGCCACCTCCAGCGGCGCCATGGTGACATTGACCTGCATGGTCTGGCCGTCGAAATCCACCCACACCTGCATCGGCCTGCGGTTCACCAGGCTCATGTTCTTGAACTCGCCGGTGCCATCGTCGTAGTACCCCGCGTTGTCGGCGTCGACGGAGTTGAGGCCGTTGACGTCGATCCCGACATGGTTGCCGCTCATGTCGTTGAACTCCGAGTTGAGGATGGTGTCGAACTCCACCGCGAAGAGGTGGTTGGTCGCGTTGCCGTTGTTGGCGGAGCTGACGAATCCCATGAACTGCCCCGGCAGCGCGGAGGTAAAGTTCTTGCTCTTGGCGATGATGAACATCATGCCATGGCTGCTCAGGTCCTCGAACGCGCCGATGATGCCGATGACGAAGGCCGTGGAGAAGGACTGCATCGCCGTGCTGTTGGGCGACCTGTGGAACTGGAGCGGCGCCGGGTAGAAGGCGTGGCCCTTGAGCTGGTTCGTGCCGTTGGTCAGCATGAGCAGCCCGTTGGGAGTCACCGTCGCCATGCCGTCGAAGCTGAGGTTCGCGCCGGTGAACCCGTCGAAGACGAACTGCTCGTCGGCCGCCGTCGCGGGGCGGAGGCCGCCGAGGCCGAGGAAGAGCAGCAGTACAAGAAACGGCATTTTTGGCTTGGGAAGAAGCACCATGGCTCCCGCTCTCTGCACTTCTTCGCCTAGTGCTAACTCAAGCTGAGGTTCGCGCCGTGGCGCAGCAAATGTTGCAGCTTCTATTGTAACCACTCTCAGTACTGTGCTCCGCTGTTTAGCTCAGGTTACTCAGCCACCTGTTCATTGCCTTCTGTTTGTGTGTGTGAAGCTGACCAAAGTGACCAACCAGGAGGAAAACTCAGGGGGTCCAGATACGGTCTGGGTGATTGTAGCCTGCAGTCCGGGATGGTGACGCGCGGTGAGAACGAGAGGAGTAGTCGAGTAGATTCTCCTCACTCGATCACCAACCATTCAATAATTGCGCGATCATATACGACGGCTGAAAAACCGAAAACGGGGATAGCTCCCCAACGAGACTGACATGTAGTCAAAGGTCAGCGCCCTCGGCGTCCTCCTTTACGGCCGTGTCTCCTTTCCTTTCCGGCTCCACATTAGCGCGCACAAAGTCGCCAAGGAGGTCGCGAGCGCAATAAACTCTCGGCCCCGTGGGCGCTCGCCTCTCTACCTATCTGCCACGAGCGCGGGCCACCGTGCCCAGCACACACAGGCGCACGATACAGACGCAGGGATAGCCCGGCTTTCGCGTTCGTACGAAGCTTCGCCTTCTGGGCTCTGGCTAATCTCTGCCGTTTCATCAGCACGGCTGGCATATCCTGTGAGGAACTGTGGATCACTCACCTCTCGTTTGTCTGTTCCACTCGCCGCATTTTCTGAAGGTAGTTGGGGTGTTTCAAGTGTTTCAGATCGCAAGTCAAAGCACCACCGAGCCAACTGTAGGGAGATTGCTACGCATCTGCTGCTTCCAGATTATTTTAAACACGACATTTTCTTTTGACTATCTTCAGTGACGGGGTCCCTTTTTTATGCTGCATTGAGATGACCCCAACATGATATTTTATCCTCGGAAGAAAAAAGAGGGCGAAACTGGCTGCGGATGCGTCAAAAGAGTGAGCGTCACCAACCCAATTTCGTCGTAGTTGGCTGCCCAGTGTGTCTTCATTTCGCCGTGCTGCGCTGTGATGCATTGACGCTTAGCCGCTCACTCCTATCAAACTCAGCTTAATTATTGCTCAAGCCTCGTGATTTTATCTGTATTTCTTCGACTATGATTCGTAAAATCGTTGAAATCTAAAGATAGTTTAATGCAATTTGAGTGTAGAACAACCACTGTATATGCCGATGTCAGTGCCATGGCAACCGTGCTACTTGATTCCCCGTTTTAGTTGTAACTCCCTCTTGAATCTTGATTGTGAACTTGTGACCCAGCATCAAATGTCTGAACACAAGACTTGCTATTCGAGTCAATGCCTGAACAGTGAACACCCGACACCAAATATCGCAGGCATGACTTGCGTCCCGTTTGTGCGTGCCAGCATCTGGAATCAATCAACACTACAAACACACACGGATTGACTTTATAGACAGGCAAGCAGCAACTGCAAACGGACACACCGCCGCGAGCAAAGCTCCCGATGGGTAATCACCGCCTCCTCCTGCTGCTCTTCTTGCTCGCTGTCGTTGGCTCTGACCATGGAGGTGTGCTCGCCGTCGACGAGTTCACCTACAACGGCTTCGGCGGCGCCAACCTCACGCTCGATGGCATGGCTGCCGTGGCGTCCAACGGCCTCCTCGTGCTCAGCAACGGCACGAACCAGATGGCCGGACACGCGTTCCACCCGACGCCGGTTCGCCTGCGGGGAGGCGCGGGCGGCGCCGTCCAGTCCTTCTCGGCCGTGTTTGTCTTCGCCATCGTGTCCAACTTCACCATCCTGAGCGACAACGGCATGGCGTTCGTGGTCGCGCCCAGCACGCGTCTCTCCACCTTCAACGCCGGCCAGTACCTCGGCATACTCAACGTCAGTGACAACGGGAAGCCCGACAACAACATCTTCGCCGTCGAGCTCGATACCATGCTCAACCCAGAGTTCCAGGACATGAACAGCAACCACATCGGCGTCGACATCAACAGCATGAGGTCCGTGCAGAACCACAGCGCCGGCTACTACGACGACACCACGGGGGTCTTCAACAACCTGAGCCTCATCAGCCGACAGCCGATGCAGGTGTGGGTGGACTACGACGGCGCCACCACGGTGCTCAACGTGACGATGGCGCCGGTCAGCGTGCCCAAGCCCAAGCGTACTCTCATCTCCGCGCCCGTCAACCTCTCGTCGGTCGTGACCGACACGGCGTACGTCGGGTTCTCGGCGGCCACGGGCGTCATCTTCACGCGGCACTACGTTCTTGGCTGGAGCTTCGCCTTGAACGGCACCGCTCCTCCTCTCGACACCTCGAGACTCCCGGCGCTGCCGCGGTTCGGCCCGAAGCCCCGTTCCAAGGTGCTTGAGATCGTGCTCCCGATCGCCACCGCGGCGTTCGTCCTCGCGTTGGTCGTCGCCGCCTTCTTGTTCGTGCGGAGGCGGGTGAGGTACGCCGAGGTGCGCGAGGACTGGGAGGTGGAGTTCGGCCCTCACCGCTTCTCCTACAAGGAGCTCTACCAGGCGACCAAGGGGTTCAAGAACAAACAGCTGCTCGGCACCGGCGGATTCGGCAGGGTGTACAAGGGCGTGCTCGCAAAATCCAATCTTGAGATCGCCGTGAAGAGGGTGTCGCATGACTCGAAGCAGGGGATGAAGGAGTTCATCGCCGAGGTCGTCAGCATCGGCCATCTCCGGCACCGGAACCTCGTGCAGCTGCTCGGCTACTGCCGCCGCAAGGGCGAGCTCCTGCTGGTGTACGACTACATGTCCAACGGCAGCCTCGACAAGTACTTGTACGACAAGACCAAGCCTGTTCTTGATTGGGGGCAGAGGTTTCAGATCATCAAGGGCGTCGCCGCCGGCCTGCTTTACCTCCACGAGGACTGGGAGAAGGTCGTCATCCACCGAGACATCAAGGCGAGCAATGTGCTCCTTGACGGGGATATGAACGGCAGGCTGGGTGACTTCGGCCTCGCGAGGCTGTACGACCACGGCGTCGACCCGCAGACGACGCACGTCGTCGGCACCATGGGGTACCTGGCCCCGGAGCTGGTGCGCACGGGCAAGGCGACGCCGGTCACCGACGTGTTCGCGTTCGGCGTGTTCGTGCTGGAGGTCACCTGCGGGCGGCGGCCGCTCGGCTGCATCGCGCCCGACGACCAGAACGTGCTGCTGGACTGGGTGCAGGACCACGAGCGCCGGAGCGCGGCCCTCGACACTGTGGACGCGAGGCTGTGCGGCAAGTACGACGCCGACGAGGCGAGGCTGGCGCTCAAGCTGGGCCTGATGTGCGCGCACCCCTTGCCCGACGCGCGCCCCACCATGCGCCAGGTCACGCAGTACCTCGACGGCGACGCGCCCATGCCGGAGGTGGCCCCGACGTTCATGAGCTACACCATGCTGGCGATGATGCAGAACGACGGCTTCGATTCGTTCGCCATGTCCTTCCCTTCCACCGTCACGACGAGCGCCAGCCCCATGTCAGCCGACTTCTCGGCCGTGTCCGGCCTCTCCGGTGGAAGGTGAACAAACCTCCAAACAGCACATCCGCCGTAATAACGCCAATTACAACAACCCGTACGTCAACAAAGTGTAGAGCACTAGTAACTTAGTAAGGTCACTGTTCACAGCTGATTACCAGTAGTATTGTACCCAATTAAGCAGTAAATAACAGTGTCAGTGAGTGTGTAAAGTTTCGAGAAGGCATTAGCATTTCAGCGCCGTGGGAAACTTCTCTTTCGCTCTTGACTTCGTGAGCCGTCAACCCGTCACCATTCGGAGTCGCCCTCGAGGGTAGTGGCACGGCGTCTTCGGCGGCGGCGGCGGCGGCGGCGGCCCCGGCTTACGCGGCAGGGTGAATGCGACGGCTGTTTTGTTTTCCCGCATTGGCCGATGCGATAAGGATAGCGTGCGCATACGCCACGGCGCACACGGCCAGAAAAAAGGGGACCGTAGTGCACTACCGCGCCCGTTGTTTCGCTTTGCAACCCCACGTGCAGATTGCGCGGACGTGACGATTCGGGCGTTCGGCTGGTTTGTATTTATCGCTTCATCAATTGTCCCCACCAAGTTCAAGATGGACTGCTCATTTGGTCGTTTGGATGGGCATTTCAGTCAGTCCACTCTGGCTTTCAGGCGTTTCAGCAACCTGGACTTTCTGACGAAGCTGACATAGGAGGACACACTCGCCATGCCGTATGAGTAGTGTGTACATCGGTAGCGAAGTGTGTACGATGTGGCTTTATCTTTCCAGCGAAGTCGTCGGCTAGCCGTATATGCAGGACCCAAAACACTGGCTGACGATTAAGTTTAATTATGGTCGCTGTACTCACCAGCTGTAAAGATTCCTGAACGAAGCAAAATAAATCGATACTGTCCCACGTGTTGCAAGATCTGCAACGGCAATAGACAGCTCAGAAGCGCACTGAGCAGTAAGCACACAGAACATGGGTCACTTTAAACAATCCTGCCTCCAGCATTGGAAGGGTTAATCCTAAACAACCCTGCCTCACCTAGGAAAGGAACACTGAACTGAATCTCTGTATTCTCTAAACAAATGCACACTCCTTTAATCTCCAGCTGTTAGTTTGACAGTTAACAAGGTTCTGAAAACCAGTTTTTATATGACAAACAAAGCTGTTTGAACGCTGAAAGTAACACTTCTCCCACCAAAGAGCAGGCCGAGAAAGAGTTTGATTTCAGGCCCAACAAACAGTTCAGGTCGTATCAGTTTGGGCCAAGAGGTAAGGGAAGAGGTGGAAGGGATGAACCATCTGCTCGGACGCGCCGCAGTTCACATTCCTCGCACCGCCGCGGCGAATCGGGGACGGAGAGGAACCATGGAGGCGGCCATCTCGAATCCGCCGAGCAAGAGGTTCGCCCTGCTTCGCTCGCCGTCCACCTTTCCACTGCCATCCGGAATTTTACCGCAGCTTTTTTCCGCTGCTAAATCGTGCGTTCGTGGCGCTGGCTTGTCATCAGGATCGCGCTGGTTACCGGAGGCAACAAGGGGGTGGGGCTAGAGACCTGCAGGCAGCTCGCGTCCCGGGGGCTCAGGGTCGTCCTGACTGCGAGGAACGAGGCGAAGGGGTTGGATGCGGTCGACGGCATCAGGCGCCCCGGCGCCGGGGACTCTGATGTCGTATTCCATCAGTTGGATGTCACCGACCCTACCAGCGTTGCCCGACTGGCTGATTTTGTTAGAGATCAGTTCGGCAGGCTCGACGTCTTGGTATGGCTTCCCTCGTGATTTTGGCTCTTCGATGCTCAGGGTCAGGGCCTTACAAATTTGGGAATTGGTAGTTGATACTGTTCCACTCACTGTAAGAGCTTATCAGGGAGAGAGCTTCACATTATGTTCAAACTTTCAGGCATAAACTAAATTTAGTAAACGGAGTATAAAAGTCACTTTAGTCATTTGCTGCATGCAGTATTTAATTGAATAATTTTCTTAAACTGGATAAGTGCATATTTATTCATGGATCTACATTAGAAGTACATGAACATTAGTGCATTATCCAATTCTAGGAGACATGGTAGCCATTAGCTTATTTTATTGCGCTTGCAATTGTTAAAAAGTTCAACATTAGTTGATGTTTTCACAGCTCTTGAAAACCTTACCTGTTTTCAATATACTGCTGAACTAAGCTGTGTGAATTCACAGTTCTGGTAAACAAGAGTATTGTATAACCCACTTGCATCTCTGAATACTTCTCATATAAATTACATAGAAGTTATTCTCTGTCTGCATGTGCGCTACCATAATCATGTGTTTCTGTTGTTTGTAGATCAATAACGCAGGAATTTCAGGTGTTGATCGGGACCCAGTTTTGGTTGCCAAAGTTAAAGATCAGGTAGTTGAACAGAAATTGAAAGAGAGACTGCACTTTATTGATTTGCAATTTATCAGCAATTCCTGCTTATTTCATTTTAAATTGCAGCATATAATTCCTGTTCCTAAAGTTGTTTGCAACAATCAATATAGTTGATTCTTATTGTCTACAATCATAGCAGAGATATAATATTACCTTTTTCTTGATGTGCAACGAAACACACCGCGCTGATATTTATGATTCTTTGTGAGCACAATAGGATTAGAAGCATCATCATTGTTTGAGGTTGACATACCTGAGGAAACCATGTTTCAAACAACAGATCATGTATTTATTGTCCGATGCTTTATGGCCTATAACCTGTCCATGTTGTGTACATGATTAGATCTCTCTACATCTTCTAAAAAGTGTGCATGAGACTACAAAAAGAAGAAAATATGTGTGGGCATAGGTTTGTAGAACAGCTAAACTCATATATGCATGGACAGATCGAAGGCATGGATGTAGATCAGAGAGTTGAATGGATGAGAGAAAATTCAAAAGAGACTTACGATGAAGCCAAATCATGCATTACAACAAACTACTATGGTGCCAAGCTTGTCACAGAGGCATTACTTCCTCTTCTTCTGTTATCCTCCTCGGGAAGAATTGTCAACGTATCGTCAGGATTTGGACTACTGAGAGTAAGATCTGTAAACTCTGCTCCAATTACACAGCATAAGTAACTAATTAGTTGTCTTCAGTATGTTATACTAATATATTTATGCAGAAGCATGATTAACTAGGTCTCCTTTTTTTGGATTCACTGGAATGTTAAATTCTCTAGGGACCTTGTAGGGCAATTCTTCTGTTCCCTTGTAGTTCACTCATGACCAAGAGCTTTTTCATAAGGCATTTCTATGACCTTCATGCGGTGTAACATGTTTTGTTGTGTGCAGTTTCTGTTTTTCTTATGTGTAGGATGTATCATTGTTAAAACTTATGTACATTAAAATAGTGACTAGTAATTACATTTTACTGGGGATTAAATGAAATAAGGAAGTTCTTATTGCTTCCAGCTATCCCAAGTTTCTTGCCTACACGCATGGTAATTTTCACTGAATTATATCATCTGTCTTGAGCAGAACTTCAACAATGAAGACCTTAGAAAGGAATTTGATGACATCGACAATCTTACTGAAAAGAGATTAGAGGAGCTGTTGGATCTGTTCCTAGACGATTTCAAGGCGAGCTTAATTGAAGCACATGGTTGGCCAACCGGTGGATCTTCAGCCTACAAAGTTGCCAAAGCTGCCCTTAATGCATACACAAGGATTCTTGCCAAGAAATACCCTACACTACGTATTAACTGTTTGACACCTGGTTATGTCAAGAGTGATATGTCAATGCACATGGGAGTACTGACACCTGAGGAGGGTGCCAGTAACCCTGTAAAGGTAGCTCTATTGCCTGATGATGGCCCAACTGGTGCTTATTTTGATCGGAATGGTGAGGCATCTTTTGTGTGATTGTATCATAGATTTATATACTATTTAGAGTAAATTGTCCCCAACAAACAACGTAGTTTGACTTGTGCTCAAGCCGGTACAGTAGAACTCTACATCAATATCCATGATTTCATATACTTTTCCTCTATATTCTCTAGAAATGGTTGCAACAAACCGTGTCTGGATGGAAGCATGCCGCGGTTTAAATATTGTTGCATGACTGCTTAAGGACAGAACAGAAACCGTGGTACTGATATTTCATCAACAAGACTGAGGACACCCGTCTTGCTTGCTTCCAGAAATTAGTGGCACTTGGATTCAGAACGAGGATCCACACCATCCGGTCCCATAATTCATACCATTTTATAGAATGTTAAGACTAAACTTTCAAAACTTTGATTACTTTTTAATTATTTAGTTTGAAGGTACTAAGATATGTATAGATGAGTCTTAACCAGAGCTTTAACAAGTATTTATTGTGTATATATTATATTAGGAAATCATAATTTTAGATAGATATTCAAATCATAACATTATCTAAAACGATAAGAATTATTAAACTGAAAGGAGTAATACACAAAGAGTTGAACTTGAAGTTCGTAATCAAGGAACGTGCGCAACTCCATGCCTCCAATAAGCTTCATACTTTGTTTTGGGTCCTCGCCGCCATCACATGAACGGTGCCTCCTTGCCCTCGTCGAAGTACGCGCTCGTCGTCCCGCCGTCCGGCTGGAGGGCCACCGTCACGATGTTCCTCCCGCCCTCCTCGAGCGTCAGGAACCCCGAGTTCAGCGTCATGTCGGTCTTCACGTAGCCGGGGTGCGCGCAGTTGACGCGCAGCGCGGGGTGCCTCCTCGCCAAGATCCTCGTGTACGCGTTCATGGCCACCTTGGCCATCTTGTACGCCGCGAAATCCGTCGGCCACCCGTGCGCCCCCAGCGTCCCGGCCTCGAAGTCTTTCAGGAAGTTGTCCAGCACCTCGTCCAGCCGTTCCTCGGTGAGGTTGTCGATGTCATCCAGCTCCTTCTTCAGATCCTCGTTGCTGATAACCTACTCGACCGAGAGTAAACAAAGGAATTGAGTACGAAAAATCAATCGGTTTAGATTTAGTTTTGCTTTGATCGTGTTAACTGGAACACAGTTTGATTAATTTGAAGGACCTACACGTAGTAGTCCGAAGCCTGAGGAGACATTAACGATTCTTCCTTCCGAGGAGGATTTCACGAGCAGAGGCAGCAAAGCTTGGATTACAAGCTTCGTCCCGTAGTAGTTCGTCTGCACGCCGTTCTTCGCTGCCTTGTGCGTCTCCCGGCCTTGTTGACGCAACCATTCAATTCTCTGCATCTTTTCCATGCCAACGAACTGTTGCGCGCGTCAGCAAATAAGCTTGGTTCAGTTCAGCTTACAAGCAAGGTTCTATGCTGGATCAAATTCAGTACTTTCGATAGAACTATGATGAAGAATTGAATTCTGTTGGAATATCGTAAGCCGGCTAAAATATGAATCTTGCCATGCGTGAACTCACCTGCTCCTCGTTGGTATCAACTCCCTGGGCATAATCCATCCCGCCAACTGCCGCGTTATTCACCTGCAAGCAGAGCACAGCTCCTCTCACCGGTCAGGTCCGAAGCAGAGTAGTATACTAGTAGTTGCTGTACCGAGCAGGGGAGAAGGAGAGCTTGCCAGTATATCTAGCTTGCCAAAACGAGCCTTCAAGAAATCAGCCAAACGAGCAACGCTGGAACTGTCCGTGATATCCAGCTGATGGAAGACGACGCTGGTGAGACCCATCCCTCTGAGCTTCTCGGTGGCCCCAGTGCCCCTGGTCTCGTCCCTGGCAGTCAGAACGACCGTGACGCCGTCGGCGGCCAGCTGCCGGCACACCTCAAGCCCGATACCTTTGTTGCCGCCGGTGACCACAGCAACCCTGCACTGACAGTCACAGGGCGGAGTTGCCGGAGCAGAACGTGTTACACCCATGGAGTATTCTACCGTGAATGGCTCTGGGTTAGAGACTTGGTGCTTCTACCAACAGAATCGTACGTACCTTTTGCTCGGGGGGCTGGACATGGCTCCTTCCGATTTTTTTGGAGCACAAGGCAGATGCACACAAAGCACTATCAAGGCCTATCCACACCCTTCCGTTTCTACTAAATAGATCAGTGATGCTCTGTTCCTTAAGAAGAGCAGACTTATGGCAATATATACACATGGCAACGGGCATGTAGTTGATGGGTTTTGTTATCTTATAATTATACACATGATAATAAAACTTTTCTGCTCTAATACTTTTCCCCGCTGGCGGCTACAAGATTTTTCTCGTACCTATACCCATACTCATAACACTAACTTTAAGTACGTGATTATATGCAACAGTTAGATGATTACGATAGTCAATTATCAAAATCATATTAGGTAGCAATAGAGGTGAACCCAAACTACATATTTACAAATAAAAAATAATTCATGAATAAAATTTTTATATACAGGTTATTGCGATGTAAAAGTCAAGACTGAAAACTAAACCATGATGAAAAAAAACTCCAACGTCTACTCATATTTTAAGATTAGAATTTAAATTTTAACTCATAAGTATAAGAAAAATAAAAAGATTAGGCCGAATGATTTTAACATTAATGTTCAAAATGAACGTGAACAAATCGTACCACCACAGTTCAGAATCAAATAATTATATAATAATTTTCTATAACTGAATTAGAACAGAGTCTTCGCATGCAAGTTTTTTAGTCATAGGTTTGCGGATACTGGTGACTTAAAAAACACATACTCACATACCTAACAGTTAAGTATTTTTATCATATTAGATGATCCGTGGGTACGAGAATTAGACCATATATAACTTTTTTCTAGAAAGAAGGGTAACACTACCCCTTCCATTTCCTTTAACGCAAAAGATAACAACCATATTTAACTTCTAACGGAGAAAAACAATTGGCTTCAGGTGAGGGGTGGCCGGGTGGGGGGTGGGGGGGGGGGGGGCATTGCCATCTCTAATTATATATCTCTGGTGACTTTTAGTGGTGAATGGTGGTCACAGATATCCCTGCTAATTTTTGTGGTGATGTTGTGATGGTGCCAACAGCTCTGGTTTCTATCTATGCGTGAGCAATTCTGAAGTACTAGCCAACTAGCCATCGATTACTCACGGACTGCCCAAAAATAAATACTCTAGAATGTTGACATCTTCAATGACCAATTTTTTTTAAAAAATACATTATTTTAAATGGGAAAATATATGAAAAAACCACATCTTAGGTCAAAACGTGTAAACTTTCTTATAGAAACCTTTATTTAAATATATATATTTATATATATGTGCAAGATAAAATCAATTTTATATTTATAGCCATGTAGAAAAATCAAAATATGGTGAATATTCACTATTTAGAAAAAAAGACGGGCACCGTATCTCATGAAATTTATTTATTTTAGATTATATTATAATATATTTTGTTTATTTATAGTAAAGCATTTGTGTTCAGCTACTACACTTAACGAAAACAAAATAACCTGCTAGCATAATTGCACGGCTACCGCAAAGCGAAAGGGGACACGGCGGAAGCTGCTGGCCCTTGATACAGTGACTGAAAAGGGCCCTTGATAGAATAGAAAAGGACGTCCATTATTATCCACGTTCCCACTTCGCCCTCGTCCTCTTCCACCCTTAGATCAGTCGGGTCTTAAATCCAATAACGTGTTCAATGACGTTAACTACGAATCGACCAATAGTTAGATGGAAAAATCAGATGGCAAATAAGGGCTAGTTTAGTTTCCAAAAATTTTTGAATGGACTGTTACGTCACAATGTTTAACCAGATATCGAAAAAGGCTTCGGACACAAATAAAAAAATAAATTTCATAGCTCGCATTAAAACCGCGAAACGAATCTTTTGAGCCTAATTAATCCGTCATTAGTACATATGGCTAATATAGTACTTATGGCTAAACATGAGCTAATTAGGCTCAAAGGATTCATCTCACGATTTCTCCATACATGTGCAATTAATTTTTTTCATCTATGATTAATGTTTTATTTAGGTATCCAAAGATTCGATTAAATATTTTTGGAAAAAAATTCTGAAACTAAACATGCCCTAAGAGTATTAGTTCTAGCAAATTAGCGATAATTTCCAACAAACCCGACGATCGACTACAACAAAATCATAATTTCAAAGTACGCCTGACTGCTCATCCATCACATATTCGACGATGAAAAAAAAATGTGATTCAATTTCTCCAATACCTTCTTTATTTTTAGCCATCGTCATAAGGAACAGTGATATAAGCTACAGAGACATTAGATTACGAACGTATATGAACTACGGAGTAGGGAATTTTTCGTGGTTATTCAAACTACGAACGTATATGAACGTATATGAAGCTACAACCGTAGCGGTCCCTCCTGGCAAGCGAAAGTGCGAAACTCTCCACATTTATCACACGAAGGACGCCTCCTTGCCGCCTTCGAACAACGCTCCCGTCGGCCCGCCCTCCGGCAGCAGCGCCACCGCCACCACCCTGCTCGCGCCTTCCTCGGGTGTCAGGAGGCCCGAGTTCCTGGTCAAGTCGGTCTTCACGTATCCCGGGTCGACGCAGTTGACGCGCAGCGCGGGGTGCTTCCTGGCCAGGACCCTCGAGTGCGCGTTCACCGCCGCCTTGGCCACCTTGTACGCCGAGAACTCCGTCGGCCACCCGCGCTCCGCCACCGCGCCGACCTCAAAGTCTTTGATGAACATGTCCAGCAGCTCGTCCAGCCTCTCGTCGGTGAGGCTGTCGGGGTCGTTCAGCTCCCGCTTCCGCTCCTCGTTTCTGAAGAACTGCATGCGTGACGTCAGGCAAAGATAAGATCAGCTTGCTGTTTTATTCAGTCCTCTCCTCTACATCAGCATTCAGCAATCTGGGATTTTGTAATTGTAAGAACAAGATCAAATCATCGGAGACGATGGAAATCTGTTACTCTTAGCAGCCCGAAGCTTGATGCGACGTTAACGATTCTTCCATCGGAGGAGGACTGCAGGAGAGGGAGGAGAGTTTCAGTGACATGCTTGGTGCCATAGAAGTTTGTCTTGAGGCCGGCCTTTGCCATGTCATACGTCTGTCGGCAATTTTTCCACATCCATTCAACCCTCTGATGCCCATCCATGCCGTTGAACTGCACCATACAACAACGAACGAATTAAACAAGTGTAAATAAATTAAGAGCAATTTTACGGTACTTAAGAAGATACCTTAGGTACTAGGATGTACTAAATGTTACTCTAAAATTTTAGTCTCAGGGATAGTAAAATTGCTGTTAAATTAAAGCGCACGCTGCAACCTAGTACTTATTATGACATTTTTCTCAAAGCTTAGATCGACTGGTTTGGTTAAAAAAAGAATACTTTAGAATCAATAAGCATAAAAATATTAAATTTTTGAAATTGATTTTGAATTTCATCTACTTTTAAATAGCTAACATTGCTAATAACACATACTATATAACAATTTTACCTACGAATTATTTTTTGGTTATTAGTAAACCGTGACGCTTATAATCAGCCTAAGAAAATCGATGACAGGCATCTCAGGGCCATGGCTTTCAGCAGTATATTACGTAGTAGTATTCAGTTAACTGATAACCTTGTCTTCAGTGGGCAGCAGACCAAAAGATGGATCGTTCACGGGCTCAATCCCTCCGACGGCGGCATTGTTCACCTGCAGGTTGTAGCATCCAGCATACCAGTGATCATGTCAGAGGCTGAAAAATGTATGTGAGCCAGATGCAAGAGCATCCTAATACTCAAAGAGAACAGAGAGATCTCCAAGCGATGAAAATAGAACTTGCCAAGATGTCCAGCCTCCCAAAGCGGGACCTCAACGATTCGGCTAATCTAGCGATGCTCGAAGCGTCCGTGACATCCAGCTGGTGGAAGATGACATTGGAGAGCCCCAGCCCGTGGAGCTCGTCGACGGCCGCCGCGCCCTTCGCCTCGTCCCTGGCTGTCAAAAAGACGGTGATGCCGTTGCCGGCAAGCTGCCGGCACACCTCCAGCCCGATCCCCTTGTTCCCTCCGGTGACCACAGCAATCCTAGCATCGGCAACCAAACCCAGGTAAGATGTCCTACACGACAGGATGTATCGCCAATCTCACACGAAATGACAGTGAGATCCGATATGACACGTACTACATACCTTGTGTCCGTGGAACTGAAGATGGTTGACTCCATGAACGGGCACCTCGAGCTCCAGCAAGATTGCAAGAAGGGGTAGGAGATGGCTTGCTCAGGCACGGGGCTACCGGACGGCTACAAGCTGTCAACAGGTAACATAAACAAAGAAAAAACGAGATCCTCGAGCGATTTTTCAAACTAGCAGCAGAGAAGTATTTTTTGTACTCATCTACCAAAATAAACCAATCTTCTACTTTTTTAACTATAATTTTTTACTCTTTATCTTATTTAATTTTTTAGATTAATATTTTTATTTTTATTAGATGATAAATTATAAATAGTATTTTCCGTGTGACTATTTTTTATTTTTTAAAAATATTTAAATAAAACAAATAGTTTAACGCGGGGACGAAAACTAAAAGTTTTGCTTTTATTACGACGGGGGAGTAACGTTTCAATCCCCATGGATCTGCACTGTGTGCCGGCAAGTTCTGACCGTCTGACGCGATGATTTATTAGGTGTGACGTAGGGTCGAGCTAGGAGGGATCCTAATAGGCTGCATCTGTGACTGCAAAAGGGTGTCATTATTTGTTTGGTTTTTTATGTTAAAAAATCAAATGTCATATTAAAAAATTAAATTAAATTTGTATATGGTTTTTAGCTATCTAAAGTAAAAGGGAACTTATAATGTTTGCGAGATATTTAGAGGAACACGGATGTGATGTGACATAAGCAAATGACTAGTAGGAAAAGAAAGAATTGTAATCGATGGCAGTGATATAAATATAATGGTATTACAATAAAAAATACACTATCTTTCTTTCACATATGAAATATATGGAGAGGTATTACTCAAGTTGGTTGTGTGCGTCCATTAGTTCTTATCATATGTATTGTTTACGTGGTGTTTAATCTGTTATGAGAGGAACAACGGTGGATAATCTGTTACGAGAGAGGGATGGCAATGGAGACGTGACCGGAGGGAGAGGCACCGACAAAGGTGAGGCTGAAGGAAAGGGCAGCGGAGGAAGAGGTTACGAAGGAACTTGTGTGGCATTGCCTGTGATCACTAGAGAAAGAGACGGTCACACGGTATAGTCATCTAAGTTCGGTTTTGGTTGATTACGCTAATCTTCCTCATTGATTTGGGTTGGGTGCCATCAAAAATCGACTACAACATAACACAATTTTTATCCCCACCTTATAAATAATATTTTATCGGTATATTTCAATCCACCTACACATTATATTTGTGAGACCTTACGGTAAGTCTATACCCTTGTGTACAATTAACTTTTAACCTTAGTACATTTATACCTCTAATATCTTTGATGAGATAAATTTCGCCATGAGTTATCGGGTGTGTGTCACTTTAGGAATGTAAACACGGTAAAAGCCTAAAAATAAACTATATAAAAATATCTAAAATCAATTCTAAACTTAAAATTGAAAAAATATTTTTTAGTTTATAATCATAAGTAAAATTGAAAAGTCGAGGGAAATCAACAGCAGCAATATTCGGTCCCATTCCATATCTTTCTTATTGCACCGTGTTAATCATTTTTTTCTTTTGCAAACACCATAAGAGTTAGAGCTTTACTCCTGTCCAGCAGATGGTACCGCCAGGTACAGGTAGCACCAGGTACCGAATGTAATATGGCCGTTAAATCAAGGAGGGTACGATCGGTACCAAAGATAATCTTGCTAGAATGGTTCCTCTTAACCCCAGATGTTATATATTCCTACATCGTTTTTATCTCCTGTCCATCGTCTTCATCTTCTGCTGACAGCTCTCTAGAGCACTGAACAACTACTGAAAGAAAAGATTACACACAATTGTACCTTCTACAACAGACCACGACAAACTACAAAATGAACCTAAGTCAAATTGTATAACTCAGGGCTAAGAATCTTCACAAACATCACCTTTGCTGACACTGGAACACCTGGAGCATCAACTTGTGTGCAGCCACCAGCGATAATCGAGGATGAACAAACTCGCTACATAAACTCACCCCAGCATCGCCACCGCTGCCGACAGCTCCTAGAGCGCCGCCACTGCACTGACGGCTGCTGGAACATTGCCCAGCGCTTACCCCCATGGAGAACTCCACGCCGTACATGGCACACTCGTGCACGCGTCCCCTGTCCAGCTTGGCGGCAACGGCCGACGCCACACGGTGTCGTTCAGCATCTTTGCATGCAGCCGCGTGTGGCTCGTCTGGTGCCCACCTAGCACCTAGAACGACCGGAACCGCTTACTAGACATCTTGCACTTGAGCACCTCCTCCGGCGCTAGCGCCCTTCTTTTCGCCGGCGTCGACGCCATCGGTGCTGCTATAGCTAGATCGAGTTCATGTCGCGTTTGCATGCATAGCAGCTATGCCATTGAAGTATTGTTAGCTCGAAGCAGTCGTGCTGCAGAGTCTGTACTGTTACTTTGAACCCGTTATATTGTACTAGTGGGAAATAAAATTGGTGTGGGCTGACTAGATGCTGCACCAACAAGTCGCTCTCTATTCCTTTTCAACCAAGAAAGGCCAATCAGCTCAGGAAAGAGATGCTCACAAGACAGGGGATGGCAAGCCAAGCTAGAGCATCTCTAATGACACACCAAAAGAAGGTTGCAACGGGGCACCTGAAAATGGTATGATCGTCAGATTCAAGATCCTGACAGAGAATGCATTACCCATCACTCTCACATCGTGGACCCCATGAAAGTTTTATCATTATAAAAGATAACCACTGTCCAAATTCGTTCAAAGAAGTTGATTCTCTTTAGAATAGAGGGACTGTTCAAATTCATTCTTACAAGTTTGTTCTCTTGGGATAGAGGGGCAGAACCGTAGAAGTTATTTTTTCAGACAAAGGGGTCATCCAAAAGTTGATTCTCTTTGGAATGGAGGACCTATCCAAATTCATTCTTAGAACTAAACTTTGTAGTGGTCTTCAAGTAAATCATCTGAGATCAATAAAAGTTTCCTTTATCTAAAAAAGAACTAGACTTTGTTCTTTGTTGGAGGCCAGAGATGGAAATCATTTTCATTAGTACGAGTGATTTCAGAAATTAGTTGAGTGATATAAAGTGGACTTTTCCTAGATTTATGTATCAACATTTACCCAACAAATGAGCTGGCCTGATTAGTTCTAAGTCATACCCGTTCTGTAACCCTTCAATTGTACTCCTTTTATTTCATATTACAAGTCAATTTAGATTTATTCTAAGCCAAACCTCTTCAAATCGAATATTTGCAATACAAAATGAGTATATTGTAATATCAATATTGAATTTAATGATACTGGTTTGGTGTTCTAGATGTTATTATATTTCTTTCGTAAGTTTTGTTAAACCTGAAGGTGTTTGACTTAGAATAAATATAAAATAACTTATAATTATTATAAAAATAAGGGAGTAGCAGTTTAATGAATGTAGAAGGGGATATTGATTGTGAAATTAGGGGTAATTGTTTGGCTTTTTTAAAACGGAAATAATTTATGAATAAAATTTTTGTATATGTATTCTTAGTGATCTAAAAGTCAATGCTGAAAAATAAACTTTGACGAAAAAACCAAAATTAACTTGATCATGTTTATTTAGTATTTCATGCACATCAATCAAGATGATGATAAGTCGACAATCAGAGCAACCAAAGAACGCGGGTTTAGAACTGGTTAAATATTCGTAATTTGATATGAATAGATATGAATTACTCTTATGTGCATCCTAGTATTATTATGAACAAATTAATTATGAGACTCTTTAATAAAGCTCATCCAGGTTGATGCCTTTTCATAATAAATTTGTAATTTAGGGATGAATTAACATATATCCACAGTACGTAAAATGACTATTTTATGTTAAAGTACATTAAGGGCTTATTGGGTGGGTGACAAAAATTAAGTAGCTGGCAAAAAAAATATAAAAAAGAGTTGATCGGTGATAAATTCACTGTCACTGCTGTTGCCTTTCTTATAACAGTATATGTAACATTGCTAGGATTAATTCATAGTAGTTACGAAACTACAAATTTTCACAGGAGGCTGGCAATCAACCGCATGCCATTGTTGTCAACCTGCCATTGTCATGAGCCTCGTATGAGAGAAGGCATTAGTACACTTACAGCTTGACAGACCAAGCGCGTAGAGAGGATCAAGAGCAAAAAAAGGAGGGAACAAACAGTCGTCGCAAAATTGATAAACAGAAACTCCAGATATCCGTATCACCGTATATGTTTGGCTCGTTTTGTCGTCCTAGTTGTCCTCTCTATTCTCGTCTTGCGGCGGCGCCGGTTGCTCTTCGGGCACCACGCCCGGCAACACCTCCTGGGACTCGCTCTTCTTCTTCATGTGGTTGTAGCTCCCTTTCTCCATGAACAGCTGCCCGAAATGTATCTTGCAGTACAACACCCCGTTGAGCGCCGCATAGGATGAGGTGGTCAGGATGCAGCCTCCATGAGAGCACTTGAAGCAGCTCTTATGGTACGACTCGCCTTCCAAAGTTAGCTGAATAACAGGATAGCATGGTGTCATGTTGCCCTTTCTAAAAATAATAGATACACAGATAGATAACTAATTAATTTATCCAGTATCAAGTTAATTGAGCTGTAACTTCATATTTTCCTCTTTTATGTACTCCATGTTTGACGATCTTGCAATTTGCGTCCACTACTTGATGGTTCAGAAAGTTCAGCAGTGTTGACATTTGTTAAAGAAGCCGAAAAGGTTCAGAAAAAAGAACAATCGGTTTCTCCACTGGCAGTGGCAGGTTGGACTGAAACCTTTTGATGTTTTTTACAGAATTTTCATGATATGGCATTAAGGTGGTGTTTAGATCGAAAAAATTTTTGGGAGAAGTGTCACATCAAATGTTTGACCGGATGTCGGAAGGGGTTTTCGGACACGAATGAAAAAACGAATTTCACGAATTGCCTGAAAACCGTGAGACGAATCTTTTAAGCCTAATTAATTCGTCATCAACACATGTTGGTTACTGTAGCACTTATGGCTAATCATAAACTAATTAGGCTCAAAAGATTCGTCTCAAGATTTTTTCCATAACTGTGCAATTAGTTTTTTATTCATCTATATTTAATGTTTTATTTAGATGTCTAAAAATTCGATGTGATGTTTTTGAAAAAAAAATTTGATAACTAAACAAGGCCTAATATTCTGATCATTAATGGAGTAAAGCAGCAATGCAACATTCCAGCGTGTACCTTTTCTAGTGGGTACACTGTTTTCTGACAGGCTGCACACTTATCCTGAGTACCAGAAAACGCAGAAGATATCTTGCTCGGGGCTCTTGCCTGCACAAGCATTTTTCCAGGTTCCAGATTGCCACGGCTGAACAAGAAAAATGAAACAGAAAAATGCTAAAAGTTGACAGGTCCTCGGGGCTGTACCAGTTCCTTGTCTGAAGATCTGCAACCTGATCAGTAACACACACAAAAATTACCAAGATCAATACTAAGCCACACGAACAGAACAGAACAATGAACCACGAGGCAGTGCATTACCTGGCGTGAACTTCTTGGAGAAGCTCCCCGTCTCCTTGAAGAGCTGCTCAAAGTGGGTCTTGCAGTAGAGGACGCCGTCCATGGACGAATAGCTGCACATCTAGAGCCCGAGCAGTTCATCAATGTGCAGCGATCACAACCATGTTCTGTTATCCCCAAACAGACACAATCTGGAGAAGCAAAAAAAAAGAAGAAGCTGTCGGCGTGCGTGAGCGTGTTACCGAGAGGATCCCTTTGCAGTGGCTGCACTTGAAGCAGGTCTTGTGGTACGGGACGCCGTCGGCGGTGAGGAGGTCGATGAAGTGGACGGTCTTGTCGCACGCCGTGCACTTGTCCTGCGTGCCGGTGAAAGACATGGCTGACAGACACGACGACGCACCCACGCCGCGAGGCCCAATCCGGTTTCCTTACCTCCGTCCGGGAGGAGTTGATAGATATAAGACGAAGCGCCCAAACGGGGTGGCTCCCGGAGATTGGCAAAGGAACGGGAGCGAGCATAGGGGGCGGGCGGGCTCTGCGCCGCACAGACTTCGTCAAGGAACGCTTGATTTAGAGGGCGGGAAATGGATTTTAGGCGCATGTGTTCTTGTACGTTGCATGTGGTTTAAGTACATAAAAATGCACGTATTAATGCCATATCATTTTTATTTATAAATTATTTCTTTAAATATGTTATTTGGCTTTTTCACGTAAAAAGCCAAACAATAATGGCCTTCAAAATAGAAATTGACTATTGTATATTTGACAAAAAACATACCAAAATTATTGTGGACTCTCTTTAACGCTAGCTAACTCCCCATGGTCCTTCCTCGCTACCTCGTGCTGTCACCTATTCCACGTCTCATCTTAAGGGTTGTTTAGTTGGCAAAAATTTTTGCTAAAAAGATCATATTGAACGTTTGACCGTATGTCGGAAGGGGTTTTTAGACACGAATGAAAAAACAAATTTTAGATTCTGTCTGGAAACCGCGAGACGAATCTTTTGAGTCTAATTAATACATCGTTAGCATATGTTGGTTACTGTAGCACTTATGTCTAATCATGTCTTAATTAGGCTCAAAAAATTCGTCTCACGATTTTCCCCATAACTATATAATTAGTTTTAGTATTCATGTATATTTAATGTTTTATTTAGGTGTCTAAAGATTCGATGTAATGTTTTTGGAAAAAAAATTTAAAACTAAACATGGCCTTATTCTCTTGTCTTCTTGGCACCGTATCATCGCCTGGCCTCCTTCACTTCCTCTTTCCCACTCTCCTCCTTTCCCCAAGCCAACAGCCACCATTCCACCGTCTTTCCCATGTCCGATAGATGGGGAGTTGCCGGAGACGGCAATGCATACCTCATTTTCTAACCACTCATTTACTGTCTTTGCTGTCGCCTGTCGACACTGTCCATTGCCAACTCCCAACCCGTTGGCTTCGGCAACGGTGAAAGTGGCTCGCTGCCCTCTCGTTCCGTCACCTCCATGGTCATCTCTCATTGTTTCCAAGAGCATCTCCATCAGACTTACAAATTTAACTCTCTAAATATTTATTTGATCACTCTTTATTTTATTTGGTAAGTTAAATTTATTTTTAACTTGAACAGTCTCTAGATCCATTCTCTTTATTCTACGTCTATAACATTGAGACCTCATCAGTCTCGGCGGCGTGGCGCTGGAGTGGCCGGCGCTGTCACTCGACACCGATGACGACCTCGGAGCGGGTGCGGGCGCACGGCAGCAGCAGCACGTACGCATGCGTCCGCCTCGCCGCACACCCTGCACGGCCTCATCCTTCTTATGTTCCCGCCGCCGGACACCTCGGCTACTCCTCCACCGGTCGTCTGCACGAAGCAGCACGACTGCGCGTCCTCGGCGTCGCCCTCCCCCTCGGCAGCGGCACACAGGGATTGCTGGGGCTGGCCGGACGGGCTGAGCGGCAGCGGCAGTGGCCTGGCCCAAGTGTGTCGCGGCGAGATCTAGAGGAGAGGATGGCAGTTGGGTTGGGGGCGGCTGGGAGGAGGGATGGAGAGGTGGAGTGTGAGCCCTACGCGTGGGGCCACATTTGGCAACTCTGGTTTGACTGACAATTTTGGCAAGTGGGGAATCTAGTTTGGCCAGTAGAATGGTTTGGTCATCCGGTTGACAAATCTGTTGGATTGTATATTTTAATCAAAATTCTTGGAAAGCCAAATGACCATGTTATTAGAGATGCTCTAAGCACATAAATCCCCCTCTTCTTCCTTCCCCAACCCAAAAACCTATCGGCCAAATGCAAACCCTAAAAAAGATCTGAAATTCTGAAATCTGCAAGAAATGCTCCCCAAATTTTTGTTGATGTGATTTAGCCGTTTTGAAAACTGGTCCATCCAATTTATAGTACATGACATTTTGACTCTTTTATTTTTTTTAAGTGCGACCAAAGTTATAAAAAACATAGGGACGTATAAAATATCTAATTAGTTTCATAAAATTCAACATCATAATATATTTGCTTTGTGTTAAACACGTTGCAATGTTTTTTCTATAATTTGATCAAACTTAATTTAGAAAAAGAAATCAAAACATCCTACCGTATCAAACGAGGGAGTAGTGAAACTACAGGTCTAGAGTATTGTACCAGTATCCTGCAATCGGCATGGAAAATCTGTTTTTATTTTTTTTCAGAAAAAACTAGCATGGCATGGTGGCCCACGCAGATTGCGCGGGTAGTATCGTTATAAAATTTTCTCTCACGATTACATGTATGTTTTCATGTTTTATTTTTAAAATATTAAAATTAGCAATATAATTTTTAAACTTTGTCTTGACTTGACCAAATTTATATGTTTGATATTTGAATTGACATAGTAATTCATATGTATAGAAAGCAAAAGTGATAGATCTTTTACTATTCTCATATTTATAAAATAAACTAATGATATTTAACATCTATGGTATATTTGTTTCTCTTCATTTTTTCATCTTTATCTTTAGAATATTAGTGATGTCTTCTTAGTATTAGAATATTACTTATTACCGGTGTTCTTATATTTTATTTCGTCAGTGTTGGTATAGCTTCAAGAATTAAATCTCATTTGTTAGTTGAACTTTTTTATATGGACAATGATAAAGCTATTTTTGTTTTCTTCAATTAGCATGTATAACAATTTTCAACTAACGTGAAAATTTTATTTCTACATAGACTTGTCTTTTAGTTTTCTCACTTTTTTATTCTAAAATACAATTTAATCACCTGTATTTTTCTCTTAATTAATACCGAGATAAGAGTCCATGTAGAAATATTTCTCTAGGAGGTGATTATTTTTCGTTTTGAATCCAAATTTTAGATTTTTTTTCCCTAAATTGTATTTCTACCTAGACTCTTATCTCAATATTAATTTTAAATTTTTTTATCTAAATTTTATATTTTTTGAATTTGTATTTCTACATGGACTCATATTTTAATTGTTATTCCTAATTTCATATTTTTTAAATTGTATTTCTAGTTGATCTCTGATTTTTTTTTAATTTTTACATTAGTTTGACGACTTTTACACCGTCAGAGTGAACATGGTGGATTTTATCTAATTTATTGATGAAGCTAATTTTGGCAAGAGGATTTCTAACGTGACAATTGTCATTGTTTTGTGTATTTATATTTTGTTTCATTGCCAGGTCTATGTATGCAGTGCCATGGATGTAGTCAGGATAATTAGCAAACAAATACATGTATGGCTCATGATTGGTGAGAGACCATAAATGACTATTGTTTTCCAAATCTAAAACATGATTCCGATAGAAAAGAGTCCAAATTTTCTACGTAAACATGTATAGTCCGATTGATCTTTTTATTTTTCCTTAAACAATAGATACAGTCCGATTGATTCTTTTTTATTTTTTTCTATTGTCCAGTTGACATTATTCCTTTTCTGATTTTCCCTCTTATTTTTCTTCGATTAATGTGGAATTTTGTAGCTCATGAGAGTAAACGTGGT
This sequence comes from Oryza brachyantha, assembly GCF_000231095.2. NCBI lineage: Eukaryota > Viridiplantae > Streptophyta > Magnoliopsida > Poales > Poaceae > Oryza > Oryza brachyantha. Next base: position 14,891,965 of record NC_023166.2, read on the forward strand.
AGCTCCTTTTTCTATTACTTTATACATATAATAGATTGTAGCTATATATATGGTCTCTTATCTTGATAATAATTATTTTTTAATTTTTAATTGAATTTAATTTTTTTCTAAATTATATTTTTACATCGAACCCTATTTACCCGTATTTATATGGTACATAAACTCTTTTCTATATAATATTTAATTTATAATTCAAATTTAGATATTTCAAATTCTATTTATATATTGATTTTTTCTCTCTTAATTTTTGCCAAATTTTAACCGCAAATATAGATCTTTCCAAATTGTATTGATAGATGAACTCTTCTCTCCGTATCAATTATTTTAAAAATTTTAATCGAGATTTGAATTTTACTAATACAGATGGACTTTTTTATTTTTTATTGCTAAACTTTATTACGCGCATGAACTTGTATACTTTCTTTGTCCGATTGATGCTTCTATATCCCATCTTTTATTTTTATCCTTTTTGTCTGACTTGTCCGATTGATTTTTGTGATCGATCTTTTCTCTTTTTTTTTATTGTGTCCGATTGATTTTTTTCCTTTCTTCCGATTGATTTTTTTTTCAAATTGACGTTTCTCTTTTCTGCCCGATTGACTTTTGTGATCAATCTTTTCTTTTCTTGTTATGTCCGATTGATTAGTTTCCTTTCTTCCGATTGATTTTTTTCTTTTTCTCTTATTTTTCTCCGATTAATCTCAAAATTTCTAGCCTGCGGAGCAACGTAAAGACTGCTTTCTTGTACTTTATTATAACATTCTAATCCAGACATGGAGCAAGCAATGACAAACAACGAAACCGACGCCCTCTTTTTCCCTGTTTTCTTGGCCCATGAGTCTGGCCCAAAAAGAACACATGGATCATGGCCTACTAGGCCCATGGCACGCAACCTCTCTCGTCTTTCTTGGAGAAGGGAGAGGCGAGAGAGACCAGACCTGCAATTTGCAATCTACTTTACTCTCTCTTTTTTGCAAGACAATCTACTTTGTTCTTACTCTAAACTTAGGAAGAAAAATATTGTTATTCTTGGTTCTCCTGCAGGCTTATGCACGCATGAGTTTTCTTTCAGGGATAAAAGTGAAAAGCACTGCATTAACGAGGATCTGCATTAAGGATAGAGAGCTGAATGACGATGCTGGGATAGCTCGGAACTTCAAGCCGGAAACAACAAATAAGGATTAAGAAGGTATTTTTTAGTGTTGATCTGTCTCTGTTCATCCACGTAGAACGTACCGATGAAACGAGCATCCTACTGGGGTTAGTGGATTGCTGCTGCAATTGTCAGCATGAGAACTACTACCAGTAGCATTTTTTTCCTTTTAATGTACGGAGCAGCTTATGATACGAGGCTACGAGCATCCTACTAGTTAGTAATACATCATTACATCAGTGAATGAAACAGTAGTCTACTTAAGATAACTCATCATCCTCCTCTCGCTCATTCGTTCGAGAAAATAGCAGAAGCCTGGTGAACGGTTCTCCGTGCATGGTGCAGTTCTGAGCAGAAAAATATATATATTTTGATGATCAAAACCGAATTCTGATGTGTGACAGTGTGAGAGCCTGCCGAGAGGAACTTGCTAGTCGTAAGATTCTATCGCTACAGTAGGTGTACTGTCAGGTTGTCCTGCTGCGTCATTTCAATGGGTATCGATACGCGCATGTAGAGGATGCAGGCTCTGCTTTGCCTTAATAAGAGAGTATCAAATAAGCAACTGGCAAACGATCGCAAGTTTTCTAAATTTTAGTTATAACCGCTAACTGATTTTTTAAAAACTGGTTCTGGCGATCCTTTGTGGATTGCAAAAGGCCATGCAGGCAGGTAGTTGTGGTAGAACGGAGCAATGAACGTCGACCAACGTCAACTACCGTCTACGTATATAGGAGTAGTACGTATCGCAGGCAGAGGAGCGAGCGTACGTAACACATGCAGACAGATTAGTGATGATCTCAACAGATCGCTCTCCAACAACCCCTGGCATGACGGAAATGAAAGAGAACACAATAACGCACGTTGCCTGGAGCATGGAAGAAGACCCTGCTTTCCGGCCCGCACGCAGATATATCAAAATGGCAAGCTGCAATTTTTGTAACATTTAGCTATACTAGCATCTATATATTTCAAAAGAAGTTACACCTAGCGCCCCGGAGTTTTCTTTATATCTTATGCATTCATTATTTTTATTTTTAAGAACAAACATGCCCAAAACTTATTTTTAAAATTGGTATCATTTGACTATGTCATCCCACCTAGCATGATAATATAATATTTTCACACTATTATCTGTAGGCATGATAATATTTTTAGCCATGTCAGTTTAGTTGGCATGGTAAAACGGTGCAAATTTTAAAAATAAATATTGGGGTGGTTTATTTAAAATTAAATACTAATGAGGTGCAAGAAATAAAAAAGGTTCAGCACACTGTCACAATGGGTGGTGTTTTCTTTTTTTTTAATAGGAGGTCCCTCGTTTTCTTTTTGCCATCGTAAAAAACTAACCAAATTTTCACCCCCTATCTTTTCGCTTATGCTTATATTTATAAGCCAAAATTTGAATTTTCAATCTTAAATTTAGAGTAGTTTTTTAAATTTTGTTTTCATCATAGTTTATTTTTCAGTCTTGGCTTTTAGATCACTGAGAATAAATATATAGTATTATTTATAAATATTTTTATTTAAAAATATGTGGTATAGTCTAAAGATATGCCAATGCAACCTTTACAAGTTAAAACAAAATGAGCCAATACGACCATCAAATTTAAACCTGCATGTTTGTGCTCAGATAGATATATAACGTACTCCCTTCACTTTACCATGTAAAATTTTCTAATATTACTTAGATTCATATAAACATTACTGAATTTAGACACACATATATATATATTGATTAATGGATGGATCTAGATATGGCTATAAAGTTTGACGATATGAAATGAGCGAAGTTTTAATTATCTTCCTATTTTTCTGGAAAATGACTATTTAAATGTTATAAAAAAAACAAGTAGACATCCGAAATCACTTTTTTCCGTCGTAACGACTGTCGACCAACGCCAAGAGTCAACTAGGCGCCAAAAGGAAGAACCAACAAGTGCGACGCGTGCAGAGAGCCTGTGTAACCTCAGTCGAGCTCGAACAACTACCCGATCATCATCGTGGCGGAGTGGACACATCGGTTGGAATTGGAAGAACAAGAGAAGCAAAAGAAAACAGATGTGCTGTGCAAGCACTGTTGGCGAAGCAGCCAATAATTCTGAGGGTGGTGCACGATACTGCAAGTGCCATCGGCGAAATCGCCGGGTTCTGCAGCTGTGGCAGCGTGGCACACCGGATAGATCTTTCCTTTTAGTGGGGTTCCGAGTTCCCTGCACTCCAAAATCCGATGACCCTACACAGGCATGGGCGCTCCATACACATGGGAATCTATCGATCGATTTTTGTTTAGATTTATAAACCAAAATTTAAATTTATAAACTTAAATTTAAAATTAATATTAAAATGTTTTTATCATAGTGTATATTTCAACGTTAGTTTTAAATTCGTTAAGAATATATATATAAGTTTTATTTATAAAATATTATTTTTATTTATAAATATATACGTTTGACTTTTCTTACTGTGAGCGAACCGAGTGAATGGTCGGGAAGGCGACAGGTTGAGTCCTCGTGCGCGAGGGGGGTCGTCGCCTACTAGCATGCAGCTGCTGGAAGCATTACGTTGTTGCCCGTCGTCGGCAGCGCCGCGTTGCAGGGGCCGTGCAGCTAGCATCCAAACAAATTCAACTGTTCGTTCAATCGTCTGAGGTTTCTGGCATGCTTCAGCATAACCATGTCGATCCATCCAAGAAGTACGGTCACTACTGAATATCCGGCAAGCTTAATTGACAGGGCCATTCTGTAAACAGGGACACGAGTGCAAACTCAGGCAAACATTCATTCCATGGTCAGATCTTCCCACCGACCGAGTAAGGTCACCGTCTGACGACTTGGCAACAACCTGCTTCTGGCATAAATAACTAGTTTTTATCGGTGAGGACAATAATAAGATAAAGAAAAAAAATCATCAACTCAATAATAATACCCATTCTATCGATTACGCTTAGCTAATCCGGTGACTTTTCAGAAGACCATAATTGGGCAGATAACAATAATGCTTGCGTGAGTTAACCATTACTGTATTAACACGTTCTTCCGAGCCCAGCTGGCCATGGACTTCAGCTTAGCAGATGTGTCGTAACGAGAAATTCTCTGCTCCAGCAAATGGCGCACCCGCAGCCGTGCAATACTTAACATCTCGAGGGATTCAGACTCTTGTCTAAGTGCGTTTCATTGGCTTGGTTCGGGGTCACCAACTCCATGAGAGCAAGCTAAACTAAGCTTGAGGCGTTGAGCAAGAGGACAGAGCAGCCAATGCCCCCCCAATGGCGCGCCGCGCGCGCGGAGCCAATATTGTGCCGTGAGCTGGCAATATTCCGCCGTGCTGTTCGCTAGCGACGATGCCGACTTTGCCCGTATTTTTTTTTCTCGGCACGGTCGTGGTCTCCCTTGGCCGTGGGTGGGGTGGCCGGTGACCACGTCCACGGCGGTGGTCCGGCCGGGGGTGCTAATAAGCTCGAAGAGCTGGAATGCTGGATGCATGCAGCCATGGGAAACAGTTTTTAGCACACCCGTGTGTTTGCATGTCATCTAAATAGTCACTAAAAATATAAAAAAAATTGATAAAATAGATAAATATGAGTTATATTACTCTACAAACATATAAGTTTAAATTCAACTTCTACAAGTTGTAGCAAAAAAAAACAAATAAAACTGAAACTAACTATATGCATATTCATAAGTGTTTTTATTATTTTTACTACAACTTGTAGAAGGTGAATTTAAACTTACATGTTGATGAAGTGATATAACTTAAATTAAACTATCATGTTAAAGTTTTTTATATTTTTTGATAACTATTTAAATAACATATAAATAATAAATATATATACATCCGTGTGTTAAAAAACTGCTTCCATGCAGCCATGCACGGTGACTCCCCTGGCGTGCATGTCTTGCCCTCTTCGTAGTTCGGACAAATCTGATGGTGCTATCTAACGTTGGTAGAACCAATGTAGTAGAATTTTTAAGTTTGTCTTGTCAAGTTGTCATAGGGAGTTCACATTTTACACCATCGTACTCCAATTATTTCAATATAACGTCATTGATTTTTTGTCTTATAAAAGATTTATGTAATTATCGATAATTCCGTTGTAATTGAATTTATCACTAAATATATTTTGATTATAACTTATATTTTCACATAGTGGCACAAAATTTTTAAATAAGACGAATGATCGAACTTGTGTAAAAAAGTTAATGACGTAATTTATAAAAATATAGAGGGAACATTAATTATTTGTTATAATAATTAAGGAGATGTATTCATTTTTATTGGTAATAGAATTCATAAAACAATAATTTAGGTCGTTTTTTTCTGATAGTAGTAGTAAAATACCATTAGTAAAGATCAATGTAAGAGTACTCACACAGTGAACCCAGAGCATGCAGGAACTGTTAAGATAAGACTAGGTCTCAAGAGCTGCTCAGGTCCTTAATATTTTGTAGTAGATTGGTGGTGATTGTGATGCTTTGTGTGCATCCTTGACCATGCTAGTTGACGCCTAACGGTGGAATAAAATAGGGAATAGAACCCAATGAACAGGAGCAGCTGTCACATTTTAATTCATTTATAGGGAAGAAATGCAGGAAGAGTTGATAATTTTTATGCTGCTACTATTCCGCGTGATAAGATTTTCAAGGACGTTGATCTGCATGATTGGCTGTACTTGCAAGACAGCTAGCGTATGATACTGTAAGTTAATTCCCTGCAGTTCAGACCCCGCACTGCAGTTAGGGTCCGGCTGCCCTTAGGATTAAAATACCGATGCTGATATCAGCAAGGGAACTGCTGCCGGAACAATGCCGTCATTACATTTCACTGCATGACAGGATGACAGTATAGAAGAAACACTGTTTAAAACTATCCTACATCCATCTCATAATAACTTTATTTTTCGTTTTTCTGTATCCAACGTTTGACCATTCGTCTTATTTAAAAATTTTATACAGAAACTAAAAAAATTAGTCACGTATAAAAAACTATTCATGTTTTATCATTTAGTAAAAATAAAAATATTAATCGTAAAAGAATTTTAAATAAGACGAAAAGTCAAAACACTATATAAAAAAATGAAAAATGATCTGACGAAGGTAGTAGCTGCTAATCAAGTCCCTGATCTATTACAAGAGCTTTTTTCTTATCCTTGAGAAGATACCAAGAAATACCATTGTTTTGTATGGTAAAATTGCTCGAATATATGTGCAGCTGATCTGGCAGGTAACACTGAGGTCCTAAAGAATTTAAGTCAATAGACGCATTCCAAGCTTGTTCCCTGTTTGTTTCTGCATGACAAAAGGTAGCAGGAGCGAGGAGAATCAAAACAAGCATATTTGCACTTGTAAGTTGTAACTGCACAATAAAACCCTGAAATGATTAAGTACTCATCATTTGCATGTTTATGAATGGCTCGTAACTCACGAAGGCGTCCATTATCTTAAAAAAAACTCACGAGGGCATTCCGACTATAGGCTTGATTGGGGAAGTTTCTCTCGGCTACAGTTTTTCTCAAAAACTGTTTCTACTAAAAGCTGCCCCAAACGGTTTATAGTTTATGAGTTATAGATTCTGAAAAATAAACTAAGAATACAGAAGCTGGGTTTAAAGCTTTTCTAGCCGCTTCTCAAATTTTAAAGCTCTTCCAAACAGTTCTTATAAATAGGATCTGGTCTGGACTTTTCTGATTAAGGATGCACGCAGCCACGTCAGAAAAAAAATGCTGGAACCTACAAAATTAGCAGACCAGAAGCAACAATAGCATCTGTGAATCAAAAGTTGTAAAGTTGATGGCAATCAGCTTAAGCTTCACAGGAAGCAGAAGTAAAGACCAAAGCTACCTAGTGTTGTCCTGGCTTGACACATTGATGCAGCTCTGAAAGGAGCCTACTGAAAGTTGCGTTTTCTAAATTTCCCTACCAAACTCTTTGTCCGGATTTCCCCGGAGATATGCTATAATTTATACAGATTACGTTGTCCTCTACAAGTATATTTTCGTATCACTTTCACAACAAGTCACATTCTGGAAAGTTATTATGCACGCTGCCTTAGAAATAACGCATTAGATTCAGTACTACTAGACATATATATGCTGTCTTGTCGGTATTGGTGGCATCATAGAAGTCCACGACCTTCGTTTAGTTAAATTGCCACTTCTAAGTAAAATGATATTAGTTCATGAACCATTGGACGGAATCATTTTCTGTGGTTCATTCTACCAACCGCGAAATTAACAAAGGCTTCATCATTGGCTCATGGAATGAACTTCCAATCGTCCCTGCTTCTGAAAGGCACTGGTCCTGTGCTTCATGGAAAGTTTCAAATCGATTTTTGCTTCCATCTTGGCATCTTATAATGTTAAGTTCTACAGATTTAGCCGTTTCAATGCTCCTAAAGTAACAATAATCGTGATTAAACAGGAATGACGAGTAATTGATGATAGTATTTCAGCACAATGCAGTTTCTTTAGAGAGTACAAACCATAGCATTAACTATGAGTTTGAAATGATCTGGTTCTGGCCGGCCGACTAATTTAAGCTGAGAATTATGATATATTTTATTTGTGGTTGCATATATACAATTGAGCTGCGCACGGAAGGATTTAAAAGAAGGCGAAACCTTACATGCAACGAACAATTATAAAGAGCCTGACTCAGTTTTTAAATTCGTCAACAAAATTATATAGAAGACATGACGGCCCAATGGACATAGAAAATAATATTCCAGTGCGAACTCTGACATAAGTAAATAAAAATTCCATTGTGTTTCACATGACTTAATCTCATTTGTGCCATTTTAATCGAAGCTCTCAAAAAGAATACCAGGCTTGTTCTTCGACTGCTTACTGGAAACAAATGGATGCTTGAATATTTGATATGTACGAAAAGCCTGATTATACTGTCGCCTCTGAATTGTGCTGCATAGAACAGGAAAAGATCCTGCCTTATTTAGACTCCATAGGAATACATTAGAGCATATACGACACTTACCACTCCTATAAGTGATCTCACGATGCCACATAGGATAAGGGTGCTACGAGACTACTATCTCCACAATACAAACTATCACCTACCTCTTAAAATTTCAGTCCTTCATTTTTTTTACCAAGTCATCATCTTCTCTCCCCCTCTCAAATCTCTCCAGTCTCCTCCCATCTTCCCCCTCTCTCCTCGATGATGGAGCTTGGGCGGCAGCAAGCGACCTTTGGTAGACGATGGGCGACCTTTGGCAGACGATGGGCGACCTCAGCGGCGACGGGCCGACTTTGGCTGCGGTGGCCAACCCTGTGCCTTTCTCCAGCGTCTTTCTCTCCTCCCTCCCACTTTTTGACAAGGCCATCCATGGCCTCTGCAGGGCTCACGTGCCTCTGCGGGTGTACGGTCCATGGCGAGGTGACATGTAGGATTTATAGGACAACCTCAACAAATAGTATGCATTCAGGTTCTCTTGGTCTTCCTAGACCACAACTAATCCAATCGTTCATGTTACTAGTCATACCCATGAATGAGCCACACACAACTTATTTATCCCTTGGATGTTGGTGTGACCACAAATTTATGATCCTTAAGAGATAACATAAGAGACTAAATTATACTTAAACTTGTTGATATCTTAGAAGAATCATAAAATTTCACTTGACGTGAGGTCTGCCTAGGAATCAAAGGTTCAAATATGGGCACTCTAAACTTTGCAATCCCATCTGTATGACCCCTCCTTGACCATATTTTGCTCCGTGGAACTGCACCTTATCCTGCCCACATGACTTGATCTCGTGTAGGGCTTCGAGTTAGACATTGTTGCCAACTGTGCACATCTACGTATAGTTTTATACTATTAGGACCCTTGTGTTTTAGTTATGTTTTTGGTACCTTTCTTCTTCTCCTCAGCCATGGTCATACGCGACTTCATCATTTGAGCGGGATGCTATGTTACTTTCAGAGGAAGAAGACGATTCACAGGAGATGTTGACATTTTTGTTCAACATGTATGTCACGTACCTTTGTTAACTATTACTTGTAGTTTTTATACACTAGGAACGACTTTAAGAAAAGCTAAGTAAATCTACAATCTAGCCTATAGAGCACCAACCAGTTTGACTCATGCTGCGTCCTTCATTCACCATTCATTAGATTCGATGGCTATAATCATCTTCATAAGATCGGACGGCTAGGATATACTCCACATCTTCTCACGTAAACTTTATATATTAAAGACTTTTAAATTAGAAATTGTATTACCTGTTATAGAGTTTCCCTATATTATAAATTATGTTTCCAATTAGAAACAAGTCAAACATTTTCTATATATTAGATTTTATATAAAGATAAATATAGAATTTTAATCATAAAATTTCTATAAATATGCAATATATACAGTATCGGCGCAACATGCGCAGTACCATAAGCCGGCACGAGACGTCATTAGAGCATTGACAATAAAGTTTATGTTCAATACCATATCCCAGTTGCGCTAATCATAAAATCGATGGAGGCTCTAGACCGCTCTGGTAGAACATCCAAATAGCCAAATTGCTAACAATAAAATCAGAAATAAATCTCTGCTAAATCAAAAAAGAGTATTTAGGATTTTAGAAATATTTTGTTGGCACAATCTTTTTATATGGAATAAGTAAATTTCTTAATATGTCAAATAATGCATCACTGAAAAATATTTTTTAAGTCAATGAAAGATTATGCGCACCTCCTGATAATAATAAAAAATGGGGGGACACAACCCATGAAAACATCATTAGTAATTTTATTTTTTCTAAAGTTGTCGTATATTTTTTTAATAAACTGAAAAGAACCCGTGCAATAAATATTTTTAGGTATTATATGATCACTGAATATTTGATTTATATGTCTTTCTGTGGCCGTGTTCGGGAGTTGGATAAGTTATCTTATCACTCTTGTTTTCCGCACGCACGCTTTCCAATCTGTTAAACGATGTATGTTTTGCAAAAATTTTCTATAGAAAAGTTGTTTTAAAAAATCATATTAGAACATTTCATTTTTTAATAATTAATAATTAATTAATCATATACTAATCTATCGCTACATTTTTTGCGCCGGATAAGTTATCTTATCCATCTCACCAACGAACGGGTCCTATGTAATATAAGAATGCACAACGTAATTTTATTTTTAAACTCACAAAAATTTAGACTTTAAACTACGTGTTATTTAAAAGTTACACAATTGTTGTGTTCATCGATATATACAAACATCAATAAATTTTTATTTGCTATAACAAGATAAAAGGTTATATCAGATGCAAAACATGTTTGTATATAGTAGTTCTCGTTAAATTTAGCTTAATATAGTTTAAATTTTATGTTAATATTAGATCATACAAATAAATTATTTAATTAAATTTATCTTGGTAATGTGTGAACTTGATCTTGTAGTATTCTGAAATTACTGTTTTAATTTGTTGTTGCAATGTTTTTGCAATTAGTGTATAAACTTGGTCTTGCAAGTTCTGAAATTACCATCCAAACTTGGAAGCAGACAATTGCAACGTGTGTCAACCTATAATTTATTATTATGCAAATATATAATAGTTATTATTAACTGGTGGTTTGGTGTTATTTTGTTAGTTTGTTGGCTAAGAATTAGATTATCAAATACTTGATAGATAAACAATTTTGAATGTTTGGTTTCTATGATCACATTTGAAAGAATTTATGATGTCTTATTTACATTACTAAATTAAGTCGTTGCGTTAGCACATGTTATAATCTTAATGAGCCATAGTAATTAACGGTGAATTTAATGGACGTGATAAATCTACACTATAACAATTTTGATGCACAATCTGACAATATATCTATCTTTCTTCATTTGGTTAGCATTGTACATCTCTCTTTTTGCGGAACAAAACATGGAGTGTTTTTTTCCTTCGATATATATAATTTTAATAATCTAACAGATGGAAATCTAGTCAACCACGTACAATACATGCATGCTGCCAGTTGTGTCAAACCCTTCATTATTTCGTTAAGAAGGAGTCTAAATTTTTTTGTCGGCTTAGACTGTAAGCAAATTCCAAATTGGCGTTAACCATCACCAACTTGTTTTAAAAAGTTGTCCTTGGAGAAAATTCCCCAAGGCTGTCCTTGTTAGTGAGGTTTGTCACTATTTGCTTCGGTACATCGTGTCAGGAGTAGTTAGTAATTAACAATGAAAAATTGTTGAATAGCACTGAATGAAGCCACATCTCTCAGAATCATACTCTGAGGAGTAGTGTAGTGTATGTTTACTGCTGCGCACTCTTGTCTCTTATGTATGCATGTCACGTTCTCAGTCTACGGCGAAAAAAGAACAAGGGAAATCCGTCGTCGTCATTCATCAGATCCATGGCTGGCTGGAGCAGAACTTAACCGATGATCTATGCGTCGACCGGAATCTTCCGCGCCGTGGAAGAAAAACAAAACGGCGTGCAAAACGCGCGAGAGGCGAGCATGGGTCACGCATCAACGGAAACCAACAAGAGCATGGCGGTAGCAGCGAACAAATGCATGACGACGCATCTGCAGGGCCCTCTCGAGAAACCAGGGCTCCGGTTCGAAACGCTAATTGGGACTCTTCAATAAATGACCGGTGAAACTAATTTTACTCATTAAATTGATAACTTAAATATATATTCTTCAATACAAATATACAATATGTAAAAATATAAAAAAACATTAGTTGTTGTTGCCGGTGACACGTTCGTGTTGTTGGCCTGCTGCTGTTGTCGGCGACGACACGGGACCGATACGAGAGAACGCGATGATGCAAGATAAATACGAGAGGTCGCGATGATACGACTCGAAGCTCGCCACTTGAGGCGATACTGTCATTTCCACTTCTAACTATCACTTAGTATTAGGTTAAGGGATGTAAGGCGGGGCCTATGAATTTTGGGACCACATGCGGTCACACTTGCTTATGGACGGCTCTACGTTTCTGTACAAACGCTCTCTCCATGCACGAGCTATGACAGGGTGATTGCTTGGTTTTTTTAGAGAATGATATAAACAAAAAATAGTCTATTAACAAAATTTTTATATATAAATTTTAGTGATTTAAAAGCTAAGGTCAAAAAATAAATCACGATAAATAAATATTAAAATTTATTTTTAATTTAATAAATATAAGTAAAAACGAAAAGATAAAGATCGTAAAAGCTTTTCCATCTTTCTTTTCCCTTCATCGCCGCGCGCTGTCGCAACAGCTTCTACCAGTGGCAGTGCTGCTGCTGCTGCTACAGCATCTACATGCTGCACAGTGCGTCGCTGTTTTTCAGGACACTTTGCATCCCCACATCTCGCGTTTTTCTTCTGTTTAGCACTTTAGCTATGCGTTCATCAGGGCATAGTTCACAACTTCACATCTCTGTCTCGCCGTCTTGCATGAGAGGGCAACAAAAATTGGCCTCCTGGCCCTCCGCTACATCTGCACTGTAATATACACGCACGACCGATAAAATGTTTTGAGCAATTGTACATCCTTAAATGGTACAAAAGATATTAAAATTTATATAGAAAAAATAATACATTATGGTATTTTCTTAAAAGACGATAAAATTGTTCTAAAAGTTTACGGTCCAACACTCGATTTATCAACGGAGTTTTACACAGCTCATCAACGTCAAATCAACGGGACATGTGCGTGCTTATATCGCAAGCATCTAGACGGATCAACCAACAGATATGATTCTTATTAGAGAACCCGTGGAGGAAGACACCGAGCTTGGCCACGAAACCGGCGAGATTTAACAAGGCGCACGCCTGGGGCGTGCACACACACACACGGAGGCCGCTACGACCACGCGGCCGGCCGCGCCCGCGCGCGATCTCGCCCCCGGCACTGTTCCCATTGACCCCGCCTTTGGCGCAGCCGACGAAGAAATCGCCCTGCGGTTCTGCCCCGCGGCACGCCAGAACGCCGGCGAATTCACCCACCCCATCTCTTGTACACGACGCAACAGTCCATGATCCAGCCCCAAAACAGCGTTGATACTCGTCCAGTTGCAGATCGTCCGAGCAGAAAAGCAAGACGGCGACGACGAGGAAGAACAACATGCTCCTCGTGCAATTAAAACGTCTCGATTCGACGGAGCTGGTACGAAAGGCTGTAGTCCTTGGGAGTGGAATTTAAACCCTTCGGGAATGTCTCCTCGTCTATTGTATGTTATCTAAATATTTATTAAAATATTTTAAAAAAATCGTGAAGATAGATTAACATAAGATATATCACTACACAAGCATGCAAGTTCAAATATAACTTCTACAATCCATAACAAAAATAACAAATTGAATTATGAATAATATAAGTATACTCACAGTCATATTTATTATTTTGGTTATGGACTGTAGAAGTCATATTTGAACCTACATATTTGTGTAGTGATATATCTTATATTAATCTATCTCTATAATTTTTTAATTTTTTTATGACTATTTAGATAGCATTTAATAGACGAGAGACATCTTCTCGAGGTTTTAGAATACTCGGTAGTCCTTTTGAGACCCGACGAAACTTTTGCCGATCCTTCCAAAGAAAAGCTCAGATCCCGCTGTCCGGAGGTACCAGTAGCTGTAACTTCAGACCTCAGCTTCCGAGCTACTAGCCCGCAGGTTGCCAAGATGTGTCTTGACTTTTTGTGAGGCGTCAAATGAGTTTTGAGCCGTTCCCGACACGACGCACCGAATATCCAAAAAAGTATTTGGTTATGTCCACCGAAAACATATAAACAAGTAGTGATATAATGGAATAAGTAAACGATCGACCCGAATATTTGCATTGCTACCTAAGCACGGAAAATATATTATATATAGCGATGAAACGGGAATAAGCGTACAGGGTGGTTTCATGGTCCGATTCAACCATGGCGCTCCGGTGTATAAACTACTCTTTTCTTACTTTTTCTCGCTGGATTGTATATGCATACGTGTAAATGGGAGGACATCTGCACGTATAGTTTCTGTAGCTTCCGTCACAAGCAATTTATTTCTTCCTGTTTGGGATTAAAATATTCGGCCCGTAACTCTACAAACTGGCAGTTTGACTTGTGCAATTTGAACAATTCAATAGTATTATAAGTCGCCAAAAACCGTAGTTGAAATCAACGCTTCTTAACAAAATAGCGCATCGTCGTACAGAATGAGAATTTTGCAGGGTATAGGTGTGCACATCCAATTTTTTCAATACGGTAAAGGAAGTAAACAATGTGGCATATTTTGAAACCGAAAGTATTATTGCAATAAAGCACTACCTTTACTAAATGACTACTAGTAAATAAAATACTCATATACTCATTTCAACTCTATGCCAACAGGTGTGTGGAGAAAGTCATACCTTTTTCTTTTTTTTCCCTTGGTGTTTAGTACATAACGATATATTATCTCGTTTATTTTATATATCTCAAGTAAATTGTACTTTGCGCATATCATATTGTATATTGCTTCATTAAGCACCAAATTTACCACATTTTTTCAGTTTGCACCAAGTTGTATTGATAAGTTTCAGCTAACACTATACATCAAAAAAAATTAAAATATAAATATTGTGCATTGCTTCATTAAGTACCAAAATTTACCAGATATTTTTTCAGTTTGCACCAAGTTGTATTGATAAGTTTCACTCAATACAAGTATACATTAAAATGTTATAAAATATAAATACAACTTTGTGGAACATGTGCTAAAATCAAGAAGTTTTATAGTGAGTTCTACTCACAGTTTACAAGATTACCCTTTAACTATATGGTGTAACATAGTACTCCTACCTAGTGCGAACTGACAAGTGAGAGAAGGTATGCTCCCGGTGAAGTGAAATTTACAATTTTTTATTTGATGTTTAATACTCTTTCTCTAGTCAAAAGATTTATCATTTAGGACATGATTTGATCAAACTTAAACTTCTAAACTTTCGATAATAAATTTTGTGTTACAATAGAGTTATAAAATCTAATAAGTTTATGATATTATGATAATACATTCTAGAATAATATATGTGTGTCATATGTATTGTATTTAAGATAAGCATTTAAAAATTATCGATGGTTGAAATTTTAGATGTTTGACTAAATCATGTCCTAATCGATAAATATTTTTGACAGAGGAAGTATATAACACAGACTTGAATATATTGCTAATGGTAAGAACTATAAAATAATTGCCAACAGAAACTGTATTCAGATATTAAATTAAAGTACTTTTGCATATATTAATAATATAAGATTTTGAGGTTGGCCATTTCACATCTAGATGTCTTCTGTTTTTCTTTTTTGAAGTACTAATTAACAAAATGCACGTTGTTATGTAATTAAAAAAATAACATCGGTACATTCTAAAGAGGAAATCCATTTTAAATTTTAGATATAGAGCTGCAGATGATTTTCTTGCTAAGTTTTCCCTCCAGTAAAAAAGGTTCCATCTATTATTAGCATGTAGAAATGGGAATATTGAGAGCTGGAGTATCTGGCATAATTTCTACGGTATGTTTGGTTTGAAGAGTCCGTGGACAGCTTAACCACAAATTGGAATTTTGGAAAGTTAATAAAAATATGATAACAGATTTACCCTCAAGCAGTTTAATACTTCTCTTTTTAAAAAGTATAAATAATAGAGATTTACTCCGGTCCAACAAAAAATACTTTGCCGGTATCTCGAGGTACCAAATCGTTTTTTACCATTGGATCTAGCTGAGTAGGACGTGCCCTGTTAGATCTAACGATCATAAACGATTTGGTACTGTGAGGTACCGATATCTCGAGATACTTTTGTTAATATTTATTGGACTAAAACAAACCTTTTAAATAATATTATCTCCACGTCACAAGATAGACACACATACACACCAGTACGTGTTCCTTAACACAAACTCAGAGAGATGAAAAACAACAGCATATTCGTAATCTCACTAAAATTCCAATTAAAAACATATATATGTGCAAAATTTACGTGCAGCAATATTTAAATCCCGATGAATAAGCGATGAACCCACGACTGTACAACTAGATCATATGCGACTCTCGAAAAAGTCATCTATTTGAGCACGGATGGAGCGGCAGTACAGTACAGCACCTCATCCATTTGACTCCAGCGATGCCCAAAACGTAAGCCTCCGTACCTTTTCTTTTTTCCATCTTTTGGGCGTGAATGTGCACAAAACGATGGCACCGAATAACAAGCGGCAACATGTGTCAATATGCAGCGGTGACTGGTGACACGAACGTGTGCCGTGAACAGCGGTGGCAGCACGCCAGGGCGCCATTGTGCATCAACAGCATCCGCGGGAGAGCGAGTGACTACGTGAGCACGCATGCGGATGCGGACCGGCCGTGGTGTGTCCGTGTGTGTGGACACCTGTGGCGAACAATCCTCCTTGATTTCTTCCCGTCAGGTTTTCAGCGGCATGAGCACATTGATTGTCAGTTGTCACTGGTGTTACGGTAACCCTCTGTCTTGCAAGTGCCAAGCCATTGAAATGGAACTTGCATTGTTACTTGTGAGAATTACAGAAAGCGAAGGGATGGATGTACTGCAGTGTAGCAGTACTAGACTACTGGTGCCATGTATGGTTTTGGTCGGACGAGAAATCATTTAATTTTCTTCCTCAGAACGAAAAGAGAGAGAGAGAGGAAAAAAACAATCGGCGACCTAACCACTTGTTTATTCCCCGTGGTAAGCCAGGACCAACGCCGATGATTGGACGAGGCCTATAAAGCCCCGCGCCCATCTCTCACGCCAACGCAGACCGACACAACAGTGGAGGCAGCAATCTCGGCCGTCCAAGTCTCCTCCTCCTTTCCGAGCCAATTTCTACTCTGCTTTGGCTCTCCTCTCGTGCTGCTCGTGGTGCCATCCTCTCTCTCTCTCCCCGCGACGGTGCCTGTTGCTCCTCTCATCCGCCATTGATGGGGTGCAAGGCGTGCCAGAAGCCCAAGGTGCACTACCGGAAGGGCCTGTGGTCGCCGGAGGAGGACCAGAAGCTCCGCGACTACATCCTCCGCTACGGCCACGGCTGCTGGAGCGCCGTCCCCGTCAAGGCCGGTAAGACACCACGAGACGAGCGCGCCCGCCGTCCAACGGTTTCCACCCCCCGAGGAATTCACGGCGAGCTTTGCAAACCTGCAGCATGCCTGGTTGCATTGCAATTTGCAACCGGTCTCCTGCTTCATAATTTTTCTCCCCTGTTTGCTCAGCTTTTGAACGACCGATGAAGCTTGTTTGAATGTTTTTGGTGATTTTTGTCAAATGTACCTTGTCTGGTAGCTGAATTGTTGTCTGAATTTGCCTTCCATGCAGGGCTGGAGCGTAACGGCAAGAGTTGCAGGCTGAGATGGATCAATTACCTGAGGCCGGGGCTGAAGCACGGCATGTTCTCTCGGGAGGAAGAGGAAACCGTAATGAACCTGCACGCCACAATGGGCAACAAGTAAGTGTCACACTTTTCATCTCACCTTTACAACCAGAAGATTTCTGGCAAAGTAACACGTTAATTAGCAAAAGTTACTACTAGACCATCAGAGAGTAATTTCGGGCATCCTACCTTCTACCTTTTTTATTCTTTTATCACTACTTTGCTTGTGTCAGCTTGGCAAAAATCAGTTTCAGTGTAGAAAAAGGCCTAGTTAAGTAAGAACAAAAGGAAATGCTGATGCTGGCCATCTACACCGCTTTTGAGTGGTGTAGTTGATGCTGACATCTACGCTCCATATTGAGGCAATCAATTGCTTCTTTTTGCAGTGCACATTTGATGATTGTGAACAACCATCTTCCTTTCATTAATTAATTTACTGAAAGGTGTGCTTAGTCATGACGAACTTTTTCTTAGCATAAAAGATAACAAACAAAATGGCAAAAAAAAACTGGACTTTTTCTTAGCATACTAGGTAAAAGAATGAAATGGAAAAAAAACTCAGTACTGTCTGCTCCCCCCATTTTTTTGAGAAAATACTAGTGCCTTTCTGGATGTGATGTTACTAGTATAGTTGCTTAATTACTGGTGCAAGTGCAAGTTGTCATCTTGTTTTGCACTCTTCTTTAGTCACAGTCCATGTCAAAAATCTTAACACCGTCCTATGATGCCAACAGTCTGTACAACCTCATTTTTATGAACACGAACGTACCAGTACTGTACTACAGTCACCTCTTCAGACTAATCGCACAGTTCATTGGGAATTAATTATGAAAACTTCTGCTTTGACGAAACCTACAAAAGACGACGTGTAGTACTGCGACAACAATAAAAGATCCTTTATTAGACTGGCTGTGCAACAGTATTTCGCTAAAAATGAATAGAATAGGGTGATTAATTATGCTGTCCATGAACAATGTCATCAGGCAGTTTAATAGCTATAGATAAGGACTTCTAACTATGAGTAGAAGTGTAGAACCGACATCTAAAAATGGTGGTGGAAAACTGTGGTTGCAGGTGGTCACAGATAGCGCGGCATCTGCCTGGCAGGACGGACAACGAGGTGAAGAACTACTGGAACTCGTACCTCAAGAAGCGAGTCGAGGGCACGCAGGCGCCGGCAAGAAAATCCGCCGAGCCGGCCGACGTCACCGGCAGCCCGAACAGCAGCGAGACCGGGCAAGAACGCGCCGTCGCTGAGCAGCCGGCTAGCTCCGATTCGTCCGAGCCGGTGGAGTCGTCGTCGGCCGACGACTCGAGCTGCCTCACCGAGCCCGCGGCGGGGGCGGGGGCGGGGTTCGCCGCCGTCCGCCCGCACGCGCCCGTGATCCCCAAGGTCATGTTCGCCGACTGGTTCGACATGGACTACGGCACTAGCCTCCCCGGGACGGCACCGGCTGGCCTGGACGCCACGGGCAGTGCCGCCTTCGACGCCAGCGGCGGCGGCGGCGGCAGCCCCGCGCAGGGCCTGAGCCATCAGTGCTCGTCGTCGGTGCAGGTCGACGGACCGTGCGGCGCCGTGGACTCCCTGCACGGGCTGGGCGACGGCGGTTTCTGCTGGGATTTCGACGACGCGGCCGATCACATGCAAGGAGGAGGGCTCAGCGACCTGCTCTCCATGAGCGAGTTCCTCGGCATCAACTAGGCGGGAACGGACACTCATCCCGAAGGTGGCAGTGCAGAAAGTAGAGAATTTCTTTCGTACAGTTCGTCAAGAAAGTGTAAATTCCTCGGTTTTTTCCTCTTTTTTTTCAGAGTTGTAAATCGTACCGTGGATGTGCAATAGTTAAACTTACTGGTTTGTTAGTGGTGAGTTTGAACCTCGAAATGGAGTCCTTCTCTTCACATGTTTCGTGTAGTTCGACCTGGCTTTCAGTATTCTGTTCTCGTCTGAAGAACACCTCACGCTAGCTCTTGGGTGGGTACGATTGTACAAGCAGTTGCTATTAAAAGGCGCATTCTTTTTTCTCTTATGGCCTATGGATTGTCGCGGACACAGCCTATGGAGTAAGTGATAAAGAATTTTTTTTTTCAAACAGTAAATTATGTTGGTGATACACAAACTGGGGGCGTTGCAATTTAGTATACAAAATGGTAAAATGCTTATCATGACTTACGAACTTGTTTTGGGGTGCGAAACAAAGTCCAAAATAACGTAACGTGGCAAATCATTACGAGCCTATACGAGATTCTAATCGGTGTCTAACTTAATGAAATTACTCATGACTCTTTTTGGCTTTGGTTTGCACACGCTAGGTAAATTTATACACAGAAGCGGATGATTTATAAGTTCATGTTAAATGGCATCCTCTTTGTATGTTCATGCGCCGATCGCAATTTGCTCTTAAGTAAAAAAACAATATAATCATGGGTGATGGACTATGGATGAAATCATGAAACTAGGTTACAGAAACAGAAGCCTGCCCATGACTAGAGATGGCAACGGAGAATTCATCATCGGGGATTACTATCGCGTCCCCCGTCCCCGTCTCCATCCCCGCCAACCACGACAGGACTTATAGTTAACTCATCACCGATCACCACGGTGATTTTTTCACCTTGGTTTTTCCGGCCTCATGAGACGGTGCGTCGGCAGACGAGCGGAGAGGGACATGGTGGCACGAGGAGGCGGGCGACAGCATGTCGGCGGGTCAGCGATCGTGCAAAGAGGAGGCGGCCTGTCGCTGTCCGGTGAACGGGTGGAGAGGGGCAGCACATCGGCAGGGAGCTAGACGGGCGAAGAGGGGCGAGACAGCGGGAGTCGAAGCATCAGCGGAGCGGCGGTCGGGCGAAGAGGAGGTGGTGTGCTGGCAGGAAAGTGGGTGGGCGGAGAGGTGCGGGAGCAGCTCCAGCTACAGTTCGGTGGACGGGCGGTGCACCGGTAGGAAGGCGGGCTAACTGAGAGGTGCGGGAGCTGCTCCAGTGGACAAGCGGCGCGTCAGCGCCACGGGCAGGTGGCGTGGCCACGACGGGGAGGGGGGAGGGAGGGGAGGGGGAGCCGGGCGAGTGGAGAGGACGGTTAGAGTTAGCTGATTTAGGCTTATATACCATGTCTTGTGGCCTTTATTTTTTAGGCCAATCCATATCCAAAGTCCAAATTACGTCTCTCCACGGTGCAAATGGGTCACCGCACGGAACATGTAGTGCACCGTCCCCATCTCCTTCATCCCCGACGGGGATTAAATCGAGCTCATTTGATTCCCATAGGTGGCATATCTCAACCATCACCATCCCCTAATGGGTGAATTCACCACATGGGATCGTGTATCGGGTCCGTTGCCACCTCTACCCATGACATACTAACGGTCTTTAGTCCTGACCGATTGGACTTCTCGGGATCATCTCTTGGTTGTTTATTGGAAAAAGTCAAATGATATATTTGTAAATGGAAATAATTTACGAATAAAATATTTATATACGTGTTCATAACGATTTAATAGTTAACGCTAGAAAATAAATAGCGATAAAAACCTCAAATTTGACTTATAAGTATAAACGTAAGTCAAAAGATAAGAGTGCTCGTGATGTTCTACTTATCTGAAAATCTTTTTTCTTTCTCTTTTGCAATGATGCATATCTGAAAACGCAATCACCTGTGATATGTCAAAGATCACTTGCATAGTTTAGTCAGCTAATCACCTTGTAGCTAGTGTTGGTAAAAGAAACACTGTAGCCCCAAATTATTTAAGAAAAAGACATGTCATCGCAATGCACTGCTGTATGTAGAAAGTAATTTTTTAATCAGCGTAATCGCACCTACGCGAGTACGTGTCTAGATAATTGCGCACAAAATCATAAATATTAATAAGATAGATTAGGATGATAAAAACCAACTAATTGACCATGCAAATTTAAATTTGATCTATACATGGATAGACATAAACAACACATATTCAATTTGCAGTGTACGGCGCTAATCGTTGTCTGACTTTATTGTTTTTATTTCTGTTTATGTAGAACAAATTTCGTTTTAGATGTTTGTGTATAGTCTTATCTTATGTCATCCAAATCATTGTTACCATTTTTTCAATTTCCTATAACTATTTAAGTGGCATGGAATCTGTGTGATTGCACCTAGTTGTAACAAATTCAATTTTAGCCGACAATATATGGTTTTGATTGTTTATTGTTTGAATTGTACTTTATAACAGGTTTTGTTACATAAATTTACATATTGGACCAAACATCAACAAATATTTTCACTTTGGATTGGGTTTCATTATCAATTAAACCTTGCATTTTGGATCTGTGGTCTAGACATCAGTACCAAAGAGTGGTCTTTCTCCTTAGTTATTGCTGCTATCCTTGTTGCTGCCACAACACCAACGATTTCTTCTTCTCCCTGTAGTCACTGTCGGACCCCTCAAATTGCTCCACTGACGGGATCATAGTGCTTGGATCTAGGGCAACGCGGGTGGATATAAGATTTATGAGCATGACATTGTGCAAGAGAACACGAGCTCGAGCCATGCATCTTTCATCTCAAGCTTGACTGCCACTCACCATAATCCTCGTCCCGCTCGAGCTCAAGCTCGCCATTGTGGCTAGTGTCGTTCAATTCGCGCATTCCGCATTGCTTCGCCTGCACCTCTGCTCATGCCATGCACAAGGAGCGACACTTAACTAATACTAGTTGAATCTTGTTCAAGCTTGGGTTTATTTAGGATCAGGCATGTGACGGGCATGTTCCCTAACTGTGTAATTAGTTTTTTTATCTATGTTTAATGCTACATTTAGATGTCCAATATTTGATGTAATGTTTTTGAAAAACATTTTAGGAACTAAACAAGGTCATATTTTGAGAAGGCGACGGCACCGTTTAGGTCCCAAATCTGTTTTTCTCCAAAAATATCACATCAAATCTTTGGACACCAAAATAAAACATTAAATTTAAATGAAACAAAAAACTAATTGCATATTTAGGAAAAATCATGAGACGGATATTTTGAGCTTAATTAGTACATGATTAGTCATAAGTGCTACGGTAACCTACATATGCTAATGATAGAGTAATTAGGCTTAAAAGATTCGTCTTGAGGTTTCCAGGTGAGTTAAAAATTCGTTTTACATTCGTGTCCGAAAACCCAATCCAACGTTCGATCAAACGTTTCGACGTGGCACCTAAAAATTTTAATTTTGCCAACTAAACGGGCCTAAACTTGTTTCAGCCCGCTAGAATTTGGGCCTAAATTCCTAGTTGTACGAGCAAAGGCCGAGCTTGGAGGCCGAAAAGAAGGAAGCAAGGGCACTCCCGTAATTAGTCGCTCCGAATGCCCACCCCGGCGTTGCCCTAGCTCGGCTCTCGCTTCCGCGACGCCCCCCAGCCTCCCCTCCCCCACCCCACGAACTCGCCTGGAAGGGGGGAAACGCTCCCCTAGAAATCCCCCAATTCGAGCGACCAGCGCCTCGATTCATCCCTCCCAGCCAAGCCCCCGGCCGGATCTGAGCTCTGCGGAGGCACGCCGGCGCCGCTCCCCTTGTGGTGATGGATCCGCTGGCGAGGTACCCTCCCGGCATCGGCAACGGCCGCGGTGGGAACCCTAACTACTACGGCCGTGGCCCGCCGCCGCCGCAGCAGCAGCATCAGCATCAGCATCAGCATCAGCAGCCACCGCAGCCGCACCACCACCAGTACGTGCAGCGGCAGCCGCAGCCGCAGCCGCAGCAAACGCAGAACAACAGCCAGCACCAGCAGTGGCTTCGGCGGAACCAGATCACTAACGAGGCCGCGGGTGCCAGCGAGCAGAAGGCACCGCCTGTCCCGGACGGCATAGATTCGAGGTGAGGGAGACGATTCAAAGGATCGCCGTTTGGTAATGTTAGATTAAGGTTCGGTGTTCACGTTATTTTGGACTGGCTGGATTTTGGTTTGCTGCGAGGGGCGAATCCTACCTCTTTGAGGTCGATCAATAGGTATTAGATAGGTGAAGTTACAAAAATTCGGAGTAAAAATTTATGCTGTTTTGGCGATTGGCTGCAACTTGTGAGCGTTTGTATTTTTAGGGCGACGCAAATGGTGCTATATGGGAAATTACAGAGTGCAAGGTTTAGTTTTCTGGTCAGCATGATTGTACGTCTCCGCCTTTTGAGCACGCTGTATTGACTCTTAAACTTTTGCAAATTAATCCAGAAATTGGTTGGAGTGAACTAATGTTGTCAAGCAGTCAGTGAGACAGACAGCCTTCTTATGACTGCTGAGCAATTGACTCCGTACCATGCATTCAGCATACATTATGGATAATACATGTAGCTTCTGCTGTTTAACTATGGAACACACTATGAATACTTTAATTAATTCCTCTTCATCTGCATATGATTAACATCACCAATATAAGTAAAATAAATAAATTTTAATTTTGTGCAGTTCACAAGACTGGAAGGCCCAACTAAAGCTCCCACCTCAAGATACACGCTACAGGACAGAGGTACTATGAAAGCAATATTTTTCTTTTATCATGGTAGTGCTGGGAGGCAATGATTGCTATGAGCTAGTAAATATGTTTGCAAATTGACATAATTGCCACCCCTCATTCCATCAGGGCAAGTTTTGTTTTTCCTACATGAGCTTTTGATGTGCCAAATATAACTGTCATTTTAATTTTAGAAGCTTGGAGGCCTAGGTTCTGATAGCACATCTTTTCATGCCCATCACTTGTACCTCATCTTAATTACAAATAGCCAGATTTCAGTATTTCACAGGATTAAATATTCTATGATACTCTTAGAGAAATATGTTATGCTGGCATTGCATTGAACACATTATATGACTGTCAGTACACAGTACACCATAGGTAGGTTATGTTTTGATTGTGCCAACATTAATATATTCAGAATGTTTAACTGGTTATTCCTCTACTGTCCTTTTTAATGAAAAAATGACCAGTTGGGTAAGTTAAGTGTTGTACTTAGTTTATGTCGTTCCTGTTGCGCTTGTTTGATTCACATGTTCTCAATCTCCTGCTAAGGTAGTGTCATTGAACAATGTGCAGGATGTTACTGCAACCAAGGGAAATGAATTTGAAGACTATTTTCTGAAGCGAGAACTTCTTATGGGCATATATGAGAAAGGATTTGAAAGACCTTCTCCTATACAAGAAGAAAGTATTCCTATTGCATTAACTGGTAGTGACATTCTTGCAAGAGCCAAAAACGGAACTGGCAAGACTGCTGCATTTTGTATACCTGCGCTAGAAAAGATTGATCAAGACAAAAATGCTATCCAAGGTTATTTTTTCTAGACTAGCACCTGTTTTTTTCCTAGACTAGCACTTGTTTTTTTCCTACATTAAGTTCCTAGATTGTATGGTGATCAAAGAAAGACACTTTCATCATATCTGATTTTATCAAATCTCATCTTATATTCAGTTGTGATATTGGTTCCCACAAGGGAATTAGCTCTACAAACATCACAAGTTTGCAAGGAACTTGGGAAACACTTGAAGATTCAAGTGATGGTCACTACTGGAGGGACCAGCCTAAAGGATGATATTGTCCGTCTTTATCAACCTGTTCATTTACTTGTTGGAACTCCTGGCCGTATTTTAGACCTTACAAAGAAAGGTGTCTGCATCCTGAAGAACTGTTCAATGCTTGTTATGGATGAGGTATTTTGTTCTCCCTTGTTTTTATGTGTCATTGCTCCAGTTCTTAAGTAAGATGCTCAAAGATCTTTTCTAAATGGCATTTGAACATTAAACAGCAAACCTTATTATCTTAACAATTGTTAAGTCTTTCTCTACTTTGATTGTGTGTTTGTCTAAAATTTGACACAACCAGCTAGGATGTTTGGTCGAGGGCACTAATAATAGGTACAATAATGGACACGCTAAAAAAGGAGAACTTTAAAAATATGTTTGAATTTGATGTGCAATGGTAGATTTGCTGATAAATGGGCATTCCTGCTTATGAGCAATGTTGCCTTTTCTTGCAGGCAGATAAGCTGCTTTCTCCTGAGTTCCAACCTTCTGTGGAACAATTGATTCGGTATCTTCCGTCGAATCGGCAGATTTTAATGTTCTCTGCAACATTCCCTGTGACTGTCAAGGATTTCAAGGACAAATATCTCCCTAAGCCCTATGTCATTAACCTTATGGATGAACTTACATTGAAGGGAATTACACAATTTTATGCTTTTGTTGAAGAGAGGCAGAAAGTCCACTGTCTTAATACTCTTTTTTCCAAGGTTTCCCATTAGCCTTTTACTCTACCTGGCATTAACCATGATTTTTCCTTTTTGACATCACCATAATGTTTACTCAATACATTCAATTCCAATTCAATACAGCTGCAAATTAATCAATCAATAATATTCTGTAACTCGGTAAATCGTGTTGAACTACTGGCGAAGAAGATCACAGAGCTTGGTTATTCTTGCTTCTATATACATGCTAAAATGTTGCAAGACCATCGGAACAGGGTTTTCCATGATTTTCGCAATGGTGCATGCAGGAACTTAGTTTGTACAGGTATTCCTTTTAATTTTTTTGTTTCCTTTTTTCCCTATTAAAGAACATTACTCCATAGCTAGTTAACTATTGGTTCTGACTATTTATTATTACATGTTCAAGGTTTTGGAATATATATTTGTTTTTTAAAATTCTAGAAATAAGGGATTTAGGTTTTGAAACCTTGCTTGATTTAATCTTCCAAACTAAAGAAAGAAGCACACTGAATGTATTTAAAATACATTATTGTGTTACTAATTCTATGCTCTGTTTACAAGGACATTAGAAATATATAAAATTCCCCCATTGAATTCCTTTTGTAGCTAGTTAAAATGCCAATAGGTTTATGTTTCCAGTTAGTTTTTGCTTTTGCTACATGTTCTAGACATGTAACCCGTATGTCCCTGTTTGTTAAATACTATAAAAATACTTTACTTCTTTCTTATAGATTCCCAATTTAAGTCTAATTATCAAATATTCGCTTTCTCTTTTAAAGGAGGGGCATTTGAAAGGTCTGCCGTGAGAGGTGGTTGTTTCGTTCTTGCACAGTCTTTGTTGTTAACGGTTATGTTAGACCTTGACCACAAGTTTGTATTTTGTTACATGGCTATGTATTTTGTGCTGATGTTCTACTCATTGCAAAGTTATGATTGTGGTATTTTTCTTATCTTAATTAGCTGCTACAAATTAGCATTACAGTTTGTAGTTTTATCAATTAATGCCGTGCTCTAAGTACCAACTAAATCTGTTATCACTTTGGTCTAATCTATTGTATTTCCCTTTGCAGATCTTTTTACAAGGGGAATAGATATCCAAGCGGTTAATGTTGTTATCAATTTTGATTTCCCCAAGAACGCAGAAACATATCTCCATAGGGTATGCACTGAGAGAACTGGGATACTTTTCCCAAAAAAAACTGTTAGATGCATAGCTTGCTGAATAGGCTTGTAAGATTGCATTTTTAATGACAGGCATTTAGGATTGAATGCTTAACATTGTTGCTATGTTACTTGTTTGACCATGGCCCATGCCTATGGGCTATGGCAAATCGAATTGTAACATCTTATTTTGTGCTTA
The DNA here is from genome assembly GCF_000231095.2 of Oryza brachyantha. NCBI lineage: Eukaryota > Viridiplantae > Streptophyta > Magnoliopsida > Poales > Poaceae > Oryza > Oryza brachyantha. The sequence goes on from NC_023166.2 coordinate 14,919,048, forward strand.
CAGTTTCATTGACACTTTCCATTGTAGGTTGGTAGATCTGGCCGATTTGGCCACCTTGGTTTGGCCGTGAATTTGATCACCTATGAGGATCGGTTTAACCTGTATGTAATTCTAATCATCAGTGCTAAGCTACTCTCTATGTCTCTGTTTAGTTGATCATTTCTTTTGGGGTGTGTGCGTGTGTCGCACAGGTATCGCATTGAACAGGAGCTTGGAACTGAGATAAAACCAATACCACCTCAGATAGACCGAGCAATATATTGCCAATAGTTATCTGACAGGATGATCTTGTATGCTACTCTGGAATTAATAAGATAACCTGTGTAAATATCAGCTCATCAGGTACAAGTGCTAATCATTCTGCTTGTAGTAGATATCTCATCCTCTGTTATGTGCTTCTTCATTATTTTTCTCTTATTAAAGGTCTGCTGTCCATCATCGTTGAATTTCATGCAATCATGGAAGAACAGGACTTGGGACTTGTAACATTATTTAATTTTTTTTTCACATTGGTATTGAGAATATCGGGGTCTGTCATAAAGGGCTTGATATCCTATCATCTTTAGGGTAAAACCGGTAATGCCATTATAAAAAATAATATAACTTACATTGGCATCCATGTGCTATTGTTATAAAAGCCTGTGTCAAGCTGAATACTCCAGATTTCTCCTGATTCGTTGAGGTCATGCATTTTACAGGAATGCTTTACACAGTTGTATTTCGTAACATCATTGCATATTCAGCCAGAGTACTAGGGATGTTAGCTGGCTTTCAATGTACCATGACCTCTGCATGTGTATTCATATGCATCAGCGTCATGCTAAATTTATCACTATATTCTCTATGTTACATCTACACACTAGTTTCATATTTGCAATGTGCTTGACTCAATTCTATTTATTGATGCAGGTATCATTTCATGATCTCACATGGTGTATCTTAATCGAAGTTGTGTGGGGGGGGGGGGGGACACTCAGTAGCAAATGACGTTGTGTCAAGCTCATCTAAATTCCCGCGGACCATGTGTGGCTTATTAGCCGTAAGCTCTTAATCAGACAATATCGAATTTTCTGATAAGGTTTGTCCCCAGTTGTTTGTCCTAAACTCGTCTGACCTGTTGTCATCCAACATTGTATCTGCTAGCTTGTTCTACAGGACTTTTTAACCCTGGTACCGTCTGTCTGTGTTGTGGCCTCTCCGCACACAGATGGTTTATTCCACCTGGGCGATGCTATCACCGTGTGTCGGTAGTGCGAATCAGCATCAAGGATAGTACTTTTTAGCGTTTCACTTTCCATATTCTGTTTTTCATGCGTTCTGATATGAATGGTCACTTTGTAATGTATTGTCTTGACTGGGTGTTCTAGGAGTATTTTATGTAAAACTGTGTTTTCGTTTTTTTTTTTGTGTTACCTTGAGAATTGAGATGTTATTGTTCCCTCCTTTTGGGGGGTTTGTGTCGTTACCTGTGCACATGAGGCCCAAAAAAATTGTAGAATTGATCTTACATCACCTAGAAATTTATGGTTACATCACCTAGAAACTTATGGATCACACTTTGACCTCTTTACGGTCTCTTAAGTCTTAACTAATACTCCAATGAAGAGATTTCGTTGTTTGTTTCTACTCAAACTTTTTTTTTAAATGTTTGAATACTATTAGAAGTATTAAATATAGGCTATTAATAAAACCTACTCATACTCTGGATTATTTCGTGAGATAAATCTATTGAGCCTAATTAGTCCTTAGTCTATGATTAGCTAATGTGATGCTTCAGTAAACATTTGCTAATTGTGGCTTAATTAGGCTTAAAAGTTTGTGTAATGAAATAGGCTTTATTTTTGTAACTAGTTTTGTTATCAGTTTAATTAACGTTCAAATATCCGAAATATCCGATGTAACAAGAGACAAAAAAAAAATCCATGGATTTCCAAACAGCCAGTTAGGTCGTACATATCTTCCGTTTATACGGATACAAGGTTAATGACTCTAGGAACGTCAAGACCGCCGATGCTGCATTTTCTAATTTAGTGTAAATGAAAGTTAGGCTTTTTTTTCGAATGTTGAAAGGGGTTTTTGGATATGAATAATTCATAGCTTGCCTAGAAACCGCTAGACGAATTTTTAAGTTTTATTAATTCGTTATTAGCATATGTGGGTTACTGTAGTATTTATGACTAATTGACTAATTGGGCTTAAAATATTCGTCTTAATTAGTTTTTAATCTATATTTAATGTTTTATCTAGGTGTCTAAAGATTTAATGTGATATTTTTGGAAATAATTTTTGGGGAACTAAACGGGCCCTTAACTAAGATGGCTAGCCGGAGCTGGGGCTGGCTGCCATCGCTATGCTCGGCCTGTACGCAGCGCAGGCCGTTTTGCCTCAACCTAGCCACAGCTTTAGGACTGCAAGCCCGTCTTGACGGCCCAGACAGGACCGAGCTCTCTGGCCTCGCGGGCGCACCAGATTACCATCTGGAAAGCAAGACTAAGATCGGTCTGGTAATATTGGCGCAGACGCTCCGTAGCAGATCACTGGAGCGAGGGCACTCGCGCAAGAAAACGCTCAAATCTCCTCCAGGACTCCACGCAGCCTAATAAGGGCGGCCGGCGCCCTCTCCGTTTTGTGGCTTCACCCATGGAGTGCAACCAGACACGTCGCAACCGCAGGATGCACGGCTGCCGCACCGCTCGCGGTTGCTAATGAATTGGCATCGTCTTGTCAGCTGTCACGGCACACGCGTAAAAAAATTGCGTCCCGTATCTCGCCGGATCACGGGACAGGGGACGTCCCGAGCCAAGCAAAGCAAAGCAAGCATCGCGACCTGACCCGAGCGATCGATGCCGCAGACAAGACAAAAGGGAAAACGCGGGAGGTCTCGTCGTCGGGTGTCCCAAACTCCCAGAGCGCCCACAATTCTCTGTCCCGTTCAATCACCGTGCCTTGCCGTGCCGTCCCGCTGCCCGCTTCGATCGATTGCCCTTCTCTCGCCGCGCCGAGCGGCAGCGCTACCGCTACACACCACTGGGGCACCGGCACTGCTCGCGCGCGGGGACAGCGCGGCGAGCCAGATGCTCCGGCTCGCCTTCGCCGCTCCACCACCGCATTTACTCCTACGCTCCGCCCCCACCCCACGCACAGGCCGGGGCGGCTGCCTGCCTGCTTGCTGCTGCTGTCTTTTGCCAGTTTACTTCCCGTACGACCGCCTGCGCTAAAATCCGAGCCACGCCCGTGTGGCAGGACGAGCCCAGGCCACCACTCATTTATGGCTACAACCTCCGCTTCACGTCTCCATCTCATCATCACCGGCATCGGCCTTCCCTCCCTCCGGCCAAGCTTATTAACTGCAGTCCTGCCCATCACTGATCCTGTGCGTTGGTGGCGTGGAGCTGCTGTGCATGCATGGCCGCCAGCGCTATGTGCGCTACGCCGAACAGGAGCTAGCAGCGGCGCGGCGACGAAAGAAACCAGTCGGACTCATACTGAGCCTCCTCCCTCTGGTCACTGTTCGACCTTGCGGGCATCTGCTTAATTTGTATCGTGGCTTCACCGGCGAGAATGTTTTGCGTTCTACCTGCTCGATTGTTTTACCGTGTCTTGGATTAGCGGTTCTTGAACCGTGGTCGTGTCGGTTTTTGGGTATTCGAGTCGAGTCCTAGACTGCCAGCCTCGAGGAGAATGCTAGTTTGCCAATGTAAAAAATTGTGGTTTCACTACCACGTCACTTCTAATATTTAGCTTCCCTAAAATACTATTATCAAACTAGGACAACACACTAAAATATCATTTTATTTTATTTGGTGCAAAAGAAAATGTTTTTACTCTTTATTGTCTAGCGAGTTTACCAAATTGCCCTGAGGGAGTATCCTACAAATTCTATTTGCCCTGTCCTCTTACTTGCCCTCTTGCTTGTTTTCGATCGGCTTTCTTGTAATAGCTAGTCAATGGAAGTGAGGGGCGCTCGTGTTGCTCACCCCCGGGGCGGCATGGACGGCGACAGGCTCGCCGGGGCTAACCGCTTCCCTCCTCCCTCTAGCCTTGCCGCCGCTCGAGCGGCCACCAGCAAAGCCGGCCGGCTGCCAGGACGACGGCGGCAGGGCCATCTCTTCTCTCCGCTCGTGCCGTTCGTCGGGGGTGCGTCAAAACCGAGCGGAGGCGGGCTGCGACGGCACGGACGTCGGCGGCCATGGCCGGCGCCGCTGGGGCTGGATCCGGTGCCCCGGTGCCCAGATCTGTGTCGCGGAGGAGGCTGCAAGGCAAGGGTTGTGGCGGTGGCTGCGTCCGCTCGGCCGGCGAGGGGCGAGGCGGGGTGAGGTGAGGGTTGGCTGCGTCGGCTTGGCCGGCGCTCGGCGGGGGCGTCGTCGCAGTGAAGGTTGCTTCATCCCGCCCCGTAAGCGGCACAACAGCAGCAGCAGTTGGCCACGTCGGCGGCGCGCAACCTCCGGCGTGCTGCTGCGGCGCCGGGTGCTTTGGAGACGGCAGGACGTACGACGACGGCCGTGCAGGTGGGGCAACTGTGGCGGCCTCAGTGGCGGCGGAGCGTAAGCGTCCGTTGCATGCGTCGTTCGTAGGGCGGCGACGCTGTAGCGTGACCGACGGTGCATGGCATCTGTGCGTGGCTGGGTTCCACGGCCGGGGTCACTGGATCCGTGGCCGGCGTGCCCGGATCTAGCTGTCCTCGGCGTGGTGGTGGCGGCGGTGGTCTGCTGACGGCAGCTGTTGGCGTGGAGCAGAACGGAACAGGCGTCCATGGCAATCTATCTTCCTCGCTGCCGGCCGGGCTCTCTCCCTCTTTTCGAATTTCCCTCCCATCTATGGCCGGACCTTGCTCTGGTTGTGGGGAACATTCGAGGGTGGGCTGGGTCTCCGGCCTGTGCTAGGAGATGGCAGCTGTTTGTTGGCACTGCCGTAGGTTTGGCTGAGGTCCGATTGCTTGTGAAGTGATTTAGATTGTTCTTTGGGCGTCAGTGTGAAGGATACTTCTATGGGTGGTGCGGAGACGCTGGCGAAAGCCTTGTTGTGCCTTAGGCCGGCTTGACAACGATGACGCCTGCGGGCGTCGTTTCTCTCACTGGAGGCGTTTTCATGGCGTTCTCTCCCATGTCCCATAATTCCCCAGGTGAAAACCTTGTTTCAACCTTCGGACGAGCGGTGGCGGCGTTCCGCGTCGTATCGCTCTTGGGGGCGTCGCTTCGGGGAAGCCACTCTGTGTATCAACAACCATTGGCGGTCTATTTTTCAGTTCTATAGCCTTCGTTCCTTGTGTTTCGGCGAGGCCTTTGTCTTCTTGGACCCGCTTCGTTCTTGCAGCAGGCAACTTACTCCTTTGTGGTTTTGCTCGATCAAGTCGGAGCTGCTCACTGAGGGTGTGGCGACGCTTAGCAACAATGACATGTTGTTTGCAACCTCTCTCCACAGGGGTCTAGTGCTAGCTGTGTGAAGGAAGTGGCTCTTTGGTGGCTTGGCTGATGTCTTTTGTAGGTTGTTGAAGCTGCTATTTGCTTGGTCGGCATACTGGCAACAATGTCGTTTGTGGCTGTGAAGTCGGCGCTGCTGGGTCGTTTGGGCGGCTAGCTCGGCAACGATAATACCTCTTTTGCGAGGTTGGAGTTTTTTTGTCGTCTTGTGCTTAGCGCGGTTGAGGCATCCTATGTTGGGCTCCGTTGTTGTGATTGGTTGTGTAGTAGGCCTCGTGTCTTCTGTGTGGAGGTTTTGCCGGTTCTCCTTAATTAACCGTGCATTTATAAGGTTTTTGGGTCCGGTTTACCTATAAACTAGGTCAATTCTCTTCTTCTTAATATAAAAGCGGAACATTTTCCGCCTCGGTTTCAAAAAAAGCTAGTCAATGCAATCGCCTGATTTTTTTAAGAACATATATATTCTATCTATTTTAAAATAGAAGTATTTGTATGATTCAAATTTTATACCATAATAATGTTTGCACTGAACTCAATAATTTCAGTCACTCCAATTATTCAAGAGTCAATCATATGATTAGAAAGTTAATCTAATCAATTTAAAATTCAAAAATCAACTACTAAAGTGACTAAAATAAATATCTTGACATATTTTTAATATATGCTAAACAATCTATACATGATTACATTTTTAAACGAACGTAGTAATATGTCGCTGCTCCACGGACGAGTGACCTACAATCAGAAAAAGACTTACCTACCATGTATGATGCCGTTGTAGGCTTCGCAAGGTCATCCGAGACCAACTTTGGGCTAACCGGTCCAACCTAAGTAATTTGGTCTATTACTACATTTCAGAACACTGGAGCTATTGGAATTGGAATTTTCCCGTGGACCCCAGGCCTAGCCCAGTTGTTCATTGCCTCGGCCCGCTCCTGATGCCATCTAAAGGCTGCACAGTATGTAAAGTTAGTGTAGCACGCCCATGAGATGATGCGATGATGAGACACCAATTGCTCTAGATTAGTTTGATCATGCTACATAAAAATTATTTTTAGCTTACTATTTTCTTTGTTCCTCCGTGGACATTATTTTTAAGCAATTGTTGTATTGAAGTTTAATAAAGTATACAATAATTATATTGTGATCTTAATAAAGTTGGAACAATTATACTGAGATTTGAAGAAATATAGAATAAATATATTGATATTTGAAAGGTTTTATAACATTGTATAGGTTATGCGAGGAAGACTAAAATTGAATTCTTTTTGGAACGGAGAGATGGTTTAAAACATCACGGGGGAACGCTTCATAAAATTAATAAAACGCAGAAAGTAATCCCCTGTAGACAGAAATCAGAGAGAAATAGGATCAATTTAAATCATCGTCATCGGGCGCCAAACCCCCAGTCAAAATTGCACTCTCTACGCATAAACTCGACTCCTTTGACAGTCCGCAGGCAGTTGCACATGTGCAACAACAGACAACCGGTAGTCCCCCACGCATTCAAGTCTCTGGCCCCGTCCGGCGTACTTGCAAGAAAGCTCCCCGCCCCCTCTTAAATGCATCCTCCGCCCCGTCGACCACTTGCTATTATTGCCTCCTTTCCGGCGTCGTAGTGTTAGTACCGCACTGCGCTCGCCTTCCCCGCTCGTCGTTGCAGCAGGTGAAAATCCGGTCATCCGGTGCATTTATGGCCTCCCCTGGATCCCCCTCCTCCTCCTGCTGCTAGGCTTATATAAATCCCGTCCCGTCTCGCTTTAATCGCTCGTTCGTTCGTTCGTTCGTTCGTGTCGCCGACGCCTCTGGTGCGAGCGTGCATGCGTGTGCGAGGCTGCGAGCTGCTGTTGATTAGGAGGGGGGGAAGGGAACGACGAGAGGCGGCCATGGGGAGGACTCCCTGCTGCGACAGCAAGGCGCTCAAGAAAGGGCCGTGGACGCCGGACGAGGACAAGCTCCTCGTCGACTACGTCCAGGCCAACGGCTCCGGCAACTGGCGCATGCTCCCCAAGCTCGCCGGTACGTACGTACGCACGCGCGTGTTCTTCTTCTTCCGTGCCGGCCGCGTCGCGCGCGCGCGTGCGTGCGGCGCTTCCTAGTATTTCGCTGAGGTGAGGTGCGCGATCGATTCGTGCAGGGCTGAACCGGTGCGGCAAGAGCTGCAGGCTCCGGTGGACGAACTACCTGCGGCCGGACATCAAGCGCGGGCCTTTCACCCCCGAGGAGCACAAGTCCATCCTCCAGCTCCACGCCATCGTCGGCAACAAGTGAGTCGCCACTACTATACCGGCCACGCTACCCATTAATGAACTGCCCGCTTTCATTCCTGCACATTGATGCATGCATTCAAGCGCAACATGCATAGTAGTATGTCCCAATGTACTACCTGCGGCCACCAAAGTGCTACTCTAATCAATTCTTCAGTTGCTGCATGCTCTACTATATCTTTGTGATTGTATGGCTGTATTCCAAGGGTCAATGCTGCCTTTTACGTTATCTTCTGCATTCAGGGGAAAACTTCCAAAATTGTTGGTCTCTTGCTTACGCACTTCGAAACGGGGTACTGCGTAGACCGTAGACATGCGTGCGTAGAGAATGTCATGCGCCGGCGCTAATGACGAGTTGCATTCGGTGGATATCAGGTGGTCCATGATCGCGGCGCAGCTGCCTGGCCGGACGGACAACGAGATCAAGAACTACTGGAACACCAACGTCAAGAAGCAGCTCCGTCAGGGCCATTCGGCCGCCGTCGGCGAGCAGGCCGCACTAGCGAGCCTCGGCGGCGGCGCAACCAGCTGCCCCGCGGCTCGCCACATGGCCCAGTGGGAGACTGCACGCCTCGAGGCCGAGGCGCGCCTCTCCCTCCTGTCCAGCACTACCTCCGCCGCGACCGCCAGCTTCGCCGCCTCCTCGTCCTCCTCGTCGACAGTTGCGGCCGGTGCCGACCACGTCACGGAGGCGCCGCCGGACATCTACCTTCGCCTCTGGAACTCCGAGGTCGGGGACTCCTTCCGCAAGTCCGCACTCTCGGCGGGGCGCGAGGAAGAGCCGGTGAACGCATCCGACGAAGCGGTGCCGGTGTCCGCGTTCGCGCCGCCCGGCGACGACTCCTCGGCAGTGTCCAACGTGACCGCGTCCGCGGGTGCGGACGAGTACCAGGTGTTCCTGGACCTGGCGGCCGAGGAGCTCGAGCTGTCGTCGTTCCATGGCCGGCACGGCGGGTTCCCGCTCTTCCCCTCGGCCGACATGCTCGGCGACGCCTCCCTCTACACCGCGTTCGACTAAAGCTCATGATCAGATCAAATGGCTAACGTACGTGTACGTGCGTGCCGCGCTAATTCATGCGTACGTGTACGTACATACGTACACAAGACACACAGGCGCCAGCTTTGCCTGCGTGTCTTGTGTCGCCGTGGCGTATGTACGTAGGTGTACCGTGATGACGCGTGCATGACCGTACGCCTCTAGCTAGGGCAGCTGGAGTTTTTTTTTTGCGACTGCCCTAGAGCAAGTATACCAGCGTGGTGGTGACGACGACGATGATGTAGACTTGTCAAACTCTTCTCTCTTTTTTTTTTCATTTTGTGCAAACAGATCAGCGTCTTCCGTGTTTTGTTGATTAGACAAGTAATCGGCGCGTTGTGAAGTGTGCCACCATTTGGTGTTGTATTTTCAAGTATGCGTACGCGCAGAGTAGCGTACCGTGCTGCATGTCGTCATGTTTCACTGTGCCTGCAGCAAAGATTGTGTACATGATCGATCCATCGGCTGCAGAACGCGCAGTGCGAAATCACCTCATCATACGGCTTCATTAATTGCCACGCACTGAGAACAACGAACGGTAGAGGAGAACATTCACAGATCGGATTATACATCGCAGAGCCATATCTTTTTTTTTTTTCTATCAAAGGCGTGTTTTTCACCTGCCGGTGAAAAACATAAGCATGCTGGCCGGCCGGCCCAGCATACATACGGGACCAATCTACTGCAGCGTGTTGCACCAGAGGCAGGCACAGACGCGTAAGGTCGGTCCAATTCACGTCTGGGTGCATGGGTGGTCGGTTTTTTTTGCGCCGTGCGTGAAAAAAGGACGGAGGAAAAACACACCACGATACGTTCGAGCGACGACACAGCCGGTGCCGATCAACCCCCCTGGTCCATCCGGCGATTCAGCGGGTTGCGTCGTCCCGTACGTGGTACGTCCGTCGATCCCGACGACGCCGTTGCTTGCCTTGGACCGGTACGTTTACGTACGCCCGTCGCATGCACTACTACTATGCGTCCATGCCTGGATGTCTCCTTTGAGAGAGGGTCCCGACCGCTGTACCAGGCTAAATGCGTAACCTAAACTTATTTCTCGAGATCTCCTCTTTCTCTGGTTTTAAAATAGTTTCTTTATGCTGAGATTTGACACGAAGAGTAACGGTTAATCCGTGAATGGTCTATTCGAATTGAAAAAAAAAAAGGTTACACTAGTGTAGCAAGTCTTCCCACGTTTTCGTCGTACGGCCATGCATGATTATGATTGATGCAAGGTCGTCGGTTACCGTCGCGGTAACGGGGTTACCCACGACGGCGCGAGCGTGACAGGGATAACTGACTGTTTCATTCGAACAAAACTATCTAAATTTTTTTAAAAAATTAGTTTGACAAAGGTATTTTTCACTACAAACCATACTTGTATGACGATAAAATTACAACAAAACCATCCCTACAGGCTACAGCGACTTACCTTGGTTCTGACACTGCGGAGTCCAAAATTTTTAATTTAAATGTTTGTTCTATAAATTTGCGATAGTTTTGATAGTAACCGTGATTTACCACCCTACTGTTGAACGATAGCTTTTGCTTCCCAAACCATTTTGCAAAATTTGAAGTGTGAGTAGGTAGTCAGACCAAAAGTTTATAAAGGAATATCCAACACAAATTTTACCGAGTAAATCTTAGGGAATGCATAAGTCCAATGTAATTAAATTGTTGTCCGGGTTTAATTAGAATACCAATAAAAACTACTCCGTCCTAAAAGAATTTTATTGTTAATCTACATCACATATATCCATCCAAAGCTTGTATAAATGATAGAATGTCTTTCACTTTTCAATATCCCAATGTAATACTCCTACTTATCCCCCACTTTTTTAAATCTTAATATATTTGTCTCATTCTTTTCCAAGCTTTAATGCACTAATTGATTGAAAATGTTGTTTTTGTGGAGTGAAACAAGAAGAGCTAAAGATGATGTTTTTTTTTTACAAAGGTAGTTTTAGTACACTAGTGAACAGTTGTAACCGTTTTTTTGTTAAACATAGAGAAACCGTTGGTGAACCGGTTCTGGTTCAATTCGGTAGCATGATTAGGGTGATTGTTTGGTCTTTTTTATGAAAACAGTACAATATATTTGCAAATGAAAAATAATTTATTAATAAAATTTTTATATACGTTGTCTTAGATATCTAAAAGCTAAAATAAAAAATAAATTTTAGTAAAAAAAATCTTAAAATCAACTTTTAAATTAAAAATTAAAAATTCAAATTTCAACTTCATCTCGCAGCAGCATCTGCCGCTGTAGGAAACACAAGGAAGAAAGGTTAGCTTGGTTGCGGTGAAACGAGCATAAACCAAGGTCAAACGCTCAAGTTACCTGAGCCCTCCATTATATCCATGATTGCGCCGGATAGCCGGGGCCGTCGCCGGGAGGAGAACATTTATTTCACGCTTCCGATAAGGGGTAAAACAGAGCACTTCTTTGCCGTTTCGCCAGTGAGGCAGTCTCTCTGCTCCTCCTGTGTTTTCGTCGTCAGGAAAAAGAACGCGAAAAAGGGACATCACTGATCACTGCATCCGCTCTGCTCCATCCGACCACCCTCTCCGCCCAATGATTCTCACACCACCGCAATCTTAAATGCCGTGGCAGGGGTCAACAGTTGAACTCACCAGGGAGTACTGTTCCTTGAGTTCACGGCAATGGCGACGTGCACCGTCGTATTTTGGTTCGGGTTAATTTATATTTTTAAATTTAAATTTAGAGTTAGTATTAAGGTTTTTATTAAAATTTATTTTTCAGTTTTAACTTCTATAAATATATCCTTTCTTTTTTTTTTCTTTACGAGACCTAGAGATTTGCGTCTTTAGATGTGTGTAGTGCGGGTTTCCGATATTCTTGCCATTTGTGTGTGCTGGCGAAGAAGCAGTGCTACGAAACACCATCTAGCCCAGAGGAGCCCAGAACAACCCAGATCATAACAGGCTATGTAACACACACGAGTAGTTAAGGTTACTCCTGCACCGGCCCGATTAATAGTCTTTTGCACACTGTTTGAGGCCCACTTACTCCTGCCAGGAATTTTTTTATTATTTTTTAACCTTTTTTTATTTTATAACTTAAGAAACTAAACTTCGCATAAACTTATTTTTGAACATGAACCTTTTTAGCCTCGTCACTCCGTCTAATATGACTAAATAATACTGACACGCCATCAAAAGTTGCTTGGCACGGTAGTATTCTTTCACCACACAAGTCTACCCTATTCAGAACAAATAATGTTGAATGCAAGCAAGATCGGCGTGACGGTGTTATTTGCTCCGCTATTAAGATTGGCGCATGCAAAATGTTCTGATTTGGAAATAAAATTTAAGAGGATTTAGTTCTAAAACTTTTAAAAATAAATGAGGTTTAAAAAATAAAAAAAATCCGTGCCAAGCCTTTTCTATCCCTGGAGATATCGAATCTACCCTAGAAAAACATTAAGTACCCGCTAAAATAGTCCTCTCACGCAACAAGTCACCCCCAAATCCATTGCAATCTTTTCCAGAACTGCCAGGTGATGAGGGGATAAGAGATATGTATCTTCCTCTAGTGTCAGCCTCACAGATCAGAACCGGCGGTTCCGCAAGGAAGCCGACTGGAGGACAGCAAGGGGACGTTTGTTGCTTCCAATTTTGTTAGCCGCTCCCTTTTCAAAAGGTTAGACCTTTGGGTTAGGATTTTGGATTTTAAATGCACATTTACCCCTTTGAGAAAATCTAGAAAATACATTGACAAACGTCTAAATCTAATAAATATCATTGATGAATACGAGTTCTACGAAATACCACCGTATAGATGATTTTGTCTGAGAAATACTATCGCTGTTAAGATTCTGTCCATTTTTACCTTTAAATACTACGAAATACGGACGGAACCCTAAAGACAATGATATTTCTTAGACAAATTCGTTTATACGATGATATTTTGTAAAACTCTCACTCGTCGATAACATTTCTTAGAATTGAATGTTTGTCAATGATATTTGTTAGATTTTCTCTTAACGTTTTTATTTAATTGGTACAATTCGGGTCAAACTTAACCCGTCCAGAACCAATATTCAGTTATGGGAATTCTTCAGGTTCTTATGAAATTCAGATGAAAATAACATAACATGCACAGAGATAAAGACATAAAGTCAGTTACTAGTGAGTCCAGTGAAGGCCAGTGAAAAGAAGATAAAATTCAGAGACAAGGAAAAGAACAAACAGCTTACTGTCAATAACAATAACAATGTGACTCCTTAACTACACATAAGAATGTTGCCTGTCAAGCATCAAACATGTACAGCACCAACGTATCTGTCTTGGGAGCAATATGTATATACAGCAACACCAGACTTTACACACCAGGCACGACCTTTCTTGCACCAACAAACACACTACGCACTTGGGAGGGTGAGAGAAGCAAAGCAACCACTGATGAACACTTCACGTTTGCTCGTTGTGAACCGAAAATTTCTTTAGGCCCCAAAGCACCCGATGAGTTTCTTGGGAGCATGGCCAGTGGCACGGTACTTGGCTGCCATCTCCTCGGCCTTCAGAACTTCCTCACCACGCTTTGCCTCGACCATTGCTCTCTTCTCCTCAGCTTCCTTGTGGACGATCGCGACTTTGTTCTTCATCTTCTCTGCATATTCAGCCTTCTTCTTTTCCAGTTGCTCCTGAAAGTGTGCAAATGCATAGGCTTTAGTTCAAAGGATGCCATAAAAATGTGACATATGTAGTCCTACGGTTAAGATACAGGTTCCCTATAATTGTTACCAGCTGGTCAAGGATCTGTAGTGTATTTATCATTGATGAGAAGTACCGGTAAACTTTCAGAAGTGTACATACCCAGTCTAGAAGTGCATCCTTCAAAGGAAAACAAGAATAATAGAAACAGTGGTATACCTCAATCTTCTTCAGTTCAGCTTCTATGTTAGCTTTCTTCGTGTTCTCCCATGAAAGAATAGCAGATAGCTTCTTTGAAGCCCTGTGACATCGATGTCAGTTCGTTCATGATGTTGATCACATATTCACATGAAAAAAAAAAGCATGCTGGTCTATAGAAGTCAGTTACGTACTTGTTCTCAGCTTTTGTCTTCTCATTTTCCTCCCATGCTTTGATCAATGAGTTCCTCTTCTCACTTTCCACCTTTGCAAGAGCGATATCTGGATGGCAATTTTTTGGTTACTATTGGCATATTTATACCCAGACTAAAGGAAGATAATTCAAATTATTAATAATCACCTCTGTCATTAGATCCCCCTTTTGCTGGTTTCTCGGCAGGAGGTTCATCTGCAACCTCTGCAAACAGAAAATGGGCAATTTTTTAATGAGCAACAGTATTATTTGGCATAAGTATTAGCAAAACAGCAACTGTCTGTACATAGCAGTACTTTCATCTAGTGCATACATTGCAGTAACTTCATTAGCAACTTTCTCTATATTGCAGTGCTTCCATTATGAGATATTACCAAATGCGATATATTTCTTTCATGAGGTCCTTTGTGCAAATGGTTCTTAGGTTGGCTACCTGCTAAGAGCAAGTTCAATAGAATAGCCAACTGTTGGTTCTAAATCATCTATAGCCAACTTAATAGTCAATTCATACAATAGTCATATACTACAGAATTAATATCGGTCCCACCTATCATACACATATGTGTCTTGGAGTTCGTGCTGTAGCTGACTACAAATTAGTAGCCCGCTGCTCTTCTCTCTCTTGTCTTATCTCCTTAAAATATGCTTATAGCTGGCTTATAGCCTGCTATTGTACCTGCTCTAAGAGCAAGGGCCAGAAGTGCTTACTTCGAGTATCTCATCCTTTCCATGTAACTATACTACATAAGTAGGACCTATTTTTTTACAACAAAAAATTGCAAGGAAATTGTTTTTATAGCTTGAATTACCTTTAATTTATTTTCTAGTAAACATTTCGATTGTCAGATTGGTATTGGTTGCCTAATCATTAACGATATGTGCGAGACACGGGGTTAGGAGTTGGAACATTGTAGAGTTGTAGTAGTATTAGCTAAATAATCTGCAGACTGCAGGTATTTTTCTAGAGATAAGAGAGAGAGAGAGCCCCATAAGTATTGTTGTTTTTTCAGAGTAATTAGCTCTTGTTACATGTCAAACAAGATGACAGAGGAAGCTGCTTACTACCTCCGTCCCATAATAACTTTATTTTTTATTTTTTCATGTCCAACGTTTAACTATTCGTTTTATTTGAAAAATTTATATAAAAATTTAAAAAAATTAATCACGTATAAAGTACTATTCATATTTTATCATCTAGTAATAATAAAAATATTAATCACAAACAAAATTCAAATAAGACGACGGAAAAACGAAAAATGAGGTTATTATGAAACGGAGGTAGTAGCTGGCTAGCTTACACTACTATTTGGCTACTCACTGCAGAAAAAAAATGCTTCTTTTGGTTACTTTCTTTGTGTCTATCCACCAGGAATTTATCCTAACTAGTATGCTATGTTGAATTATCATCAGTATGCCTTCAGACAATAGGAAAGTTAAGCACTTCATATCATTGCCCAACTATGCAAGGAACTGATAGTACTAAACGTTTACAGCATGAGCAATTGAGCATCGTACATCCCTGGCTGTCCTGAACTGGCCCGTATACGTCAATTTAATATGATGGAACTATTT
The DNA here is from genome assembly GCF_000231095.2 of Oryza brachyantha. Lineage (NCBI taxonomy): Eukaryota > Viridiplantae > Streptophyta > Magnoliopsida > Poales > Poaceae > Oryza > Oryza brachyantha. The sequence goes on from NC_023166.2 coordinate 14,934,429, forward strand.
CTTTCAAAAGAATAATATGACAGCATCATGATTTCTGCACGATCAATCCAGCTCGAACATGTACTATTCGCAATTCAAGATTTTTAAATGTGTTAAGTTAAAGATAATTTTATTTGTTTCATGTTCCAACCAAATGATGATATGCCGACATGGTTGAAGAAATATGAAAGAACTTTCCTCAAAGGCTGTTATTTATGTGGCTTTGTTTCTGTTTAATTCTTTTTCTGTTAGAAACAAAGGCACAAACGAGACACGAATTTAACGTGGAAAACTCTTGCGGGAAAAACCACGGGCGCCAACCGGCAATAATCACTATGAGGATATGATTACAATGCAGGGGAAACAATGAGAACTCTAATCTTCCCGTGCAAACTACAAGAGTATATATGGGGAAAATCTAAGAGTCCTAGTAGGATTAGGCGAAAGAATCCTATTAGGAAACTAATCCGACTCCTAGTAGGAAACAACTAGGAGAAACCTACTAGAAAACTAATCCGGATATAATTCCAGTTACAATTCGGATCACATATTTAACATTTTCTTCGAGCACAAACCTTTGGACACTTTTTCAGGCTTTAAAAGGAATTCGAGATTCTCCTTAACAAAAGAGGGGAAACTGGGATGGATAAACAGAAAGAGGAAAAAGAGAGCTATAGTCTAGAGGCAAAAGGAGGGGGGTAAGTGAAGAATTCTGGAAAGTTCCAAATACTATCCTTTTGAACTTCCAGCGCTAATCGATTGCAAAAGGGAAACCCCAGTGAAGCTATACATGCGTAGCATCGATTTTAGTCTTACCATACCCAAATAGCAATATATCCTATCAAAAAAAATCTTTTTTTTTAGGTATTGGGATGCAAGGCAGAGCTCAGCAGGTTGCAACTTGAAAATAAATTTTTTGAAGAGAATTCCAGAGGCATAAAGGTGCCCACAGAAACTCTGATAGCTACAGGGAAACTCCAAAGCAATTGATATGTGCAAAACCAGCAAACAGAATTCCTACGAACAAAGAGGCATGTTTCTCCGACGAGAACTGTCGAACTGTGATAGAGGTTTTCACAAAACGAAGAGGAAATAATCATGTCAAGAACTGACCAGGAAGGCCATGGAAAGCGCCCGGAAAGGATCATAAGTACCTCGTAGTATCACTGTCCGACTATTAACAAAAAAAAAAGTGCAGCTAGAGAAGAAGTTGCTCCTAGATCCTAGCAGCACATGCTCACCACCTTTCCATCATCACAAGCAGCAGACGAGAGAGCAAATCAAACGGGAAAAATTAACAACAGCGCTAGCTAGTAGCCAAGCAAGAGCGAGCGAGCGAGCGAGGCACTCACTCTCGACGATGGCCAGCGCCTTGGAGTCGTCGACGGGAGGCTTCTCCTCCTCGGCGGGGGCGGGGATGACGGCCTTCTCCTCGGCGACGTCCTTGGCCGCGGGCTCCGGCTCCGCGGCGGCGGCGGTGGGCGGCGCCTCGGTGACCTCCACCTCCACCTTCTTGGCCTCCTCCTCAGCCATGGCGAACGACGGATGGACTGCTCGCGTCGTGCGTTCCCTCTCTCGCGGTCGCGGCCGGCTCTGCTGGACCTGCTGATAGGATTTTGTGCAAATGTGCAGCCGCTGTGCGTGTGCGTGGTGGCGCGTACTAATAACAGCAACCGGTTTAACTGTTAGCTGGTGTCAGGACAAAAGCTGGAGGTGGTGGTGGTGGGTGGGTAGTGGTGGTGGGCTCGCTCTGCTCTGTGCTGCTGCCGCTGGACTGCCAGCGTGTTTCTGACAGAAAGCCAGAAGGGCCTCGTATTCTGCCGAATTAGGGAATGGGGCTCGAGCAGTCGACCTTCGATCGATGGGGGCGGTTTTATAACCCGGTTGAACCCTATGCTCCGCGTTTTTTAAGGAAAAAACGATGATTATACATTGGATGCACCCATTTGCGATCTACGCCTCTCTTGAAAACTTCTAAAAATAAGTCTGAACATTCATTATTTAGATTAACTCCAAAAAAGCAATAGCCCCTAACAGACAAATCACTTCATAAGCAAAACATACGACGAAATAACTATAACATTGAATAGAATAGTGCCACCTCCAATCAAAAATAAGATCATTTTTTACTTGCTCTAGCTTCCCAAAATAAATCCATTTCTAAGTAATTATTGTGTTAGAGTTTATAAAAATAAGAAATTAAATGCATTGGAAATAGATAAAGTAGAGAATAATAGTATTGAGATATAACAAAGTAGAATATGCTATAGTCTTTTTGTTTTTTATTGGTATGTGTGAGATAAATGAGAAATGAACTTATTTTGGAACGGATGGAGTAGTTTTTAGCTAGGAATTAATTCTTTAGTAAAGTACCATGCACTAACAAAATCATATAATCATAAAATCCTGTTATTAACCGACATTTAAAATGGTTAAGAAGTCCTTGATGATCGACTCCGATGGTATATCTTTAATAAACATGGTAACTCGATCATCCTCCTAACATTGCATCTAAACTAGAAATAGAGTTAACTGTGCATATCAATAAAACCTATAATAGATTATGAGTTTTTTTAACAACAAAATCATCGCGGTAAAACCAAGCAAGTGAAGCAACCAAATTAAGCCACATATACCCTCTTGAAAAGAAGGATGCACATGCTATAACTCATATGTATTTGACGTCAAACATGTTAGTGGTGTTTGTTGGAGCTTTGGAAGAGGTAAGCTGAAAACAGTACGTATACACCGTCATGCATAACATGAAACCACACAATCAAAGAAGAAATATTGATTTCTTTCTTCTAAGTTACAAAAACAAAATTTATTCCCCACCAATTCTATTTGGCTAAATTGTCTTTAACACCTTTTGAGAAAAACCAGATAAAGATTTCAACCATTTCTGCCACTACTGGAACTAGGGGATTCCTAGCACAGTTTTGTGCAACTTAAGAACTTAAGCAGAGTTAGATTTATATGCAACGCTTTTATATATATATATATATATATATATATATATATATATATATATATATATATATATATATATATATATATATATATATATATATATATATATATATATATATTCAAATTTGAATGATTTTTGGGATTTGTATTACAAATCCAATTTGGAAGTTATTTTATTTTTCTTAGTTTTAATTTTATCTCAGTATGATTCAAGAAGTAAATATAATTTAGATCAAGCTATAAAGATTGATAGGCAATAACACAAGTTTCAATCAAAATGTTGCACTAAACCAATAAAGTAGTAACCTAACCTAGAAGAACACATATCAATCAATCCAGAGAAATCAAAGATATAAAATAACTTGAATTAAAATTGGTCTGATAACCATCAGTTGTACAAATTTAATCAAAATGTTAGACTAAACCTAGAAAGTCTTAATCTCGCCAATATAATTGCGATATGTCAAAAATTTACCCACGTGTACAATTTATGTGGTATGAAACTACAAAAGCATAATCATAATTAAGTGCTTTTGAATACAAATCCAATAAATTTATTTTTGTGTCATAAAAAATATATCATAATATTGCAATAATTTTTCAGATTATTATCATAATGAAAAAATACTGCATATCATATTAACCAATATTTTGTATGACAACATTTGAAATAGATAATCTAACCTTGAGTGGCATAAATTTTGACAAGGTGTTACTTGCTTAGGACAAAGCACCGGAAAAATCTAAAGCGCCAGGTAACAATCGTGCTGTACACGAAGAAACTGCCATGTCAAGTGGAGGAATATATATACCGTTGATCATGATGGATATTATGTGTAGATTGATTGATACGGGAAACAGTTATATTTCAAATTCAAAAATAATATGTTTTTAAAATTTTGTTGATAGATGCCCCCGTGTTATCAAACCGTCCGCGGAGCTTTGAAGGGCAGGTAAACAAACAAGTAGTAACATCCATATCCAGATCGTGCGGCTGCAAGCGAAACTAGTATAAAAAAAAGATCCGGCAAGGGAGCTACAGTATGCCTATACGTGACGTGACGGCGACTCGGCTGCACACGCGGGCCCGATGCGCGGCCGCACTGGATCCCGGCCAGCGGATCCGCGCTGTGTGGTGGCCCCCGCTCCCCGCGGGCACTGGAAATCGGGGGCTCGGATCCCGTGGACCGGCGAGCCCTGTGGCCGCGTCGCCTGCGCGCCTACCGCTCACGGCCACGCCACCAGAGCATCGCAATCGCAGCGTTCCCATCATTTACAGCCTCGCTAAATTTTTAAGTAAAAACATCCCATCGAACGAAAAAAACGAATTTTACGGTTAGCCTAAAAACAGCGAGGTGAATCTTTTGAGTCTAATTAATTCATCATTAGCACATATTGGTTACTGTAGCGCTTATGGCTAATTATAGACTAATTAGACTTAAAAGATTCGTCTCAAGATTTCATTCATAACTGTGCAATTAGTTTTTTGATTTATCTATATTTAATGTTTTATTTAGGTGTCCAAAAATTCGATGTGATGTTTTTGGAAAAAAATTTGTAACTAAACAAAGGCTAAGGTGGTGCTTAGATTGAGAAAATTTTTGAAAGAAGGGTCACGTCAAATGTTTGACTGGATGTCGAAAGGGGTTTTCGGACACGAATGAAAAAACGAATTTCACGGCTAGCCTAGAAACCGCGAGGCGAATCTTTTGAGCCTAATTAATCCGTCATTAGCACATGTTGGTTACTGTAACACTTATGGCTAATCATGGACTAATTAGGCTCAAAAGATTTGTCTCAAAATTTCTTCCGTAACTGTGCAATTAGTTTTTTGGTTCATCTATATTTAATGCTTTATTTAGGTGTTCAAAGATTCGACGTGATGTTTTTGAAAAAAAAAAAGAAACTACACAAGGCCTAAGGCCTTAGGCGAGCCTAAGCCACATACAAACAAAAAGTAGATTTTTCTGTTTGTATGTGGCTCACATCGAATCTTTGGACACCTAAATAAAACATTAAACATAGATAAACCAAAAACTAATTGCGCAGTTACAGAAGAAATCTTGAGACGAATCTTTTGAGCCTAATTAGTCCATGATTAGCCATAATTGCTACAGTAACCATTATGTGCTAATGACGTATTAATTAGGCTCAAAAGATTCGTCTCGCGGTTTCTAGGCTAGCCGTGAAATTCGTTTTTTCATTCGTGTCCGAAAACCCCTTCCGACATCCGATCAAATATTTAACGTGACACTTCTCCCAAAAATTTTCTCAATCTAAACACCACCTGGGCGGGCGTAGTATTACGTACGCGCAGCGCTGGCCGGCAGAGCGGCGCAAACGTTCCCATTATTTAGGCCTTGTCTACTTTTTAAAGAGTTTTTTAAAAACATCACATAAAACATTAAATATAAATAAATTAAAAAACTAAGAAATCGCGAGACGAATTTTTTAAGACTAATTAGTACATGATTAGTCATAAGTGCTACAGTAACCAATATGTGTTAATGACGAATTAATTAAACTCAAAAGATTTGTCTCGTAGTTTTCAAGCGGAATCTGAAATTTGTTTTATAATTAAAGTATGTTTAATACTTTAAATATATGTTAAAAACTTGATGCGATGTTTTTTAAAAAAATTTGCAAACTAAACAACCCATTACAAACCGGATAGGTCGGGCAGCAGCACACGTGCTCCCCGGGCGGCATCAACTGCGGACGGCGACGTCGGTGAGGCCGCTGATTTGTCCGTGCTCTTTCCTTCCGTTTTATCCTAAGGGGTTATTTAGTTGACAAAAATTTTTACTAAAGGGGTCACATCGAGCGTTTAACCGAATGTTGTAAGGGGTTTTCGGACACGAATGAAAAAACGAATTTCACGGCTAGCCTATAAACCGTGAGACAAATTTTTTGAGCCTAATTAATCTGTCATTAGCACATATTGGTTACTGTAGCACTTATGGCTAATCATGGACTAATTAGGCTTAAAAGATTTGTCTCAAGATTTCTTCCGTAACTGTGCAATTAGTTTTTTGGTTCATCTATATTTAATGTTTTATTTAGGTATCTAAAGATTCGATGTGATGTTTTTAGAAAATTTTTTTGGAAACTAAGCATAGGGGGGGTGGTAACACCGATGCAGCGCGCGCACCGACCACCAGGTCGCACGCTCGTCCTTCCGCCGTCCACACGGCAACTTATCCGTCCATTCCATCCAATCCAACGAATGCTACCACCGGGACGGGACCTCCCGGAGGGCGCGCGCGGGCGTCTGGCCGGATGCAAGGGGGCCGACCAAACGTACCCGGCAAGTGCTTTTTGCACGGGAGAAGGCACGGATTTTGGGCGGTAACTGGCTAAACTGCTGGATCAGGCCAATCCGCGTTCGGTCCGCGTGCAAATCCCCGGGCGGTAGCTTTTCGTTCAGCTGGACTGTTGGGGATCCTCGTATCCTGAGACGCAGGCAAAGTACAGCATTGGATAGAATACAGACTGATACAGAAGAGGCGGCATTCTTTTCATTCTATCTGGCTAAACTATCATCAGTTTCTGTTAGCATATTTTTTAAACTAGTAAATGGTATATTTCGTATAAATTTTTATATAAAAATTATTTTAGAAGATTGAATAAATCTATTTATTATATTTTTAATAAATAATAATTAATTAATTATATACTAATTACGTTTATCGTTTTCCGTGCGGCTAATCGGCTTACGCAACCCTCACCTTGTATCAAAGCCCTCTGCGTGTTTTTCGTCAGCGGTGTACGGTGTACCCTGCTGCTGCTCTCTCATAGAAATTCATTTGCTACTATCCCAAAACTGAGTTAAAAGAAAGACTGAATTGTAGCACTACAACTAGCAGTAGTTTCCGTTGGAACATTTGGAAGAGTTAAACGGTAGTAGTATAAGTTTGACGGTTTGAGGCTACTGTTTCTGTTTGGTTCGTTTCCACTTGATCATTTTCATATTACACACCATCTGCTATTTGCTCGTTTTCTAGACAGATTTTTATCACAAGTTGGCTTGCCAAACATTTAGCACAGAATTGGATCAAAATGTAGCCAGCAACTGAACGGTCCATTAAAATAGGTCGGGAACTAATTCTTACAATTATAAAACTAGAGCCTTGTGCAACTGTCCAAGCTGTCTTTGGACAATCATTTAGCGGACAAATGGACAAGAACAGAAGATGCTTTGCTGGTGAGTCCAGCCACAGCTATGCCTGTCAATTATTGGCAACATCCATAGCCAAACAGGGCAATGCGTGACATATGGGTGAATCTTGCTTAAATAATCAGTATCTCCTTGTTATGTCATCGGTACGCACGTCTAGAACCAGTCAGGTATACCCATCACCATTACCTCACGTCAAAAAATAAATCATACCATACCTCTCCTGCAATCTTGTTTAAGGTAACAACAACCAAATCTCGCGAATTAGTCTGCCAAATTAACATAAAACTGAGAACCGAGACAGATGAAAAGAACGATGATGTAAATTTTCCGCAAAAAAAAAGATGATGTAAATCCTACTTACACTCTACTACTGAACCCTTGAACAGAAAAGCCAAGCAACTTGTTCAAGGCTGGTTCTAAAAATCTTCTTCCCACATCACCGCGGGTCCCGCGATGTGTTGGATGCATCGTGGCCTTGCGATAAATCGAGCTCGAAAGCGACGCATGTCGGCAAGCCACCAGTTCCATTCCATCTATTTCCCTTGCAAATTCACTGCACAAATCGCACATGTTCGCATATGATGATTTTATTTCCTTTTATCCCTTCAGCCAAAGTCTCATGGCGATGCGTTGTAAGAGTTGCAGCCACAAGCCTGACATTTGGATTTAGGCTCTAGTTCATGCATCCAATCCAAATCCGTGTCAATCTCTCACCTATATTTGGTTTTTTTTTTTTGGCCTTTAAAAGCCGTTTTGGAGTCAAGGGAGGGTTGTTTTCAGCTTCGTACCACATGGACCAACCTGCTCTGCTCTGGTACCTTCTGGAGATTTTTCTCCTCTTGTTTATCAATTGTGCCATCGTTTTTGTGACTCGCCGATCTTTGGAAGATATGTGTACACTTGCAATATGGGGGCTAAGCTGCATTTGTGCCTTCCTTTTCCTTGATAAAGATGTCTGCATTCTTTATGTTCAGGCAAGGGTTTAGAAATGCAGTTATGATCTGGATACTAATGCGTTCTGGGCATTATCATCTGGATTTGCATTATACCTGGTTCCAGCTCTCTTAATTTTGTGCTTTGCTGGAGATTCTGCCAACGGGGACGCATAATGAACAGAAACTTATCGTTGCATGATGGAATATACGTGTCATGAATACTGAGATATGTAAGCTAAAGCAGGCATGTTGCTTCAGGTTTTCTAAATTGAAAATGGAGTGGTGTTTCCCTCGTTTAGCTTGCACTATATCTCCACCAACAATCTTGACAGACAAGAATGCAACAGTGCATCAAAATGACTGCTCAGCCAAAGTAAAGGTATGATAGAATACAGGGGTAACAACATATTTGCAAACAAAAAATAGTTTATTAATAGAACTTTTATGTGTATTCTTAGGATGTAAAAGCTAAGGTTGTAAAATAGACCATGATGAAAAAACTCTAAATTTAAAGTTAAAAATTCAAATTTTAGAGTTATAAGCGTAATAAAAAAAATGAAAAGACGAGGCGACAGACCGACAGTGTTTTCAGGTTAACATTACTGTCAGTCCGCCAGGGCATTCAGGTTCGCTTCGCCGTGTGACACGAGCTAAGTATGCGGCTGAAAAACGTTTCTGAGACTGGTTAGTCAGTTAACGTAATTAGGTGCAGAGTCCTTTCTCTGCTTTATTTTGCCTTCACGAGATTAGGTAGGATTTTTGCAGTCAAAAAGTATCAGGATCATGTTCACGGTTTACATGTCCAGTCGTAATCACAGAAGTTCTCCTTGTGGGTAAAATTTTCACAGTTTCATCTGTTGATGTTGGAGTTGAGTAAACGAAAGGTGCCGGAAAAGTGTGAAGTTATTGCTTGTGATCTTACAGGAGATTTACATTGCAGTCGTGCATGATTTTTCTTCGGCAAGTACCTGAACTTGCATCACCCAGTGGTGGAGCCCCACTCCACAGATCACAACAAGCACCAGTTCACACAAATAAAAGAAGGATATTAGGTTCTCCCAGTAGTCTAAAGCAGAAGAGGAAAAGATAGCCCATGGCCCATGGCAATTCTTTCATGAGTGCTAATCCAAAAGCTAGCACAATTGCATTATAGTAGGATGCTTTATTTGTTGGTTCATCTCTACTGGGTACAGCTAACATACGTAAAATAGGAGACAGACAATGACATGATTCTCAGAAGGTGGCATTGTTCAAGAACTGTGGAGCGGATTTAACCTCATCTAATGGAGATTACATTCTAGTCGTTAGAGCACGCTAGGAAAATTAGATAGCTCTGCAAGCAACTAAATTTGGATGGAAACATGATTCTAATTTGTTTTGAGCGAACACATGGTTCTGAAATAATTGATTAGGTACTTAGAGGCTAGTCTGCTTAGTTTGGTGATCCAACCAGCTTTACTTTGTGAGCCTATAGAAGTACCATCTGGACTAGCATCAGTACTGAAATGGCTAGCATTTGTCTTTGTCACTAGGTAGCAAGTGTTTTCATGTCTCATTTGCAGGCCCCAAAGCTTCCTTTCTTCTCTCTGTTGCTTTAAATAATTAAGAAAACCAAACAAATAATCGCACCACCACGATTGTGCATTCGAGTTACAGAAAATTATTGATTGTGCATTCGGGTTTATCACAACAATTGGACAAGTGCTATGTGCTTTACAATTAGCGAAGTATAAGTCGCGTCCCTATATGAAATGTTTCATGTCCCTGTCGGTATGGCCTTTGCAACGAGCACACTTACTGTGAGCGCTTAAATAAAAAAAATCAATTCCCAAGGATTAGTGTGTGTTAAGAAAATAGGGCAAAAAAGATACATAAATTTAACGGTGAATACCCTTCAAAGTGTCGAGGAAAAAACCACGAGAGACAAAATCAATAATATGTTACATATAAAGGATGACACATATTCAGAGGTACAAATTACAGTGGGATTAGTATTGAGCTAAGACTAGTATTAGAGTCATAATCCAACAGTATGAATGATGTTGGGTGATCCCAACTTCACAAGGGGTGTTTTGTGCCGTTTGAATTTCTGAGCTCGCAAACATTTGCTTTCATTGCCAAATTTCATTTTGTCAGAGACTGAACAAGCTGAAACAGTTGTAGATTTTACAGTGCCTCCTTACCATTTTAATTATCTGATGCTTTACAGGCTATATAGCTGCTAAATAAGAACGCACCTTCGTGCAATTGCGCTTACAGATAATCGCCACTAAATAAGCAATGGTCTTTTTCTTTCTCCCGCCGATATGCTTATTCGCTTGTTCGCTTTTGATTTGATTTCTAGTACAATGTACCTGAGCCTGGGAGTTGCATGGTCACCACTCACCATGCTGCGACGGCGAAGTTGTGTTTATCTCAGAATCCACATAATTCCTGTCAAACCCAAGTACGGGACGACGATCGTTGTTCTAGTCTTTCTAGACAAGGAAATTATAACAGCTATCTGAGAGAGTAAACTAAGAACAATGAAAGAGCAAAACCCTCATTTTTTTTCCTTTTGGAAGGGAAAGAGAAAAGCTATTTCTGCCTGACTCTTTGCTGCTCACGCATTCGTATTGGGCTGAGCCCAACAAATCAACAAAGAACTGAGCTAGGGTCCAGCCCAGAATAAAATACGGCGTTTTAGGCCATTGGGAGTTTGGGACGAGCTTCTTGAAATCTAGAACCTCATCCAGGGCAGGGATAAGTTTCTCCCTTATTCAGTTAGTCTTGCCAAAATGGAAAAAAAAGAGAGGAAAAATACGACCTTTTGAATATTTTCTATACAAGACTCAACTGAAAATTTTTGTAGCACCAATCAAATACTTGCCTTTTGGGCCTATAATGAAATTGTTTTTTCTTTAGGGAACTCCTCAACTCAAGCAACAATGTAGTAGTGGCAGGTCTAGCGGACCGGTTTTAGGGTGGACTTGAGGGACAAGAGAGGACAGAGGAGTACGAGGGATTCGGGAGTGAAAGAGGGATGGATTCCAATGTTTAGAGGAAGAACATGATGGCAACTAATAGGTGGTGGTGGTACCGTTAGAGCCATGGGTAAGAAGCAGGTGCTTGGTGAGCTATGTTGTTGACATTAGGAGGCAATTAGAGGAGTCTCTTGGATTCATTGACATGAGATGCTAGAGATAGGAGAGGCTTAGCACGGGGGTATCTCAAGTTGTAGAAGGAGATAACCAACTTCACAAAGATAAGGAATCAACAAGGAGGGGATGCTAGGGAGAAGGAAGACGCTGGGTGGTGAGGCTTACCATTGTTAGTCGCAGTTTCATCATGGTAGGAGTGTGCCTCGAGCAATATGATGGATGGGTGGTGGAGGTGGTAGTGGCAAGTCTTGCTATACGGGAAAAACACTAGATCTCAGGGGTGGTTCTAGTAGGTCCGATGTTGGTTTCTACCCCTACTATTGTTAGCTAGACCCACTATATACTCTTTAACTCTATCCAATAATTTAAACATTTGAATTTTGTCTAAGAATATAAGCATTCTTCACTACCTCATGTTCCATCTATGTATTAAAAAAGGTTGAAAATGGTAGGATGTCTACAAAAACAACACTCATTCAGTTTGGAATTAACCATGCTTACCAATTTAACTATTTAGTAGCAATTAGAATACGATGTTGAAAAATTTAGAAAAATATAATTCTACATATGGCTATAATCAGGAGCGGTAACACTTTACGGAAATGGTGATCGGTTAGTCAAGAATTTCGATCAATGATTCAATAGCATCATATTCAAATTTATTCCCATCGTACCACATCTACCCTTCCACCCCCAGCACTAATTCCTTTGCAACAACTCTCTATTTCTCCTGTATCAATAGATCAACCACTTGAGGCAACAACGGAGGAAAAAGAACAGCAGTCGAGGGAGCGGTAGCAGCAACAACACTGGAACGAATGACAACGATCCACTATATGTTTGCCTATCTCTAGTGTTAGACGTGTTTCTTAATACTATTTTGCTTGTTAGTATGATCATGTTTAGCACCGCTTTAGGATCACTTAATCTCGCTCTGACCATGATTATTTTGATGTATTCCTGGATTCAAATATATCTAAAATAACCAAATTTCGAACAGGACATAACTATCTTGAATGAATCTTAGTGCATGTGCGATAGGACAACATGTATGTAGACGGTAAGAGTTGCCACATCAGTTTCATGGTGAGTTGGAGGAGAGAATAGAGGAGGAAAAGGAGGAGTGCAAATATGCAATCATGTGTAGCACGAGTTTTGTATAAAAGAATGTGGTGTGTCAAGGTATTAATATTTTAACATGTATTTATATCTGTTAACTATTCTATGAATATGTTATTATACTGAATATAAATAATGTAGCAATTTTACTGCTGGTATTTGGATATACTATTAATCAAACTTGTAAAGAAATCCCTTTTGCAAGATATATAGTTGAATCATTATTGGACTCGGTAGCTATGTACATTCACTCTAGTAAATGTAATTAATTTCCTGAACAGTGTTCGATTATCAAACAGAATCGTCCATCCGATGCACACAAATCGACATGTAAATTCTTCTGTTACACCTGAGATTTTCGTGGTAGTAACGATCATTTCTATATGGCCAGCAAACGGAACTAATTTACCGGAATCGGAGCATAGCCCTCGGGTTCTTCTTCGACGTGAACCGGGGCGACGGCGGCCACAACGACAGCGGCGCCGAACAACACGACGACCAACCCCGTGAAGTTCACCAGGAACGCCTCCGCGCCGTACTTGTCGAGGCCGGAGCTCTGGAGGAAGGTCAGCTTCTCCAGGAGCCCGAGCTCCGCCGTCGCCAGAGTCAGGACGTAGACGAGCAGCCCGAACAGCACGTGCCATGGCAGCGCCCCGCGCCTGACGTGCGGCGCCGCGCCGGGGAAGAAGAACGCCGCGAATCCAAATATCCACTGCGACGGACACGCAGCAGAAACTCATATACCAAGGAGAAAATGGTTACCGATCCCAATATACTCCCTCCATCACTAAACGTCTGACACCATTGACTTTTTTATATATGTTTGATCGTTCGTCTTATTTAAAAATTTTACTTAATTATTAATTATTTTTATATCATTTCGTGTATTGTTAAATATATTTTTATGCACATATATAGTTTTACATATTTAATAATTTTTTAAATAAAACGAATAGTCAAACGCGTATAAAAAAATCAACGACGTCAAACATTTAGAGACGGAGTATATGTTTAATTTCAGCGCCATTAATATGTTGTCACCTGAATGCCGTACAGCGAGATCGTCCCGATCCCAAGCCAGGAATGCAGGCTGTAGAGGTTGGCGATCCCACTCTCGTTGTGGAACTTGAACGCGCAGTAGATTCCGACAGCGCCAAGAACAATCGCGATGGCGTGGAGGATCAGGTGGATCAGCTTGGTTGTGTCGTGGTTCAGCTTTGGGAATATCTTGTAGATCATTATGGCTGCAAGGGGCGTACTGATGAGGTAACCGATTTTATATCCTTCAACGTATACGAAAGACAAAAGCTTTGATCGATTCTGTAAGATTACCTTCACTACCGAGGATAATGTACCCAATCAGCATAAGAACAGGGTGAACCTGCAGTATACACCACGGCAGAAAAATAAGTTAAAATATGTTATTGTATCGCGAATGTTATAGTACACATTGACCGAGAAACACAACTAGGGTTTTCTAGCTAGCTCCACAAGGTAGGCTAGCTAGCCTGATTTTGAAATCTCACTTTGCTAATATTAGGTCCTTCGTTAATATTCAGGTTTTTTATAGTACACGTTGACTCACTGAATTACTAATTTTGACGTGGTCTTTATGTACAAGAAATCTATGCTAATCTGCAGTATTTTTTTTTCTTTCCGATAGATGAATGGAGATTTGGCATAATGAAAGGTATTCTCTCTGATAAAAAAAATCCAATATCCTTGATAAAGTTTGCAGACCGTATCTTCGTCTAACTTGCTATTTCTTGCGCAAAATTGTGTATTGGATTAGCATGTACTCAACTGAGCGTATGCACCAGAATTACTGACCTTAACGGCAGAGGTCATGTTGCTATGTTGGAAAAGAGTGATAGGAGTATACGTAGTAATAACTAATGCACCAGATCAAGATCATCGTGCAAGCTGAAATCGACTAGACAAACGCAAAAGACTAAAAGATCGAATCTTCAAGCTGAAGATTTTCAAATTCCCCTGATTTGTGGGACAGTAAGACCAATACTACCGCTAACCACTATGTTAGAGTTGTTAGGTGTGAAACATACATACAGAAATGTCCAATAACTGCCTTTCCTCACAAAAGCATCCAAGCTGATGCGACTTGCAACAAACAAAGCACAAAGCACAACAAAAGCGGGCGCAAGCGAATCAATTCGCAAGATCACTGGCCTACTCGGTACTAACAACTAGTAGCAAACAGGCCGGGGAAAAAAATATAGTAAAGGAGAAAACTGAGCAACGCCTTACGTTGAAGATGAGGTTCTTGTTGTCCGCCTCGAACGCCAAGCCGCCCCGGAAGCTGATGCACCAGACGAGCACCATGACCGCCGCCACGACGGCCAGCGCGTGCGCCACGTACGTGAACGGCGCCGCCTTGACGCCCAGCTCGGTAGCCATCTCGCCCTACCTCCTCTCTCTCTCTCTCTCTCTCTCTCTCTCTCTCTCTCTCCTTCCTCCCTCCTCCTCTCTCGCCCAGACGCAGCGACGGTGACGATGACGCAGCTGGGCTCGCTCTATCTGCTGCAAGAAGAAGCTCGAGCTACGACGAGTGGAGAGCGAGAAGCGCGCGGCGTGGCGTACGCGCGATCGCGTACCACGGCCTCGAGTAGTATATGGGAAGCGGGCAGAGAGAGAGCGCCGCAGCACGAACCAGAGTTTAATGCTCGCTCATGTTTCCCCTTCGTTGTTGGTTTGGTTGGTGCGGTGCGGAGCGGAGCCAAGTGCTGATAAGGCCGGGATGGCGTCCCTGTTCATCGACTAATCTGGAGAGATGGAGAGGTGGGTCGATGGGGTTTGACCGGAAGGTTAGCATGCGTGCTCCACCAAACGGAATCCTCGCGAGCTGCTTTGCCCGTTGCCTAGCTGCTTGTCTCCTCTTCATTATTTACAGAAAGCGAAAAAAAAAGGTAAAACCAAAGTGATAATAGCATTTTTCCGGTAGTTATTTGGCACGGTTATCGTTTTCGCGAGCTGTTACGTGCAGGAACACCGGGCACCGGATGCGAATCCGGCGATGTGAATACGGTGCAAGTGGTGTGTGGCCCATGACGGAGAGGGGTAGCTAGCTGCACGCACGCGCCCGCGTGACATCCTTTGCGTTTCCCGTCGTCGCCGTGTGTGGCGTCGCTTCGTGGCCTCCTCGCGGGGCACGATGCTGATGCGGACGCAGAGGACCGTGATGAGATTATGCCGGTTCTTGGATTGCGACGGCAGGTAGGCCATCGCTACGCAAAATCGACCAACCGTACGATGTGGCCCATACCCTGACAACTACCACTTTTGGGCCGGCCTCACGTGAATCTGGCCCAACAAACTGTACATATACACGTCTTTTTCAGCCCATGTTATATGGGCCTTTGTTAGAACAATAATGCTACAAAAATGCATCACGTTGGAGCATGAAAGGCTGATACTAAATATCAATATACATATGTATCAGGCCTAATATTATTTATTAGGTCTATTTTATTCTGAAACGTATGACGTTCTATGGTCTTCCTATATTTGTTACAATCCTACCGTCTCCTTTCGTCTATAAACACGGCACCATCTCACCTCCTTTTATAAAGAGATTTGTTTCGATCCAACAAAAATTATCTCGAGGTATCAAATTATTTTTCATCATTGGATTTAACTAAGTAGGATACGTATTGTTAGATCCAACGATCCGAAACGATTTACTTTTTATTGGACTGAAACAAACCTCTTTTACAATAGACTATCAGAATCTATGCCCCTCGTCCTCTCCCCCTTCAAGCGCTTAGGTTTTCAGTTTGCTTTGAAAAAAATATATCATTTAGCAGTCACGGAATGTGTGTATAAAAATCGAGAAATAATCTAATGAAAAGAACACAACCTTAGTACTAGTTTGCTCTTACTGCTCAAAGCTAACAATGTACGGAAAAATATTAACCTGACATAAAACTAAAAACTAACAATGTTATATAGATCATATCAGGGTGACGCAGCAGCAGCAGAGGTGAACGGTTTCATCTCGCATGCCACGAACGGGCGCTAGTCCTGTTCCTCGGGCACGTCATGGACCCTTCCAAAGGAGAATAATCACTTGGTCACAACGACAATGCTCGATCTGACAATTAAGCAAAGGGTGGTTTCTGTATATATGTCGAATAGCTCTCATGACCTCATGAGAGCTCGTTGCATGGGGCTTGCCGCCTCGGTTGAACTTTTAAACCTTGAGCTGCATTGCACGATCAAACTTGTTCAACATTCCTGTTGTTCCGATTAATTTTGTATTCTAAATTCTGTTGGGCCTTTTCTCCTAGAAAAGTTATGAGAATGTTTTGCCTAATAGGAAAAAAAATAGAACTCTGTAAATTTTCTGTTCCTACAACAAATAGCACTAATATATCTTCAGATTAGTACAGTATATAGAATCAAATTAAACACCCATTATAGCTCAAGTGTACGCACTGCCGGCCGGAAGAGCACATGAAGTAAAAGCCTGAAACTACCGAAGTCTGATCACTTTTTGTCCCCTTTCTTATCATCCTTCTTCTCTTCTTTGGCGGGCCCAACCGAGATGACATCTACCTTCCCGAACTTCTTCAACTTCTTGGCGATCTTGACGGTGTCAACTTCTCCTATTACAGTCATCTTCTGATCTTTATGATCGGCAGCTATGGAGTCGATACCTGTTTCGGGTTACAAAACCAAGTCAAACATGGGCACAAGCTTGATGTAAATTTCGCAGACCAGTTCAATATCAGAACAGAGGACCTGAAGAACCGTGGTTTACTAGCAAAATATAGTCCTCCCTCCCTGTGCAAATCTTTGACGTTGGCTAGCTAAAAATAAACTAGCCAACGTCATAAAAGAAAAGTTGGGAGGGAGTAATAAGCGACGCATGCAGGCCAAACATATCGACAGAATCTGAAGAAAAGCATCAAGGCAGTAAGTGGCTCACTGCTCACCATAGATATCTGCAACAGTTTCCATTGCTTTCTGCTTCACCTTTGCATCACACATAGAAGAAACCTTCAATATCACCTTCTGCTACCATGTGAGGAACTCAGTAATTTGAACCCAACCAGGCAAAAACCGCGAGACTGATCGAATGAGAGAAAGATCCGCATATGTTTGAAATTAGCTTGGATATCGTACCTGCGGCGCCATCACCAACTGACCAACTGTAAAACGAGCGACAGAAATTCGAAAATTGAAGACAATAGAGAGTGCGGCAGACAGAGGTATAGCGCGCGAGAAAAGCGGGAGAGCGAGCGAGAGAGACAAGGCTGCTTGGATTTCAGCGTGTAGAATGAGCCAGAGGGGAAGACATATGAAGCCAGTTTTGTACACCGTCACCAACTGGTACCGATTTCTTTCTTCGGGCAAGTTCGAAACTTTGAATTCGTGTTAGATGGGTGACTGGGTCCAAAGTCATTTGGGCCGAATGATATGCATTTTTTTTTCTATAACAAGTATCACTCGAGAAGTAGTTAAAAAATAAGTGAACGGGTGGCCGGAAAGAAGAAAACCAGTAGCCTACTGCTATTCTGCTGATCACCATTACTAATCAGTCAAAAGCTCCGTTCCCATGCACTATCCCATGCTGCCAGAAGGTTCCCATGTCAATCTTGGCGGCTCAAGGCGCACCGCAATGTTGGTTACCGATCATTTCGTAGCTTCCTATCTCCAGGGATGCATTTTTTTAATCATGTAGCTCTGTGAAAATGAACTTCTGCATCATGTATTGCTGTTTATTTTGCTTGGCTGTACAATTCATTCTACGTGATTTGATTTCTCCTTGTCTATGGTAATCCTAGTGATTTCTCTCCCCCTGCACGCAAAGTGAGGGTTGGGTAAAATTTGGTGGCCTAATCACTGCCACATGAATATTACGAAGTTGGGCCGCAAAACCTGTGTCAGGCCTTATTGTGAAGCCCAAAACAGCATTAACTTTGTCTCCACGTAAGGCCCAGTCCACACGGATGAATTCAGGAATACACTGTTCATCAAAGTTATACTTAAGAGCATTTTTAACATACTTAAAAAAATATCTCAAGGTATCACTTTTCAGTGTAAAAAGTGTGATACCTTGAAATACAAAAAAAAATTGTACTAAAATTCTTGGTACCTTTAGATACTTTTCAAAAATGATACAAAATGCCTATACTAAAATACTTTTACTGTACATTGGTCAATGGCACCGAATATTCTTGACTGGACTACCATAAGTACAGAAACCATGTGTGTTTTTTTAAGTTTCTTCGCTACTGCTACGCTTAAAAGCCAAATTTTAAATTTTTAACATCAAATTTAAAGTTAGTTTTGAAGTTTTTTTATCGTAACTTATTTTTAGCATTACCTACGTAAAATTTTTATTGTCAAATTCGTTTTAGTTTGCAAATAGGCCGTTACCGTGGTCGCCGGTTATGTAGTTCTTGAAGGAAGAAAAAGGCGATCACAGGTCACGGTGACGTGCTCTGATGCAAATCACCAGGAAAACAGTCAGATATTACTGTATCATGTTAGTGGGAGCTCCACTGCTCCACCTCTCGTCTACCATATCTGGCATCACTGTAGCAAGTGGGATGAAAGGAGCAAAATGGTTAGCTAGTCCACGTCACCGGCAAAATATGCTTGTATGCACCACCCCCCACAATCCGCATCGCGTTCTTGATCCTCCCATTCCCTAGCGTACACGCGGAAACAAGTCTGGAATTAGTAAAGCCGGAGCAGGAAAAACGGGCTGGGAAAGGAGTCATGTCATGACGAGCTCGTCTTCATCGCTTCCGGTGTCGGCTCGGCTCATCCGTCCGAGGATGGAACAGGGAGTGCCGTGTGATTGACGGGTTCAGTCACAGGGCACGACTTCACATGGAGCCAGCGGCGAAGATCGGTCGGCTCACACGGAGCAGCCTGGCAGCTTCCTGCCCGGCTATGAACGGCGGCGTGGTCGTCTTCTTCGCTGCGGTGGTCGCCGGAGCTTTGGTCTCCGCTTGCTGGATGTCTGCAGGTGCCAGGGTAAGGTCTCACTCCTAAAAGTAGCTGAGTGTAATCTGAGCGGTGCGTTTCTTGCTCGTATCTTTCGCGTGCATGCCATTCCATCAGCTGCATCCTTTGATCGTGTAAAGGGGGAAATTTTGACGCATGTTAGTGGTACATAGCGACGACGGCGAAATTCACCGGTTCGTGCCAGTTCCAGGTCACTTCGATCACTTCGGTTGCCACTCGAGCCATAGCGCAGAATGGTGCCGCGAGCCCGGAACGGGGGCCGACTCTGCCACGCCTCGCCGACCCGGACACGAACCGAACGCCGTCCGCGCCGCCGCCACGGCAACAGACACAACCTGCCCCGGCTCCCGAACCCGCCGCGGCGGCGACACCGCCTCCGCCGCCGCCGTCCTCCTGTCCGGTCTACTTCCGGTGGATCCACGAGGACCTGAGGCCATGGCGGGCCACGGGGATCACACGCGAGGCGGCGGACGGCGCCGCCCACAGGTACGGACCCAAGTTCCGCGTCACGGTGGTCGCGGGCCGCCTCTACGTCGCGCGCTACGGCCGGTGCTTCCAGACACGGGACGTGTTCACGATGTGGGGCATCCTGCAGCTGCTCCGCCGCCACCCGGGCCGCGTCCCCGACATCGACCTCGTCTTCGATTGCCAGGACACGCCGGTCGTCAACGCCGGCGGCCACACCCCTCCGCCGCCGATGTTCGGGTACTGCGGCAGCGAGAGCACGGTGGACATCGCCTTCCCTGACTGGTCGTTCTGGGGTTGGTAAATACACACATTGCATGCGTCATGCATCTACGCACTCGATCCGCCGTATACTCGTATCTATCAGGTGATGAACCGGTCGTGAACTCGTGTGTACTTCTGCTGCGATTTTGGAAGGCCGGAGCTTAACATAAAGCCATGGGAAGCGCTGCGAGGTGAGATCGCCGAGGGGAACGCCGCCGTGAACTGGACGAGCAGGGCGCCGTACGCGTACTGGAAAGGGAATCCCACGGTGGGAGCCGATCGCCGGAATCTCCTCAGGTGCAACGCGTCCGGCAAGCGTAACTGGAACGCGCGGATATATGCGCAGGTACGCGCGGTTACATCGTGCAGGCATACGCACGCCAGTTGACACTGAGGGGCAACAATTTTGCAGAGGATGACACGCAAAGACTGCATTTTTGTTTCAGGATTGGAGGAACGAGGTGCGAGAAGGGTTCAGGGAATCGGACCTGGCAAAACAGTGCACGCACAGGTAATAAAATTACCGAGATCACATGTTCTTCTCTTCTGGCCAGATGATATCTGAATTCTGAAACTACAGAGCTGCTTGTGCGTCTGTGCAGGTACAAGATCTACATCGAAGGCAGGGGTTGGTCAGTGAGCGAGAAGTACATCCTGGCCTGCGACTCGGTGGCGCTCATGGTGCGGCCGAGGTACCACGACTTCTTCT
Organism: Oryza brachyantha; assembly: GCF_000231095.2. NCBI lineage: Eukaryota > Viridiplantae > Streptophyta > Magnoliopsida > Poales > Poaceae > Oryza > Oryza brachyantha. Next base: position 14,955,186 of record NC_023166.2, read on the forward strand.
CGAGGGGGCTGATGCCGATGCAGCACTACTGGCCCATCCCCGGTGGGCGCGCCATGTGCCGGTCGATCAAGTTCGCCGTGGACTGGGGCAACGCTCACGCCGACAAGGTATAGCTTTTGCCCATTTCGTCCTGAATGTCACGCCACCAGCAGAAACTACGAACTTAACCAGACGTTTCGCTGGTCAATCTGCAGGCACAGGAAATGGCTGGGAATGCGACCAGGTTCATGCAAGAGGATCTGACGATGGACCGTGTCTATGATTACATGCTTCACCTTCTGACAGAGTATGCTAAACTGCTGAAGTACAAGCCCACGGTGCCTGACACGGCCGTCGAGGTCACCGTGGAGTCCATGATGCACGGAAGGCGGGGTCGAGAAAGGCAGTTCATGGTGGACACGGTGGTGAACGGTTCCGGCGGTGGAGAGCCCTGCGAGCTGCCGACGCCTTTCAGCTCCGAGGAACTGGAAACGCTGAGGAGAAGACAGGCGGATGCGGTGAAACATGTTGAGACGTGGGAGAAGCAATAACAGATTGACAGGTGACGAATCGCTGAAGGATGGCCTATATGTACAGAGTACACCAATTTAGGGATATCAAACTCATAGGTTGAGTTTCGTTCAAAGAGTAAAATACAGAATTTTGAAAGTATAAATACTTGACATTCAAATTTTGTTTGGTTTTACCCTTTAGCTATTTTGAAAGTATAAATACTTGACATTCAAAATATGTCCATTTCGCTACCCTTAGCCTTTTGGTTTTACCCTGCTACACGTGAAATGTGTTGTGGTTTGTAAAATCTAGGCGTTGAGACGAGTTGCTTTCTAGGACAACATTTGCACCCATATATTTTGTTTCTACTACTTATACTTTTAAGTCAAAATTTAAAATTTCAACCTTCAATTTATAGTTGATTTTATGGTTTTTTCACTGAAGTTTATTTCCCGAGCAATTTTATTATCCTTGAGTAAGTACCATAAGGTACCACTGTTTTCTATGTATCAAATTTTATATAGAAAACAGTGGTACCTCTTGGTACCTCCTAAGGATGAAAAAAAGCTCTTATTTCCCAGCCATGACTTTTAGATCACTAAGAATACCTGTATTATAAATATTTTATTAACAATTATTTTCTATTTGTAAATATGCATTTTGGACTCCTAAGACTACGGAAGTTCATAAAAGAGAGGTTGTCAAAGATAACAGGACTCGAGGAGTCGAAGTAGTTATTTATGTATATGGAGCCAATTTGGAGACCAACTCGAGGAGTTGTACAAAACTTTGAGAATAAATAAATTTGACTCACGTTTTACCCTGGTCAAGCTAAGAGCTCGTATCGCTCCGGTTATTAAAAACACACACTTAAATGTTCCAAAACTTTAAAATTAAAGTTATTTGCAAAACAACCAGTCTTCCCTTTAGGCTTGCATTAACTTCTTAAGTTATTCTGGCTTGCTCTTGCTCTCTATATAGTTATTTCATCATGAATATCAAGGTGAAGTTAAAGTGAAATGAAGACTAGGGTTTTGTCCTAGTTCCCGGCCGTTGTTTGTGTTGTTGGTGTTAGCTCGTTGAATATGTGGTTACAGGTTACTTCTTATGTGTTGTTGGTTGCGCTCTTATGTGAGTCTGAAACTGCAATCTAGGATAAGTTTAGGTGTAAGTTTTATGGAACTTAAGTATTGCAATGATTCATAAATACTGTTATCCATACCAGTGTTATATCCTAAGATGGGCATCGATATTGTGGTTCCATGGGAGACGATTCGTGTTGTTGTCCTATGGCATGCCCTGTTTGGTGCATACCAGATTAGGACATGATAATGTTGGAGCCTCTTACACGCTCATGCTGGATCCGCCCTAGGCTCAAGGATCACGGTTGAATAACACATTTTTCTTAGGCTAAGATGATGACTCTATTGTTGCATATGTTTGTGGCCTGTAGGAGGTAGAAGTATAAGGGATACATGCCGGGTAGGTTCGTAGGCTTTGACGTCTACTTAATCACACGTTTTTATCTATACATTTGTTTTTTTTATTTTATCTACCTGTATGTATGCAGAAAAGTAATCCCTCTGCGTGAGAAAAAACTAATTATGCGAACGGATATGAACATATGCTTATTCTGTCTATGTTCAGATTTGTTTCTAGATATTATTTTTTTCTGAAACAGAAGGAGTATCCCTTAATTGAGACAATTGGCCTTTAAAAATATATCCCTCTAGTAAAAAATATTCGTTTACGACTTGATTTGATCAAATTTCTAAAATTTTGATAAATAATTTTATGTTAAAATAAATTTATAAAACGCAATAAGTTTATGGTATTTGTTGTGTTTTTTCTACGGTTTATCTCTAGATTATTCCTTGGATTTTACATGCGCTCGTCCTGAATTGTTAAACGATGTATTTTTTAAAAAAACAAGTTTTATAGAAGTTTATTATTCCATCTTTTTAAAGTATACTTTCAACTATATAGTATTTAATTCCATTGTATATACTATTAGATAACTGCCGAAAAATCAGATAATTTTCATCTTTCATCTAAAAGAGAACACAGACATTAGTATTTTTTTGAGAAAATCTATCTATATTAGTTCTCTTGTATACTAAACATTCAGAAAATTATCGATGGTTCGAATTTTAGAAGTTCAACCAAATTTTATACTAAATGACAAATATTTTTTACCAGAGGAAGGATCAAATACGGTGGACAAAATTCGCAGTAAAATGTTTTTTTTCTAAAAAATACAATTGTGAATTTGTCAACTCTTAGTTACACCATCATTGTTTTAGGGCATGTTCAATGGTTATGGGCTCTATCTCAAGCCACGTCAGCAGAAAAAACTTTTCATACAAAGGACAATCTTTTAAACCGACTATTCATAATTACGTGCTAATTAATTCCCCATTCACATTTCATCTGATCAGCGTCTCTAATTAGAGTCAGCACACGTACAAAGTAGATTTTCTGGTTGTCTCCTTATTTTATACGCCAAAAGTCGATGTTTTGGTGACTCCATACAAAACAACCACTTGCAGCTACAGAGACGATAATGAGAGATCTTTGTACGTGCCCTTAGTGACATGTTTTACGGCTATATCAAACCTGTTATCAAATTACCTTGTTTTTGGGCATCGCATACAAAGCATATACTCCTACCAGACCCATCCATTTTAATCAGGGAAAGAAAATCAGGCTTATGTCTCCAGTGGAACGGTGGATTCGCAAGCTGATTAAGAAGCTGGACCCAGAGTAGTGTCCTGATCACGGCCAGACTCCCACGTCTCGCGCTGCCGGCGTGGCGCATGGCTTCACCTGTCCAGACCTCTCATAAATAAGCAGTCGCCTTCTGCGCCGCTGGGGCAGAACGTCATAACACGGAAGAGTGATCAGTTCCAGCTTGTAGGCGCTTAGCAGTACTAGTTCACCAGCCGCAGAGGAGAGGAGCGAAAGATAAGTGTATTTGCTGTGTACACTCCGGTCGCCGGAGATGGCGGCGGCGGCGGCCCCGCGGCCCACAGCAAATTTCATTGCTGCGCTGTCGGGGACGAGCTCCGCGTTCCTCTTCTTCTCCGTTGTCGTCTTGGGGTTGGTCTCTTCAGCTCGTTGGATCGCCAGGACAACGGTGAGTTGAGTCCTCCTGATTCCTTATTAGTTATTGCGTCTCGTTCGTGCTTGGCCGCTTGGGTGATCCGTATAATCATCTTTGATCTTCCATTCTTCCCATCGGACGATGCAAAGCACTAGAATTCCTCTTTGGAACCATGCATACTGCAACAGTGCAACTGGTTTCTGTTGCTGATCCGAGACACGAGTCTACAGCTGATTCAGTAATTCTTGCCTGCATCAACACACGATCATCCTCGAGTTCTTTGGCCCTGCAGCACCGTAACCAAATTTACTCCCCCCTCTCTACCGAACCGTTTTCACGATTATGATGATTGGTCCTGTAATTCCGAACTAGCACTGAAAACGCGAGGCAGCCGAAACCGTACGGCGTCTTCGTGAATGATAGTTTATAGGCTTTCTGGTCCATCTGCCATCTCGCCGTCGCTGGCCAGGACCACCGCCCACCGGTTGCAGAAAGCCCGTAGGTAGGTAGCCTTCTTCTTTTCCCATTTTCTGCAATTAAATTTAAACTCCGTGTTGTGCCCCTCACGTCACGGTGCTCGTCCATGCCCGCACCCACACTATGAGCTTATTTTAGAGGCACTAGCTCTCCCTCCATTCAGCGCAAACGCCATAGAATTGCGTGTTTTTTTATCGCCTTCGCCTGTGCAGCTGTGCCATTCTCTGGGGGCCTGGGAAAGAGTTTTCGAGAGGGTGTGGTGGTGATCTAGGATCGCGATCAGCTTCACGAGAGCCCGTGTAACAGAAAAAACGAGAAGGACAAAAAGGAGGCGGTCTCACGACTCACGGGGCGAGTGAGAATTCAGAGAGCGGTCGGATTGGATGCTCGAAGTTGGAACTTGAACCATAGCTGCAGCTGTGACGCATCACGCATGGGTTTGCTTCCGTGGCTCAGTGCGGGGTTCCTTTTCTCGAGATAATATTGGGCTAGCGAGCTTAATTCTTGGGCTTCACGGTTTCACAGGTTTACGGGCCGTATTTGGGCCGTCCATACTGAATTCCCATCAATATTAAGGCCCACAGTTGCGATAGAAACAATCAATTCGGAAGTTTTTTTTTTCAAAAAAAAAGTGTGGATCCATATCTTTATAGATTGGGGCATTTGCAAATTTGCTACTGGTTTTTTTTAAATTGCAAGGATGCCACTCGAATGACAGTTCTAGTAGTATTTTTGTAATTTTTGTAGTGGCAGTTTTATAATAACATTTTAAACCAGTGACAAATTTGCAATTGTCCCTTATAGATTTACCCGTTTTAAACAATACCATTATAATTCGCGAAATTAAAAGTATGCTATTATAATTTTACAAGTATCTAAGATGTGCCATTACTTCCCCTTTGAAGCATTTTCAAAATGTTCCGAACTAAAGTGTCTCCTTTTCCCTTTCTGTTTTCCTTTGCGGCTTCATTTGGAGGCGTACGTGCAAAGGAAAAGTATATTTAGAGAACGTTCGCGTAATAGTTTCTTAGTAAACACTTTATGTAGCTAACATATATAAATTTTAGACATGAACTTTAAGTATGTAAATTTTACATGTATAAAATATAAGTATATCAACTTTGTTAATATATATATATATGTGGATTTTAAATTATAAAAATTGAATTCTAGTTTGAATTGGAGTTAAATATGTAAATTTACATGTATAAACATCGATGGTATAACCTTTATATATATAAACTTTCAAAAAAGAAAAGAAGGTGTTATATGGCTAAAAGGAAAATAACGAGCATTCGCACGGAAAACCTTCTGCGCAAACGTTCAGTAAATAGACTTTCTGACACGCAAAACAAGGTCTTTGCCACTGCTAACCCTAACTCTCCCAGACTCTCTCTACCTATGCTGCATCATCACTCATCACCACCCTTTTCTTCTCTTTCTTATACTCCTATCGACGATGCATTATCTTCAAACCACTATCTTCACCTTAAGGGTTTCACCCGCCATCGTCGGTGAGCATCGTGTCGCTGCCCTTCATCCCCCGGTTTCTATCTCCATCATCTTCGGCACACTTTCGCCTCCTATTTTCGGTGCTGCCTTTCACCTTTGTTGTCGTCCGCGGACTACAATGCCTCCCGATGCAACTGTTTTGTGTGTTGCGGCAAGATGCGTCAAATCCTTCCGACGAGTAGAGGGATCAACCTCCTAGGCCTCAAACCAGAGCTCACAAGGGGAGGAATAAGGGGGCATTTTGCTCACAAAAAATTGATAATGCTTCAAAGGGATATAAGTAGTTACACATAAAACATAATTATAAAATAATAATGGTTCGGTTTCAATTTTACATCTTGGAACTATGTATTTAAAATGGACAAATTTATAACGACAATATCTAATGATTCTTTTTTTCTCTCGCCGTGATCGTTCCACTTTTGCAGTTGCAGGCGAACGTCCCCACCACGGCGGACATTCCCACCGCCGCCCGCGTCGGAGCACCAGCGGCGCCGCCTCGTCCCATCTACTCCATCTCCTGCTCCGCCCCGCAGCTCCGCTCGCTTAACCTCTCCGGCGGCGCCAGAACGCCCGAAGCCTCCCAAACCCTCGCGCTCGCGCTCTCCTCCTCGTCTTCCTGCCGCGCCTCCCCTCACCCTGCTCCGGCGTCCACCACCGCCTCCGTCTCCTCCTCTTCCAATTCCTCCTCGTGCCCCTCCTACTTTCGCTTCATCCACGAGGACCTCCGCCCATGGCGCGACGCGGGGGGGATCACCCGCGCCATGCTGGCGCGCGCTCGCGTCACCGCCAGCTTCCGCCTACTCGTGTTGGGTGGCCGCGCCTTCGTGCAGCGGTTCCGCCCGGCCTTCCAGACCCGCGATCTCTTCACCATCTGGGGCGTCCTCCAGCTGCTCCGCCGCTACCCGGGACGCGTCCCCGACCTCGATCTCATGTTCGACTGCGCCGACTGGCCCGTCGTCCGCACGCACCTCTACCGTGGGAAGCACGGTGCCTTAATGCCGCCACTCTTCAGATACTGCGGGGATGACCGGACTCTGGATATCGTCTTCCCGGATTGGTCATTCTGGGGCTGGTAATATGTTTGCTCATATAGTCATATTCTGCATTACTGTTATTGTTACGAAGATAGCATGAGAAAATTTTTGGCCTTTTGGGTCTAAAGAACATGATACGGAGATGAGTATAAGATTTCCCAAAATTCCACCGTGTAGTGCATTGTTCGCTCAATCCCCACACCAGGAAATTACTGGCAGCTAGTGCTTTCAGTGTTGTTAATAGGATATTAAAAATGCTTAGGGGATTGCAAACCCTTAGGATCTTCGTCTGTGCCATGTGCATATGGAGCTTAATCACTCTAACAAGTATCGTGTTTGACTGTTTGGTAGGCCAGAGATCAACATAAAGCCATGGGATGCCCTGCGGAAAGACCTGAAGGAGGCTAATAACAGGGTGAGATGGTTAGATAGAGAACCTTATGCATACTGGAAAGGAAATCCAGCAGTTGCTGTGACACGGCAGGAATTGATTAAGTGTAATGTCTCCAGTACAAAAGATTGGAACGCAAGGATCTACAAGCAGGTAACTCTTGCATGTGCATGAGTATTGTTGAATTTGTCATACCTTTTACATTAAAACTCTTTTATCTTGTGGTGTAGGATTGGTTCAGAGAGAGCAAGGCAGGGTACAATGACTCAAATTTGGGCAGTCAATGCACACACAGGTCTCTTATCTTTTTTTCTTGGGTGATAACAAGTAAGGATCCGTGCAATTTTAATTTTGATGTCTGAGTAAATAACATCTGGTTCGTATTTAACAGGTACAAGATCTATATAGAAGGGACAACATGGTCAGTCAGTCAGAAATATATTCTAGCATGCGATTCATTGACACTGCTGATTACACCAAAATACTACGATTTCTTTTCAAGGTCACTTATGCCGATTCAGCATTATTGGCCTGTTCAGAATGACAATAAATGTGACTCCATAAAATATGCTGTTGACTGGGGCAACTCTCACAAGCAACTGGTACCTATCGTTTATCTATCTAATCTACATATATGTAGGCAATCAAGTTTTGCATGCTAATAGTCTTGATGGAACTTGTTATAACAAACTCAGTTCAATACTAATAGAAATCCACTCAAGCTGCTATATGTGTGAATGCAAGCTGCCAGATATTTCTGGACTCTAGAGCATGTACATTTCACTGAGGCAAAATAATTAAAGCTGGTTCAGATAATGATCTTGTATGATGCTATTAAATTATGCTGCAAACATTTTTTTGCCTCTAAGAGGCTAACAGTGCACCGATAAATTCAAGGTTATGGTACATTTTTCATACTCAGTCCGTCCCTAAATGTTTGACATCGTTGACTTTTTATACACGTTTGACTATTCGTCTTATTCAATTTTTTTTATCAAATATGTAAAGCTATATATATACATAAAAGTATATTCAATAATAAATGAAATGATATAAAATAATTAATAATTATGTAAATTTTTTGAATAAGACAAATAGTCAAACGTGTATAAAAAAGTCAACAGCGTCAAACATTTAGAGACGGAGATACTATTTTGTTGCACAGTAAATTATCCAACATTTAACATGATGTAAATTGTGAACCATGACCATAACTTTAAATGGGATGTGCTATGATTTGTTTAATTAAGCATTGTTAGCTAGAAATGTTTGTTCAATCTGTGCTTTACCTTCACTTGCAACTGTCAAGTCTGAAAAAATTCCTGGTGCTCGAAGACAACTGTTTTTTTTAATATATAAAAAATCCAACAAGCATTTGGAGCTCTTGCACTGGAGTTCATAAATTTCTTAAATGACATATCTGTTGAGAAGAATATTGAGCATTTAACGATGCCTTTATGTTACAGTATATTGCATTGTTTAATTGTTGGCTTTATTTCCGAGACATATATCACATTATTTTTGCTTGATAGTCCCATACTCTAAATCTGTCATAGGCACAGCGCATAGGAAAGCAAGCCAGTGATTTCATCCAAGAAGAGATTAATATGGACCATGTTTATGACTACATGCTTCACCTTCTAACTGAATATGCCAGGCTCCTAAGGTTCAGGCCAGTTAAGCCACCTGAAGCTGTTGAGATCTGTCCCGAGTCTTTGGCCTGCCAAGCTGAAGGCCTTGAGAAGAAGTTTTTTATGGAATCAATGGTGAAGTCTGCCCATGATGCTGGTCCATGTGATCTGCCTCCTCCTTTCAACCCTCAAGAGCTCACAATGCTTAAGCAAAGGAAGGAACATTCGATCAAGCAGATTCAAACATGGGAGAGAAGATTTGGGAGGGCTTAGTTAACATGCTTTTAAGCCTCTGCCTCATTTTCCCCCAAATACAGGCTAATTGGCTGCTTTTTTAGGTTTCTGGTTTATTTTGGTGTCATCATGGTGCTAACAAACCAAGAATTGGTAGAAATATCCAAATATGTAAATATTTGGAAAATTTAAAATATGGTGTTACTTCCCTTCCTATCTTTATTCTGGGATAGATTTAGTATTTTCTTGTAAAGCCATAGTGACAAACAGATATAATAACCTGAACTATTCAGAAGATATAATTAACTCATTTCATGCCATTTTTATGTCGAAATTATGTAATATTCATAACATAATTTCAAATGTTGTTGCTTCCTGACTGAGAATGTTGAGATGTAATAAATGAGAAGGATCTCATGGATCTGTTCAGCGCTAAGGCAAAAACATTATGGACCAAGAAGTTGCTGAATGGAGTCAGGTACGCACTTTACACTTACTACAAATTGTCGGTTGTTTCTAAATGGTGCACGGAGTTTGTTTGATCGTTTTAATGGCATCATAAGCTCCTTAACTTAGATTTACTTCAGGTGCTATTTTGGTGTTTCCTATCCACTGGCAAGAAGGTTTGTGGTTGCTGCAGACGGCTCAAGCTCGATGTTAACAAGCATTTCACCGGTAATTTCTTTTTGGCTGTGAAGCTTATAAGCATCAATGGTTCAATGGCATGCTGATGAGCCCATCATTCCATGCAATGCAAGCCAATGAGGTGTTTCTTATCCATGTGCTTGCGTCATTTGGAGGTGCTAGACCTGTGCCAACTTAAATTCAGAGTCAATGACATCCCTTCATTTTTCTCTGTTGGATAGGACATGAAACCCCTCCAGGGTGCAATTCTCCACTGCTTTCTTATCATTGGTGCCAGGTAAAACCTTATAGTTACTGAACTACTACTTTGTCCAGGGAGTGCCCTTGCCACCAGTCGAGTGTAGGAACTTTCAGTGATAATTGATACGGTTGTTGTAGTGACACCCTTTTGTTTTACTACTTTCTTTCAGTTGGAACAGTCAGCACCCTAAAATTCATAGGGTAAAAAGTCTCTGGAGAGTTTGTGGAAATCATAATAGGGATAGAGTTATGAAAACCTGTAGTACGTACCCTGTCAATATTTATAGTTTTTTTTGGCATTAAACAATAACACTGAGGGGTTGTTTAGATGGGGCTAAACTTTTTAGCCTCATGTCACATCGGATGTTTAGACACTAATTTGAAGTATTAAACATAGACTAATAAAAAACTAATTTCATAAATAAGAGCTAATCTGCGAGATGAATTTTTGAGCCTAATTAATCCATAATTAGCAGATATTTACTGTAGCATCATATAGACTAATCATGGATTAATTAGGCTCATTAGATTCGTCTCGCGAATTAGTCCAAGATTATAGATGGGTTTTATTAATAGACTATGTGTACTATTTATAATAAGTGTCCAAACATCCGATGTAGCTAGGAGCTAAAATCAACCGAGGGAAAGGATGTCTTTATGAGGACTTCAGAAGGGCAATTTCTTCGAGCCTTCTTCATTGACCACTCTATATAGACTTCCCACAAAATAAGGACACCTCTCTATAGTCTGAAGCATTTTCCTTCAAAAACTCATTCACAGCTACATCTGCTAGTCAGGAATTATTTTCAGAAAAAGAAAAGCTAAACCATGATTCTCTCGCAGTGCTGATGTGACAAAAAAAAAAGTCGTGCAGCTCATTTCGTTCGGTGAAACTTGGCACCACGAAGCAAGATGGGTTGTGAAGATCATTGTTTCTTAAATCGATATCACAGATTCACAGGCCAAGCAATTATCGATTAACCGGCACTATTTCTTAGCAGAGCCTAAAACTATATTTTTCTATATTCTACACAAATATATGGGGAAAACTCAGTTGTATATTTTTCCTAGATAATGAAGACCATCGCACAACTAAGAAACTACTATAGAAAGGAGAAAAGGAAATGAGAGGAAAGAACTTCTCTATTTTTTATTTTTTTTGAGAACGAAAGAACTTCTCTAAGTGCTCTGCAGAAGCTTGTGTTTGAAGGCTATTCATCTACTACCCTTTCATTTTTCCAGCCATAGGTATCATCATTAATAATCACCTCTTGATTTGCTTGAAAGCATCACTATCTCGCTTTCAGGTCATCTTTAAGCTAAATAATATTCATATGTCTAATGTTATACCATGTGGACATATCTCAAACTTGACTTCCGTTGGACTGCAAGGAATTAACAGATGCTCAAATTAACCTGAGCATCGCAAAGGTCGTAAAAACACCGGTGATTGTTTGGGTGTTTTACGAAAAAAAAACAAACAACATTTGTATAAATAAAAAATAATTTATTATAAAAATTTATATATGTATCCTTAACGATTTAAAAATCAAGGCTGAAAAATAAACTTTGGTGAAAAAATTTCAAAATCAATCCTAAGTTTAAGATTGAAAATTAAAATTTTGGCTTATAAGTATATGTGAAAAGATAGCGTTTGCAGCCACGGGGGTGCTTCCTGGTTAATCAATAATTGCTATTTGGTTTTCTTTATCAAGCTAACGTTTTGGTTTGTTAGGACATATGATGACGCCGCCCTGTTCTTGACCTTTCTCCTGTCAAATTATGTTTCACACCTTGGCATGGTGATGTGTACTCTTTGAATACTCTAGCATAGGTCTATCTTTTTGCAATAGTGGTTGCAACAACTCTTCTAAGGTTATTGCGTAATTTTTTAAATAAAATCAGGGCTACAAATCAAAGATTCAAAGAGCTAGCTAGCAGCAAGGAAACATCCCATGGCATAAAGAAACAGCAAATTCGGCTATGACGTTGAACAAAAACTACAAAACTTTATTTGGAAGGCTGATACAGATATTTTTCGATTCGTCGTCTAACCAAGTCGTTTTCAGCGAGTATGCGCAACTATGCCTGCTACCTGCAATTTGAGTTAGTGTTTGGACGGTGTCAAAGTTCATAAGAGGGACGATAAACGCAAAAACTCTGATGAGAAGTTGCAGTTTCAGGCAAAGACTTCGCACCGGATACAATAGTACGTACACTGTGGTATCGAGTTGGGCATGTGTCATGATCTGTACCTTTCGTGCCTTCGTGTTGGGCATCCTGCGTCTGCAGTTCAGTACAGATACAAACCATAGTTCAGTTGCTACTCCAAGTTTAGCCTTACTTTAACCGATGGCTAACGAAGATGGCAGTGTATTACTGTCTCTACTCACTGTAGTTAGTAGTACATCTTTAGAAGAAGCATCCTCTGACTGTCACGTGCGAACCATCAGGTGAAAGGGTGAAGAAGAACACGCAGATGAAATAGATGATAGCTTAAAATTAAACTAATTATGTTAATACATGTGTGTGGAACGAAAAGGGAGAGAGACTGGATGGTTAAATTAATACGGGCGGTGGTTTGGTTGTCTGGCTGGTCTTGCATGGTGTAGGACATCATCACTGCTTGCCGTGGCCGTTAAGTGCAACTCCTGCCGCTGCAGCCTGCAGGCTTCTTCTTCTTCGAGCTCGCGGCCATAAACTAAACTAAAAGTATACCATGCGACGCGACGACCAAGCCTAGGCCTCTGCTTCAGGTGAGGTGGCACGACGATGGCGCCGCTGCTCGGAGTCGGGGTCTCTCTCCTCGTCGCCGGGCTCGGCTGCGCGCTGCTCGTCGCGCCGTCGGAATCGGTTGCTGATGACGGTATTCATTGCCCCTGCCCCATGCGTGTTTCTTTTTTTTTTCTTCTCTCCTTTGTGCTGTCCCGGTTTCAGTTCTTGAGAGCAGTTGCTTGCTGCTGCCCCCCCTCGTGCTGCTGCGCAGTGTCCGCGCTTCTTGCGTTCAAGAAGGCCATCTACGAGGACCCTCTCGCGAAGCTGTCGGACTGGAACCCCAAGGACGACGATCCTTGCGGCTGGACAGGGGTGGAGTGCTCACCGTTCGACAGCCGCGTGGTGACTCTGTAAGCACTGATTCCGATTGTTCTCCTGTTGCTGTTCTTTTCTTTCTTTCTTTTCTTTTTTGCATCACTTATAGAAGATTGCCGTTGAGATAGATTTAATGTTTTTGTTTCCAATCAATCCGTCATTTCTTGCGGCTTATTTGTGTTGTGCCCTGTTTTGCTTCAAGCCTTGTTCTGATGAAAGAAGTTGTTCAGCCATAGGTTAACCTCTTTCAGAGTTTTTGTTTAAATAATTGAACGACATTCCGGCTCTTCCAGAGCTTCTTGAACATGCACTTTCTCCTATGGAAATTAAAAAAATGGCTGGAGGCCTCTCTACAACAACAGCAGGTCAGAATGATGCATGTTCTTTCAGAGAACAGTGGGCCTAAAGTCTCTGACTTCACCATAGGACATCCAGCTGGAAGCTATCATAGAGTTTTACCTTCTTTTATTTGTTCTCTTATGTTCAGTTGACCCAAGAAGCCCCTACAGGAAAAGAAGAGATTATGGATTTGTGGTCCCTCAGGAATCAAACACAAAACATAAGCCAAGAAATTTCGGTTTTCTATTAGAATAAATGAATACATAGTTTTATTTACGCACATTTTCTGTCTGTCTTTAGTGTAAATGGGAGGGGTTGTGGCCTCTCTTTCTAAAAGAAATGTTCTGTCTGAGGCTCTGAGCGCGAAAAATCACTAAATGTTCAGCATTGCAGAAATTTCAGTTGGTATATACATTTTGTTGATCTAACTTCCCGTTCTCTATTGTAAGAGTATCTTATTGACTATGTCTTATTGTCCAGGGAATTGTCAAATTCATCGCTCAAAGGATTCCTGGCACTAGAGATTGAATCCCTGAGTTCTTTACAAAAACTGTATGCACTTATGTCTCCATTTAATTCAATAGTAAACTTCACCTGCAAGCTGTTACTGAACTATGGATAACAATCTTGGTGAACTTCTTGCAGCATATTGGATCAAAATACACTCATGGGTTCAATTCCGAAAGGAATCGGCAAGCTGAGAAATTTAATTGTGTTGGACCTCAGCATCAATCAACTCGTAGGGTCCATTCCCAGTGAGATCGGTGACATGCCAAAAATGTTAAAAATGTACTGACCAAGAAGCTATGACCAACATTTTCTGTCAGAACTTTTTCAAATTCATAACTCATCTGTTCCCTTATGCCCTAGAGACCTTCATGCTAATCGGTTGGATGGTGCTATCCCTCCCGAGCTTGGCAAATTGTCAAGCCTCACTGAGTTACGATTGAGCAATAATAGCCTTACAGGGACTATTCCTGGAAGTAATGATTCAAGCGTGTAAGTAATATTTTTCAGATTTCTTCAAATTCAAAGTTAAATAATTGTTTTCAGCATGCATAAACTGGGACTGCATGGAAAAACCAATTACTCTCTTCTATAGATTAAAAGGAATTAAAATGATTTAGTTAAGAACTCGACATCAATCAACATTGACTCTATCCTGCAGTATTGACAGTGAGCAAGTATGGGTAGTTATGAATTATCATATGGAAGCAAGTTTGATGAGGCGGAACCAATTATAATGCTGCCAAATGCTCAACCGATTGTCAGATAGGAGTATTATTCTTAGTGTACACCAATTGACATGACATTTGAATAAGCAATGTCGCGCTTCTTTCAGGGTATTCACCAACAGCGATGGCCAAATTGGATTGTGTCGATTAACTCAGCTAACTGATATGGACCTCTCTTATAACTATTTAGTTGGAGATGTTCCTACATGTTTCAAGCAAATCCAAAGGTATGCCTTGCTTTCTATGGCTCGGATGTTTCATTTTAGTCTCTCTGAACTTACCTGCTTTACAGTATTTGAACAGATCAAGCTTGGTAGGAAATTGTTTCAAGAACAATGACACAACGAATCGTCCTGATCATCAATGTATGACTATATTTCATTTTAACTTTTTTGCCGGGTCGGGCAGATGGCCGACCAAAATCATTAAGTATAAAGGGGGTGATAATTACAGGAGTTTTCGACACAGGATGTCGAATTTCATTTTAACTGTTAAGATGTTAACACAGTTTACTATTTTCAGCACTAAATTTAGTGCAATTTTTTTTTTGCCTTTTTGCCATGCTGTTCTTTGCCATTTCACAAGAGCATATAAATGTTATATACTGTAAGCTGCACCTAACAGTTCATTTTGGCTGTTGAAATGTTAAAGAAACAAAAATATTTATGTACTGTATTACTTATTAATTGGTTATAGCCACAGCAACCTCAATTACAGATGAACTCTTAGACTCTTAGTAAAGGAATTTCCATTACTGCTTAGGCCAGTATGAAAACTGATATACATCCATTCTTCATTATTCAAAGTTCAGTGGTTGATTTTTGGGTTATATGGTGGCATGGTGTATAGACAGTCCCAATTTAATTGGTTATAACAAAGTAGACCCACATTACAAATGACATTATTAGTTTCTATTCATTAAACAACTCATATTGACCTAGTAGGCATAGTGGAATCTCAGCTATGCTTGCTAACATAATGAACTAGACTAGACTTTGACACTTTGTTGGCTTCCTTCTTGGACTCTGCTTCTCACATTCTTCCTTTTGTCTTCCATGTTTTGATATCTAGTTCTGACATTTTAGTATTTTGTCAGTATCTCTGCAGTTTATTTCTAAATATTGAATCGTGCTCTCTGCAGTTTATTTCTAAATATTGAATTGTGCTGTGAGATATTTTAAATTCAATACAGCCCTGCCATTAATCAGGATTTAACCGTAACCGGTTTTTGTGCATTTTCAAATACGACATGTACATACTTTTATGTTTGGAATATGAGATCACATGGGTCCTCCAAAATAATTTATGAAACAATCGTACTAGAGTGTTTATAGTTATTTCCCTATTCTGGTTTAGTCTACTGAACAGCGAGCACTTACATGCACTGTAATTACAGGTGAAAACAACCTGAGAGGAAACGAAAACAACAGCGTTGATAAGAACGAGCGGAAAAGCTCTCAACAACCACTTTGGCTTCTTATCCTAGAAGTCATTACAGGAATTTCATTTCTTACTATGTTAACACTATGTACCATAGCTGGTCTCAGAAGGTGCAAAGCTAGATCCTCTGGAAACAGTGGTACATGGACAAGAGCTGTAAGCTGGAAGGAAAACAATGTAATTTCAATTGGTAAGTATTTCCGTTTTTGTGCGAGTTACCGGCAAGTAAAAATTGCATTTCCTTGGTTACAGAATGTTGCTTGTGTAGATGATGACTTGCTCGCGAATGTGCCAAAAATAAGTCGGCAAGAGCTTGCAGAAGCTTGTGAAGACTTCAGCAATATCATTGGATCTTCTCACGATACAATAGTATACAAAGGAACTATGAATGATGGCAGTGAAATTGCTGTTGTGTCACTATCTGCTTCAGTACATTACTGGACGAGCTATGTTGAGCTGTACTTCCAGAAGGAGGCAAGAACAACTCTGCATCTCGTGACCTGAAATTTCAAAACTTACAGCTCTTTAGTTAGAGCTCATGGTACTTTTGAATTCTTCAGGTAGTAGAAATGGCCAGATTGAGTCATGAAAATGTTGCGAAGATGGTGGGATATAGCAAGGAATCTGATCCGTTTTCAAGAATGCTAGTCTTTCAGTACCCACCAAATGGGACACTCTATGAGCATCTCCACGGTAAGCCAATGAGCTCTCTTCTTGTTGCCTTTATGTTTAAAAGGTTGATACCACATGACTAGAACTTAAAAACTTATGTATTTTATTTTCTTGCAGATGTGGAAGGATGCCAGCTATCTTGGCCCAGGCGGATGAAAATAGCCCTCAGAATCGCCCGTGCCCTCAGATACTTGCACACAGAGATGCAGCCCCCATTTGCAGTAGCTGCATTGGCATCAAGTTCAGTTTATCTAACTGAAGATTTCTCCCCAAAGGTCTGTCTTGTCTGTTACTCCTAGAAACTACTAAATACTAAAACGCTATAGTTTTTTTTTTCCCGCTAAAGTTGTCTGTGCCTTGTAGCATGGCAATGAGCATGGTGTCCTAGCTGCGGTGCAGTCACAAATTGTTCTATTCATGTAGCAACTGAAATGGATTACGCGTTTTGCAGATAATTGATTTTGAGAGATGGAGAGCTCTCCTGACAAAACCAGGGCTCAGCTCTGGTAGTATAGTGAACGGGTCACTCAACAACATTACGGATTCGCGGCACAGGCGTTTCATGGACGTCCAGGCCAACACGTTTGCTTTCGGGGTGATTCTGCTGGAGTTGATAAGTGGAAGAGCCCCAGTTTCTAAAGATACAGGAGACCTTGTTGACTGGGTAAGTGACTTAGAATCATGACATCAGCAATCCCAG
Source organism: Oryza brachyantha (assembly GCF_000231095.2). Lineage (NCBI taxonomy): Eukaryota > Viridiplantae > Streptophyta > Magnoliopsida > Poales > Poaceae > Oryza > Oryza brachyantha. Next base: position 14,972,424 of record NC_023166.2, read on the forward strand.
ACATGTAATTCTCAGAGAAATCAAAACCATGACACTAATCTGAAACTCTCAACTCTGCGATGTTGATCCAACTCGAAATGTGTTCATGTCACAGGCGAGGAAGCACTTGGACCAGGCCGAAGAGTTCAGCAAGCTGGTCGACCCGAAGCTGAGGAACGCCAACCACGAGAACCTGGGCATCGTCTGCAACGTGGTGAACCTCTGCATCGACGCCGAGCCGTGCAGGAGACCCTCGATGAACATGATCACCGCCATTCTGGAGGAAGGCATCGACATGTCGCCGGCGACCGTCCTCAGGGACTCCTCCCTGGCATGGGCGGAGTCAGAGATCGCTATCTCGTAGATGGACACGCTCTTTGCTGCTCCTGGGACTGTAACCACCACACAGACAAAGAGCTTCTTAGCTTTTTTCTTCTTTGTTTTTTAATCCGTGCTTACTAGTTACTACCATCCGTCTCCTCCAAGCGTTTTTGCCTCCCCCGTTCTCCCATCAGCTCGCAGTTCGCATGATAAAATTGTGGATAGTTTGTGGAGAGCAGATTTGTTATGTGATCCAACGAACTTCTACTAGTTTGTAATTAAGATTCTAAAATCTGTTTAAAATTTTTTATTCGGCAAAACCATATTGAAACAACTCCTATAAAATAAAGGTGAGAGTAAAACACGGAATATAAAGTTTGAGTTTCTCTGAAGAAAATTCAGAAACACCGTGTTCCTCTGGCCAGTCTTTACACTTTCACCATAGGATCCGCATGGCACGCGGGCGGCCCAAATCCCAAATGTATGGGCCTGCTCAGCCATGGCCCATGGCCCATGGGCGGCCCGACCTCCGAGAAAGTTTCTCTCTCTGAGGAGAAGAGGAGAAGGGGGCACGCCGAGTCGCGGACGCCGCCACGCCATGGTGGGAGAAGAAACAGGCGCGAGCGAGGAGCACGAGTGCGGCGCGCGAGGCGAGCCAATGAACGACTACGAGAAGGAGCGGCTGGCGCGGATACGGGAGAACGAGGCGCGGCTCCAGGCCCTCGGCATCCGCCGCCTCGCCGCCTCCCCTCTCCTCCACAGCGCGGCCCCGTCGGCGGCGGGCAAGGGAAAGCGGAAGGGCCGAGCCGCCGACGCGGACGAGGAGTACCTCCCATCCGACGGCGGGGAGGATGAGGAGGGCGGGGAAAGCTCGTCGACCAGCGACCAGGATGGCGAGGAAGGGGAGGACTTCAAGTCTTCCTCTAGGTCTCGTAAAAAGGTCCTCCTTTCCTCCCCCGTGAAAGAAATCAAGCTTCACTGATTGTGCATCTTTTCGGTCTGAATCTTTTGAGGTCCTTGGTTCAAATTTTTTGGAAGAAAGGCATCTCATTTTGTGTCAGACGTAGTGTAAACGTGCATCCTGTAGTGACCTTGTATTCTCATTTTACTAATCTCCCTTGACATTTTTATTGAGCGAAATGATAATAAGCATATCATAGTTCATGACTTCATGTCATCCGTTCATGTAAAATAACGTTTTCCTTTATCCGACCAATGACTCATTGTGTTTCCCAAGTTCAAACCATTGCAAGTCGCAACTGATAATTTCAGTAAATTTTACTCCATACGTATTGTAGATCCACTCATGAAACGTGCATCACAATGTGGCATTGCATTTTTGGCTATGCTGTTTTATTAGCATTAACACATTTGTTTTTCTCCTAATTGTTTTCAGGGAAAGAAAAAGATGTTGAACTTAGGAAAATCTTCGAAAAGTTTGTCTAGAAAAGAGAATGCTCCCCTCGTTGATTTTGTGGATGATGATGCAGCTTTGCAACAGGTATTGTATGATCATAAATGCAACCACTAAACTGATAGTAATCCTATGATGGTATTTGAAAACTCTTAAGTGTTAACCTCGTTTTTCACCATAAGTTATCTGCTATTGATTCTTGATTGTGCAGGCAATTGCTCTGTCCTTGGCAGAGCCTTCAGAAAATTATGTGCCAGCAATGAGTGCAGATATTTCAGGCACAAGAGTGAAAGGAAGTGATAGCACTCCATGCAAAAAGAATAAAAGTGTACCAGTTCAAGACTCAACTAAAACATGGAAGATAAAAACGCAAGTATGTTGCTCCCAGGATGGCCTGTGTAAATTTCCTACCCCATCTCAATTGTGTTTTACAGAATTACACTCTCAACTTTTAGGGCAAGGGCAGGATACAACTGACAGAAGATGATGTGATTGCATTTTTCTTCTCATTTGATGGTATACTACCTGGGTTGGGGATTTCTCTTCGGCCTATTTGAAAACTTGAGTTTTTATAAAAGAGAACATATGAACTTTGGACGGCATTAAAATTGGTTCTTTAATCTTTATAGTTGCACAATTTTGTCCAGTAGTTAATTCAGAGAATTTATTTTGCAGGAAGTATATTAAAGTTAAGGTTACTTAGTTTTTTTTTTGTCTATTTATGTTTGTAGAAACGCTGTACGTGCTACAGTGCACACGACATATTGTTTAATCTTATACCTGACCTCTTGCAGTTTATGCCTATTTTACCTGCCCGTGGAATTTATTTGCACAGTTCCCATCTGCATTGCAAGCACTTTCAGAGTTCTTAGTTACATGTATCATCCTATTTCAAGAAGACTTACCCAGCATGCATCAGCATATTTTTCTCAAGCCTATGACCATGATACAGACATGCTTCTGCATACACCTTAGATATGCAGACTTTCTCTATGCCTTCATTATCTGTTTGCAATTTTGTCAGAGCCTTCATATCTTTTCTCCCTCATTTACTATGAATTGTGCAATACTAACCAAAAATGTATTAGAAAAACTATTTTTACACCATTGTTTGTTATCATATTCTCTAGTGTGTCATTCACTTCCAAAACTTCATTTTTTTGTTCTTTATCTTTTACTTTTGCAAACATTCTAAATTAGTTACTACTTACCACTTTGATTTGTAGAAGTTGGAAAAGGATATATCACACCGTGGGATCTTGAACGAATGGCAACGGTGCACGATTTCACCTGGACAGATTATGAGATATCAAAGATGATTCACTGCTTTGATAGTGACAGAGATGGAAAGGTTTGCCTTCTTTTCTTGAATTAAGACATTGACATTTCTTTGAAACGTACACCATTTAAAACATTGATTTTAATGGAAAATGAGAAGAAAACTGATTCAGGTCCACTCATGGGAGCATTTCCCAAGCAGTTAATGGTGGAAATTGGGCCCAATCTAGAGAATTTTACATACAAAATCATACAATCATGAAGACAAACCTCAGTTGGTGCCTGTTTTAGCCAAGCCAAAACTGCCAGATTTTCACCCTTTTCACTGCTATATAGCTTTTTTTTAAAAAAAAATAAAAGGTGAAATTGTGTGTTCTTTCAAAGTATTGTGAAATTATTTTGGATCATCATGAATTTGCTGGACCAGCATTTCGTTAATATATAAATACACCTCCTGGTGTCAACCAGCTCTACTTGAGTGACTGGTGACTGTCAGTGTCAGGATGCATGTTATCTCATCGTTAGTGTAGTGAGCATTTTACAATTGGTGTCCCACAACCCCCTCCCCTACACACATTTTTAATGGTTTCCAGTTCGTCCTGCTCGTCAAAAGCTTGTTCATAATACTTGGGCTAATGGCTTACAGGTGCTATAATTACCTTATACCTTTTTGAACCTCTCGTGTGGTCTTGCCCTATCCACAAATAGTTAAAATGTTTTATTTTAAAGGGGCCCTAACGCCCTAAGGTTATTATAGGTGGTCACCACCATTTGTATGGCTTTTCAAGTTTCATAAGCGCTCCTTATCCTGCATTAACTATGCACTTATGTTCAGCTCTCTCTTAATCGGAAAGGCAGAGCTTCAGCCAAAAAATAGTAATCTACCCGTGCATCGGGCTAGGCCCATAAGATTGGGGATGGACCAGGAGAATGGGTTGATGATAAAAGATTAGCTTGTTCTTGTGGTGTTACAAACACGATGTGGAACAAGCTGCATGCGCGGTGGGTGGGAGGAGGGGCGAAGGACGGAATACACCGCTTTTTAGCGGTAGAGAAAAGCTCAAAGCTCCCATTCCACATCTTTCATTATCCCCATGTTCTTATATTTTTGTTTTACCTCTCAACAGATTAACCTCGAGGATTTCCGCGCCATTGTATCACGATGCAACATGTTGCAGGAGCCTGCGGAGTGAGGATGACAACATGAGACAAGATCGGTCCATTGTGTTTTTTGTTTTTGCGGACAGTGCCTTTTACCGAAACTCAATTGAAGGCTGCTTCAGTTGGCCGTTATAAGGGGTGCTGATGTGCAAGGAAATGGGACAAAGAAAGTGTGTCATGACTGAATGTATCCTTTATAGTGGCTTAGAACTGCACGAGCTTGTCAGGTCCAAGTTAAAAAGGTTTATATTGTTTCGCATTTACTCTCACATGTAGCTACCGTTGCGTTCGGCGTTGTCATGTGGTGCAGACGGATGATTACTTGAGTACTCCATCCTCAAGTGAAGAAAGAGTGATAGTTTTGGGATGTGCCTTTCTAAATATTGCTCTACTAGCTAAATATGAGTTATACACATGTTAGTATTATTTAGAACTTGTATTTTGGAGATAAAACATAGAGCCAACATATAAGACTTTTAAAATATTTTATATACCTAAAGTAGTTGATACGACAATATATAATATATTTGGGGAATGATAGATTCACTGTTGTCACTGTTACCCGTTATCTTTTTTTATAGTAGTATAGATACCAGTATTTAGATGCATACATGAATACTATTCAAATTGATCGTGAAAATAACGTGCTAGAAACTATGTGAATGTCTAAAATATCACGTTTGTTAAGGACTATTTGAAGGATATACCAATATATTCGTAGGTATGTTCTCCCTGGGTGGGTATGTTCTCGCTGGGACTGAAATTAAGCATAAGTGAGCTAACTTATTAATAATTAAGAAATAGTTTAAGGATAATTTTTTTTCATATATATATTCTTAACGATCTAAAAGTAAAGGTGGTAAAATAAAATTAACTCTAAATTTTGGTCTGTAAGAACAAGCTAAAGCAAAATGATAGGGACCTTGCAAGCTTTATGAAGTTATAAAGCTGGATGAGACACGCATGTTGTTCCATCAAAAAGCGAGTGCAGAAGATGATGCATTTTATTATCTGTCTACATTACACTGTCAAGCATTCCAACAACTCATCTAAATTTAGTTATCCATATCTTCATTTGGATGATCATCTAAAACACTTTCATATCCCTTTGTACTTCAGCAGATCATCTATATATGAGAGTTGGAGAGAACATCTAAATATAGAGTTTCTCTCTCCTAATATGAATGACATCCAAAAATAGATGATAAGATAGATATTCTGCTAGAGCTTAATTTTTACTCTTCATCCTCTGTTTCTAGGATAGAGGATGGGATGGATGAGTTGTTGGGGATGTAGTTATGTGCAAGACATACTAACAAGCTTTTGATGAGCAGTTGAGCACAAAGCTATATCTGACTCTTGACTTCTTTAAAAGTTAGCTCTTGAACCGGGCTCATTTGCTCAGAAACATAGAATCAGGCAATCGGCACGCTAGTTAATTGGAAGAAAGTTCACAGTTGTACAAAAGAAATCGATGCACAAACTTCTTAATTGCACAGGCTAACTCGAAACTAAATGTTAAGGAGATCAGTTATTGACTGTGTATGGTAGCCAGCCAATCTGAAGCACGCAATTACAGAACATATCTGATCCTAGGATGAATTGCTATGTGGTAGTAGTATGTAACATGTAAGCAAATGCATCAGAAAATGAGACGGCAGCTCAATTCAAGAGGGAAAAGGCCTAACAAGAAGACACACAACTACACAAGCTCGTCTATCTCTTGATGACGTACCCCAGTAGAATTCCCAGAAGAGCAATGACCACCACGAACACAAATGGGAAACCACCATTTTGCTTGCTGATTTCCCTCCTCACAAGGTCCTATTAAGATTTAAAAGACAATTTTAATTACACACATATTTTTTGTGTGCACATGTAAACTATAATTTTCATTTAAAAGGGGTAAAATATAACAATTGTTTCCCTTGTAGCAACACTGTAATCATAAAGGCAGTATAAACCTTGTGAATTGCAACATTGAAAAAAAGATGAGAAACAACAAAGGAGTATGGATATATGTGAGAGCATGATATTTTCTCAAAAAAGGCAGTAATGATATAGCAAATCATAATGGTTAATAAATAACTCAAGCTTTATCAAAGTATGAATAAAATACTGATGCAATCAAATAGCAGAATATGCGACAAAATGTTCTCATATGGGGAGAATCAACTAACCATCTCCTCTAGAAGCTTATTGTTCTGCTGAATAGCAGAGTTTCTTTCTTCTGTCAATCTTGAAACCAAAGCAGATGTCTACACATAGGATAAAAGTTATTAATGAGGCATTATTGGTTGATAGTGCAAGGGAAGCAAAAGATGCTTTGTCGGTAAATTTGGTTGAAAAGCTGAGCATGTTAAATGTTGACAAGGACAACACACCAATTGCTATGTACTGAAAGCCTAGTGCAATAAAAGGAACACATCAATGTTGAAAAACACTGTAACAAGGAATTTATGTGCATTTGCATCTAGAGAAAAAAAAAATTGCTATAGAGAGTAGTCCTATTTCAAATAAAGAAGGTGAATTGACAACAAAAAAGAAAAAAAAACATTAACTGAAATGAATTTTTAATCTTGTGTGTGGTTGAGCTTGACCAACGATCTAAGATGTATACAGATAACAAACCACTGTGGAAACACATAACCAACGTTACAATAGTAACACACTGCAGTTACAACTTACAGGCATCATTCAGCACAACAATATTTACTCCATTTGCCTGTATCAGTTCTAATTTGTTTTCTAAGTTACAGGTGCAAATTAAATTTTACCCAAGCTTGGGTCTCATTGAGATTTGCATTGAGCTCATTGACTGAATAACATTTGTATTTAAAATTGTAAAGCAAGTGTTTGATTGTTTTTGAATGAATTATAAATACCAGATCCATGGCATGTTTTAGTTGAAATAGTCAATTGTTGTTTGATGAAAGCACTAGTCAAGTCTCAAGGGTACTTGATATTTACTTCAATGGAAGATTGAAATGCAAATATGCAATGTTTGCTGAGAGATCACTGAAACCTATTAACATAAGTACTATTGTTTCCTTTACTTCCATATAAATTTGCAGGTGAACACAGAAAACTTATTTGGTGGAGCTCACCTCAGAATCAGATGTTACATCTTCTGGATCCTTGTGTGCTCTTGTAGCCTGGAACTAACAGCTATTCAGTTTAACTCAGTTTTGAAAAGACCAGAAAGGGGTAGGTGGATATAAAAGTTAGATATTAACAGAGACTTAGAGAGCAATGGTGGCTCATCATATTCTCTAGCTGTCTGCATCTAAAAACAAGAAGATGAAACAGTATATTCAGACATCTCACGTCTTGATAATTCAAGTTGCCCCCTTCTGATAATGAAGGTCGAGGAGGCGAGCCTTCTTCAGATCCCTCCCGCACGGGGGACGGTGGCCGTGGTGGTTGCACATAGACAACCTTCAGCTTCCTCTCATCCACCACATTGCCTGATCCTTTGTTGAACTAGAAAAGGTACAAACGTTGGCACCATAGAAACAGACATCAAGCAACATAATCAAGAATCAACCAACTGATAGACATTAGAACATGAACTACCATATCTGCAGTCACATCCTTGGTTGTTGTGCTCTCAGTCACCACAACGCTCTGCACGAGGAACTTGTCTTTGCACTGCATGTCTGCCGGTGCCTCTCGTGGGGCTTGCATTGATACTAAGAAAGCGCAGAGAAAACTGTCAATTTTCTGCACAAAGATAACAACATGGGGAAAATATCCCAATGTTTTGCACGAAGGAGATGGGAATTGAGCATTACCGATGACATCGCTGGTGGATCGAGGCGGCACAATGCCACTATTCGGCCTGACACAGTACTTCTTTGGGCTAGTTGTCTTCACCTAATAAGCTCAGCATTTTCACCAAAATTTGCGTTAGTGCGTCACATCTCTCCACATTGATCTGCAGAACTGCAGACCTACACGCCCCGACGAACATAATTTCTTAGTAGGGCGAGAAATTCCAATTACCTTGAAGGCGATGTAGTCATCTGTTCTATTCGTCAGCTGCATGGAGCACGAGATCTGCTTCTTCGTCTCGACTGCTCATTCCAAAACGGGAAACATCAGCAAAAACAAACAGAACCAGCGGGCAATGTGGCTCTGGAACACTTTGATTACCACGAGCAGGGAATGAGAGGCTGTCAAAGGGGAACCGCAGCTCGAGCGGCTCGATCCCGAGCAACTCCTTGGAGTCGGAGCCCATCTGCCACCCGAACCCCTCCCGAGAACGCTCGCCCGGAGCAGGGGGAAGGGAGGAGCTCGCTCGCTCGCTAGGGTTTGGGGGGGGGGGGGTGAGAGAGTGGTTGCTTGCCTCGGGCGAAGGAGGAGCGGGCGTGAATTCTCGGAGCACGAGGGAATGTCGGGCTTTGGTGTGCCCGGTATTCTTTGGTGGGGGAGACGGAGACGAGCACCACCAGCAGCAGCACAGAGCACGGCTGGACGGGGTAGGTGGACGGCTGGACGAGTGCGCCCCGCGATGTATAAACTACTCCTACATTCCTTTTTCTGGAAAAGGCCACATGATGTTTGTTTGGTGGAAGGCCATGGTAGATTAGACAAAAGAAATGAGTTGCAATGAGTGCCATGTGACGTCTTAAGTTGCAGTAACATCCGCTAATAAAAGTGCTCATGTGATGTCTTAAATTGCAGTAACATATATTAAGATCGGGCCCAAAACAGTAACGTGGAGCTTGTTGGAGTTGATGTAGCTACCACCAAGCTTTAGTATCTCACGTACATCTCAAATGAGGATCATAATTTATACGAGATGTAATGATCATATGAGCTTTGTATGTGAACTTTTTATTAAACCTTGCTAAAATAAAGCTTTTACTGGTGGTCTTATGAGCTAAGGTCACTTGTTAAGACTTCTCATTTTTCTTTCTGACAGTTGGGGGGTGTTCGTTCAGATTTGACGAGCGTAGGCACTAGGCAGACGTCACATTTTATGACAAGGATTTCAACTTCTCATCAAGAGAGTGAAGAGACACGGTTAGGTCGAGCGTGACAATTTTTGCGTGATTTGGTATTACATCCCTGTCGTGTTGGCTTGGGGAAAAAAACGCATATCGCCTGTCAATTGTGAACCCCCCCCCCCCCAAAAAAAAAACAGTACCATTTGAACCGGAAAGTTACATCTGTACAATTCAGACCTTCACCGAGAAATATAAAGTCATATATATATTTCTGTATGATATGAACATCTATGTTCAAAGCAAACTTTGTATGTACAAGAGTGATTACACAAGGTCCTAGAATTGTTCATGTATACGATCTACTCAGAAGAACTGACCAGACGATGCCAGCAGCCAAGGAACAAAATGAGAGGAGCAATTCATGCAGATGGCAGCAGCATGGGCAAAGGATGTGCACCTGAACATTTATTCTGTCCGATTTATTTGTTATCATCATTCTCTCCATACCTTGAATTGCTTGCAAAATTGAGTCCAGCAAACCAAGCCACGCGCATGAGTTGGATCCCCAGAACCAGAACCCACCAGGACACCAATCCACGAAGACTCTGCACCATCCATCCGGGTGCAGTGATCTCATCGGCCAACTGAAGACCCCTCATCAGCTGTAGAATTCGGTAACCCTCATAAACCACAGGGGCCACCAACCAAACTGGCGATTTCCAGTGCCATGTAAGCATCTCAGTCAAAACTTGTACGGAAAGGAGCAAAAGATAGGGTCCAAGCAGCACTGCGAATGGAATGAATGGTACATGTGGCTGCAGTGTACCCCTCCGAGATGCGAAAAACAGGGCCAAAGGAACAAGAAAGCCTACTATGCTAGCAACCAAATTCCAGAATCTGTAAGAAGACGGGATCTGCTTTATCAGGTCGGATGAATTGGCCTCCAGACGCCCACATGCATCAGCCATAAGAAAAAACAGCATTGCTCCCATGTTAAAAATGAAGTCAAGTCCAACTAGGGATAGAAGGCCGGCAATATTGGGACCGAGAAATGCTGAAGACAGTGGTAACCATAAAGTAGGAACTATACCCGTAACCAATAGAATCGAAGGCCCTAAAAGCCACATTGGCAGTTTAAAAGATGTCAGCTGCATGGATGGTTCTTTTATCACCTCCACAAAATCCTGATCACTCTGGAGGATTGGAATTTCTGGTGCTGCTTCTGTATCAATAGGTTCAACAACATCAGTCCCCTTAATAATGCTGGTATCATCCTCTGCAGACACATATGGAAGGGAGGCCTCCCAGGACAAATTTTTAGTGCACTGCAGCAGAATATTTTCAAAACGGCTCGAATGTAGAGGTTTCCAATTAAGAGATTTAGGCAATCTGATTTGTCCATTTTTGTGAATCTGCCTCCTGTTCCCAATATGTGCTTTACTTAATTTTATCTGTGAACAAATCAAAGAGGCCATGGTACAAGATGACATCTGTGTCTTCAACACTGAAAAATAAACAAAACAAATTAGTCATCAAGTGCCTCAAATATGGTAAATACCTAGACAATTGGTCAAGAAAAACTCGACAGTGTCATATAGAAACAGAAAAGAAGCGATGAAATGAGATCCAGTATGACATAAGGTTGACAATAACAAAAAAAAAAAAACTGACGCATATAAATCTAGCAATTGACTTAGTTTTGTTTTTCCCATATAACAGACATTTGACGGATAGCTCTGGACCAAAGATATCAACCCATGTAATGAATATGCATATATATGAAAGAGTTGCATCACAGAAACCAATTGTGCAAAAAAGAAGAAAATACAGTAGGAACTCAACTGATGAGTTAACTTTACTAAGTGTTTTATGATATTTATTCAACTGAGTTTCAAGATCACGACTCTAGGTGCATCTATTTATGTGAGCTCTTTGACACTTGGTTATAAATGGAACACGGACTTCCAAATGCTTTGTAACTATGTATTATGTGGCCACACTGGCACAAAGGTTACACTCATCCTGACCTCTAAGGTACACCTAGCAAAAGTAGCATATTCTACATTACAAGACTATAGCGCGCGAATAGTTGTAAAATGAAACATGCAAACCTGTTGTTTTACATTGAACTAAACATTTTAATTGTGAGGCACAATCCGGTCAGAACAACCATTGCGGTCGAAATCCTTAGAGCTAAGACTAGGAAAATGCTAAAGGGACAACCAAAGATTAAAAAAAAAAGGCTTAAAAACACAGAAGAGTGATAGTAACATAATCGCCATAACAACAGACTACCCAGGGTTTGTACATCAAGCAATCACTCAAATCTACACCCAATAAGGTTTGCAAAGAATCTACAGTCCACAGAGTCACAAACAGTTCCAATTCCTTAGCCAATTCATCAGCTTGGTTACGAAAAGCCTTTTCTGTACTATCCAAACAGTTTTAGCTAGGCAAATCCCTAACTGTCCATTTTATCAAACACGAGGCTTTGCCCTCATCGAAGGCAGGTTGATCCTCACGATTACCGCTGCAAATCGAGCCGCAGACGCATGCGCGAAGAATATAGAAAAATCATTTGTAGGAAAAGCGTTCCAGACACCCAGTGCCTCCATTCCGATCAGATCCAGAGGTACTAGTACTAAAGAGAAACTCTACTCCAATTCCGCTAAGGCGCGCGTATGAGTACGAGTGAGGCATGGACAGGAGAGAGCGGGAGCTAACCGGATTGGAGTTCCCTCGGCCTCTCGCCGGCGGGAACCCCGAGTCTCTGAACGAGTCGCCCGCAGCGCCGGCAGGTCGCGCCGCGGCTGTTCCTGCACGGCAGCTTCAGCCTTCAGCGAGGGAAAGATGGAGGAGAAGCAGCATGGCCCAATAAGCAATAATGAGATGGATGGGCCGTGTGAGATACGGAATTTTATCTGTGGGCTTGAATTGTACATGCAATTTGTCTCTTTTCATTTTCCGTAGGGGATAATTTGCTTCCCTCTTTTTTATTTCTTTTTTTGAGTCTTTTTGCTTTTTATTTGAGTGAGGGGCTTGTATGTCTTTGATGATGTGAGTGCTGCGTAGCTGTTCACGATGTTCGTACCTTGTGTAGCGTGGTACTTGGCATGATTTTGCCTAGTTTTTTTCCCGATAATTCATGGAGTGACACATTTTATGCATTGTGCGGAGAAATAAATATAGGAGAGTCCGAGTTCCAAAAATGAGACGAACAAGACAAGTAGCCAATCGAGCAAGCGAACAAGATGGGTAGAACTCTCACCGGGCCCTCGATCTCAATCCTCACCACCACCAGAAAATCACTTCTGGCGCAGAGGACAAACGCATCCCAGCCAAATACCCGCCACGGCCACTTTATCCCAAGCCAGCCACACACGCCGCGTCCACTTCTCGCTTCCAAAACCAGAGCGCCTCTTCCCTTTCCTCCCATGCACGCGCGCTCCATGCCGCTCTCCCGGTGAACTTCCCGAAGCCGCCGCCACCGCAGCAGCAGCGACCATGAGCGCCGGCGACACGCTCGACAAGCTCGTGGTCTTCCTCGCGAAGCGCGATGGCATCGACAAGCTGGTCAAGACGTTCCAGTACGTGTCCAAGCTGGCGCACTGGGCGGCCGAGTCGTCCAACCCTGGCTTCGCCGGGCGCGCCAAGAACTGGGAGACGTCGGCCGGGCTGAGCCGGAAGGCCTTCCGCACGGGCCGCTTCCTCACGGGGCTCAACGCGCTGCGCCGCGCGCCGGGGGAGTTCGGCGCGCTCGCCGTGCTCGCCAACGCCGGCGAGATGGTGTACTTCTTCTTCGACCACTTCACGTGGCTCTCCCGCGCCGGCGTCCTCGACGCCTGGCTCGCGCGCCGCATGAGCTTCATCTCCGCCTTCGGCGAGTCCGTCGGCTACGTGTTCTTCATCGCCATGGACCTCATCATGATCAGGAGGGGCCTCAGGCAGGAGAGGAAGCTGCTCAGGGACGGCGGGAAGGACAACGAGAAGGAGGTGAAGAAGATCCGGATGGACAGGGTGATGCGGCTCATGGCGACGGCCGCCAACGTCGCCGACCTGATCATCGGCATCGCGGACATCGAGCCCAACCCGTTCTGCAACCACGCCGTCACGTTGGGGATCAGTGGGCTCGTGTCGGCGTGGGCTGGGTGGTACAGAAACTGGCCGTCGTGAGCTGTGCCAACCCCCTTTAATCTTGTTGATTTTGGCAGGCACTGAACTGTGGCTAATCCGTCGTGGATGACGGCACGCAAATTTTACAGCCGAGATACAAACGGTGTATAACTGCATAGACTCATACTGTACTGAACAGCTTCCCATGGGGAAAACCAGTCTTCCATGATCGTCAGGTCTGAATTTAAGACCATGAGAAGTGCTTCTATGCTTTATGCTTCGTGTAGAAAAACCAGTACGAAATTTAAAGCCTATTAGTAGTGTAGATTTTAATTTTCGTGCTGGTTTTTCAGTATGAAGAATAGAAGCACTTCTCTATGAGCATTCGTACTTACATTACTATTTTCCCAACGGATTGGTTTGATTTGAAAACCGATACTTGAGGCCATTAGTCGGGACTCGGGAATGGATTCTAATTCTTCCCAGGGATATTATCGTTTTTTTCTCGCATGCTATATACATAATAATAAAGAAGCTAAAAAAATAGTTAGCTTGATTAATACTATGTGATATATCATTATATAAATGTATGTATAAATATACATGTTCAATGTTACCACTACATGAAGTAACAAAATGAATATGCGTAGGATTAGATAAAAATTAAGCTTTAATAGAACATTTATCTCATCATCTATTTTTAGATGTTATTCATATCAGAAGAGAGGAACTCCGTATTTGGGTGTTCTCTCTATATCCTCTGAAGAGATATAGAGGATGCTATATATGAATGATTTGTTGGAGTATAAATAGATATGAAGAATAAAATTATTTTAGATGATCACCTAAATAAAAATATGAATTACTTAATTTAGATTAGCTGCAACTGACCTAATTGATGGTGGATGAGCTTGTTGGAGAGGACATAGCGAGACTCTCAAGTTTGCCGGTGTGAATCCCTCAAAAAAAAAAGTTTGCCGGTGTGAAGAAAGATGGCACCAAGCTCATTCTCGGGTTACATGCTCAAGAACGGAAGAGATGACAGTAGAAGGGACCTAGGTCATCAGGAAGAGCCAACGGTATATTTGTAAACCATAAATAATTTATGAATATATATATATATATATATTCTTAGTAATATAAAACAAAGGATAAAAATAAACTATAATAAAAATTTTAAAATTAACTTCAAATTTAAAGTTAAAAAAAATTAAATTTTAACTTATACGATATAAGCATAGGCTAAAAGATAAAAGATAAAGATCTAGAACAAGCGTGCTAGCTCGCGTTTGGCTACAGAAAACCTACGCAGGCTGATTCGTGCGATCGGGCCCAAGAGACCCGTATGAGTGCGTGCTCATTAAACTTACCCTATTATCTCAGTTATACTGCATGAACAATAATCTATATGAGCTTTTTTTAACATCTTTAAAAAATAATATCAATTTCCTATATTTTTTGTGTAAAAAATTAATATCTCGAGATGCCATAATTTGCACTAAAATTTTTAATATCTCAATGATACTTTTTAAGGATGGTAAAAATATACCACAATTTTCAAGTATGCCTGTTGTATAGGTTGGCATGTGAAACACAATCCTCTTTTATAGTCTCGTATTTTTATTACAACTTTTATTTGCCTCGACCAAGTTGACTGTAGGATCCCATCCAGCGGGCTCAAACTTCGGATGTTCAGGTGGTGTTTAGATTGAGAAAATTTATGAGATAAGTGTCACATCAAATGTTTGACCGGATGTCGGAAAGAGTTTTCGAACACGAATAAAAAAACGAATTTCATGGCTAGCCTAGAAACCGCGAGACGAATCTTTTGAGCCTAATTAATATGTTATTAGCATATGTTGGTTACTATAGCACTTATGACTAATCATGGACTAATTATGCTCAAAAGATTCGTCTTAAGATTTTTTATATAGCTGTGCAATTAGTTTTTTGGTTCATCTATGTTTCATGTTTTATTTAGGTGTCCAAAAATTCAATGTGATATTTTTGGAAAAAAATTTTAAAAACTAAACAAGGCGTCAATCTGCAGTCGGAAAAGGGACCGAGGAGTAATGCACTACTGTTAGTACTACAGTCTACAAATGAGAGCCAAGCTGGCATGCATGTTTGCAAATACTCCTCAATCACAGCATCGACGTGTACAGTACATATCCAGCGTCTAAAAAAAAAACTATCCAGAGAGCGTGCATCAGACAGGATCCAGGAGTAGGAAAAGCAGGGGTCAGGATCCAACCATTATGCACTCGTCAGGTGATAAATGGCCTAGCTAGAGATAGGGTTCAGCACTTATGCCAACCCTTACTGTGCAGCTGTGCTGAGTACTTCCATTGATTGGCCTTCGGTACACCGTGACAGCTCATGAATCCTGGACTCATCTATGCCGATCCAATCCAAACACCAACCTCTGCAGCTCATGGGAGGAACACATTAAAACTGCACTAGGCTACAGCTCTGTGGCGCTGTGCAAACCGCAAACAGATTAACATACTGTTTTATGTTTTTTTGTGAGTCCTAAATGCAAATGGAGAAACGAGATCACTGAAGTAAAATAATTTTCGAAGTCAGTGACGGCGTGCCTGGTTACTCTTCAGCCACCAGGACAGATATTCGTTCCTGCACTGAATGACATCGAATCTATGTTGCATACCCAGTACAGCTGCCGCATGAGCACGTCGGTACTCGGTACTATTGGTAAGTTGGTTCGGTGCACCTGAAGGAAGTTGGCATCAATTTCATAATAGTATATTGCTGTACAGTGCCCCTATTTAATTTGTGTATATAGTGGAGCACCCCAGTGAAAATCTACGGCTTATCACTGAGAGAATTAAGTAGAGAACTGTTCAACAGCAGTATCAGGGCTGGTCTGATCAGATGGGTGTGGCTGCACGGCCGCAGCCCGCATCACATCTCTAGTGCTGGTTTCCTGTAGCTACAAAGCTGCCGATGCTGATCCAAAAAGCAATGGTGCTCACCCTTTCAAATTCGAAGAGGGCTTTCGAAGTTTCAAATTAGTGTGGATACATGTGCTCCGTAAGTGCATATGCGGATCCTCGGCAGTAGCTGCGCCTGAGCTGGGCATCGGTTTTTAGATCGCTAAAAGTACAAACATAAAAGTTTTATTTATATATTATTTTTCGTTTACAAATATACCGTTTGACCTTTTTCAACAATTATACCATTATGATTAGTTCACGCTTGTCTTAAATCAAGACGATTCAGCTTTATTCACACGTCAATTACTCCATCCGTTCTGAAAAGACAATTCCTAAGAATAAATCTAGATAGTTACCCAAATTTTTATCTATACTAATATAAAAAGGAGGGGTTGTAATTTTTTATAGCCACACTAATAAGTGTACACAGGATTTACTCCATTCATTTTCTATCGTTAGATGTACATATCTAATGTCCCAGAATGATCCAAAACATCTCTCTTGCAATAGGACACACCCCTAATCGTGCCTCAGCGACGTTGCCGTCCAGCAAAATCGCCCCACGCCCTCCCGGACGCTGTCGCGAAAGTGCTCCCTCGAGCGCAGCCTATCGCCCACGCCATCCCCACCGGTGAGTACCGCCATCGCCGCACCATCCCCGCCACCGCCGTCTCCTCGCCATCCTCGGCGCGACGTTGTCACTGAATCCTTGCCGCCGCCGTCGGCTTGCCATCCCCGACATGGCCTGGCCATACCCACTAACGGCGAGCCACCCCCGCCATCCCCACCGTGACGTCGCTACGGAATCCCCGCCACCGTCTTCAGCTTGCCTCCAGGATTTGTTGAGGTACATTACTAATCCTGTTCAACTACCAACAAAATTGCCATCTGCTTGCTTCTTTGAAAATTAGTGCATTGACTTTCTGTATTCTAGGTTACTATAACTATAGATGTTGTGCATTTTTTTTTACTGGTTGGTGTCATACGGATGTATATTCCTTTGTATAGTATGTGATCTGTTAATTACCATGTCCAATTTGTTTGTGTTGCAATGATTACTTTCAACACCATCTATGTGATTGCAATACATGTGGGTATTTAAACAGATTAATTGGTTGCTCATGAACCAATCTTCGTAATATTGTTCTGTTAGATGTTAGGTTTAAAATGACCAAATTGACACCTGTATTTTTCATAGTGCACTTCTTAACCAATCTTCAGAATATCCTTCATTTGTTGAGAAAAATCTATGAACTAAACGTGGCAGGTAATAAAAAGATTTGGCACTTTGCTATGCTTTTATGAGTTGAGGCTTTTTTAAACAATCTTACTTAAGTCTATGTCGATGTACACAACACCCATAAACATGCAAAGGCATAAAACTAGATGATTATTATAATTGGGGAAATAATTTTGCCACTTTGCTAGGCCTGTCTCACATGGGGTTTTTTACTAACTTATTTAAGTCTATGACCCAATATATCTTTTCCCAAAAGGATAGATGAGAGAAGATTAATTAAAATAAACGGCCAAAGGCTAAAAATAGAAAAAAGATGTGCACTACATGATAGATGAGGGCGGACATATCTATATAACACTCAACACTACTGGTGATCTAAGGCAATAATTTTGCATTATTTTTGGCACATCTGCTCTCCACCACCCCATTTCTTCAATTATGTGATTAATCACTTATGAGTTATGATTCCCTAATTTGGAAAAAAAAGGGGCATGTTTGTTTGCTTCCCTCCAAATCACCCAAGCAATTAAAATAAGAATTGATTTCAGTGTTTACCCTTATTATTAAGGCCTTGAGAGAATTATGGAGAGCTTTGCAAAGGAGAGGTTAGCTTTCATGAAAAACAGCTCTAACCAGAATAATAGATTTGTGGTTCTTATCATTGTGATCTAAGCAAATAATCACTGTATGCATATCCATCATATATATTGTTGGTTTACAGTGGTATAGAATTGCTTTAATATGCAAAAAAGTTTCAGGTTTACTGAATTTGGAGGAACCATCCGTCAAAGACCAGTTGAAGGGTGGTTCTTTTATCAACTACTACATGGTATGACAGATAAAGGTTCACTTGTGTTTAGCTTCCCAAGGGTGACACTCATTCTGGTTGTTTAATTGATTTTCAACTTTAAAAGTATCATGGAAGAACAAGTGGTTTTCATGATTTTGCATTAAAGCATGTTCTTTTATTATTATTAATGGATCAAATGACCCTATCATTGATTCTTCGAGGGCAGGAACGTTACAAATCTTATATGAACGATAACCTTATTGGATCAAAAGTTTGGTTAGCATGACACATTTTCTATTTTGCTTACGTGCATACAATTTACTAACATTTTTATATAACATGTGTTTTAAGTAGTACTACATATTCTTCTTTCTGAACTTTGCTCGGCGTAATAAATTAAAAATCATTTATTTGTACTACTGCAACTTTGTTTAAGTAATCTTTGTTTCGGGCTTAAAATCACCATATCTCAGAATCCAAAGGCAACTTGAATTCTACTATAGTTCATCTAGGGATCAAATTGCTTTCTGTAGTCTCTATGCAATTATTGCTTGTTGAATGGTGTCTCTTTTTTTCCTGTTATTAATGATTTGTATAGTTTCTGCAAAGTTGTTTCTTAAGAACAATTATGGCAGCTTTGTATTGTAAAGGAGAGTGCAGGTCTGAAATATGAAATGTCTTTGCTAAGTATATTCAGTACCTTTTCCAGTTTTCGTACCATCTCTCATGTGGGGCGTGGTTTATTTTATCAGAGTTCTGTTGAGGGACCACAAACCTTATCTAATCATGGAAGTATATATGGAGGGTCCTAATTTAGAGAGATATTTAGTGAACTATCAAAATTGTCAGCAGTAGTAGGCAATTATATGTGCCTTCTGTGGACTGAAAACTCAGGTAGTTGCAGTGAATTTAGCTGGTAATGTTTTTCATGTATATCTACATTTTACCCATATTTATTTCTCTTCTTTTTCTTGGCAGCTAGCGATTATAAGTAAGCTTAGTACAAATTAAGCTTAGATAAGCATGTTGACTGAATTGTCCTTTCTCTTGGCAGCTAACTTTAAATTAAGATTAGATGAATCAGCGTGTTAAATATCAATGCAGTTCTCATTTAATTTGTTATCCTAAGAGATATAAAGTATGTTCTTTCTGCTTAGAGCTTGCTGGCATGAAAGATAGTTTTAGAGAAGTAGATGAATCCAAGCTGTACACCTGAAATTCAGTTAGCATTTTGTTCGGTTAGCATGTTAATTATTGAAAAAGAAGTTACTGCCAATGTTGTATCCCCTTTCTTGTTGCCCTTTCTGGGTGCCCCTAGGGATTTTATTTGTACGTTGGGAATGGATTTTTTAAAATTTATAATAAAAAAAAGTTGTTTATCAATTTGGAACTAAGCGCTATCATTTATTTTTATAGAACAAGTCTGAGCCGATGGTGGGTACTATGTAATAATCGTTGACATATCGAATATGGTGCAAGAGAATTATCTGTGGCACCTCTTGACATATATTGTTTTATTGAAAAAGATGATAGGTCCTATTTTTTTTATTATCACGTCTAGATTGTTCTTTATATTACTTTTGCTAATCGATCATGTACTACTATGCAATTACTCATACTAAATTATATTTTATGATTGAACACTTCATATTTAAAAATGATATTTTGAATATTGTTATTTTATAATCTATTATTAAATATATTCTAACACCGTAGCGTTAGCATGGACACTGGTACTACTAGTGTCAGAGAAAGCATGTTAAAAACTAAGCAATTATTTTTTTTCTAGGACAGGAAGAATGTCCAGAAACTGAACAATTATTTTTTTAAAAAAATCCGACGAACCAAACACATCCGGCAATACAACGACAGCCACGGTATGTTCACCACATGTTCTCGATGATTCCTGGTTTTTATACCACATGTGGACCACACCACAAAACTGCTGTAATTTCTGTAGCACATTGAACCATGCGCTGCCTTTCCTGCAGGAGACAAAGACGCCAGCTCATGCTCGGCTCACCACTCCACACGTGCGCAGCTCCCCATGGCCCGCTTGTACGCCACACTCATCACTCGACAGCTCACTCAAACTCAGTTGCAAAGCTGATTACCCATCACCACAACATCGATTTCTCGTTGGATCAGCTTGAAAACTCCGGAGTTCCTCTGCACCCCTCGTGCATTAGTGCTTGCTGCCGCCGGCCAATGATATTATCGTTGCACCAAATGTGCCAAAGATTCGAGTTTGTTTACTGCTGTTTCTCTGATGGTAGCAACCCGTGTGAGGCCGATAGGTGCTCGTATTGCTTCCGGTAATTAACATGTCTCGCCGTCTGAGTAGTTTCCAATTTTCCATCGGTTAATCGGTAAACATATTTCCATGTGGGCAGAGCAAGACAAGATTTACAAGCAGAACACCAGAAAGAAATCGGTAACGTCGTGAAGAAGAAGAAACCTACAGATACATGGCAGCTACTGGTCTGTACTCTGTACACCTGGGAGCTGGGACAAGCTAGCTACGTTAAACCATAGTTGTACTCGATCAACGTAGGCCCGCACCAGCTCACCGGCGCGAGAGCGTGTCCCACAGGTCCGTACACCGCCGGCGGGCGAAGCCGACGCGGGACGCGTCGACGTCGTACACCACCTCGAACCCCTGCTGCTGGAAGTTGCCAAGCGTGCCTGCGGGGCCACCTCCGTCGTCGTCGTCGTCGTCGTCGTTTCCAACGACGTTCATCAGCATCAGGCACCCCACGGCCCGCCCTTCCTTGCTCTTGAACCCCATGAAGTAGTTCCTCCGAGGCAGCGCCACCGTAGCGTTGCCACGGAAATGGAGCGCCACCGGCGGCACGGCCCGGTCCGTCGGGGAGTAGTGGTAGCACGGGGAGAGGCCTGTCTGGGCCTCCGCGTCCTCGGCGCGCGTGAACCGCGCCGCGGCCATCGCGCGCGCGAACTCGTCGGCCACCCGCGCGAACGTGTCGCTCGGCAGCATGGTGAACGTCGTGCCGGAATCCACCACCATCCCGCCGTTGCCGTCACGGTCCACGTACCCGAGCTCCGGCTGGGCCTGGATCCTCTTCCCGCCCACCGAGACGGCTTCGAGCGCCACCGAGTAGAAGTAAGGGTGCTTCGGGTTGTGCAGCAGCGGCGTGTACACGAAGTCCGTCTCGGAGGCGCCGATCGCGGCGGCGTCCGGGCTGCGGCCGAGGATCAGCGGGCTGGGCCGGATGAGCCGGTCGGCGCAGAACGAGTGGGCGACGAGGCAGTACGAGAACCTGCCGGAGAGCGACGGGGCGAGCTGGGCCGGGAGCGAGAGCGGGCCGCGCCCGAACCCGGCCACCCCGACGGGCTCGCCGAGCGCCGTGTGCGCGCAGGCGAAGGTGAAGTTCTCCACGGCCATGGACGCAGCCAGACCCACGCGGCCGCGCCTCAGGTTCGCGACGAGGCTGCCGTCCCCGTACGCATAGTAAAACGGCGGGCACGCGTGGGACGCGCACGAGTCTGTCTCGATCGCGTCCAGCGGGCACCGCGCCGCGGCGCACAGGTCGGAGGTAGGCGCCGAGGAGTGCGCCGCGGAGCAGAGCGGCGACGCGCAGGAGATGCGGCGGGAGTCGATCGGCGGGGGGAGCGGGCTGGAGCTGTTACCAGGCGCCGCCTTCCCTTCGCAGAGCATGCAGGTGAACGGGGCGCAGGGGAACCAGACGAGGTCGCTGCCGGTGTCGAGGAAGAGCGACACGGAGCTGGCCGTGGAAGGCGGGCCGACCGAGAGCGACAGCGTGTAGTCGCTCCCCGGCGCGAGCGGCAGCGAGAGCTGGCGGTGCCGTGGAGGAGGCACGCGCCGCGTGCCGTGGCGGCGGCCGCGGTGGCGCGCGGCGGAACGGAGGGAGGAGGAGCGGAGGAGGCGGTGGATGGCGGTGGTGTCATTGGTGGCGGTCGGGCGGAGCGAGGATAGGGTGTTGGTGAGCGGGATGAGCAGCCCGTGGCATCGCAGCGAGGAGGAGACGAAGAGGAGCAGCAGGCCGAAGCAGAGGAGGCGCATGGTGACGCGGGCGCTTTTGCGCGGGGTGGAATGGAATCGTCGGGTTTCTTTCTGGCCGGCCTCAAGCCGCGGGTTTAGAAGGGGTTTTTGAAGCGCCGAGCCGGCTGCCGTGGGGACGTCCAACGAAAAACGGAAATCCACCCGGGAGACGCCGCGAGCCGCATGGAGGATTGGAGGGACACGCACGCACGGTCGCTCGGGCGCGGCGCGGCTACGTGACGAGAGGACGAGTGGATTTGTGGGGGGTCACGGGACGGCGAGTTTTACTGCGTGCTTCAGTGCTTGGCCGCGAGCGGCGAGGATGAGGACGAGCAGTACGGGGAGTAGATGGTAGCAGAGCCAAGCAGGACAAGGCGGGACACAGGAAGCTAGAGAGTGGCCTCGGAGTGAGAGCGGCACAGCTATGGCCTATGGCTAATCTTTTGCTTTGCATTGCATTTTCAAGTACCACGAGCTTGGGATCACTATGGTTTTTTTACTGGTAAAGTGGTAGTGGTGACCGGTGACTTTGCGAGACGGCGATTGTAACACGAAAGGCGCACTTCGGTTCATCGGTGATCGATCATCTCGTGGGGTTCAGGTCGTCCTATCAGTGCTCACTGACATGCGGATATAATCGTACATAAAGCCATATGTTAATACTCCTTCCCTTCCAAAATAAGTATATTTTCTAGTTTTTAAACATAATCTTTTACTCTTTGTTTTATTTGAAAGTATTTAGCTATCAATATTTTTATTTTTATTAGGTGACAAAACATGGGTAATATTTTACGTGTGAGTAGTTTTTTAAAATTTTGTATAAAATTTTCAAATAAAACAGATGGTCAAATAATGAACACAGAAATAAAAAAAAGTTTCTCTAGGACAGATATAGTAACAAGTATTATAGAAATAGAATTGCCGATAATTTCATTCATATACAAGGTCTGTTTAGCTGCTTTGATAATACTCCCTCCGTCCCAAAATAAACCAATTTTTCACTTTTTACCTTCAATTTTTGACTCTTCGTTTTATTCAAAATTTTTTGCGATTGATACTTTTGTTTTTATTAGATGATAAATCATGAATAATACTTTACGTGTGACTAATTTTTTTCTAATTTCCTGAAAATTTTTTAAATAAGACGGATAGTTAAACGTTGGACACGGAAACCGGAGAATTCGTTTTTTTTGGGACAGAGAGAGTATGAGAAAAAGTTGCTACATTTATTAGGCCCTGCTTGGGTGGTGTTTGGATGAGATTAACACTTTTTATTCCCTGTCACATCGGATATTTAGATATTTATTATAAATATTAAACATAGACTATTAATAAAACTCATTCATAATCTTAGACTAATTCACGAGATGAATCTATTGAGCCTAATTAATTCACGAGTAGCCTATATGATGCTACAGTAAACATGCGCTAATTATGGATTAATTAGACTTAAAATAGTTGTCACGTGAATTATCTCTCATTTATAATTAGTTTTATAAGTAGTCTATGTTTGATATTTATAATAAATGTTCAAACATCCGATATGACATGAATTAAAAAGTTTAGTCCAATCTAAATGCCCCGTGGTTGATAGCTACTAACATTCACGTATAATCTTGTCTGTCAACTTTAGTCTTGTCGTATTTTTATGATAAGAAAGACGATAAACTTTTAGGCAAGAAATACAGTAAAAATGATAGGTCAAGTGGTTAAGAGTTAGACAAATTAAAGTTATAGCTTAAAAACAAACACTGTCCGCTAAAACTGTAACTTGTCTAAGGTTAGATATGGCAAAGTTAGTCGTCAACCAAATACGTTATAAGATTATTAAAGACTCAACCGCACAACGATAAGTCTAAAGAGAATGTTATCATACTTTTCTGGGTCATACTTTTCTAGGTCATTGACACGTGAGATTTAGTTTGTTAAAAAGAAATATTGCCACAGCTATTGACCGTAACCAAAAACAGTTATCAAGTAAATCAAAGTTACCTATATTTAGACGTGATAAGACGTAGCTAGCAACCAAACACCCAAAGTGCTATTGCTAGGCTGGCTCGCGTATGGTCAGGAAAGGCTGAAACTACAGCTACTACTCCTGAAAATACTGCAGTACATCTTTCTATAACCGTCTCCTTTTTATCTTCTGTTTAAACCACTCCTTGTTTAGAGGTATTTGAAATGTCAAATGACAAATGGTAAAAGTATTGGTGGCAAAAGTTTTAGCATTATATTTTTGCAAGTTAGTGTTTAGAGGCATACCAAAGTTGTCTTTTTTTAAAAAAAAGTGAGATGTCGTCCGCGTCCCTATGCACTTTTTGATAAAATTTGCTAATACAGACTACTAAATGCCAAATGCAAATGTGTCATTTTCTTACTCTAGTGTTTAGATCTATTTTACCAAAAAGTGCTTCGGGCAAAACTTTTACCATTTTGGGCCAAATACACACGAAAATGTGTGCTCGTTAATTTGCACTTGGCTTGTTGCATCCATATATAGGTTAGGTTAGGAAGATAAACATCAATAGATTAAGTACTGTGATTAAGCAAATTAACCACTGTGATTCAGTACAGCACCATTTAAGCTGCAGATAGCTGTTCAACCTTCTTTTGAGCTAAACCAGTACATAGGGGTTATATTAAGCTCTTGGATTCTTTCATTAACCCTACTAAATTCTTAAATATTTTTAGCTTAAAAACCTATAAAATTTAGGCCACCATATTTTAGACTATATAGAAAACTTTGGACCCATTACCACCCATATCAGTACCAACTAATTTGCATAAAACGAGCTAAATCATTAGCACATGATTAAGCATGTATATATAGAAAAACTCTATAGACAAGTTGTTTTAAAATCATAGATAAACCCATTTTTATGCTAATGATTTATCTTGTTTTATATAAGCAAATTGGTTTACTCTATTTTGCCACGAAAGAACTAAAGACGCGCTAATCAATAGTTGGGGACCACTACAAAAATGTAAAGTGCTTATCACTGCATCTGGGTGGATATGATCGAACCCATCTCTTGATTGCACCATCAAACTAATCATCAAATCAACCTACTACTGCACTACACTAGCTAGTCTACCTTTTCCATCTTTTCGTTCAACAATAGATCAATAAACAGTACAGATAATCAGCGAGTTGTTCATGCCAGGAGCATTAGCAAAGACAATCACGTGAAAATGAACAGATCAATAATTCCGTGAGAGCCGAAAGGGCGATATGAAAAAAGGACTAGCTCGTCAGATCTTTTTGTTGGAAGTGTTAGTTCAACGTAAGCGGATCGTTTGAGGAAAAAAAATAACATATTTACAAAAAAAAATGTGAATACAAATTTTCTATATGTGCCCTTAGCCATCTTAAAGACAATGCTAAAAAATAAAATACGATAAAAAATTTAAAATTAACTCTAAATTTAAGATTTAAATTTAAATTATAGGTATAAACATGGGAACGATAGTTTCAGTAGCCACTGTGGCAACATTATCATTAATTCATGATTGATGAGCTCACTATAGTTAAGTGAGCTGTATACAGAACCAGATACATAAAGGGACTTGCTCCATTTTGTTGATAGAGCTTGATTACGGTGCTCTCTACCTAACACTATCAATATTATCGTGATAGGAAGAATTTCAATAGTTAATTTAGAGTTTTAATACTCATAGTTGATGAGTCCAATTAGCAATAGAGAGCATTCTAAAACAACTATCGTTGAGAAGGGAAGGGCCCAGCACTTTTTATGTGCGATATTTCTATGCAGTTCAGTGATCGAAGATCAGTGCAATCACACATCCACGCCTGAGCGATCACTCCAGTGTGAGCAATCTTGCACGTACCGCTGGCTGGAAGTCCAATTTCTCAAAAGACTATGGGCTAGCTGATGGACTGCGAGTTACTACTACATTTACTCTATCTGACTGTGGGTTCCGGGATTCTTGCTTCACTGGCATCCACAATGGTAGAGTTTCCTTTAAGCTTCTGTTCACGCGTCCCATTTCATACGTATTCTCTTCGTCCCAAAATAAACCAAACTTTTTTATTTTTTATCTATAATTTTTGACTCTTTGTTTTATTTAAATTTTTTTACGATTGATATTTTTGTTTTTATTAGATGATAAATCATGAATAGTACTGTACGTGTGACTAATTTTTTTTCTAATTTTCTGAAAATTTTTCAAATAAAACGAATGATCAAACGTTGGACACAGAAACCGAAGAATTGATTCTTTTTGGGACGGGGGGATTACGCGATACGTGAGGTTAATGCGTGGTCTGAGCCTCGTTGCAGAGAGGAAGTGAATAGGAATTCGAATTTCAAACCACATGAATCCGAGAGAAACGGCGAGGAAAAACTAGCTACGGGTACGGGAGGAACACGACAATTGTTCGTGCAAGCAGCCAACGCTACGTACGGGCGGCACAATGATGCACCAGTGAACCACCATTCGCAGCCAACGGGTGGAAGCCGCAAGCAGCAGCCAGCCAGCCAGGAATTGAACGGGGAGAAGCAGCAGGCTGGCCGGCTGGCTTGGGAACAGTCACAGAAGAAACAAGAGGAGACGTGAAAAGGATTGATCGTTCGCGTTTCCTGTGCCCTCGTATCCGAACCTCCATCGCCATGATGATGTACTATTGTACTCCTCCTGGTGTGAATGTGTCATGATGATGGTGATGACGATTGACAGGTACATGGCGTCGTACGATGGCTGGCCGGAGAACAGCTGTGAGGGGGGTCGGGTACGTGCCGTAGCGACGAGGGTCCCCGCCCATCGGTGGGCGCCGCCTAGTCGGCTACAAGTCCATACAAAGCCGCAGACGCGAAGCTCAAAGAACTCTAACAAGAGTCAAGACCAATGGCCAATGGCCGTCGCAAATACTGTACGTAACCCAGCTCAAGAGTACTGTGGATGCAATGCAAGCACTCCAGTTCAGGCAGATTCTGCTACCATCGTTGGCATCTCTATGCATGGTCTTGGCTTAAAGGGTGAGCCATCACTGTCGTCCAGCGTCTGCTGCTTGGTTGCTTCACGCCACTTCCCCATGAGAAATGGCTGCTGCGAACTACTGGTTCGTGCAGAGCAGGTACTCGCTGGGATTGGCCTTTGCCCATAGCGGACGAGGGCGGACTACACTGGAACAGAAACAAAGGCAGAGGCGAATGGAAAGAGACGCGACGGACCACCGAAAGATTGCCCCGTCTCTGCGTGCACTGCAACGAGCAAATGCAATGGAACATTGCTATTGCGTTAAGAGCCGCAGGCGAGATAAATTCCAGTCTGCAGGTGCCAGATCCTTTTTGGTGTATGGCATCCGCACTATGATACAGAACTGTTGATCGTTTGGAGTGGCGACAAAACTAATTTTACAAAGGCGCAAGACCTGGGTATGCTTTCGAATAAACTGAAGACGAGAGGAATTCCATTATTACTCGTTTGCGTACAATCAGAGAGTGACCTACTTATTGTCACTTTTTGGTATGCAAAAGAACCACAATCGACCCGGTTTCTTGCTAGCTTGCCTCTTGGTTGTGGGGACAAATGCAAACGGCTAAGTACATGAGATTTGATCAAGAGCAACTTTTGATTTGACAAATCCAATATATATTTGTTTCTAAGATGCGCATTATTCCCATACAAGCCACAACAATATTCATTGTGGCAGGTCGGTGCAGGCAGGTCCCCAACAGAAGGATGATACAAGCATTAAAAAGCTATAATTAAGTGACGAATAATAAAAGGATGCAAACACAAGCTCATGACGCAATCGACTCTCCTAGCGTGTGGTTCACTGTCCGCAGGTTTCCGTGGTCATAGCCATTATATGGGTACTTTAACTTTGTATTGTTGTATTATCAAAAGTATCATTAAGAGCTCTGGGATAAAATATTTTAGTCCTCTGGGACCAAAGCCGATAGTCCATATAACACATTTCTTAATGAACCCCATGATTAATTGCAACAGCGAAAGCTAACGAGAAAAATATCATACCATGATTGGAACCTGCCTAAATGTTCCACCGATGATCAACATGCCATAAAAAGGCTATCGGTGGTAATTATTCCTTTGTTTATAAGGAAAGGCTGTTCGCCCTAAAAGGAAACTTATACAGCGGCGCCTATCAATTCAACGCAGCTCAACTTCCAGAAAGGGCAGGAGTTATTATTTTACGGTACAATTTCAGACCATATGTTGAGTTTACAGTGGATCACGTACAAATGACAATACAATAAAAGTTAAGCACCCATAAAAAAGTTATGCGAGAATAGCTTGTACCGGTATTTGTGATAACTGTCGACTATGGGCGTATTCTTTCCAATAAACTCTCAGCTTCAATAAAACCTCCAAGGGGACCAAGAGGTGTATATTTTACTTGCCTCCAGCTGTTAAAATGAAGTGGTATAAATAATTTCCAAGTGAAAATATGCACATTTCAAATGAAGTGAAAAACACATAGCTATGTAAATGAGTACCTGGGCATAAATGGCAATGCCAAGCAGTGAAGATGAAGGTGATCTACACTATTAAATGGCGGCTGGTGAAAACCAAATCTGCAAGATACAAAAGTTTACAAGAATGCAGATAGGAATAACGCTCAATAACTATCTAGTGACATTGAAAAACAAATTAATGTTGCTTCCTGTTAGCGTATCAGAGAATTTCCAATCACATCTCTACTTTTATAATTAAAGGTGCTTCCGTCGTCCATCATTAATCCACGCCATGCTGGCGAGATTGCATTTCTGCATGCGGTCAAGCGGAATCCTGCCCGTTTATGTTCTGGGTCATCTTCGAGTCGGAGCCCAGTCCCACACACTAATCAACGAACGGACGAGGAGAAAAACAGGGGAAATCACATTTGGCTGTGCACCCATAGATCGATCGCCATATGAGCGGAGAAGGCAAATCATATTGGCTGTGCACCCATAGATCGATCACCATATGAGCAGAGAAATTTACTATGACAATGCCTTTCTCTTTTTTTACTACTCATCCAACTATGGCCGCGTTTCGATTAACTTGAGACAGAAAGGAAGCTTGGTGTGGGTACCAGTTCAGCTCTTCCGCTCATGCCTCATGGTGAACCAACAAGCAGCAGCAACAAGGTATTGCATCTATATACCGATCTACACATCAAGTGTAT
Source organism: Oryza brachyantha (assembly GCF_000231095.2). NCBI lineage: Eukaryota > Viridiplantae > Streptophyta > Magnoliopsida > Poales > Poaceae > Oryza > Oryza brachyantha. The sequence continues at coordinate 15,001,800 of NC_023166.2, forward strand.
TAGATTCACACACAACAAAATGAGCTTAGTTTTCTTGCCATCTTCATTTTTTCTCTCTAGGGCAATGATATGAACGCCTTGTACATGGACGAAAATGGTTTATGTTCACTCGGTTCCATATTGTAAGACCTTATCTAGATTCATCCATTGATCAATGTCGTTTTCATATGTGTCTAAATTCATTAGTATCCATAAAAAATCTAGGCAAGACTAGAAAGTCTTGCATTATAAAACGAAGGGAGTAGTAATACTAATTACTATTTATTATGCTCTATCTTCTATTTTCTGAAAAAAAGAATCATAGTATATAGTTGTTACTAACAATTTGTGGTCAACATCATTTCTCTTATCAGAAACCTGCTGTTGCAGGTCCTCACAGAACAGAAGTGTACAATGGCTCCAATCATTTCGCTTCTACTATAAGCAAAAGTTCGAATTTTTACAACTTAATTTTGGAGTTGATTTTGTGATTTTTTCATCATAGTATATTTTACATCATTTGCCTTTGAATCACTATGAACACACATATAAAAGTTTTACTCATAAATTATTTTTCAGTTGCTAGTAAGTTGTTTCGTCTTTTCTTCCAAAAAGAGAACCAATGGGAGCCAATTTTATAACTAAAAATAAGAATAAATACAAGTTGTTTCATACGCTTGCTCAAGTGCTCAACTGGACATTGACTACCCATAATAATGTTCAAAGTATACAGGGGATTGCAGGAAGTTGCTCCATTACCCAAAATCATCATCTACCTGACCCCTATGGTAATTAAATCTTGTACCACACAATGATCTCAATTATGTATAATTTCTTTCAACATTGTGCAGCAGATTTTCGCACTGCTGGAATGGATCCTTATGATTATTAAAGAATGATGAGGGGCAAGGCTGATATCTCGCAGGTGATGCTATCAACTGTGAAGAATATGATGATTTTGTTCATCAACCCTGAGTGTTCATTTATATATTGTGGACATAAACTAAGCATCCAATTTCAGAAAACAAAATAAATATACGATTATTTTAAAGGACATAGATAGTTTATCCTGTTGACTCGCATGAGCATTTTGCTAGTGTACAACAGAAATAATGAATATACCAAATATATTTCTTTTTGGCAATACCTGTGTTCCTCTGAATTGGGAGCATCTCGATTGAGTAAATCTCTTCCTACTGCCACCATGTGACTAACTGAAAAGCACAAAACATACTGCAGTTCAGCAACTAGTTGGTTTGAATTACATGAAGAATAGTAGCGACCCAAGGTTGCACTAAACAAAGAAGAAACAAATCACCCACCTAACTGGTGATCTTCTGTGTTTCTCCGGAGATCATTGACAGTAGGTATATGCTCAATGGGTATGACAAGATAGTGCCTAAAAACAAAACATAATGTAGGATGCCGTGAGACAAGTTTTAAAGAAAGACCCGACAGGCTCTGAGTCAATAGTTCACTGGAAAACTGAAAGCACATTCTCTGGGTCAATAGTTCACTGTGGAAAACTGAAATTAAATTTGGAGACTTGGTGCTAAAAGAGTACAGGCGAAAAAACACTCTGGCATGTCAACAATAAATCGGCATGACTAGCTCAGCTCGACTTCTTGTTCTGTTTGCATTGAGTTCACAAGGGTGTTAAGCTGTCTGACTGATGCAACTAACCATATGGAAATAATTATTGGTAGCAACATATCTTTCAACTGTAAGCTATGTGATATTTCATATGTGCACCACTACATGTGAACGAAGATGTGCAATTGTGAAGATATCCAGCATGTTTTTGCACTGATCCTCCATAATATAGAAAAATATAATGATGATGCTTGTGTACATGCAAAGTCACATCTCACGAACATCCAAATAGGTGGTCCAGAAGATTGGGTTCTCCATTACATTTTGGTTTTAGGAACACACACAAATTCATACAACAGTTAAAATAGATTGGTAGAGAGGAATCAGTAGCACTGCTATTATGCTGATCATAAATATTGATCGGCCAACAGAATGCGTTACTGCTAAAAGGTGAAATCTCTTTCTCTGAGTAGAGGCAGAGAAAAAGAGATCACTTTGAAGTTTGAACAATGGTAAAATGTGCCCAAAGACGAAAAAATTGCACCGGCACTTAAGTAGCAAGCTTGTTCACAGTAAAAACCATTAGTTTAGTTACAGATTAGGTAAGTAGGAGGGCAACATAACAATTACTCCAACAACAAACACAATCTAGTTAAAGAGCCTTCCATCTTGCATTAGTATAGAAATATAGAATGACGGCCAATTCACTAGAAACAGTATTGCTCCCCAATTATCGCCAGGTGTTTTTGACGATATACGAACCCAACTATCCAGGCGTTATACGTAACAGAAGCAATGCCATATCCAGACCAATCCCCCCAACACGACGCCGTGTGAGCAAGCTGGAGCCACAGAAGACAAAGTACCTGAACGCCGACGGGTTGATGTCCCTGAACGCGACGACCCTGTCATCCTGAGCACGAATCCAAAAGGACACAGTGTCAGCGACCACAGCACCTAGATGAACGCGCACTCGCGCGGATTAGATCGGAAGCGGCGACGGGGAGGGGAGGGGAGGGGAGGGAGGGTACAGAACGGAGTAGAGGAGGACGGTGTCGCAAGCGGGGTCCCGGCGGGCGATGGGGCAGAACACGCACCAGTCAGCCATCGACGCCCTCTCCGGCCTCCTCGCCGCTCTGCCTGTGCCGCCGCAGAAGCAGAACAGCTTCTTCATGGCACCCGCGGCGGCCGAGTGGAGCGGTTGAGGGTGGTTGGGATTCGGAGGGGGCCAACGCGGCGTGGACTTGGACCGCTTCCGCCCGGACGCGGCAGCCCGTGCTGCTGCGCGCGCGTGGGAATGGCGGGATACCGCCGCCCCGCCGCCGGTATCGATCCGGCCGCCGGTGGCGCACTAGCCTATGGCCGCGTGCTTGGTTCCGCTTCCGCGACCCATGGGCAACGGCGCAACGCAACGCAAACGCAATCTCGCGAGGTCGCGTTGGTTTTACTGGGCCCTCGTAGAAGCCCAAGTCAGCACAGGCCCGAAATTTATATGGGCCATGAATTTGGTCGCGAGCCCAACTCAACACAGCAATTTCTCCTTTCTTGCTTCACTCTTATTCTTCCGTGTCAAAATCTCTATCTCTACTGTTAAAAAAAAGATCGGAACCCAACACAATCCTCTTATGCGTGCATGGGAGGCCAGCCCTGCGTAGCCTCAGTTTGATATATTGCAGGAATGGTAAAAAAGCGCACTTAATTCTTCTAGTGAAGCTTATCTGGTATGTTTATATATTGGTCAACTGTTAAAAAATTACGATTACTGGGTGATGAAGCAAGCAAAGGAGGAAGGGGAATTCTTTCGACCATTACGCACGTTGCCGGTGGGTGTAAAATTCAATTCTGAATTTTTATTTAGCTGGCAAAGATCGAACGCGACGGCCGCTCGACACGCAAAGAAACCGAGCCGTACGCAATCCATCCACGAGGCCCAGAGCATCGCTTGACTGGACCGGCCGAGCTGTACTGTACATCCTGCAGGCTGCTTGAATGTTTGGTCTAGCACGAGCCTCGGCGAGACTGCCGGTTAATTTAAGTTGGTACATGTGGCTCAACCACGTCGGAAAACACATCAGCATGTGGTGGATAATCGAACATGTACACGCGTAACACGCTAGGGGTGGTTACTTGGCCGCGAACTTTTTCGTGTCAAGCTTGCTTGCACACGCAGGATGATCAGGTTTTTTTTTCCCTTTATTATTTAATCAGTTTCCCTCTATTGCTTGTGCATCGTGCATATCCGTACGTGAGCGGAGTACTAGGGTTTTGCTCGTCGCCCTCATCCTTTCGCGTCTAAACATGTACATGAATTTTTTTACTTACAACTTTTTTTCATATGAAAACATCTTGTTTCATTTCTATCTTTCAAACACTAAACAATCACCCTCTTTTATCTAAGATTGTCTAAGGACATGAGCCGACTCAGCGACCGTTTAGGCCTTTAAATTAGGGGACCCCAAAATCTACTATAAGGTTAGCTAGTCTTATTTTTTCATTTATTTTTATGTTATAAGTTAAAATTTAAATTTTCAACCTCAAGAACATGTAAATAAAAGTTTAGAGTTTTTCATCGTAGTTTATTTTTAACATTTATTTTTATATTGTTAAGAACACATATAAAACTTTTATTCACAAATTATTTTTTATTTGTAACTATATTGTTTGGTTTTTTAACGTATAGCCAAACAATAAGAGCTAGATTTATAAGATTTGAACCATGCCGATAAGTGATAACTGAAGCGATTTAATCGCTCCAACGTCCACCGTGCTGCTATTTTAGAACCTCCATTTATATAGCGTTAGTGGGCCTTTAATTCGTGGAAACGGCCCTGCTTTTTGTCTCCCGTCGTCCCTGGACAGGATCGATCAGTGGCAGATGATGATAAGACCTATAAGCAACACCTGCGATATCTGCACAGCCGGTTAGTTCTGATCACCACATATATTACCGTCGTCACGAAAGACGTGCTTTGACATCTCGCGAGACACCGCACGCATGCAGCTGCCAGTCTGCCATGTTCTTCCTCGAAGACTCGAAGGCGCGTCTCGGACAGCCTAATGGAAGTGAAACTGATCAGGCCGTGTTTAGTTTTTAAATTTTTTTTTTTAAAAACATCATATTGAATTTTTAGAATCTAAATAAAGCATTAAACATAGATGAATTAAAAAATAATTGCACAGTTATGGAAAAAATCTTGAGACAAATCTTTTGAGCCTAATTAGCCCATAATTAGCCATAAGTGCTACATTAACCAACATGTGCTAATGACGGATTAATTAAGCTCAAAAGATTCGTCTCACGGTTTCTAGGCTAACCGTGAAATTCATTTTTTTATTCGTGTCCGAAAACCCCTTCCGACATCCAGTCAAACATTTGACGTGATACTTTTCCAAAAAATTTTCTACATGTAAATACCACCTGAAATTTGACCTTCAACAGTACAGGCTTTCCTGTGACAGGCCAGAAAGTTCAGCGGATCTCGAAAGGCAGAAGAAGGCATTGCAGGAAACAGGCGGCAGCGTGGATTCACGGCAACCATGTGGCAGTGCCTGCCCGGAGAAGCTGCAAGTAACATGCACTGCGTCAAACTCCTATATAGCAAGCATACTACTGTGCGTACAATACAAGTAGTGCAGCGCCTATCATGGGGGTCGTGATCGATCAACCGAGCTCCAAATGTATGTGCAGAAACGGTGCCGGTAGCGCATGTTACTCGCGCTCACCGACCGGCCGGTCTGCTGTCGTTGGAGGAGAGGAGAGGAGATCGACCGGAATTAATGGATCGTGTCATGTGAAAGCGCGATAGAACTCAACGCAATAATTAGATTGATATCGGTGCGAAGTACATATAGGCACGAGTCATATCCCAGAGAGATACAAAGATACGGATAGGATCGGCATAAGAAAGTAGAAACATTTATGAGATACACGAGATATATTAGAGATATAATCTAATTCTAACATCATGCATGCTATCACATCGTCCGTGCGAGCGTCTCTGTCTGCGTATTAAACTCTCCTGTGCCTGCTGCAAAAATGCTTGGAGCAGAGTCTATCCACGCAGACACAGGTGCGTACGTAGCTAGCGTATGCCTGCGACGACGTCTCAATTACCATTTTGGCAGTCCAGATCGATTGGGTGCAAGCTCAATCGATCAGCCAGGCAGCTTGCTGCTGCTGCCAGTCACCGGTTCGACGATATCCACTCTGTCGATCAAACGATCTAGGGGGTAAGTAAATGGTTCTCTTGCGATGAATGGTTCAATGCTCGATCAGGTGTTCGATCGATGGATTCGTGCGTGCAAGTCTGTGATCGTGTGCGTACGTACTCATGGATTGATTAATTTATCTTAATTTGTCAGAGTTAGTTTGTCCAAACGGGTACACCACATGACTAATACTATATGAATTGCCACGGTGGAGAGGCTAGTTCCAGCAAGCAAGTAGGGGTCGGAGTCTCGGAGATGCATCACAGCACAGGTGGTGACGACACCATTGGATCCGGAAAGATGGTATTTGGCGGTCCTTTTCTGGTCCAGTAATTCATTTAATTGCGTCAAAATCTGACACGTGAAAATTTCGTTGTCTCTTTTCTCTTCAAAAACCGATCGAGTCGATAACAGGCACGTTTTCCGAGCTTCATTTTTTTTAAAGAAATGCTACGTTCATCCTAAAATATAACTATAATAATTATTCAGTATACATAGAAAATGTTAAAAGACTATTTTATAACTTCCATGTAAATTTTTGAACTTTTAATCGATTATATTCTCTTTGTAAACATTTAATTGTCTATATAATCATTTTGAAATGATTGAAATAATATGAATACATACATAAATGGTTATATTGTGCTACACAATTTAAATCCTTTAAATGCTTCTATTTTAGAATAGATGAAGTGCTTTATATACATGTATACGCCTATGTGTGTATATATAATTGTATGTGCGTATGTATTATACGACAGGTTTAAATCCACTTTTAAAAATATATAATGGTTAATTTGTTCATTTCTACACTGAACAATCACTCGTCTATTCATCAATTCAACCATTCAGTACGAGAAGTACAATTACATTGTGAAAACAATCATAAGAGTTGTATAATAGATACAATAATTCTACTTTTCAGATATTGTAATCTAGTTCGATTGCACAGGAATTCAGCTGGTTAACAGTTCAACGGAAGAACACGACCTACACTAGCATGTCAATTATGTCGGAAAATAATGGACCTTTTTTTAGTCAAGATAATGAATGGATCATTTCTCTATCATCGACACCGTTTTTTCCTTGCAAGATTATCAACGTAATTAATCTACCTAAATTATCGTCATGCATATCACGTGGAGACATATTTTTTGAACGGGTGGAAATATAATATTAAATTACAAAACCAAAACATGGTGGACACTAACCTTACAAACGAATTTGTGAACAACACCATATGTAGATGAATTCAACAGGTAGCTATCGAGGAAGCTAGTGTGCATAAATAAATATAAGAAACTATCAGCGACTAAGGAGGACAACCGTATCGATATAGCTGCATACTCCGTTTTTTAAATTTGATAACGTTAGTTCATAGATCTACGTTTAACTATTCATTTTCTTTAAAAATATGTAATTTATTAATTATTTTGTTGTGATTTGATTTATTACTAAAAACACTTTAATCATGACTTAAAATGTATATCTGCACAAAACATTAAATAAGATGAATAACCAAACATAGATTAAAAGTCATCAATGTCAAATAAAAAAATCAGAGGGAGTATATTCTCTTTTTTTTTAATTGATAATGCCCACTCATGTTTTTAATCGATAATGTTGTTATAACTTTTAAAAAGATTGATCATTTGTTTTATTAGAAAAATTACGTAATTGTCATTTGTTTTGTTATTTGTTGTGATTGGTTTATCATTAAAGTTATTTTAATAATAGCTTAAATTTTTATATATCTACACAATTTTTTAATAAGATATATGGTTAAACCAAGTCAAAAAATCAACCAACTATAAAAACCGTAGGAAGTACTTGAGATGCCAAACAGCTAACCTCCAACTGTTTTTATTTTGGGAAAAATAAAGAAAAAACACGCATCCTCAGGTTCTGCTTCCCTGTATGATCTCTTTAATTCTTATAGTTATGAATGTTTAACTATTATGACAAAATTTAGCTAATCCTTTTGAAACTTTAACGACCGATGAATCACTTCTCAAATACTCAGTTTTTAAAAATGGTACATGTGGATTTAGATTTAAAGAAGATATAATAATATTATAAACTTATTACTTTTTATAAACTTGTTTTAAAATACAATTGATGGTCAAAATTTTACAAATGTAATCAAATTTTATTCAAAACGTTAAATATTTATGATGGGAGAGAATGCTATTTACGCAGTACATTTTAGTTATTTTACTGATGGGCCCATGTCTTTTTTAAGACAATGGAAATGTTTTGTGACCCTTGTTCGATGGCGGTTTGCCGGCTGCTTTAATAGATCGTGTTACTAACTCGGAATGGGATCCTCTGTATTTGAAAACAAAATATAAAGATATTACATTAATTTACATTATTCATATTTTTGGTAGTACAGTACGCTACAGTATAAACAGTAAACACAGTGTACCAACAAACTGTTAGGACGTATTTCTCTAATTCGAATCACTGTTACCACAAGGCTCAGAGCACTGTTCAAACAGTGCCATCTGTTGTTACCGTAGAGGACCCGAACGCCACTAACTCACCATGCATCAATTTGGAATGGGTGAAATAAATATATTAACAACTTTTTTTGATATATTAACAACTTGATCTATAGGTATTGCTTGTGTGCATTAAGCGTGAAATCCTCGTGAAAAAACAAGTACATATGCTGATTGCTGAAGCTACGTACTCTGAAACTTGGAAGCATGGAGCTCTACGTTGCGTAAATCTCTTCCTTCAAACAACATGAATCGGTAGATAGATACAAATTACTTATTAGCACATATGTCATCAAATTGATTAATCTCTTTTAAGTTTTAACTAGGATGTTTGTAAACATGGCTATGGGGATGATTTTGTTTATTCGATTGATTTGGACTTCAGTCCGTTGTGATTGTTATTAATTCTATTTCTTAACGTGCAAAGTCCTATTTTTATTTATTACGTTTTGTTCATGTAATTTGGTTTCTATTAAATTTATTTGTTTTTCTTGGTTTTTCCTAGGCTATCACCATCTTTTTTTTTGCAGAGATTCCTAGCAGTATTTAAGAATAACAAATAAAGTTATTCGCGGGGTGCACAAGTACGAGGGATGAAATGGCTTGATACAAACTCCAAATCCATATTTCTTGAATGTTGAAAAATTTAAAGTAAAATATAGTAAAAGTTGGTGCAACAGATTTACAGCTCCCTTGTCAATACCTTGTCGAAAACTCTGAATGGACCTAGGGATACCGACGAACTGTTATAGAGTCTAAAGTCCATCACCATTATCTTTTCGCTTTTGCTTATAATTATAAATCAGAATTTAAATTTTCAACATTTGATTTGGAGTTGATTTTAGAGTTTTCTCATCTTAGTTTATTTTTATGCTTTAGCTTTTAGATCGCTAAAAACACGTATATGAAAGCTTTATTCATAAACTATTTTTTATTTACAAATATGATGTTTGACTTTTTTCCTAAAAGACAAGCGATCACCCCCAAGTCTTGTCAGAATCAATATAAGAGATACAGTTACCGTCGAATAACTCCACGTGTTATATCTCATCGGAGCAAATTCATTAGGATACCGTTTTAAAGCTTTCCTTTTCTTACTATAACCACTAAAGTTTAGCACTATGTTTTTCTAACTAGTTGCTTCATTCATTGAGGGGAAAAAAAACCAAACGATCACCCTGCACGCATTGTCGGAATCCATATAAGAGGCAACGTTACCGATTGAATAACTCTATAGATTATATCATGTCGTAACAAATTCGATGGGATACTGTTTTAAAGCTTTCCTTTTTTTACGGTAACCAACCAAAGTTTAGCTCTATGTTTTCCTAACTAGTTACTACATTCATTAAGGGAAAAGCCAAATAGCATCCCGCACGTATTGTCGTACTCAATATAAGAGACACCGTTACTGATCGAATATCTCTACCGGTTATTTGATGGGATACAATTTTAAAGCTTGCCTTTTATTACTGTAACCAACAAAAGATTAGCTTCAAGTTTTCCCCAACTAGTTACTATATTTATTAATAAATGTAAATATATTTGTACAATCAGCTGCCAATACATACTGGAAGCGGACAACGAACTTAAGCATCCCTCCCTTCATTTTTCATGGTTAACAAGAATTTAAATTATTGCTTCAGTGCCACACTGTCCTGTAGTAGTAGGACGCCAGGACAGGACTACTGACAGAAACGCTCTTGAACCAAAATTTATGATTTGGCCAACAGGCCAAGTGTTAATATTTCTAGCTGTAGCTAGCTTTGCAGGATTCAACCTTACTGATCGTCCATGTTTTGCCGGTTGTGAACAGGTACCAGTGAATTAAACCCCAACATGCAAATTCAGCAGGCTAATTAGCGGTTCACAAATTTGGAACCTGAAATATCGGAATTAAACCCATATAAGCCGACGATTAACTACGTCAAAACCTGTCGTTTATGTGGCCCACATGAACCGGGCCCGTCCCCAGACTCCGATCGACTCGCGCGGCCAATGCTAGCTCCGCTATAAAAATCCCCCCCGGTTTTGTGAGGGTTTCCTGTTTCTTTCCCTATTCACGGTGCTTCTTTTCCTTTCCCGATTCGCTTGGCGGCGAGCCTGCGAGCGATCCGGTGAGAAGAGTTTCACCGGGACAGATTACACCTGTCCCTTCCGCATAAGGCAGCCTCGCTATAAATGCTGCCAGCCACGTCGTTCGTTTCTATTTTCCTCGTCCCCTCGCTAGCTCTGGCGTAGCCCCCCCGTTCATATATACACAGGGGCGCATGCATCTTGTTCGCCATTAGCTCAACGTAGCACAGAGCGCAAGCGGGCCGCGAGATTGGATAGTCAATGATCCCGGCCATCTCCCCGATCATGGACGGCGCCGCCCCGCTGCTTCCCGAGACGAGCCCCGAGAGCCAGCACCGTGATCCGGCGAGGGCGAGGAAGCGGCAGCCGGCCATCATCACCGCCGTCCTCCCCGCCGTCGCGTCCGCCGTGGTCCTGCTCGGCCTCGCCGCGCTGTTCCTGGTCTATGGGTTTCGCGATGAAGGGAGGGCCGACGTCGTCGCGCCCGGCGCCGTGGAGGTTGTTGTGGCCTCGTCGTCGTCCCGCGGCGTGGTGGAGGGCGTGTCGGAGAAGTCGAACGCCCCGTCGCTCCGCCTCGGCGGCGGCAAGGTCCGGGACTACGACTGGACCAACGCGATGCTGTCGTGGCAGCGCACGGCGTTCCACTTCCAGCCCCCTAACAATTGGATGAACGGTACGTATACACGTCGCCATCGTTCCTGTGATGCCGTTGGATCTACCATCGCACGGCTCTGATTTGTCGGTTACATACTTACATTGTGTTATGTTCTGACCCTAATATTTCTCTGTTCCGTTTCTTTTTTCCACGGGCGTCTCGTGCGCCTGGCCGTGCTGCTCGTGGTTTCCTCGTCATCTCCAGATCCGAACGGTAAGTTGTTGGCGCTGATTGGTGGTTGCTATGGCCGAGCGTGTCAATGCACGGCGCAATCTTGTACTTGTCACGTATTGAAGTCGCAGGATGTGACATGGATTTTTTTTTTTCGCACGCACTGACCGGGCCATCGATCTGCAGGTCCACTATACTACAAGGGATGGTACCATCTGTTCTACCAATGGAACCCGGACTCGGCCGTGTGGGGGAACATCACCTGGGGCCATGCCGTGTCGCGCGACCTCATCCACTGGCTGCACCTGCCTCTGGCCATGGTGCCGGATCACTGGTACGACATCAACGGCGTCTGGACCGGCTCGGCAACGCAGCTGCCCGACGGCCGGATCGTCATGCTCTACACCGGCGCCACGGAGGAGTCGGTGCAGGTGCAGAACCTGGCCGAGCCGGCCGACCCGAACGACCCGCTGCTGCGGGAGTGGAGCAAGGCGGAGGCGAACCCGGTGCTGGTGCCGCCGCCGGGCATCGGGCTGACCGACTTCCGTGACCCGACGACGGCGTGGCGCAGCCCGGCCGACTCGGCGTGGCGGATCACCATCGGCTCCAAGAACCGCGACCACGCCGGGGTGGCGCTCGTGTACAAGACCGACGACTTCCTGCACTACGACCTGCTCCCCACGCTGCTGCACGTCGTGAAGGGCACCGGCATGTGGGAGTGCGTGGACTTCTACCCGGTGTCCGCCACGCCGGGCGTCGAGGTCGGGCTCGAGACGTCCACCGAGCCGGGCCCCGGCGTGAAGCACGTGCTTAAGGCCAGCCTCGACGACGACAGGAACGACTACTACGCCATCGGCACCTACGACGGCAAGGCCGCCGATACCTGGACGCCGGACGACGCCGAGATCGACGTCGGGATCGGGCTCCGCTACGACTACGGCAAGTTCTACGCGTCCAAGACGTTCTACGATCCCGTCGGACGGCGGCGCGTGCTGTGGGGGTGGATCGGTGAGACCGACAGCGAGCGGGCTGACATACTCAAGGGCTGGGCCTCCGTCCAGGTAACGTACAATGGTCACCAACCCCCATAACCTTTGGTTTTTAATAATTTCTATAATAATAATTTCTGATAGGCCATGGATTTAGTAGTAGTTACGTATAAACAAACTCTTTTATTTAAGTTTGACAACGAATTGAACGAGACCGGATAGAGATAGAAAACGGTCAGTATTTTTGTTATATATAGTTTATACACTATAATAGTGGAAGATACTATACGTATCCGATCCCAAATAAAACTTATATAGGCCTAACTAATATAAAATCTGAAAAGCGTTATAGATTTGTTATATTTTTTGCAAAATTAATTAGTATATTTTTTCCAATTACATTAACAAGATACTTTGTTAATAGAAACATAAAGATCATACTATTTTGAATTAGTGTAGCAAAAATGTAAAGTGATTAGGACGATATAAACTTTGGAGATCCAACAAAATAAAACCTTCTGAAAATAACGCCCCTAGCTAGGTAGCCAGCTAGATCATTCTGATCTGTCTTACCATGGATGACTAGGACCCAGTCAGTATGTAGTTGTACACTTGTGCACCATTCTAGACCACAATTCTGCCCACTAAAATAATGTAAACCATTGCCCTCCCGTGCATCACACCGTACGTGTACACGTCTTTTAGCCGTGCACCACGAGAGGCATGCAGGCGTGCAAGCTTTCTTGCCGAGCCGTCCGGTCGATCCAAAAGAAAACGTGCATGTTCTCGCATGTATATACGGTGTGTAGGCGGGGCCCTACTATACCGGGCTCATCAAGTCCTTCTATCCAAACTCGAGTCCTTCTATCCAAACGAGCTTCACGATGCTGACTTGATTAATCCATCGAAATCACGTACCCAACCGCCCAACCACCCAAGCCGGCCGCCCGGGCCCGGCAAGATTTGCGTTCTTCCAATAGAATCGCGCGGATTTTGCTGCGGCGCAATGAAACCGGACTGGATCAGCCGGCGTTTTGTGGTGCCCGACCGTGACTTGTCTCCGGTTGGTTGGCCGAGAGCCGTACGCCTAAGCAAAAACTTGTTGTCATCACGTCTTGGTGCGGAGAAGAAGTAGTAGTATTTAGCTAAAGGCTGGGGGTCAAAGTAATCCTCAAATTGCGAGGGGTTTTTTATGCGTCCATAACGTGGCTTTGCATTGGCACTTAGCTGGATTAATTAGGACATTTACTTGACGCAAGGGGGATTTATTTGACTTTCCATTTGCTAGTTCGGATCGAATTCCAAACAGAACTATTCAAAGGGTCTGTTCCAATGAAGTAGCACGTGGATAATGACTTGCTTAAGGGTAAAAAAAATTCAATAGCATGATCTGTCGCTGCAATCATTTTTTTTCTATTGGCAAGCAAGAAGGGATGGGTGGGTTCGACCCCCAGGTCAATAGGCTTTTGTTTTTTTCTTTTTACATATTACCATTTTTCCTTTATCTTTAGAACATAATGTTCGACAATTCATTAAAATCATTGATGAAATCAATGGTTTATATGAATATAAAAACTCCGCTTATAATTATTTCTAAAGATGAAATTAAGGAGAAGCATACAACCATTTTACCTGCACTACACTATAATATAATTCAAATTCGGATGCCATGAGAAAATCCTCATTATTGATTATTTTAATAGTCCTTATCAAATTAATATTGCCATGCATGTTACCTTTGGACGTGTCAATACTCAAACATTGGGCAGCTAGGCTGAAGAGCTATAGGCTTTGCCAGCCGTAAGTTGCAAACATAATTGAGTTGTGTTTTACAAAACTCGAACATGGTGCTCCTAACTATTAATATTTGCCAACTGCGCTGCTGGGAGCTGGGTTGTCAAAATTAGGTACTAGATTAATGAGTAAATGCACTTTCTTGGTGACCAATTATATAATAAGTGAATATTTCAGAATTGTGTTGAAAAAACACTAGCATGAAAACATGGTGAGTGTGTTAGGAATCTAGCATGGGTCTTTAGGTTGTAAAACTCTACCGTTCATCGGCCATGCAAGGTGGGTTGCAAATATGCTAGAGGCGTATCTTTAAAAGGATAAAAAAATAAGGGTGGAAAGGTGAGCGTTCTAAAACTCCAACATGGCCCGTAAGGTTGCGTAACTCTAGCCTTTGCCAACTCCACTAGGTAGGGTTTCTCAAAAATTGCTGATAGGTTGAAATTAAGTGCACTTTCTTGGTCAAATGGCTAGTTGTGGGAATATTGTTGAGTTGTATTAAAAAAATACTCAGGTGAGGAGCGAGCGTGTGTTATGACTCGAACACGGGCCGTTAAGTTGTACAATTCTAGTCTTTGCCATTGACGCTAGGTGGGTTTCTGATAATTAGTTAATAAGTTAACCAATAAATGCCGAGGCATTTTCTCAAATGGCTTGTTTGGAAATGGGATAGGCAAGGTGGGAAATAGGATTTATTTCCAATTTTTGGATACCCAATGTTTGGGTAGGATGGGAATGGGACGTGCATTCCTGCTGGACCAGGGAATGGATAGAGTGCTAGGTGAAATTATGAAATTGTCCATCCATCAAATAATACTCAAATGTGGCTTTTATTGTATCAAAGGGTATTTTGGTCATTAGTCCAGAAACTTTTTTCCTAATCATCGAACCAAACATGTCATAAAATTTTCCTTTATATGACTACCCACCTCATCTAACTAGAAAATATTTTTCATTTCCCACCCTCATCAAAGTATCATGCTAGAATTACATATTTTACCTCAAGAGTGAACGTAGAAACAATAACTACAATAGATCCTTTTAAAAAATATCTCTTACAAGCATTCATCATTTTTTTCTCATGATCATTTATGTCTTTATCTTTTAAATTGCTGATTGGATTAGTATCCTTTGTTTAACATGTCTCCTACAAGCATTCATCTTTCTCTTTTTTTGTTTGTTCATGATCATATAAGTTTTTTTTATCTTTTAAACTATAAAGTTTTTTATCTTTTAAACTATCAATTGGATTATTATGTGGTGAATTCACACTATATGTTGCAATTAGAACTTTAAATGATGACCTAATGTTCTAAATTTTCATGTTATTTAA
Source organism: Oryza brachyantha (assembly GCF_000231095.2). Classification (NCBI taxonomy): domain Eukaryota; kingdom Viridiplantae; phylum Streptophyta; class Magnoliopsida; order Poales; family Poaceae; genus Oryza; species Oryza brachyantha. The sequence continues at coordinate 15,017,100 of NC_023166.2, forward strand.
CCATGTGCATTGATCCCTTTTGGCTCATGTGTAGTCAATTCCGAGGACTGTTCTCCTAGACACGAAGACAGGGGGCAACCTGCTCCAGTGGCCGGTGGTGGAGGTGGAGAACCTCCGTATGCGTGTCAAGAGCTTTGATGGCCTTGCTATCTCTCCCGGCACCATCGTGCCATTGGATGTCGGCAAAGCAACACAGGTGTGTGTGGTGCGACTATGGCGTTCGAACAAAATGTGTTGTACACTTCTACAAAAATGTGTTTCCCAAAACACAATAACTACTGTCGATATTTTTATACTAAAACTAACATGTGCATGCATTGATTATGGTGTGGTGCAGCTAGACATCGAGGCTGTGTTCCAGGTGAACAATTTGATTACCGATGGCGTCACCGCTGTGGACGCTGGAGCGGCAGCGTACAGCTGTAGCACAGGCGGCGGCGCGGTGGGTCGAGGCTTGATGGGCCCATTCGGGCTTCTTGTGCTAGCTGACCAGGAGTTGACGGAGCAGACAGCTGTCTTCTTCTACCTGGTCAAGGGAGCAGATGGCAACCTCACAACCTTCTTCTGCCAAGATGAGCTCAGGTATGTGTATTACACACTTTCTGGTATATATATATATATATATGTGTGTGTGTGTGTGTGTGTGTGTGTGTTTGTATCTTTCTTAGTATGAGCACTTTTTACAACCAAATCTTATTACAATGCACATTTGTTAAAGAAGTGGCATCCGTTTTCAAAATAGATAGCACGTGAATATATTTGTGTGAGGAATTAAATATGTGTTTTTTAAAAATAATTTCTAAAGGATGTGTGTACGAGACCGAAACTCTGTGTGTGTAAAGTGGATTAAAATTCAACATTAATTTAACCAAGCAATAATTTTAATGCATTCTAATTAAATCTTGTTTTTCAGGTCATCAAAAGCAAATGATCTTGTTAACAGAGTCTATGGTAGCTTGGTACCTGTGTTGAATGGCGAAAGCCTATCAATAAGAATATTGGTAAGCATTTTTTGATGCTGGTTACATCCATATTCATATGCTACTTGATATATATATGCTCTAATACACTGAAATTTAACTCATTGACTGGCATTTCTTTCATTAGGTTGACCACTCCATAGTTGAGAGCTTTGCTCAAGGAGGGAGGACATGCATTACCTCGCGTGTTTACCCCACTAAAGCGATCTATGAATCCGCCAAAATCTTTCTATTCAACAATGCCACAAATGTTGGAGTCACTGCAAAATCGCTAAAGATTTGGGAGCTGAATTCTGCTTACATTCGTCCATATGTAGACTAGATCCTTTTAAATGTAATGGCAACAATGAATGATTTTTCCATATTTATCAGTTGTATTGTGTAGGCTATTTTGTTTGTTTGCTTCTTTCTTTTAAATTAAAACTATAACTTACAACCATGCAAATGAAAGACACCATAATGATCAGCCATATGTTTTTTTCAAAGTACTATATACTATTGTCTGTGTGTGCATGGGCACGACCCCACACATGCACCCTCTTAGGCATGCTCATGTACCATCGTGTTGTCCCTAGTGTTCTTATCGACTATGATTGTAATGTTGTCGAAAGCCAGTGGTGTTGGGTTAATCCTACCAAATTAAACAATCTATATAACAGACCTCTTCAACAATGACACAAATGCTAAGTGCATTGCAAAACTACTAAAGATTTGGCGGTTGGACTCTATCGACAATCGGTCCATATATATATGAAATTACTTTTAAATTCAATGGTAGTTTGGTTTGCCTAGACTCATCAGTTGTATTTTGTAGGCTAATTTATTACTTTCCTCACATCTTTCTCTCAAACTACCTCTAAAAATTGTTCATACACATCATTTTACAACAATACATGGGTTATTATATCATTTGTCTTTTTGTGTCATTTTGTATCCGTGTGTCTTTTTTTATTTATGTGTGTATGTGTTATATTTGTGTGTGTATGAGTTATACTTAACATGTGTGATTGTGTGCATGTGTGAGAGAGAGAGAGAGAGCAAACATATATGTGCGTGTGCCTTCACATTTATTTGGATGGCCTTATTTTATTTGGGTAGATCGTGACTGTGCCTACTGCGGCACTAAAGAAAATTCATCCATGGATCCTAGGGCAAGGATGCTTGGCCCTGAATCTGTCCATATCGACATACCCAGACTAGTCATCTCATACATCTACATCACACAAATATTAAATCCAACATTAAGATACCACACTTTATACCTTGAACGAAAATTAACAACAATCTACTTGATAATAAACTAATTGCTTTTAGTCATTCCTTGTGACCCTCGCTAAATCCAATTATTGAAAATCATCTGCTTAGATCTAACAACCCTAGATTGCTTCCACCTTCCTCACGTAATGATCACCTTCCCCCAACCCTGGGATCATATGATCCCCTCCCTCACATCATCAACTACAACCACCAAATCCCTACCTCCACCACGCCTTCCTCGTGCTACTTCGCTTCAAATTGGTAGATCGTCGACCAAGTCGCACCCGTCACGCATCGCCACATGCATCTAACCACCATATGTGCACGCACCGCGGTATCACCACAACAACCATCGTAAACCACTATACCTCTGGTTGCAATCCCACCTCGGCTTCCGTGGGAAAGGAGAGAGTCCTACGCCCACCTCTGGTGCTATGTGTTGCGCTGTCATTGGTATCTCCCGGGCAATATCCTTCCTTAGCTTATGCCGGAGATCAAGACGATGCACACATATGCCTCCTGTGCTCCACACCCCTACACCATCTATGGTATCCTCAACCCCCTGCACCTTCTTAGCTTTTGTGTGAGAGGCTCTGCTTGCATACGCCTCGAGCATTCCGTGCCCCCTTGCCATCATCGGGACCCCCTCCACCCGTTGATTAGATTTTTAGCAATTTGAGCATCTCTTACTATGCCCGCTCACTCTAGCCCATCTTGGTTAAGGCCTATAGGGAGATCCTAATGCATGATCCATTTCTCCATCGAGCAGATCCTCTTACTTTTACCCAGTGGTGTGCGGCTACTGATGTGTAATGGTGTCGTGCTACCTTTTTGGTTGATGGTCCGTCATATGTGTTGTGAAATGTAAACAAGGGTTCCCATTCCTCCGGGACTAGGGACTTAGTTGATACGTCATCCCAATAACACCAACGGTGATGTCAAGGAAAGTGATGCAAGGATGGATGGTAGGGTGTAGAGATAACGCCAGTGACCCACACACTCCACCCACGCCCACGTGTATGCATTTTGCTCTAGGGTGTTGCTATGATAATCCCTACAAGGGATTAATGTGTAGTTAAGGTGTAGGAGTACCACAAATGAGACATGTCAGATGGTAAACCCGATAACCCTTTTAGGAGCAACAATATCCCATCAACTAAGATGCCCAAGGAGGAGCCGCAGTTTAATGCGATGTACTACAAGTGGTTGGGAGGTGGCGATGCCTAGTGCTACCGGGGACGCGACCTCACTTGAGAGGTCAATAACTTAGCAACATGGTGAAGTATGGAAATGTGCAGCTGCCCGCCTCAGCCAACTGGGATTCTTGCTCTATGCACACGTCGATAGCGCCTAGGACACATCCAGACAGGTGTCATGGCACAAGGATTGACTAACCCTAGGGCCCCTGGTCTAGGCTGCTAGAGTACGTTAGCAACAACAACAAGGATAGGCAAACCATGTAATTTCACAGTGATACCACATTAGATTGTGACAAGACTTTATGTTACTTTTCTCTAGGTGATAATGACATTGTAAGGCCCCTATTTGAAGTATAAAAGGAGCGGTCAATCTTTAGGCAAGGCAGGGGCAAGAAAAAATATATGTTATGCACTTTACCTCCATCTAGCCCAAAGAACATAGGAGTAGGATATTACACTATTGTGTAGCCCAAACCGATATAATCCATTGTATTCATTTGTTCTAGTGGATTGAACCTTCACTCACCTTTTAGTCAAACCTTCCAAGAGGAGCATATACACTTCCATGTTGTAGGCGTGCCATACTCCTACAATGACCATAGTGGAAAAAGGAGGATTGGGCCGATGGTTCAACCAGAACTAGAGGTTCCCACGAACTTTTCAAAGATCATACATGCATTTAAACTATTACAGGACGCTTGAATCAACGAGTTTTCTGCTACACCCGGAACAATTCGGTCTATTTGGACCGGACAAGCACTAGAAATGGGTCATATCAAGGCCCAACTAGCCTAGTAACCCTCAAGGCCCGCAACACATTGTGCCGCCTTGAAAAATAAGCAAGAAAAGGTGATGAGGTGAGGATTCGATTTGTGGTCTTATCACTCAAAGTCTTTGTTTGTTAACCATCCTACCTCATAATTGTCTATATTAAATAATAAACATATATACATTGTATATTAACTTAAGGAACCACGGTTCGACTACATGTTCACCGGCTAGACCGTCGAACCAATGAACCGAGAGGTTGACCGGGTCATCTATTGGTCCGATTTTTTCCACTATGCTCCAGACTTGGCAGTTGTTGCTTTAAGATAATTAGGGATACCATCTTGGTCCGAGCTAGAGGAAATATTTGTAGATATACGCATGGACTAAGTTGTTGTTGATTTTATGATAAGGTTTTATTACTCTCATGGAATAGAACATCCAGGTATTTTGTTGATATTATGCTAGAAGGAAATGTATGGATGTTTTAATGCAATATCTAAAGATGTTATTCATAGAGCATCCTCTAATATCTAATTTGACTATGTTCAGTCATTTAAAAACACCTAGATAAAAGGAATGTTTGTGCTCCGTTCTAATTCTTTTGTTGTACAACAAATGACGGCTTTATCAAATGAATAGTTGATAAATCAAGCAATGTTTATTAGTTTAACCGCATGACAAACTTATTATGTGTAACACCTAGTCATAAAAAAACCCTAGGTCATGTTTGGCTGCCACTCAAAATCATGATTCCCATATCAATCAATTCCCGTCTATTCCAGGTCATCATCGAACAATCTTTGAATCAAAACTTCTAGCAATTAAAATTTCTATCCAAAATCCAAACATACCAAATTCTCCTTGGGCTCTTGGCCCGACGCTATTCGTTTTCCATTTAAACCTTTCTTCCTCATGTTTTGCTTATCGGTCATGTTTATCATTTTTAGTTACTGAATGAGCAAAGTACTCGAACGTTGTTCCTCAGGAAAGAAGGCATGTGCATCAAGCAAGACAAGCCTCCTTGACCACCTCTTGCATCTATATTTTATTAAAGTATTTTGTTTGTAAATTCACATGGTTTAGGTCACACATTAATATTATTTGGCCATGGTGCACGTATGTTATTAGATCTTCTTAAAAGTTGCACTTTATTTATATAGGATTCAATGATATCTGTAGCATCCTCAACTTTAATTAACGTCTGTTAGATATATATTTTTTGAATAATTATTTAGTCATCTTTTTCCTATAAATAAATAATGGATTATCATTTCATGTAACCCAAACTGAAATAAATTAAAACCTTATCGGCAAATTTTGAGCAACATCTAAAGTGTAACAACCATTACAGAAAACTATATTGTAAATAATTTTATTCAAATACTAGATTAGTTACCATGAATTGATATAAATTTTCTAGAATTTTACCAACCCTTACCTCATAAAATTCAGACTGCCCCCGGTCAGGGCTTGATTCACATTTTTTATGTGATTAATATACTTGGAGATTTTGGTTGCAGCTTTCAAAAATAGAATCTAGGTACCTAGGACTTCATTCCTACAAATTGGTGTAATTCTATCACCCCTCTATCACCTACTTTCTCTCAGTGAGAGAAAAACTGCAGAAAAATATTGGAAATCAACTTCTGCTGCACTATCTACCATGACCTATTTGCCAACCTAGCGTACACCGACTTTGGACCCACCTGTCATTGCCTATTGCTAGCCCTAGCTACCAAGGGCGAAGCTATAGTCAATTGTCAAGGTCAGCCGACCCCGATGACCTTTGACGGAATCCATTGTTATTTGGGCAGCTAAGATCATAGTAAGAATTAAGCAAGATTAGTGTATTTTGACCCCCGAAGACCCCAATGAACTAATTTTTTCGCTCCACCCCTCCCAGTTGCTATCTCACCCTGGAACACGAGGGGAGGCGCCCTGGACAGCTCAGGCAGCTGCAAAGCGCGGTTGCCACTCGTTCGGTATGTGGCGCTGTCGCTGCTCACCTCCTCTCGCCCTCAAAGGCCATGTTTTCCCCCCTTCTTACTAACCCAGATTCCCTTGTTTTTTACACGCACACTTTCTGAACTGCTAAATGGTGTGTTTTTTGCTAAAATTATCTATAGGAAAGTTGCTTTTAAAAATCATATTAATCTATTTTTTAATTTTTTATAACTAATAATTAAGTAGTCATATATTAATCTAATACTATATTTTCTGTGCCGGATAAGTTACTTACCACCGAATGTGGAGCTCGCCAGTAGAGTCGCCCAACTCCTAACACACTCCATTCATGAGCACGTCGAGGGAGGAAGCTCTGCTCCACATTCTCCCACCCATCCCATCGCCGGTCGCAAGAAGGGAGCCCCCCACCACCATTAGCGAGTCATCGGCATCCCTTCTTTTCCTACGTCCTCCACTCCTCTTGGTATACCCTGCATCCTCGCCTAACCCTACCTCTGTTCATGCAACCCCCACTAGGAACGCGGGCCACACCACCACACTCTGGAGCTCGCCACGCGCGTAGCCATGGCGTCATGCATCTCCGGCCGAGCCCTTGCGCCACCTCCATCACCCCTTCACTCTCTTCACGCCACCCCAAGAGCGACACCTATTGATGCGGTGAGACATGAGAATAGCGAGCACCTTCTTCCTCTGCACCGGCTAGCCAACGCACGCACGTCCACTGCCACCAGGGTCAGCCTAGCTTCGTCGGCCCTAGAAGAGGGTGAGCTAACGTTCTTAGAGAGTAGAGACCCCTTCTGGCTCCTGCATGTGTCTATTTGTAAGGTCTGCGGTCGCATTGTAGACTTCATAGGCAACCCTTTCTGGCCACGATAAGGAGTGGACGTGGTACTGACAGAACATTTATCATGCCAATCTAATTGAAGCAGCCAAATTGTAATGCAACATTCATTTGTTATGGCTACGTCAGATGGGGCAATTAATGTTTTTTGGATACGTAAGATGAGTTAGCGTGGCCAAAAGGTATAAATTTAAACATAAAAGTTGCAATGGTTTAGTTTAAAATTAAAAATTAAAAGGAATCCTACACATACAAAATTACTATATATTGATGTAGCATTAGCACAGACATGTGCCTAATCACAATTATGTCGGTCACGGATTGCTCGAGCCTATATTCATTCTTTTAGAATGGAATAAATCACGACCTTTGTATCAAAGAAATTGCAACCTCTTATTACATCATTGAGTCAACGAAGAGAAACTAAAAAAAAACAAGAACTAAGGATGCAAAGACTAATAAACACCAACATTTAAGGAGAAAACAATTATTCAACCCTATTTCTAAATCTCCATTCAAAGTTGGTGAATATACCGTGACGTCCAAGTTTCAGCAAGTAGTATATATCAACTTCTTTGTCCTTTTCATGCTTTTATAGTTGTGCCTTGAATCAGAGTTAGTATATTACCCTGAAAATTACCAGCATATAAGATTTATTGAAGAATTATCAAAAACCGCATAATTCCGATAAACCATGCAGCCCAACATATGAAGCATATGCTCTTACTAAAATAAGTTTCTTAGCTAATCTACCCCCAATCCAATTCTCATGTATACAAGGAATAGTATTTGGAGGGCTTAGGCCAAAGGATATATGTACTACTCTGGTAAGAAATTTAGCAAAATGACACTCAAAGAATAAATGATGAATAGTCTCATTTTTCATGCAAAAGCAACATCTTTTGCTTCCATTCCAATTCCAGCTTGCTAAATTATCCTTGGTTAGGATTACTCCTTTGAAAAGATAACATATAAAAACTTGATTTTAATGGGCAATTTTAATTTCCATATGAACCTTTTCCTCTCAATATAAGCATTATTAATTACAGTGCATGAGTGAAATGTAAATTGACCATTTATTCCATCTAAAAACATCATTTTCATCATTCAACTGAATATGCACAACTGATGCAACTAAATTATGCCACCAATTCAGTTTTGACCTACCAAAGTTCCTGGGAAGGAAACATCAAGTAAAACAAAACTCATAGCTGCTGCAATTGAAGCATTTCTCTTACGAGCAATATTACAAAGAAGTGGATATCTGTTTTCAAAGGACAAATTTCCTAACAAATTTTCCTCCCAAAATCTTGATTGTTTCTCATCATTGACGGTCTAGGATCCAAAATTTAAGATATATTCTTAAAATTTAAAAATTCCATCCAAAAATAGAAATCCCCTTGTTTGCTCTCAACTTGGGTAATTAACCGGTTTTTCATCTATTTTCTGTCTGCATTCATATCCAGGAATCCACAAAAAGGCACACTATAAAGTGTTTGGACCAATGAAATGGGCCTATGGCAGATTTGGCCCAATATCTGTCTTTCACTCCCTGTTCATCTTCTTCCCTATAAGGCTATAACCTTCAACATACCAGTTTTCATATCAATACAGTAATTCGGTGTTTGTGAAATTTGCTTACTGCGAAAATGGACGCTTAATTTTAGCTTCTCGAAAACCACGAAACATAAATTTTTTGTGGAGACAAAATGATAACCCAATAGCTAAGGGGGGTGGTAGTCTAGCTTATTAACAAAGAAAAAATAATTTATAAATAAATATTTTATATTCGTGTTCTTAACGATCTAAAAACGAGACTGAAAACAAAGTACAATAAAAGAAACCTCTAAAATCTACTCCAATTTTAAATTAAAAATTAAAACATAAGAAAAACGAAAAAAATATGGGTGTTATGCTTTCTTGCATTTCCCGTCGTTCTCTTACGTTACGTCAACGTGCGCGCCTATTCTGCACTAATCCTCGTTTATTCGGAGTATCTATGCGCAATTTTCATGCAGCATTTAATTATTTATCACACGCTACACTATCTTATTTAATAATTTTATCGACTCACCAATTAAGTGCTACTAGTGATAAATTTTTAGCGCACTCTTTTTTTTTTATCTAGAGCCATACAAATGCCACGTTTTTGTTTGATGTCACATCAAGAGCATACAATTCTCAGACCGGCAAGCGTCTAATCGGTCGAATGGTAAACAGCGGCCGGCTGGACAAGTAGCCAGGCAGCCGCCATCTCGCTTAATTAGAACTGCTGAGATGGGCTGAGGATGGAACACTACCCGACATGCCTGTTGATCGAGATGATGCGAGCTTTCTGCACTGTGGAACGCAAGTGAGAAACATCAATCATTGACCCGTGAGAAAAGAAAAAAAAAAGAAATTGCCCGTAGGCGCTGCTATGCCTGATGGATCGATCCCGTTCGATGCAAACCAATTGACGCCGGTGGTGCGGCCGTGCGAGTGGACAGATGAGATGAAAAGCTCACGTGGACAGAGAGAAGAGGAGGGGGCACTAGACATTTGGAAATGGTTGCACCGTTATATCCCTGTAGATGCTACTAGCGCACTGCATAGATCAATCACATCAGCTCCCCTCCCCGGCCCGGCCCTCCATAATTGCGAGGGCAGCAGCATCTGCAACCGGCCATGCATGACTCTGCTAGCTGCTGCCTCGGTCCAGGACTACTACTACGTGCCATCCATCCATCCATACATCCGCCCGCTAGCTGCTGCGCTGCCTACGTACGTCCAGCAGCGCAGCAGTAGCAGGGTGCATATGTTTTTCACTTTTGTTAGTGGTCTAACGTTTGAATTTTTTTCTTCGATTAAACACGCACGTAATTGATGGAAGAGGACATGTATAAGCTTTTTGATTTATGTGTACGTCTTTAGATTATCATCTAACGGTAATGACTAGATTTGATTGATGGAATTAAAATTTTCAGACATTTGATCACTAGGCACACAGACCCTATGTTTTTAGGGTTGGAAGGGGTTACGACAGAACCAACTCATTTCTGATTCTGTTAGTGTATGGTGTGATAAGTTGGTCCTGAAAAGACATGTTCATCTCAGACCCGGGTTTAACTCATCTCAGGAAAATAACTAAACCAATCCATCCTAGGACAGATCTGAGTCCGACTCATCTCCGGTTAACAGTGAAATGTCCGTTCCATTTATTAATTGTAAAGTATCCATTTCATTTATTAAATTTATTTAAAATATATTACTTGTACAAATATACATCTAATTATTTTAGTTATTCATATATCAATCATATTATTTAATATTTTATTTTGAATATGGAGGCAACCTTATCAACTCATTGTGGAGAGGTAATCACATCCAATCATCTCACATCCATCCCTCGAACTAAACATATGACGGGCTCACTCCATCGCATCTCATCTTTTCAACCAAACAAAGAAAACACATCTAATTATCTCTATAACCAAACAGAAAAATAAAACTAACTAATCCTATATTCTAAGGATAGATCCACCTCATTCTACCTTATCCCCTAACCAAACACATATACACATATGTAGTGTTACGAAACCACGCCCCTAGCTTTTGGTGCGGGTCTCTCCCCCGCGGCCGGCCCTGTGATGCGCGGCGGCAGTCTTTCCTGCGTGGCCGCAGTTCTGATCGTCGCTAGCGCTGGATCTAAGGCTCCGCACGCTGAAACGTACAGCTGCGTGCTAGCTATAGTAGCTGCGTGCGTGCAGCCGCGGCGCAGCGCAGTTCAGTGCAGTGCCCCCCCGGCCGCGCGCCTCTCGCACAGTCAGTCGCATTGCGCCCTGCCATTGCACGCCGAACGATGCGCGCGCGCTGCCTGCGTGGCGCTAGCTAGCTAGCTGCATGCACGGCGTTGTATCCATGCGCCGAGCACCGTCTGCTTGTCGTCGTGGGTGGGGCATGCATATATATGCGTGCACGTACTTTCCTACCGATAGAGACTCGTCACGCCGGTTCCGGCCCGCCAGGTGAATGGATCAAACATGCATAATGTTCCATACCTCCATTTAGCCAACAAGCACAAGGGATGTTTCAGACAAAGGTTGATCCAACTCCAAATCTGCAATTTCAGTGTTCCCTCCGAGCAAATCTAATTACTTTGGCAAATAGGGTTGTGTTTCCTCTGAGAGGTAGGATCAGTATATGATTAATTGACAGCTTAAAAAAGAAATTTATTTGATTTTTTTAAAATGATATGTATTTATAAAGTTTTCATGTCAAACACATGCGTCATCTTAAATATGCGAAACTTTTTTAAACTCCTAAGCAGATGACCATTATTTACGTATCATCTAAATAGTTACATTTTTTTAAAAAAAAATCATACGGTAGACTAATATGTGATAAATCACTTCACAGACATACAAGTAAAAAAACAAATGTAATTCTGAATATGTCTATACCACTCAGAGGTTTTTTTTTTGTTTTGTTATGTATAAGTTAAAGTTGAGCTTACATGTTTATAGTATTACATGTCACACATATTAATCTATCTAAAATAATTTTGGTGACCTTTTATAACCATTTAAATAACATTGAAAACCGAGAAACATTTTTGAGGGATTAAATTCATTCCTCTCTAAACAGGTAAATATGGAGGCATGCATGGAGCTACGACGAGTATCACCACCAATTATTTGGCACTACTCCTATGTGTCTTGCTGTGTCCACGGTAGCATGCACACGCAAGTACGTACGTATAGTACGTGCCTAGGTAGCTAGGCTAGTCGGCGCAAGCGAACAGTTGGGTTGCCGGACGGATGTGTAAATGTTGGGCCCGTTTGCAGGCACGATCGAGGTCGCGACAGGCCGGGGCAGAGTTGTTGATCAGGCTAGCTGCTGCATCACTAGTCATTTCAATGGACGGGGGGCAATGTACCGGAATATCATACCCAAGTCCAATAATACATCAATCACAATTAGTGGGCCCTGGAGTCGATCACGCACCTAGCAGGTCGTGCAAAATAGCAGTTTGTCCTACGCTCGATCGTTTCGCTTTTTAGATAAATAAGAAAAACACGTTTTTGTAAGCGAAAAATAATTTACAAGTAAAACTTTTATATATGTGACAATAGTGACTTAAAAGCAAAATGTGTAAAACAAACCATAATAAAAAAACCACAAAATCAAGACCAAAATCAAGTTCTAAAATTTAAATTTTGGCTTATAAACAGTTACATCTGCGAAACAATGCAGCCCCTAATTTAAAAATTTTCAATTTGTGACTATAGTCTTCACTATACCCATACCTAAAAGAATAGGAATGAATTTCAAAATTAATTAATAGATGCCACCAAATTTCTAACAAATACAACTTCTCCCAATTTTTTGAAGTCACCCTGAACAGTTTAGATTTTCAGTTATATTCTTAATTAGAAATTAGAAGCTAGAAACCTAGATTTCTGTATTGCGAACAATGTCTACTCACCGGCTGCTTTTGATAATCTCAAACTCCCCGACCACGGCCTATATATATGCCCTTTTTTTTTGCATGCCTTTTTTCTTATTAGCTATTACATGAAGCTTAGTTCTAGCTGTACATGTAATAGACATGTAGAATAGTAAGGTCTCATTGAAATGTTTATGGTTTTTTATTAAAAAAATTATCATAAAATGAAATAATGTTCAACTGAGAATTAACATGTTTTCTTCAAATGTACTAATATTACACAGGCCGCATTCAGCATATGGTACAGGTAGGGTCAGTTAGCCGGCGCGAAAAACGTAGTAATAGATTAGTATATGATTAATTAATTATTAAATCTTAAAATAAATTAATATGTATTTTAAAGTAACTTTCCTATAGAAAATTTTTGTAAAAAATACACTGTTTAATAGTTCGGGGAGCGTGCACGCGGAAAACGAGGGAATCTAGGGTGAGAAGTGAGAGTGCCGAACGCGGCCACAGTCTAACTTTTTTTGGATGGCATCGAAACGTTCATTTGGATTTGCAAAAACAATTTAGATTTGTACCATATTTCTACGTTCAAAATAGACTGAATAGTTCATTAATGTTGTGGGCATATTTTGGAATTGGTAAGTAAGACTCTTTAGAGGCATAGTACGAGCCTATATATAGAATTATACTTGCTAGAGTTTTCGTGATTTTTCTTAGCGTTTAATTTAGCCTGTTACTTCAGATAGATCAAGAGCTGAGGATATATCCCTTTAAGTCATTTATCGTTTCCAACAATATGTTTTATGGTTGTGTACCTAGTTTGTGTTCTTTTTGCAAATAAGAGATGGAAGATTATCTGATTTTTTTAATATCTATTTAATTGTATAAATGATGTAGATAATTACTATAAAGTAGAAAAAAAACTACTTTAGAAATGTAAGACAATGAACTTCCATATAGATTTTTATTTGCAAAACACACATGATATAATAGTTCGAAAAACGTGTGCGTAAAACCGACGAATAATATAAGCATAAGTTACAGAAAAGAACCCATGGCAGAGACCAGGGATGGAAAAAGTTTTAAAATGGCAAAGAATATGTTACTCCGTTATCTTATTCCTATTAATGCGGTACATAGCTTCTTTCGTTAATGGAAATGTTTTATATTTGTAATCTACCATAACTTCACGAGCCACACAACCAAATATGATACCTAGATAGTGTAGTCATCGAATTTTTTTCATGGATGTATAGTCACAATTTAAAACTATTTTTTACTTCTGGTCCCACTTAGAAGTTAGATCAAAACAACATAAGCTTTTTTTTCCATCTTTAAGGATGTACCATGAGGTATCACTGTTTTCTATGTAAAATTTGGTACCTTCTAGTACCTAAGTTACCAAGAGGTATCAAATTTTATATAAAAAACAGTGGTACACCTTGGTACCTTCTCAAGGATGGTAAAATTGTTCAAATCGTACACTACATATGCTAACAATGGGTTCCAGTTATTGCAAACCATGGTGAAAAAGGTTGCAACCCTAAAAATGATCACCCGGCAACTAAGCCAAATTGATCTACTTATGTCCATAAGATATATAAGAGGCAGCACGCACAGCTAGCAGCCTCTGTGCAGGCGAATAGGAATAGGAAAATTGAAGGCGAAAATACATGAAGAAGCTGAGAAAACTAGAATTACACATAGCTAGATGAGGACTTGGATACGATCGATGCATGCCAAGACGCCATGCATGATCGATGCCATGATCGTCCATATATAGAGGAGCATTTCAGTTAACAAGAAACCGGCCGGAGATCATATCTCGAGATCCAGAGGCATGCAGAACCCTAACTACAGTGGGGCACAGAGTTTTTTGAAGCCAGATCGAATATTATCGTGTATTGATCTGATTGATACTTCAGAATGGAGTGACTCCCATGCTAGATGCTGCTGTGGCTGCTGCTGCAGCGGCGGCGGCGGCGGCTGCAGCGTAGAGACCGTCCTTGAAGAGCATACATTCCCCAGCCGCTCCTTCCTACAAAAGCACAAAGATACTATAATTAATTAGTTGTCTGTTTTATGTGCATTTGCGTCGATTCTACGACGAATAGGATTAGGGTTTAAGAGTTCAGGGTGGTCGTCTTTGCTCTTCACCTGGCTTTGTATGCCGGTCTTCTTCAGGCCCTGGTCCGGCATCAGGCCAAAATGGATGTGTGGGAAATGGGCCCACTGGTGCATGCACAGAGATGAGACATAGTAAATACAAATTTGGTTTATTCAGTTTTTATACTGTATACGTCACATGTATGTTTGGTAAAGAATTTAAAGGGGACATTTTATACGTTCTTGGCTGCTGCGCTGAAAGCCTCCCTGTGGGTGATGTCCGGATTGCTTGCCTTGATGCGTTGTATCTCGTCTCTATACATGCCACAACCCAAGTCATGCACCATTAATTAGTTTTTGTCAGATGATGTAAAAACTGGAAAGCAAATTAAACGGTGTGAACCATCGATGATTACTCACTTGATGAACCGGTTGTACGCCGAAGGAACCCTCTGCCGTTTTTCTGAAGCTGCAGAATCACAAGAATGAGCAGGACGTAATTAATTGGTTAACAGAAAAACAGCGTACTTTGAAGGCACGCCACTACTGCAGCACTGCTTCAGTTCAGACCGAGGCAGCACGGACACAGATCAGTTGAAAGATCAGGTACATTAGTTTCAGATGTGTAACCTGACCATTTGATGTAGCTCCCGGTGAGCTAGCAGAAGAAATTAGGACATGTTACCACGTTACGTTCTGCGAGTTTGAACCAGTATTCTGTACGTGTTCTGTTCCTTGTTTCTTAACCATTCTCCTTTTCTCTTCTTCTCTCTATTTCTCTCTCCTTTTTTTTTTGTTTTTTGTTAGCCAAGACTCAAGTGATCTTTCCTATATTTGCACTGTGCATAATTAACGTTGGGATTTGGGAAGAATTCCTCCACGGACACAAGGAACTATTGAGAAAACTATTCAACTCTTTCTCCACTTGTTCGAAAACTTCATTGACCATCAAAAAGAACTCTCAAAAGGAGAAACTCAAAGAGGAGCATGCTGTATCCGTGCCACCAAGAACAGTGTACTACTGCAGCGCACGCGCACACAGCCACACGCAGCTTGCTGGCCAGCCTCTCTAGAGCTCTCCTACACAGCGTTGCCGGAGGAGAAGAAGGAATGTAGGGAGAGGTGAGGCACTTACTCCTGTTGGCTGACGACGCGTTCTTCGGCTGCTGCGGCTCTCGCTGGGTAGCCTTGGTCGCCGACGCCATCGACGTCGCCGGCGCGTTGTTGGCACAGCTGCTGTTGCTGCTCGTGATGCTGCTCACGTTGGGACTCGCCTGTTCGGTCATTAGGCTCGGCGGCGCTTGGAACGACGGCACCTCATCCTGCAAGATGAAATGCTTAAGCTGGCATCCGGCGCACTGAGCAAAAACTAAGTAGAAATAGACGACGTTACGTACAAGGAGGCCATGGGGTGAGGTGGGGGAGAGGAGGGCCTGGCCGAAGGGGAGCTGGTTGGCGGCGGTGGCGGCAGCCGGGAGCAGGAGGCCGCGGAGGTTGACGGAGAGCAGGTTGGCGCAGTGGCCGCACCGCACGGTGACCGTCTTGAACAGGCTGCTGCACGGCACGCCCACCTGCAAACGCAGCGCACGCGGACGGATCGATCAACGAGGGTTTATTCAATACGTACCGGAGGCCGGAGCTAGCAGCACGGCCGGAAAGTTCAACGGCCCCCGGGGAGCGAGCGAGCACGTAGGATACGTACCGCGAGGATGGTGTCGCAGAAGTTGCAGTGCACGTAGCAGAGCTGCTCCTGCTCGGCGAGCGGCGGCGGCGGCGGGTGCTGCTGATGCTGCGCGAGGTGGTCCAGCGAGAACGTCTCCGACGCCGACGACATCATGGCGCGTACCTCGGTGATCCCTGCCCGGACGGCGCGCGCGGTCGTCGCTGCTGCGAAAGACCACGGCGTGGGAGAGCGAGCGGGCCTTTCTGCTGGGTGATTTGATAGTGCGGCGTTCAACGAGGAGAGGGAAGAGGAGGACGAGGAGGAGTGGAGAAGCGGATGGATGGGGGAGGAGGAAGGGGGGAGGGATCGAAGTGGGTATATATATGGGTGGCGCGGCTTGGTCCCCTCTGGTCTGGATGTGGTAGTAGTATTTTCCGTTGATGTGATGAGGTGATCGAGTCGGTTTGATTTGATGGGTACGCGAGTGAGTGGCTCGCTGCTGGAGTAGGAGTAGCTCCTGATCGATTTGATGCTTTGATGGACCTTGCCCGATTCGAGAAAGCCTCGGATCTGTTGTTGCTTCTGATTTGAAAGCCCCGGACTCAAATAATGGCCGGCCGGCCAGCCAGCCGAGGAGAGGACGATCGAGAGCGTTTTTTTTTCTTTCTCTCCGCGACCCCAGCCGTGACAGCGACAAAGAGAGCAAGGCAACGCCATCATCTGTGAGCCTTGGGTGAATGGACGCAGCAGCAGGCTTCACTGTTGATCAGGCCACTACACTCCACTGCGCCCCGGGGCAGATTGGGAAACGCGATGGGGGCAACAAAGCCAAGCGTCCAGTACACACACACAGACTCTCTCTCTCTCGCTCTCTCTCTCGGCTGGGAACAGTGGCTGCGACAGTGGCCGGTAGCTAGCATCTTGGGACTGTTCCGTCTGAAAAGCGGACAGGGTGGGGGCAGGACGAGTGGTGGGGATTGTGGGGCAGGCCGATGCCGAGAGAGCTTAGCTTAGCGGAGCGAAGGGGGGTGGGCCGGCCGGCTCGGTGTTGTGTAGGCCGGCCCACCTGGCGCCCTGTTCCATGATGTGGTCTGCTCTGGCCCTGGTCTGGTCGCAATTCGACGCGTTCGGCGCAGTGCCACAGTGCTATTTTCAGTCACCCGCGATGGATGATGGGGCGTAAACCTTTGCGCAGGGATCATCTGATCGATCGGTTGCCCATCAGACCATCACTGTCTAATCTTGTAGCTCGGTGTGGCCGCCGTTACATTCCGTCCATAGTCACCGGATTGGACACGTATATACTATTGTGATTTATGGTAGCCGGAAATACGTCATGGATCACCTTATCCCTTTCGACCTCAACCTCAACTGCTTGCACTGTTAATCAGAGCGTTATTGTCTGTCTGGCTATTTGGCATCTTATCCATCTCGATGCCACTCATCTTTTCTTTAATGCCATGCCCATAACTTGGAAGAACCCGGCCACTGTTGTTTCCCCTCTTCTGTTTTGAAACGGGGATGTAATTTGTCAACCGCATGGTAGGGCTTTCCTGTCAAATACAGGCTGCGTCATTACAGCGTGTCCGCAGGCGAATGAACCAATCCAGATCGCGTGCTGTTTTAGGTTGTTCGAGGTCTCTCTTCTGCATGCTTCGGTGGTGTCCGGCCGGTGCCCGGTGGGGCGTCTCTCTAGCTAGCCCCTCTTCAGTTTTGTTGCTACTTAGCGCCTGCGAGGCTTCAGGACTGGACGCTCAGGCAAAATTCAGCGTGCCATAATAACTGAATCTGCGCTTGGGCAGGCTACATAGCAAAGCTACCTGGTGAATTGATTTCCTCCTCCTCCTCCTCTCCAAGGTAAAAACATGTTTGTAATCCGTCGTCCTTTGCCTGAGCAAGCTGCACGCCTTGGAGATTCGATCCCTGTGTCGGTGTCAATGCGTGCCTCATTGCTCAGTCTCTGCCCCCCCCCCCCCCCCCACCATCTAAAACCTAAAATAAGAAGAGGAAATTTGCATGCATGGTCCCCGTAACCACGCGCAGGAAGTAGGACGTCCTACTGTTCCGTAGCCGGGTGTAACCCAAAGACGAAGCACAGTGCACAGCCGAACACCCCAAAGCGCAAGGGGAGAAATGGGATAGGCAAAGGTAATCATTCATGCACACCCGCCGGGACCAGCTCATCCAAATGACCAAAGTGTCTATCGCTGCGTGTCGTTGCTCGCATGTCAGGGAGCACGAATGTACAGGGCGGGTCGCTTGCCGCCGGTTTAGCTAGCTCTCGCTAATCACTCATGCATGTGGTAGCGGCGCGCGTTGCTTGCATGCGTCCCTTTAGCTCAGGTGCGAGCGTGGCCCCCCGTTACGCCGAGCTAAGCAAGCTGCTTTGCCCTGCGCCATGGACTGCAGCTCGTCTCCGTCTCTGCTATATTTAATGTCATTCTTGTCATGTGCATACCGCCGTTGGCGTCGGGGAAATACAGTGGCGCTGCTGCTAGTGCTGGCTATCCTGCTAAGCCTGAGATATCCTGCGAAGAGAAAGACAGTGGTGGGGGACTTTGGTTATATGTGAACAGAAATTCTCTCTCTCTCTCTCTCTCTCTCTCTCTCTCTCTCTCTGTAGCCTGTATAATTAAGCTCATATCGTACAAGACCGCATGGTTTACAGACCGGTAACGACGCTGTCGAGTGTCGACGCATGCAGTGTAGAACGCGGGCTACTAGGTATATAGCGATATAGGTAGGAAATATGCGTGAGGATCCGCTAAAAAGCAAGTGCCAATGTGCCATGCACATACTTATATGCGTAGCTAGCCCGCCCTCATTATCTAGGTCAACTTATAGCTAGCTTTACCATGATTCCCTGAGCCGATAAAAACGTTAAGTACTCCGAAAGTCTTATAGTAATGTGGTTAACATGCGCAGCTCGCTGTGTATAGGAACTGGATCTCAGATTGAGACAAAACTCGGCCGCCAGATGGTGATCCGATCGATGTTTCATGGGCTACCAACCCAGTTCACACGCCTAGAACATGATCCGCGAAACACGAAAACAGAGACATGCATGGAGCATTGGAGCCTGCGGTAACTGTAAACATGCTGTCTTGGGCGATGGCAGGCAGAGGCCAAGCTAGGACAGAGGCTAAACAGACCTACAGAAGGCCCCGGAGTATCTAGGCCTCCTTTTGCGAGTTGTAACGTGCCTAGCCTAGGAACTTTAACAGCGGTAAAAAAAAGTCGAAGGCACACAGAGGAAAGGCTAGCAACAGTACTGAGCAACGCTCTAAAGTAAGGCCTCGTCTAGTTTCTAATTTTTTTAAAAAAAACATCACATTGAATTTTTGAACACTTAAATAAAGTATTAAATATAGATGAACCAAAAAACTAATTGCATAGTTACGGAAGAAATATTGAGATGAATCTTTTGAGCCTAATTAGTCCATAATTAACCATAAGCGCTACAGTAATCAATATGTGCTAATAACGGATTAATTAAGCTCAAAAAATTCATCTCGCGGTTTCCAGCCTAGCCGTAAAATTTGTTTTTTCATTCGTATCCAAAAATCTCTTCCAAAATTTGGTTAAATATTTGACGTGACACTTCTTCTAAAAATTTTCTCAATCTAAACACCCTCTAAGAATTAAAAAGAGTGAACAAAATAATGCCAGCCACGAGGTCAACGGTCAGAGTTTTATATTTGCAGAGGATTCACACTTCCACGGCTGGACAACGGACTCACGAGTCACGAACTGTACGCATCCACGAGGCGGTGTGGGTGCTTTGGACCAACGAACACATGTTTGCCCGAAATTCAGGCCCATAACCTAAACTGGTTACGAGTTACGACGGCCCAAACACACGTGCAAGACCAACATCACATCACTCGCACGCGGGCCGCGGGCCTGTCCACCTGCCCTCTTGGTGCCTGGTCGCCTTCCTTCGCCACCTACACGACGGGATGCGAGTCGTGTGACTCGTGAGTGAGCACGTCACTCCGCCGCCACGCGCGTGCCCAAAATCCCTCCTCTGCGCCGGCAAAATACATTACATGGCGAGGCCGAGACGGCCGTCGGGCATCGGATCTCCGTGCCCCGCTTTTCCCGCGGCAACTCCCCCGACGTCTTGCAGCGGGTCAGGGGTGGATACAAGAAAAAATCATAGCGGAGCTGAATAAACCGACTGCTCTGTATGAGTGCGTCCCTGTCGCCCTCCGCCGTGCCGCGTGTGCTGGGCCCCCTGTCATACCACGCGCCGCTGCCGACCCCTACTGCGTGCATAGGCCACTCGCCGCTCGGCCCGCTCCTACGCGCTCGCCGTCGGCTGCCAGCTAACGACCGCCTCCGTCGCTCCGTGCATCATCGTACACTGCTAGCCACCTGAGATTCGGTGGGTGTAAGTGAGGATTAGGGTATTATGGTGGGGAGGGGGTGTGGATTGGGATGAGAATGGACGGTTTGGATGGAAATAAATAAAAATGGATGGCTGAATGTTGATGATTGTGTTCTAAGTGGACTAGGCCAAGAAAACAAATTTGCTAGGCTTCTTTTCATAACGGTCCAACTAACTTCATCTTCTAAGGTTCTACCTCCAACCACGAACTGAAGAACTCCATCATCCATCCTATAAAACCATAAAGAAATTTGTAGGTCTCTATGGGGCTTAGGGAGGTCTCTATGGGATCGGCACCAGTAGTGAGGGCTAAAGACCCCCAGCCCCAATGCCACCTCCGCCGCTGCAGCGGGTAGGACTCGTCGCGTGCCCAATGAGAGGTTGACATCCAAACGCTTGGATCTCTACGAGTACCGGTTAGTGTTTTGCTTTTTTTTTTTTATGTTTTTCTTGATCATTGATATTTCATTTGTTCCACGCTATAAAATTTTATGTATTTGTCTAGATTTACTTATATGCTAATAAATCTAGACATATATATATTGATATATAGATAAATCTAGATAAAACTAAAAGGTTTTATAATATGCAACGGATAGAGTAATACATTCTATTTCGATGGATTTTAGAATTCTGAGGCACAAAGTTACGTAGAAGAAATGAAATACTAAGTTAGGTTTGTTCGGGCGTATTCCTTTGTTCAGGTTTAAATTCCATTCCTAATGTTTTAACTACATGGAAAAAATCTACTTAACCGTATTGGGGTCATCCACTTAAACCTATGAAGTATGAAACTGAATCTTCTACACCTTATGGTTCAAATAATTCCCTAAGATGGCTTAATAAGTGTTTTTGTCCATGTGTGCGATGATGTGGTGTTGGTTATATAGTCTGGTATTGCTTACATCGCACACATATTAGTTTATTTGCCTAAGTCATCTCAATCAATGAATTCTTATCACTAATCGGTAAGCCCGAGCTAGACTTACATATTGGCATCAATATGTTTATTCTCGAATTTGTTACACTGGTTTAAAAAATTATTTAAAACATTCTAATGTCATGTCATTGTCCACATCAACAAATCACTCAAAAGATCATCATAGGAGTTTATTTTTTTATCAAAGCACTGTGAGGAGGCCCCCACGGTATATGGGTTGTAGTGTTTCCTTCAATTCTTTCTTTATTCTCTTGTTTTTTTTATCATTTTTTATCCATGTGAACTTTATATAGGCGTTATGTCATCAAAACCATGTTTTATATTATTTATAATTCATAGATAAACGGTTTGAGAGTTGAAAGACTGAAAGTAAATTGTTTCATGTATGTATAGTTGAGAGACTAAAGTTGGACTAAGGCCATAGTTATATATGACACCAGGTATGGACTTTTTTCTTTCTTCTGCATGGTAATGTTCTCTAGCTCGTCTTTGCCGGTAAACTTTCAGTGTTATAAATTCAGGTGCATGTGCATATCAAAGAGAAAAAAACAATTTTATCATTCTTAAGAAAATACTTAGATACTGAATTTTACACTAAAAATATAGTATATATCTCGGTTGTTTCTCAGGTATGATAAAATTGCCACAAAGAGAATTAGCAGTTTTGACATATAGGTGTTACATAGTCCTTAACTGTACAATGTCAGTCAGGCTGTCACTGGCTACAGCCGGCAAATTTTCTAGTCAGAAACCTTAAAGGACTTCAGTCACAGAGATTTGGTGGCAAATCATGCATATGCAAGCATAACCACTTCGGTTATACTTTATTAGTATATAGATGTCCACTCGGTAAGACCATAACACAATGCTATCCGTTTATACACCGTATCAAATCACACTCACAATGTTATAGGCTGTATATAATGACGTATATGTTAGTATGTATTTGCAGCATTCATGTAGCTATTTCCACAAACCATCCTCCCCTCCGCAGGAGGCAGACGTGCATACGTAGTCCAAGGTGTCATCCTGCTTCCCCTCCTCCTGAAACACCTGCACCGGGTTGGAGTAACTGGTCTCCTTCGGAGTTGAGTCGCCATGGCCGAATATTTGAGATGCCACCAGCTTGTCAAGATCCCTCCAATCTGCTGCCGACGCATCCGTCGTCACGTAGACTGGCTCGATCTGCAGCTGCAGCTGCTGCGGCGCTGTGTGCCCGCATGGTTGTAGAGCGGACGACGCTGCAGCGCCGATGATGTCGGCGGCCGGAAGCTTGGGGCTCTCCAACCGTGGGAGGTGCAGGAAGTGACCCTCCTGAGGAAGGAGTTGTTGTTGGTGGTGGTACTCCACCTCCAGCTTACAAGCAGGGTGGCTCTGGCGGTGGCCATGGTACGGAGGGTCGAGCACCGCTGCCGGCGCCATGAACGCGACGTGCTCGTTGAACCAGTAAGGCGAGTCGCCGTCGCCGGCCGCCCTTTGCACCGTCGCGGGTCGCTTCTTGAACACCCGACATACCACCCATCCTTCCTCCTGGATATATAGAATGACACGCACATGGAGCCGGATGTTAGCAAATCTGTCTGAATGGATGGATCGTGGACTCCAAGGTCTGAATCCCCGGTAACATGCATGCATGCACCTGTACAGTACAACTTACTTGGGGAGTTCCGTATTCGTTGGTCTCCAAGCGGTACTCGTGCATGATCCAGTCTGACTTCTGCCCGTTGGGAGCCCGACCCCTGTAGAAAACCAGAGTCTTCCTCATTCCAACCAGGCAGTTCTTGACATAGATCGGTTTGTCCCTTCCGGTGGCCTTCCAGAAACCTGCAGTGGTCGCTCTGTTGGTGCGAGTGCCGGTTGGGTATTTCTTGTCCTTGTGGCTGAAGAAGTACCACTCGTTCTGCTCTTCGTTTCCAATCTTACATTGTTCTGTTTGAGCATCATTTTGGATGTAGAGATGTCGATTAATCAGTTATTCTACTGGCCATAACAAGGAGTAGATGTAAGGGTGTAGGCAACAAGCTAGTAGGATAAGTGGATCGAGTAAATAATTGCGATTACCTTGTAGGTCCCAAGGCTCAATTTTGTATAAATCAACATCTTTTATAACATCCAAGTCTATCTTCTTCAGTGCTACCTTCTTCCTAAGGTAGTAATCAACAAGCTCCTCGTCAGTAGGATGGAAACGAAAACCCGGGGGAACATGGGAGAAAGCGTCCATCTTCTTTCGACGATCCAAGTATAGTGGTCTGCTAGCTGCTGAACTAGTCGCTAGCTAGTATGAACTGCATGCACGATAAGAAGCATATTTCAGTTGCAAGTTAATGTGATGACCATGAATACATGCATTCAAAGGAAAATATTGAACATATCAGCATCCAATTGCTCACTGAATCATGTCTACTAGTACTAGCTAGAATATGGATATATCAAGGTAAAAATTGCCTTGCACTACAGAAGGCACTCGATCTACTTGCACTGATCTATACAACGAATCGGAAGTTCTTCTCTTTCTTTTGAAAGGAATCCTTCTCTTTCTTTTTGAAGGAACGTAGATCGAAAAAAAAAACTCATTTCCATCTATGCATCATGAGTGGGGAAACTATTTTACATCCAACCTTGAGGGGATATACCATTGTTTCTCTTATATATTATCTAAATGGTTATAAACAATAATTTTTAATACAATATATTAATATATGATATTATCACTACACAAACATTGTATGGAAAAATGATTCTAAATATACTTAGAGTGATCAGAATTTAATTTGTTATTCTTGTTGCATTGTTATACCTTATATAGGTTACCTCTAGGATTAGAATCCATTTTCATGATGAGTGCATCCATGTGTGAAAGAGAATACAAGAGGGAGGTGAAGGGGGAGGGGGGGGGGGAGCAAACAAAGCGAGGAGCGAGAGTGCTCGCTGTCTTCTCCGACAAAGCACACCATAGTCTACAGGGACTCGCGAACCTTGTACCCACGAAGACGAAGAAAAGACATCGGTAAGCACGCAGCAGCACAGTTCAGCACGTCTGTACAGTGAACACTGCTGTACCAGTACAGGCGCGGTAAACAAAAGGCAGCAACAAAAAAAAACATCCAACAAATTAAGCAGGAAACCACGGCTAGGAAAATGGATCGGATGAACCGTCTCTTACCCTTGTTGTAAGTGCGCGCGCGCGCGCCTGCAGTTGCTGCTACAACTTTGCAGCTTGCCGGCCGGAGCAGTCCAGCCTTCAACGGGAGCAGCTGCCAGCTCTATCGATCGCGAGAGGAGGGGGACGAGGCCGCGGGCGGGGGTCTATATATCGCGCGCGGGGTGGTGGAGGTGGAGGTGGTGGTGGTGGGCAGGGCGGGCGACCGAGGTGGGTGGTGCGCGCGCAGGGTAGGGGAGGGGAGGGAGCTAGGACGGGGCCGGAAAGCGCGGACGGATTGCGGGCCAAGGCTAGCTGCAATCCAGGAGCACCCGCGGCCGGAGAGCGACGCGAGAGCCGGCCCCGCGTTTTTTTTTTTCTATTGGCCTTCTTCGCCGTAACCGCCACCTCCCCGCACCCGCCAACGACAGCGACGGCGACCGGGGAGGGGCGGGGCGGGGCGGGGCTCCCCTCCGATCGCGCTCAGCTGGCCCCCGAAACGGAGGTTTCGCTGCCGCGTGCACCTTATGTAGCGGATCGATCGACCAGCAGCAGTGGTGCGTTGTGCGCGGGCGGCGCGCCGTGGACACCAGCACGACCTGCCACCTTTCCTCGTTCCGAAATGGCAACATTCGATCGGGCCTAACTCGAAACGTGCACCTGTGTGTCTGCCCCTAAAAGCCAGGTAATAATACATGGTCATGCAAGTATGAAACAAGAGCGGTTGCTGTAAAAACCACTGCCGCTTGGTCCGTAAATACGTGCGGTACATACATATGTGTGCGTGGATCGTGCATGCGGCCGGCTAAGTCTGTACCTCTCTTCGGTTGGTCATGTTCGCCATCTGGCTTTCTAAGGATTCGGCCATATGTGCTCTTCGCAGGTAGCTACTGGCTAGATAGCCGACTAGCTTCTAGTTGCGTTTGTTGCTCCTGGATGGTCGCTCTCAGACGGCAATGGCTGGACCCCGTCTCTCGACCGACCTAAGTATATTTTTGATGGCGACCCTCCTCCAAATGGAAACAGATCCAGTGACACAGAAGCCAAAAATATGCTACTCATGTCATCCTTACTGAAACGGGGACAAAAGGATCTCAAGCCTTTCAAGACAAGTCACATTTGGACAGGACCAGGGGCTACATATATTAATCATATATCCAGAACTCCAGATTGATGCATGCGGTTTCTCATAATTAATTTGCACCTTATAGGACTTCTTTGCATAAGAAAAAAAAATGTAGTGAGGTACTAATGTTTCTATGTTAAACCTGATCAGAAGCAGATTAGCAGGTACGGATAATCTGAGGCAAGTAGTAGTAGATTAGTAGAACCAATGAAGTTAACTGTGCAGACTGGGGACCGACCGGAGATGCGGTGCGGGCAGGCAGCGGCGGCTGGTGTCCGGCGTGGGCTCGACCTGATCATTAGCCATCGCTGCTACTTTTTATCTCGTACGTACTAGCTAGGAGCATTATCCTTTCTTAATTAATATCAGTGCTCATATTGGCTGGCCACCATTCGGGCTCCACATTCGCCATGCATTTGCATGGCCCATTGATACCTTATCTGCAAATTTTGAGTTTTGTGAAGAAAAGTTTGTCTTCTTGGACTGGTTCAAAAAAAACCTCAATCGAACTGAAAAATAAAATGGTAGTCTAAAATGTACTGTATAAATCAGATCGATTGCTGACCGTAACGGTTGTACAGTAGCAAGCATGCAAACCAACGGGGCAAATCCTACGCACTTTTGGTAAGCCCATCGCAAGCAGCAGCAGCGATCGATCGATGGCATGCATTGCCCAGCCTCCGAGTTGCATGTGGTCCACTGTGTGATATGCACGCCCTTTCTCTGCACGCAAAAATGAAAGCTCGGTAGCTAATATCTCGCTTTGTTGCCTTGTTTGCTGTTGTTTTCCAAGATCAATTTACACATGCCTATTCCATCTCTGTGCAAACGATCAATTGCATACGGCAACGCACATACTCCACGTGCGCGAGCATGAAACAAGCTAGTTCTGCAACCTTCGAGAGTTAAATTTGTACATATGTTCGAACTTAGGGTTTTTTTACCGTCCTTTTAAAAAATACCTTAAGATACCAAAAATGTTAGTATAAAATTTTGATATCTCAAGATATCTTGAGATATTTTTTCAATAATAGTAAAAAAGCTCTGGAACTTATTGTCTCATCGTCCACGGCTTGGATGATGTGCAGGACCTAGTTAGCTTTATATCGTTAGCCATCGACACCTGTCCTGGTGGCGATGTCCGGCCGGAGCAGACGCCGTTGCACTGGGGAGCTCGTAGGGCGTAGTAGCCTTTGGGAATACACAAAGAACACAGAACAAGTGGATATAATAGATACCGGCGCTTTTGCTTGGATGGCGATGCATTCTCGGATGTTTATTTGGGTGGACCGTATATATTGCAACTGGTCCGGTGTATCTTTGGGGGAGAAGTGAAGCAAAAGGACTATACGCCATCTGGTGCATCATCTTGCTAGATGCCGACGTCAGTGCTCTTTGATTAATTCTTTTTCTTTCATAATTTGGAAATGTATTTAACATGCTTTAAATGTGTGATATATGAAGGACTAGTTACACGTTAACCTCAGTCAAGTGACCCAGCCATTGGTACATCTATGATCTATCTCTCTTTTCTTACCACCGAGGAGTTGTATTAATAGTTAGTATTGACCATCACTAACTGTCAACTAGCTATACTTTTTACCGTGAAACAATGGCACCTGACTGGTAACTTACAGTTACCTTTTTCGCCTGGGCAACATAAAGTTGAGAAAAGGTGACTAGCAGGATTTTACGGTACTTGAGTAGGTACCGAGAGGTAACAAAATTTTAGTATGAAATAAAATTGCTCATGGAATAAAGTCTTTGCATTCACCTCACCTGATAATTTTTCTTGCTGGGTCGAACTGCACGCTCAGAACCTTCGCCCCCTTTTTTTTTGCTTTGATTATGTTTATAACCCAAAATTTAAATTTTTAATCTTAAATTTATAGTTAATTTTGAGGTTTTTTCATCAAACTTTATTTTATAAGCAATTTTGCAGTCCTTAAGAAGGCACTTGGAGATACCATTTTTTTCTATGTAAATTTTGGTACTTCTTTGTACCTTATTTTTAATCTTTACTTTTAGATTACCAAAAACACGTATCTAAAATTTTTATCCACATATTATTTTTCTTTTACGAATATACCATTTAATCATGTTAATATCTAGAGTCCATGAAGCGAGATATATGATGTGCATGTGACTATG